>NW_026913554.1:0-1228333 GCF_034315485.1 Pezoporus occidentalis
TTGTCCATCTACCATTCCCACTGTACCTATTCCTCAACCTTTTATAATTTGTTGTGCTAAAGCCATACCCTAAAGCATGAAAAATTAGATGCATTTTGTCCAGAAAAAAAATTAAAAAAAAAATAATTTAAAGCTCCTTAATTCAAAGACATGCCCTCTGACTTAGTGAGTCCTTGGCCTACAAATCACTAGGAACTAAGGGATCATTTTGGTATCACTTATTGCTCTTACATTTTTTATTTTTTTTTTTTACTGGCCTCTGTCACAGATGGGGTATTGGCTCAGGTGGAAGTTTCCTGTGAATTATTCAGTTCTTCCAGTGTTACGAGCATAAGGCTCTTTCCAGAATGCAATTCAAAATGCAGCACAGCCTCAAGTCTGTTCCATTCCTTTCACTCATTCATTTTCCCCCATTCTGGAGCCATGCTGATATTCTGAACTGCAGAAACAAGTTCTTCTTCTACACTCTGTACTTTGTTCTCTCCCAGACTTACAGCTTGCATCCCCCCAGTACTAGCCCAATACAGCTTGTGTCTCCTTGTCGTGGTTTAAACCCAGTCAGGTAATTCGTTCGCTCACTTCCCCCCCTTTTTCTTGCCCTCCCCCTGCTCTCGGAGGGACGGAGAGGAGAATCGAAAAGAATGCAACTCCCACGGGTTGAGATAAGAACAGTTTAGTAACTAAGGTATAACACAGATCACTACTGCTACCACCAATGATAATAATGATAAAGGAAATAACAAGGGAAGAGAATACATCATCTCACCACCAGCCGACCGATAACTTGCCCCCCCAGCCCGATCAAGCTCTGACCGATACCTCCTCCAACCCTGCAGTCTCCCAGCCCTTCCGGCTAACTCCCAGTTACATCCTGGGCATGACGTGCTGTGGTATGGAATACCTCTTTGGCTACCTTGGGTCAGGTGTCCTGTCTCTACTTCCTCCTGGCTTCCCCTCCTCCCTGGCAGAGCATGAGCCTCACAAAGTCCTTGGCCAAACCTAAACATCACTATCAGCTCTGTTCCCAAGCTGAAAGTCAAAACACAGCACTGCACCAGCTACCAAGAAGGGGAAAAATGACTGCTACTGCTGAACCCAGGACATTATCCACCCCTTATTCCATACCATTCACGTCATGCTCAGATCCCACATTTTTCAATATACCATCACTCTTATCTAAGTGCATGGACCAGTCCCTATAAAGCTGCTGCGTCCATCTGGTCCATGATGCCAGGCTCCATCTCTTGTAACAGTCTTTCAGAGCAGGAGAGACTGTGTGCAGTGTTCACACTCGTGAATAACCTGGGCAATAGTGTCCATTGCTAAGTCCACCCCTCGATCATGAGTCCATCTCTGTGTTGCATCTCTGCTCTGATGGCCTGAAGTGCATTGGGCCCACCAGGCTCAAAATAATTCACTGTCCCCTTAAGCACTTTCTGCAGCTTGCTGCTGGGGACTCCATACAGCTGCCTTCCATCTCCAATGCTTCCAAAGCACTGGAGGGGCCCAGTGGACTAGATACTTGCCCATACTGTCCCACACACCCTGCCACTCATGACTGTCCAGCCTTGGGGAAAACCTCTTGGTCCCCCTATATCCTCGTCTAACCCCAGACAAGACCCAAACCTGACTCTGCTTAACTTTTGAGATCAGACAAAATGGTTGTGGGTAGCACACAGTCTGTGTGTGTGCCAACATGCTGATCCCCATCACAATCAGCAGGCAGGTCCCAAGGATGCCCAAAGGCCATTCGAAACCTTCAGAACTCTCAAACGATGCTGCTGCACTTGTCACTGGGGCTGGTGTAGCTGCTGTGCTTGCCGGCTCTCCCACCGCCCGCTTCTCTTTTCCTGAGTCCAGATCTTCCTCCTCTGCCTTGCTGGGAAATGCTGCGTGGTCTCCTGCATCCTCCTGGGGCTCGGCGGGCGGCTGCCGGGAAACGCTCTCGGCCGTCGCGGGGCTGGGCTCGGCCGCGGGGCTCGGCTCCTCCGCGGGGCTCGGCTCTTCCGCGGGGCTCGGCTCCTCCGCGGGGCTCGGCTCCTCCGCCGCCTTCTCCCGCTGCTCGGCAGCCCCTTCCTTCCTCTCCTCGACCGCCCCGACCTCCTCCACCGGCAGCCGTCCCCTCGCGGCCTCCGGCCCCGCTCCCGCCGCCGCTTGGTCCCCGGGGCCGCTCTCCCGGGCCGCTTCGGCTGCCGCCGGCTCCCGGGGCCGCTCCCCCTCGGCTCCCCGCAGCCTCACGAAGATGGAGAGTAGGGTGAGGGCCAGGACGGTGAAGAGCAGCCGGACGGCCAGGTACAAGTCCACGGCCCCGCCCGTATTACAAGCCATTGCCATAAAGCACAGTGAGACAAGAACCTTAGCCCAGGCCCCATACTTGATAAACACTATCACAGCAAATACCGGCTCTACGTAAGTTACAACATTCTGAAGCTGTGAGATCAACAAGAACAACTCTGAGAGCCAATAAATCAGCATTGTGACGAGTGACTATTAATCCAGTCAAATCTGTCGTTATCTCAACCCTTCGTGCCCCACGTTGGGCGCCAAAAAGAACTGTCGTGGTTTAAACCCAGTCAGGTAATTCGTTCGCTCACTTCCCCCCCTTTTTCTTGCCCTCCCCCTGCTCTCGGAGGGACGGAGAGGAGAATCGAAAAGAATGCAACTCCCACGGGTTGAGATAAGAACAGTTTAGTAACTAAGGTATAACACAGATCACTACTGCTACCACCAATGATAATAATGATAAAGGAAATAACAAGGGAAGAGAATACATCATCTCACCACCAGCCGACCGATAACTTGCCCCCCCAGCCCGATCAAGCTCTGACCGATACCTCCTCCAACCCTGCAGTCTCCCAGCCCTTCCGGCTAACTCCCAGTTACATCCTGGGCATGACGTGCTGTGGTATGGAATACCTCTTTGGCTACCTTGGGTCAGGTGTCCTGTCTCTACTTCCTCCTGGCTTCCCCTCCTAGCTACCAAGAAGGGGAAAAATGACTGCTACTGCTGAACCCAGGACACTCCTTCAACATTGAAGAGACCATAATGAAGTGACCCGTCTACCTTACAGAGAATAAGGTTACAAAAAAAGACCCACAAAACTCCAAGAACCACAGAGCTAAGACAATTCACCATGTTAGGAGAATAAGCACATCCTGTAAAATGAAAAAAAAAACAAAAACAAAACCAAACAAACAAAGCCAACAACAACAAAAAAAAAAAAAACAACAAAACAAACCTATAACCAGTTTTCAAGTGTAAGAACCTTTTCATTTGTGTCAAATGGAGACAAAAATTCCTGCCCCCATCTAGTGATTGGTGACAAGAGTCACCCACAGAAGCCTTCCCATATATTCTAGCATCGAAAGGTCTATTTTCTTCTAAAGAATTAGTAAACCAAGCACTGATTACACCTTTACATATACTAAGGTTTTGATTGTTGTTTTCTTTATTTTCTTCCCACCACCACTCCAGGAAGATGTTTGTGTAAATGAATATGCATTAGATCTGGACAGTTAGTATCATAATTGCTCAAATATTTACCTTATTGATCAGAAGGCCCTTTTCTCAACAGCTTTGGGTAATTTGGGCTCTTAAGTTTCCTTTCTTATAGGTATTCTCCTATTGCAGTTTGGATAAACCTTAACCCACAGCTGGTTTCTCTTTACTTACTACCTCTATATCTATACCTCTGGACATAGGCTGATCCTTGCTGCTAGCTGCTCACTGCTGGCCTTGTATGCTAGTTGCTGGCCTTGCGTGCTAGTCTTGTTAACCACACAATTAAATGCTAGATGTTATAAACTACTAACCTCAAATAGCACACAAAGATAAACTTGTTATTCTACTCACTTCATGCATGCATCAACTAAAACTTAAGTGCATTTTCAGTGTCCAAAACAAACAAACAAACAAAAAGTGTCAGGAAGACCAAGATTTAGAATTAATACACTTATGGAAGGGAAGCCTTCTTTCTGGGACCAGATTATATATGGCAAGTTGCAGGCAAACTAGGTGAAATATATCCTTCTTGAATGTGCCCACACTGTGCACACGTACTCACATGAGCCTGTAAAGCCAGATTTCTGACTTCCTAACTGTCTGACAGCAGGAGTTCGGAGTGCCTGGCCTCATTTGTATATTGTGGGCATGTCTGGGCACCAGCTGGCCCTTCCAGTGCCCCTGGCAGTCTGGACGACATCCTAGCACAGGACAGCAGTGCTCTGCCACCATTTCATGGACTGCCAGCCACAAATCATGCGCTGTAAAAAACGTAAGCTATGGCATAGCACTCTTACACACTGAACAACTTTCCAAAACCTTTTTGCTCCCTTCTGTGTGAAGACAGCCAGCCTATATTGATGGCATACAAGTATTACCTTGTTATACTCCTGCTCTAGAAAGATGGCACAAACAGCCTTATCTGGAGCCAGCAGCTGCTTGAGCCCCACACCACTCAGCAAAACCAGTAAGGCAGCATCACTTAAGGAGAGCATCTTAACCTGGTGTGCGACACAGTGCTTTGGCTTTCAGTGATGGCAGAAGTCCAGGCTACTCTGTCTGGGTGCCACTATCCCTGTCTGTGTGTCAGAAAGGGGTGCCTGCCAACCCAAACGTACCTGGAAGTCTGTCACATCAGCAGCTGGGTGTCACCAGCCATGGAGATGGTGGACTGGAGACCAGCTGTGTATGCACTACGCGCCAAAAAGCACTTATCCCTCCATAAATACCAAAAATAGTTCTGGCTGGAGTGGGAGGGGACTTATACATAGGCCATGTTGCTTCCTCACTTTTACTGGCAGTCACAGGGAGCACTGCCACACCAATCGGAAAGAGTGGAGGGCAGAAAACACAGAAGTGCTGGGTGCTGTGGGGAGGAAGAATGAGCTGCTCAGCATCACTCTGTGTGAGTTGCTCACAGGTCTGAGGAGCCAGGCTTCAGTGCTGGCAGAGGATGCTCTGAAAGGACAGTGTGGTGGCACCTTTTCTTGGTGGAATTCACTATTAAATGCAGGTGAAAGAGAGACACTGGCAATTCAGGAGGAAACAGTTTTTTTCTTTGGGGAGCCACGGCTAATGGAGGTTCTGTTAATGTTGCTTGCCTTTCACGGACAGTTTGTCCTAAATCGCTGGTTGATGACTTATGTTCAAAGCATGCCAGGGTGGTTCAGAAGAGAGTTTGCCAAGTGTCTTAGATTAGTTTTAGAAAACCAAAGTACTTTAAGGCATAAATAATTTTGTTCCTTGATACCTGACTGACAGTAGTGAGGACCTTTTATTTGCCTGTGTTTGAGAAAAACAAAAATGTGTTAATCTGGTAAACTACCGTACATTAGACAACAAAGAACATATTTTTTCCACATCAGCCATTCTGGGAAGGGTTTCCCTGCATTTTTGCTGGGTGGTTTTTTTTTTTCTGCTTTCCCAGGAAAAGCATCCTTCCCAATACCTCCTAACTATGGACATGTGCAGGTTTTGGACTATAGATTTTCAACATCCAAATGACATGCCATGGCAAGGATGAAGGGAGGCCACAACAGATGCCCCAACCCTTAACGAAGAGTACAGGGAGGGGTGTGCAACATTCCAGGAAGCTGAGTCTACAGGGACAGTCATTCGCTGCCCTACCCTATTTGTGCTGCCCACTCCAGATGCTCAGCCATACACTGGATTTAAAAGGCCTCAGTAAACTTCGAGCCTTAACAACAGCAACGGCAGCAACATTAGGATTATGTAGGCAGAGACTTGTTTGCTGAGCTGCAAGAAGTTTGTAGTTTGGTACGTACCACTTTAAAATTCCTTAGCTAAGGGTTGGAAGTTGTTAAGCTGTGCTGGCTGGTTTGATCATGCAAGTTATTACATTTGTAACTCAGATGAAGGATGAAGTCACTGAAGGCAAGTAAGGCATGGGTGTAACACTGTAATAGGAGTGTAATCATGGTTGCAGGGAGTATTTACACTTCTTTCCTGTGGAACATGTCTGCAGGAGTGTAGTACATAATATAAAGTTCCTCACCTAAATCTCTCTGGAAATTGTCACTTGAAGGAAAGAGAGTGACTGTGGTGCAGAGCTGTACTTCCTCCAGCTGTCTAAGAATGACTGACCATGGCTCTCATCTTCAGCAGGTAGAGCAGCCCATTAGCCACACGGTGCGGCTAGCTCTCATGCTAATGCCGCATTACAAAATTGCTTAAGAACAACTACTGTGCTACATCTCATTACTGCAAACATATATAAATATAACCCAGAGTTCATTTTCTTAGGAACAAGTACTAGCAGGTCCTAAACTGGAGATGGGAAAGTTTGATAGCTCTCAGGTGTAGGGCCAACCCTGGGCTGTGGTTCCTGTGTCTTCTTGTTTATGCCAAGAAGTCTTAAAATATAACTGTAAAAGTTGGACAGACCTGCGTATCTGAAGGGAAGTGACTTACAGTCTTCAGATTGCAATCTTTGCAGGTTTCTGATGTAGTGTGGCCTGCTGGGGTGCCCACAAGGTAGAAAGAATTGAAGCAATTCAGATGTAGTAGACATTACAGTGATGCTCTTTCCAAAAAGTAGATCTGGAGATCCTGATGTCACGCCTCTCCTCTTTTAATGAATGCTGAAATCCACCTCCCTCTATTCTCATTAGGAAAGCCAAACTGCCCATCAGTGTCTACATGGCGCCTTCTTCACAAAGTCTTTCTACAACATCCTATACCTAAACAGGATTATTTCCTTTTCACATTTGCTCAGCTGTAGGTGAAACTGCTATTCCGGCTTTTTATGTAATCCTTCACTACATTTTTTTCTTTGCCTGAGTGTTATGATCATAAGGCTCTTTCCAGAATGCAATTCAAAATGCAGCACAATCTCTGTCCTTTGATCTCATCCCTAAATGCTTTTGTATACATGGAATCATTGAACCACGTATTTGGTGGTTTTCTGAATCACATTTTCACTCAGTTATGAGTCCTCTTTATTATTTTCCCCATTTTCTCTACTTCAGTGCAGGATGAATTCACCTGATAATTTCCTTGTATGTTAAAAATTTAAAATCTTCACAAAATAACAATGTGGCAGAATTTAGGCTGGTAGATCATGCATTTCTGTGAATTTTGCATGTTTACTGAAGAATTTCTAGTTCCAAAGCCTCGATGCAAGCTCTTCTGATACCCTGTTTCCTTCCACTGTTAGTATGCAGCTATTAGGCTTTACTTAAATTTTTCTGGTGTTATGTAAATGCTTAGTTAAAAGGTTAATCACTGTGTTATTAAAGGAATAGAGGAGCTTAAAGAATTATAGTACATATTTAATTTTCTTTTATCAGAAAAGACAACACACATTTTGTGTCACTATAATAGAACGTAAAAAAAAAAAATAAAGTCTTGTTATGCTGTTACAAATTTTATATTTTCAAAGTTAAAAATACAGCATTGATTTAGCAGGCTTTGAAGCAGTCAGAGAGAAATTTCTTTAGATGTACAAATACCTAGACTTTGCTCTAAAGTACTCCTTAGTGCCTAGGCTGTTACACAGTAATATAAATTAGGCCAACTGGAACCAGTGGAGTTGGAGAACTCTGTGTAGTTTGCTACATGGAGGAAACTAACAAATATATATTCAAGTGCATTAAGAGTTTCACAAAAATCTTCGACTTCTCTCACTAGTACATCAAAACTTTATCGCCTTGTGCCATATGTAGAGTTTCCAAAGGGCAATAACTTCCAGTTGGGCAAGAAGGTTCCCATTCATCACCTAACTTTGCAATTTGAAACGAAATTCTAATCAGATTTTTAGAGAAGAACTGTAGATCAGCTCATTCTTCAATTACATTTAGGAATGTATGACCTGGGAAATGTTTTTTTTTTCCCTGCTAATGCTTTTTATTTCATCTATATGGTTGTGTGAGTGTAAATTCTTCCTTTTTATCTCATCCTTGCACCAGTGAGGCAGATCTAGCAGCATCCCTTAGGTCCCATGCTGTCTTGGAAACTGTTATTGCTCTACATAGCAGAAAAAGAAAAATGAAAAATTCCAGTCCATTGGAGCTTCTGCATGCTGAGAAGCCAGGTTTCTGTTCTCTCACGGGTGCTAGTGGACAAAACCTGAAAGATAAAGAAGTAGTTTTCATTTGTATTTGAGTAGTGTTTTTGTCATTTAAAAAGAATTGTTCCAGTTCCTGACAATGAGGCACATTCTGCTGCATGGGGAAAAAAAAAATTAAAAAAATTAAGATGCCTTTCAAACGTGGATTAGACTCTTCTGAATGTTTTGTCGTGCATAACTCACCATGACCTATGGCCTATGCCCATATATTTGTCAGAAGAGTAAAATCAGATTGCCCTACAACCAAGCTAAGAGCCTTACCA
Source organism: Pezoporus occidentalis (assembly GCF_034315485.1). NCBI lineage: Eukaryota > Metazoa > Chordata > Aves > Psittaciformes > Psittacidae > Pezoporus > Pezoporus occidentalis. The sequence goes on from NW_026913554.1 coordinate 8,354, forward strand.
TTATGGAAGCCAGAATTCACAGTGAAGAAATTGGCTGCTGTTCATTTGTGCATGGTGCTAATGAAAATACTGCATCAACATTTATTATAAGACATTTCCTAGTAATTCAGGAAAACAAATGTCAGTAGGTGCAGAGGAAAACAGTGAGAGTCTATGACTCTTAAGCAGAAAGACATAGGAAATCATGGTTTACTGAACTTTAAGACACCTCTTCTGGAAATCAGCTTTGAAAGAGGCTATTAAAATAAATGGAACAATCATTTGGTACTACTTTCCTTGTTCTTCCTTGGAATAGGAGCAAGAGATGTCCAGTTTCAGTAAATGGTCTGCATAAATTTGTAGTGATCCAAAGCAGGTGTGGGGTTCTGATGCAGAACCTGAACCCCTTACATTCTCCTGTCAATGGTTCTTTCCATGGTCATTTGATTTTTGTTGTTTGCTTTGTTGTTGGTTCTTTTGTTTGTTTTTGCTTTTTTGTTTTGTTTTGGGGTTTTGGTTTGTTGTTTTTTTTTCCCTAATAATCTCTCATGGAATTTCTGGGTAGAATCTGTCCATAGGCCTGTGGTAGTTCATAAAAGTGTGCATTTTCTGGAAGAAAAGTACCAACATTTTAGTAAAATACTTCAATAGTTTTATTGACACTTGCTGATTCTAAAAGTGAAGGAAAATTGGATGGAGCAGCAATACCCAAATAGAACTTCTGCCTGAAGAAATAATGGATTATCAATCCTGGGGAAGCCTTTCTGCTGTACCTACAGAACTGCACCAAGTTAAGCACATGCTGTTTGTTTTGGATTATATTGTACAGTAACTGAAAAAAAAAAAAATTTTACTCTGCAGTGGCTGAGAAATTAAAAACCATGAACTGAATTACCATCAAAATACATGGATAGTTCTAGGATATTATGCTTGAACATCCAAAAGCAAAGTGAAACTGAGTAAAAGAGCCAGAGGGAGGCAAATGATCTGCAAGTTGCTTCTTCACTTATGTCTGCCATTCCTGACTTATATTTTCTGAAGATCTTTGATTTGACCTACACTGCAGACAAGATTATAAAGTTTGTTCTGTTGTTTTGTTGTTTTTTTTTCCTCATGAGAACCCACAGCCTTATGCTACCAGTCTGTCTTATTTTGCTCACAAGTGTCTGTCATAGCAGACAGAGATAATCTTCAATGTACAGAAATATATCTTACATGAAGCAATGACGGTCTTGAGAGAATAAAATCTCTAAACACTTTCCAGTTTTCCAAGTAAGCCATGAAACAATTCTGACAATAAAAGCAGAAAATATTCTCTTCCTATTTGCAGGAATCTGAGAGTCCATTTCTGCTAAAATGAAATTAAATTAAATTAAATGATAAAGAAATACAAAGATTACTAGGAATCTTTCCAAGACTGGTAAGTATGACAATATTCCTTGTTGTATGAATCCAGAGAAATGACAGAAACCTGACACTAAATGTGAATAGCTTGAAACATACAAACCACTTATTTATAGCTATACGTATACGAGAGAGTTACAAAATGTTAGCTCCACTGCTGCTGTGAGGACTTGAAATTTCAGTTCTTTTGTACCATGAGGGTTCATTACTAGTAACTTAGAAAAAATATTTTCATCAGAATATCAGCAGTTCTGATAAAGTGTCAGGTCACGCCTATTAAGACCTTAATTGTCCCCATTATAGGAAATAACCATCAGATAAAATGAGCATTAAAGTTAGTTAATTTGTTAATTAGTTAGTTAACCTTCAGTTTAGAGGCTGAAATGCATTAGCTGGAAGAACTCACTAAGCTGTATTTCTTCCCACATTTTACTTCCAAGCAGAGAAGAAAAAGATGGGGGAAAAAAAAAAAAGTGGGGGAAAAAAGTATGCAAGCCACATGGAGATTCAAATCAGCCTATTTGTATATTTTCACAGTCTTAGATAGCAGGAATTCCATGCTATGCCATAAATTGTCATTTCATTAGCATGTCGTTTTCTTTTAGTCCTGAATAGATCTGCTCACCTATTTTTAGGACCTGATCATAGCCTGGTATCTAGACTGTGAAACACAACATTATTTCAGGCAGACCCTGAATAGTTTCATATTAAAAAGAAATCAATATGTCATTGAAAGTGAAGTAAGAAAGTGAGAACTTATCCATTGGTGTTAATATGGAGCTGCCAATAACCTGGAGAAAGAACCCTCTTGAAACAGTGCAACTTTGTATTTTACTTTGGAAAGGAGTAAAGTGGTGAATCTCCAGATGCTGTTATCAAAATAATATCCTTCCAGCATCGACATTTATTTATTGGAACAGAGATCAGTTTTGCATAGTGAAGTGTCCTGATTACAGATCATACTCAAAGGATCGAATTGTCAGCATTAACTCCATGGCCTGTTCAAATATCAGATTCTATTTCCTGATCAATTTTAAGAAATCACAATGCAATGAGAAGTGCTTTTTATACACTTCAAGATTAAACCCAAATATATCGTCATTGAAACTATATGACTTCTAATTTAACAAACGAAAGAGGCTTTGTTAAGGTTGTATGGAAAGAGTGATGCTAGAACATCAGCCTTCAGAGGGGCACGTTGGGTTTTGTGCCACTGAAATACAGAAGCAGAGGTAAAGTAACACCGGCTTCAGACACTCTGCTAAAGCACAAACGCGTCCCCAAAAGGCATTAACCAAGGCACCGTGGTTACAGAAAGGGCTTTGAGAGGGGTGATGGGATTCGGAGGGATGCGACTCGGCAGAGTGAAGCAGTTCTGCATGTCCGGGACCACGGGGTGAAACTGTGTTACTTCCTCAGCTTTAATATCAATTTACTCTGAGACCAGCCCTTCAAACCATTCTGGTATTCGCCCTTATCTGGAGAAGACCTTCTAAAGCACAAGATTTCACTTCTGCTGTGCCCATTTAGTCTATGGTATAATTTTAATTTAAAAGATAATCCGAAAGTTTCTCCCTCCGGAGGTCTCAGCGGCTCCACGCCTCGGAGTTTCAGGGCTCGTTTTTCCCTCATTTCTGCTCCTTCCAAAGGGAAACTGTATTAGATCGTAGGACAGACTCTCCCCTTCCCGTCCGGAAAGAAATGGGGTGCCTCGGCACTAAATTTCGTGAGGAAAAAGCCCCTTTTTGACAGGGAAGAAACACAACTGGCTCGGCGGCGGGCGGCCGGGCAGTTCAAACCCCACCAATCAGCGCGCGGGAGTCACTATAAAAAGGGGTGGCGACGCCGGCATCGCTATTGTTCCCCCTGAATTTGCCGAAGTAACCATGTCTGAGGTCGCCCCTGTTGCCGCGCCCGATGCGGCCCCTGCTGTCGCTCCGGCCCCGGCCAAGGCTACGGCTGCCAAGAAGCCGAAGAAGGCGGCGGGCGGCTCCAAAGCCCGGAAGCCCGCGGGCCCCAGCGTCACCGAGCTGATCACTAAGGCTGTGTCCGCCTCCAAGGAACGCAAGGGGCTCTCCCTCGCCGCGCTCAAGAAGGCGCTGGCCGCCGGCGGCTACGATGTAGAGAAGAGCAACAGCCGCATCAAGCTGGGGCTGAAGAGCCTCGTCAACAAAGGTACCCTGGTGCAGACCAAGGGCACCGGTGCCTCCGGCTCTTTCCGCCTCAGCAAGAAGCCGGGAGAGGTGAAAGAAAAAGCCCCCAAGAAGAGAGCGACCGCAGCCAAACCGAGAAAGTCAGCAGTCAAGAAGCCTGCCAGCGCTGCCAAGAAGCCCAAGAAAGCGGTGACAGCGAAGAAGAGCCCCAAGAAAGCTAAGAAGCAGGCGGCCGCTGCTGCAGTCAAGAAGGCAGCCAAGAGCTCCAAAAAGGTGACTAAGGCTGCCAAGCCCAAGAAGGCGGCGACAGCAGCGAAGAGTCCAGCCAAGGTGAAGGCGGTGAAGCCCAAAGCAGCTAAGCCCAAGGCAGCCAAGCCAAAAGCGGCTAAGGCGAAAAGGGCGGCGCCCAAAAAGAAGTAAATGATCCTGAAAAAAATCTCATCTGCTTTGCAGATAAACCCAACGGCTCTTTTAAGAGCCACCCAAGCTTTCTTAAAAAGGGCTGAAACACCTTTCTTTTGTCACTATTGGTACTAATTTCCGTTTTTTTTTGGCACTGCTTTTGTTTTGTCGGTCTGAAAACGGCACTAACTTACACAGATGCTGGCGGAGCCTCCCGCGGTACAGTCCGTTTCAACCCATAAAACCCCCCTGCGAGCCCAAAAAGTCCCCGTGAAGACTAGGCAGCGCTCACGCTCTCCTGGCTTCTGGGGTGGGGGGAGATTGCTGCGACTCCCCGTAGTTTATCCGATCAGCCGGAGAACGAAGAACCGCGCTCGGAAGCGCAGCCTTCCTGCCCCCTTCCCCCCGCCTCCCCGCAGCTCTGCCGGTTTCGAAAAGCCCGCGCTGCTCAGGGATTGGCCGCGATCTTCCGCGTTTTCTGCTGCGCTGCAGTTCTCGGGTTAAACAGAAGCCACGCTTTTTTTTTTTTGTTTGCTCTTCAGTAGGCGGAAGAGGCTTATGAACTTCCTGGGTACGTGGTCCCCCGCAGCCCTCCGTCCTCCCTCCCCTTTTTACCATGGGCGGAAGCCCTCAGCCCAGTTGTGCGCTTTGCAATCTCGTCCTACCCCTAGAATTCGAATGATGATCTGAGGCCGAGAGGCACGGCTTTTTGTAGCCGCCTTCTGAGCATTCCTTGGTGCTGTCCGCCGGTCTTCGACTCCGGTGCTGAACACCTTGCTCCTCGGAGCTGCCGGGTTCAGTCCTCAGCCGGGTCTGGGACCTCGTCCGAAGCAGCGCAGGGCGCGATAGGAACCCGCAGTGGTCGGAGCCTGCTGTACGTGTCTCCCAACCCTGCAGCTACTTCTTTTTCCAAATGAACTCTCCTTCCGTGGAGACGGGGAAGAAATGTGGGGGGAGAAGCTATTTCCTTGCTTTAATTATGGTGCTGGTACTACTACTTCCCCAACAAGCAGAAGAACTGGGCATTTAATGGAATTACTCTCTCAAGTTTCAATAAAGTTCTTTGTTACAAAGTCCCTAGCTGTTAAACTCGTATATCTGAAGGGATTACCTGGAAACAGGGTCCCTGCAACTTGGAGAAGAAATGGTAGGATTGGATTACACCGTTATTCTTACTTTCACAGAGACTGTCCATGCCCTAAATCCCTGAATTAAAATGGAAATACAAAGCAGAGCCTCTATTTTCAAACACTGTTCCTGAAACGCTGTTTCTACTCTTCCTCTGCATTGCATCTTAGGATGACTCTGACTTAAATCTTTGTTTGGGTTCATAACCTCTTCCTCTGTATAAGATACAGACCAGCATACACATCCCACTGTTTTTTTTTTTTTTTTTAAATTATCAGACCATATCCCTTCACCCTGACAGCCCTTATTTTTGAGCTCACATACCCATGCCTTGTTTGTTATGGAAGTGTGCCTACTAGATTCACATAGTCACCACAAGCAGAGGGTGCTGGGGGTCACACCCACTAATTCTTACCCAACTAAGTGCACTGACCTGAGCAGAGTGGGTCAACTGTGATTTTCCAGCCCACTAGAACTAGTAGGATATCGGGATATATTAGCTATTTAACTTAAATAAATAAGTTCTAAATAGTTAAGTCAGAATTAGCTGTCGTGAACTGTCCAGCCCATACTTAGGGACACTACAGGAATCAGCAAAGGCAGTGACCTTGGACAGCAGCTCTAAGACAGTGCATGGTTGCAATTCCAGCAATAGACAAAAGTGAATGGCCAAATTTAATGGACCCCAAAACAGTGTATGAAAAAGACTATTCAGCAGAAGGAAAGTGGAAGAAATGTGAAGCAAACTAAGATGATGATGGAGTATGGACAATTGGAGTGAAACCAATACTACAAAAGAGATATATAATTACTGTGGCTTGATGGTTCCATGAAATGACTCATGGGGGAGGAGAGGCAATAGTTAATCAGGTATAGAAAGCATGGGAAGCATCAGAAAATTATGCTGCTGCAAAAAGAATCACCAGTGACTGCCTGACTTGTCAAAAGTTTTTGAGTACCAGGCCAAGTTTAGTTAGGGGGGCAACCATGTGCTGACTCTTCTCTTCAGCAACTGCAAGTACACTGCACAGATATGCCCTCTGCTAATGGGTACAATCATATGCTTGTAATAGTAGATCAACTGTCAGACTGGGTGGAAGCCTTCCCAACAAGAAAAGCTGACATAGGAGGAATAATAAAAACTTGATTGAAAGAAAGTATACCTAGATATAGGGTTCCAAAATCAGTTCAGATGGATATAGGTGCTCATTTTACAGCAAATTCAATCAACCAACTATACATATTACTAAGAATAGAAAGTATGTTACATACACCATATCATCCACAGTCTTCAGAACAAGTGGAAAGAATGAACAGAACAATAAAAGAAAAGATAGCGAATGTATGTTGACACACTAAGTTAAAATGGCCACAATTACTAAATTTAGTTCTACAGGATGTTCAAAATGCTCCATGACAACCCGTAGGACCAAGAACAGCAGAGCTTCTCTTTGGGAAGCACTTTGCTATATCAGGGTCAGACCAGCCTTTGGATGGAGATGAATGGTTGACCCAACACATTTTATATATGCAGAAAGTGTTTCAAGATAAAAAGAGATAAACCAAATGGTGCCAGCCCATACTACCTGAAATATAAGTGCATGATATGCAGTCAGGAGACCAAGTCTTAATTAAAGTGTTTTCCTGAAAAGCAAAATTGGAACTCAAATGGGAGGTGCCATATACTGTTTTGCTGTGTTCCTATTTTGCTGTTCAAGGACTAGGAAAAGAAAACTGGGTACAATTGATTTCACATCAAAAAAGTTGTGGATAGCCAAACCAGTTGCTCAATAACAAATTCCTGAAAAACAACAAAGAATGAAGGGGGATATTTCACTCCTTCTGAAGCTGTCTACTCTAGCAAACCATACATCATGGCTAAGTATAAAATTAAAAAGAATGGGTGTCAAGTCCAGTCATTTTGTGCCTCTTACCAATAGTTACCCATGTATGTACTAAGAAGGATCTCACAATTTGAAAGATTTCAAAGTTTGTTCAGCATATTAGCAGAAATACTAATAAAAGCAAAGGGAGGATTGTTGAGAGATACTAGTTATTTACCTTAAATAAGTAAATTTTAGATATTTTGAGACACTTAGATTTATAATATTGTATGGTTTATTTTGCTGTTTGTCTAGCTTTACTTGCTCAGCATCAGCAGATTAATTTGCTGAAGCCTTATGCTGTAAGCTGTGGACTTTCACCTCAATATGCTTTTTGCTGGAATAAAGTTAGTTTTCTCAGTAATTTTCCTAGAAGCTGGTACAGGGCTGTGTTTTCTCTTTAGTGGGAGAAGAATGTTTTTAACATAGTGATGTTTTAGTTGTTGCCAAGTAATGTTTATCTTAGGTCTGGGACTTTTTTAGTGTCCCATGCACTGCCAACAGGCTAGGGTGCAAGAAGCACAAACCAGAAGGTAAGGAGGCTACTACTGTCAGCAGAAGCTGCCACTCATAAAAATAAGAACAGTTAATGGCCTGCCCCTGTGAAGGCAGGGAAAGAATCCAATAAGGTGTTAGAAGACCCCAGACAAAAAAAAGTCATCATTGGGCTAAAAAAGCATGAGGAGTGTGTGCATAAATCATAATTACCAAAGGGCTTTTCTGTTCAGGGTCCCTCTCCAGAGGCACCAAGCTCAAGCTGTTCCTTTCGCTGTACCACATAATTGTTAAATTATTTTCTCCTGGAATCCCATGACTGAGACTGCTTTGGGAGACCTGGGGCTGAGCATGAAGGAGGAGGAAACACACCCTAGAGCAAGCATGTGTGTGAGCAAGGAGTCAAAAGGAGCACCCCTCTTCTTATTGGAGTCAACCATTGCAAAGGGGCTCCAGTCCCAGGAGTTTTGGGTGGTATGTATGCAATCCCGTAAACAGTGTGTGAACGTTCAAGCAGCAGCTTCTCCACTAACACACATGTACGTTTTGGATGGGTATGGTCAAAGAGCTGGTTTGCTGCTGTAGGAAACATAATATTCATACTAAATTTATTTCTTTACAGCTGAACCCCAAAAGGCAAAACCCAGTTACAGTAGCATAGGCAAAACTGTATCATACACATCCCTGTTTATTGAATGGGACCTCAGAATGGTAAATCACCCTCAAAAATTGTATATGACTTTTTACTGATAAACATCTTTCTATTATAGGGTAACAAATTTTTTTCAGTGGCATAAGTCACATGTTAAAATACCACAAAACCAAGTAATTTCTGCACATGTATTCCTTTATCAGTTTGTTCTGTGTCATGGGCTCTGTTACTCCTGTGGGGTTTTTTTATGTATCTCTGTGTCTTTTTACTGTAGTTGTTGCCATGTGAGAATAAGAGTTTATTCTGCATGGCCTCAATGTGACTTCGAAAAAAAATAAAAAAGGTCTCTCTTAAAGTCTCACTTGTTAAAAACATCAAAGCTATATTTCAAGTGAAACTATTCCATTACTGCTATAAAAAAGCTTCTGCATTTGTTAGAGAAAATCAAAAGCTAGTCTGTGATAAAAGGCAGAATGATGCTAGTTCAAGTGAAGAGATGTTTAAAATAGGGATATGCAGCTGCACATCCTCAGCAGCAGTGAGCTCCCTAAGCTGAATAAAGCAGAGAAAGAGTCCTTCATAGTATCCTGGGGTGAGTAAATAGAGAGATGTAAATACGTAGATTTCAAGACTAAGTTTACAGGATCTCAAAAGGAAGGAGCTGAGCAGGGAGACAGCTATAGTGCATACACAGGAAGGCGGGGACAACTTTCAAGTCAAACATGAATATCAAGTCAACTATGAGTATCAAGTCGACTATGAATATCAAGTCAAATATGAATATCATGACTACTAGGCCTGTTTTCCACTGCTTGCATGGCAGTACAGATTTGGTCCAGCTTGAGTTCAGGTACAGAATCACTTTTCACCTAGAAACCTTTGACTTAGCAGGGTTTTCCTGCCACAAATGTCTTTTTTACTACCTAGAAAATGTAAAAAAATAGTAAGAGGATTATTGTTCTTATCAAACAATGAAACAATAAAAATAAACAAAGCACAGGTTGGGACATGCATCAAAGATAAAAAAAAAAGAAAAAAGTTTCTGTTGTTCTTTCTTTTCATTAGCACCAGTGTGTGCTAGTAAACCAAGGGTGTATGTACTGGGTCTGCATAGTGCATAGTTATGATCAGTTGCATGTAACTGCCCTATTAAAAATGCACATTACGGTTGCCACTGCAGTGCTTAGGCACTTCTTCCCTGCCTCTCTGTTTCGTGTGCTGTAGGTTTGCTGTCCTAATAACAGAACTTTGTGCCCATTCCCTGGTTAACTGTGTTTGGCCACTTGGTTCTTAACTCTTTAATTTTTTTTTTTTTTCTCTTCTGTCAGAGAGAACGCTTTGCTATCAATAGCATTTCTCTCATATCAGGACCAGATCTGGTGAGTATGTGCATTCTTCAGGAAGCAGGTGACTTCTTTCATTAAACCAGGGTATATTTCTGACATATTTTCTCTTCTCCAGTGCCAAAGAAAAGCTGACTAAGTATTCCATATGAAAACTATCCCCAGAATCTTAGCTACCTGGGTAGGAAATGCGTGTCACACAAGTGCAGTAAAGATATTTTTTTTTCTTTTTTTTTTTCCTCAGAAAAGGAAGATTAAAGACAATGTGTGTCTCTCCCCACAGATAAATATGACAGGAGAACTAGTGACAACTGATATGGAAAAGGTTGAGGTACTCAACTTATGGGATTGTTTAGGTTTTTTCTTTTTTATTTTTTTCCTCAGTTTTCATTGGCAATCACCATTCCCACATCTCTCAAGTCTCTGAACCTCAAGGCAGGGGTTGTGGATACAAACTCGCTTCCATTGTAAAAGATCAGATTTGAGACCATTTGAAGAATATGAACATGCACACAATTCTATAGGGCCTAATGAGATGAATACCAGGGTCCTGAGGGAATTGGCAGATGCAGTTGCTAAGCCATTCTTCATCATATTTGAAAAGTCATTGAATTCAGGTGAAGTTCCCAGAAACTGGATAAAAGGAAATATCACAGACATTTTTATAAGGATAATAAAGACCCTGTGACCTGCAGACCAGTCAGTCTCACCTGAGGGCCTAGTAAGATCATTGAACAGATACTCCCAGAAGTTAGGTCAAAACATATGGAAGACAGGGAGGTCATTAGAGACAGTAAACATGGCTTCACTATGAGGTATCATAGAGGTATGTTCTAACCTCCAAACTGAAGAAGTATGTATTTGATGGATAAGTTGTTAAATGGGTGAGGAATTGGCTGAATAGCTGTACCCAAAAAGTTACAGCCAATGGCTCAGTGTCCAAACAAAAGCCAGTAATAAGTGAAAGAAACCAGTAATGAGTCATGTCCCTCAGGGGTCCATACTGGGACAGGTACTGTATCAGTGCTATAGGTAGTGGGCTTGAGTACATGCTCAGCAACTCCGCATATGACACCAAGCTGAGTAGTGCAGTGCAGTTGATTCGCTAGAGGGAAGAATGTTGACAGCCTTAAGGAGTGGGCCCTTATGAACTCCATGAAGGGCCAGTAAGTCAAGGGAGGTAAAACTCTTCTTCACTCTCATGAGACCCCACCTTGAGTACTGCATCACGCTCTGGAGGCCCCAGTACAAGATATGGATCTGTTGGAGCAGGTCCAGAGGAGGGCCACAAAAATGGTCAGAGGGCTCGAACGCCTTTCCTATGAAGACAGATTGAGAGAGTTGGGATTTTTCAGACTGAAGAAGCAAAGGCTACAGACACCTTATTGTGGTCTTTCAGAGCCTATAAGACTTCAACATGATCTGTACTGACAGGGCAAAGGACAATAGTTTTAAACTGAAAGAGGGTAGATTTGGATTGAACACACAGAAGAAATTTTTGATGATGAGTGTGGTGGAACACACTGGAACAGGCTGCCCAGGGAAGCTGTGGATGCCTTGTCCATGGAAATGTTCAAAATTAGGTTGGATGAGGCTTTCACTTGATCTAGTGAAGGATGTCCCTACTCACAGTCTACACAATCTTTGAACATCCCTGTCAGTGCAAATGACTCTATGAAACTCAGCAACTTTCCGGATATTGAGTTTCCATATCAAGGCACAGTTTAATTTTAAAAGACAGATCTGGTAGACCAGATGAAATTTGGTGTATAATTTAGAATCAGCTAGGAGGGAAGAAGACAGGGAAATAGGCTCCAACCTTGCTTCACTTTATTAGATGAATTTCTGTCGGGAGTAGAAAAACAGTGTTACGAACAAGTATTTATCTTCTTAGTTTTTTTAAAAAAAGCCTTTCCATATGGGTTCCAACATGAAGATGCATGGAGATAGGCAAAAAGAGATGGGGGAAATATATGTGGCCACTGATTCCTGGGCAGAAGTAGCTCAGTATGGAGCAGGGTTATAGTATGAAGCTGTAACTTTTTTTTTATCCCATGGAAAATAATAAATAAAGTTAAAAGCAGAAACAAAACCTCAGCATTCCAGAGTGGCACAACTTATCAGGGACTGAATGGGGAGGTGATTTGGGGAAGCTCAGGATTGGCCATTAACCTGTCCTGGGTTCAGCAGTAGCAGTCATGTTTCTCCTTCTTGGTAGCTGGTGCAGTGCAGTGTTTTGACTTTCGGCTCGGGAACAGAGCTGATAACAAGGATGTTTTGGTTTGGCCAAGGACTTTGTGAGCCTCATGCTCTGCCAGGGAGGAGGGGAAGCCAGGAGGAAGCAGAGACAGGACACCTGACCCAAACTGACCAAAGAGGTATTCCATACCACAGCACGTCATGCCCAGGATGTAACTGGGAGTTAGCCGGAAGGGCTGGGAGACTGCAGGGTTGGAGGAGGTATCGGTCAGAGCTTGGTCGGGCTGGGGGGGCGAGTTATCGGTCGGCTGGTGGTGAGATGATGTATTCTCTTCCCTTGTTATTTCCTTTATCATTATTATCATTGTTTTAGCTGATGGTAGCAGTAGTGATTTGTGTTATACCTTAGTTACTAAACTGTTCTTATCTCAACCCGTGGGAGTTGCATTCTTTTCGATTCTCCTCTCCGTCCCTCCGAGAGCAGGGGGAGGGAAAGAAAAGGGGGGGGAAGTGAGTGAACGAATTACCTGACTGGGTTTAAACCACGACATAACCTTATAGCAGGGATCTGCAAATCGTAATAACTTCCAGTGGGGCCTGTAATATGGTCAAATTATCAAGGACTGAACAGACTGAAGAACTGGATTTTCACAGCAGGGTGGGTTCATAGAGCCCTGCAGCAGGTGGTGCTAAACTACCCTGTTAGCAACATCCTGGTGAGGATACAGCTACTTTACTCTTGAAATCTCCTGTAAATAACAGAGGACCTGACTACAGAGTGCACAGCTTCTCACAGAAGCCTGGTCTTGCACAGCAGTACAGTTATGGTCCCTGAACTTCCCCCCCCGCCCCCCCCGAAGGAGGAAAGTGGCCTTAGGAAAGGGAACACCATGAACTTAGCCTTTGCATCCCCACTGTACTCCAGAATTCTCGCCATAGCCCAATCCAGGATACTGTCAAGTTCCATGTGGAACAGGACATTTGTGCTGGTTTGAGCCTTTAGGACGTCTCCTTCAGTCCTGGTTCTTGTTTTGCCCCAGTGGATTTCCATTGGGCCTATGCTGAAAAGACTGTGCATGAGCAACATTCTAGGCTACATCATTTTCTCTTGCCAATAAAGGGCCACTGGAACAGTGATAGCTCTGCTAGCAGATGCAATATGCATCTGTGACCTATGACAAGGTATTGATTGATTGTTGATTAATCTTATGTTGTATCTTTATGGAAGGACACATAACAAAAAGCAGCTCAGCTTCCAACGGCCCAAAAAAAAAAAAAAAAAAAAAAAAAAAAAAAAAGAAAAAAAGAAGGAAACAAAAAAGCCACCACCAACGTCCATGAGGGGGCAGCAAAAGTACTGGAAACTTTTCACCCCGATCATTTCAGGTCGAAAGCCAGCTATCGAATGATTTTTTATTAAGTACTGTTTCTTGTTTTCAACAGTACTACCTCAAAAGACTTTTATCCCCCAAGAAGCAAACCCAGAGTTTAATACCTTCCCACCGAATGACAAAACCGCCTTCCTTTTTACATGTTTAATTTTTTAGTGACTAAAAAAGCTACTCTGTGTCCACCACCACAAGAATGGAAAGTGCAGTAAAAGTATTACTCCAAAAGAACCAGTTTACCTTAAAAAGAATTAAAGTAGAGCACGTAACGGTTAAACTCCCCATTAGTGTACCTTAACACCTAAACTCTACTTGAGAAAAAATTCAGAAAGGGAGGGAAATGGAAGTGAGAACAATATTTAGAAAGGATAGAATTTTGCAGAAAGACAATTGGATGGATTTTGCTGCAAGATGCTTCATTAAAAATAATTTTAAAAAAAGTTTAAAGTTTTAAAGTCACACACGAGAAATGATGCAACCAGGCGAAACTGCAATACATAACATACCCATTTTTTGAAAAAAAAAGAACAAAACCAAAACCAAACCAAATCCAACCTAAATCAACAACAAAAATATCTCAAACAAAAAGAAAAACAAACAAAAAAAAACACCCCCACCCAAAACAAACAATCACAGTGAAAAATCAAAGAGTAATTTATTGAAATGATTCAGTAACTGGGACACCTTTTTATGATCGAGGTTTTACTTCTAAATGATTATGATCACCAACAGTTTACAAAAAAAAAACCAACAAAAACACAGACCAAAAAAACAACTATCCACACCAAAAAAACGCTCATGTAAACTATTAGACACAGACCCAACGTCTTTGCTTTCTCTCTATCGAAAAAAACAAACGGGTGTACCGAAAAAGAGCAGAAACACAGAAGTACTTCTACAGCAAGAAGGGGAGCTCACGGGAAGCCCGCCTTTTTCGGCCAGTACAGTGCCAGATGGGGAGAGGGGGTAAATCTTGGGAGCTCCAGGCTCCGCTCCTCCTCACCGCAGTTTTCAACCAGGTCGGATCTCAGCATAGGCGGCAGGCGGTTCTCACAACTGCTTCCTTTATCTGGCAGCAGGGTCTGCGGTGAGTATGTCTGGCAGAGGCAAAGGCGGGAAGGGGCTCGGCAAGGGTGGTGCTAAGCGCCACCGGAAAGTGCTGCGTGACAACATCCAGGGCATCACTAAGCCGGCCATCCGGCGCCTGGCTCGGCGTGGCGGTGTGAAGCGCATCTCGGGGCTCATCTACGAAGAGACTCGCGGTGTGTTGAAGGTCTTTCTGGAGAACGTGATCCGCGACGCTGTCACCTACACGGAGCACGCCAAGAGAAAGACGGTGACCGCCATGGATGTCGTTTATGCTCTGAAACGCCAGGGGCGCACCCTCTACGGCTTCGGCGGTTAAAGCCTTCCGTTTCCAGAACATTTTACGAACCGAGTTCAAAAGCTCTTTTAAAAGCCCCTCATGTTTTCGTGAGAAGGACTGTGACACTGTTTTCCGTGAAGAGATAATCAGAAGCATTTGGTAGGTTTGGTATGGCTTCTGTCATCTAATTTTGCTGTTCCTGGCAAAGTTGTCTTGGTTGTGTGAGGAGGTTTATTTGCTTTACTGTTACATTCCATTATGGATGTTATACCCCAAGAATAATCACTTCTAAGTGCCTTTTTTAATCAAAGCTCAATATGCTTGAATATTGAATTAGTTGGAATATTGCTCAGTGTGTTGTACTTTAAAATTTTCATTTAATTGAAAGTAGATAATCACTGCAAGGAAGAAGGGGAAAACAATTTATCACCTGGGGAATAAACATGAAAGTTGCTCCAAGATGAACCTTTACTTTCTGATGATTCAAATAAATGATTTTTTGTTATAACCTGTCTTTAGTTTCTTGTCACTGATTTCTTTAAAGCTATTTCAGGAGTAAACCGAAATTTTCAAAATTATTTGGGGGTGGGGGGGTGAACCTTGAACAAAAATTATGTCCTCGACAATGCATTTCAATAAAATAAGTAAAAAGTCCCGTGCAGGAGCTTTTATCGTTCTCATGACCCAAAAAATGCTCTCATCCAGTTTGTGTTACTAAAGTATTAGTGTTCTATTTCCTTCATCGCTGGTGAAAAAGCAAACAAACAAAAGCTGAAGAAAACCAGATTTCATGTTCATATATAAACCGCTGCTGTCATTGACCAAATGTTTGTGATCCACAAAAAATTATGATCAATAAATATTCATGGTCACTTCCGGTTTTCTTGCAGCCTTAAAGAGTAGAGGCAAATTAAATAATACCCTAAGTCCGTATTCCCTTGTAAAGGCCTCAATTTCCCAAATAAGTTTTCTAAGTGTTGTCAAAATCACAATTTTACCTAAGATATCTCCTGCCGAATTTCCTAGAGAAAATACACCAACAAAAAAAGTAGCTTAAAAGTTACATCTCGATTGTTACAGGCCATTACACACTTGCTACAGCCCTGCATTACAAAAAAAAAAAAAAAAAGGAAAAAAAAAAAAAGCACTATTATGGGCAAATTCTGAATTTGAGCGTCTATATGGCTTTTAACCTACCCGGAACCTGGCGGAGAGAGAAAGCCCGAAAAGCAGAAGGCATGAGACCTCTGTGCCTGCAGTACCTGCCCCCCGAAAGCTTTGGAGTCCCACCGAGGGAGTCTGGACTCTTGAGTGGAATCGTGGTGAGGGTGCAGCTGAATGGCTGTGCGGGGAGCACTGAACGAACTCAGCTTCCTTGGGCCCAGGCTAGGATTACACAGTAGCCAATGAAATCGAGCTTCCAGGCGTCCAATCAAAGACGGGATAGGTCTATAAATGTCAGCATTGGGGGCTCGTTTTATTCATTTGTGCTTGTTCTACGAGGGAGATAGGAGGGAAGGTGTTATGGCTCGTACGAAGCAGACTGCGCGCAAATCAACCGGCGGGAAGGCGCCCCGCAAGCAGCTGGCTACCAAGGCGGCCCGCAAGAGCGCGCCCGCCACGGGCG
Source organism: Pezoporus occidentalis (assembly GCF_034315485.1). Taxonomy (NCBI): domain Eukaryota; kingdom Metazoa; phylum Chordata; class Aves; order Psittaciformes; family Psittacidae; genus Pezoporus; species Pezoporus occidentalis. The sequence continues at coordinate 24,373 of NW_026913554.1, forward strand.
GCGTGAAGAAGCCGCACCGGTACCGTCCCGGCACGGTGGCGCTGCGCGAGATCCGGCGCTACCAGAAGTCGACGGAGCTGCTGATCCGCAAGCTGCCCTTCCAGCGCCTGGTGCGCGAGATCGCGCAGGACTTCAAGACCGATCTGCGCTTCCAGAGCTCGGCCGTGATGGCGCTGCAGGAGGCGAGCGAGGCTTACCTGGTGGGGCTCTTCGAGGACACCAACCTGTGTGCCATCCACGCCAAGCGCGTCACCATCATGCCCAAGGATATCCAGCTGGCGCGGCGCATCCGCGGCGAGCGCGCCTGAGCTTTCTGCCGCAGCCCCTCTGGCCTTCAGCTGACACCAAGCAGCTGATACTGACCCAAAGGCTCTTTTAAGAGCCACTCCAAGAACACTGAAAGAAGCTGTGGCACTGCTTTTTAAAAAAGGTGCTTTAGAGTAAGTCAACGTTTATCTAGTCTGTAATATTTTATGGCTTGTTTTTTCATTTTGGGGGGCCGGGGGGAGGGTATTTTTTGTGGTGTTTTTTTTGGTTGGGGTTTTCGGGGGGAATTTTGATTTGGTTGGGTATTTTTGTGTGTGGTTGGTTTGTTTCTTTTCCTTCTCCCTTATTTATTGCTTAAACGTTTGTCTATAGAATCATCTTTTGTAAAGCCCACAAGATTGCAATGTCTTGGGGTGTTTTGCAAAAACTGAAGGGGAGTGACAGGAACTTTATGAACACCAGTAGATATGGAGACACTGAAGCTGGAGTGGACAGGCTGAGGCCTATATTTGTTTAAGGATAGTGAGCAGAGAATATCTGGTTTCTGGCTGGGATGTTTATGTCCCTGACTGGACTCAACAGCTCTAAGGGAGGTGCAAAGTAGGGACATGACTGAGGAAAAATAAGGTTATATGTTTCCTAGAGGAAGAGGGGGAGTGGTGGTGGTTGGGAGGAAAGTGTTTTTTGCAAGAGATTTATAAAATCTTGGAGTGGAAAATTGTTTTTTCCAATAAGGCATGTACATACTTGTTAAACTTCCTCAGGTAGTAGTGTCTAGATTTTATGCAGTCAGAAAACATGCAGAGTTCTTAGATTCACCTTCTCTAGTGGAAGGTGTCTCTGGAACTGGATTATCTGTAAGGCCCTTTCCAACGTAAGCCGCTCTAAAATCCTATATGTTCTTTTAGTGGAAACCAAAACCATTCTATGATTTTTGCAGTCAGATTTCTAGGATGCTTGCAGGATATATTTAGGTAGCATACATTCTTCCTTATAAAGACCTACTTTTGCTCAGATTGTTACTATTGCATACATAGGAGTAACCAGTCTAACAAGAGCCTGAGCCTTAAAATAGTTAAAAACTTGGGCCTCAGATTCATTAATGGAGAGTAGCTGTTGTTTCCCCTATTATTTTGGGAAACACCTTACCAGCTTCTCCCCACCTGTGTTACCAAGTAAGGAGTGAAATAGCTGTGCAGTCTCCAGTTAACAGAGGAGCTGGTCTTTTTAATTTTGTGTTTTTGAAATAGAATGTACATCGTTATGGTTGGGTCAGGGTTTCTTTAAGATTTCACATCAGGTTATTTGCATGTGAATTAAAAACTTTTCTGAGTTTGAAATGAAATAGAATGAAAGAAAGGTAAATGATACAGAAAGAAAATATTGGCTTTTTTAATTGAAGCTTTATGCTACAGCATGATTGAGATTTCTTCTTCTCTTGAAAGGCAGCATGGTGTGAGAAAGGGCTTTTCATTTACAGCCAGGGGACTGAAGAAAACCTTCCAACAGGCCATACAACTTCTGTGTCTATTAAAAGTCAGATAAGAAAAGCATAATCTCAAACCTTGATTTTTCACTGTTTTAGTTGTCCAAGAACATATTTAATGTTAACCAGAAAATAACAAAAAAAAAAAAGAATTTTGTCTTACTTTTAACCACCTTGTTAACACTGAGATCCTACCCCAGTCCTTCTTAGCTATTCTACTAGGCAGCACTGATGAAAGACCTGGGAAAAAAAGACAAGCTATTACCTAGTCATCGTTTATGTTGAATCATTTTCTCATTCTCTTTTGAGAGCAGATTTGGAGTCTGGTATCAGTGAGGGCTCCTTACACAGCCTCTCTGCATTATAAGCAGATGTTTGCCTGCTCCAGTATGTTCTTTTTTTTTTTTTTTTTTTTTGTTGTGTGGGAGTTCTGTGAACTCCCTCTTACTTTAGTTACAATTGTAACAAGTCTGAAGTTTTAGCCATTTGCCTTTGCTAAACTCAAGGGGGTGCCTAGAAACAAACTTAATTTCAGTTACTAATACACTGCCAATGTATAACAACAATTAGAACCAGGGTGGAGCCTACTGAAGTGTTAGAGACAAACAGTTAATTTCTAAATCATAATAATATAATTCCTTTCAAATCAGACCTATAAGAACAGTCTATGATATTATGCCAGGGGCAGTTCTGCTTTCAACTTTATAAGTTTGATACTCCTTACTCTGCAAGCGGCGATGCACAAAGAGATGAATAGAGAATTTTAGTTGGGAGCTACAACAGTCGTCTAGTTGAACTAGGTTTTTTTCATTTTATTTGTCACGTTGTTGGCACCACATAAAATACAGCCATGTGGAGAAAGCCAGGTGATGCTGAACAGAGAGGACTGCAATAGAAAAAAAGGTGAACAGATACTGAAAAGAATTAGAATTTGCGAGTGAAGAAAAATCATGTATATGTTCTTTTAGAACATATAGAATACATGTATATATATTATAGAATCCTAGAACAGTTTGGGTTGGAAGAGACCTTAAAGTTCTTCCAGTTCCAGCCCCCTGCCATAGGCAGAGACACCTTCCACTGGATCGGGTTCCTCCACATCCTGTCCAACCTGGCCTTGAATGCTGCCAGGGATGGAGCAGCCGCAGCTTCTCTGGGCAACCTGTGCCAGTGTCTCACCACCGTCATAGTGAACATTTTTTTCCCCTAATGTCTAAGCTAAATCTCTTCTCTTTCAATTTGAAGATATTGCTCCTTGTCCTGTGACTACATGTCCTTGTAAGAAGTCCCTCCCCAGCTTTCTTGTTCGCTCCTTTACATACTAGAAGCTGCTCTAAGGTCTCCCCAGAGCTTTCTTTTATCCAGCCTTAACAATGCCAATTCTCTCGGCCTGTCTTCATAGTGCTGAAGGCCCCAGAGCTGAATGCAGTACTCCAAATTTGGTCTAGCAAGAATGGAGTAGAGGGGGAAATATATGTAATCTACGAATATATGCGTTTATACCTACATCTTTATGCTATGATTATTTCTTGCATCTACCTTGGCTTACTTCCTGTGTATTTTTTTCTGAAACACCCTATGAAACTTCCTGCAGACTTCCTGATGCTCAAATACCTGAATTACGGTAATCAGCTGACCATGGAGAAGTGGGGGAATACGAGCTGAATAGACTAAAAACCCCACCGCACAAAAAAACAAAAAACAAAAAAAAAAACAAAAAAACCAAACAGCCCACCGCACAAAACACAACCCAAACAACCCCGCCCCCCCCCCCCCCCAACAACAGAACTTTAGAGTGATAAAGTGCGCCCAAGACATTAATTAAAGCCATGTCACAGCTCTTCTGTGTCATGTGGTGGTGGCTCTTAAAAGAGCCTTTAGGGTGTGAGAAAGGGTCACGATCACAAGAGAATGTGAAACTTTAGGCGCGCTCGCCGCGGATGCGCCGCGCCAGCTGGATATCCTTGGGCATGATGGTGACGCGCTTGGCGTGGATAGCACACAGGTTGGTGTCCTCGAAAAGCCCCACCAGGTAAGCCTCGCTCGCCTCCTGCAGCGCCATCACGGCCGAGCTCTGGAAGCGCAGGTCGGTCTTGAAGTCCTGCGCGATCTCGCGCACCAGGCGCTGGAAGGGCAGCTTGCGGATCAGCAGCTCCGTCGACTTCTGGTAGCGCCGGATCTCGCGCAGCGCCACCGTGCCGGGACGGTACCGGTGCGGCTTCTTCACGCCGCCCGTGGCGGGCGCGCTCTTGCGGGCCGCCTTGGTAGCCAGCTGCTTGCGGGGCGCCTTCCCGCCGGTTGATTTGCGCGCAGTCTGCTTCGTCCGCGCCATAACACTAAAACACTAAAAGAGCTTATCCACACCGCTAACGCCGAATGAAGGTACAGGGCTGCCGGGGCGTATTTATAGCATGTTCCCTTCTCTGATTGGCTGGTCGGACAGGCAATGCACCGTTACTACTGGATCTTTTAAAATTCGAAAAGCCCGCCTGGAAAGCGCGCCTATTCTGCAACCTCCCCCCGGCTCTCGCCCTCCCGCCGCCTTTGACTTGTAGCTATTGTTCTCCCTCGTGTCTGTTTCTTATAGTATTTTTTTCAATACTTGTCTCACAAATTAAACCATTTAGAGAAAATCTATCCAAACGTAAATGCTTAATCTTAAATTACGCTGCTTTGAGTCAACAGAAGATTAATCTTAATTTTCTTCTAAATGCACCAGAACTTAAGCTTTAAAAAAATAGTTGTTGTACAGGCTCTCCTCAATAGGGATCTTGACAGCAGTATTTTTTTGGCTTTTTTGATGCTTCAAAAACACCCTTTCTTTCCAGGGTGTGTATGTATGTGTGGAGGCTGTTTTGTGGTTTGATTCTTTGTGGTTTCCCCCCCCCCCCCCCCCCCCCCTTTTTTTTTTTCTTTTTTAAAATATTGTAATTTTAGTTTACACATAGTAAAAAGTACTACTTTACCTCATATGGTAAATACTCTTGGACTGAGAGAAACTGCACGTGAAATGCACTAATGCAAGGAACAGTGCATTCCACAACTTCTGAATTTCTTTCAGCACATGAAGCATTTCCGGGCTGTTGCTCACTGGAATGCATGATTTCTAGTCCATCAGCTTTCTGGTTTCTCTGCTGCATATTCTTGCTGGTTTTCCCTACCTAGGAGCATTATTCTTGAGGACTGAGCAGAGACGGGCTTCTGGATCTAGGAGGGCTGGTGCTGACGTGGGGCTTGGAGAACAGCCCAGGGTTGCATGGAGCAGCTTCCCGAATTTCAAACACACCAGTCATAGAAAGAATGTAGTCACAGAATCATCATATCATATAGTTCCAATCCCTCTGACACTGACAGAGACACCTGCCACAATAACAGACAACTCCCTAAAAAAAAAAAAAAAAATAAAAATAAAAAGACAGAATTTATTATTTAAAATTTTATTAGGATAGGGTTCAGGGGGCAAAGCAGATGTGGCACCTCCGCTCTGGCATCCATACCTTTTCATGTACCAAGCACCATTACAGTTATTAGCTGTTTAAATACAGCAAGTATCTACCGCTGATGCTGTTTACTTAGCAAAAAAAAAAGACCACCACACAGGACCGCGAGATACCCGCGAGGCAATGCAGACCTGCCTCTGCACTAGGCCAGCTCACCAGCTCGAAATGGGAGCGCAATTTTAGACTGTTTGCTGTTTTTACAAAAAAAAAAAAAAAGGCAAAATTTCTTCCAAATAAGCTGCTACTACTAAAATCAATTCGCATATTTGCTAATTCTCTAAATTAAGAGCCCCAAAAGTAATGGCAAAACATATTGTTAATTTTCAAGTGCTTACACTCAGAGCTACTTGCATTAACAATTAACTAGTGAAAAATACATTTAGCAACAGAAACAAAGCATAAGAACATTGCCTTTCAATTCACCATCTTTGAAGCAACACAGCTCTTTTCCAGTTTAAGTGGGTGGCTCTTAAAAGAGCCTTTGAATTCGGTTTGTAAAATGTTCTGGAAAATGAAAGCTTTAGCCGCCAAAGCCATAGAGGGTGCGACCCTGGCGCTTCAAAGCATACACCACGTCCATCGCGGTCACCGTCTTCCTCTTGGCATGCTCCGTGTAGGTGACAGCGTCGCGGATTACGTTCTCCAGAAAGACTTTCAATACGCCGCGCGTCTCCTCGTAGATGAGCCCCGAAATGCGCTTCACACCGCCACGCCGGGCCAGTCGCCGGATGGCCGGCTTAGTGATGCCCTGGATGTTGTCACGCAGCACCTTTCGGTGGCGCTTAGCGCCACCCTTGCCGAGCCCCTTCCCGCCTTTGCCTCTACCAGACATTACACCCACTTAAGAGCTGAAAACCACACGCAGGAACAGCCCGCCGGCGCCGCTCTCTTATACTCTGAGATCCGACCTCGTTGGGGACTGTGGAGAGCAGGGGCGTGGCTCCCGTCTTTTTTTTTTTTTTTGTTTATGTCACAGCTCGTGATTGGAGTATCGAATGCTGTTACTCGTTATTACACTACCTCCCCCGGTACGAAAAATCCCAACGACGTGCATGTCCGTAACTATTGGAAAGCTTTTCCCCCCTTCTTGGATTTGTATAAACCAATTTCTCTACATACATGTGTATCTTGTTTTCTTGTATCGACTGATTTTTTTTTTGAATTACTGCAGTTTCTGATTATTTTCACGCTGTTTATTAACCTTTTTTTTCTTTATTTGTATTCCAAGTTCTATAATCTTTTCTTCTGAAGTTTTAATGTTTTGATATCTCCTACTGGATTTAGGAAATATTCCACAGTATCTGTGCTGTCAGGTTTTTTAATATATTTAGTTTGTATTTTGCTTTCTACTTCTCATTTCTTCAATGAGAATTTTGATACTCTTTTCCAACTTTTACACAAGCACTTTTGAGTCTCTAAGCACATATTAACCAGAAGGCGGAATAGAGTATTTTTTTTATATCATTACTTTTATATTAGGTTGTAACTTTTACTAATTTTGCTCATTTTGGAGTTATTGCTGTGGGTATTTTTGTTTATTTGATTTTACAAAATTTCCTTTATCATCACTACAGATTTAAATTACTGTTACCTTAATTACTAAGAAAATCAGCTTTCTTTTGTACCGCAGATCAAGCTTTTTGGTCTTTATCTGGGTCTAAATCTATACTGGAAACATTAGATTCTGAATTAGTATTTAAGAAAGTAAGGAGCAATCTTTGTAAAAGATCATCACAAATGTCACAGAATAAGAACATCCTGAGCTGGAACAGCTACTAGACTAAGATATAAAGAATAGTTTCATTTTATGGGGATGTGGGGGAGGAGATCTAAGTGTAACAACAGCAAAGGATTCTACAGGTGTATTGCTAACAAAAGACAGACTAGGGATAATGCGGACCCTCTCCAGAAGGAAATGAGAGATCCCTGGATTTGGAGAAGGCTGAGTTTCTTTGCCTTGGTCTTCACTAGCAAGTTCTCTTACCATGCACTCAAGTCTTGGAAGGCAGATGCAGGGACTGTGAGAATGAAGACCTTAGACCCACTGTAGGGCAGAATCAGGTTCAAGATCATCTTAAGAACCTGAACGTGCATGAGACCATGGGACCCATCCATATGCGGGTCCTGAAGGAGCTGACAAATGAAGCTGCTAAACCACTGTCCATCATATTTGAAAAACTCATGGCAGTCAGGTGAAGTTCCTGACTACTGTAAAAAGGGAAATATAACCCTCATCATCCAGAGGGGAAAATGGAAGACCCAGGGAACTGCAGACCAGTAGGTCTCACCTCTGTGCCTGGCAAAATCTTGGATCAGATTCTCCTGGAAGGCATGCTAAGGCACATGGAAAACAACAAGGTCATTGGTGACAGCCAGCATGACTTCACTAAGTGGAAATCCTGCCCAACCAATTTAGTGACCTTCTATGATGGGACTGCAGAACTGATGGATAGGGGCAGAGCAGTTGATGTTGTCTACCCGGACTCGTGCAAAGCGTTCAACACTGTCCTACATGACATCCTTGTCTCTGAACTGGAGAGACATCAATTTGATGGATGGACCACTCGGTGGATAAAGAATTGGCTGGATGTCTGCATGCAAAGAGTTGTGGCCAATGGCTCAATGTCCAATTGGAGACCGATAATGAGTGGTGTCCCTCAGTGGTCAGTTGTTGGGACTGATCCTGATTAACGTCTTTGTCAGTGACGTGGACAGTGGGGTTGAGTGCACCTTCAGCAAGTTTGCCGATGACACCAAGCTGTCTGGTTCGGTGGATACGCTGGAGGGAACAGGTGCCATCCAGAGGGACCTTGACACACTTGGGAGGTGGCCAATGCAAACCTCATGAAGTTCAACAATGTGCAGACGCTGGGCATGAACATTCCTGACTGTGCAAGGTCCTACACTTGGGTCAGGGCAATCCCAAGCAAACCTACAGGTTGGGCAGAGAAGGACTTGTGAGTGTTGGTGAATGAGAAACTGAACATGAGCCAGCTTCAGTGTATGCTCGCAGCCCAGAAACCACCCATGTGCTGGGCTGCATCAAAGGGAGTGTGACCAGCAGGTCAGAGGAGGTGATCCTGCCCCTCTACTCTGCTCTTGTGAGACCCCACTTGGAGTACTGTGTGCAGTCCTCGTGTCCTCAGTGTAAGAAGGACATGGAACTGTTGGAGCAAGTCCAGAAGAGGCCACAAGGATGACCAGGGGCTTGACCTCCACCTATATGAAGACAGCTGAGTGGAGACCTCACAGCATCCTTCCAATATCTGATGGGGTCCTACAAGGATGTTGAGACTCTTCATCAGGGGCTGTAGCAATAAGGCAAGAGGCGATGGGTACAAACTTAAACAGGCAAAGTTCAGGTCAAATATAAGGAAGAAGTTCTTTACTATATGGGTGGTGAGGCACTGGCACAGGTTGTGCAATGAAGTTGTGAATGCTCCATCATTGGCAGTATTCAAGGCCAGTTTGGACAGAGCCTTGGGCGACATGATCTAGTGTGAGACATCCCTGCCCATGGCAGGGTAGCTGGAACTAGATGACATTAAGGTCCTTTCCAACCCTAACTTAACAGTTCTGTGATTTCAGGATTCTGTGATAATTTCATTTTCTTCTTTTCTTTTTTGGTATGAAATGAAAACACAATTACTACATACTCCTTTAAACTGCCATATTAGTGTATATAATTTGTAATTTATCTTTCTTGTGCTACTAAACCAGGAAGAAGTAGCTTCCTTAGTCATTTAATAGTGGTGGAATTACACCACATCAAAAAACCAAAGGAGTGTTTTGCTTTCTATGGTCCTATTAAAAGCTTAAAAGAGGAGTTCATTGTTCTGACATCTCAAATACTGTTTCTAACAATGGCCATAGATGTTTTCATAGTAAATATCAAAACCATGTCTTTTTGAGTGTCTATTTTATTTTATTTTATTTTATTTTATTTTTTTCATGGCTTGGTTTTGAGGTTTGATTTGGATTTTTTTTTGGAAGATAACAAATATCATTTAGATGAAAATTTTTTCTCACTAAGTAATCTGCATCACTTCAGAAAACAAGTATATTAGGAAACATAGCAATGATTTCTGCTTTTCCCCTCTTACGTTGCTCAACCAGCAGACGCATTCACAGCTTTTACCTGTAGCAATTGTGCTTCCCGCTGCAGACATGAAGAGGAATGCATAGATATAATGAAGAGTCTCATCAGATTTGATGTAGTCCTAGGCATACCTTCTTTCTCTTCTTGGGAGGAGTGAACAGGTAAGCAAATATAATATTTGAGCTTAAAAAAATATGTCACTTTTGCTACAGTTCTTATTTATACAGAACTGAAAGATCACAAAACAGTAGAAAAACTCAAACCTTTGCTGTTGTACCTAGACTAAAGATGTATTACAAATAGTTTTGGGTTTTGTGTTTTTGTTTTTTGGTTATTTTTTTTCATTTAGTGTGTGTGGTGTTTTGTTGTTGTTGGTTTGGTTTGGTTTGTTTCTTTTAAATTGTGACTTTCCTTTCTTTACTTACTAGTCCCTTACTAGAGGCAGAAAAGCAAATTTCAATACCCCTCTGTTTCTGCTCCCCAACCCCTACCCATGCTTACTAGTGACAATGCTAAAACAAAAGCACTTAATTTTTTTTTCACTGAGCACATATGCAGACTAAGGACAGACTCACATCATGATGAAATCAAGAAAGATTTAATTTTGCAAGATAGAGGCAAAATACTATGCCTCTAATGTACTGAGAAATCTTGCTGTCTATCCCCATGATTTTTACAGTCAATTTTTTGGTTTTTATTTGTTAAGTTTTTAGCTGCCTAGTTTATATTCCAGTTTTGCATTCTGTAAGTAACAAATGTGGTGTTTTTCACATATGTTTAAGGTCTAGGACAATAGGATAGTACTTCTGAAGGGCACTGTATCTGTACCAATAACTTCAAGGTGAGTAATTAGAATATGCACTTATTTATTTAATACTGACTTAAAAGACATCATACATGCTAAAAGAACTTCAGACTTCAAGTTTTAGGTCAATATTTGGCAAAAATTTATTGTCAGAAATTACATTGTAAGAATATTCATAAATAAATTTCTGGAAATCTATTTGCATATTTTCAAAGTAGTAGTTTTGAATATTGTATGAGTATTGGATAGGTTTTCATACTCCCCGTGCTTTCCACTCACTGGCAGCTGGTGCTTCACTCCATATTCAAAACATTCTGTCACTTTGAAAGGCAGAATGGAATTGCAATCTGTCCTTTGTGAATGAGGCAGGTTGTACAGAGCCCTGCTTTGTACTGCCACCATGCTCCTGTGATCTACCACCCTGAAAACAATGGATCTCATCTGGACTATCTGTGGGAAAGAAACAAATTGCTCCCTTGTACTGAAAACCTGTGCACTTTTGACAGATCAGCACGCCAATATAGTGGAGGCCAGCTCAGAGGAGAAGGCAAAAAGACAATGAGTTTGAGGAATAATGTACTATAAAGAAAGCTTCATTTATCTCAACACCAGGAAGACTGGAGGATTACCATGTTTTTAGATAAGACACTGCACCAATGAATCATAAGGTTCCCTCAGACAACTAGTAATGTTTTTCCTGAGCAAGTCAGACCACCATAAGGATGGGAAAAGCCTGGAGGCAGTGCCTGTGTAAGTCAGCCCAACATAAAGTATACAAACTGGACAAGAAATAAAACAAAGTTTGAAAAAAGCAATGGTCTTGAGGTGGTAACCAATATATCCCTTCCCAGCAACTGGGGAGGCCCAGCATTGAAACAATGAGCATATAGAGACCAGTAATAAGAATCGTGTATATGCTGTGATTCAACTGTATATTGCAAATGCTCTATTATGCTTATGATGTGATTTCAGCACATTGCTGAATCACTCCACTAAATCGAAATCCCATGTCATGCTCAATAAGGAAATTTGTTCTTAAACATTAAACTCCTTATGCATAATATATAAAAGAATCTGGTTGGAGAGTATTCAGTGGAGATGTAGTCAACTGGGACCTGTCTTTACACATAGGTAAGACTGCACACTGCACAGTATTTAAATTCTTTGCAACACTTGAGGCTTTTAAATCTATCCCAGTGGTTCTTGTTCTTTGTATCCCCATGCTTATATACCCCACCTTCAGTACAGCATGTAAGCCACACTATGAAGCTGTGCTTACTGAAATCAAGCAGCCCACATAATTTTGCCAAGAAATTTTTGAAGCACAGAAAGCTTTTATCTTGAGACTGAGGCCCAAGTCAATATTTGCATGTGTGGATTTGCCATTTGGAAGACATCTCCTGGCAGCAGCATAGTTGAAGTGGTTTATGCTGCTTAAGTGAAACTACTAAACAGTGTCACCTAATGTTTAAATGTTACAGCCATCATGATAGCCCTAATGATAGATACTTTGGTAACTGACTTCATCTCTCCCCTCCCCTCTCCTGGCCAGTTGAGACAGTCAGAGGCTGAGACACCCATTCTCACTTTTTTATTTAAAGGCTCCTCTCAATCAAAGATGCAAAAGATTGGGCTGCAACCATGGTTTGGATTGTTTTCAACCTTCTTGCTGCCAAGTTCATAAACTACACAGGGACTGATAAACTAAGACAAGACCTCTGCCATAGTCCAGCAGCCTGAACTGACCCTTGAGGATGCAGTTTGCATGCACAGAGAGTGGTTTCTCACAGATCTTCCAGAAGTCATCTTGCTTCCCTTGCACCATGCCAGCTGTGGGGAAGGGCAAGTGCGTGTTGTCTGAGTCACTGCCATGTTGCTCTGTAAACCAGCAGGAGCTGAATGCCATTTCCTCATGGAAAACAACATCACAGGATTAGTCTCAAACAGCAGATTGCAGGAAGGGACACTGCAGACGCACTTCCGAAGGAATGTTGTACTTGGCAGGCACTGACACCCAAGCACTCACATGGCCCTGCCACCAGTTATACCTACTCCTCACAGGGCCAGATGTTTCAGGGTTCCTTTCAAATCAATAGTGTTTGTGGTAGAATTGCAGAAATACATTTTCTGAGGTGTTTCTCTCACACAACAATGTGCCAGCTGTCCGGACTGTTTGTGCCCAGCCTAGCGTGACTGGAGTAGGGAGAGTGATGTGCCTCATTCTGCCTTGGAAAGAGAAGGCTTGATGGGCCTCACCCACACCACACCACCCACAAGCTGAAGTCTTGCAGGCTCACTGAATAGCTGGTATAGCTGAATAGGTCTATGAAGAAAGGCTGGAGGAAATCCTAGAGTAAGTTTGGAGTGTTGGGGAGATATATGTGTAATATGCCCAGTTACTCATGTGAAGCTGGTTTAGGACATGGGAGAGAACGGATGGGGCCAATAACCTGCAGCTGGGGGGAAGGGATGCCCTTCTGCCCATGTTGTTTTCCTTCCAGGGCTCTGGACTTCTCTAAAGAAGACACAAAAGGACTTCACCAAGAAGCGTTTCCCAGAATCTGGGTAGCCTGTGGAGCTCAGAGCTTTGTAGCACACCATGAAAATCTACTTCTGCATTCAGGTAAGGGACAGCAAAAAGCAAACCAGCTACTCAACAACCACAGCTGACACTTGACTGCTGCTTTTAAATCCTTATTCTGCTTTTTAAACTGGCACTTAAAGCAGCACAGATCACCTGATACATTGACTATTGATTCAGATAGAAAGAGGTATCATGAAAACATCGTGAGTGCAATGTTCCTTGCACAGCTGAGACTGATCAGCTCCTCTCTTTTCCTTAGATCCTGCAGAGCTGCACTGGGCAGGAACTTTTGCTGTTGAACTCTGCCAGCTTTTATAGAGTTCTAAGTACTTAACAGCAGCTGAAATACTGACCTTGTCCAAACAGTCTCTCTGGAGCATAGTTTTCCAAGTAATGAATCTACTGTGGGCATCCCTGTAGGAATGTATTGAATTTTGTCTTGAGTTGTGTTTCTGGAGGAAGCCAAGTCTGGAAAATGATGACGTGCATTGTGCTTGCAGACACTACTGCTGTGCTTTGTCTTTGTTACAGTAATACTTGGCTGGAAAACAAAATACTTTGGTTGGAAACCCCAACTGCTTACAGGGTTTTATTTATACTTACAGTTTATTTAAGTCTCTTTAATTGAATGCCTTACTTTTGACACTGTCTACCCTTCCTAAACTTACAAAAAGTAGGGTACTCTCTTATCATTCATGTCATTCCAGAAAACATCAAGTATTATCAAGTATTCATCCCTGGGCTATTCTTCACTGATTGCCCACAGTCACTAAGTTGTTAACTATGGCCCTTTGACCCTATACTACAATTTTCAGACATTTAACAGCCTGTTGATCCTGCCTGTACTTCCTCAGGTCCCAAATGAGAATTCCATGAGAGGTAGTTTCACAAGTATTCCTAAATTGCATACAACACTCCTCCCTTGTCCACATCTATACTCTCTTATCTATAGTTCTGTGATAATTACCAGTACCTAAACATGCCAATGTTTTTTCCTTGCACTCCACCCATCAGCAAGAGTCAACTATATCCATTTTATATCTGGTAGTTACTCAGTCTCACTGATTTTTGGAGACCTTGCAATCTTCCCAAGTAACCTTTTCTATTCCATATTAGAAATTATTTCCTTACTGTTAATCTGCTGAAGCAAAGAACATTAGTTCCTGTATTTCCTACAATGTATACCACAGAAAGATGACTTCCTTCCTTCCTTTTCATGTTTTAAGTGTTTGTGAAAAAAACTGAGGTTATAAGTCTGTGAGTCAGGGAAGTCTAACAATATGTGTCTTTCCGTTAGGGAAGAGTTCCTAGGCCTCTCTGATAAATAATATTGCTCTCTTCTGTGTATTCTGTTAACATTCATTTCTCATTACCTGAAGTTCAGTACTAAAAATTGGGTCTAAAACTCCAAGTGAGACTATACCGTTCCTGGCTACAGAGAAAGACCTTCATTCGTCTTGTAGATGTTGTCACTGTCTCCTTTTCCTAACACCTAGTAACATACTGCTGCTGATTCAATGTCAGTTTACAACTATAATCTGAAGTTCCAGATCTACTCTGGTGCTCATCAACTGCTACTGTCTAATATTCATAAAATTGATATATTTCTTCCCAGGTGAAGTCTCTTACATATTTTTGAAGACAGTTTCTCCAATTTATCAGGCATTTTTCAATACATAAACTGACCTCCGTCATTCTAGAATTCATTTGCTTGTCGGTACATATACCATTTCTATACATGCCCTTGTAGGCTGTAAATCACATCACAAATATGCCTAGGACTGATCCTGTTTCTCTGTTTGAGACAATATTTTAATTTTATAGTTGACAATCATAAACATTTAAATATAATTTTCTACCTTCTCTGTGTGTGTGGAGTTCTAGACCAAGTTTCCCTGATTATTAGTTTCACTTCTAATATTTTTCTAAAAGTAAATAAAATGGAACAGACAGAAAACCTGCACTGTATCGGCCAGATCTAAAGAAACACATCCTCTACTGAAACTCTTTCTGAAGTTAATTTTGGAGCGAGCCAGTTAAACATGGTTTTAATTTCTTCCCTTGCATCCTACAAACCAATGTCTGCTTTGAGTACTGTAGATTCTTGAGTTTATTCATATCTTCCTTGAGTTTGGCAGAGCTGGTAGTTATTACGACTCCTTATCAATGCAGTTCCTTCCCCAGGGTGGAAGGAATGACCTGGCCAATACATAAATCTGTAACCCAGAATGACTTACTTGCTTAGTTCTTGCCCATGTTCTTCAGGTACCCTAACGAAGAGACTGTATGGGCTGGGTGCATAGCTGGGTCTGCAGGTAAGCTTTCAGCATCCTGTTTCCCTTCACTCAGCATGAAGGGCTACAACAACCTTTGATAGCTTAGGAAATGACATCTAATAACATATGCATCCTGAGTACCACTGAAGTGGCAGGACGTAGATTTTCTATGTTGATGGCCTAGTTTTGATTTTCATCTCTGACTGAATCAGTATTTGCAATATGACTCACAAAAAAGAACTGCCATTTGACTGTGTTGTCCACCTGGGAGAATAGACAATACGTAACATTGGTTCAGACACCACATTTCATTTTATTTCCAGGCACCAGGTAGGGTTACCTTTTCAGCCTTTTACATGTAGGTACCTATATTTCTTTGTCTGCCTTCATTTACTGGCTTCCTCTTTTTCTTTAACAGAAAACAGCACAAAGTTGAGTACTCCACATAACAAAGTAGAAAAAAACCTGCTCAACTGAGATTCTTATGTGTAGTACTACACTACTAATAATGATAATTATCAGTCTTAGGGATGGGTGGACAGAAATAAAATTTATTTATAAGAGGATCTCTGATTCAAAGCTTTTTATAAGCTGGAAGTAAGTTTTTGATGCTTTAGGCTGTCCTTTTCTGGACAGACAAGGAGATTTTGAGGCTGATTCATTAGAATGCACAGCCCTTCTTTTTTGCTGGTTAGCAAGCATTTAGCAGTTACAGCAGGCAGGAATGTCACCTCTTCTCACCTTTTGATCACTCCAGAATGTAGGGATGTTTTTTTAAAGTGGAAGTTTTGCTAAGACTCCAACTAGACTTAAGTCCTACAGTCATGGACAACATGTTCACTGAGCCAAATCAGGGGAGTTCAAATTGGTCATGACAAGCCTTGAAACTAAGGACTGTGTGAGAGGTAACAATGTTTTTTTAAGCTACCTTTGTTTAACCACCAAGATTTAAAAAGTGATGCTAGGGCCATTCAGAGCCAATCTGCACACAGGTTTCATAAATTAACCTGGAGAAGTATTATTTGCAAAATAGTACTGAGAGATATGAGCACTGGTGAGACCCATCTGGAGTCAGGTTCTGGCCTCCTTAGTGCAACAGAGATGTAGATACAGCTAGAGTGAAGGGCCACAAAGTTGTTTATGAGACTGGAGCATCTCTCATATGAGGAGATGCTGACAGAGCTGAGACTGTTCAGCCAGAAGAAGAGAAGGCTTAGAGGAGTCTTTTCCATGTGTTCAAATACCTGAATAAAGCAGACAGAACCAGAGTCTGGTTCTGGAAAAGCTGCAGTGTCTCCCTGCTCTAGTTGAACCTTCTTCCAGTGTGGGGGTGGGACCTATTGCATTAAGTGTTAGATTAGAAGGCAATATACTTCTTTTTAGGAGATGTGATTTCCCTAACACTTAAATATGTGTCAGCATATTTTTGGTAGCTTAGCTGAAGTACATATCTTAAAAAGATAGAGGTTTCTTTACTACTGACAGCCTTTTGACATCTTAACTCTTCCATACTATATAAACCTTGCAATTGCTGTATCAGTATTGTCAATATAATTGTAGCATGCCAGCAACTTGACTAATGTCTCTGTATGGTGTTTTTTATTATTAATATTGAGAGTGATTACCTGAATGTCTTCAAAATCATTCTTTGTCAAGAAGATAGCATGCTTCAATTAAAACTTCACAATTTCTCTTCACCATGTTAGTAATAGTTAATGTAATTAAATGAGTGTAGGTCTTCAGCTAAACTTGGCTAATCAGCTTATCTAGATTGTTCTCTTTCTGCAGCCTGAATGTCTAATTTGCCTCTATTTGTCTAATGTCTAAGCTGTTTCTCCTCCACGTGGAGCTTCTGTCTTGATAAGAAAAAAAAAAAAGTCAAATGTTTTCTGTGCTATATAGTTTTAGGAATGACTTCCTAAGTTATATGTGAACTATTTTTGGTTTGAAGATCCTTGCACTGGAAAATACACTGGCATTTTGTAGGGTCGTCTGTAATCTGCACTAGCACCTGTACTGCTAGGCAACGAAGGATGCCAGGGCGCGTTATGTGATGATGAATGGAAATGAGATTCTGTTTTGGGGAGCTAAGGGCTTGTCTTTTAAGGAGGCATAAGAAATTGGTTTGAGGTCCTGAGTAGGAGGTGAACAGAGCCTGCGTTTGGACAGCGTGCTTGAAAAGTAAAAAACCAGGAGAAGTTCCAATCTTTGCAGTTTGATTGAAATTTAGTATAAAAGAAGTCATATTTGAATATTTGTCTCTTCACATGGAAATTGCAAACAATTGCTATTACAAGTTCATGCTCAAAACTTATTTTTCAAGTTACGCTGCTTGGCACAAAGAAAAACTCTCCAAATTTCTCTGAAATGTTGAAAAAACATTCCATACTCTCCTACCGATTTTCTAAGTTATGTGGTGGGAGGCTTGTTTTTCTCTTATCTGTAAAATGCTCAGGGCAATATCAGTGCTATTTGTAAGTTAGATAGTAATTGATCTCTCTAAAAACTGAGAACTGTGAGAACTGTTATTTTGGTCCAATGTAGTGTTTAACAGCTATTTCCAGCAATGCAAAAGTGAGAATTGTTCAAAGCTTCTGACAAGTTTATTTTATCCAGTTAACTAGAAAATTTCATTACTGGGAGCAGGGCATGGAAATAAACCTAGAAATGACTCCTTTTCACACTGACTCATACCACTAAAGAAATGGTTGGTAAGAGCAAGAAAATTTTCATTGCTCAGAAGTAGGCCAGGTATAATGGTCTTTGCTGAAAAGAGCCAGCATAATGGTTGAGGAATAGATACAATAAAGGGTGCTGAAACACAGTTCTGGATGCCAGCTGCCAAATCTTCCAGTGTCTCAAACAACTAGGGAAGAGCAAAGAACTTCAGAAGTGTAGCTCAAAACAGAGAGCAGGGAACTATTTAAACGACATGCAGATTTACATGGATGCATCAAGAACTAAAAGTGGGAGAAGGCCTAAATTCTGCTGCTTGAAATCCCCAGATAATGACCTTTTTCATCAGCCCCAGACAGATGACAAGCTTTCCTTCATCTGTCTTTTGTATCACTTACATTCAAATTCTGCTTTATGGCCATTTCCATTCAAATAACCTGGAAAATGAGCATAATACCTTCATCCTGCCCATGAGCAACTGCATTTTTGCCTCTCAGAAACATATTTCTGTTGATCATTTAATTTACCATCCTGATCTTAAAATTCTATGGCTATTGTGGATTTGGTTTAGTTGCTTATGTAGGTACAGCATCATGTTCTCAAGAAGTGAGGCAGATTTCATAGCCCACTTCAGTACACCCTTCAGTCCCTACGGTGGGGTAGTAGAGAACATATTTTTTCCTTTTCTTTGCTTTTTCCTTCCACTCCTTCTCTGCTTCAAAGTATTTATTAGCTGGTTTGGATGCAGATGTAACAAAATAAAAAGAAATCTAGGAGAGAATATGAAACAGTGGTAGCTCATTGTTTTAACTTTTGTTATTCTAATATATCTTATTTTTATTTGCCATTTTAAACTATCACATTTCAACTAAAAGTCCTTACTATTACATATAACTTAACTTTGTTTTCAACATTTAATATATGAAGGGGAAAAAAACAAAAATGCCAGGGCCTCTTTCAAGATACTATTTGTCTTCTAGAATCTCCAATTTATCCATGCTAGAAGAGACACTCCTCTGCTGAAATAGCCCACTAACATTTTTCATAACAAATTTTTATAAAGTACAATAGGGCAAAATATTAGGTTTGGGCTTAATTTGTTCTTTTCAACAAAGGAAATAAAAACCAAAACCAAAACCAAACCTGGCTTCTTTTTCATTACAAGCCAGTCGAGACTTTTGTTGAAGTCCTTAAAAAAAAATAAGTAATCTTTGTTGTCACTGAGTCTTAAAAATTAAGTGGGATTATAATAATTAAAGCTGATTCTGATTTGTGAGGATTGTCTGAAAAATGTTTCAATATTCTGAAGATTTGGATGAAAACCTAAATTGCTGTTTTTCTTTTCCTTTAAAGAAGAGAATGGCAGGTTTTATAAAATCCCTTGGGAAAAAAAAAAAAAAAGAAAAAAATTCTTATCAAATATTTATAGGTAATATTGAGGTTTAAGCTTTCTGTTCATATAGGCCAGATTTCCACATTATTTCATTTTTTTGGGGGTGAACAGTGGCTTCAGCTGTCTCTATTAATGTTTAAGTAGTTTACGATCATATTAGTGTATATATAGCTGTTTGCTATTTTTCCCCTGCCAGTCTGCTTGTGGCTTCTGTAAGTCTTAAAGAATAATAGTATAGAGAGATGCAAGCAAGAATGCATTAAACTAGCAGTTTATCCGGAATTTATATGCATTAACTAAGCATTGGCAGCTTACTTTTACAAATAGAGACAATTTGTGAAAATACCAAAATCTTGCTATTCACTTACAGAACACCAGAAAAAATGAAGAGCCCTTGCAAGTTCCAGACACTTTTCAACACTACATATATTCCTCTGAAGGTCTCTTATTTTCCCAAAAGAGGAAATTCTGTAGAAATATGGTATCCTTAATAGTTAAAGATATGGTTAAGGGAGCCGAATCTTTATCCATATTCAATGCTCAGCCATGAAATTGTGTTACTTCCTTCTCTTTGAAATCAATTTACGACAAAAATATTGAAGCTGCCCCCTCGGTTTCTGTCCTAATCTGGAGAAAACCCCCTAAAGAATAAGTCTGCAGTACGGGGGAGACTTTTTGTCTACGGGGTTTATTATAATTTAGAAGGAAAAACAAAAGTTTGCCATTCCCGGGGTCTCTCTGGCTTCACAACGCGGGGTTAAACACATATTTTCTCTCTCATCTGGGGTCCCAAGAGCAAGAAATTCCCCGGAATGAAAGTCCACCCTCTTCTTTTCACCGCCCGAAGAAACTGGGGTGATTTCGTAGCACGCAGTTTACAAAAAATATGAATTTATAACTCCAAAGAAACACAGACTCGGCGGACTAAAAGCTCTTCCTGGCTCACAGTTAGGCGGGCTCTGCAAAGCACCAATCACAGATCACCGCTTCGCTATAAATTCAGGCATCGGGGTTACTGTAGCCCAATTACTTTCTTTTGATTAGGAAGAAGTCTCTGCAGCGATGTCGGAGACTGCTCCCGCCGCCGCTCCCGCTGTCGCTGCCCCGGCCGCCAAAGCGGCCGCCAAGAAGCCGAAGAAGGCGGCGGGCGGCTCCAAAGCCCGGAAGCCCGCGGGCCCTAGCGTCACAGAGCTGATCACCAAGGCCGTGTCCGCCTCCAAGGAGCGCAAGGGGCTCTCCCTCGCCGCGCTCAAGAAGGCGCTGGCCGCCGGCGGCTACGATGTGGAGAAGAACAACAGCCGGATCAAATTGGGGCTCAAGAGCCTCGTCGGCAAAGGCACTCTGGTGCAGACCAAGGGCACCGGTGCCTCCGGCTCTTTCCGCCTCAGCAAGAAGCCGGGAGAGGTGAAAGAAAAAGCTCCCAAAAAGAGGACGGCTGCAGCCAAGCCCAAGAAGCCAGCGGCCAAGAAGCCTGCTAGCTCTGCCAAGAAGCCCAAGAAGGCTGCGGCAGTGAAGAAGAGCCCCAAGAAAGTGAAGAAGCCGGCCGCTGCCGCGGCCAAGAAAACAGCCAAGAGCCCCAAAAAGGCGACTAAGGCTGCCAAGCCCAAGAAGGCGGCGACAGCAGCAAAGAGTCCAGCCAAGGCAAAGGCGGTGAAGCCCAAAGCAGCTAAGCCCAGGGCAGCCAAGCCGAAAGCAGCCAAGGCAAAGAAGGCGGCGCCCAAGAAGTGAAGTGCTGAAGTGGAAATACTGAAACCCAACGGCTCTTTTAAGAGCCACCCACTATTGTCCCGAAAAGGGCTGATGCACTCCTTCGCCGAGGTCCGTGCCTGCAGCAGAGGTAACCACGCCACTATCCGTGTGGGACGTTCGTCTGTGGATTGGATGGGACGCTAAACTTCCGGCCGTGGTTACGCTAAGACTTGGAAAAATAAAATTTGTATTTCCTGCGAAAACGCTTTCTAAAGGCTGACTTGTTTTTGAGCACCGCAAGAGGGTTAAAGGGACTGCTTAGGGCGGGTGTTGCTCCGGGTCGTGGAGTTTTGTTTCGGCGATTTTAACCAGCGCGGTTACTAACAGCCTGGGCGCGACGGCCACACCTCTTAGTAGCCGTACCCGGGAACTGTCAGCGCAGCTCTTCCGCTTCCTTCGCAATAGACCTATCCGCTCGGCAGCGCTGTCGTGAATTTCTGCAGGTCTGAATTTCTGCGTGACTTCCCCAACCTGCTTTTCGAGATGGAGACTGCCGGGGAGGAGGCGGGGGGGGGGAGCGTGGGGCGGGGGTGCGAGTAGAGCTATCAGCGGTCCTCTTCTGCACCCTGCTGGCCTAGTGGTTGTGTAGTCGGAGCGGCAGGAGCTCTTCCTGACCGCTGTGCTCAGCCGCTGCGGGCAGGGCGCTTTGCCGGCTGTGCTCCTGCGGCATCGTGGCTCCTCCTGTGTCCGGTTCTGATTGGCTGATGGGAGAATCCGCTTTCGCTTATTGGGTAATTAGGTAATTTAGAAAAGCCCGCGCTGGTTCTGCTCTTGGCGTTATGAGCTAGTTTTCCAAGCGCATCTACCCCGTCTGAAAGGTATCTTCGCATCTCCTAGTCTTCTTTTGTCTTCCGATCTACAAGGCTACTTTCTGTCTTGTCCTGGACCATCTGTCTAGTGACAACTGTGCAAAAATGGCGCATTTTTCTTGTCCTATTTTTGGGGTGCCCGTGCGTTAACTTACCAAGTGCAAGCTATATGAAAATCTTTTTCATTTATGATGGAATGTATAATGCATCACATCCTAAATCACTATACTGATTCATAACACCGCTTATTTACCGGAAAACTTGAAAGTTAGTATTTATGTAATAATTAATTTAACAAGGTTTTACATTAATAATTGCAAGCCATTATGACTGATTTAACAGGGACATTTCAACTTGAGTTTAATATTTTACAACCACGTTTTTACACCCAGGAACCTTGAGACACTGTGCTAAAGCTCTTTTAAGGAGTATGTAGGTGGCTCTTAAAAGAGCCTTTGGATTAAAAATGTCTGAGGCGCTCTACTTGGAGCTAGTGTACTTGGTGACAGCCTTGGTGCCCTCAGAAACTGCATGCTTGGCCAGCTCACCAGGCAGCAGAAGCCGCACGGCCGTCTGGATCTCCCGAGAGGTGATGGTGGAGCGTTTGTTGTAGTGTGCCAGGCGCGAGGCCTCGCCGGCAATGCGCTCGAAGATGTCGTTAACGAAGGAGTTCATGATGCCCATGGCCTTGGAAGAAATACCCGTGTCGGGATGCACCTGCTTCAATACCTTGTACACGTAGATAGAATAACTCTCCTTGCGGCTCTTCTTGCGCTTCTTGTCACCCTTCTTCTGTGTCTTAGTCACGGCCTTCTTGGAACCCTTCTTGGGAGCAGGAGCTGACTTAACCGGCTCCGGCATCTTACTAAAACGTCTAGACGTTGTCAGAGCAAGAAGAAAACTATAAAATGGCGGCAGAACCCTCTACTTATAGGGCCGTTATGCAAACACACGACCTCCAATTCGTTCAATTCGATTGGATCTTCTCGCAAGGGGGCGTATCCTTTTCGCTGATTGGTTAATACATGATCCCTCGTCTCATTGGTTGTCTAAGCTATGGATGTTTCCAGCCAATCAGCAAGCGGTAATTCCTCCCTGGGAAGAGATAAAAAGGGAGAAAGCCGTCGGGTCGGTTTGTTCTGTTTGTTCCTGGGCGGCTTGCGTGTTAGGTCTTTAAGTGATTGGAGAATGTCGGGTCGCGGGAAACAAGGGGGAAAAGTTCGAGCTAAAGCTAAGTCACGGTCCTCGCGGGCTGGCCTGCAGTTCCCCGTGGGCCGCGTCCACCGTCTCCTGCGAAAGGGCAACTACGCGGAACGGGTCGGCGCTGGAGCTCCTGTTTACATGGCGGCTGTATTGGAGTACCTAACGGCTGAGATCTTGGAGCTGGCGGGCAATGCGGCTCGCGACAACAAGAAGACTCGCATCATCCCGCGGCACCTGCAGCTCGCCATCCGCAACGACGAGGAGCTCAACAAGCTGCTGGGCAAGGTGACGATCGCGCAGGGTGGTGTGCTGCCCAACATCCAGGCCGTGCTGCTGCCCAAGAAGACTGAGAGTCATAAGGCTAAAAGCAAGTAAACTGAAAAAATGAAGCTGCTTAGACTTCCTTAAATACACTTTTTTAACTCAAAGGCTCTTTTCAGAGCCACCCACACGGTCAGGAAAGAGTTGCATTGCTTGGTTTATGAAAGGTTGGATGCTGTTTACTTACGCACTGAGGTAATGCCATGTTCTGTGGCAAAGCCTTCAAGTTTCATTCTCTTGATGGGGTGGTATATATGCGTTCCAGCTCTTGATTTTTTTGTACGGAAAGAACACTAATCATGCTTGAATTTTTCTGTTTTTGTTTTGTTTTGTTTTGTAGTAGATTTGTTCTTAATGTTCAATGTGCTCAATTGTCATGATTTTATGGGCTACTTATGGTGTAAAACATGGGGACTGGGGTTGCTAAAAAGCTGGGGGGAGAGTGTAAAAAGCTATGTAGCATGAAAATACTGTTCCAAACCTATATAGCTAGGAAAAATGAAGAAAGGCTTCCTTTGTTGGCCGTTGTTCTTTTAAAGTTGCAAAGCTTCCCTGTGACTTGACTTAGGAATAAAATGAAAAAAGCCTTAAGGGAAATAGCTCATTTTGTTCTAGAACCTAAATTAGATGGACCTGCACTGTAAAGCAATAATGTAGCATCTCTCTATTCAGAGGAAACTTCTTGCAATGCTGGTATATATCCTTTTTTAAGTAGAATTTTCAAATATGCCATTCTTTAATTGTTTTTCTGTGCATAACTATTGTATCAATTAACAGTGGGCAAAAGTATTTGAATTCATCTTTATTGTTGGCTCATGTATCACCCAAGAGCACAGTGTTAAAGCTCTTTAAATGCACTGCTATAAATTATGAGAAAGACTTGTCTAGCTGATTCCTCTTACTAAGGTGCTCCCAGAAACGGCACCTGATGGTCTGCAGCGCACTGCATTGAGGCCAGAATTCCCACCTGTGCAGCACTTCTGCCCTCCTTATCCCCTGTGGTAATAGAGGAAAGAAAATGCCACAAACACAGCAAGACACCCGTGCCTCTCCTCCCCACCCCCAAGCTATAACAGAGAGGTTTTTTTAAGTAGAACTGTGTCATGATCAGAGTGGGACATCATGGATAATTTGTGGAGAGAAACATAGAGGAGAGCTGTCTGGAGCATCACACTATCCTGGTATGGTAATGGTATCTCACCTAAGGATTTGTTTGTGAATAGGTACGCTTAGAGCCATAATGTTTTCATTATGTTGTTTATCCTCATTAGCTGCAGCTACTTGGCACTCCTCTTCTTGAACAATTGCAATTGTATTAAGACTATTTTAACATGCACAAATCTTCTTAATGTCTTTTCCAGAACAGATTCCTTCACCTGTGTTTCAGGTCATAGAATGGTTTGGGTCAGAAGGGAGCTTAAAGCTCATTCAGTTCCATCCCCCTGCCATGATCAGGGACAACTTCCACTAGACCAGGTTGCTCCAAGCCCTGTCCAACCCGGCCTTGAACACTGCCAGGGATGGGGCAGCCATAGCTTCTCTGGGCAACCTGTGCTAGTGCCTCACCACCCTCATAAGTAAAAAACATTTTCCTAATATCTGATTCAAATCTCTCCTCTTTTGGTTTAAAGCAATTCCCCCTTGTCCTGTCACTGCAGGCCTTGGTAAAAAGTCTCTCTCTGTTGTCTCATATTGAAAGGCTGACGTAAGGTTTCCCTAGAGCCTGCTTTTGCCAAGGGTGAACAGCTGTAACTCTCTCAGTCTTTCTTCACAGGCGAGCTCTTCCAGCCCTCTAATAATTTCTGAGGCTCTCCTCTGGACCTCCTCTAACAGGGCCATGTGCTCCTTGTGCTAGGAACCCCAGAGCTGGATGAAGTCCTCCAGGTGAGATCTCATGAGGGAAGAGTAGAAGGTGAGAAGATCCTCCGTTGACCTACTGTCTAGGGTGCTTTTTATGCAGCCCAGGATAAAATGGGCTTTCTGGACCACAATTGTGTATCTCTAGATCAAAGCACTAGAATCCCAGAGAAAGACTGTGGGGTTATCTGTGTCTAGGAATGTGATTTCTCTGTGAAAGAAAACTCCTCTACATGGAAATCAGAATTGGTACTATAGGAGAGGGCTTTACCCTTCTCTGAGTAGTGGGAGTAAGGGAGTGGGAGTGTGGAAGTAAGGCCAGAAGTTCTCCAAATTCTTCTTGTCATCTGACCACAAATATGTCATTTTATTCAGAATATAATTCCAAATATCTCTCATTTGACTATTTACCCTGCTCACCTCAGTAACTGGAGTTTCACCCTCTCTGATACTTAAGTCTACTTCTTAGCATTCTTTTTCTTCTTAGCCAGTTGTGGTTTCACCAGTTGTGAACCTTGTGCTGCCATCTCACTGGTGAAACCTCAAAGGGAAATGTTCTATAAGTCAGATGGATTATATGATAGGAGTGCTGGCAAATCTACTTGCATTAGAGACTTGCAGCTTTCAACAGGTCCTACTAGATGGAGAAATGTAGCAAAGCAAGTTTAAATAAACAAGCTTCATCTCATTTGCATATATAATAAACAGTAATAAAGAGGAAATCCATACCATAAGATGCTTTAGCTATATCACTGGGTTCCCATACACCTTCACAACTTGACAAACTTGTGACACGAAAAAAATTCCGCCCATACACCTTCAAATATTGTGGATCACAGTTACATTTAGGGATCTCAGAAGCATAAAATCGTTTGGGTTGGAAGTGGCCTTAAACATCATCTAGTAACTCAATAATGTCAGTCAATGCATCAAAAGTCTTCTTAATGCGTCGTTTAAAAGACAAAAGGCTTTTCTATCACTTTTCACCTTCACTTTGTTTTCAATGTTTTGAATAATGTACTCTATTAAAAAGAACTAACAAGACTCTAGCTTGCATATTATTATATAACAATTACAGATACGGATTTAAATTGCCATGTAAGCCCCAAGAGAAATAAAAGCAACTTTGCAGTTGTATATAATACACTGATGTCATGATTTATTTACTAATTATGTACTTTCTTGTGCAGTCATGGTTAGATATTGCCTTACTGCAACAATCAAGTGCAATCTCATCATTATAGTTTAATGACGAACTAGGGCAATTGTTCTAATTAAAGTTTATTTGAAAAGCTACAGTATTGCAAAGGTTTCCTTTCTCATTTAACTCATAGTACTATGTGTCCAAACTCATGGGGAAACTGCAGTACTTATAGTCTGGGGATTGGATCCTTAACTTTGATTCAAGTAATAATTGTCTCCAATGAACAGTAAATGCAAATTCATTAGGGATTATACTCAACAGCAAAATTTTCTTCCTGCTTTAACTGTTTTTGTCTAAGAAAACCCCCTGGTCCATGAGAGAATTGACTGTATCACTAACAGAAACACACAGGAAACAGGTCTGTGGCCCCATATAGCAACCTACAGGCAAGGCAGCTTTCTAGAAATCATGATGTTAAATTATACCAAATGTCCCACACACTCTGGGGAAAGCGGGTTGCAGGTAATAAATCTGTCAGCTCCTGCTTTTGGCATCTGCATCACCCATTTCTGCCAGGAGATTTTGGAAGATAAATTTCTAAGTCTTCCAGTGGTTATACTGCTGGAGGGAAAAGTTATACTAGGATATACCTGCACTTAGGAAGAGATATGAAGAAATTATTAAACACTTAAAGATTTTGTGTAATACCTTCAGGCTTTCTTTAGTATTCAGAAGGTTAATTGTGCCTCAGGAAACTCATCTAGACACAGTTCTTCAGGTATAAAGAACAAAGCAAACTTTGTGGAGCCAAATGTTTATTTTAAACACCAGCCTGGCAGGTCCGCTAGCGACAAGTCTTTTAGTTAGTTTATAAAGAGTTTTAATTCTTTCACCGCAGTCAAAAAGCATAGTCTAAATTAAAGATAGCTTTGGCTGCTCGTATTTTGTATGTTTGATTGGCAGGTCTTTAATTCAGTTTATTCAAAATAATGGTTTGAATGAAAATGGGATTCACAGTGATAGTTATAATTACCATACAACACCTGTACTTTTTTTTGGACACCTGTAACTTAATATATGAATATCTCAATCACATTTTCCCCTGAAGCTAGGGAATATATTCTGCCACTAAATATTCTGAAAATGTTGCTTAATTTCTGTAAATTATGTCCAGCAATGAAATTATATAAACAACGATCAAAATTTAAAATTATATCCATAATCTTTAAAAGGCAGAGATGTTTGAAATGCTCAGAATATTAATAATTTAAGAAATGGCAAGTACATAGCCATATAATTTCTATTCTGTGCAAGTAAAAATCGTAACAGTTTTATTTAAAAAATATAGTCTTGAAACTCTTTCAATGTTTATTTACTTTCTAAATATAGTCCAAAATACTGTAAGCAACACATATGCAAGTTTCGTTAGAAAACGTGTGAAATACACAGAAAAAAAAATCTGGATTCCTCATTGGAATAACACACATTTGGTTACTGATCATTTATCAGATGTCATAGAGACGTCTAGTTGGTAGCTTCGGTAATGTATTTTTTCTCTTGCTGGATCTATCTGCGCCCTCGCCACCACTTCTCCAACTCTTCCCCGGCAGCTGTTGGACAGAAGCACCTCGGCCAGTACTGCCCGTTGACCCACTCGGGGCTGAGGCTGGCTGAAAAGGGGAACGGCGCATGGTCCCTCCTCCGCTCCCTAGTAGGAGCTCGAGTTGCCTTCACAGGAGCCCCAGGTCTAAACATTACCCACCAGAGCCCCTCACCGATGATTCCCCACCCCCAAGGCCTCACTCCCTGCTACCTCTCGCACAGACCTGCAGGCTGTTCTGTGCGAACGTGAAAGCGCTGAACGCTCAGAGCCCAGCCCGCTGGGCTGCACGGAAGAGGGGGAAGCTGTTAAGAGAGAAGTGACGGGTAGACAAACAAAACACGAAGCCTCAGTGGCCGAAACGAACAAAGAGCGCGACACAAAACTAGTCCATCCGCGGGATCCCCACAAGCGGAAATGGCGATCAGCTGTTCCAGGAGGGGCGGTAGCCCTGAGCGAGGACGCGGATTGGTAGGATTTTGCCGCAGACAGAGGGAAGGGTCGGGATGGAGACGGGGCGCCGCAGTCCGAAACGCGGGGCCAAGGCTGCTGTTCCTGCCGCTGACGGAGACCCCCACCTGCCACTTAACAGTCACTTGCGCGGGGGGAGGTGGAGGAGGGAGAGGACGGGAAGGCAAAGAAGAGAAAGGATGCGCTGAGCAGGCTGAACAGGAACATAACAGCTTGACTGCGGGGCTGGAGTCCGGTCCCGGTAGAGGCAGGCAGAGCAGCCGAACTTTCCCCTGGGACCGGTGCCGGGGAAAGTGCATCAGCCGACGTCCTACGGGAAGCCCGTCCTGAGCTGCGAGGGGGCCGCTTGGGGGCGGAGGGCGGGAAATGGGGGCGGAGGCAGCGGATAAAGAACCGTCTCCGCAAGTCCCGCGTCCCACAGCCTTCCCCTCCCACATGCTCCCCCGCCGTCTCCCCGCCCCCCCCTCCCCTGCAGTCCTCAACCAGGTCGGATCCTGCGCAATATAGTGCTGCTCCGCCGGGCTGGTGGCGTTCAGCGAGCGGTTGTGAAGTGTGCAGTCATGTCTGGTAGAGGCAAAGGCGGGAAGGGGCTCGGCAAAGGTGGCGCTAAGCGTCACCGCAAAGTGCTGCGCGACAACATCCAGGGCATCACTAAGCCGGCCATCCGGCGCCTGGCTCGTCGCGGCGGCGTGAAGCGCATTTCGGGGCTCATCTACGAGGAGACACGCGGTGTGCTGAAAGTCTTTCTGGAGAACGTGATCCGCGACGCTGTCACCTACACGGAGCACGCCAAGAGGAAGACGGTGACCGCGATGGACGTGGTGTATGCTTTGAAGCGCCAAGGACGCACTCTCTACGGCTTCGGCGGTTAAGTTCCGGTTGCAAACCGTACGCTGTCAAAACAAAAAGGCTCTTTTAAGAGCCACCCACAAATTTCACAATGAGAGCTGGTTATTACTAAACTTTCAAAAGTGCAATGTTCTAGACATTTTTGTATCGTTCAAGTGCAGAATGACACGCTTGCAATATTACCATGTTTTGAATTGTGCAGTTCCAGAATTTTAAAGGTGCTAGAAAATATCTCATTCTAAAAGTCCTAGGAACACCTGAACAGTACAAAGTACCCATGTATGAATATGAGTTTTGAAAATAAAAAACGAATTTAGTGCAGTTTTTTTTATCGTTTATTTTTGTTTGGGTTTTTTTTGTTTGTTTCGTCGGTTTTGTTTTTTTTTGTTTGTTTGGGTTGTTTTTTGGTTTTGTTGTTTTTTTTGGGCTAGTGTAGGTTTTACCGCAACCACAGTAGCTGCAAAGCACTGACTGCAAATGTAGCGCCCAAGGGTTACAGGACGGAAATGCCTGTAATTGGGTTGGTATATTTTACTCCAATAGGAATGGAACTGTTACAATCCCCTAATTTGCATAACGCCCTTATAAATACGGGGGTAGGCGCCATTTTCTCTGTTGTTGAGGTACAGTGAAGATCTTGGAAAGAAACTTTTAAGGATGCCTGAACCAGCAAAATCCGCTCCTGCTCCAAAAAAGGGCTCCAAGAAAGCTGTCACCAAGACGCAGAAGAAGGGTGACAAGAAGCGAAAGAGAGCAAGGAAGGAGAGTTACTCGATCTACGTGTACAAGGTACTGAAGCAGGTGCACCCCGACACTGGCATCTCGTCCAAGGCCATGAGCATCATGAACTCCTTCGTCAACGACATCTTCGAACGCATCGCCGGCGAAGCCTCGCGCCTAGCGCACTACAACAAGCGCTCCACTATCACCTCTCGGGAGATCCAGACGGCCGTGCGGCTCCTGCTGCCTGGTGAGCTGGCTAAGCATGCAGTTTCCGAGGGCACTAAGGCTGTCACCAAGTATACCAGTTCCAAGTAAAACAGTTCTAAAGTTTAAACCAAACGGCTCTTTTAAGAGCCCCCACTCCTTTTTAAAAAGAGCTGCAATTGCCGATTTTAGTCCAAATTAGTTAATTAAATCATTAAATACATAGGTTGTATGTTGATAGATACATTAACTTTCATTTTGCGTAGATTGGAGAAATAACCAGTAGCAAAAACTATTTTGTACTACTCAAGAGTTCTTGATAATACTTTTTTAGAAAAAGATACTTTGTAGCAGCTTCTAAATTCGGAAACTGACTAAAAAACTTTCAACACCTACTCTAAAATTTTGCAATTGCACAACACAAGAATGTCTAAGCATTGTGAGCCTTCCAAAAATTATAAAGTTTAGTAATAACCAGCTCTCGTTGTGAAATTTGTGGGTGGCTCTTAAAAGAGCCTTGTTTTGATTGTGTACTGTTTGCAACCGGAACTTAACCGCCGAAGCCGTAGAGAGTGCGTCCTTGGCGCTTCAAAGCATACACCACGTCCATCGCGGTCACCGTCTTCCTCTTGGCGTGCTCCGTGTAGGTGACAGCGTCGCGGATCACGTTCTCCAGAAAGACCTTCAGCACACCGCGTGTCTCCTCGTAGATGAGCCCCGAAATGCGCTTCACGCCGCCGCGACGAGCCAGGCGCCGGATGGCCGGCTTAGTGATGCCCTGGATGTTGTCGCGCAGCACCTTGCGATGCCGCTTAGCGCCACCTTTGCCGAGGCCCTTCCCGCCCTTGCCTCTACCGGACATGACTGCACACTTCACAATCGCTCGCTGAACGCCACCAGCCCGGCGGAGCAGCACTATATTGCGCAGGATCCGACCTGGTTGAGGACTGCAGGGGAGGGGGGGGGCGGGGGGACGGCGGGGGAGTATGTGGGAGGGGAAGGCTATGGGACGCGGGAGTTGCGCAGGCGATTCCTTATCCACTACCTCCGCCCCCAAGCGGCCCCCTCGCAGCTCAGGACGGGCTTCCCGTGAGACGCTGACTGGGCCGCTTTCCTCGGCACCGGCGCTGTGGCGCGTCTGGTGGCTCTGCTGTCTCGACCGGGACTGCACTCCAGCCCCGTGCTGCCACTCGGCTCCTGCTCGAATTCACTCTGCGCAACCTTTCGCTTCTCTCCCCTCCCGTCCTTGCCCTCCCTGCTCCGCGCAAGTGGTTTTTCCGTGGCAGATCTGGGTTTCCGTCAGCGGCAGGAGCGGCAGCCCCGGCCCCGTCTCGACTCTCCCAGCTCTCTGCGGCAAAATCCTACCAATCTGCGTCCTCGCTCAGTGCTACCGCCCCGCCCAGGCTCTGGGCTCTTCATGGGCTGCTTTGTAATTTTTTTGTTGTCAGTGTTTGCCTGCACAGAGACCCTCCGCGGGTATCTTTATATAACCTCTGCCAACCTTGTCCCCCTTCGATCTACAGCTGCTTTCTGTTCATAAGTCCCTCTACATGCCGCTAAAGAGGAGGGGAAGGAAACTTCAGCTTCGTGATAAGGAGAAGAGTTCCCCCTCCCACCACTTTTTTAAAATGCAATGCAACATTTCTTTCGTGAGAACTAAAACGTAATCTTTTTTTTTTTTTTTTTCCTGGGGGGGGGGG
This sequence comes from Pezoporus occidentalis, assembly GCF_034315485.1. NCBI lineage: Eukaryota > Metazoa > Chordata > Aves > Psittaciformes > Psittacidae > Pezoporus > Pezoporus occidentalis. The sequence goes on from NW_026913554.1 coordinate 56,089, forward strand.
GGGTGTGGTAGTGGTGGTTTGGGTTTTCTTGCTTCTTTTAGCACATGCACACAAACCCATTCTTACATCTGTCCTACCTTTACCTATCAAGCATATTTTTTACCATTTCGAGGAAAGCTGAAAGCTTATAGAATTCTAAGAGAACAGATGTAAAGAAACAGCATCAGTTTCAACATCATGTTCCGGGAATCCTGTCTACTGGGGAAGCAAGAGACCTGGTCTTACTCAGCTCCTAAACAGAAACAAGCCTGTTACAGCACTCCCCCACTAACGCCTGAGTTCTCTCTTTGCTAACCAGATGCCATTTAAAATAGAAACGTTACTCATTTTTAATTCTTAACGACAACGGATCAGTGTTCTATTACCATAAACATTCCTGGCTTATGGCAGACTCATTCAAACTGGCAAAGTTTACTTTCTCACACATGTAATAGTCAACTAATTTATATTGAAGTTAAACAATTTCACAATTAAAACCAAATAATTTTGGGGGGGCTCTTTTGTTCTTTCTTTGTTTTAACGTCACAAATTGTCACATATTTCTAGTGATTTTGGGACTCAAAGCATTTTTTCCATTTAATAAAGAGATTTTGAAATAAATAAGTCTTCAAGGAATGTGAAAATCAGAATCTCCTTCAAAAACTTGTCAGGGATTTTATTTTCATATGCTTTCTGGTTTAATTCATATTTAGTCTTCATATTCTGAGAACTCACAGTATTACTAAAAATTTTCACTGGTATTTTTAAATGAAGCTTCTCTGAAAAACAGGGGAAAACAAACCAAACACGTGTTTCGGAAGCAAACTTCCCACCTCTCTGACATCTTTCTTATTATAATGGTTCACACATTTTCAGGATAAGAAATTTCCTTTTTTTTTTTTCTTTTTTTTTCCTTCCTTTATTACCCCCTCCAGCATGCCTGAGAAAGTGTACCAGATACATATGTGAAAAGAAACTTGATATAGTTTTAGAAGATGTATATATTTCTACATACAACACCTTTTTCAAACATCAGGTATCAGAGTTGGGTTGGTTTGGGTTTTGGTTGGGTTGTGGGTTTTTAATTATTTAAATATCTGTTATAGTTTAGGTCTATTTCCATTTCCTTCCTCACCAGACAACCTGGTTCAAAACTCTTCAGGGTTCTATTATGAAATTGGGTAAATCTATACCATATATATATATATATACACATACACACATGGGGGTCTATCTTACAATTGGAGGTAACCACTTACCTTGGAATTGTAACTATAACATTTAGGGAAGTATCATAGTCCATTTGACAGCATCCCCACCCCTCCCCCCTATAATAAGGCTGTCTTTGCTTCTCTGCTTAGTCACTTCATAAACACCCCCAGTCAGTTTTTGGTTGAATTCCTACATTTAAATTCAAGTCATCTACAGTCAAGGGAAGGATCTGTTGGTATATGTGTGTCAGCCTCCAATCAGATAAGTCTCTTATTTTTACAAAACAAATGCAATCAACAACTCCAAAACACAAATCAGAATGTTAAGTAAAGGCGTCCGTAGGGTCCATGGATAAATGAAACAGCTATAGAAAGATATCTCAAGAAGGAGAACGGCCACAAAGCCGTCTCTTTTGCAGCAGCACACAATTGATGAAGCCCCATGGAATGTCTCAGGGAGGTTCTAGCAGTTCTGATTTATATTCCTAGGGGACATGGGTGGGGGTGCCTGTGCTGCACTTTTAGTTAAATTATTGATAAATACTACCTCTTAAATGTTACTTCTAACATGTAAAAAGTAAAAAAAAAAAAAAAATAAAACCAGCCTTCCCAAAACTGTTGAGGATACCAAGTATCAGTATATGGAAGTGTTCTTAAAATACAATGTATACAAGGGTTCATAAAATAGAGGCATTTCAAAATACACTGTAATTTGATTTTAAGGCCATTCATTTCTATGAGTTAAGCTCCGAGTCCACAAGTGCATTACAACACTGGCATACTGTGCTAAAATCCATCGGGCCATACAAAGTATTTGTTAAAAATTGCCCTCTAGAGCAATTTATTATTTCTACATGGCCTCACAGGCTGAAGCTCTTACAGGTCTGCATAGTGTATGGCTTTACTGGTCCCCTCTGATGGTATGCTTAGGATAACATACAAAAACATAGGTGCAGAGAGAAGGGAAATGGTCATAATTATCTCAAACATTTATGATATAGGGTAAGCATGCAAGGAAATGTCAGAAGATCTTCAGAAATGTGTAGTGATAAGCCAGGATTAAGGGTAAAGAGAGCAGTAAAAGGGTTACACAGATTTGAGCAGCTTTTCAAGTATTTTAAGTAAATTTAATCTCCACAGGTGCATCAGAACAGGTGGCACAGCACTACTTAGAACACCCTTTGCTGATGTATAAAGGTGGGTTAATTGTGCCCAGCACATTTTCTTCCCAGTCCTATGCTAGGAAATCAGCACAGTGCTTGGGGGTAAAAGCCTGCAAGACGGAATCAGTTCTTAAAATGAAGTTAAGCTACCACAGCCTGGAAACTGCGTAAAAAATAGCTTTTTCTCTGTGGTTAACTACTCATAGAATAGTTTGGGTTAGAAGGGACCTTCAAAGGTCACCTAGTCCAACACCCTTGCAATGAACTGAGACACCCTCAACTAGACCAGATGGCTCAGGACCACATCTCTCCTGGCCTCGAATGTCTCCTGGGATGGTGCATCCACCAACTCTGGGCTATTTGTGACAGTATTTGATCACCCTCATTGTAAAAAAAATTATTCCTCACATCCAGCCTGAATCTTCCGTCTTTCAGTCTAAAACCATTACCCCCCTATCTTATCGCAACAGGCCCTGCTATGAAGTCTGTCACCATATTTCTTATAGGCCTATTTCAAGTACTGACCTATCAACTGATGTCAAAAAAAGAAGGGGGGGGGGGGGGGGGGGGAGAGAAAGGAGGAGAATCCTCAGTAGTTAATATGTGTTGCATCAAAGCTTAATGCAAGAACTCCAAAAAGAGGGGAAAGCGTTTTTATTTCAAAGCAAAAATTATTTCACTCCCACATCCTAACATGCACACTCAAAAGACCAAGTCTGCAAGTGGGCAGGACAGTATCTTTTGCAGAGACTGACAGGATAAGGCATATTTGCTATGAGTCCTCCAGATGGTCTCCAGTGAGGAAGAAATGATGGCTACAATATGTTCATCTTTGAATGATATTCTGTATCATTCAGAAGCTAGCAGCAATTCTATTATTCTGTCTCTCCAACTTCTAACACTTCTGTGAACCATTAGAATTTACTCACCAACTGTTGTCTCCATATCCAAATGCCTTATTGGTCCAGGGCTGATTGTTATCTTCCTCTGTCTTCTCTCAGTTACTTTAACTCATGTTGTCCCTTGCTTTATGCATTGCTTTGTTTTCACAGACTGAGTGTCCCAGACAAGCTGCAGGAAGATTTGGGTTCTGCTATCTAGGTACAGTCCTCACACTCCATACTTAAAATTATTCTTCTGTTCTTCTTTCCGGTGCATGCGTATACTACCCATTTCCAGGGTTCTGAGAATAGTTGTTTTTTCACATGTTTTACACAAATATTCATTCTCCCCCTCCATCTCATTATTTCAGTTACTAATGCTGTATGAATACTCACTGGAGTTGTAAAGGCCACCACTCATTTCTAAGAGAATTTAAGGCTTCAGCTACAGCATACTGAAACTCACCAAACGTCAGGGGAGCGTCTTTTGTAACACTGCTGCACACTGTGCTCTATACTGTCACCTAGGACATTGGGACACTCCTACAATGGGATGGATGTTTTCAGACTGCAACCTGTGTGCTACTGGACTTTGCCACAGTGCCGTCCTATAAGCAGTAACTATCCCTGGATAAAGAAAGTTAGAGAGTCTGGAAATGTCTCCTCTCTTGGAATTTCACATTAAGAAGAACTTTTTTTGTGCTGGTAAGCAGTACCTGCTCTTGTTCTTTGTGGTCTAAAGTATGCTATTTTCCTGACTTTTAAAAAGGTGTGAAAATGCAATGTGGACCCAATTTTAGAAATAAGGCAATGCATCTTTTACAATACAGAAACACTATAACAGCACAATTTTCTAACTAGAAGAGTTTGTCTCTCAAAGCCAAGTATCAAACTGAGCTTACAGTTTTCATTGAGACAAAGAATTTAAACACTATATCCCAAATGCTGCTGAATCTTGTGAACCTTGACCAAAGAATATAAGGAACCTTGTATAAGATAAATCACTGTGACCTTTGTACAGTGCCAGTTGTAAGCAGAGCAGGATGTTTAGGTTGAAAGTACCTGAAACTAACAGATGCTCAGGATGAGCTTTAGCTAAGCTGACTGATAAGTAAAAGAATGGGAAGGAATCATTTGCCTATATCAGCAGTGTTGCCAAATCCTAAAAACTGGCGTAAACATTTATCTACTGCGCATGCTTCAAAGACTGCTGGAACAAGAATTCAAGAAGCAGACAAGTGATAAAGACTATTGGAAAAAGTAAAACGACCACCAAAGAACACCAGAGCGGCTGTAAAGCTTGAAAATGGACAATAGAGGGCAGCAAAGATAGTGAAATAACAGTCTATGACTAAGCGCGCTTATGTTAATGACTTCCAAAAATTGTAATACATACGCATTAACCTTGTAAACGTAAGCAATGTAAGCGCAACCAGTCGTTGGAAGCCCTTATGGAGGAGAATCCCCAGTGCAGTCCCAGCACTGAAATAAAGAATTCCTGATTAACAGTAGCTAATAATTGCTGTCAAGATTTTTGATGCTGTTCCTTTTTAGTTAAGAGATTCAATATCATATGCAAAGTGGTATGATTCCAGATAGGATTTATCACTTCTGTAAGGAGGGAAGAGTCAGGCCCACTGCATAAGCTAGTTCCCCATATCAATAGTACAGCTATCTGCAGCTGTTATAGAGTTCAAAATACAGCTTTAACATTTTAAATATTAGCCTGGTCCAGTAGTACAAACTATGACAGACTATTAGTGTTTTCTCATAATGTATTACACCCCAAAACCACTTCAGACTCGGGCATTGTGATTTAAGGCTCATACAAGCTCACCCTTTGTGCAAAAACCTTACACATCTGTTTCTTTCTCAGCTGCTGGTGTGTTAGCTCCACCCCCCACCCCACTTTTTTTTTTTTTTTTCAATTCAAGCATGCAACTCTCCAAATGAGCCCAAATAATACTATATTTATTAAAACAGCCCAACATCTTCAAGAAACTAGAGAAAAACTGATGGAAATTAAGGAAAATAAAGCCTGTTTCCTTATCTCACCCCTCAAAAAACATTTATTTCTTGAACCTGAGAAAAACAAGAGCATCATTTTTCCTAAACTGCTGTTGAAATTTAAGTATCCCGACTGTTGGCACGTAACTAATATCAATCTTATAAAATATTAAAATAAATATTTTACTTAAATTATTAACAATTTTATAAAAGATGCATGATAAAAGAAGGTTGATATAAATAAATAGATTCCACAGAAAGCAACAGGAAACGAGTTTACTTTCACTAAGACTCATTTCTGCAGTCATTTTGGAAAATACTTACAAAAAAAAAAAGCAAACACCCAAACAAGAAAACAAACAAACAAAAAAAAAAACCAAACCAACCCAAAAAGCTGTTCTTGAAAAACACAAATCCTGTATCACTGAACAAATTAGTGGCATGGGGAACGAATTGCAGAGACTATCTTAATTTTCAGAGTATTTATTCCCAATACATTCGCCCCTTTTACTCTTCAGAGGAGAAGTAGCAGAAAATGGCTGAAAGTGACAAAAACAAGGGAAAGGAAATGGTGCGCGAAGGCACTTCATTGGTCAGATTTTGCTGCAGAGTCCAAGTACTTCACTCGGAGAAAGAAAGATTTCCTAAACTGGGGTGTATCAGCAGTTAACAGAAAACCAAGGTTTCTGCAGAGTGAGGTTTTCCAAGGGAAATATTTCCTCTAAGCAATTCTCTGTAGGTCTTCGTTGCTGAGTTAGAGTGAAGGCTGTGCTCTACTCAACCCAACCGCTTCTTAAAGGCACAGCTACTCTTTTGTCGCAGTGAAAACCTAAAGACTTTATTTTTGACACTTCAGTGGAACAGTTAGACTTTCCCAGATTACACATAAAGGACTAGCAGAATGAGATGAATAAGTGAGAAAATGCGACAGAAAGTCAATGATTGTTTTGGAACTCTATATTTTTCAGGCACTAACTACAGAGCTACCAAGGAGGAGAACAGAGATTTTGCAGCTGAGCTTACAATCAGGGAAAACATATATTTTCCAGGTAGGTTCAATAAAAAAATTATAAATATGACATAGGACAGAGTCTCTAAGAATAATTCTAGACTCGATGACAAGTTTTTAGTCACCAATACTCCTTGGAAAGCACTTCCTTTTTGCTCAGTTCAGCAAATATTTTCAGGCCCCTAAACACAGATGGGAGACAACTTATATAAACAGGCATCCCTAACAATTCACATAGGACACCAAGAAACATCAGGGACACCACTAGTGTGTTCTGGAGAAGACACCAGCATAAAAGCACCCTGCTTTTGAAAACGGTGCCGTCAGAAGTTATACTCGCCACCAACCCTGCCCCTAGCTCTCTCTAGAAATACAAGGGTTATCACAGGAATAAAATAGAAGTGCTTGGAAAGGAATGAAGATGCCCGTGGCGGGGGGGAGGCTTTCATCAGGAAATATCAGACCACGAGTGGGTAAAGCAATGAGAAAACTACCGGCCAAGGCAGTGCCTTTCCTGGAAAGGCGGGAAAAGGCTGCTTCTACCACAAGCCTTCCCTCCTCCACCACTACCCACCAAAAAAAAAAACAACAAAACCAAAAAAAAAAAAAACACAAACCAAAACCCAAAGAAAAAGAAAGATTTGTTAAAGAAAACTGTGCTTCTGTCAGGACAACGAACCGTAATATTGCTACCATAAGAACATCAAGAAGGCATTGACAATAGACATACTCTGAATAAATTTTTCTAATCGAAATGCAGGAGACTGACTCTATTAAGAGCCATCTTTATGAATTCAAATTTCGTATAAATGACTTTAGCACACAGCGGCAGATAAATACAATTCGTTTAGAGCTAAGAATCTGTTCATTCAGAAAAAGAAAGCCCAAGATAATAGCTGATTTTGTAGCACCTAAACAGATTTTCACCCTAAACTGGTGTGTCTTAGCAAGATCACCTCAGAATTAATTAACTACAGCAAACTTGTTTGGACACCGTCAGAACCCTTTAAAAACCATTTAAATTGCGACTCTCACACTTTGTTTGGTACTTACTTGACAGGTTGCAGGCTCTTGATCACTATAAAGCTACAGGGAAAAGCATCACTTCCTACACAGAATTAAGAAGTTACAGCTCTCTTTAGTGGCCATGTGGTGGCTCTTAAAAGAGCCTTTGGGTTTTTGTAAGTCAGGCAGATGAATCTGTTAGAACCTTAAGCGCGCTCGCCACGGATGCGCCGCGCCAGCTGGATGTCCTTGGGCATGATGGTGACGCGCTTGGCGTGGATGGCACACAGGTTGGTGTCCTCGAAGAGCCCCACCAGGTAAGCCTCGCTCGCCTCCTGCAGCGCCATCACGGCCGAGCTCTGGAAGCGCAGGTCGGTCTTGAAGTCCTGCGCGATCTCGCGCACCAGGCGCTGGAAGGGCAGCTTGCGGATCAGCAGCTCCGTCGACTTCTGGTAGCGCCGGATCTCGCGCAGCGCCACCGTGCCGGGACGGTACCGGTGCGGCTTCTTCACGCCGCCCGTGGCTGGCGCACTCTTACGGGCCGCCTTAGTAGCCAGTTGCTTGCGGGGCGCTTTGCCGCCAGTCGACTTACGCGCAGTCTGCTTCGTACGTGCCATCGCTCTACACGGAAGACGCTCCGCAAAACTGAGCGATGAGAATCTGTCGCAAAGCCAGCCTCAGGGCCCCCCTATTTATAGCCATCACGGCCCTGTGATTGGCTTGCCGGAAAGCACGAGTTCCATTGGATAGCTTGAAGGATTTGAAATGCCCGCCTCCTGGTGCTTGCAGCCTGGATTGCAACGGCCGTTTGTCTCCGCAGCCCTCGCCCCAGAAGGCGGAGTCCCCCTCACTCAACCCCTCGGCGCTCCTCTTTTCCGGCCCTCCGAAAGAGCGCTTTAGCGGCGGCGCGCTCTCGCCACAGTGGAACCTGCCAGTGAAACCGCGGTGTTTGTCCCGGCTCCGCAGCAGGCGCTTTTGTAAGCGACCGATATATGAGGGTCCTGCCGCCCAGGCCTTGGACTCGGCTTCTTCCAAATCCCATTCCCCCCACCGTCCCTGTCCTCCCCGCTTTCCGGCACGGGGACTGCTGACAGAGGCTCTTTCACACGACAGCGTCTTTCTTCTTCGCGTCAGTTCTCTGTTTCTTCCTTCTCGGTAACAGAAGTAATAGTAACGCTCCCTTATTACGCGCTCACGGCGAACGACCCGGCTATGCCAAGGACCCGTTGTAAATCGCGGCTCTGGTCGGAGGAGCGAACACGGGCGCCGAAAAGCGAGCGCTATCGCGACCAATCCACGTCCTCCTGCAGGTGCTCAGGGCCAGGCCGCGAGCGCCTGCTGGGGAGATCCGTGTAGTTCTCACTCAGGTCGGAACAAGCCCGGTAGCTGTGCAGCTCTGGGTACCGCCGCCAGCTCCCGACTCCCTCGGTCTGCTCGGTGGCAGGATATACGGGGGGGGGGAGTACGGGGCAGTGGAGGAAGAGGTCGACCGGAGCCTTGGGCAGAGCGCAGGGGGAAGCAGGGAAACCGTGCTCGGGATCGCAGGCGGGACTCTAAATTGGAGAACGCACGTGAAAACACCTTGGCCTGCTTTGTCAAGAGAAAAGCCCAAACAGAAAAGCTTTATGCTAAGAAAATTACACGTTCACCCTGAGAAGTTTGTGCTTTGGAAGCCCCCGGCTCACAAGCTTCCCAATACAATGTCTCACGGGGAAAGAGCAAAAGAACACCTTTATTTCGGGCTTTTAGAAAATATTACAATATTCTCCCCTTAACCTGCAACCCCCAAGTTATATGCAGAAGTGAAGAGAGCTCCAGGGTACGTCTTTAGAGAGCTACAAGTTCTGTCTTCCACCGAGACATAGACCACTCCGCGAACTAAGTACACCCCAGTCCCCTACAGCCACGTTGTCTTCACACCATTACTAAGCTCTTATCAGCAAAGCAACCTGGGCTAGCACAAAATCAGTCAGCTCCTTTACTGAGAACGTAGGTGGCTCTTAAAAGAGCCTTTGGGTTAAAATAAGCGGACTGGAACGCTCTACTTAGAACTGGTGTACTTGGTAACGGCCTTAGTACCCTCAGAGACTGCATGCTTAGCCAGCTCACCCGGCAGCAAGAGGCGCACGGCTGTCTGGATCTCCCGAGAGGTGATGGTGGAGCGCTTGTTGTAGTGCGCCAAGCGTGAGGCCTCACCAGCAATGCGCTCGAAAATATCGTTGACGAAGGAGTTCATGATGCCCATAGCCTTAGAAGAGATGCCCGTGTCGGGGTGCACCTGCTTCAGCACCTTGTACACATAGATAGAATAGCTTTCCTTCCTGGTCTTTCTACGTTTCTTGTCACCCTTCTTCTGTGTCTTGGTGACAGCTTTCTTAGAGCCCTTCTTCGGAGCAGGAGCGGATTTTGCTGGTTCCGGCATTTTCCCCAAGTCTCTACCCAGCTCTCCACTGCAGAAACGAACACACAACACAAGCATGAGCGCCCGTCCTTTATAGGGACCGTATGCAAATTAGGGTTTCCTCAATGCTGTTCTTTTCCATTGGACAGTCAGCGTCTGTGATGTCAAACTACATGGCATCTTTGATTGGTAGCTCTTTCATCTCTCTACCCATTGGTTAACATTACAATCTCAGTCTCCGCCAATCAAAAGTCTCCTCTCAGAAGGAAGGGATAAAAAGGCTGGGTGGCACCTACCGCTGTTTTTTTCCTGTTTTGTTTTTTTTTTGTGGCGGTATTGTTTCTTTTTTTTCTGTGTGGTTTTACTTTATTTGCTAGCCTTTATCTGAGGTATGTCTGGGCGTGGCAAACAGGGTGGGAAGGCGCGTGCTAAGGCCAAGTCGCGGTCGTCACGGGCCGGACTGCAGTTCCCCGTGGGCCGCGTCCACCGCCTGCTGCGAAAGGGCAACTACGCGGAACGGGTGGGCGCCGGCGCCCCGGTGTACTTGGCAGCCGTGCTGGAGTACCTGACGGCCGAGATCCTAGAGCTGGCAGGCAACGCGGCCCGCGACAACAAGAAGACTCGCATCATCCCGCGGCACCTGCAGCTCGCCATCCGCAACGACGAGGAGCTCAACAAGCTGCTGGGCAAGGTGACAATCGCGCAGGGTGGTGTGCTGCCCAACATCCAGGCTGTGCTGCTGCCCAAGAAGACCGACAGCCATAAAGCTAAAGCCAAGTAGAATTTTTTGACAAACAACCCAAAGGCTCTTTTCAGAGCCACTCCCATTTTCTTAGAATGAGCCGGAACACCCGAGGTGTCTTCAGTTTTATTTTTCTAGTTTGTGGATGTTTACCTGCTTTTTTTTTGTTTGTTTGTTTCTTTCTAAAAGTCATGTTTTTATGTAAACTTTTCCTAGTTTTACTCTTTTGAAAAGCCAATAAAAGGTGGCAGTCACAAGTCATGAAACCTGTCACCTCCGCATGGTTTAGGAGGGACGATCAGAACAGGTCAAGGGTGGACTCGCCACCCCTGTCTCAGCGGTGGTGGGCAGCAGCACCCCTCTCCGGGCAGAGATAGGCTGTTGTTTTGGGGTGGAGGGATGGCTGTACTCGGCCACGGTGAGGCGCGGAGCTGCCTCCAGCTAATCCGCGCGGTTTTCAAACCCGGGTAGGGTTGGAGCGCGCTGTCTTCCACGCGCAGCTCCTGCTGGTGCCGTAGAGGTGAAAAGTATCCTGACTGCTTTATTGTGTAGCGGCTACTTTGTCTACCTATTGAGGTTCTTTTCTTACTTGCGTTTTGTGGCTTTCACGCAATAGTGGCAGAACTGTGTTTCTCTGAGATGCCGGCCTGTAACCAAGCCGGGGTGGTTTTCAAAGCACAGCATCAACTATTATGAATGATTGGGGTGGCAAGGGAAATTGTAATGCAGGATGGCAAGTTAAACCAAAAGAGGGTCAAGTATACTTTTCTGTAGCATGTGAGTGCCTATTGAAGCAGTATGGAAAGTCATGTGTAATTGCAGCAGGGGTAGGCATGTACTAGTCTACACTTCAACTGAGGCTTCAATCATTTTTTATTCTGACATCATGGGTGGCATTTAAAGGTGCTGTTGGGCTTTTCTACAAAGGTTTTCTCTTACTGCGCACCCTCCTGGGTGCTGCTTTCATTAGTGCCGCCTTTGTGAGCTAGATAGCCTTATCTTTTGGGGCCTCTTGAGTGTAGTGGCTGCTGGCTGCTTGGGATTTTTGAAGTCCCCTTTAGCCCACTGGAGCACAGGAGCCCTGTGCTGTCCTTGGCGGTGAACATACCCCCGGATTCAGGCTCGGTGGCGCTTGGGCTTTGGGGTTTGGAGCCGTTCCTCACCACCTCCGGCTCGGCAACCGGAGCCAAGACGACGGCAAAAGCATCGGGTATGGCTGGGAACAGGAGAGGCCGGAATTTGTAGGGAGGAGTCTCTCGACCATTGGTGCATCGAGGATCCAGCTGTGCTGGAATGTAGAGAAGGTTCAGCTCACTTTTATTTCCTCTACACAGTTTACTCATTTGCTTTCACTGTAAAGGAATATGTTAGGCAGATATAGATAAAACAGGCGTTTACTTTTTCCTATTCAGTAGTGTTTTATGAGGAAGAAAAAGCTGCCCGAAGGGTAGGCAGGAACACAATTACAGAAGCCTTCGAAGGAGCTGCCCGGGGGTAGGGAATGTTTCCTTTGTTCTTTAAAAGAGCCCCTTGAGCACTAAGGAGAGAAAAATTGCTGCTTTTAGCAGTGTCCTGCCTCAGGAGGCAGATGAGTGAGTCGTTGTGGCAATGGTTAATCGCAAATATTTTTCAAGCAGAGATATAACGGGGGGGGGGGGGGGGGGGGGGGCGACTCAAGTGCCGCTTGGAAACAGGATGGTTTCGGGTCGCGGGTCTGGCTTTAAACAGTACTTGCTGCTTACACAATTTTCAAGACTTTTTTTTTTTGTGGTTTGTTTTGTTTTTTTTTTTTTCCTCCTGAAATACAAAGGACTTTTTTATCCCCACCCCCCATCAGCCCTGTCTTATTGAAAAAAAAAAAAAAAAAAAAGAAAAAAACCCAAAACACATTAGGGATTAATCTTCTACCATTTAGAGATAGACTTTGAAGCAATATTAACCACAGGACTTTAGTAGTAGCCATGCTGAAACTTGAGACTAGAACTACGTTTTGGGAAAAAGTGTTGTTTTTTTCTTTTTTCTATAATAATTTCGGTTTCTTGTATATTGAGTATATTATTCTTGTAGGTAAGTATATTCAGCAGAAGAACCTTCTGTTAGTGGATACTTAGTAGGTGGGAGGAGATTGTCTAGGTCTGAAGCCAAGGACTGATTTGTAGAAAGGCCTGGTTGGGCCGTTTGAAATCCCTGTTTCGAAACAAAGGCCTCACATGTTTTCTTTTTGCTCTCAAAATCAAAAAGCTGTTAGGAGGGAGTGTTTCTTTTCAGGAGCAATGTCACACTGAAGTACCTGAGAAGACAGTATCTCTGTTCCACTGGCCTTAGAAATTACAGGAGGTTTTTGCTCCCCAATGATGTTTGAAAAAAAATCCCTTGAAAACAAAAGTATTATCAAATGAAGTATAAGTAGATTGAAATCTAGTCTAAAGTATGTTTTCCTATTATCTTCACTCAAAACTAGTTACATTCAGTAATGGTAAAGTGCTACATATTCTTCCTTTCTAGCCAAGCTTCCACCTTGAGATAGCACATACAAAGAGCTCAGTTTCCTTATATAGCAATTTATAACTAGTGTTCTATTTTCTATGCCACCAGCAGTATTTTCATGATCATTTTGTTTCAGGCAAGATGCTTTAAGCTAGCATATTTACCAGAAAAGTGGGCAAGTTAGAGTGTTTGCCTAGGCCAAGAGAAGTAAATGGAATTAAATGCTTTGTACCAATGATTTCTCCATGAAAATGTGGGTTAAACTTATTTAACATTTAAGCAGCACAGTGTATACAAAGGCTAAACATTTATAAATATTTTCATAAACTACTCTTAAATCTCTTCACTCCAGATTTTAGTTCCTCTATTAACATTCTGCAACCATACAGAGCAAACCAAAATACAATAAATTGGGAGTATCTTGAAGATCTGGTGTAATGTTTAGAAACCTCTTGAATTTTATCAGTAATTTTCATATTCATCTTGAAAATAGACCTTCGTAGGCATCAAATGAAGTTAAAAAATGTTATTGATATTGTTGCTTATTTCTCTTAGATACACAGTGCAGGATTAACTTATACATTGGTAACATGAAAAAGTCATATGTCTCTACTCACAATTTCAGAGGCTCTGACATTCAGAAAATTTGAATGAAAGTCTGAAAGCCAATTGCACTAAAACTGAGAAATGCAGCAGAAACCTTCATTTGCAGGTAAGAATGAATGCTTCAAGTGTAATATCAACAGAAAAGCAGATTTCTGCAAGCTGCAGCTAAGTCCTTGTGTGTCTTTCTCTTTGCATTTTCTGTTGAGTCTCCTGACATTTCTGTGGCATAACTGAGTACTGGCAGGTGTATGGATTGGTTTGGGCTTTTCCTCCAAGCTCTGATATCTGGTTGGTACAGCCTCGGGCCTGGGACTGTCACTGCACCCAGACTGCAGCAATTCCTGCTCAGGAAGTGGTTTCTCTCCCTCCCTTCCTCCCTCCTCCTTCTCCCTCTGTTTACCTCCTCTGCCACGCTCTCCTCCCTGAATCATTTCTATATTTTAACCACGCTTTCTTTATACTGTAGCTGCCACTCAGGATTGAAAACAGTCAGGGTTCTAGTTTGCTCTGTTAGTCAATGTTATTTTGTTCTTCAGGTTTTAGGACAGAGAAAGCATTCTTCATTATAAGCTCATAACCATAAGAGGTTTCCACCCCTTTGTTCATTACGTCCTAGAAAACTTGATGCATGGTATGGAAAAAAGCCTGCCATACTAACTAGACAAATGCAAACAGGCCTTTTTCCCCTCTTCAAACGCTATCTCATATATAACTTCTCTACTAATTTTATTATTTTAAGACTCTGAACTCTGTATGTGAATAATACTGTTCTTTACATGTGAGAAAGGTCTTCAAATGGAAACCAAGTTCTTTGTTCTTCCTATAGACAACTGTTGGTTTTTTTTTCTGTTATGGAAGTTTCTCTCTTTCCTCCCCAAGTAGTTTGTGACAGAACTATAGGAATACCTGCACAGAGCAGGATGCTTGTAAGTTGGAAGTCCTGAAAAAAGTAGTTAAATTAACAAATAGGTGCTCTTTAAAGATGAACTCTTATGTGGATCAATTGTTTGTTTAGGGTTAAGTTTTGGTGAGTTTACTTTGGGACTAGAGGTATTTGACCTTGATACAAAACCAAAACTGATCCTCAGGAAATGCCTGTAGTTAACTGTCAGTTGACAGCACCAGGGATCAGTTTAGAAGTCTTTTAGAGATGGAAAATATTTACCACTGGTGTTACGAAGTGGTTATGGTTGGCAGCTGTGTTCTACAGAATTGATTGCTGTAGAGGAAAGAGATGGCTCTGCCCTCACGTTAAATAAAGAAGATAAACATCTTCATGCAGTTGTCCAGTAGTATGTCTGCTCTGAAAGAGTCTCAGTATCCTTAATTTGAGGTCTAAAATAAGCTTCTCTATTTTAATTACTTTTCTCAGAACTCTCTATTCCAGTTGCACTACATCTTTATTGTTATTATTATTTTTAGAGGCTCTTTTTATGGTTTGCTCTGTGCTCCTTTTCTAGTGATTCTTGACATACAAAATATTCTCACTGTAGTGCTTCTGAGCATTAAATTACTTGGGCTTGTTTTTTGTTGTGTGTGGTTTTCTTTTTTTCTTTTGGGTGATTTTTTTTTTTTTTTGTGATTAAGATCAACCTAGAGGGAGCAGTGAAGATGAAAGATGATGGTGAGACAGTTCTGAATACTGAGTTAGTGATCTGGCAGTCAGGCAGTGAAACCGAAAACTATGGTCAAACCCAAGTTTATAAATGAGAAGGCTGAAGTTTATTTTCCTTTAATGACATTCAAGTTGCCTAAGCCTTGGAAAATACAAGATGGTTTTGTTGTTAAGGTCATGATAAGATCACAGGTCAGGCAAATGGAGACTCTGTCACTAAAAGGATGGTTTGATTTTCCACCATCCATTACAATCCAGAAATCTAAGGCCATGCCTCTGTAGGCAGTGAAGTTCCCATTAGTTGCTAGTCCGAGGCATTCACTGTGTTTGTACAGACTGCTAACTGCTGAAGAACCTTGTAGCCACACCAGAGCAGTTCTAATGCTTTTTCTAGGGGTGTGTGTGTGTTCAATAGAATATTTCATACTAGATGCATGTTTTTGTGTATGCATGCACACACAACATGCTGAAGGTAAAAGGACAGTATTATACAGAGCAGCAGAAGGATATGGTAATTATCAAGATAATTCTAATAAGCTTAATATTTAATTACTATACATTGGGAGAAAAAAAAAAGCTGAAAAATGTTCATTACCTTGTAAAGGACTTTATAACTTTGTCTTATGTACACTTTTTGCTGTCTCCCACTTTCGGTCTGAACTATCCCTTCTCCATCCCTAAGAGTTTGGGGATAACCAGTAAGGCTATTGAAGGTTTTTTTGCATAAACACATCAATGCACGAAAAGGTAATAGTTTAGAGTGTCAGTAAGTAATAAGTACATATATGATCTTAATGAGGTTTATAAAGCTTTGTCAGAGATGGATCCCACTGTTCCTGGGGTAGGAGCTGCCAGAATCCAGGTTGATTTCCAGCTTCCACCTGGAGGAAAACAACTTTAAATGCACGATTTGTGGTCTTCAGCACACAGTTGCAAGTAGAGCCCAGAGGCAGATGCACACCTGAGAAGAAACCCTGTGGTGCCCTGAGGCAGACAGATCCCTGGGGAGCAGTCAGTACAGGGGCCAGGTCCATCAGGCTAGTCCCAGTGCATGAGAATGAAAACTAGAGCTGAGCTGATCAAAACTCAGATCCTCCAGTGGAGATTTAGGAGCATATTGAGTAGTCAGGTGCTAAATGTGACATTCCTTCATATTGAGGGGATAACCACCAGTTGTGGCAATGGGCCTTTCTCAGTTTTGTGTAGATGGCCTGTGCAGAGATTGACGGCTCAGAGTCCTTGTGTGAGTAGTATGCACAGAGCATTAATTTTTGTGGTGCTGTAACAAACTTATGATGCAATTTAGAACGATTTCTTTTACTTTTTTTTTTTTTCATGGAATTAGCGTATTTCTGTAATATTTTCATCAGGTTGATAGTCACTAAGCAAAAATCCATCTCCATGTTTAGTTGGACTTATACATTTTATGTGGTTATGTTCTGAGAATGCTTACATTTTCCTAGGAAGGTGGTTTAGTGTAGTTTTATTCCTTTCCCTCATGAATGTCTCACCTAAGCAAAATAGAACATTTATCGCAAGCTTCTGCTGAGGAGGTAAAGCAAATCTGTATCTTCAAATTAAAACATTTCTGCCACAATAGTTTTAGGTGGTTAAAAAAATATTTCACAGAGACTACTCAAATACTAATTCTCCTAAGGACCTGAAAAGACACATGCTGACAGATCTACTGAGAGACAACAACAACTAAAGGTTTCCTGGAAGGGGAGGAAGCAATCAACCAACCCCAAAAACAAAGTAGGTCACTGAAGAGAAAACATTTTAAATTTTGCATTATTTCAACAGCCTTCTCATGGGGGTGGTTGTCTCTTGGGAAGGCTGGGACCGTTGGCAGGAATAGCAGGATGACAGACTGAAACCTAATGCAGAAGGGATGAGGAGTGCTACAATCTGCTACGACATGCCCTTTGTGGGAAGAGGAGTAGAATAATGTTCTTGCTCCTTCCTGCCCTCATCCATCCTATTCATTAATCCCAGTGTGCCTTGGCTACCTTTCCCATATCACAGAAGGCAATTTAAGGCTCTTCCAACTAATGCTGCCTGATCAGGAAGAGGAAAACAGAACTTCTTGTCCTTCCCCATACTGTCTTGATTAATTACTGTCTTGAAACTGAATTGTGAATAAATAAGTGGAAAATTAATGCGTAGTTCATATACTCACTAGCTGTCTCTGAGTAACAAAATCCATGTAAAAGAGCAACCAGAAGTGAAGGATGAACACTAGTCATAAAATACAAGACCAAGATGTCATGTTAGGGAATGAAGAGTTACTCTACAATTCAATCAATGCAACTTGGAGCTCCTTCCTTCTTTTCCAGAACATTAAAAGCCTCAAAAAGAGATCCAGGGAACTAATATGAAGCACAAAAGGGATGTCAAAAGAGACTTCAAATTCTTGACAAAGTGCCAATCAACACTAGGGCAGGGGAGGTTAATAGGGCAACCTGCAGGGCAGAATACCTGTTCTCAGTAAACTACACAAAGAGACATAAATAGCTTAAATGGATAATCCCCCAAAAATTAACACCTACACATTTGAAGTTACCAGATGAAATGAAAGCAGAGCTATGGAAAAGATGTGCAAAAAATTAATGCTTAAGAACAAATGTGCCAAATGAATTGTTCTATGAATCTAGACAAATAGAGGGAAAACCACACTAATCACTACCAAGGAAAAGATGCATGTTGTTAAATACTGTGAGGAGTAATAGGCAGGGAAGAATATACTTTATAGGTGTGCAAAAGCATTACTGAGATCTCTTGTATTCTATTTGTGCTGTTACTCATGGTGGGGGGGGGGAGGCTGTACACCAATTTTATTTATTTCCATTCAAACAGTAACTGAACTGGTAAGTAATGTGCAAAGGCAATGACAAAAGTGAGGAGACTCATCTATCCTAAGACCACCATTAAGGCTGATATGCAAAGATGGTGAAGTCTTCCCAATTTCTGTAGAACTTCATAAAGAGCTATTAAAAAGGGCTGATACAAACACTACAATGCTGGCTATTTACACGTGAAAATAGTTATAAAAATGTTGGCCAAATATAGCCTGAATTAAATAACATACATACTAGGAGGCTACAGAGAAAGAAAAAAAATCCCCAAATGCTCCCCAAAGCTCTAAAGAAAGAAAAATATCTTCCTGAAAAAGGAGGGAAAAGGACAAACAATGACACACACACACAAAAAAAAACAAACCAAACAACAAAAACCCTCAACTAATTCTTAGTATGAAAAGCTAAATTTACCCGGGCACCGACGCTCACCACCCCTGTCCGCCGCCACACACCCTGCCCGTCCGTCTCCACCAGAACCACCACCCCCCCCCCCCCCCCCCCCCCCCCCGCCATCTCCTTTGTTTAGGCGCCGCGAAATGGCGGCGGTGGAACGCGGTGCGGGGCTGGGCGGTGCGGCACCGCGCGGGCGGGAAGCGGCGCTCTCGGCCCTACCGCCCCCATTGGCTGGATTTTGCTGCAGACCCGGGCCCCGCTCCCCCCAAAGACCCCGAGCACCGCAGCGGCGGGGCCCGGAAGCTGGGCCGTGCGCACAGAGACGGAGCTTGTCCCCTTCCCGGGGGTCTGCTCCCGCGGCGCCCAGGCCGGCCGGCGGCAGGGTCGGCCGCCTCCCAGGGCCACAGCAGAGACCGGCATCGCATCGCACCGCCCATCCCCTGTCGGAGGCGATGGCGCGAACGTCGATGTCCGCCGGGGGAAGGGCGGGGAGAAGAGCCCGCCCTTGCCCTGCCCCGCCGCAGTCTCCAACCAGGTCGGACTGCTGGCAATATAGAGCCGCGCTGGCGCCTGCTCCCGCCGCACACCCTTTGAGTTGAGAAGAGTGAGAAGTATGTCTGGTAGAGGCAAAGGCGGGAAGGGGCTCGGCAAGGGCGGCGCTAAGCGCCACCGCAAAGTGCTGCGAGACAACATCCAGGGCATCACCAAGCCAGCTATCCGCCGCCTGGCTCGTCGTGGCGGCGTGAAACGCATCTCGGGGCTCATCTACGAGGAGACGCGCGGTGTGCTGAAAGTCTTCCTGGAGAACGTGATCCGTGACGCTGTCACCTACACGGAGCACGCCAAGAGAAAAACGGTCACAGCCATGGATGTGGTGTATGCTTTGAAGCGCCAGGGACGCACTCTCTACGGCTTCGGCGGCTAATACTCCGTTTTTGGACAAGTCACTTTTTCAGAACACAAAGGCTCTTTTCAGAGCCACCCACGCTTTCAAAAGAGGAGCCTGAATCACGTTTCGTGCCTAAGCCTTGTATTTCAGGGCTGTAGCAAAACAACGGCAGCTAGTGGGTGGTGTGGTCTACGCTGAGGGCGGTGGGGGTGGGGTCTTTCTCTGTCCTCGTCTCTAGTCCGCGTTCCGTATGGTTCTTTTAATGCTTCCAGTCTCAAGCCAACAAGTGAGCGTGAAATCCGTGGTCTAAATAAATAGCGAGTTTCTGCCGGGACTCCCTAGGCTCGAGAGAAACATTCCGTTTCCGAAAGATTAGTACGTCTTACATTCCCCGCTCCTTTTCCCCGTTTTCGTCCCCGTCTCCCGCTCTTCCTTTGTAAGGAGAACGGAGGGGACAAGCTGGCGAAAAAAGCCGGAATCCCCGGTCAAGCGCTATTGCGACAGCCGGTCTCCCGCCATCGGCTTCACCGCAGCAGCCTGAAATGGAAGCGCACGAAATGGCGGCGTTGCTCTCCGTTGCCGCCCCCCCCCCCCGCATGGGGCACGGGATATGGCGGGAAAAAGAAACGAGTAAACGGATGCAAGCGCCCGTCGCGTCCCATGGGATGCAGCTGAAAGGGACGCCGAGCGAGAACGCTTCCCTTTGCTCTGCTCCTTCGACTGCAGGGCTTCCTGTGCTCTGGAGCATCCCCCCGGCCTCGGCCTGCGCCCGCAGATTATAAATGGGGAATCTCAGAACGTCGACACACAACGATCGGGCGGGGGTTGAGGCCACTATCCCACACTGAAACTCCCGCCCGGTTATCCCACGATTAACACTGCCTGGAGTACGGGAAATTGCGCTCGGCTTAGGCTGCCTACACCTGCTCCTAATATCAGAGACCCAGCTCTCTTTTGTGGCCATGTGGTGGCTCTTAAAAGAGCCTTTTCGGTTCGGGGGGGTGGGGGCACGACAGGCGCTTCAGGCGCGCTCGCCGCGGATGCGCCGCGCCAGCTGGATGTCCTTGGGCATGATGGTGACGCGCTTGGCGTGGATGGCGCACAGGTTGGTATCCTCGAAAAGCCCCACCAGGTAGGCCTCGCTCGCCTCCTGCAGCGCCATCACGGCCGAGCTCTGGAAGCGCAGGTCGGTCTTGAAGTCCTGCGCGATCTCGCGCACCAGGCGCTGGAAGGGCAGCTTGCGGATCAGCAGCTCCGTCGACTTCTGGTAGCGCCGGATCTCGCGCAGCGCCACCGTGCCGGGACGGTACCGATGCGGCTTCTTCACGCCGCCAGTGGCAGGCGCGCTCTTGCGGGCAGCTTTGGTAGCCAGCTGCTTGCGGGGCGCCTTCCCGCCCGTCGACTTACGTGCCGTCTGCTTCGTTCGCGCCATTGAGTACTTCACAAACCCACTTCCTTCCCCGTATAGTAACTAAAACCTAGGACATATAAACTGTAACGAAGGGCATAGAGACTCCCTTTTATAGCCAACCTCTGCTTGTTCATTGGCCACTGGAAAGAGTCGAGTTCATTGGGTCAATTTGAAAACCTCGCATTAACCCCTTTTGGGCTGAACCCCTCTCCTCAATATTTGAGTTACAGATTCAGTCCCCTCGTCTTTCGTTTCTTCGAAAACGTCAATATTCTTCTTAATGACTTGATCGTAAGGATAGGATCATCCCCCCCCCCGTATTTTCTAGGTTTATCAGAAAGCTAATTTTTGCTTACAGGCTTAGTTAGTAAATTCTAATTATGTAAAAGCTCACCACTTATATTCTGACTTTCTACAACATAGAAATACGTATTTCCTGAAGGAATCTAATTATTTACTTGCAATCCAAAACTAGAACTAACATACAACTAGGGTTCTTTTACCTACGAAATTCATAGCACTCATCATAACATAAAACATGGATGAAGTAAGAACAATTCATAGTGTCAAACATATGACAAAACAAAAATACAACAAAAAATGAAGGAGTAACAACTCTAGAAATAAAAATTTTATGCAAGAAATCCTTAAAAGTTCATTATGCAATTTTCACAAATATGGAGAAAATAAAGGAAAGAGGGATGCCTTGTGTAACGCTTTGGAGCTCTGAGCGGCTTCAGTCACCTCAGCGGTTACCCAATAAAAAAACTGCTCCTTATCTACCAATCAGAGATGAGGGGCGTGCCAGACCCGCTATGAATATAAGTCGCGCAGTCGGAGACGTCTCTTGTACTTTCAGCTTCTAAAGTACTCAATGGCGCGAACGAAGCAGACGGCACGTAAGTCGACGGGCGGGAAGGCGCCCCGCAAGCAGCTGGCTACCAAAGCTGCCCGCAAGAGCGCGCCTGCCACTGGCGGCGTGAAGAAGCCGCATCGGTACCGTCCCGGCACGGTGGCGCTGCGCGAGATCCGGCGCTACCAGAAGTCGACGGAGCTGCTGATCCGCAAGCTGCCCTTCCAGCGCCTGGTGCGCGAGATCGCGCAGGACTTCAAGACCGACCTGCGCTTCCAGAGCTCGGCCGTGATGGCGCTGCAGGAGGCGAGCGAGGCTTACCTGGTGGGGCTTTTCGAGGATACCAACCTGTGCGCCATCCACGCCAAGCGCGTCACCATCATGCCCAAGGACATCCAGCTGGCGCGGCGCATCCGCGGCGAGCGCGCCTGAAGCGCCTGTCGTGCCCCCACCCCCCCGAACCGAAAAGGCTCTTTTAAGAGCCACCACATGGCCACAAAAGAGAGCTGGGTCTCTGGTATTAGGAGCAGGTGTAGGCAGCCTAAGCCGAGCGCAATTTCCCGTACTCCAGGCAGTGTTAATCGTGGGATAACCGGGCGGGAGTTTCAGTGTGGGATAGTGGCCTCAACCCCCGCCCGATCGTTGTGTGTCGACGTTCTGAGATTCCCCATTTATAATCTGCGGGCGCAGGCCGAGGCCGGGGGGATGCTCCAGAGCACAGGAAGCCCTGCAGTCGAAGGAGCAGAGCAAAGGGAAGCGTTCTCGCTCGGCGTCCCTTTCAGCTGCGTCCCATGGGACGCGACGGGCGCTTGCATCCGTTTACTCGTTTCTTTTTCCCGCCATATCCCGTGCCCCATGCGGGGGGGGGGGCGGCAACGGAGAGCAACGCCGCCATTTCGTGCGCTTCCATTTCAGGCTGCTGCGGTGAAGCCGATGGCGGGAGACCGGCTGTCGCAATAGCGCTTGACCGGGGATTCCGGCTTTTTTCGCCAGCTTGTCCCCTCCGTTCTCCTTACAAAGGAAGAGCGGGAGACGGGGACGAAAACGGGGAAAAGGAGCGGGGAATGTAAGACGTACTAATCTTTCGGAAACGGAATGTTTCTCTCGAGCCTAGGGAGTCCCGGCAGAAACTCGCTATTTATTTAGACCACGGATTTCACGCTCACTTGTTGGCTTGAGACTGGAAGCATTAAAAGAACCATACGGAACGCGGACTAGAGACGAGGACAGAGAAAGACCCCACCCCCACCGCCCTTAGCGTAGACCACACCACCCACTAGCTGCCGTTGTTTTGCTACAGCCCTGAAATACAAGGCTTAGGCACGAAACGTGATTCAGGCTCCTCTTTTGAAAGCGTGGGTGGCTCTGAAAAGAGCCTTTGTGTTCTGAAAAAGTGACCTGTCCAAAAACGGAGTATTAGCCGCCGAAGCCGTAGAGAGTGCGTCCCTGGCGCTTCAAAGCATACACCACATCCATGGCTGTGACCGTTTTTCTCTTGGCGTGCTCCGTGTAGGTGACAGCGTCACGGATCACGTTCTCCAGGAAGACTTTCAGCACACCGCGCGTCTCCTCGTAGATGAGCCCCGAGATGCGTTTCACGCCGCCACGACGAGCCAGGCGGCGGATAGCTGGCTTGGTGATGCCCTGGATGTTGTCTCGCAGCACTTTGCGGTGGCGCTTAGCGCCGCCCTTGCCGAGCCCCTTCCCGCCTTTGCCTCTACCAGACATACTTCTCACTCTTCTCAACTCAAAGGGTGTGCGGCGGGAGCAGGCGCCAGCGCGGCTCTATATTGCCAGCAGTCCGACCTGGTTGGAGACTGCGGCGGGGCAGGGCAAGGGCGGGCTCTTCTCCCCGCCCTTCCCCCGGCGGACATCGACGTTCGCGCCATCGCCTCCGACAGGGGATGGGCGGTGCGATGCGATGCCGGTCTCTGCTGTGGCCCTGGGAGGCGGCCGACCCTGCCGCCGGCCGGCCTGGGCGCCGCGGGAGCAGACCCCCGGGAAGGGGACAAGCTCCGTCTCTGTGCGCACGGCCCAGCTTCCGGGCCCCGCCGCTGCGGTGCTCGGGGTCTTTGGGGGGAGCGGGGCCCGGGTCTGCAGCAAAATCCAGCCAATGGGGGCGGTAGGGCCGAGAGCGCCGCTTCCCGCCCGCGCGGTGCCGCACCGCCCAGCCCCGCCCGCGTTCCACCGCCGCCATTTCGCGGCGCCTAAACAAAGGAGATGGCGGGGGGGGGGGGGGGGGTGGTGGTTGTGGTGGAGACGGACGGGCAGGGTGTGTGGCGGCGGACAGGGGTGGTGAGCGTCGGTGCCCGGGTAAATTTAGCTTTTCATACTAAGACTTAGGCATCGTTATTAATCCTCCTTTTTTCCCCCCTCTTGGTCATGATATTTTTTTTTTGGGGGGGGGGTGAAGTCATTTGCACCTCCTGTATTCCTGTCTTAATGACCACACGCCTGTTTTGTGTTTATGGGGCTGAGATGGTGATAAAGGAACCCCATTTGAGTGTCTTGTTAATATACCCATGTAAAAAATTGATTTTATTCCATGTGTTTTTATATGTGTGGCATGTGTTTGTTCATGTTTTTATGCTTTATTGATGTGTTATACCTCAAAGTTTTAATTTCACATTTTCTTTTTATTCTGAACATAAATTTTGTTTTTTGAACACATAACTGGGTGTTTTTATTAGCTGTAGTACTGTAGCTGCATTCATATGGAGGGCAAATCTTTTTAACAAGTTGTGTTAGTCATCTTCAGGCATCATATGTGTCCAAACATTACTTATTTGGGGAATGCATAGCAATTTCCTTCCCCCCCCCCCTTCTTTTCATCTTGTGGGTTTTTCAGTACAGTTATTCCATGCTGCAGAAATGTGACCTGTATACTTATTGCTTCTATAAGCAGTTATGATGCCTTCAGATAGCAGTGACACTCAAGAATTTACAAAGCTAGAAAAGCTGCAGCTATAGATACGAAGACATGCAACATGTAACAGGATTGTTCTTAATGTTTCAGTATCAACAACTGAAAGTCCTACAGTAGCTACCTATAACCTTTAAACTCGAATTCTCTAATGCGGTTATAATACATATCGTGCACCATAATAATCACAATTGCTATACAGCTGTGCCTCATCATCAATATATTTGTAATTCTCTCTAATGCTATGTGCTCAGTACCTTCTGTCGAAGGTGTATTGTTTTGTAACTTTTCCTGGGGCTTCTCCTTCGTTGTCTTCTCCATACACCATACAGAGTAATACACCAGTCTAAAGAGAAATGGTGTTCAGAAACCAATCTAAGTGTCCAACACTTGTCCTACTACACTTATAAAATCTACCTTGTTGTCTCTGCTTGTTTGCTTTGGTTCATGTTTTTTGTTGGTTTGTTTCTCAGGAGCTTTTGACATTGGCAATGTGTACTCTGTAAGTCCAAGATTATACACAGGCTTCTGACTTTCCCTCATCAGCTGAGTTGTCCTCCAGCATGTCTGGCTAAAGAGGCTGTAGAAGGTGGATAGTTAAAGCCAAGATGCTATTCAGAAACATTTTTTTTCTTGAAGTCCATTCAGGTAATAAGAAAAGAACAGAAAAGAGTTATCTTTCTGACCTGAGATTTCAGAATACGAAAGGGCATTTTCTAGGGAAAACTGCGCAGACCTCACCCAGGAGCTGTTGTGGCAGAATACTAGAAGCAGCTTTGCCTTTATGTCTTCCTAGTGCCACGTACGAACTTCCAGTTGGAGCAGTTACCTGAACAGAAGACAGCTGAGAGCATGTAGCACAGTGTGTTCACCTGGCAGAGGTACACTAACCAGGGGAGAAAGAGGGAGTCCCACAGTTCATACTTGTTCATAATGTGCGACAGGCTGGTGACTCCTTCAAGTTCTAACATCCTTGAGTTGTTCTGGAACTGTTCTTGAAGCCTTTTCTCTGTTCCCTCCCATCAGACTTCTGTTTCCTGACTCTGAAGGATTATTTCTTTTGGTTGCTTCAAAGCTTTGGTCAGTCACTAGAAATTCTATTGTTAATGAAGTGAGATAGATGATGGGTGGTGACTTGCTTTAGTGAACATGTTTTTTTTTAGACTGCAGAGGGGAATATGAATGTGTAGATTCCTTTTTCATAAATCACAGAATCATTGAATGGTGTGGGTTGGAAAGGACCTTAAAATCATCCAGTTCCATGGGCAGGGATACCTCAACTCTAGACCATGCCGCCCAAGGCTCTGTCCAACCTGGACTTCAACACTGCCAGGGATGGAGCCTTTACCACTTCTTTGGGCAGCCTGTTCTAATGCCTCACCACCCTCACAGTAAATAACTTCTTCCTTATATCTAACCTGAACTTCCCCTGTATAAGTTTGAACCCATCACCCCTTGTCCTGTTGCTACAGTCCCTGATGAAGAGTCCCTCTCCAACATTCCAACATCCTTGTAGGCCCCCTTCAGATACTGGAATCATGTAGAAACTCAGTTCATCTTTCTTCATTGGTTAGGCTTCCACAATCAGTTCTTTCCTAGAATTTGAGTCCCCTTTATAAATATCTTCTGACCCTCTTTTCACTCCTCTTCCCAATTCTTTTGCCTTCAGCACTCTCCAGTATCTGTTTGTGAAAGGGCAGCACATGCAGCCACATCGTTCCTACACCAGGAATTACTGTCCTTCAGTTATTATTCAGCTGTTTGGTTTGGGGGGGGGGGGGGGGGTCGGGTCACTGGGGTTTTGCTGTTTGTTTGTTGTTTTTTTTTTAACAGATTTCTTAGTTCAGTTCACAATAGCTGCCTTTCCTCAATGAAGGCTCTAACCTAAATTTCCTTCTATTCTGTAGCTGATGTTTACAAAACTTGTTAGATTCTCCAAGATGTGGATCAATTATAATTTTTGTTGGAGGTGATCAACAGACTTTAAAGGATTAACATGGTAAAGGGGGTATTTGCAGAAGCTACTTTTTTTTAGGGGGGAGGGTGGATTGCTTTGTTTTTAATGCCCTTGCTTTCTGGACCTATTCACTTTTTTGTGATTGCTGAGATCGCCTGGTGATACTCTACATTTTGTCTTCCAGAGCAGTGTAACAAGAGCAATAGTCTTCATCTGCTAGTGTGGAACCAAAACTGGCAATCCTACACACATTGTTTTGGAGTGGAATGTCATGTTATGGAGCTTCACAGATGCTCACGAGAACACCCATTACCAGGCAGACGTGTTGTCAGCGAACTGCATTTCCAAATAATGTTTATGCCAAAAGAAAGCCATCAGGTTCACAGCATATGTGAGTGGTTAAATGTTTAAAGATGGGCCACTCTGGCTTCTTTTCTTGCTTCACTGAGAGAACTACTCTTCTTCACTTGAAAAGGCAGATAGAGCTCCCTCTAATCTTACCAGATTTTCTCCAAGCTGATGGAGCTGCTAAAGACATCTGTGGGGGAAGCAGGGCAAATGAAGGTGGATGAGCAATTATCCCATCCCTGATTTGATGAGAGGGAGCAGGGTTAGCATGCAGGAGGCACATATTAAATCAGAGAGCTGCAGCATCATAAAGGCAGCATGAAGCAGCTCTTCCCACATGGGTAGCTGCTTTTGTTTCCCCAGTTTAGGTGTTAGCGCAGCAGAAGCATTTCCAAGCAAGCCTTATTGGGAAAGAGAAAGGCCCCGTCTTTTCCTCTCCTGGTTCTCTTTCATCAGAGAGCACTGTTTTGGACATAAACTGGAAATCTTTGTGCATCCAGAATTTTGCCCAGCAGGCAGGATAAAACTAAAAAAAAAACACAAAACAAAACAAACCAGAAGCAAAACCCAGTCTGTAAGGTGACAGATCTTTTTATTGCTTGAACCAGTATCCAGACTCTCCCTGCTCTTATAAATCTCCTTAATTGATCAGTCAATTTTGTTGTGATTTTAGCAGTCTCACCTGCCGTAAAGTACTTACCTGTGCCAAATAGGCTTCCTGTATAGGACCATGCCATCCATCATATCGGATACCAAGAAGGTCTAGACTTTGAAAGGCCCATAGGAATTCCAAAAGGAAATAGCATTATTATGGCATTGGCTATTTGATAACATTTTATGCAGTCCTAGCTTAATTCAAGCACAAATTAACTTGATCTCATTGAAAGTGGCTTATAGAACTGTGATGTATTGATGAATGAATCTATAATTGTCATTTATAATGTGGCTGCATTTTAATAAAAAAAAAACAAAATCTAGCACATCAGAATTCCCAACGCCATGAAATAATTTTAGTAGATTTAAAATATGTATATTTTCCTCTTGCATAATGTAGTTAAAGTTGCAAAAAAGCAGCTTGAATTTCTGATTCACGATAAACTAAAATTAGAGTTTAAAATCCATAGTTAATGACTAGGATTATCTTGGTTTTGACTTAAAACACATTCATCCCATATGTATTGCATCTCAAAAGAAATCCACATTCTTTCAAGTTACAAAGTAAATCACTTAAAGTCCTGACAGACAAGCCATACCCTGTGGACCAAAAAGAATTATTTTCCCACACTATTAACAATGCTTAGTGTTCCGGATCCTCTGCATGCTTTTCTGGTTGTATTTTTGCCCTTTTAACTTGTGGTCATTACAAGCGCAACTTATTACATGAAGTATGCAGATATACCACTTCTTAAAGGGGAAAAAAAAAACAACAACCAACCCAAAAGAGTATCGAAATCCCTTTTAAGTTTCTCTAAGGTGTTTTTTTTCCAGGATGAAGTGCGCATAACCATGTCCCACACTGCTCGCACAAAGCCGCAGAAGCAGCTGCCGCAGGAAGGGCGGGAGCCCGGGGGAGAGGCGGGGCCAGGCAGCCGCTGCCGAGCTTCGCCGCCAACCTTGAGATTGAAAGAGTTCATTGCGATTGGCTGGTAGGATCAGCACTATTAACCAATAACAGCGTGGTATTTAAAAAGGACAAATTGCAAAGCCGTTCCTAAGAGAGGTGACGCCACTTCAGCGGCTATCCAATAGAAGCGCTTATCCCTGAAGCCAAATATTTGCATAAGGGACCTATAAATACGGGAGTGCGCAGACTGCCGCTCATTCTGGTGTGTCAGAGCAACCCAGGAGTTATCGCTATGCCTGAGCCGGCTAAGTCTGCTCCTGCTCCGAAGAAGGGCTCCAAGAAAGCTGTCACCAAAACGCAGAAGAAAGGTGACAAGAAGCGCAAGAAGAGCCGCAAGGAGAGTTACTCTATTTACGTGTACAAGGTGCTGAAGCAGGTGCACCCCGACACTGGCATCTCGTCCAAGGCCATGGGCATCATGAACTCCTTCGTCAACGACATCTTCGAGCGCATCGCCGGCGAAGCCTCCCGCCTGGCACACTACAACAAGCGCTCTACCATCACCTCTCGGGAGATTCAGACGGCTGTCCGGCTCCTGCTGCCGGGTGAGCTGGCCAAGCATGCAGTCTCCGAGGGCACCAAGGCTGTAACTAAATACACCAGCTCTAAGTAGAATATCACAAAACCAACAGTTTTAACCCAAAGGCTCTTTTAAGAGCCACCAATTTTTTCAAGTAGAAGGGCTGAATTGCTGTTGTTTTCGGGGGGGTGCATAAGTAACCTGATCATTTGTATGTCACCAGTGAAGTGCTTGTTTTTTCAGGTAACTGAAGCTATTTAATTTCTGACTGGAAGAATTTTGACTTGCAGCCCGCATCTGGCATAAAGGATTGGCCGTTTAAAACTTGAGCACGCAATACTAGCTGCTTTTGAATGTTGGCTAAAAAGCAGCAGCAACTGTACCCCAGTGCTTTGGTAGCTCGGTCAGTTTCCAGAACTTAGGAGTCCCATGAAAAAGGTAGGTGGGCTTTTATTTTCGAAGAGCTTGAATTCCTCTTACTTAATATGTCCAGCAGAAAATTCTGTTGTTAAGAACTTGCACTATACCTGTAAAATAATAATTAAAAAACATTTCTGGATCTTTCAGTGAATAATAAATCTTTTGAAAGCAAGTCTTCCAGGTGCGTTTGTAGCTTGGTTTCACTTTTCGTATGTTTTAAGTGCGGGTCCAATTCTCCCTCTCCACCCCACCCCAATACTCGCTTTTTCCAGTGAGGTAGCTGCCGTACTTGATTAAATAGGGTAAGATTTTTCTTTACGAAGGGTTTTCCGGTTTAAAACACCGATGTCCAAACGTGTGAAGGAGTTAATTCACTGTGAATCGCCGTGAAGCTGGGGTTGTCGGTGATGTGCAGGGACTTGGGGTCAGACAGCTGCTCTAGAATGTCCCGCCGCACCGCTGTGAAAGTGCAGCTTTGCCCGCAGAAGCTGTGGGGTGAAAGCAGAATGGGAGCACTATGCACGCGTTTTCCCCACCCCCCCCTAATCTGTGCCGTCTTGCCACAGAACCCCCAGGAAGGCGGCCCGTGAGGCGCCGCGCGTAACCGAGCATGGGGGAGTACACCGGAGGTGTGCGTGTGGGGTCACCGCCCTAAGAGGCGGGGCTTGACGCCAAGGGGGCTTGGCCGAGTGGGCGAAAGGGACCAATCCTGTCCCCGCGCGGGACACTTAAGCCTCCCCCCGGCTATGCAGCGGAGGGACGCGAGCTAGGGCTGGCGCTGGCCTCGTTAAACTCCGGGAGGGCGGAGCGCTCGTCGGGCTCCTGAATTGCACGTAGGAAGCAAGACTTCCTCTTCAAGTTAGGTCTGGTCTCCCATGCAGGCTGCACAGACCGCCCGCGTTTCGGTAAACGGTAACTTTCTTAATCTAGTATAAATCCCTGCCAACCCCTTTTCGAGATTTGGTTGTGCTGCTGCAATTACTGTCGTGTTCCAGCTCTTTTTAAGTAAAAGTGGGTGGCTCTTAAAAGAGCCTTTGGGTTTATTTAAATGAGTAGACTGTAATTGCTTCTCAGTCTTTTTACTTCTTTTTGGGCGCCGCCTTCTTTGCCTTGGCAGCTTTGGGCTTGGCTGCTTTAGGTTTGGCTGCTTTGGGCTTCACGGCCTTGGTTTTAGCCGGGCTCTTTGCTGCCTTCTTAGGGCGACCTGCCTTAGCAGCCTTCTTAGGGCTCTTAGTAGCCTTCTTGGCAGCAGCAGCCACCGGCTTCTTCGCTTTCTTGGGACTTTTCTTCACTGCTGTTTTTTTGGGCTTCTTGGCAGCGCTGGCAGGCTTCTTGGCTGCCGGCTTCTTGGGCTTGGCTGCCGGCTTTTTCTTAGTTGCTTTCTCCTTTGTCTCGCCTGGCTTCTTGTTGAGCTTAAAAGAACCAGAAGCACCGGTGCCCTTGGTCTGCACCAGGGTACCTTTGTTGACGAGGCTCTTCAACCCCAGCTTGATGCGGCTGTTGTTCTTCTCCACATCGTAGCCACCAGCGGCCAGCGCCTTCTTGAGCGCGGCGAGGGAGAGCCCCTTGCGCTCCTTAGAGGCGGACACAGCCTTGGTGATCAGCTCGGTGACGCTGGGGCCCGCGGGCTTCCGGGCCTTCGAGCCGCCCGCCGCCTTCTTCGGCTTCTTGGCGGCGGCCTTAGCACCGGGAGCAGACACAGCGGGGGCGGCGACGGGCGCGGTCTCCGACATGGCTGCAACCGTAGTCCGCGGATCAGGGGAAACCACTGGGCCTGAAGCGGGTCCGCGGCCTCGTATTTATAGGGAGGGGCTGCGCGGTGATTGGTGCTCTGCAGCGCCCGCCCCGCCGCCCGGCGGAACGCTCCCGTCTCCCCTCTCATTTTGTGTTTCTTAGGAGGCAAAAAAGACGGGTTTTATCCGAATTTCGGTCATGCACTCCCCCCGGTTCGCAGAGCCGTGGAAAAGAAAGACTGTTGTTCCCCTCGGCGAAGTTTCCCTTCGGAGAGGCAACGGGTGAGTTAAAAAAGAGGCGATAAACCCCGAGTCCTGGACCCGGAGAGACCTCGGGAGGCAGAAACTTTTGGTTTTCCTACAAAATAAAAGCCGCGACGTGGTCACCTAAACCTCCAAAGTAATTAATTGTTATTCTTTAAAGGGTCTTCTCTTAATCTGAACTGAAAACAGGACACTTGAATGGATATTTTAAGCACAAATTGGTTTCTAAGAGGAGGAAGTAACACAGGTTCATCTTGAGCCCTGAATATGGATTAGAAATTAGCTCCTTTGTCCCAAATCCTTTGCCCCTTTCAAAATAATTTAAATAAATCCAATTAGTGGATGATGCAGCAAGGCAAGAAGCAGGTGAAAGTTCGGTAAGGGGCTGTTTGTATCCTAGAAGAGAATGACTTTTTTACAGCATAGCAGCCTGTGCTGTCTTGCTTAGTGTGCACACAATGCAGGCACCATTCCCACATGCTCTGCTACTGAAATATTTATTTTCTTAATAAATTATGTGACAGAAGAGCTTAGCACGGACAGGTTTTGTTAATAATTATAATCAGCACCCTGTCACTTCATGATTTGGCAGTGGTTTTTTTCTGACACAGCTTGATTGGTGAAAAATCTGAGTCAGCATTATCTCAGGAGACACGACTGCAGCTGAGTGTCTCCCTGCTTCTGCACAACAAAACTAGCTCCCGTTATCGTCTTGGACTCCACTTTTGTAGCAGATTGTGAAATATTTGGTGTTTTTTTTTTTGTTTTGTTTTTATTTTATACTTTTCAATGACAGATTCCTGCACTGGGAGTAATATGAAAACTAATATATATGTGTTGTGCTGAAAGAGCTGGCTGTGAGCAAGAGGGGTAAGTCCTCCCTTGCATTTTACCAAGACCGCACATAAACAGATTAAAACTAAAATTATTTTATTTTTCAAAGTACAGAGAATTGAAAGGAATATCCCCTGATAGTTTCCTTTTTGCCTACAACCCTTTGTTTTGCCATAGGCCTGTAAACTGCTTGTTACTTCTTGGCATTGTGACTGTCAGTGGTGCTAAAACGTTGCACGGTGGTATGATAAAAAAAAAGTCTTTTCAAATCAATCATAATTAAAATGTGTTTGTTGATCTATAATCACCAATTTTCTGTTTCTACTTCAACATCTGTATGGTGGTGTTCAGCACTATAGGTAAGGTAGAATCAGAACTGGGAACAGTCCTTTTTACCTCAAATTGCCCATCATTCCTAAATCCACTCAGATTTCAGTTGCAGCAGCTCAGGCAGAGCCGTGAGAAAATTGTATGAAAAATTACTAATTCAGAATGCCTGTTAGTATGAAAAAAAGGACACATCTGTAGGTCAAAGGGTTGTTTAGAAGGAGCAAGGTGGCTTTTAAAGATGTTGATTACTTCAGTTCCACACAGGCGTAGTAAAGGACAAGGCCTGGGGGGAAAAGGGGAAGCTGCAAATTCCTTGCAACATCAACTTTGGGACTTTGTCCCCCACGAGAACAATTCATTCCACATCTTATTTTTAGCATTGTGTTTACCAACAATTAACATGTTCTATTTTACTGAATTAACATTACAACAGGTTTTGTTCTGAATTGAAAAATTTTCAAGAACTTAACACTTCCCAAATTTGGAGGAGTTTGTTTGGTTGGGTTTTTTTGTGGGTTGTGTTTAGTTAGAATGTACAGCTCCTTTTATGAGACAGTGGGTGGCTCTAAAAAGAGCCTTTGTGTTAAACTTCTGAGGTGGGAGCCTTCGTCAGTTTTTACTTGCTCTTGGCCTTATGGCTGTCGGTCTTCTTGGGCAGCAGCACAGCCTGGATGTTGGGCAGCACACCACCCTGCGCGATCGTCACCTTGCCCAGCAGCTTGTTGAGCTCCTCGTCATTGCGGATGGCGAGCTGCAAGTGCCGCGGGATAATGCGCGTTTTCTTGTTGTCGCGGGCCGCGTTGCCCGCCAGCTCCAGGATCTCGGCCGTCAGGTACTCCAGCACGGCTGCCAGGTACACCGGGGCGCCGGCGCCCACCCGTTCCGCGTAGTTACCTTTCCGCAACAAACGGTGAACGCGGCCCACGGGGAACTGCAGGCCAGCCCGCGACGAGCGTGACTTGGCCTTAGCACGCGCCTTCCCGCCTTGTTTTCCACGCCCGGACATCGCTCTTGCCTCTCCTCCTCTGCTTCCGCTTAGAAATGACGTGAACACCCGTTCCTCTGGCCCCCCTTCCGCGCCCGGCCTCTTTTATACCTTCCACGCTCGCACGGGCCTGCTTTCTCATTGGTTGCCACACGCTCTCTCTGGCTACTACCAATGGCGCTGCGGATCCAAATCCACCCAATCGGAGAGCGGTCCTCCCCGCCGCGTTACCCCCGCCCTACAGCAAATGCAGGGAGGGGATTGGGGGGGGGCCTGGAGGGGCGCTTCTCGAGTAGCGGCGGGGCGGGTCCAAGCCCCGGTTCCGCGTACTGCAGCCGCCTCTGACCCCTAGCAGTGACTCAGGAATTCATCTTACAGGGAAACGTGTGCCTGAGGAATTGACCCCCAGGAACAGGGGGAGCCCCTTGCTAGCGCCATCGCTGTTGTCTTAGAACCCTCTATTTAGAACCTCAAAAATGCTACTACAGGATTATTTATTATCATGAAGAAATGCTTCTATCAGTAGGCACATTTGCAACCCAGTACTACTGATATCTGCAGAAACCAGGCAGGAACACATAACACAGGAATTTTCTCTGCTTCAGGAGACAATCACTCAAGTGTTACTGCAATTAAACTAATACAGTATTACTTGCAGGGCTGTTCAGCAGAACATTACAAGTTACTCAAACTGGAGAATACCCCACTACACAAACAAGCTGAAGCGACTTCAAGATCAAATGTTTGGTACATTTGTCCCTGTCCTGCACCAGGATTCCTGATTGGTTTTTCTCCTTTACTCTGATTACCCACAGTTTCTCTTTAGTCCCTGTCATCTTTTCCTCTTCTATATTTTGAGCAATGGCAGATACTATCTTTGTTCAAAGCAGTGAAGGAGTCTGCACCCTGGACTATGCCACATCCTTTTGCTACCCCAGTGCTGCACAGCAGTGTTTTTCCTCCATTCTGCTCTTTTCTTTAAATTCCAGTTCCGTGACTTCTTTTGTTCCCTTCTTCATTCATTGATGCTTTTGGACTGTAACTCATGGTTCTTTTTTATAACGCAGCCCAGGTCCCATTACATGGGTATCATAAAATTACAGTGAAGTGAGTAGTGTGTGTGCCAGACTATGCTGCTTACCCTTGGATATGAGCACTGGCATGGTTCAGGGAAAGACAGAGATATGACTGCTACTCAGCTATTCATGATGGCCTAGCAAAGAAAAACAAAAAACAAAACAAAAAAAAAACACAAAGCCAAAAAAAAAAACAAGCAAAAAAAAAACACACCAAAAA
The DNA here is from genome assembly GCF_034315485.1 of Pezoporus occidentalis. Classification (NCBI taxonomy): domain Eukaryota; kingdom Metazoa; phylum Chordata; class Aves; order Psittaciformes; family Psittacidae; genus Pezoporus; species Pezoporus occidentalis. The sequence goes on from NW_026913554.1 coordinate 90,833, forward strand.
CCCAAAACAAACACACAAACAAAATGAAACCCACCCAAAGCAATCAAACAAACAAAAGACATTTCATCTAAACTCTGCCCCACAGAGTAAGAAAGAGTCACAGCCTTCTTTCCAGGAGGGTACAGTAACAGGAATTCTGATCTAAACTGTTCAGGATTACAAACAAGGCAAAATAAACATGTCATAGTGCACACAAAGTACTGTCACACTTTTTTATTTTTGGGCAACTAAGATCTCAGATCCCTATTCAGAAATTTCAGTAATATTTAGAAAGCATCTCTCTTTAATGGTGTGATTCAATGGATTATCAGAGGCCAAAAATAACGCATGAATAAATGGAAAAAATTAATCTTGCTATTGCAAGTATTGCCAATTTAGCAATGAAAACTCTTTGTAAGAATTTCTGATGCTGGGGGAGAAAAGGTTGGCAGCAGTCCTCCAAGCTGGATTTGGTGTTTCTGCCATGGCACACCATTCGTGTGGATGTTGAAGAACAAGACATTTACTTCAGCAAGTTGTATGCCCTAAGATGGATAAGCCATTTCCTCAGCTTGTGCTAATCATCACAGTTTGAATTCTCAGTTGTGAGGTTAGAATCTCAACACCTGTAATGATGTAAAACTACCTCCACTGATTTTCAGGCATATTTAGAGCTCAGATCTGTCACCTTGTGAGCATGTGGTTTGGTCACCAAGTTGTCACACAAAAGATGGGCACCGCTGCTGTTCCTCTCTCCCTTTAGTCTTAGATTATGGCTCTGCTCAGAGCAAAGCCACTGGCAGGTGAGCATTGGCTTTAAACACTACATTAATTTCTTGAAAGAAAAATGAAAGAGTAATAGTAAAAGTTTTGACAGTCCGTAACAATGTAGCCCAGCAGTCCCGTAGATTTTAGTCCAAATAAGCCTGCAGGACCGCGTCCTAATTGGGAAAAGCTGCCTGTGATTCATAAGAAGAGGAGGAGGCAGTTGCACAGTTAGGTGAATTGGCAGCACAGGTGGTTTTGTCTGCTTCTGAGCATCACGAGTAGCTACTCTTAAGCATTGCGTTCCTGCCTATACAGGCAATCATTTCACTTCTTGCTGTGACTGCAATAAATACATTCCAGAACTGACTCAGTTCAGTTACCTGAGTGCATGGATTGAAGTCAGGGCATCCACACATCCCATTGCTTTGATAAAAGGGACAGGAAGATCTTACATCTTTGTGCTCCTTCCACTTAGAACTGTATCAAAGGCAAAAAAGGAAAAAAAATAAAAATAAAAATAGATCACCCACATCAGCATAGCTGAAGACAAACCACAGCTCTGGTGAATCAGATGAGTTATCAGCCCCACGTGCAGCTTTTCTACACACAATCCCAGGTAGCCATACAGCTCCCAACTTCATGTGTTCATCTAAAACCACAACAGAATGTGAGAAGCCCCCGTACAAGAGCCACAGAAGACAGTGGGCACCCTGACCTTGGATTCTTTCCATTAAAAACAAAAACAAAACCAAAAAACATCAACCAAATCCAGCTGTTGCATTGTCAAATCCAGCTCTTCCATGTGGCCACAAAGCCCATTCCAGGACTCCTCTCTCCTACACCTCCCTTCTCCACAACCCCTTAAAGGCATCTTAGGGGTCTACCAGTAACCACCCACCTTCTTTTACACACTCCCTTCACCTTTCAGCCCAGACAGGATAAGGAAGTGCCCTTTCTGATATTATGTACAGTCCTTGTGCACCACATTTCGTATTTTTAGCTGTTTTAAAGTTGTAGCAAATTCAAATCCATTTGTCTCCATCTGAAAAGGCTAGGTAAAAACACACACACACACACACACACAAGAAAGTGTTCTCTCTATCCCAAGAAAAGGTGGCTCAGCTATGTGAGAATATGGCAAAAGGAACGTAAATAAACCAAGGCTCAGAGGTACCACAATGACGCTCCTTCCCCCAAAAATCACCATTCACGTTTCACTTAAAGACAAAAATATCTTAAAAAAAAAAAAGCAAAGAAATATAGCTAAAAAATTATGATACTACTAACACGAATGCAATTAACTCCTGAACCAGAGAAAGAACTGTTATACGAATCTGTTTGTGTTCAGTATTAATGAAAAACTGATTTGAAATTTTCAAGTGTAAGTTTAGGTAGATAATAATTCTGTTTCCTCAAAACACATTTAATTTCAAAACAGTGAGTACTCAGCTAAGTCTGAGAGAGCCAACTAAAGGTATTGTTCAAGGTATCTGTTGGTCTGGCTGCTTGATATAAACTCTCTTCATTAAAAATCTAGAACTCCACAAGTCCGGATATATTCATCTAGAAATTGGTATGTTAGAGAACTCACCCTTGAAATCATTAAGAATCTCACAAGTTCTTCAGCAGGGACAATGCAGAGCTTTCTCAATTTCTTTTATGCTGTATCATATTTATGACACTATTAGTAGGTTTTGTGCTCAAATTCAGTATTCCAGACAAAACTTTGCATATTTGCAATATTTATTATCTCCACTGAAGCAGCAATTTCTCTGGGAGAGATTTGTTGCAAACAACTGATCTTATGGGTCTTAAGACTCATTTGTCTACAAGATCCCACGAGATTTTGCAGTTCTGCTTCTTGCATGTGGTGCAGTAAGGTTTATTGGAGTATTTGGCTCTGTCTGCATAGTGAATGAAGCTAAAGGAACACTTCTGCTGAAATAGAAGACTTCTTCAAGCTGGAAATGTGAAAGTCCCTTTTTAGAAAAAAAAAATGTCTGCAATTTAAAACCCCCGACTTCATAGAATTTGAAGTCAGGTATTTTCCACAAGTAAAATTACCTGCCAATCTCTTAGAACTAAAATTGTTTACCTATTTTTACTTAAGGTAACTTGCCCAAGAAGTACCCAGTGGGTATCTGATTCCTGATACAAAGTAAACATTTTAATAAGAGTATATAAAACAAGTAACTTTATAATTATTAGTGGCACCTCAGAAATTACGTTTCTACAAGTCACCAACAAAGGTTGAAATAGATGTTTAGGAACTTAAAAACCACGAATATAGAACTTTAATAAAATAAAAAAAAATTTAAAAGCATCTATTATTTATAATGCAGCTACTTCTTTTCTTTTCTGAGGTTCAGAATGCCTCTATCTTCCCCCAGGGCCAGCAAAGAACCTCCCTCCATTTCCATTCACATGCTAGCTTAAAACAAATCACAAGGAAAACAGTATTTTAATACACTGAACATTTATTGTCCTTCACAAGACAAAATAAAGTCTCCCCAGCTGATGAAAGCCATCAAGATGACCATAAAGGGGATAGGGTGCAAAATTCCAGTGTACAGTATACGCAACAAGTTACCTCCCTGACTACCCTGGAAGAAAGATGATTGATCAATCTCACTGCAACTAAAAAACAGGATTATAAAATATTTACAGAAAGGAACAGTACAGAAAATAAAAACTGGACAACCATATGTGTATGAAATGCTGCTAACACTTTCCTGTCTCTTTAAAAACCTGTTTCACTACCCTCACCAGAGCATACAGGATGTGCAAGGATTCAGGCAGAGCATAGTCACCCCCTGCTCCCACACCTCCCTCCCCAGAGGGCTATTATTCTCCTTCAAGGAAGGGGGAGGACTTGAAGGAAGCATCGCCGCCTTTACTAGGATTTCCTTCCACCAACTGGACATGCTAGCTCCTGAAAGGAGGTCCCCAGCCATACCTCATCTGCAGCGGTCTCTACCCAGAGCATACTGGCAAGTTAACCTATGGGTAACTATTAACAGGCAACTATTCCCTGTAAAGTTAGCCCTTTCATTGCTTGAAGGAGGATTTTTTCTTCTCCTCCATCCTGGTCTGATCTGTGTTCAGAGGGGCAGGAAAGCCAAGTAGGACTACAACAGGTCACAGGAGACCCTCCATTTCCTTCATGAAGGCTTCATACACATCATCCTTTGTCTGTACAGAGATCGGGGCAGATGATCCAGCCTTAGGGGCAGCTTTGGTTAATGGAAGAGCAGGCTCATCATCCTGTTTTCTCTGGGAGGCAGCCGAAGCCCCTTTATTCTCCCGACGCACTCGCAAGGCAGTGGGCACAAAGCGAGTGATCTCAGCCTTGGGGTTAGTGATCTGCGGCTTGGCACTGATAGTGGCCGTAGCTTTCTTCTCAATGGTGGCTGCACTGGTGTCATCCACCTTGGGGCGCTGAATCAGGCTGGGTGGGGCACTCAGAACCCCAGGATTTGGAATAGGAGCTGGTGGAAAGAGCCCAGGCGGGGCAGGTCCTAAGGGAGGAACCAGAGGTGGCCGTAACATGCCTGGACGAGGAGGAGGGATACCTGTAAGAAGAAAAGAAAGTATGAGCTGACTCCACACCTGGATGTCTTAAAAATATTTGGCTAAAAAGATTTCCACAGGCTCTGGAAACCAAGAAGGAAAAAAAATGGGAACAAAACACCCCTAACAAGAAGCAGTAGCACTGGCTTAAAAAAAGTTTTCAACCCTGCACCAATGCTGGGTTAAAAATGCTCCTGCTCCTCAAATTTCAACAGCTACAGGAGTCTGTGTATTGCTCCCTATCAAATTTTAAAGTTAAAACATGAAAAATAAAGTTTTTTGATGATCCATCCCATTGCAATTTCAGACTCATCAGAAATGTCTCTGACCAGGCAGAAAAAATAAGTATCCCTATCTCCAACTCATTAAGTGAAATATACCACCCAGGGCTTATTCAGAAACACTCCAACAGAAGCTTGAACTCCAAAATTCCTCTTTTGAAGGCAGGTTTCTTGCTACCAAACTACACACAGAAGTATAGAATTACTTGCTGTCACTGCACAGAAAAATGTAATAGCACATAGCACAAGTCACTCACACAAACACAAACCATTAACCAATTATATTTACTGTCACCACAGTAAAAACTGGGAAAATAAAGCTAGAAGAGACTTGGTGCCAAAGTACACAGAACACTTTACCTGGTGGGGCTGGAGGGGGAAGACGAGGAGGGGGACCACGTGGAGGAGGACCTGGGGGCAGGCCTGGTGGGGGACCTGGTGGAGGGCCTGGCGGTCGTCCAGGTGGAGGGCCTGGTGGTAGAAGTCGAGGTAAAGGTCCACGCAGTCCTGGTAAGCCAGGAGGTCTCAGGAATGGAGGAGCTCCTGGAAGCATGCATAGCAAAGAGAAACTCAGCTCACAGTTAAAAAAAGAAAACAACAGAACAGCAACTATCTCATCAGCTAATACTGAAGATCTTCAACAGTAACTTGAAATCTGTTCTAGTACTAGCCAGCCACCAGATTAAATAGGTCTTCTGAATATCTCAAAAAGAGGCAGCAGATGTAAAGAGTAAAACTTCATCATAATAGTCAAGTGGAAGTATCTTTTCCCTCTGAAAAAAGAGCTCCTCTCCATGTAACGAGGCAACAGCTGAGAACAGCTACTGAGCCAATGCTGTCAGAATTTTAACAGCTAAAAACTTGTCACTCTGGCATTTAATTGCCCTTCTGGCTTTTAAAGTAGTTTGGCACTATTGAAAGTAACTGATTTGTGTTTCCCCCTGTATGAAGTATCAGAAATAGAATAGCAAGGAAGACAAACTTTGGAAAGCAAAATTTGCCTACCCCCCACCCCAGAAAATCATGCTACTAACGCGCCCACATAGAGCAGAATACATGAAAATTGTGGTATTTAATGCTTCTCACTATAGTCCAACTATTGATGTTTGCAATTTAAGAACAAGCAATAGATTTATATACTTTAATTACAAAGCAACCTGTTACTGTTACTCAGTTCAGCTATACAGCAACCCCATCAACTTCCAGAAAATCAACTTTCCCCAGATCAAAGAAACTCAAGTACTTGCCCTCAAAAAATCATGCACTATAAAAGAAAATGGTACCAATTGGTCTTATTATTAACAGTCTCTAGGCAGTCCAACATTGCTGTGAATTCAAATGTAGTACTTACTTCATTTGAGGATAGTTATCTTCCCTAATAAGAGGGAAATACATTCATGTGCTAGAGTAGCAGAAGCCTTCACATTCTAGCTTACATTAAAAAAAGAAATCCACATCAAAACCTATAGCTAGGCAGTGGTTCCCAAACCTCTTTCATCATGCCTCACTCAGTGGGATGTGGGGAGATCAACACAAGAAGGAAAGAAATCAATAAAGGAAATCCACCCTACACTGGAGGGGCACATAGCACCAAGCCTTATGCTTCACATTCCAATACTATTCATATTGCAACTACTGCCTCCTGTCAGCGTTACAGCTAACAAACTGTAACAATGCCCACCAGGCTGACTACAGCAACAGAGGTCTGATGCCTCAAAAGCACAGTACAGCAACAGACTGACCACAGAAGAGATCACACAAGTCTCATCAGCTACCACAGAGGGCTTCTGTACCCTGTCTGCAACACATCCTACAGCTTCAAAACTCCCAAACTGATACATTCTGTAGTACCAAGTGCCTGCACAATTCAAACCAGAGTATATCAAGTGTTCACCTGGTGGAGGGCCAGGAGGAAGGCCAGTGGGTGGGCCTGGGGGCCTCAGTGGAGGGGCAGGAGGTGGTCCTAGTGGAGGTGGCCCAGGCATAGGAGGTGCCTGTATCTGAGATGGTGGAACAGGCTGTGGAGGTGGTTGCTGCTGTTGTGTCTGGGAAGCTGCAGTAGATGACCCAGTCTCTGTAAGAGCTTCCTCACTGAGTTGTTGCTGTTGCTGTTGTGATGCCTCTTCAGAATCTGAGTCCTCTTCCTCTTCCTCCTCTTCTTCTGAATATTCCTCCACTTCTCTTCCTTCTTCTGGAATTTCCTGTCCTGGAAATGGAGACATACTTGTAAAATCCATCCATAGGCAATATCTTTGTGAAACACCACAGAAATTGAGCATGCAAAACAAAAAAGACAAGAAAGACCACTGAGTAAGGTTTTTCTCAATGAAAAGAACTAAGTGTATTTAAACCGAAAATTAAAAAACAATAATATAAAAGTCACAGTTCTGTGACTGTGTGTTCCTGTGGGAGCAGAAACTTCTACTAGCAACCTGAACTGCAACTATGTGACCTATGGTTGGTGGCAGCTTGCACAGGTAGCAGGGCATATGGGGGCACAACATCAAAATAAACATAATCCCCATGTCCAAGAAACTCCAGCACCTTTGAAAGATACTGGTGTGTCTAAAACAAACAGTCAGACAAAAGAAAGAAAAAAAAAAAAAAATCTTCACTCTTGGTTAGTTTATTTCTGAAGAAGGAGCTTTTTAAAGACTACAAATCCTTTCAGGTTACAGGCTGAGCCAAGAGCCAATCACATCCTTTCTTTTTCACTCATATTCAAACAAAACAATAGTTTCAAAGTTAAGAAAGGTAAACTTTAAAAGAAAAAAAAAAAACACAAAAAAAAACCAAAACCAAGCCCAATACCTAAAAAAACCCCACACAGGTTGCTACTGTAACTTCAACTGCATGCAAAACAGACACACTACTAGACTAAAACTAACAAAAACCCCCACCAACAATACCTAACCACAGTTTATTACAGTAAAATATTTACTCTATAAAATAAAACCTGTGCAAACCTAATAAGCTTGCCAGAAAAACATTAACTGGAAGCCTAATGGCATATCTTCACATATCCATCTCACTCACCTGCCATTCGTAACATCATGGCCTGGAGTGGAGTCAATTCTTTCATGTTCTTTTTCTTTTTTCGTGACTTCCCAGGCATGTCTGCAAACCGCACACTGTGACCTGGGGAAAGCAAAGCAAAGCAAAGCATGGGCAAGAGTGGTGGGAGCTGGGAAGAAAATAACAGAAATCAGATAACATTTAATCTACCTAGTATGGTACCTGCCCATTGCAGGGGGCATTGGAACTAGATGATCTTAAGGTCCTCTCCAACCCTAACTATTCTGTGATTCTATGGCTAATATATCACTCTAACTACTGTAATGCTGCTCCTTGCATACGGGTTAACAGAGGTGTTACTGATTATTTAAAGTTTTGCTAATTCAGTATTATCCATCAATTGGTCTTTCCCAAGTAATGAAATAAAAAAAATTATCCAAAAGAATCAGTGGTATGAAATACAGTTGTCTTAGTTGCTCAAGTGACTAAAAAGTGCATGTATTTTATACTGAGGCTTAATTTTTGTAACATACCCTGACAACTCAACGCTTCAGGTGAAACATGTCTTGCGAGCTTACTAAGCTAACTCAACTGTTAAGAAAGCAGGTCCACATGAAAGATGCTTCACTTCTAGATAGTTTCCTTCTGATCTGTTTGTTAATGAAATTTCTTCAGCTGAAATTTAGGCAAGTTAGAGCAGTCAGACAGCAAAACAAATTAACTTTCCTCCCCTCAGTCAGGAAAACAGACACAAACTCTGTTAAATAGTGTTGATATTTTGAAAAATCAAATCCCAATCCATAACTTCCCATATCATACCCGATTTCTTTTCTTCACCACCTTCCCTCTCCTTGTCATTATCACGATGCAGGAAGTCCTCGCCATCACTGTCTGCATCTGATCTGTCACTGTCACTATCATCACTACTGTCATCATGCTTGTCCTGATCCATATCCTCAGGATAACCTTCATCTTCACTAGTACTGGACATGTCATCATCATGCCCTCGCTGTCCTGTGGGAAGCAAAGTATTAGGAAATGCATAAACTCCAAATACACTGGTGTGAAAGACTGAATATTTTGTATGTCTACAGTTAGAAAAATTCTCCTAGCAACAGCATGGACATATTGTCAACTCTTTGCTGTTTAGCTCATAAAGAATATTTTGGGAGAGTCTATTTCTAATATTTTCTATTAAGCAGCTGGTTAATTTGCATAGCAAACAAGTGAAGGCAGCTCCTATCTGCTCAACAGGAACAAACAAATGAGTTGCAATCGCCCACCACTGAAACACTTGGATGTTTTCTGGTGTGCAATAAAGCTGATTTACCCATCCGCTAATGTTCCTAGAGATGACACAGCAACTGTGAAAAGGAAGACCTAGTTTCACCTAGAAAATGCGTACCCAGGGTTGGCTGGGGCTCTTTTTTGTTGTTGTGCTGGTTTGTGGTGGATTTTGGCTTCGGTTGGTTTTGGGTTTTTTTTTGGTGGGCTTTTTTTTTCTGTTTTGTTTTATTTAGAAGGGGTATTAGGAAGACTTCTTTGAGACTAGTTAAGTTTATTTAAGGGATTAATAGATCCAATGTTTCAGCACTGTTAAGACTACATGGGAAAGCTGTAATTAGAAGCTTCAATATTTAAAAATATAGCTGATAAAATTGCAGAATACCAGAATCAGCTCAGAGGTCCAATCACTTAAGTCCTTCAAGTAGCATTAACACCCATGCTGCCCAGAGAATAACTTGTGTAGGGCACACTGCATTCACAGCAATACTATCCATACGAAAATGGACAGGTCAAGCAAAATCTAGGCCAGGGAAGTGCTTACCTGCTTCAGAACTGTAAGAAATCTCCTCTTCTCGCCTTCGAGGAGCCATCTCCAAGGTGAAACCTACTTTACGGCCATACATCTGGAGGACTTGAGGTGGTGGTGGGCCTGGTGGAGGTCCAGGGGGCTTCCTCCCTGGAGGTAAACGTGGAACACCAAGCCCAGGAGGAGGAAGTACAGAAATGGACCGAACTGGCGGTCTGGAAATAAGGAAGGAAACAAGAGATATAGGAACACAAACAAATGAAAGCCAACATACACTTAGTAGAATTCTTTAGCCTTCTTTCATCACTGCTTACACAGCAGCCTTCTAAAAAGGCACGGGAACATTTACAGATCTGTCCCAAGGAGTTTACAACCTCATACAAAGACATGATTGCAGAATATCGGCCAAAAGCAAGCTTCTCAGATGGCAAAAAAAAAACCCAAGGATTGAATCCCACCACAGAAGCCAAATGAAGTAATCACAAAGTCGGTGAAAACAGAAGACTATTCAGAAAGAAATAAAAAGAACTAGCTGTACAACGAGAGACAAGTAAACTAGGAAATTAAACTGCATATACTATCAAGACAAAAGAATACATAAGATATGCCAATTTAAGGGGCATTTATGATAAAAGTGCCAGAGCTTTAAGTTTTACTGATATACAGAAAGACAATTACTCAAAGCAATTTAAACAAAACCCTGTAACAATAGGGAAAGATTAAAAAGGGTTTTGGTTAAAAGAAAGTACAATTAACTCACACATAATTCTCGATTTCTGCTAGTCAGTATTACCTCTGCGTCTACCCATAGTTCCTCCCCATTAATAAGAGTGCTCATTTTTTACTTCCTCTCCAAGTTTCTTTCTCCACTTACCCATAGGCTGATGTCTTCTTGAGGATAGAAGGTGGTTGGGCCCCTGGAAGGGGAATGTCCTGTATGAGGATGTTGGAGGGAGCATGCGGCATATCTGGTAAGGGAATACTTTCCACTTCTACATGCTGAGCATTCTGGGCAGGGGGGAAAGGAGAGGAAGAAAAACAATGGATTACTCCCACAGAAGCTCCTACACAACCTCATTACCATTCAGAGTACAGAACACATGGGACTTGCTATGACTTCCCAAAGATGTCTTTCGTGGCTTGCTGCAAGAAAACATGGCCTGAAAACAGACATTCAGGAAGGTATCAACAATAAAAGCTTTCAACACAAAACAAAACACATGCAGTGCACCTATGAAAGGCTTTAGTACTTCAGTCAAAACTCAGACAAGCTTCCATCTCCCTTTAGACCTTCATTTTCCAAAGCAAAGAGGCTGTAGACACGGACAGGCTGGACAGAGCTTTGGGCAACATGGTCTAGTGTGAGGTGCCCCTGTCCATGGCAAAACGGTTGGAACTACATGATCTTAAAGTCCTTTCCAACTCAAACCGTTCTATGATTCTATGCCTGTATTTTTTAAGTATCCAGAAGGCATGAATTACAGGCTGCTGCGTATTCCAAAGGGGAAAAAAAAAAATTAAATTAAAAAAAGTCTTACAGATACTTGCACTTGGGCAACATTATGTTCTCCAATATGGCAGGGAAGAATGTCAAATAAAGCTCTTTAAAGGAATGCCAAAAATTCTCATTAATTCCAGCAACAGCCTTCACAGAAATTCACAGAAATATCAACTGCACACTCACAGCCTGGCTCTCTAATATGGAAAACAAATTCTGACATGATTTATTTTTAGCAAAAAATCTTTTCCCCCATAATTTCACATTGAATGAAATCAGTATATCAGACACAAACTCAGACTTGACTACCCCCATGCTGCCCTTACTGGAATGCTATAACTGGAAATGCTATGCAAGTAAGTACTTAATATGAGCCACATAACATATAGTCTGGTCTTATAGTATAAAAGTTCATCCTTTGTAATTTTTGCACCTAAGAAACAGATAAAGAGTATACACTACCACAGTTAAAAGGTTGAAATATAACAAGCATTACCTTGACAGCATCAAAATACTGGCTGAGTTGTGATCTCTTCTGCTCATACTCTACTTCCAACTTGCGCAGTTCTTTGTAGATGTCAGGATTTTCCTTCTCGTAGAGCCGCAAGATACGCTCGAAAGTCTCACGGAGTTTTTTGCGTTTATCCTTCAGCACTTTTTCGTTAAGTTGTGGCTGTTGTACCGGGTTAAATTCTAGTCCGAGACAGAAAAAAACCACCCCAAAATTCCTTAGTTACTCTGCTGCACAACTGTGATTAATCAAACATCTTCAAAGGGAAGTACAGGGACTGTAGGACAAGGGGAAATGGGTTTAAGCTTAAAAACGGAAGTTCAGGTTAGATATAAGGCAGTTCTCTACTGTGAGGGTGGCAAGAAACTGGCACAGCTTGCTCAAAGGTATGTTGAATGTTCCATCTCTGCCAGTGTTCAAGGCCAGGCTGGAGAGTGCCTTGGGCGACATGGCCCACCGGAAAGTGACCCTGTCCATGGCGGGGCGGTTGGAACTAGATGATCTTCAGGTCCTTTCTAACCCAAGCCATCCTATGGTTCTACAAAGCAAACAACTTCCAATACCTATTTTCAGGAAGTCTTCAGCCTTATGACAACCCTCTGCTTCAACTCCAAGCTACTATCACACACACTTCTCCTTTTTATCAGCCATCTTCTCGGGGAGGGCGGGGGAAGGGGTCATCTTTGATGGCACCACATCACCTCAAATCACGACCAATGTCCAATTATTCATAAAATTGTCACTTCTAACAGGAAAGGAAAAAGGTTACTCTATCGTAATCTTTCAGTCATCCCATGAAACTGTGTTATGTGTCTACATAAAGCACCACCTAAGTCCTACACCTGGTATATCCACTTACCCATCTCATCCAATTTTTCCATGTCCCGAATAATCTGCTTTGGATCTTTCATCTTCAATACAGCTGCTCGTACCATCATTCGCTGTTTTTTGTTCTAAGAAGATCAGAGATCAAGCAGATCAGAAAAGCAGCACAGGAAAAAAGAGAGAAAGAACATTTGTATCAAATACTCCCCACTCAGTATGTTCAGTTTGCAGAAAAAAAAGGTGCCTCAAAATGCCCTGCAAATATTAACCCTGGCACAAGTCAGCAGCAAAGATAATTAAAACTTCTGGGAATTTAAATCCCACTATCTTGCCATTTACAAATGTTTCTAGAATTCATTCACTCAAAACCACATGCAATCAACAAGATAAGTGTCTAAAGGTATGCAGTAAAACACATTAAAAAAGTATGTGAGTCTGGGGTGGTTTATCTGTTGGAGGGTTTTTTTGTCTTTTTTTTAATGCCTACGTTCTTACAATGTTTCAAAAAGCTGTAATCATGACAAGTTAAAAAATAGTAGATGATGAGATATGGTTACTCAAAAGAAGATTTCTGTCTGTTTTCTTAAACTACTTGTTTGAACAGTATACTCCAAAGCCAATCTTAGGATATCAACCAAACATCTGTAGTCTATCCATCAGCCACAATCACAAACATGGTACACAGTAAGCAGAATGCCACGTAAATGTTCCTGAACTCTTTTATTTACCTTCTTCAGTTCCCTTTTCCGAGCTTCCTTCCCTAGAGAAGAGGGGAAAAGAAAGAAAATAACAACTTGAGACAAATTCATGAAGAACCTTTCCTTCATCAAGACTAGTGCTGCATCTCAACTGTTCAGTCATTTTGCAAAAACTGCAAGATTGCAACTGTTTAATTCATCTTCCCAGCGAAAGAGAAATACAGCATGAAATAGACTTCTATTTCATGTGTGTTATACAGAAACTAAAGGAGATGGAAGAGCCTTCACATCTCCAGAAGCAGGGGTGTTTCTACACAAAGAAAGAATAATAGGCAGGAAAAGTCACAGTGTTACGTGCAGTCATGAAAGGATTTCTTCCCAGAAGCTGAAGTTACCAGCAGACAATGCACTTTGAAAATATGTAGGCTTTGAGTATCCATCCAAAACAAAGCATATTCACCATGAGGTCTGGATGTTTTTTATCTGCTTAGCATTGGTAACACCTGGCATGTCACCAAAAGGGAAAAACAGTTAGCCAACTCTCTCATGCAAAATTTGCCATGCTCCTCAAATTCTAGCCTCAGACAGATTAACTGTGTCCCAAGCAGCAGCTTGCATTTTAGCCAGCAGCTAAGTACAAAGTCCTTTGAACACTGACAACCACAGTATATAAATACACAGCAGAATGAAGCAAGCAGCCTTCTCAGAGAGTTTTTACGCTAGCCAAAACTGAGAAAATATTTTTCAAGTTAGGGAAACTCCGTTCTGATTCACAAGTGAGGACCTTATCCTCAGAGAAAGCTTTCCATCTGCCTCCTGAGGACCCTCTTACCGCCCATTTCCGTAAGCTTTTACTGATACTTACGCGCCTGATCTGTGGGATTCATAAACTTCCCACTCTTGGTGGATGATGTAGATCTCCGCCCCATTTTGACCTTTTTATTTTTGCCTCAAAAAAAATAACTTAGAAAGAGGGAGACCTGGAAAAGATGACATGGTTTCAGTACCTATGCAACAGTAGCTTGAGTACTCTTAAATCTTTTTCTCCATATCAGCAGGTTGCTCCCTCAAAAACCCCAAACCCTACTACTAGCTCAGGCATTTACATGAAAAGTTACACAAAATTCATTAAAGAGTAGTATTAGTTACAGTGAAGTACCTGCTTACTACTACTTCACCAAATACCTATTTTAAACTAATCAAGTAGTTCATTATTATACATCCAAAGACTCAAAGAAGCTTCTTGCTTACACTAGAGGGGCACAGTGAAAACACGCTCTCTTTTTATAAGAGCACTGTAAGGGCCCTTTTAGCTTTTCATTTACTTTCATGAGAGCTCTCCAATGTTTGCCTTCCCATTCCTCTCTATTTCAGATGCTTCCCACAAATTTCCTCCTTTCTTCAAGACTTTTAAGCTGCCCTTAATTTCCCTCCTCAGCACCCACCATGTCCATCAGCAAGTGTTCTACAGACATCCTTGCCATCTCCTCCCCATATGCTGTTGCTATGCCACTGCTCTTACGCTTTCTGACTCTTATCAGTATTATTTCAAACTGTGTTATGAGGATCAGGAGAAAAGGTGATTCTGGGAAGAATTATTTCCTGTCTTCAGACATTTCTTCAGTTTACAGACAGATCTCAATAGATCCCACCCCAAAAATCTAAAACACCCTCTGAAATTTGGGAGTTGGTGGAATCCACCTTTCTAGTCACCATACTGAATCTAAATAGATCACGACCATAATGAAAGTATTCACAAGCTTAGTCCAAAGTTCTCTGCAGGCTCACTGCAGTCACCATATGCACCCTTCTTCCACACAGATGCCGTTTTCAAGCCACTAAACAACATGCCTGCCCTTCCTTACCCCTTAAAAAGAAATGTAAGCACTGTGCCTTATTTAGTGCATCAAGGCCTCACAAAAAAGGGCTGCTAGCAAGCTCCAAGAACTGATCACATTCAATGTTCTGACTAGTAAAACCCTACAGAGCACTACTCATGGCTCCTACTACAAGGCTATGTGCAGTTGCCTGGCTGTTTGCAAGAGCACCCCACGGCGGGAAACTCGCCAGAAAACAGTACCCCGTATTTCCCGTATTTCTAACATTTAAAGGGTAAAGGTGAAGAGAATAAAATTCTGAAATCTCGATCCCTAATCCTTTTAGTATACAGAGCAAACAGCTTCAGTGCTGCAACTTAACCGCCAAAGAAGAAACACACAAGCAAAAAAAAAAAACACCACTGAATTTATGAATTTGGGGTGCAGAGAGGAACGAGGCAGTAAGCCTCCCATGAGGTACACGAAAGCCTCCCCTCCTCCCCCGACGGAGGAAAAAAAGGCGGTAGCGCAAAACGTCGCCTTCCTCTCGCTTCCTCCCCCTCCCCAGCTCAGCACCGTCCCGCTCCTCTCACCCCTCAGGCCAACCCGGCTCCGTTCTGCCGCAGCGGCCTTGATTACCGCCTCCCTCCTTGCCGCCGCGGCCCCACCGCCATCTTGAACGGGGACCGAACGGCACGCCGCCGTAAAGCGCGACTGCCGCACCTCGCGGCGCGAACCCGCGCTCCGGAAGCGGGATCTTTCACGTGCTACCCGCCGCTCTATGATTCCGCGGCTCTATGGTTGGGCCGGGGGCGGGGCCGGGAGAAGGGAACTGCGTGAGCGGCGGGGCCGTTGGGCTGCTCAGGCGGCGGATCGGGAGCGGGAATGGGGACGGGGGACTCCCTGCCCGCCCCGCCGGACTCTGGGAGCGGGTCAAGGGAGAGCTATGGAGGGAAGATGCTACGCCGCTGCTAGGTATATTACGGGGACAGAGGGCGTGGCCGTGGTCACTGCGGCACTCTTCCCCCACGCTCTCCTGAGGAGATCCTACAGAATGCCTCCGGGTTGTGAAGCAAGGCAGAGCTGGGGGGTGTGCGAGGAGCCTCTGGGAAATAAAGACAAAGTGCCGAGGGAGCAGTTCGTCTATCTCAGGTGTTCTGTGCGTTTCCTGTTGGGTTTGGCCTGAAGGCAGCGCTGCTGCATCCTTCTGTTGGGCTGATATGCCAGCTGCTGTTTGAAGGGACTGCTGAAGCCAAGTGGCGGGAGGACGGTCATCGGGCTGTACAGAGAACAGGAGAGGTGGTCTGGTCCCGGCAGGGACCACAGAAGCTAATTTGTTAGCTGTCATTTCCTGCAACATTCCCTGTGGTAAAATGATAAGTTTACACTGGTGAGCCCTGGGTAAGAGCTGTTCTGCCTTGTTGCCCTAAGTGCCACTCCGAGAAAAAATCCCTGGGCACATGAAGAACGAGGATAAAGATACACGGTTTCTTCGGGTACCAGTTACACCACTGTGAATAAGGAGGGGGCAAACAATAAAGCATGGGTGCAGTTTTAAAGACTTAACATGCCGAGGGGAGGTGTAGGAAGGGCATTTTTCTCTGCACAGATACACCTGGGTGCAGAGGTGTTCTGATCTCTGAGCAGGATTTGTAGCCCCCCTGTAGACCCCTTGGTGAGTGTGCCATGCAACACAATGTTGCTGAACTTTTTCAAATAATAGAGGCTCAGCTGACAAACTTGGAACTTTATGAAGAATCATTGCAGGGTGGGTAAAAGCAAGGTTATAACCTATGTCTGGCATTAACACCAACATTACTTGTAAACTGCAGAGTCCAAGTTAGAAGGTGGCCAGCCTAGAAACATCCAAAGAGCCAGGGCTCCAGGAGCTCTCGGTGTCTGGGGAGCCTCCCTAGCCATGTATATAGCAGAGTCATCCCCTCCTTGTGCCTCTTTGGCCTGTTCTTCTATACTGTTCTTGTTACCAGAAAGACTTCACTGCAGCGCAGAGTTTGGTTGCAACCGCAGTGTTTCTACACAGGTTTGAAAAGCATCTTAGACTGCTTTTGGCTCGTTTACAGTTTCTTTTCTTCTTGAGGGCTGTTCTTGTTTGGAACACACATATCATACAATTTTAACTCTTAATCTTTTGTCCAGAAGAATAGACTGTGCAGAAGGAGAATGCCTGAGGTGGTGTGATGGGAATGCTACATACATCCCTGTCATGTATGATGTCACTGGAGGGGGAGACAGCTGAGGCTTTGAAGATTGCCCACTCCTCACAAGGCTCGGGGTCTTCTGTCATGACAATACTGGGCTCAGTGGTACTGCATCAACCCTAAGACACTACTTTCTCTCAGGAGTGTCTGCTGACTTGGAGGGCAATTGTCCTCTCATATTTTTTACTTGGCACTTCTGTCACACCAAGAGGCAGCTCCAGGAAGTCTCAAGAGCAGTTCCACAAGTCCAGGAGCAGCATCAGCAAACTGGTTATGACATTTTTTGGGGACAAATGCAAGACTGGTCAGAGGGCTAGAGAGGGCAGGAGCTACCTCTTATTTTGTGGGACAGAGTTTCAGTTATGGAGCTAAGCTGTTCCTGCTCCAGTGGGTGCTCTTCCTTGCCTCTAGCCAGTTAAATGCATGCTGCACTCAGTTCAAGTACGTAACGGTTGGTAATGCAAGTATATCCCATTGACTGTCTTATTGCTAGAGTTCAGGGAAGGAGTTTTGGAAAGTTCCAAGCTGATTGGTAGGTTTTTACCTCAAAACCATCTTGTTGTGGCTGGATGTTGCTGTACGCCTTTATGAAGTCAGAGGTGGCTCTCATAGGTGACGGGAGAAGCTGGCCCAGTAAACAGAGGGACAGGCTGCTTCCCACCAGCCTCTAACATCTTCAACATCTTCCAACATCTCATGGGCATGAGGACATCTGCCACACCTGCTGTTGTGGGAAAGCCAGAATTCCTTTAAGTCCACCAGGAACAAGAAGTGAGTAGATAGTGTATATCTTTATGTTCCTCATTATGTGTCCTGCTTCCTGACATCACTTAGAATTTGCTTTCAAGAAAATGTCAGCAAACTACCTGAAAAGTACAACAGATTTGTTTTATTTGACCCTACTATTTTTATTCAGCGGTGATTGTCAATCTCATAACGATATGTAATGAGGTGGTGGGTTTTATTCCTAAATTAGAATGTATATTTTTACATAGGAAGTCAGCAGAAGCCAGCAACTCCTGCCTCTCCAACACCTAAACATCACTGTTCTGCTGATTGGCAGTCTTTTGCCACTAAACAAGTACCTCTAAACTGAGTGCCACTTGTGTCAGGAGATAGGAGATGTCACATTTTGGAGAAATGATGCCTCAGGTCACCATGTCATCCACCACAATGCCTCATGCAAGGCAGTGGTTTTTGCCTCCTCTGAATTGCATCTCTTGGCCCACATTGCCCAATTCATGGCTTGTGCTGGTCCAAGTTTGTCAGTCTCTGCTATCCATCCATACTCCTGAACCCTGGATTCTCTCCCTGAGAGCTGGCAGAGCTGCTTCATAGCCAGCAGCTGCATTGACATCTAGTGGCTTTTGAACACAAAAGCAAAGAGGAGTCAGAAAAGATAATCAAAGTGGGAACAGTGGGGGGAAAGGGAGAAAACGCAACAAAAAAAAAACAACCCAGAATGAAAGTGTTATGAAGCCAATGTAGAGTTTCCCTGCTGTAATCTCACTCATCTCTCTACTTTCACAGGCACAATCTAGTTATCAATATAATGCATAATATTGGTAATATTGAATATTAATAAACATGTATGAATTTGGATATGCTTTTAGTATGGGGGAAGCTGATACCAAAAAAGGATCCTATACACAATCCTACTAGATTAGTCTATCATGGTTATAAACATAAATTGAATCTATAATGAAGATTTTAATCTTTTTTCATTAATTGGTTTAAGATGGTTTTTCAGACAGAACATAAAAAAACCTCAAACAAACCATTAAAGGAAAAAGAGGGTTTACGATAATCAGGTACATTTTTATTCATCCTTTTATTACTTTTTTTCTTCTTTTTCCAAAGATCAAAGCAAAAAAAAAAAAAGCAAACCACAGCAAATCAGAGCAAGAGACTGCAAGTGATGTTCCTGCTTCCAGCTTTGTTTTTAAAATCTGAAAAATAAGGACATTTGGTAGCGTATTGTGAAATGCAGCATCTAAGCACACTGTTGGCAGTCCCACACTGGTGAAGATTCAAAATAAAGCACTTGGTGCATTAATAGGCCTGTAATCCTACAGATACTTGTACATGTTTAGCATCCCATTTTAATCAACAAAGCAGCAACTGTGCACCAGAATAGTTACCTGTAAGTTGGCAGGAGCAGGGCAGTGCTGAGAATAAGAGGTCATTCACAGCCTGGAACACTACAGCTGGTTTATCTCAGTTGTGTGGCAAGATTGTGTGTGTTTGCTTGTAGGCCCATGCTTCTCTTACCTGCTAATCTACTGGAATTAGAGTTTATTTAAAGAAGACCTCTGTCTAGCTTCTTAGGCAGGGATGGGACAGGAAATAGCAGCTAAATATGCTTCAGCTAGTCCTTGTAAGCAGTCCAACAAACATGGAATTGAGCATACCAGATTTAGCACTAATCCACAGTCTGAGTTTAGCAGCCAGCCATCCTGATGATGATATGGACTGGCTTGCTGAAATTGTTTTCTCCCACCATATTGTCCTCCTTGATACAGAAACACAGTAGGAGAAAAATCACACCTTCTCAGCACTACTCCAGCAGTGAGGAGTATTGTCACAAGTATAAGTTACAGTTCAAGGTTATCTACAATGCACTCCAGAAAATAGCTGAAGAAAAGTTGCAACATATTTGAAGTGCTACCTCCCAGAAGCATCTATAAGCCGGTTCCTTATTAATATATTTCAGTGCCAGTTCCCTGGTCTCTTGCTCTCTTGCCACTAATAAGAAAAAAAGCCATCAGTAGTTCATTTACCGTAACGAATCAAAAAGGCTTCTGTGGGTGTAATTGCTGCAGCCACTCTAACAGCAGGAGAGAGAGCTCTGACTTCATTCACTGGACCTGCTGTCTCACCAAAGAAGTCACTTCATGTATGGCACACCGATACTTTTCCGAGGCTGCTTTAAACTCAGCCAGGTGCTTCTCATAGCTTCTCACAGCTGCCAGAAGCTGATTCCTTTCCATGGCTCCCAGAATGGCATGAAGAATCATTTCGATGCCGAGTCCGAGAATAGTGATGCTGATTCCCCCAAGAACAGATGCCCCAATCTGCGCAAGGAGACTGACGAGCTTGCTCACAGTGAGCGTTAAAAAATTGGAGCTGAGAAGTTTGATAGCTACCATTCCAGCTGTTGAAGTCGCTTCTCCAAGTACAATGGAAAAAACTTTATGGGCTATTGCTATTTTCTCCAGCTCAGGCTCTTTGATGTCATACAGCTTCTGGTACAGCACAGGCTCTAGCTTTTCCTTCAGGTCACTATCAATCTTCTGTACCTGATGCTGAATCTCACTCATTGCTTCGATGATAATGTCACAATTTTCCTTGACTGTGCTGTTCTCCCTCATCCGAATGTAGGTAATAGTACAGCCCAGGTGTTCATTCAGCACTCTAGCCAGCTCATTTGTTGCACGGAAATTTGTGGACATGCAATCAAGCAATTCCTGGTGCAGATGGATCAATTCTTGCCTTCTCTTGGGGTTATCTGGGTAAAGGAGGTCACTCAGCGCCATTCTTTAGAATAAGCTACTTCAAGAGACAAAAGAAATATATTACTCTCTTCAACACCCATAACCCTAGAGACAAAAGAAATATATTACTCTCTTCAACACCCATAACCCTAGCCCTTACAGAGCAGTGAAGTGTGCTTTGCCTCTGTCTTACTGGTTCTTTCTATACTCAGCGATTCAAATCCCAAGGCATAGCTTGTAAATGTAAAAATCTTAATTCTTCAGATCTAAAGATCTTCAGATCTCTAACCAAATGATTGGAAAAGGACCTTATGAGGCATGGCATATATTGCTCAATATGGAGCAATAAAAATAGCTCCATATAAGCAATTAGCAAATTGGTAAAATGAATATGGGTCATTCTTCCCCTTAGAAACTGAAGTTGGTAGAAGCTGAACTAGCTCACTAAAAACCAGAACAGTCTCATTTAATCAGCAGAATCTAAAATAAGCTGTGCAAAGGAAAGGCCTGTTCTAGACAGACCTCTGTATCAGCCTTTTTTTTTTTTTTTTTTCTTTTCAGCTAGTGGCATCTGATTTTTATGATGACTGGTGGAGTAGGCACAATCTTTATCACCATAAGGGTGTTTTATGCCAGTGTAGCTTATTTCTCTTCACATTCAAGAGAAAATGTTAGTATATATGATAGAGGGCCTGAATTAATAACCGAATGTTAAACCTATGTTGTTCTTCTGATTATCTTCAATCTCTTTAGTTAACAGTAAGTATTTGTCTAAAAGTGCAGCTGGTGTTTAATGTAAACTTGTGTAAGAAAGGAAAGAACATCAGATAAGGGGAACTGGTGGTCAAAGTTTGCACTTGCAACACCATACATCTGGTTAAGACCTGGCTGAGACTGGAACTGCTGTTTGAGCCAAAGCCAGGGGACTAGTGAGCATGTGTGCAAGACAGAGGTGAAAAGTTCAAGAGTGAGGAAGACTCATTTACTTCGAGACCCCTGCCCACGACCACCAGGAGGCACTGCGCAGGTGTGAAGGAGGCTTTAGCTTATTATAATATGCAGTGGGGAAAGGATATGAATATGTATAGGCGTGTTGTGTAACTTATTGCATATGTAACACTTTAGAGAATAAATGTAGAGGGAAAACGACGCTGGGGCACGCATGCCTTTGGAGAACTATCCCCCATGCACCTCAGCTGAATAAAGCATACCTACTTTACAACTTTAATGAGTTGTGGAGTCTATCCACGTATCATATAAGCCCTCTGTTCTTATACTAATAAATTCACACTTGGTAATTCATAGAAAATAGTAACAATATCTATAATAAACCCATCATAACCTGTATCATCTAGCATACATCTCGCACTGTATTTCCTTCCCTGATATTTAGCCCCTGTTCCCTCATTGTTTATTCACCTCCCTAATGCTGTAATCAATTCACCATTGTTTTCTCACTTGTGAACATCGAACACTGCAGACAGCACCTGATGTTCAGCATGCCAATGAAGCACCTACTGCAGCAGGATGTCTCTGCTGGCAGATGGCCTTGGAGCAGCAAGCACTGGCTTGCAGGGAGAGCCCTGCTTGCACAGCCACACTCCCTCCATTCCCAGAGAGTCCTGGATGAAGCCAGTATCAGCAAATGCTCACCAGGCTCTTAAGACATGACTGAGCAGAATCCGACTCTTCCTTATCACTGTACAGGCCAGAGCACAAAACTTAACTAGTTTGATTCCTCCCCCTGCAAACACTTGTGTCTAGCCCTTATGGTCATCATTCTCTGAGCTGTCGTTGGTTTGCCAGCAAAAGAGCATTTTTCTTCGTTACTTTCATGTCAATATACAGAGTCCAAAGCAACCGAATTACCTGTGATCATGGAGTCATTCTTCATGCCATTTCCCTTTAATCCATCACCAGCTGCAAAGTAATCATGCTTTAGCATGATTTTGACTTGAATGCATATGTTTTACTTTGCAACAGGGACATACTGAATGAGCAGGATGACTCATTTCTTTGTTGGCACTTTTTTCTCAGCCTTCTTATTGCAAATCTGGGCCACTTTTATGCAGTGCTTCACATATTTCCAAGATAAACCTCCTCTTGCTGTTGGTGCCTACATATCATAGTTATAACTTCAAATAGGTATGTGTAGGGTACTAGCTAGATTTTTATTCTTAAAACAATAATTTGATGTCATTTTGGTCCTTTGTAGTTCTTGCATTAACTGCTAACTGTAAATGATCTGACAGTGACCCAGCTGTATTTTACTAAACACACCCTCCCCCCACAAGATCCATTTAGAAAACAAGAATGATTTCAACAGTTCCCCAGCCAGCTTTCTGTCTCTGTTGAAATACAAGCCTGTCTGAAGGTAATTTTTTCCACAATATTTTACACAGTGCTGTACATTTCTTTCAGCCACTTACCTTGCAGCTCTGTCAAGAGAATAAACTCTTTAACACATTTTTCTTCTTCTTCAAGCTAGAGGGAGCAAAGTAAACATATAGGAAAGGTTTGAGATTTTCAGGAAACATAAAGCCATGTCAGTGCAAGGTATGATTTCATACCAGTCCTGCCTCAGGGATGTTGCTGACTTGCTCTCTGACTCAGTGTGGTATTAGATACTTTCTGCTGGAGTGATGCTTTGTTGAAAGGTCATTTGTTTTACCTTATTTGTAGAAACTGAGAAGATAAAATGTTCTAAGAGTTACTGGACTTCAACAAGTATTTAACGTATTTGACAGGTGTGGAGGAGACTTTTTAGCATCTATTCTTTATGCATAATTATTTCAGCTTCTGTAAATGCTCTAGGTTTTATGTCTCTTAATACTAAAAGCACCTTTTACTGTTCACATTAACATGTGAGAATTTTTACATTTGCTTTCTGGAGTTAGGAAAGCCGCATATATTTCTGTATTTCTGACTATTTCTCCAGCTCCAGGGAGATTCTCTCTTGAAGCTTTTCTAATTAAACATTTAGACTGCCTACCTGATTTTGGCTGAGTGCTCCTGCAATCATCTGAAACGTGTATGGGACAGTGACTTCATCCTCTTTCCTGTGTGTTCCTCTGGTGGTTTCCAGCAGCATGTGATGAGTTAGGGATCCAGAGGCTGGGCTTCACCTCGGTCCTGTTGCCTGCCTGCTCATCATTAATTCTATTGTGTGGTGTTTACCCAGATTCATCTCATTTGCTTACTCCTGCCCCCTTCCAATTTGAACAAATTTCAGTTTATTTAATGTTAGTTCCCAATTGTTAGATCCTCCAAAAGCCTTTTGTTCCTGGAGATAACAGGTACAGTATGAATCCCCCTGCCTACAACAAAGGTATCAGCACAGGTACCTTTAGCCATGGCTGAAAGGGGATGTTATCACCCTTCTTTGCTGCAGTTTGCCAGGTCCTCTGATGCCATGAGAATGGAAGTTGTGCGGAGCCCTAGAGCCACCTCTGGCTAAACAGCAGTGGAGGTTAAAATCTTTGCCATTCCACACAATTTCATACCCCTTTTACCATGAAAAGGGAAAGAAGGAAGAGACAGAGGGCTGAGCTGAGCACTGAGAGAAAATTCTTAAGTATGAAGTGAGTTGGGAAATTTCAGCTGCTTGGACACACCTAACCACAACAATAGGTGATGAAACAAACGCATCTTCTGCAACCAGTCTGGCTTTTCAAGGCTCTGGCACAAGCAAAGTCAACATCAGGAGCAGTCCTCAGCCAGGTAATGTCCCAGGACTATACCTACAGTTGGCCTTGAGGGAGCTCTTGGGTGCAAGCAGAAGGACATAACTTCCCTAGCAGTCAAAATAGTAGCAAGGTGGGAGCCCAAGCAAAGGGAATGTTTTGTGCTTCTACCTGTCAAAGGATGCTTGCAACATCTAGCTGCTATATGAACCGACAGATATCGGTCACTTCACAGGAACTTGTAGCCTGACAAAACATTGTATTATTCAGTCTTCAGTCTCGTCACTTGAATGTAGATGTCTGATGCATTTGATTTTGCTGTGTCTACTTCCCCCTCCCAACAATACGAATTGAATTCTGCATAGATCCACCATACCTCGTAGCAGCCTTCCAGTATCTGAAGGGGGCCTATAGGGATGCTGAGGAGGGACTCTTCATTAGGGACTGTTGTGATAGGACAAGGGGTAATGGGTTAAAACTTGAACAGGGGAAGTTCAGATCAGATGTAAGGAAGAAGTTCTTTACTGTTAGGGTGGTGAGGCACTGGAACAGGTTGCCCAAGGAAGTTGTGAATGCTCCATCCTTGACAGTGTTCAAAGCCAGGTTGGACAGAGCCTTGGGTGACATGGTTTAGTGTGAGGTGTCCCTGTCCATAGCAGAGGGTAGGAACTTGATGATCTTAAGGTCCTTTGCAACCCTAACTATTCTATGATTCTATATACAAACTGAAAGATTATGGTTCTAAGAATGATGTAGATTGTTTGTTAGGACTCCCATAAATTTACCAATAAACACCAAAAGAAAATAATAATTCACTTACATCACTTGCATTCCTTTCCAGATTACATGCTGAAGGTCAGAGACACAACTTTCTGCAGCCATAAGAGTAAGAATAGTTGCTGCTGTTTACACCATATTTTGCTGGCCTGCTTGGTAAGACCCTACAAAGGCTGATAAAGACCTGTTTCTGTGTTTTCTTCTAACATTTTGGGGAAGGGAGGGTCAGATGGATAGAAAATTGGTAATACTGGTTTCAGAAATATAACATTCTATCTGAAAATATTGTTAAAGAAAATTTTCTGCTCTAGGTTTCCCAAAGCACGGCCTCAGACTTCTGATTCTTAGATAAATAATTTGTTAATGGAGTGTTACAGGAATAAGAGCAGCTTAAGACTGGATGTCTCTAGGGAGGGACTGAGAAAAAATAAATTCCTGGGGTTTTCTACCATTTCAATCTATGCACCTTGCATGTGCCTCTTGGCCCAGTACTGAATTTTGGTCTGGGGTCCCCTTGTCCATCACTGGGTTCTTTCATTACCTCCAGGAGGTCCATACGTTATTTATCTCTCTGTTGCTCCTTGCTAATGGATTCAACTCCTTTATCTACCAATTTGCAATGGTCTTGTGGCCTTCATTTACATAACTAAGCAAAGGTTGTAAATTAAGCTCGGCTTTATCTAAGTCGGAGTTAGCTGCTTTTAGCCAAAGGCTCCAGCAAACTTTAGCTTCCTATGCTAAACAATTACCTATATAGCTATATATATAGTTACATACTTATATATATATGCATACTATAGTATGTATATACTATAGTATATAGTACGTATCATTACATACTTACATAGCTATATAGTATAGCTAAGCAAAACCACCAGTCAAAAGAACACATTTAAAAGAATTCAGCTAACTAAAATTAATTCATAACAATATATGTAGTTTTATTCCCCTGTGTCTTCTGTATTTCCTTTGTTTTTCAGAGTCAGATCCTACTCCAGAAATGTTAGCCCGCTTTGGTTTAATGAATGATAAAGAAAGGCTGGTCAGGGCCTGCCAGAATCTTCATGACTTAGTGTACATCTATGTCTCTTGCATCAACACAATCTTCCGACTCCTCAACAGAAATTTTGGCACCAACTTCCCTATCATGTCAGTAAAAGAAAACTTCAGCATTAAAGATAATCTACAGTTACTGGTCAGTGCTTTGAAAGAGATGCAAGCCAACATGGAATCAAAAGACAAAGATGTACATGAAAGGATCAGCCAAAGTTTGTATGCTGGGATTGCTGGTCCCATCACCTCCCTGCAGGACAAGATCACTGCGGTAAAGGAACTTTATGAGAAATACAAGGAGACAGTAGAAAGCATCATGGGTGTTCTCGTTGCAGTGATGTTGAAACATGACAATTTCCCTGACACAGTAGAGTTTGCTATGCATCAGTTATTGAGTTCACCTGCCTTATCCCTCCAAGTATCAGAACTTCTCATGGATTATGCTGATATTGTGAAGATGCTGCAAGAAAATGAGGCACCAAGTACAACAGAAGACAGCTTCTTCTCAGATGAACCACCACAACCGCTCAGGCTTCGCTCTGTATCATCCTTCTCTTCACTTCTTGTTTTCCTACAGGCTATCCTTCAAGGACACAGATCCACAAAGAAAAGCCTGAAAACAGCAGCTGACTACTTAGAAGAGGCTTTCAGGGTGTTGAGACCACCTTGTGAAAGATTCCAAATCTTTGTCAAAATGGTTGAAGCCTGCATCCACATGATAAAAGAGAAGCAAGAACTATAAATGTGTTGATGTGTCAGAAATCCATCTTGATTCCTGTAATTCTCACATGGGAAAGAGTCTGAGCATGTCTGAACACACATAAAAGAAGTATCTGCAGCAGCTGTTTCTAGTGTTTTTATTTTTGAAATCTGGGCTTAGTATCTTTGAGCATTTAGTGGTCAACATCAAGTTCTAACAACTTATGATTTCAAATAACTGGTGAAACAACAGCAACAGGAAAGTAACATGACACACAGAAAACAAGTTAATGGTAAAATAGTTCTGCATTGAATCTGTTCTGGCTGCCTAGGCAACCATGTCTCAGGATTTCAGGGTCAGTAATTCAGTTTCACAGAACATGTTACTATGTTTCAGATCACTAGATGTTGGCCTCATCCATTACAGATGCCTAAATCTGATACACAAGATGCTGAGCCTCAAACTCCTCCATTCAATCTGCTAAAATATGAAGACATAAAACTTCCTTAAGTGCCTTTTGCACCCCACAGACAGACTCTTTCTCACTAAAAATAAAGGCACAAAGAGATCTGCAAAGAATCCAGAGTCTGTGTGTGTCTTTCCTGAATGCATACGGGAAAAACTACATACAGCGAAGAGTATTGCTGATCTATTCTTCAGAAAGGCCATAGGTAACTGCCCTCCTACTTGAAAAGGTGCAAGGAATGTATCCTTTCATGAGCCAGGCTGAATGTTACAGTCTCAGCTGGAGAGCTGCAGTTGAAAGCAAAGGGAGGGTTGAACCTTCTGTAGCAACAGGAACTCCAGAGTCTGATTTCCTGTAATTCTTCTCACCTGCCATTCAAGCTCATATATCTAGATGCAGCCAGAGAATCAGTCACTGTGTGCCAAGCACATGAAAACTCCAACTACACTAGGAAGAATGGCCGAGGTGAGGGCAGTGGAACCACTGTTCTTGCTTCTTGAAGCTGAAATAAAGCCAAGAGAGCAGTCATTTTGACCTTTTTTTGCTGCCTAGAGCTTCCTGAACTTGCTAACACAAGCTTTGCCCAGAAGAGCCATTTTTCAAGTCAATCTACTACTTTGGCTTAGGTCCGGGCACAAACTCTGACTCCTGAATAACTATTTTGTGCTCTAAGGTTGCATTGACACACTATTGTCCAAAGAGACAAACGCAAGGGTATTGGTGGTGTATTCATTAACTGGAACAGACCCAGTGAGGTCTTCCAGCATGGAGTTAGCTCTATAGCCAGGAAACTATGTATGTGCATTGCCAAAGGATACCTTTCCTCCCTGTTGTCACAGGAGAGAAAACACCACTAAAGCAATGGTAGTTTTGTTTGCGCTTTCCTCAGCTTGCCAGAGTAGCAGTAGACCAAAGCCCAGAACAATCCTGAGGCCTGAAGAGTAGCAGCCTTGGAAGCCACCAGAATAAATATCTGAATTCAGGCTGCCTGCAAATCTCATCCGCCTTTGCAATAGGAATGCTGGGGACCCAAATGCATGTGTCCTATGACATCCCTGCAATGGCAGATGGGATAAATGGAAGTAGCAAAGAGCCCTGCAACCTTCTGTGTATCAGGTGAACTGTGATGTGCTCCCAGGTTTCATGACAAACAAGTAAAAACCTGTGTCATGTGGCTCTCATAGGTGAACACAGCTACAGATTTGGCCTTCGGTGGGGACCCGTGTAGGTGCAGCTGGCGAGGACTGCTTGGGGACCTTGGAAACACTGTCCCGCTCCCGCCCGCATGAACATCCGTCTGCGGTACCTTCCACGAGATGGCAGTGGTACTTGCTGTAGGTCCCCACAGAATGCAGATGCAGCCGGTTATCGTGCTGTGTCTGAGAGAAGCTTTTGACAAGGAATGTCTCATAAGGGGGAATGAGGACTTCCTTTTCAGATATGTAGTAAGAAAAGCCTTGCATAGCTGCTCCTAGGCAAGTGGTCACTGTGAACAAAGTTTCATTCCCAAACTTCTGAGATTCATTCCAGAGGCGGGAGGTGGAGGTGAAACGGCCAAATAGCACCTTGTTGCCTTCCATGGCTTTGATATACAAGTCTTTTACACCCCTGTGCACCTGGTAGCACTTACATTTCCCCGTGCTCTCCTTGCTGCTCTGCCATAGCTTCATTATCTGAGTAGCAGTTGTCAGGTAAAAGTGAAAATATTTGAAACTGAAGTTGTGTCTGTAGTGCTATAGCTCCTGCTATAGATGTGGCCCAGTTCAGCTGAGAGTGCCGGGAAGAGTTCATGGTGTAAGCCATGAGGGCTATGGCATGGCTTTCCTGCATCTCCCTCAGGAGACCTACAGGGCTCTTTAACAAAGCCTCTTGAGCCTTCTTCCAGAGACTCAAATAGTCCTTGTTAGCAACTATTTCCTTTTGGAAATAGTCTCCTCTCTCCAGTTCTTCCATCACCTGCTCTCTGCACCCTAGATACTGGTCATCAAATGAATGCAAAGCCATATCCATCATGAGCTGGCATGCACCCTACAACATAAAAGCAAATGATGATTAGTATCATGTGTATTTTGTGTATCTCTGTGGATGCAAGCCAAGTTTTTCCCTACCCTCTTCTTGCCTCTTTGTCATTACTGGCAAAGCAAGGACAGCAAGTAGGCATCTTCGACAAAATCATCCTGAGCAACCTCAGGTTATTGTCCAAGTCCCACCTCAGGCAAATTCCAGCCAGGATGCCAAAATTCTTATTTCATGTGGATGAGTGGCACTGAAAACTTAAGAAAAGTTGGCCCTTCAGAAAGTGAGGGTATAAAGCCTGGAGGACAAACCCACGGTCCAGTTCTTTCAATATTTTGCTCATGATTAATAAGTGTTTTTGAAAAGGGAAAGAATAAGCAAAAAAAGAAAAAATGTGCTAGGGTCAATGCAGCCTGAACACTCTCAGAGGTAAATTTCTTCTTACTGTCTTGTCATACCTCTTGGACATGTTTTGGCTTCAGGGACTGATGTTCAATAAAAAACAGTACAGTAGTAGTGAACCAAAACTTTTGTTCAGCCAGTTTGTCTCAGTGAGGCCAGCATGACTTGTCATACCTTAAATGAAAGCGTAAGGATTTACACAACTGAGTGCTGTAACAGGAAAATAACCTCTAATATGTAACACTGTTTCTAGCATTTCTAATTAATAAAAATCTTCTGTAATAAGATCTAAGAAATGGTGTGAGTTATGGCATTGTTCTTTTTGCTGTTTGATCTCCTAGTAGACTGATCATGTACTGTAGTCAGTTGATAATTGAATTCTGTAAGTAGAAATTCACTTCATGTCAAGTATTCATCCTAGACACATAACCAAATTGATACCCTTCTTAGCCTCTGAAGTTATACTGGCCCATAAACTACATGGGGATTCAGTTTTTCTATGATCCCATAATTGCTCTGAGGGAAAGCTAAAAGGCATTACAAGAAATAGAGCAATATTGTCACTGTCCCATCCAACAAAACATTTTCACAGAGCCTTGGCCGAGACAGGCTGGAAAAAAAGGAGAGGACCGTAATTCCATGAGATATACTCACAAACATACCCTGGAAAACCATCTGGCTCCAAATAAGAGGAAATTTGCAACCAAGTAGTTAAAAGGAATTTGAACAGGTAAGAAATTCAACAGAGCAACTGAAAGCAGAAGAGTTAAAACAGAACCCAAAGCTCCTTAAAGAACATGTTTCAAATGAAAAAGAAAAAAAGAAGGGGGAGGGGAGGGGAAAGGGAAGGAGAAAGGTTTATTTCAGTGGGATAAGCAATTTTACCATTTAAAATGAAGAATAATGTTAGCAATGTTTAGTCCTTTTACCAGCATTTGTGAGGAGATCAGCAACAGAAGGCTAGCCAGCAGCACTGTCATCCCAGAGCCTTCCTAAGACACCATAAAGAATATTTTTGACCAAGTAGAGGTCATTTATATGTGTTTCCCTTTT
Source organism: Pezoporus occidentalis (assembly GCF_034315485.1). NCBI lineage: Eukaryota > Metazoa > Chordata > Aves > Psittaciformes > Psittacidae > Pezoporus > Pezoporus occidentalis. The sequence continues at coordinate 121,471 of NW_026913554.1, forward strand.
TCTTGAACTGGAAGATTCTGCAGTTTGAAATTTGCAGTCAGGTTTTGGTTACAGTTCTTCAACTAAAGATCATTCACCAGATTCTTACAGCAATTCACAAGTCATTAATCAATCCAAACAGACAATTTACTGGTAGAAGTGAGCTGACAATCCATAAGGAAGGGTCTGGCTTCCCTCAACTCCATCTAGTCGGGTGTCCTTCACCTTGATAGTTCTGTTAATTTCAAGGTATCTGATATTCTTGTTCTTGCAAAAAGGAAGAACTCCCTGGCTTGGAGATGTCAAGGCAGGTCTCTCCTGAGGAGTTATGTGTCAGGATGAGGTGCAGCGCACTCCCTGGTCAAGAGCTTAAAAAGGCCCTTTTAAAAAAGTGTAGAGCTCTGATAAAGCCAACACAGAAATGCAGAGTAGGTTGGGATCCCATCTGGAAGCAGATATAACTGTCCTCCTCCTCCTTATCTCCTCCTGGTTTCTAATAATGTGTAGCCAATTCTAACCTTACACCACTTTAGAGTGGCACCATATTGAACTGTTTACACTGGATAAGCTCAAAATGAGTGTAAATACAGATCCTCACCGGCAAAGCCCCAGGGTCTCTGATAACTCCTCTGCATGCAAAACAGCCAAGACGAGGTGTTAGGGCCTTGTTCTGACTACAGAGAAGTGAAGTCTCAATTTAGGAGGCCATGTCTACTGGAGGCTGGTGGGGCTGGTTCTGGTAGAAGGCCTGCCAGGCTGGTCAATAAAGCTTTAAACTAGATGTGTTGGGGGAGGCGGGCAGGGGGCTTCATTCCATCCCAACACACCCAGTCAGTTGCCAGCACCTATAATAAATGCTTGGAGCAATGTGGAGATATTCCACCTGCTCCAGCCAGTGAGCCGGCTTCATTTGGAGCTCGGCTCAGACGCCTCTATACAAACGCCCATAGCATGGGGAACAAACAAGAGGAATTAGAGATGTGTGCATGTCTATGGTGGTATCATATAATAGGCATCACAAAAACATGGTGGGATGGCTCCTATGACTGGAGTGTTGGAATGGAAGGTTACAGGCTCTTTAGAAAGGACAGGCCCAGCGGATGGGGAGAGGGAGTTGCTATTTATGTTAGGGATAGGCTGGAGAGTATGGAACTCTGTCTGGGGACAGGTGAGCAGTCCACAGAGAGTTTGTGGGTCAGGGTTAAAGGGAGAACAGTGATGGGAGACATTACTGTGGGGATCTGTTACAGACCGCCTGATCAAGAGGACTCTGTGGATGAAGTACTTTATAGACAGATAGGAAAAGCCTCACACTGCAGGCCTTTGTTCTCATGGGGGGCTTCAACCACCCTGATATCTGTTGGAGGGACAATATGGCCCAGCACAAGCAATCCAGGAGGTTCCTCGATTGTGTGGAAGACGACTTCCTCTTGCAAGTAATAGAGGAGCCGACAGGAGAGGTGCCATGCTTGACCTCGTGCTCACCAACAGGGAAGGGCTCGTTGGAAATGTGACGCTCCAGGGCAGCCTTGGTTGTAGTGATCATGAGATGGTGGAGTTCGAGATCCTCAGGACAGTGAGAAGAGCGTGCAGCAAACTCACTGCTCTGGACTTCAAGAGAGCAGACTTTGGCCTCTTCAGGAACCTGCTTAGTAAGGTTCCATGGGATACAGCCCTAGAGGGCAGAGGGGCCCAAGACTGTTGATTGATATTCAAGGATCACCTGCTACAAGCTCAGGAATGTTGCATCCCAAATAGAAGGAAGTGCAGCAGGAGGGCCAGGAGACCTCCTTGGATGGATAAGGAGCTGCTGAGGAAACTTCAAAGGAAAAAAGAGTATTATAAAAGGTGGAAGCAAGGACAGGTGGCATAGGAAGAGTACAGGGATGTTGTCTGGGAAGCTAGGGACCAGGTTAGGAAAGCTAAGGCCCAGTTACAATTAAACTTAGCTAGAGGTATTAAAGATAACAGGAAGGGATTCTACAGGTACATAGCAAATAAAAAACAGACTAGGGAGAACGTGGGCCCCTCAGGAAGCTCTCGGGAGAACTGGCTACACAGGATTTGGAGAAGGCTGAGGTTCTGAATGACTTCTTTGCTTCGGTCTTCACTGGCAAAGGCTCTGACTACACCACCCAAGTCTTGGAAAGCAGATGCAGGGACTGTGAAAATGAAGACCTTGCGCCCACTGTAGGAGAGGATCTGGTTCAAGATCATCTTGAGAACCTGAATGTGCACAAGTCCATGGGACCTGATGACCACCCACAGGTCCTGAAGGAGCTGGCAAATGAAGTTGCTAAGCCACTGTCCATCATATTTGAAAAATCATGGCAGTCAAGTGAAGTTCCCGACTACTAGAAAAAGGCAAACATAACCCTCATCATCCAGAGGGGGAAAATGGAAGACCCAAGGAACTACAGACCAGTAGGTCTCACCTCTGTGCCTGGCAAAATCTTGGAGCAGATTCTCCTGGAAGGCATGCTAAGGCACATGGAAAACAACAAGGTTGTTGGTGACAGCCAGCGTGGCTTCACGAAGTGGAAATCCTGCCCAACCAATTTTGTGACCTTCTATGATGGAGCTACGGAACTGACGGATGGGGTAGAGCAGTTGATGCCATCTACCTGGCCTTGTGCAAAGCGTCAGACACTGTCCCACACAACATCCTTGTCTCTAAATTGGAGAGACATCAATTTGATGGATGGACCACTTGGTGGATAAAGAACTGGCTGGATGGCCGCACATGAAGATTTGTAGTCAATGGCTCAACGACCAGCTGGAGACCAGTAACGAGTGGTGCCCCTCAGGGATCTGTGTTGGGACCGGTCTTGTTCAACATCTTTGTCAGTGATATGAACAGTGGCATTGAGAGCGCCCTCAGCAAGTTTGCCGATGACACCAATCTGTGTGGTTCGGTTGATACGCTGGAAGGAAGGAATGCCATCCAGAGGGACCTTGACACCCTTGTGAGGTGGGCTGATGCCAACCTTATGAAGTTTAACCATGCCAAGTGCAAGGTCCTACAGCTGGGTCGGAGCAATCCCAGGCACAGCTACAGGTTGGGCAGAGAAGAGATTCAGAGCAGCCCTGAGGAGAAGGACTCGGGGGTGTTGGTTGATGAGGAAATGAATATGAGCAGGAAGTGTGCGCTTGCAGCCCAAAAAGCCAACCATATCCTGGCCTGCATCAAAAGGAGCGTGACCAGCAGGTTGAAGGAGGTGATCCTGCCCCTTTACTCTGCTCTTGTGAGACCTCACTTTTTGTATTGTGTGCAGTTCTGGTGTCCTCAACATAAAAAGGACATGGAACTGTTGGAACAAGTCCAGAGAAGGGCCACGAGGATGATCAGGGGACTGGAGCACCTCCTGTATGAAGACAGGCTGAGGAAGTTGGGGCTGTTCAGCCTGGAGAAGAGAAGGCTGTGTGGAGACCTCATAGCAGCCTTCCAGTATCTGAAGGGGGCCTACAGGGATGCTGGGGAGGGACTCTTCATTAGGGACTGCAGTGACAGGACAAGGGGTAACGGGTTAAAACTTAAACAGGGGAAGTTTAGGTTGGACATAAGAAGGAAGTTCTTTCCTGTTAGGGTGGTGAAGCACTGGAATAGATTGCCCAGGGAGGTTGTGAATGCTTCATCCATGGCAGTGTTCAAGACCAGGTTGGACGAGGCCTTGGGTGATATGGTTTAGTGTGAGGTGTCCCTGCCCATGGCAGGGGGGGTGGAACTTGATGATCTTAAGGTCCTTTCCAACCCTAACTATTCTATGATTCTATGAATTTTGGAGTGTTGGTGGGCTGAGAGCTCCATTTCTTACCACTCCTTAACAGTGCTGCTCCTCCCAACATGTTGCCATGTTGTGCCATGCCTGAAGAGTCTTCTCAGCCAGATCCCCTCTCTTTGACTGAGAAGCCTAGAGAAACATGGAAACTTGACTGACCTACTGCCAGAAGGCAGAATTCTTCATGGCCCAGCAGCGCACATGGCTTGATGTAAACCTGGCTATTTGAAGGCATATTCAAGAGTTGGTTGGAAACGTCCCAAGCAAAATTTTTCCCATTCCCTCCATCCCTTACTTCAGAATTCATCAATTCAACAACAAAAAAGTCAGACATAGGATGTTTTCATGTTGGATATCTTCATTAGCTCACCCATCTGACTGGCAGTGGCAGGATGCCAGTGCTCTTATCTGCTATAGAGAGTGACAAAGGATTTAGGCTTCTCTGAAATCTCAGCAGTTCACTGGTTGCACTGCTGTGAATTCAATAGGTTTTAGAAGTCCCAGTGGCCGCAAGGCAGAGACTTTGTCATCACTGGTGGGTTCTGTTGCAGACTTCTGATTGCAACAGACTGGCTCAATTTACAGAAAGGAGAATAGACTGCAGAAACTAACAGTCAGTTTGCCGAGGTGAAAGCCATCCAGCTGGCCCTGGACATTGCTGCGAGAAAAGTGGCCAGTACTTTACTATACTGACTCATGGATGGTGGCAAATGCCCTGTGGGGGTGGTTGAAGCAGTGGAAGCAGAGCAACTGGCAACGCAGAGGTAAACCCATCTGGGCTGCTGCACTGTGGAAAGATATTGCTGCCAGGGTGCAGAACCTGGTGGTGAAGGTACGTCATGTAGATGCCCATGTACCCAAGAGTCGGGCCACTGAGGAACACCAGAACAACCAAGAAGGGAAAAAATGACTGCTACTGCTGAACCCAGGACAGCCAGCCTGTTTCAAAGCCAATCTTTTCAAGTTGAAGTCAAGGTTCAGCTAAGAGGCTGACAAATTCCTTAGTTCAGGTGCAGCCTGCCAGTAGAGAAAACATTTTATTTTGGAAATGCAACAGTTTGTTTCCACATTGAAATACTTGAGAAGTTCTATTGTTTTCTCAAGAAAAAAAAAAGTGGCTGTTTTTTTCATCTTGATGAGTAATGTGAAAAGTTAATTTTAAAATTACAGGGTATTTTGGAGGACAGAAAAGCCTTATCCTGTCCCACTGTCCTTGCAGTGAACACTCAAGGTAAGTCAGAAGTGATGGTCTTGTTACTTGTTATCTTTACTGCATCTCTTAGCAATTAATTAGATCATGACTCTTTCTTCATGCGTCTCTGCTGATGCTTTGGGGTCTTGCTCTGTGGCATCCTATTCAGCACCCAGGCTGTCTCCCTTGACAGAGAAGAGCTGAGCTGTTCAGCTGGTCCCCTCCACCCTGACTGGCAGTACACATGTTCCATTTTTTTTTCCAGATGCTCTGGAGTCCTATCAAGGTGCTGGAGTTGACAGTGCCTCCTGCAGTCTCCAGTCCAAAGCCCTCCCAGCTCTGCTAATGTAGCTTGTTTTTTGGTAAATATTTATTCCCAGTGCATATGCTGTTTACATCTATGAATGCTGCTGGGCAGCAGAGGCTGGGGTCATGTGGATCACACTGAGTCCTGCCAAGAGTTTCTCTCCCATCCTGGGGCCCTTACTGTTTCCCCCACATACTTCAAGCATTTTCAGGCAGCGCTTACCCTGTGGGCTTTCCAGGAGAGTCAGATGTGACCCAGCTATGTTGATGAGCTCTGCTGATCGCTACTGCACAAGGCTCTGTGGACAGCTGCTCCCGCGTGTGGAGCCGCAGGAGGAACTGCTGCTTCAGCCCTGCCCTCTCTCAGCCCAGACTTGTCATGACCCTTGGTGCTGGGTGGCTTCACCCTCACCTTCAGCCCCATCCTCTCCCATGAGGTCTAATGCCCTCCAGCCTTCTTTTGCATCCCCTCTACTCTCCCCTTCCCCATCTGCACACCACCAGAGAAGTGAAGGGATACAAAATGCCTCATAAATATGAGACTAATGGCAGAGTCCTGGCTCTCAACAACCAGATACTTTGTGATTCATGGCCCTTGCCTGTGTGCACTCCCTGACCTCTTCCTTATTACTCCTGGACTTGTGGAAATTCTTTTCTCCTGCTGGCAGGGAGCTGCACAGTCTGCACTTCTGTGGTTTCAGTGGCACGGGGGAGGCAGCAGCTCTGGTCTGGCTGCTGTTTAGTTTGAGGGAGAGGCTGCAGGGCTGCAGGAAGCGGGCAGAAGGAGGAGCAAAAGAGTGAGTGAGTGCCTGAAGATGGTGCAGCTCCTTGTTGGGCAGTGCCAGCCCTGTCTCCTTCACAGAGGGCCACTGTATTCTGCCCACTTGGCCCTTACCCAGGGGTTGAAGAACAGCTGGCTCCAGGTCTCCCCCTATGAGACTGCAGAGACAATTTTAACCCTGAACACTCTGGAATACCCTGGAGTTGCTGAAACTCTGGACTCATCCCCATCCTACACACAGCTTAAGCTAAAGAAATAAGGAAAGGCACCAACCCTGACGCTACAAATCCTTCCCACTTTCTTGCTCCCATTTTGTCCAGGTGCTGCATGTCAGTCATTCAGGGCCCTCTTATGTTCAGTGTTTGCTGGCCTTCCCTCTCATCTTCCTTGCCCCTCTAGTTTTCAGCTTGCTGTACCCAGGATGTCCCCTTTCCTAGTCACTGACTATCCTGAGGCCAGTGATGAATTCCGGTGGTCTTTAGACTCTCATCTTGGGAATAAGCAAAGTCATGAGGTTAAGTGCTTCCACAGAGCACCCAGATTGGATCCCTCCTGCTTCAAGAGGTCTCTTTTTTGGGAGGCTGATTTGCAAAGAAATCTAAGCTGAGACATAAGGACCAATGTCCCTTCAGTCCTGCAACCAATGCAGATTGAATGTGTTCAGTCTCATTGTGTGTTTCTCTCTCTGTCTGTGGTGGCAGACAGCAATAGGTGTGATGCAGAGTTCGTTCCAGCTTCACCTTCTCCTGGTCACAGACAAAACGTCCCCGAAGTACCCTGAGCAAATGCGCAGATATCGGGAGGCAGCAGAGCTCTTCAAGGGAAAGGTAAGTCCAAACAGAGATTTGGGGAGCAGTGATTTCTTCAGTGGATGGGGATGGCATTACTTCCTTCTCTGTGGATTAGGGGGGCAAATCCAAGTGGCAGTAAAAGAGGATTGGTTGGATAATTAAGTGGAGGGGTTGGACCTGTTCACCTTTTGCCAGTTTTCCTCCTTGTAGGGAAAATATCCTCTGTATCTTGCTCCTCTGCTCCCTCAGTGGGACATTATGTACTTCCTTGCTTCTGGTCCAGTTTTGTTCCCTTGTATTAGGAGATGACAAACAGCTGCTGCACTTCAGTCTGGTGAATCAAAAGGAGCATGATCCTGGTGATCCTGCCCCTCTACTCTGCTCTTGTGAGACCTCACTTGGAGTATTGTGTGCAGTTCTGGTCTCCTCAACAAAAAAAGGACATGAACTGTTGGAACAAGTCCAGAGGAGGCCACAAGGATGATCGGGGGTGGAGCACCTCCCATATGAAGACAGGCTGAGAAAGTTGGGGCTTTTCAGCCTGGAGAAGAGAAGGCTGCATGGAGACCTCATAGCAGCCTTCCAGTATCTGAAGGGGGCTTATAAGGATGCTGGGGAGCTACTCTTCATTAGGGACTGTTGTGATAGGACAAGGGGTAACGGGTTAAAACTTAAACGGGGGAAGTTTAGATTGGACATAAGGAAGAAGTTCTTTACTGTAAGGGTGGTGAGGCACTGGAATAGATTGCCCAGGGAAGCTATGAATGCTTCATCCCTGGTGGTGTTCAAGCCTAGGTTGGACAGAGCCTTGGGTGATATGGTTTAGTGTGAGGTGTCCCTGCCCATGGCAGGGGGGTTGGGACTAGATGATCTTAAGGTCCTTTCCAACCCTAACTGTTCTATGATTCTATTCTATGATTATATTCTATGATTCTATTCTAGAAGTCCATTTTCCATTGCCTGCTAGTGATAGGCTGAGTGAGGGGGGCACCTGCAGACATGGTGTGATTCCCTGAGAAAAGAGACATATGTGCATCTGCTTGGGTTCTAGGGACAAAGAGCATTTGCTGAATATTGCTGAAACAGGGTGAGAGATGACATAAGGTTTCATAATGGGTTGCTTTCAAAATAATCTTTAAGTGCACCTTCTGATGCTGCTGATGCTATCTGCAGCCACTAGTGATATGAGGTGATTGCATGAAGGATGATGCAAAGTGATAAATGCAGCCTTCCCACTTTGCTGTCTCAGAATTGCTCTATCATCTTGGGCTGTATTTCAGAAAGTGGTTCTTTGGCTGCTAAAAGTGAGTTCACAGAACGGCTTGTGAATTTATTCAGAGGCATCTCCTCTTCTGCTTGTGAAGAGATGAAAAGGAGATAAACTGTGGCAGGCTCCAGTGCGAACTTGAAAATCAGGGAAAACAGCCCCACTAAAATTTCAATTCAGCTGAATATAATTGAGTTGCAGATTATGTCTCTACTTTTCCCTTCTGGCCTTTAGTTTATGTTGTAGGACGAAGCAAATCAGGAAGAAAGCCCACTGGATTTACATTTTCAAATGCTTCAAAAGCAATGTAATCATTAACTACAATAAATACAATGGACATAAGAGGGCAGCAGAGGATTAATAGTGGTACTTCAATCTGCCTTAACCAAGCTAAAATCCAGTTCCTCCATTCCAGCAATAAATTTCTGCACTCAGATCCCCAAAGTTGCAATGACTTCAACCCGTATAGACATCTGGTAACTCAGAGCAGACAACATGAGTGAGGCCTTCATGTGCAACTTCCCTGAAAAAAATATTTACTGAACGGGAGAGGAAAATATAAAACTAATTCAAAGATGCAAATATAGACAGGAAGCTTGATTTTCTTTTTGTGTGAACAAAATCATACAATAACAACCCCCCTAACTTATAGTACAGCAGGCACTAGTATTTCACTAATCTCTCCAGTATTTTTCCCAGCAAAATTTTCACTGCTTTCAACAAGCATTTTGTTCATTTTTGTTGGATGGCATTCAGTTCAATTTTGCTGTGAGCAATGAAGCCCCATCAGTTTATGCCAATAGGGGAACCAGTCTCAGGTGTTTGACCAAGGAAAGTAGAGATTAACTGTTAACATTAACTGCCTTCTCCTTGGCCAAGATCAGCATAGCCAGTACAAGTCATAGCAGCTTGCCAAACAAGAGATGCTCACACTGGCAGCCATCTCTGCAGACTTATCCCATGTCCTTACTGTAGGGCAAGGGCTTTCAGAGAAATGCTGAATTTAGCAGATGGTAAATCAGGAAAAACCTGGCTCTCCTCTCCGTCACTGTCACAGAGTACTGGGATCATGACCTGAATTTCAGTGTAGTCACTTTCGATTCACACTAGGGCACAGGAGGGGAGAAAGCAGTCTCACGCACAGGGACCCTGCTCCTCAGGGGTCACAAGAGCAGGTTTTGTCCTTCAGGCATCTCTTCAACCACAGATGAAGGCTGTTTAGAAAAACAGAGAGAAGCAGCATACCAACCTGCTTTGCATAAGCAGTATTTATTGTACTAGGCAGCTGAGGATGGCTGCATCAGCTTACACACAGTCAGAGAGATCTGGTCTTTTTCAGCCTCCTGATGGTCAACAGTCTTTTTTTTGGAGATGGGACCTGCCATCTATGTCTCAGAGAAGAAAGCTGACAAAGCACATCAGTGGGGGCTGTGGGGCTGTGCAGAAAGTTGTTAAGGTATAACATTCACACCAGGGGACAGAATGAAGTAGTACAGAGGGTGGATATGTATATAACTACATATTTTATATATATATACGTATATATATGAGAGATACAAGTTTTCTTGAACCGATTTTATTTTTATTTCAGTGTTTATTGAGTTTTTTTAATTCGTCCTCTCTTTTTTTTTGGAGCTATTTAGGCACTTTAAGTTTCAAGCGTAAGTGCTAAAGCATCAGAAAGAACTGATTATTTTTTATTGTGCTCGGGTATAATCAGTTTCACCAGAAACCAGTTGTAACACAAACAACAAGAGATTTCCAAGTTACTTTTTACAGACAGTCACTGAATGCAGCATACAAATGGAAGATTTCATCTAAAAGGACTCCTTAAACATGCCTTTTGGGATTTATCTGATGTTGCTATACAGGCAAATTTTGTGAGAGTATAATAGTATTTCCACACTTCCGTCTTTAGAAAATGATCCTACACTAGCACATATTTGGGGTGATCATACTACCTGAAAATAGTGAACTTTCCTAGTCATTGTACCAGGAGACAGCCATTCTGCCTTCTTCCCAGTGAGCATCCTAGGAACAGATCCATTGCATTTACACACAGTGTGACATCCTTCTTCTATAACCCTCCCTCATCTTGCAGAAGAGGACAAAAGGTCTAGTTGTGTTGCTAAGGCATATATTGATTTTCCTTAGAGTAATCCCTTTTTTTTTCACCGGTTGTGTCTTAGGGATTCAAATGGAACAGGGTAAGACAGAGTTTTCTGGTGAAGCTCAAAATGCCACAAAAGACAACTGAAGAGAGACTTTTTTGGTGACAGGAAAAAAGCTAATGCAAGCTTAACAAGTGTAATGATTGTTGCCTTGGTGTTCCAACTGGTAAGGGAGACAACAGAAGAAGACCCCAGTCTGGATGGTTTTCTTCTCTCCTTCCCACCCACAACCTTCTTTCTCCCAGGTTGTTCAGAGTGGTCCAAAGCCAAACAAACAAAGTGACCGTACCATCCCTAGTATCTCCCAAAGAAACGGTTGTAGGCCATGGAGAATCCTATTTGGTCAGAAAGATAGTCACAGGGGGGGTAGTTTTCACAACGCTCATGCATCTGCTCCATTGGACTTTTGTAATACTCATAGTACCTGGAGTAGACAAAGAGAAAGATGCTGTTATGCAGATTCAGTTAATGCAGTTGCAAAGGGTTCACACTGCTGACACTAACATGAGAAGAGTGATTCCCCAGGCTGTCCCAACAGGGGACTTCTCATGGTCTACTTACATGACGATAGACTGCTTGATCAATGCTGGGAACAAATGGAATTGAATCCAACTTAAAGCAATAGAAGCAATTGTTCATGAGATTTTATCAACAAAGAATACTATGGAAAAAGTTTGGCTATTTTTTGTTCCCAACTTCATTCCTCAACTACTCAGGAATCTTTTTATTATTGTTATTGTTATTTTTGTTGTCGTTACTGCTGCTGGTTTTATTTCTATTATTAATATTTTTGATTGCAAATTTATTTAACTATTTCCTGTTTACCTTTATTTGCACCCAGTTTCTTCTTACTTTCCTACTAGCCACTATCTTCCTTTAGCTTAAGCAGTTTCCTGTTACCATCCTCTCTTCTGCTGTAGACAGCAACACTATCCCTGCTCAGCTTGTGTTTTGCCAGGCTAAGCTAACCCAAATCTTTTAGTCTCAGCTATACACTCTGGATGCCCTTCTCAATTCTTCTTCTAGGTTTGGTTAATCTTTCCCAAAGACTGTACATACTGCTACAAGAGTCCCACCAGTATCTCATGACTTTTTACTTTATTTCTGTATTGAAAATACCCCGCAGCACCCCTGAATTACATTTGTTGCATCCATATTACCAAACTAACCTTACATCATGATCAAATAATATGCCGCAATGTCTGTCTGCCTCAATCCTTCCTGCTTAATGCTTATAACAGAAGCTGCTTTTATGATGCCTCACCTATAAGGGGTAGTCAATACAGACAATACAGTTGCCGCTACTGAATTTCATCTTGGTTTTAATCACTGCAGGTTTCAATATCAGTAAGTTTCTCTGCTACAGTACTCTGATCCTTTCCTTTAATGATGGGGTCTCCCAGTCTTCTATTGTCTAAACCCAACAGTCCAAAGACAGATTGAATAAAAATCTTTTTGCACAGACTTACACGAGAGTGGCTTAACAACCTTTTCCAGGAAATATGTGAAAAACATTCCTGGATTACCTCAAATTTCTCCAACTGTTTAGAGGTAGGATTTCTCCAAATCTTTGTGTCTAGGATTTCAGCACAAATATATGTAGGATCTACAGCTTCAGAAAGAACAGCCAATCTGATCTAGCCACATCCCTGTAACAGATTGGCTGTGCTTCTTTTGTAGGGAGTCAGCGGCATTGACCAAGGTTCTGTGATACTCATTATCCTGGAGATTTGTTCTAATGACCCTGTGGCCAGAGAACCTTCTAACTTGTATCCTGCTCTCCACATGGCTGGCCAAGACAGCTAGTACTATCTTCCTCCCAGGGAGGAATATCAGAGTCCAGCTGGTATTCCTTTGAGTTTTCAAAAGGATATTTATGAAAAAAAACATTTGTCTATAAATGTCTCCTATAGCCTGTTTTTGCTACAACTCATGAAGATAATAACATAGATGTACAACAAATCAATGCTTTGTCATGTCTTATTGCCTTCCCATCCCCTCTTCGTAACAGGTCCAGAGTCTAGTTCTCAGCCTGACTCCTGAGTCGTTACCATTCATACAGGCTGGATCTCTTCTGCCTCTTCACAAAGGTATTGGCAACTTCTTTTTTAATCTTGATACCTACCAAGAAAGAACACAGCAGGTTAGAGATGCAAGCCCATGATCTATGAGAAGTAGAGACCAGCCTAACCTCTGGAACTGGACAGTCTATTCACAAGCAGGTGACTGACACAAATCATCCTAATCCTCATCTTTACCACCCCGCTGTTCACTCAAAGCCCAACAGATGGGCTCCCTCCTCACTCCAACCTGCACAACTCCACGGAGTAAGGGCCTTTTCTGTCATAAACTCCATTCTCTTATCACACAGGGTCATCTAATTCCACAGCAAATGTGCAGATGGCAAAGTCATGACAGCATAAAATATGAGTAAGGAGAAAATTCAGGGAATGACACCCTCTCTCCCTGGTCTGGTTAACTTCAAAGTCTTGGCTTCCTTTCTGTATTTTGACTCAGACTGAGAGTGATGTGGGATACCAGCCATCAGGCCTTACAATGCCTCCAGTGAGCCATAAGCAACAGTCAGTGCACAAACATACTGATGCTCACATGTACATAATGCCATGAAAAATGAAGGATATAAAAGAATGTCAGCAAACATCACCAAAGGAGACATACACACAGGAGATGAAAAGATCCTGTTGTCTAGGACTTGGAGAATATGAGAGGTCTTCCTGCCGTGACAGCATTGGCACCTGGTCTCCACTAACATGTTGTCAGCACAGTTGCTTGTTTGTTCCCCTGAATTTGTGGTTTACAAACACTGGGGTACTGTGGAGTAGAGCACCTGACAAAGAGCAGGTAAATCCACTTTGGTCCTCACCCCCAGCCAGGGCTCAGCACAGCACAGTCTTGCTCCATAGTAAGGACCCACAACAACAGAGGTGTGCACAGATGCTGACGCACCAGCAACACAGGCAGCTCTGCATTAATACATGTTTCAGCAGGGCAACTGGCAAATTGCCAAGTTTCTAAGTTTCTAGGAGCAAGTTTCTGAGGACTCTACCTGGAGGGTGATGGTGGGGTTTGTGCCCTTCCCTCATCATCGTGAGGCATTTGACTGTGTTTCCGTTCAGTGAGAGGTGCCCCCTCTCTAACAAGCTGGGGTTAAGTATGGATCAAAATGCTGACTACACAGAAACTGACAGCTAATAAGCAGTCAGAAATCACCACCTTTCCCTGAACACTCTTTTTGATCTTTTTTTATTTCCCAATCTGTATTTGTATTGGCTCACTGGAGAAATAACAGCTTTCATGCTCCTCAGCAGCAATGTTATCCTTTAAGGTGTGAGAACAGAGACAGGAGGGAATAAAAGGGATTTTCCATGAAGCTTTTTGCCAGGATCGGCTTGCTGCAAAATCTGTGGACATCCCAAGGTGCGCAATTCACATGTCCCTGGCAACCTAACAGAAGGGACTTCAGGAGGCAGCTTGGAGCAGCCATAGAAGATGCTTGCTTTCAGGCTCTCCAGGTTGAGGGATCTGGCAGGGATGTCACAACCTGTTGCTATGTGGCACCAAACCTTTCTGCTCTGTGATCCTGCACACCAGACTAACTGCTCAGAAGATACAGAAGAGCAGAGCCTGGAGGCCCTGGAGCAGATTCTGCTCCCTTAGCAGTCTGAGGATGCAACAGTCACTTTGGATAAGTCTCTGATGCCAGCCCAGAGAAGCAGGGAGACTGGCTGTGTTGCTCACAGTTTCACAGAGAGCAGATGCATCCAGCTGCTAACAACCTTCAGGACTCATGTCTTGCCTTGGGGGCTGCTGGACGGTTGTGGTAATGCAGGCTGCGTCACTAGCACACCTGGAGTGATGCTAGGGGGCCTGCATGGGAGGCTGACCTCCCTTGTGTCCACTGCCACCATAGCTGTGAAAGGCAGTGCCTCTATTCACTGAAGGTGTTCCTGCACATCAGGGACTGCAGCGCTGCAGGAGCTAAAAAGGAGCAACTGGAAGAGCTCAGCATGGTTCTTGTTCACCCCTTGAACCTATTAAAGGGGAAAAGGAGGCAGATGCAGAAGAATGGAGCTGAGCATCAGTCACAATGATATACTCACTGTCAGTGCTGGGACCTGGAAGACAGACACAAAGGAGTTTGCTTGTGAGTCCTCCCCCTCTGCTTTGCTCTATAATGAAATCCCTCTGTCTATTACCTGGGTCCAGCTTCCCCCAGTTTTCCAGAAGGTCTGTTCCTTCCAAAAAGGGTTTTGTAGCACCCACCATTTAGAGACAGACACTTCTACCACAGCAGAATTCCCTCGTTGTGCCTGGGTTTATTTAATTTCAACTTTCTCTGATCCAGATTAAATGACACAATAAACATATAACCACCATTGAAGCTGGAGGAAAACCTTCATCTACCTCCTCACCCTTGCTAAGAGCAGGGCCAGCTAGAGCTACGGGACCATTTGAGTAAAACCTCAATTTGGACAGAACCCCAAGACAGCTGAATATCTCATCTATTTTTGGAAAGAGAGGTTTCCTTACCTCTGGGGAGAAATCAGAAGTCATTGATAAGGACTAGAAATAGGGCCAAAAATTAGGAAAAGTTCTGTCCTTACAGCTTCCTGGCTCAGGCTGAGGTACCTGGATCCTCAGCCCTTGCAGGAAGAATTTACACACTGTATTTCTGTGTTCAGTCCTAATCTTAATCCCTAATGCTCCCTGGAAACACCCAAGGAAAGCATCCTCTAAGGGAATAGGAGGTCTCCTAATATTGGGTCTCCTACACTTCCCTATTTCACAAATTTTTTTTCTTCCACCATTTGCCCATACCTTTTTTCAACAGTGTCAGTTCCACCCAAGTCACCAGGTATTTGGCGTAAGTGTATTTAGGGGCAGAAAGAGGGCTCTAGAGACCAAAAAAATAACAACTCTGCTTAAACAAAAATGTTATGTGAAAAGGGTTGTGTGTAGTTCTGGTTTTAAGCAATGTATACATTCCTTGGATTTAAAAAAAAAAAAACAAAAAAATGAAATTATAAAATTAGAAGTTACTCCAATGCAGATAAGCATTCTGGAACACAATAATGACTAAAAAAAAGCAGATATATATGCCAGACTGAGAAAGTGAGAAAGAGATTGACAGAAGGAAAACACTAATTAAATAAATATATATATTTGCCAGTATTGAATCATGACTGAACAAAATTTAACTCTGAATGAGTTAAGAAGAAAAGACTGAGCTCTCTCCTGCTCAGCTTTAATCTTCTTGCCATAAAGGGAAAACACTTGTTTTTATGATCTTTACCCCCTCCCTCTCTCTTCAACTATAGAGCTGCCATTATGTTACTATCTTTTTATCATTAAGTCACCATCGCTAGGTAGCCTTCAAATGCGATGTGCTCTTATTTCAATGGGACAACTAATTTCTTTGTAACCACTAATAGGAGGCTTTTTCCCCAAATTCCACATTTCCCTGCAACTGAAGGCTTGACTTGGTGCTTATCTCTGTGATCCTACAGCACTGCAGTACTGGCAGGTACAAAATCCTCCCCCCTGCCGTGGTCGACACAGATCTGCCTGCAGTTCAGCCCTCTTACTCAAAAGCGAGCATCCAGCACACCTTTGCCAATTCACATAAATGCTAAACTGGTTTAATACTTAAACATATTCAAATGTTCAATTTCTCTGCTGCAGTTCAGTGATGCAATTAGGGGGTAGGGTTTGATCAGTAGAAGGAAGTGCCCAGCAAGAGACAAGGCTTTCTGTCCCCAGACCCTCACAGCCATGGTTCTGTCTCTGGGACAGAGATGTGAAGTTGTGTGATGACCAGTGGTGCACCTTGTCCCTGCAAGGATGTCTCTTGCAGACCAAAGGGAGGCTGGCGGCAAGCTACAGGGATGAACAGCACTCCCAAGAGCCTTCCTAGAAAGACGTCCCCTTACCTGTCTCACCACAGCAGAGAGCTGCCAGGGCCAGAATCATGATCAGTGATGCCAGCAGACTCTTCATGTCTTCCTTGGCTGTGCTCGTCTCCCTAACCTCAGAGCTTTCCTGGAGGTTACTGAGGTTCTCCAAAGCCTGCTTTTGGGCAGCAGTTTATATCCCGTGATCTCCTGGAGACATCAGGGCTCTGGCTTGTGTTCCTTTGTCTGAGCTCCAAAACAAAACATGTCCTTCTAGCCAGGAGATATTTAGTCCTGGCAGCCATTTTGACATCCATCTCAGAACCTGTGGCATTTCCAGAAGATTTTATCTGAGGTTTTGAATGAGGCAGTTGAAGAAAAACAACTGGATAAAGAAAAAATCAGTTTTATTATAAACATGAAACTCATTCATGTTTGTAAGTCACACTAGTTTCTTGCTTTGAAAGCCAGGGGAGAAACCAGTACACCCTGAAGCAGAACATTCTTTCCATGTGATGGGACTCTCTCACGTAGAAAATCAAATGACACTGAACCCAGTGGTGACCCTTTTCCCATACCTCACCCTGACCCATTCCCCTGAAGGTAAAGAAACCCATGAAATAGTTTGCATAGGGCAAACACAGAGTAGATTTTTGCATCAGAGAATTTCACCAAATCACTTTGGAGAGCTGAGATTTTTACACTGTTGGAAATGTTGGGTAGTTAGTTTGAGGGAGGGTCTTTCTTTTTTCTTCCCGGAAATCCCCTTAGTTTGGAGGTTTCAAATACACCTTTAGACTCTAAAGTGATTTATTCTTCAGGAATTGGGTGATTGTGGTTATTCGGTATGTCAGGAGCCTCGCATGAGCTCTTCTACAGCTCATCTACCAATAACCTCATACTCCCTAAACCCACCATCTAAGTTCCCAAAACCATGTCTCACAAACAACATATGGATCACATCTTCCTCCACCTCAAATCCAGTCCTCCTTAGACCCACATGCAGGGAACATGTCCAAGGATTACAAAATTAACAGCTAAAAAGCTCCCTGGGGCAGTCAGAGCCATTAGGGATTTTGCCAATCCTGAGACTGTCTTTCAGCTTGCAGAGATTTCAGAATTTGGAAGAGGAAAAAAGTTGAACTTTATATACAGTCCAGTATAACAATTTCCAGCAAAAGTATCTTGAAGACCAACAGTTTAAAAATAAATAAATATCTATAAATAATAGGCATTCTAGGAAAGCTCTGCTTCCGAAAGAATACTTGAAAGAATATAAATATACATTCCATGTAATCCAAACTTCTTTACTTGCCTTTCCAACTTTTCCCAGGCTTTCTAACCAGCATGTAGTCTCTTAAATGTGTTTGGTTGTTGCTCACACTACCAAAATCCCACAGAAATCTCCAATACTATTCATTATTCATACTGGTAAATCTGAAGTTGGAATCACAAGATATTTCTGGACACAGACCCAGACAGCACTAGCCCTGTGCCTTCTGTTTTGGTAGTGTCACAGTGTCAAGTCAAACCCAGACATTGTGAACTTGTTGACTTTTGGGTATGAAAGCTTTGCTCTAGTTGTTGATTGTAAGATTCACCTACTTGGGAACATGCAGAACAAATGTGGGTACAAATATACCTAATCCGTATGGCTTTTTTTCCTTAAACTAACTTCTCTCTCACTTTTTCCTTTGGACAAAACTTTAGCAACTGTCAGGGTGGAGTTTCAGAAGTGTTTTCAATAAATAAATCACATTGTTTTCCAAAAGTTCATTTTCAAAGCTGGCAAAGCCTTGAAGCATATTTTGGAAGGAGATCTGTGTTTCTAATGTGGTAGGTAAACTTGGCTCTAGACTTAATTTCACAAATTAGTCAACAATTTGATACTTTATACCTCATAGCCTTTGATAGCATGCCACTTTTATAATTTGCAGATGCTTATGGAAGTCTGGAGATGCGATTATTGAAACCAGCTGTGTTGTGATAGAAGATGTTATGTCTTGTACACATGCCACAACAGGTAGCATCTGAGCTGCTGTGGCTGCTGCCCAGCCCAGAGCAGCACTGAATTCTTGGGCATGTCAGCACTGGTGCCTCTTGGCCTGGGGACAGGCTGCTGCGAGTTCCCCTGGTGCTGGTGGTGGTGATAACCTGACAGCAGTCACACTCACTCCTCAATGGGCTGGGAGGTGCACAACAACCTGTGCACAGGCCAGGACACATCTTGGTTTCCAAGGAATTATGAACAGTAAAATGGAATTGTTCTAGGTAAACAAGGTTGTGTTTGACCCTAAACACTGAGTTTCTTTTATTTGTTAATTTACCATAGAATCATAGAATGGTTTGGGTTGGAAAGGACCTTAGGATCATCTAGTTCCACCCCTCCTACCATGAGCAGGGACACCACACACTAAATCGTGTCACCCAAGGCTCTGTACAATCTGGCCTTGAACACTGCCAGACATGGAGCATTCAGAACCCAGAGCCCCTCTTCACCTTTGGTTTCTGCAGCTTTCTAGTGCTACCCTAATCATTCCAAGTGGAAGTACAGGCATGAAAGAAGATTCCAAAAGGAAATATGAGTAAAGCCTGAACCACGTACTCCTTCCTACAGGAGTATCCTACCTCACGGCTCAAGGGTAGCTGGATAAAGAAGTTGCAATTTACATGCTTTTTCTGTCACTTACTCTCTCCCCAACCCTCTTTTTAAGATTATATAGATGCCTTCTGAATTTTGTTTCCCCAACTAAGGAAGGATATTTTAGATTTCATTTTCAAAAAGTGCATCTCACCTGCCTTCTGAGCACCATGCCATTTTAGGATCTCTCAAGAGTGGGAACCGAAATTTGCCAGTGACCTCGAAAAGAAGGCACTTGTAGATCCTGGAATGAAAGCTTTGTAGATAATTTCAAATTTATGGGACTGCAAGGTAATGACTTTTATTTTCCATAATCCAAGTCAGATTCTATAATAAACAGACTCAGCTTCTTCGTGGAAAATTGCACACCTCCACCCCAAAATACTGAGACTCAGAAGAAGATAGTATCAAACCAGCAATTTATTGTGTAGTAAACACCCACATCTTGAACTCTCTCTGATCTCTGTTACATCAGCTCAGGGCTAATTAACACGGTGTAGGAATCCATGGCTACAAGGGAGAGAAGCAGCAGGCAGGATAACATACAGGGACATAAGCAACTGAGTATGTTTCAGAGCCACTGCATTTTCTGGGAAAATACCCTGGGCTCCAGGCCCCAGGGTAGGTTTAGGTCATCATTTACTTGGTTCTCCTCCTCCCAAAATAGTGCCTGTAAGCAGCAGCATAGCCATGGCGAAAAGCATACAGTTCACATGGGTAGTAGTCCTCGCACATCTCCCTCTGACGTTCGTAGGGCGCTTTACTACGTTCCCTGATCCTGCAAAAGTAGGAGAGATGAAGGGTAAATGCTGTCCTCTTAAAAATCTGTCTACAGCCCTTTTCTGGCCCACAACCCCCTATAAGGGTCCATAATGAGATTCCATCATCCAGCTGCAAAAAGCTCCTCATACCATATTGTTTTCACTACACACAGGGGAGCAACGTGACTACAGCAGGAACATTTTGCCTCTGCAGGCAACCTTTTATTTCAGGGCTAACTGGGGTAGTGGGGAGAGGGAGGTTGCTCCTGCCTCAACTTGGAGAAGAGTCCTTCCTCGGCAGTACCCCCAGCTTGCTGCCTTCAGCTCTTCTGCTGTTCCCCAAAGCCATGCATGGAACAAAAAGCCCTGAAAAGTCCTGCAAAGGGGCCACCAGGTACTGTGGAGAAGTGCCTTGTTAAGAGATTATTTCTGTGCTTCAGCCTTTACTTTTGCAAGCCCTGAATAAGGCATGAAACTGCCTATATTTACATTTCATAGATGAGGCAAGGAGGCCCCCAGATGGCTCTGTGATTTAGAAAAAGCTGTGTTAATTCTGCTTGAGGTTTGAGGACTAGAACAAGATCTCAAACTGAGCTGTCTTTCTGGCCATCCAACACTGATTTCCTCTCCTTCTGTTTCCTTTGAACAAATTAAGCAGAGCCCCTCCAGCGTATGACATGATTTCAAATGTAAGGACTTGCTCTCTATGATCTCTAGTTCCAGCTTCTCCAAGGGATGAGGGACTTCACAGACACCTCACATTGAAGAAAGGGACTCAGGCTTCTCAGAATTACTATGGCTGCCACCCCTGGTACCAGCCTGTGCTTGGCAAGGAGATACCTCTTCTCACTCTCATCCTTAGTGTCCTGAGGCTATAACATACCTCTCCTGAGTGATGGCTTCTAGTCTCGAGTCAGCTCGTATGAAGTCATTGGCCCTTCGCCTGTTGATGAAGGGATCTGAGAAGGCAAGGGGTTATTTAAGAGTAGATTGACACTTTTTCAAGGCCATATTTCAGCCAAAGCTAACTTCCACATCTATAATAGGCTTCCTGTCAGCTCTCCCATGCACAATGAAACCCAGAACCTTTTAATACTCCGTGTTGTGTACCCCACTGCTTTGCTCACAGGCCCTCCCTCCCTCTGGCTTCTGCAGCCTCTATGAAAGTGCACAAGCTTCTCTTGCTCTGCTGTTAGTCAAGCCACTCAAGGGAAAGCTACTGTGATTTTGCTGCCACAGCCCCCAAGTGAGCAGAGCTTGGACAGAAGGTAGGTGCCAAGCTGCACAGAATATGGGAGGTCTGGGCACACTCAGCATCGGGAAATTGCATGTAGAAACAGGAAGAGCCTGGGTAAGTTCATCTGTTTCTGAGGTTCGGTAGTCACAGAGCAGTCTGTGTGGCAGTTTTAGACTGAGGTGTCTGAAGGTCCCTTCTGCCATTTTTGGGAAACACCACAGCCCTATTGCAGAGTTCAGGAGGTTCAGGAGCCTGTGGATGTCTTTGGTATTTTCTCCCACATGTGCCTTTGTGCTTCTGACTAGCTGCTTTGTGAAGTCCTTCTTCCAGATGGTCTAATTTCTTTTTAGTTTCAATCCATCTGTTTTCTAACCTGTCCAGGATATTGCTTGTTCCAGACTGAGACTCTCCACCCTTTCATGCTTTTCCTGTGACTCTAATGCTCTCTTTCAGCTGAAGGATCTCTCCTGCTCACACATCCCACCTGTTTCTTCCAAGGTGCTGCAAGTAAGTCTCTGCCTGTCCTTGGAGGAAAACAAGTCATGTCACTGGCTTCTGCAATACCTCTTCCCATGCTCATCCTAGCGTTTTTTGAGGAATGTCCTTTTCTAGTGGGACTTAACCTATTTTAGGTGCATGCAGCAGGGGTCTAAGCTCATGACTCTTCATTTTCCAGTTCTCATATTCTTGCAAAACAATGAAATGCATTTGTGCCCAAACATGTGAAGTCTTTTTTAATCCTTTCTCTTTTCGTCCTGAAACACCATCACGTACTAAACTCTATTTCCCTGGCCTGAGTGGTTTCACATATTTAATCCCTACAGTAAAATACAAGGAAATGGTCTTGAAGATGTCTGTAGCCCACTTCAAATTTAAGAAAATAGTAAAGCAGTCTCTTACTGAGATACTCATGGGATTCCATGCTCTCATGGGACTCTGGGGAAAGAAAGATTAAAACATATGGTAAGATACTGTACTGATGAGATTCAGAGTCTTTCACACACGGCAGATCAATCTTTGACACACACAAACCAGAGAAACCAGGTTTTAGGGCATCTGTTTAAGAAAAAGAGATCAGTGGTGTGACGTGGTATTTATATAATGAGTTTACGGTGTTTAGGAGTTTAGAATGGAGCTATCTAGTGTCATAGGCAGGACTTCAAGGCTCATGATTGGTCTTCAAGTGTGTGATTCACCAGCATAGCTCCTCTCCTTTGTGATCCTGACAGTGCAGTGGACAGGATACCTGTTTACCTTCAAAGCCTGCATGTGGTCTTAGGGAATGGATCAGCACAGTGAAATGTGCTTGACTCTTGCATGAAAAGGCATCTTAATTCCATCAGTGTGCCGCATAGGAAAAGGGGGTTGATATTAGAAAAGGAGAAAGGGTAACGTCCCAATTCAAAAGGAAGAATTAAGAATAACAACTCTTACTGTAGTGCAGACAACAGAGAAACAGAAAGAGGATCAGTCTTCAAGGTGAGCTGGAACAGAAAGGAAGAGGCTGAAACATCTCGGACCACAAATCACATTAAATAGAGCTGACAGCTCTGGAGCAGGGCTAGGAGGATCTGACACAAGGGCAGGAAAGCACTCAAGAAATCAAGTTAAGGGGAAAGAAAGCACAAAGTTGAATAAAAAGCATCTGTATAGACCCAAAGAAGTCTGTAGGTTTGGAGCTTTACCCAGTGAAAAAGGTCACCTACCATAGCAAGTAGCAGCCATCACCAAGACAGCCAGGAGCGTAAGGATGATAAGAGCACGCATTGTGCCAGCGCAAGGAGGAATCTCGCACTCTGTCTTTCTTGCTGTGTCACTCTCTTCCCACTGAGGGCAGCTGGAGATCTTGGGCTGCCTGCAAAGTTAGAACTGGAATGTTTACTATGAAAACAGAGCCAGGAGGAGGCCCATGAAATAGCCTGGGGAAGGCAACGTCTGGCTGGTACACACTCTTTATGGACCCGTAACAAAACATCCTCTATTAGCAGATGGAATCAGCTTCTGGGAAGCAGGGGGCATGCCCCCTTCATCTCCCATTTCAGGGCTGGGGGCCATAATTCACAGGCAAGTATGTCACTCACTAGTCCTCCATGGTCAGAAAAGCTGACCTGAGCAAGTGGAAGGAATTTCAGGGGCTCGTGGGGGCCCATGGGGAGAGTTATGTGCTGATCCCTAATGTAAATGTTTGCCTTTCTAATTTTTCCTCTGATCTGCCCTCTTTGCCCCCATCATCCCAAATTTGGATACACCCAGCCCAGACTGTTCTGTTAGCTTTGCTGATGGAGATTTACAGAATGAGGCTTCAAACATTCCCTCCCCACTCAGCCCCCCTCCTTCCAGTTGGCCCTGCTGCAGTCTCAGCCTGCCAGTCACCAGAGGAGGAATCCGGTCCCACTGCCTCTTCCTCTCTCCTACTTTATTGCTCCAGGAATGACAAGCAGCAATCTAGAAGGATCCCTTCTTTCTGCAGAAGGGATCACAATTTTTGCATTCAGATGAGAGCAGCACCCAGAGCTCTATCTCTGCAGGTCCTCACTGGAGTCTTGGCCCTACATTGCTCTTCCAGCCCAAGGGACAACATCTTAGTGAAGGCAGAGGTAACTGTATCTCTCAGAATTGCCACCTCTTTAGGGCTAGAAGCCTTTGCCCCACCAGGCACCAACGTCAATGCAAGGAGTTACAAAGTTAGCCATCCCTGCTGGGTGACAAGCAAAGGGAAGTAGTTTGCTAGAGGCAAGGCAGGGAGGGAAGATGGGTATCTAGTGCCTGCCAGCTCTCCCTCATGGCAGTGGTGGCTGTGATCATGCGTACTGCCTGGGGATGAGCACAGGGCACAGTAACCATTGTTATGTCTGATCCAAGCTCTGGTGACCTCCTGTTTCGTGCATGTGTAGCTGCAGGAATGATGATTTCTCACTGACATTGTTCAGACTATGTGCACTCTGAGTGCAGGTCATTCCACTCAAGCCAGTGTGGTGCTGTCACTGCTGTCACCTTCAGAGGCTGGTCTGGGGAGTCATGCTGCAGGTGACTCAGCCAAGAGTTACAGGGACAGCTAGTCAGAGCCTAACACTTCCCCAGTGGGAAGTAGAACTTTAGTGGAACAAGATTACTCTGGGTTTTACAACTTACCCTTTTGATGCCAAACTCCTGGCCCTTGCCTGAAGCCTGTGGTCTCTGGGGGAGAAACCGAGCAGGGCCTTCAATTTCAAACCAGGGAGAAATAGTTGCTTTTCTTTCCCATTATCCCACCCCAGTCCTGCACCATCAATACCCCTTCCCCCTCCAACCATGTCCTGCCCATTCAGTGCTCACCCTGAGACGAGGAAGAAAACTAGGTTGTGCTGGGGCAAAAGCCCAAAGTCTGCTATAGGCAGAAGGTCAGAGACGTAATGAGACTTTTCTGCTGCTCCGCTAAGCCCTGCCATTCCAGTCTCTTTAAGGGAATTCTCTGCTCTGGGACTGTTTGCATTCCATAGAGCCAACAGTTTTGGAGTTAGTATCACATGTGGATTTTATAGGTTTCCTGAATGTCTTGTACACTCTTGGAGCTCATGGGAGCTGCCAAGAAAGGGCAGCTTGAGAGAGAGTCTGGAGGAGAGAACCCAGTAGGAAAGCAGTGGAGCACAGAGAGGAAGATGCTGGAAGTACTTTGGCATGAAGGTGAGGCTGCACAGTGGAAACTCCAACATGTTTTCCAAACAAACCCTCTTTATTTATCCTCATTCACTTAGGGCAGAGCACTCTGCTCCCTAGAAGACTTCACTCCCGTTTCAGAGGACTCTGATCCAAGACTGCCTGGAGTATCCCCTGCCTTCAACCACAGGAGAAGAGCCACAAACACCATGTTGACCCAAATGTTTCATTTTTCACCACAGAGGCAATGCATTTTCCAAGTATGCTGGTATGACTGAGTATGCTGACTACACAACCCCAAACCAATTAACCTCCTTCTGGGAACACTTTCCTTTTTACTCTCTCTATACTCCATGCTTCACCAGCACACATGTCCCCTCCCCAGCATCAATGGGCTGCTGCAGAGGCGACACAGCACACAACGCAGTGAGTCCAATCCCCCTGCTTTCTAGCAGCATCCACTGGGTAGCAAGTACAGAAAGAGAAGCTAAGATGAATTGTCTGCAAGTGCCAGGGAAACATCTGCTGCCCCCTAAAATAAAGGGGAGATCAGAAAAGCAGTTCTCTGTCCCGTCTCCTGCTGGAGTGGAGAATCACAGCGTTCTGCATGACATAGCAAGAGCTCAAAACATTTTGCAGCTGTGAAGCACCAGCAAGGCATCAATAACAAGCAGCCGTCCAGGAAAAGCAAGGCGGTCCCTGCATACTCACTGAGCTGTCGCTTCCCCGCCAGCCTGCAATTCTTGTCTGTGGGGCAGCTCTCCTGGCGTCCTGGTCCCTGGACTGAAGAAGAGGGGCCTTTTATTTATTAGCATTGATCAGTGACTCCTCCCCTCTTCTGTCTCCTACTCTCGACCCACCCCCAGGCTACCACCTTCTCAGTCAAAAACACCTCCTGCCCACAGCAAGGAAACCAACAAGCTCAAGGAACTGAGCCAAGAAGGAGAGGAAAGAGCCAGAGCAGGCACCAGGGGCCATGTCCAGGCTGCCTTTCTGTGCCCAGGAGCAGCGAGTAGGAAGAGGTCTGAGGACAAACGCTAGTCTCTCTCTTTGCAGAAAGACCCCTCTCTCTGCCACCCCTTTCTTCCCTAGCTGTGCTCTAACTACAGCTGTGCTGCTGGCAAGGGCACCTGTTCTTCCACAGGGAGCAGGAGGCCAGAAGTCTTCTCCCATCTCCTTTCATGGTCCTTTTGCAATTGTCTGGTCTCCTCTCTTAATAGCAGGCTAATGTCAGACTGAAAAGTCACATAACAAAGGTGTCTGCTTTCAGAGGCAGCTCTGAAACCCCCAAAAGTGACAAACCCCAAGAGGCAAAGAGCTGGCTTATACAAACCCAAGCCTCTGAGATGCACCCTCACTGCTCACAGCAGACCCACAACAGTGCTGGACAACATGTCAGACAATCTACATGTGCTTGTTAGACTGGGTTATTGGCTTTCTAGCCCTTCCTGTACCTGAACCAAGAGCACACAATGCACCATGCTGAGATGCTGAACCCATGTGAACAGCAGCCCACAGCAGTGCTCCTTCGTTCTGCAGAGATCCATAGCTGGTGCATGCAGAGCATGGGTGCTGGCACATCCAGTCCTTAATAAGGGTAGGCACAGCCCTAGAGACGGAGCTTAGCAGAGGTGAGGTGGAGGTGATGACCAGCTGCAGAATCAGTGGCCTGGGACGTTAAGAAAGAAAACCCATCACATCTATTCACTAACCAAACAGCTGGTGAGTATAGCTTGTCTGGTCCAGAAAAAGATCAAGTGTAGCCTGATTTGTAGGTTGTAAAATTACTTGGTAGCAAAATAAAAATTATAGCATAACTAAGGAGTTAAAGACCCACCAAATGATTGGAACAGAGGTGGGATTTGCTGCACTTCTATAGGACACTTTGTGACCTTACAACTAACACATTCATTTTTGATCTATGTATTCTTGCTTGGTTCCCAATGAACAGTGAGGGATTCCTGTAGGATCTTTAGCTCCTACGGTACTTGATAAGGTTCGGGAAGTTCAGACCTACCTGTGGCAACAAAGGTACCATATTACACGTGTCCTTGTACAAGCAGCTGTTGACCCTCAGAGTCTGACAGCAGTAACCTTGAGCTCCTCAAGGTATAGGATGCATAATCATGAGCCACCTTTGGAAAGCAGTGCAAACAGGAGGACAGTTCTTGCCCTCTTTTACCACCCTTCAGGGACAGCTGAATCTTCAGCCCTGTGACATGCTGAACCCTGTAAGAAATCACAGCCCAGATCTGGTCCTCCTCATCTACCTAGACACTGGAAGAGTTTTGTCCCCAGTGGCATCTCGCAAGTTTTAAGTTGGAGAAAATGGGCATTAAAGCCAAAATTGTGAGATGGTAAGGAACCAGGCAAATGGGGCAGAAGCTTGAACCGTGGAAAGAAGAAATGTTGAGGAATTACTGACTTAATTTTTCTGAGGACTAGTTTTACTGAATACTTCCATTAATGACTGGATTAAAAAATGAATACTTGTTGAGGAAGTTTGTTGATGACACTAAGCAAGAAAGCAGTAACAGTGGAAAAGAGGCCTGAGCACTCATACAAGAGGAAAAGGATGACCTAGAAAGCTGAACTAACAGAAACAGGAAAATATGCAATGGTGGAAAGGCAAGGTCTTCCATGGGGATTAGCAGTAAGAATCCTGCTGTAAATTAAGAGCTTGCAAACTGGAAGTAAACTGGGAACAAAAGATACAACTATGAACCAACAGTCATAAAAATGATCACAGAATACTGATTCTGAGATCTCTACTTGCAATGTGCCAACAGAGACGGGCATCTGCTAGTGCCACTGGTTAAGATACCAGAGAGACCTCAGGAGGAGTCATCTGTATAGCCCACGTCCATGGAAAAAAAAAATCCTGTGGGAAGTGGTGTAGATGAGGACTAACAAGGTGAGGTGATTTGCAGACACCCCCAGAATGACAGGCCTTTTCACCATAGCCTGTGGGAGTCACCAAGCCTCTCCTTCCCAGCATTGTCCACAAGGCTTTTCCAGGAGGACAGTGGACTGATAATTAGGTTCTGTTTCCAGTACTCCTCCAAGGACTGTTTCAGAGCCCACAGCTCTCATGTTTAGCAGAAGTCCCATTTCCAGTCTCTCTGTCTTCAGGGCCATAATCCATACCCATGTGTCCATCACTGAGTGCCCAGCTCATGACAGGAAGGCTTCAGCAAAGTTACTGAGCACTGCAGCAAGGGAATAAACCCTATCAATCAGCTCTGTGAAGGAGCAGAGCTTCCAAACCCAGGTTGCCCAGAGTGTCAAGTAACTGGACTCATCAATCTGGACAGCCCTTTCCCAAACCCACAGCCTGCTCCTGTGTTTCAGGACATAAGTTAGTCAACCACCACATGGTCTATGGCTTAGGAAGTGATTTCTCAACGTGATAAACAAATGCTTTTTGGAACAACTAGTTCTACAGCACATGAGAAAACAAGACTTTATTTTTACTTTTTCATTTAGTCCTAAGTAATACCTAGGAACTGATCCAAGAAGCAAGTATAATTGAGCCACTAAGTAACAGTGTCCGAGCATCCACAATATAATTAAAGTCAACAACCTCATGGAATAAATCGTGCTGAAAACTAGCATACTGACACTAAGCTTTAGAAAGGGTGATGTTTTTTAAACACAGGAGCTAGTCAAAAGACTATAAAATAAAAATAAACAGAACAAATTAGAAGAACTTGACATGCATATCTGAACGTGTGTTAGCTCTGGCAGCAAACTCACTCAGGTACCCGAAATTAACCCTGAAACTAGTTCAAAAGCTAGTTCAACCTGGGAAAAATACAGATTTAAACATTTCAGACTAGATTTAAAACATTCCAAAGATTAAAAGAAAGGGGAGCACATAAACAGGAAACATCTAGTTTCACAGCAATAAAAAAATTTTGGTTTAACGTAACTGAAATGATTAATTTCCATTCCAGTGGTGGGGTGGGAAGAAAAGAAAAATTTCATAACAAATAAGTGGGATTATTTTCAAAAAAATATTTAAATACCTATCTTTGAAATCTGTTTACATTTTCCCCCAAGAAGAATTTTGTTCCCAGCATTACAGCTTTGTGCAAAAATAAAAATTCCTAGTGCAAATATACATATTGGTTCTAATTACAACTTCCTCTAGCAAAGTGAATCTGTGTGTAGTTTTGCAAGTACTGTAGACACCACCTTTTGTAGAAGTATTTTTGTATTGTAGAAGCTTACAGATAATATTGGTCTCCTGCAGCTGAGGAAGGCTCCCCTGCCAGCTCACAGCTTTTCTTTTATGCTTTCTTCAACGTTTTTGGCCAGGGTGCATTTTAGAAACTCCCTTTTCCATCCTATGCAATGACTTCCAGTGCCTTTCTTTCACCCATGGATGTGGAACACAGCTGCACATTTAGTCTGAGGGATGTCATGCTGGACTCTGGGACAACTAGTTGTTCAGTATCCCAATGCCAAGGAGCAGGACTGAAATTAAACACCATGAAAAAGCCCAGGTCCTTCCTCCCTGACTGAAGCCAATGGTGAGAAGATAATTCTTTTTCTACCTGCAGTATCCTACAGAATTTAGGTCTGTCTCCGCATTAGCCTGACCATAAAGACAAGTTTCTGATTACTGAGCTGTGGGGTTAGTTTACCTGGCTCCTTAGTAAACTGGGGAGGGTTTTAGCCACTGTATTTTGCTGGTGGTGGCATACACTTAATCTGTTGACATTCTGAGATTGGTGGCCAGGCAAAACCTCACAGCCGTGGTCTGTGGAGCTGTGATTCTCGAAGTTACTCCTAAGCCATCAGACTTCAAAATGAAGGCCTGTGTCCTGGAAAAATCACAGACTGGATATAAATGCCAGGAGCATTTGGGGTCAGCAGTACAGTTCAATGAGAACTCATTGCTCTCCATTTCTGCTTGGTGCAAAAAGTGAGCCTGGCTGAAGCCTTCAATTCCAGCACTTGACACTCTCCATTTGAGTTAAGGTAATTTAAGTTACATTAAAGACTGATGCTCTGTTTGGCCAGGACTTTCCAGTGTTTGGCTGAAACAATGAAAGAAGATTACTGGTAACGGGAAGTTCATGAGCACAGAAGACTAAAATTCCACAGAAGCCAGACCAAAGTTATTTAGCACACTGAATAAAGCACCAAAGCCTTCAGGGCTAAAAGCTAACTCTGTCCCTTCCTTTGGCTTCACTCCCACCCACCCACACATGTCCACATGCACTAATCAGACTATTTCTCTTTCTGTCTGGAAAGGAAGGAAGAGAGATGGTAATGTTAATATTATTTGGATGTTGAAAAAATTGGCAGAGGCTCCTGTGCAGGGATGAAATAATCCATGTAAGTAACTAGAATTACTTGTATTTCAAGTATCCTATGAAAACCTGAGCAAGCAAAAAAGTTGAACTCTGACTATAAAAACAGGGCGTACTTCTGGGATGCACTCTTACGGGAAAAGAGAGACGAAATCTCTCTTCCACCCCCAACCCCCTCACTTCATATGAGCACAAAAATGTCCTGACCTGATTCATTCTTTGAGATCAGATGAGATTTACCCATCTTATTTCCTGTCCAGACACGCAGAGCAATAAGAAAGCAGCTGTGGTTTCACTCTTTTGATCCATCTGGTAAATAAAAAATAAAAAAAATAACAATAATGCCTCTTTTTCCAACAACGAACTTAGATACCATCTTCAATCAAAAAACTGACAGTCCCTGTGAAAACAAGATTGGACTGAAATGTGTCTGTTCTGTCTGTTTTGAATGAAGGAAGCCACTGATACATTTAGAAGCATCCCTGTATTGTTATATCTTTGATTTATCTCATGTTCAGCATCTATACTAAGATAAATTTTGGTTTTAGTAAATAAACATTTTCTGTGGTACACCAAGCCTCTGATCTTAGCCTCTCGTGTAAAAACCTGACAGAGTTTAAAGGAAGGCTATGGTGTAGGGGGAAATGCACAATACCCACCTGATTGTGAAATGCTGTTTGTGGTGCAGATGACATTCCTTGAAGCATGAAATCTGATTACTCTTATCTTCCTGTGCATAACTACAAATTATATTAATGTTCCTGACATCACTAGTTAGCGAAGTCATTTGACTCGATGACCTTCCTTAGCAATTAATTTCACATATTAATTATATGCTCTTTGGATACATATTTATTTTTTATTTGTATAAAAAATAACAATTGCTTACTTTTTATCAAGAAATTTTGTGTTCTCATAAAGCAGGAAAGAATTTTAAAGGCAATATTGACACATGGATCTTCTGGGCTTCTTGTCTGGGGCAAACAGAGCACTATTTAAAAACAAGATATGTCCT
The DNA here is from genome assembly GCF_034315485.1 of Pezoporus occidentalis. Lineage (NCBI taxonomy): Eukaryota > Metazoa > Chordata > Aves > Psittaciformes > Psittacidae > Pezoporus > Pezoporus occidentalis. The sequence continues at coordinate 152,260 of NW_026913554.1, forward strand.
AAAACATGGGACAGAATAAACCTAAAACATAATACAAGGAAAAATTCAAACCACTAGAGATGGTGGTGCCAACATAAAAAACAAGATTGAGCCATAAAATACCTAAATAAGAAGACAAAAGGCAATGAGATCTAAAGATACTCAGAGGTGGGAAAAGATGGAAAGACAAAAGATCACAGTCACTGCCAGCTCCTGAAGGATGCAAAAGAAGCATCCAAAATAAACATATGGTGGTCAAATCAAGAGAAACCCAGGAGATGTAATGAGGACTCCAGAGCCCATGCCTTGAGTCTTCTATTGTGATTTCAAGAAAACCAAATAGCATGAAGAAATGTATCTTGGTACTTGTGAATACGTGGTTATAAGAATGTTAGTCTGCATGAGTGAAATCAGTGTCACTTAAAAATGAACAACCTTCCCTTTCTGTAGTGTCTCACATTGACCTCTGTTACTCCAATATTGCAACATGAAGTACCAAAAGGTAATGTGAATACTTTTTATGATGTCCCCAGTATGGAAAAGTCTTCATCCAAAACCATCTCACATCATTTTTCAGCTTTGGGAGTGATCTGTGTGGTAAGAAGTTTCTTTGAGAGCTCTTTCCACTTTGTCTTATGGTCCTTTTAGCCAGGCACTGGAAGGAAACCCAAGACAGGTGCACAAGAAAAAGAGGAAGGCTCCAATGCTGCAGGCATGCAGTGACCCTGGGTTTAACATCGTCCCTCACTTTGTTTGGTCAATGTTGGATGGGGTTTGCTGTGCTGAAACTAATCCCCTTTATTCTCTACATAGAAAAAAAAAACAGAAAAAAGAAAAAGAAAAAGAAAAAAAAAGGATGGCATTTTAAGAATCAATACAGGTGCCAAAAATATAAAATCACATATGACTTATAACATCTATCAGTTCTAGATGCTACTTGGAGCTTTTTCCACAGCAGGATGTCTCTTTAAAGACTCTTTCCAACAAAGACACTTTTGCCCTTCCTGGGCTTAAGCTGATTTTTTTTTCCTAGTATTAGGATCTGTTTACAGTACTTACTGGAACCAATTGGTCTGTATTATTTAGGATTTCTCTTCTTACTGCCTCCCACCTACAGATGTGCCTGCACTGGAAAATGTTGCTGTCCATTTATCAGCAAAATACACTGCATGAGTCACATATTAGGTACACAAATGTTTATAATCCTTCTGGCTGGCTAAGCCTAAGATTAATGAGGACATTATTTAATACTGTACATTTTCCTAAAGCTGACATTATATGAGAATCTCTGCTGCACATATATTATTTACCAAACACCTGTACACATCTGTAAAAAGCCTTCCCCCCTGTTACTTGGCCAACCATTGCCTATCACTTCAGCTCTTCGAGGTAGATACCTCACCTTGATGGTCATTTCACTAGTGAACCTGCTGGAGGACTCAGTAAACAAAATACCAATACTACTCAATAAACAAAACATATTCACTAGCTCCTAAAAAGACCCTTGTCTATTTTGAGTCCTGAGTGTACACCTGAAATGAATAGCTAACTCCAGTAAGGACTGCAGTCAGGACAGTCATTTCATTACATTCCCTCAGGGACCTCATTAGGGGTAAAGTCCTGTTTGTGCCAAGTGCTGAACAAATCCCAGAAGGGAGAGATGTGGTTACATGCCTGTCCTCGCCCCTCCATAGGACATGAGGCCTGTTTGGCACCTTCCTCAGACAAGAACCTTCTTATCACTGTCTGACTTTGCCTAGCCTGGGGCTTGGTGATGACAGAAGATACACAAGTATCCCAAGTTCACCCGCTTTTCTAGTCCCTGGAGCTCTTCTGCATTACCTGTTCTGTCTGGCCCCTTCTGCGCTATCACTCTAGTGATAATCTGTTGCTGAACCCCTGGGTTTCTGCTAAACAAATATCTGATGCCATTATACCTTAGCTGGGGAGATCTTGAGATAGTGAGAACATAAGAAAATAATTTATCACAGTGGGTTTGCACTTCTAGAGAGGAGCACCATCAGTAAAAAAGCAGTGGAAGTGTTAAAAGGAGCTCTGTACAGCCACTGAAAAGAGACATCTGATGCAAGGCTGAAGTGACAGCTGAGATCTTGGCTTTAGCTCCTTCTCTCCTGCCTGAAAGTAAGCTGAAAGATTGCTTTGGTCAGGCTTCTGCCTTCTCCATGCAGCACAGCACTGAGACACAAAGCTGACCTTAAGCTGCTCCTGAGAAAAAGGCTCCTGCTGGCTTGCTGCTGAGGCTTGTTTCATGCCCATCCCTGCCTGCGTGGTGGCTGCTTTCATTCTTGCAGTCTGCTGAACCGTGTGAGCTCCCTGAAAAGCTGCTGGGCCCCGGGAAGGGTTTCTTCTGCACTGTTGTCCTGCAGCTGCTCCTGCAGTGACAACAAACCCCACCACCTGAGCCAATGTCCAGCAGTTGCAGTGGAGAAAAGTGGCTTAGGAGATGAGGAAAAAGGATCTTTCTTGACAGCCACTGGGCTGCGATGACCACTATAAACTAACTCACACATGTGCCTGAACTTTTGATTTCAGGCTTTGATTTTGTTGGGAAACTAAGTTGCTAAATTGGAATGAAGTAACAAAACATACCTGTGGGCTTGAACAGGCAGAACACAGGGATTCCACTTAACTAGCCAAATTTCAATCCCCGCATCAAGGTCTCCAAGGTATCAGAGGGAAAGGAGGGTGCCATGGCCATGGGAGCATCACAGAGAGGGACCCCAGCTGCTGGGGAGAAGAGCAGCAGGAGCATGCACCAAGAAGCCCAAATGACAGAGGAAAGCAGTTGCCAGTATCAGCTGCGTAACCAACAAAGAAGCAAAGGTCTTGATACCCTGGGGCCCATCTCAGGACCCTGGCTTCCTCACTCTCTGTTTGGAAACATTCTGGGGCCGCTAACTTTGCCGTTCCTCCCAGCCCCGCTCCTTGCTGTTAGTAGGAGCTTTTGATGCTTTTGTCAGTGACGTGGGGAGGAGGGTCCCTGGGAATTCGGTGAGTGGGTGGTGGGGCTGGGGGATAAGCAGAGGAGGAGGGTGCTTGTCTGGAAATGGAGTCTCCCCACACACACGGAGCCTATCCATGGTATGTCTGTCTGTCACAGAGAAATTCAGAGACAGATTTAATACATTAAACATAAACCTACACCAAGCCTTTGGCTGATTGTCATGGCTAGAAATAGAAGCCAACCACTTCAGGGGCTTTGTGCTTGCATGCTCGATGGATTCCCAGCCCAAGGAAGATGTTCAGCTAACTCCAGCCCAAATCAAAGGAAACTCTCCTGCTTGGATTTTCAAGAAGGGGGCATGGAGGTGAGTTAGAGAACATTGGCGCCATACAAGGCAATGGCATAAGAGCAAGAAGCAGCTCTCAAGCAGCTCATCTTGGGAGGGTTGAGGGTCCCAGCAAGGATGTGGGAGCATGCTATAAGCAGGACCACAGTATCCCTGGCATATCAAATGTAATGATGCAGCACAACACTTAGTCTCACAAAACCAGTAGCACCATTACACCTTAGAGACCACTGCCTTGCTGTCAGGTGTGTTTGAGCATTTGTAAGTGGGAACAGGACAAGCAGACACAGGAACCACCTCATGTTCATAGGAGCAACTACAGAAATATAATACTGGTAAAGTAGTTTCTCAAATGTCCTCTATACACTTATCTTTATTATTAAAAGAAGGAGGATTTTATTGTCCTAGAATACAGAACCAGACCTACCAAGAAGGCCTCCACTGAAATACCAGTTGCAGGACTCAGACTGCTAACAGAAACCTCTGGGTGAACAGGGCCCCAAGGCAAGGCAGCTAATCCATTCCCAGATGTTGCTAAAGTCTTGCTTTATCACAACTCTGATCCAGGGTGCCTGGTCACTTATCTTTGCTCTCTCTTTGTATGGGATATTTGTTCTTTTTAAAAGGGAGTGCCTGGGGCATGTGCATTTTGGCAGGAACCTTCTCTTGGGAGCAGCAGGGTTATGCTTGGGACAGAGCTGCCTTCAGAGCATGGAGTGAGTAAAAAGAGAAATAAAATCATAGCAAGGGTCAGTGGGTCTGTTACTCACACAGAGACAGGAAGTCAGCCACAAGGAGGGTGCTTTGTACCCTTGAAAGCCTCCACACTGCTGAAGAGACAGCAAGGCAGAAAGAAGAGACCCTTGTTTGGGATACTGAGAACAACCCTAAAGAGGTGATTCTTAGGTCACCCTACTTCTGCCTGCTTCTCTGTGGGAGGATTGCATCTTTCCAGAATGCTCTGCATCTCTAGGTAGTGGTGGTGAGTTATCAGGTCACAGGTGAGATAGCAAAGTCCATGTTGTCTCCATGTTAGGAAACAAAAGATGGAAGCAGTTGGAAGACCCATTAGCTGCGGCAGCATCCAGGCTCCTGGATGCCAGAACAGATCAGTGAAAAGAAGACTTACAACCATTTAAAGATTATGATCCTTTGATATAAGCATTGCTACCTCAATTATAGAATGAGAAATAGCCTTTCACTTTAACAATACCTTCCTTTCTGCTACTGTCTTGCCAAGACAAAATGTGCCAAGCAGAGCTCATTCACATTTTCCTCTTACCTGCTATAGGCATTTTTTAATATGCAAAGATATTTTCTTAATATCTTTGCAACAAAATATTTATAATAGAATACTATTTAATTATCTAATAATTACTGAGAGTGATATTATGAAATTAATGTGCAAGTATCTCTTCCTAATATTTTCTTAATAAAGTATTTACTTTACTGCCAGAATCTCAAGAAGGGAGAAAGCACGAAAACATTGCTACAGAAGGGGGTCTGAAATCCAGGATGCTCAGGGATCCAAGAGAGCACTGCAACTGCATTGGGAAAGCCAAGTGGCAAAGGAGCACATTCCCCATAAGCCTCCATAAGGATAAGGCAGTTGCTCCAGGAGGAAAGCTCTCACTGGCAAAGAGTGAGAGATGGAGAGAAAGCAGTGATCCAGATCTGTTCAGCTTCAGTTGTGCCAAACTAAAGCAATCAAAAAAGGCAGGCTTTGATTCACGGCAAAAGACTGCTGTTTCAACTTATGACAACAGCCATTGGGAGTCATGGGGAGATGGAAGGTGAAGAGAAACTATGCCAGTGTTCCTAAGGCTCAGGAGATCTGGATGCAGGAGATCTCTCTCCAGCTCTGCCCACAGGCTTCCTCAAACAATCTGGGGTTAGTTACTGTCTGTCTCTTCTGTTTCTCATCCAAAGAACTGAAATCATTAGCCCGGGAAAATAAAGTCTTGATTACAATGGGAAGCATGAAATAGCCTAGGGTCAACTCCGAAGTTGAATTCCAACATACCAAAAAATACTAGAGCACAACAGATTTCTACTGAAAGTTTAATACCTGTATTTTAAACCACAATTTTTTAGGCATACAGCCCTGTATTATTCAGTGGGTAAGAAAATAGATAGACTACCTTTTTTTATTTTTTTTGAGGTTATTATTCTATTGATTTCAGTGATGAATAGCAACAAATCAAAAGCCAGGGAAACTGCAAGAAGACCCCATCCTGCTCTCCTGATAGCTGAGGACTTGGCATTTCTCTGCAGGTCCCCACACAGATCAAGGAACCAGAAGTAGACTGCACCAATTCTAATTATGTCTTCTGGTGCCTATAGAAGTAACGACTGTCTCCGACCTGTCTCAGAAAGTTACAAATAGCAATACTACCAACACCTCAGCGATAGATAAAAGGCAAGATCCTGGGCTGCATCAAAAGGAGTGTGACCAACAGGTCGAAGGAGGTGATCCTTTACTCTGCTCTTGTGAGACCTCACTTTTTGTATTGTGTGCAGTTCTGGTGTCCTCAACATAAAAAGGACATGGAACTGTTGGAACAAGTCCAGAGGAGGGCCACGAGGATGATCAGGGGACTGGAGCACCTCCTGTATGAAGACAGGCTGAGGAAGTTGGGGCTGTTCAGCCTGGAGAAGAGAAGGCTGCGTGGAGACCTCATAGCAGCCTTCCAGTATCTGAAGGGGGCCTATAGGGATGCTGGGGAGGGACTCTTCATTAGAGACTGTAGTGACAGGACAAGGGGTAATGGGTTAAAATTTAAACAGGGGAAGTTTAGATTGGATATAAGAAGGAAATTCTTTCCTGTTAGGGCGGTGAGGCACTGGAATAGGTTGCCCAGGGAGGTTGTGAATGCTTCATCCGTGGCAGTGTTCAAGGCCAGGTTGGACGAGGCCTTGGGTGATATGATTTAGAGTAAGTTGTCCCTGCCCATGGCAGGGGGGTTGGAACTAGATGATCTTAAAGTCCTTTCCAACCCTAGCGATTCTATGATTCTATGTGCACTCTGGCCTAGGAAGAGAGGTAGGTAGGAGACATGAAGGGTATAAAATACTTAGGGATAGGGAGAAACCTGGAGTGCACACACAGCCCATGTGTTTAGACTGGAAAGTGGATTTGTCTGGCTTCTCACCCTGTACATGGACTCCTCTAACCTGGAGAAATATGCTGCATGGCAGCTCATGGGACTGGCCTGCCTATCTGGATCTGTAGGTACATTAGCAGAGAAGGAAGAAATTCAAAGGGGAAGAAAAATACTTTCTTCTTCAATGTGCATCTTGTGGCTTTGCAGGTTTTTCCACTGAAAATATTCCTCTGATGTTTCCTTAGTGACTAAGACAAAAGTGGCCAAAGAGGTACTTGATTCACAGCCCCAGAAAAAAAAAACACTGTTATGTTTTTCTCTCCATCATTATCAGTTCCCTGTGGTACCCACCCAGAACCTTCCCTCATTGACCCTTGCCTGTCCCTTGCCACATCATCCCTTGGACAAGTTCTTTCCTTCTCCCCAACCAGCCTCTGGCTCTTGCCTGCCCTCCTCTTTCACGGTCCTGCAAACCACTTCCCCAGTTGCATCCTTCAGACAATATTTCCTCCTCCTATGTCAATCTCCCCACCTTTTTGCCAGCCCATGGGCTGCTGTTAGCGGTACTGAGGGAAAGCCATCCTGAGCAGAGGTGCAGAGTGACTAAGCCCTGTTGTCTCCCCACCTGTAAGAAAGGGTTTGCTTCTACTATTGCTGCCTGATTTATTGGCTCAGCTTCCTTCCAGATGAACAGAGGTGTTAGGCAGCTGTGCCCTTCATCCTTTTATTATAAGGAGGATATTATAAGGAGGACATTTCCTACCGTATCTTACACTAAATTTTCACCATTTCCTCCCCCACCTAGGACCCAGCCCTCACATCTAAGGAAAATATACTTTATGCCACCACAACAGTTCAGGAGGATAAACCACAAAAATATTAGCCCCTTGCTGAACCTCCAGGTCTTTGTAATATTCTGCTTTTGAAGGCATTCAAATCCTTTCTCACCAAGGAACAATATAAAGTTGCATCTTCCACAGCACAACCCAGTTCCCTCTTCCCTGTGGTAAAGATGGCAGCTCTCACAAGCATCTGCAGCCTTGCTTTGCTGTCAGGCAGGCTCAGCTGCTCTCTTGGCTATTTTGGATGTCCCTTGAGTTCAGGCACTGCTGCAAAGCAGGGGCTCTCACACCATGGTACCTATGTAATACTGAAGGGAATAGGAACCCCTCATGCTTCCCTCTGTCAGTCAGTCTCCAGCACTTCCTCCCAGAAAACCAACCCAGCCTCTCTGGCCAGCCCAAAACATCTGGGCCAAGTACATCACAAATTCAAGTCAGAGGGATAACACAAGAGGGACAAAACCCAAACCAGAACAACAAACAAGAGGTTGCCCTTCATAACATTATGCCTCTGGTTTCTACCTTGGATGCTCCCCCACAGTGGCTAAGCCCACCAAAGCTGCATTGCAGAAGCCCTGGAGCACAGGAATTCATGCAGACCCCCTGGCTCTACCACCACTGTTGTCTGTGCCCAGGGCATCCTGAGCATAGCACTCCAGGGCTGCCTGTGCTATGCAAGTCCCAGAGAGTATGGCAGAGCAGCTGACGAAGGAGGAGGCTTTTCCTGTGGCTGCTTTGTGGCTCCCAAGGTTGTTGGTTAGGTGCAGAGCTCTGGAAGGCACAGAGGGAATGAAACTCCCCAATGTACATAATGAAGCTCCTGAAAAGCTGTCCCTATAATTAGCTGTGTACACAGCAAATACGGTCAACGGGGACATTGCTCTTGGTCCCAAGCTTGTTTGCATAACCAGAGCTTCATTCATGTCCTGTTTTTTTCCCTCTAGCACTGAGGAAGAGTCACGTCGCTGTGCCCAATTCCTGCAGCTATTGTGTTCACAGAGGACCAAGACAAGAACCTCAGATGCCCATGGACCACGCCGGTTCCCCCACAGTTTGGTCTGGACCACTGAAGGTACGTGATACTGGAAACATTTACAATGTCAAGGCTTCTCACAGATGTCTCTGCAGAAGACCTTCCCACTTCACCTTACTACAGAGAAAGCAGTACAACCCTTCCTAGCAAGAAACAAGCTACAGCCATAAAAAAAGAGCAATTTTCCCATTTAGGGAAAGCAGAGCATTTGCTAGCAGACACTGCCCTGTGTGTTCTAGGACTGGTATAAACCCAGGAGTTCAAAACCATCACGTACCACTGACATGGGATGTTGGAAGGAGTTTGCTCTGCCTGAGTTCTGGGCCAGTATGAGATGAGCCATGTCTGATCCTCAATGCTGTAGTGTGTGACAGAGTCTGGGATGAGACCCTGTGGCTCCCCAGTGTTTCAGAGTGGCTGAGCCCTGTGCTCACACTTTTACACAGCCATATGGTCAGAGACAACAGATCTTCCCACCACAATGCCCTTTGCACAGGCACACACAGGCCTGGGAAGCCTCATGCATTACACAGGGAACTCCACTGCCAAAGTTTAGACTTCATTCATGCTCTTCTAGTCCAGCACTACAACTTCAGCCCATGCCCTGGGGCTCAGACACCAGCCAAAAGCAGCAAGACATTCTGACACTTCAGACTTTGCCCTCCTATCCTCAGCATCTTTCCTGTACTTCTGCAGACTTTCTTCAATGCACAAAAGCCACAGGAGCATCCAGCAAGTTAGAGGCATATATATTACCACAAGACACACACCCACCCAAGAGGTCATCTGGTGCGGACAGTTCTCTTCCCTGGCCCTACTGATGGTGAGGGCCTACTTTGGTATGCTCAACAACAGCATCTCCTGAGGAAACTCATCAAGCAGTAGAGAAGCTGCAGTGCAGCCACATGATGCTACCAGGCAAGGCCCCACATGCCAAGGAGTGCCACTGAGCAGCAGTCTTCACTTGCCACTCCAAGACTAGCATGCAAATCCAGGGCACCAAACACAGCAGCAGGTATGTGACCACCCTGCATAGCCTTGTGCTTCAAAGAAAAAGACACTTAAAAGGCCTGCAGAAATGGCTCACTCCAGCTGTCACATGAACACTACACCCATGGACCAAACCTTATGGCCTTGTAGGCTCCAGCTGATGATGGTGACACATCCTCTTCTGGGACTACATGCTAGTGGCACAAAGTCACTATGGAATGATTGTTCAGAAGAAAGGACACCAAAGCAAAACAATTTTATGGGCTGAGGACTGGTGCCTCCACTTTTACCAGCCCAAAGAAATAAATATGCAGAGCATGATGCCTCAAACTCATGTCTCTCTTGACATCTTCAGTGTTACTATCCAGCTGTGGCCATGTTCTCAGAGGCCACATACAAACCAGAGGTTAGGGAGCACCCAGCTGTGACAACAGGAAAATTGAATAGAGGTGGTTTGCCTCTCTCATCTCCTCGCTGTTCTGCTCTTTTCTGAACTGCCTCATTTAGGAAACAATTCTTGCCTATTTGTTGACCATGGAGCTTCTAAGACCCCCTATTGCCCACCACCTTGCCTCTTAGGGGATAGCTCCCTGGGCAGGGAAACAGTTGCCCAGCCTTGCCAACAAAAGGTGCAATCCTGTATACTGTTTTGGTCACACCACTCTTGGAAATGTGCAACAATTTTGATTCCCCATACCAACTGTTGCAGCATTGGATTTGCTTTAGGTAAGCAGAGTAGAAGGGACAGTAGAGCACTGAAGGAGCTGACTCCAGCTGCAAGGAAGACAGAGCCTTAGGCTGATGGAAGGCATCGGCTTGACTCTCATGGATGAAGCAAGAGCTAACGCAGGGCTGGCACCTGCCTCTCTATTGTACTGAGAGCCTTCCTGCTATGGCCCTCATCATGGTGGCTGCCACTTACTTTGCGTCCTTTCCAGCTCCTGACTTCTCCCTCTGTGTTAGGGAGCTGTTTGTCTCATTCACAAGAACAACTTTCTATTCCCAATTATTCCCCTTGGGCCAATCCCTGAGAAAGCGCCAAGTGAGGTTTCTCAGCTTTACTCCTCTTAGGCTCCCTGTTCCAAGCCAAGTCTCTCAAGCCCTAAGAGACAATGCAGTCACTGTTTGACAGAAGCATCCATACTTCATGCCAAAGGATGCTCAGCCAAGTATGAGGCAAGTCTACTGCATGAATCTAGTACAGCAGCACATGGATGGCTGATACACCTCGTCTGCAAAGTCCCCATACCTTGTATGCCAGCACTGGGACCTCTGAGGGATGTCTGAGGTCAATACACAGACATTAGACTTCCTCTCTAATGTGATGTGGAGATATCCCCTATCTTGCAATGCAACTTCCTACTGCCCTTCTGCCACAGCTCGCCCTCTTAGCCTCAATCTGCATCTTAGTCTCATTCATTTTTGCTGCACCAGCTCAGACCTGCTGTACCCAGTGCTGTTCTGATCCCAAACCTTCACAGAAATCTCTCATCTTGCTGAAAATACTGTTGATGATGGGTACAGTTCCATGGGGAATGATTCTTAGCAACCAATCTGACTGGTTAGGCATTGCAAGCCTGGTGAAATTCAGAGAAAGGAGATTTTTGAGCTTACTCACTCAGAAATGCACAGGCTTTGTCCTCAGGTGAAAGACATGCGGAGTAGAAAGTCACATACTTGCATAAAAAATCAGGCTATTCACTTTCTGGTTTATTTAGTAAAATAAATGGAAAAGTTCATCTGACATCAAGCAACCAATCTATTCCCAGTGTCAGGAGAGGCTGACAGTGGAACTCAGCATGGCACCAAAAGAAAAGAGAATGAGGGAAACATCTCTGGGAACTATATTCTTCATTTCTGATATTGCCACTTTGCTGTGTCACAGAGCTGTCATGGAAGGATACAGTGTAGGGTAATACCAGAACTACTGGAGTACTGAGAAAATGAGAGCTGGAGACAGCAAATGAGAAGGGAGAAGAGATTCCTAGAAAGGACAGACAGCATATATGTACATGGCATGGAGATGGGAATCCATGACTGACGTGGTCCCATAATCCTGCCATCCCAGGAATTCCTAAACTGTGGGGCTCAGTGAACTCTTCATAAGCCAGAAACAGACTCTGGGAACAGTCATCCTGATGGCTGAGAAAGAATCATAGTTCCTCATTGGGAGCCTTCTCCTCAGGTTCATCTTCACCCTAAAACACATTAGAGGCATGAAATGAGTTTTGATGTTGCTCATTTCTTCAGAATAATGATAAAAGGAAACAAACCATCTTAAATGCCTCTCCTGTCTATGCCACTGCCCTGAATATCCCATTTCAATTGCAGAACACAAGGTACTGACACACAAAGCCTCTGTGCTATAGGAAGATGAGCCTTGACAGAGAGAGAGCTCTTAACACTGAATGAACATGGAGATTAAATTGTCCTTTTACCAGCAGAGACCTCTGTTAGAGTTCTGAGCCTTCGTCTGCATACTCTGTTCTGTGGCCTTCTTGATAGATATCCTACCTCTCCATGCCACTCTCTCTGACCCTCTCATGTGCTGCCTTCCTAGTGTCCAAAGCACCCTTCATTCTGTCTCCCAGCTGCTGTCCCCAGAAAATAGATGCTTCACTCACACCTTCATACAGTTGCAGAGGTCAGTGAAGTCCTCTTGCTGCAGACTAGAAGGCAGAAATCAATGAATAAAGAAGCTCTGCAAAAACATCCGTTTCTGCTTTCCTCTAAATTGAACGTTTTTCTGATATCCAGGTGAAATGAAAATGAAAGAGGAGGAAGGCAGGGCTGGGGAGGAGTTCAAGGAACTGAAGAGAGCCTTGCGAGCAACAGCATTGTCCTACAAGATCCCAGATTTCTGTAGACTGTACTGAAGTTCCCCTTTACCTTCTCCATTCTTTCTATGAAACCATTACAGAAGTCCTGTACACGCTCAATGGAGACTTCATCCAGAGTTAAGACATCCTGCTCTTCATCTGGTGCGTTGAATATAGCCAGAGCTGGCAGCTGGGACTTCTTCAGTTTGAAGAATGACACTGTTCGTTCATTGCTTTTCAAATTAATGTCTACCAGGATAAAGAGAATCTGTGATGGAAACAGGAGAGGAAAGGTAAGCAAAAAGGAAACTGAGAGAGAGACAACAGCTCCCCAGACAGTGATCATACGAAGATTAACAGCAATGTTTTTAGAGTTAGAGAAAGCCTACTATACTCTCTTAGGGCACCGCTTTCTTCTGCCACTATATAACTGCTCCACACAGTGCATTTTTCTGTATTTTATCCAGTCCAGTCTTACATTACCAAATAAAATGTCTTCTTTCACCTTCTTTAAAAATATATCTACACTATGGCAAGAAGGCAATTTCCACTTCGATTCTCTTAGTAGCTGAGGAAACAAATGTCTTTTATCTTAGTGGCACATGCAAAGGAAGCTGACTCCTCTCCTTGCATGATATTTGGATAAGATCACATCCATGGAAGACCCACAGTGTCAGAGTAAAAAGGTGTTTTGGTGTGTAAAAATCAAACTCAATTGCAAGAATGTGGGAGTGAAGTATAGGACAGCAGGAGCCTGCAAGGATAAGAACATGAGAGAGCCAAACACAAACATTTAAGTGAGCTGCAGTGAATAGAAATGAAGATGCAATCATCTAGGAAACGAGTTGGTGGCAAGACACCAATGTCCATACAGCCCAGCTCAGTGGAGGGTTGTTCAGACCTGAGGAGAGGAGCCCAACAATGACTAAGCCAAGATAAGAACAACATACAGTTTTCTGGGCTCATGAATAGTCCTGGAGAGCAAGATCAAGCTAATTGTTAGGATTCTGACATATGATTCACTGGAACAGGTTTCCCAGAGAAGCTGTGGCTGCCCCATCCCTGGCAGTGTACATGGACAGACTGAACAAGGCTTGGAGAAACCTGGTCTAGTGGAAGGTATTCCTTCCCATGGCAGGGGGGTTGGAACTGGATGAGCTTTAAGGTCCCTTCCAACCCAAACAATTCATGATTCTATGATTCAATAGTATAGATTTAGCAGAAATGGTGAGCAGCTCCATGGTTTTATTTTAAGAATAACTTTCATCTGAGATCTTACAAGTGCAGTAGGAATTGGTATAAACTTAAATGGTTTAAATCTGAAAGAGTAACAATAAAATATACAGCTATCTTAAAGATCTTTGTTAAATTATCTGTTAAGGCTACGTGCAAATATTACGTACAAATTTAAAAATAAAAAATACAGCAATTGAAAAATTTAATCAGTGACCTGATTAAATAGATTCCCTTGGCTGCTGACATCGAAGTCAATGAAACGAACATCCAGCTATCGTACACCATTTTATCTTATCTTTATCCTGTGCAATCTACTGGGCCTAGCATATTCAATATACCTATGGACATGGATATGACTTAACTTACACAAAAGCTAAAAAGAGTTTAAAAAAAAAGGAAAGTAATGCAATGTGAAGACAATGTGTCTGGTTCCCAGGCTGTGACTCATGTTTTTCTTTCTTTTAGATCAAGAACAAGCAAGTTAGTTCAAAACTTTTTTCTTCTCTAAAAAAAAAAAACTTGGTAAATCTCAAATTCTTTATTAAATTTGTGCTCTATAAAAAAGACAAATATATCTGGAAACTTTCCTAGGAAACAGCCTATGGGAAGGATGGATAGTTAGGCTAGTGTAAGGTTTAACTCCAGTTAATCACTGCAATACAGAAACAGGAACATTTTTCACTGGATACATGGTATTTATCACTTGCAATTTCTATTCCAAAAGTCAACTGTGCCCCAAGGAAAACAAGCTAGTGAGCAGACAGGCTGTGGAAACTTCTCCCTAAGTGCTAAATTCATCCTTTTGCAGGATAAAACACTAAATAGATTAACTAGAGAAGGGCCACAAATCTGAAGGTCACAGGTCTAAGCACCCAATATAGGAAACGCTCAGCTGGAGCATCAGTATTTATATTTTAGGGCTCTCCTTCCAACTAGCAAGTTGGAAACAGAAGCCAGTGTTGGACAGAAGCATTTTCAGAAGGTTGGTACAGGATACGGTATCACATTTTCACCAGTTCATTCAGAAGCTTTTAGCTTTCTGTATGAAAGAGTCACTAGACAGCAATATCTTTTAAAACAAATGCTAAGCAAGAAGCTAAAAAAACCCCACATTTAGAATATTTAGGTTGTTAAATGTCACTTCCTATGCAAAATATCCTGCACCTTTAAAAAGATGGTAATATAAATAAATATCAGTCAATATTCTTCACTTTATCAAGCGTCCAGCCTTTGTTAAAAATCCCCAAACTAAAAAGCTGTACATACTTTATCTATGAATACAGAGAATAGAGTAAGAATAAAAGAATAAAAAGGTTGGTGTTTAGATCTCCAAACATCTTCTTCCCTACAAAAGAAAACAAAACCACAAAACCCACTGGCCCCTCGGCTAGAAAGGCTGAGATGTCATCATTCGCAGTTCCTGACTTGGATCTCTCTAATGACTCACACTTGGCTCACAGAGTTACAGGATGCCAAAGTATAGCCAAAGTTTCCTTCCCCTCATATTCCAAAAATACAGGAGAGACAGCAGTTGCATTTGTCCACTGTCACTTGAAAGAAGACACCTTAATGCTTATCCTAAATGCATTTTAGAATGACAAATTCTAGGTAGGTGTTGTGATGTGGGATGAATCCTCCTTCAGCAAAAACACGTGCACCCTGCACTGGATGTGCTCCACAGGTCCTGCCAAGACCTGTGTAGCCTCAGAGTCACACCTGTGAGGCACTCTGTAAGATGTGCTGGTACTGAGGCCACAAGCATTGCAAGGCTGGTCTCCTCAGCAGCTGGAAACCAAGCAAGTTTCTCAGTGGGGTCATTTACATGATAGAAGCCACCTGGCATTTTCTCATGAGGAATTTATTTTGTTCAGAGATTCCCAGCCAGCTCCAATCACAAAGAATGAATGCAGTGACCATGGCAAATTGCACTGGCATGAGACAAGAGTTACCTTGCCTAACATCTTACATCCAGATCTTAGTCTTGTATCAGACAGTCATACCTCTGCAGACATTACATAACCTCTGCAACGAATGGTGGCAGGCACATTATCCCACTTATTTTAGAAGAAAAGAAGGACATGTCCTTCTCTATCAGTGCTGAAAGGAGCCTAAAGCCTTTGCTCAGACAACTTACCAAATCTATAATTCACAAAAACATATCTCACAATGCCAACTGTCACATCACTGCTAGAAACCAGGTTGTTCCATCCCAGACAGAAAGTTCATTTTCCATTTCATCCTCCTGTACAATATCTGTGTTTGTTTGTTTCAGTTTGTTGGTTGTTTGTGGGTTTTTTTTTCATTCTGAAATGATTTCTATGAAATTGTTTCATTTTGTAGAAATTTTCTTGCCTGTGTTCAGAAGTCTGCTGCTGCAGGCAGTGAAGGATCACCTGCATGGATGGGGAATTCCTGACACAAATTCTTCCCTCCAACATGATATTACCTGTGCACTGTCACCTGCAAATTTCTCTTCCAGAAAATTTTGTACAGTGGTGCCATCTTGGTGTCTTGACAGTTTGATTCCTGGTTGAGTGCTTTTAGAACATCAAGTTCCTGGTAAATATTAAGATACAGAATGACGTTGTTAACCAAGGAATTAAAGTTAATTGCAAATAGCTCTGTAGTGGTAGAAACCAATTTGGTGTTGCTTAGTTTCATCTCTAACAAAGATAAACAGGAAGGATGATCCAACCTCATGTCCAGTGTTTGTCTTTGAGCTTCATGAAGCTGTAACCTTCATTCTTTGAGGAGACTGTATAAGCAAAAAGATTAAGTTCTGTAGATTGAGTAACTTCTTACATAGCTTGCATAGTACATCAGAGCAAAATGAAAATATCAGTCATGAATCCAAAAAAAAAGAAAGCTATAAAAACAAGTTTATTGCAGATATCTTTAAATGACATAGACAATCTGAATTTACAGGCTCCCCTGGTTATGGCTAGACAAGACAGTTCTAAATATTAACCCTCTCAGTTCTGGAGGTATCAATGACAAGAAAAATCAAAAGTGTATGAATGACTGCCTGCAAAAGAAGGGGCAGCATCCTTTCATTTCCATGAAAGTACTCCTGAAGGGCTCTTGGGAGTTTCTCAGAACCCATTTCTAAATAGGCTTACATGTAAAGTAAAAGGGACTTCGCAAACATCTCTATCCAAATAATTTTGATATTGTAAACCAGTTACATTAGTTGCAGCAAAAGTTGCCTTTATTATTCCCAGCATCACCTTATTAAAACTTCTGCAAACATCCATGAGGTATGCCATCTGTAATTGACATGTTATGCTCTGATATTGTGGAAAGAAAACTGAAGATGCTTATGCTAATTTCGCTCAGCAATGCAAACTCTGACATTTTCTTTCCAGCAGAAAGCGTGGACTCTTGGCAGTACTTTCCCAAATACACACATGCTTGATTGCAGTGGGGTCCTTCCAAGAAGGCTGGTGGATTCACTTCTGCAGCTGTAGCACCCTGAGCTCTGTCTGTTCACTGTTACCCACCCATAATTGTTTCTCAATGTCTGCTAGAAAATATTATATTCTTAATCTTGTCAGCTCTTGATGTCTTAGCATCATATAACCTTTGCATTTTCCTCTCCAGCATTTTACAGACCCCAGGTTCCATGATAAAACCTAAACTGCTTTCAGACACTGCTGCTCAGGGTGAAGTTCAGGCTGTTTTCAAGTAACAGTCCTCACCATAGAGCCTCATGGATCCTCCAGCTGAAAATCTCAGCTTCCTCTCAGGCAAAAATGAAAAGATCATAAACCAGAGATGAAGTGACAATAATCCAGGAACTGGCAGATTAATCATTTCCTCATGCTCTATTAACAGTTGGACTTCATGATCTTAAGGGTCTTTTCCAACCCAAATGATTCTATTTTCTTTAGTTTTCCTCATTCTTTGGAGCCAGCCACTCGCAGGAGCAGTTCCACTTCATCTATCCATCAATGCAAGCAAGAAATTTCTCCTCTGCCTCCAGCTAGTGATGACAATGACAAGGATGCCTTTTCCCTTAGAGCAAAGTAGAGATGTGTGAAAGGATCCGTACCCCTTCTCCTGCTTGGGAACCATCTCGAGGCTCTGTTTGTGTTCTGCACTGGCTTGTAAAGAAGTTGCAACACACACCAAGTCTCCCCACTCTGTTCTGGCACTCTGCAATCACTATAAAGCACTGATTGATGCAGTGGTACATATTCAGAGGGAGCTTGAACACCACTCCACTGCACAATGATTCCTTGCTTGAACTACTGACAGCACTAACCTTGCAGCACAAACAAGCCTTTCACCACCAGCCCACACCAGGCTGTGAATTATTCACTGGTAATTCTGAATAAAATTCAAGTCAAGAATCTTCCATTTATTTGCACATAATCTGTGAGCTGCAAAAAGGCAAAACCTACTCAATACTTTACTTGTTTTGAAGTAAACCTGAGTTAACTTTGTGATCCTGACAACAGATAACTCCATGTTGTGGTATAAACACAGCCAGCCACGCAGTCTCTCTCTCACACTGCCCCCTCTCCCCACCTTCCCCCCCCCCCCCCCTTGCCCTCCTCCTGATCCCAGAGGGATGGGGAGGAGAATCAAAAGAATGCAACTCCCACAGGTTGAGATAAGAACAGTTTAGTAACTAAGGTATAACACAGATCACTACTGCTACCACCAATGATAACAATGATAAAGGAAATAACAAGGGAAGAGAATACAACACCTCACCACCCGCCAACCGATAACTCATCCCACCCCACCGACTGAGCACTGACCGATACCTCCTCCAACCCTGCAGTCAGCTAGCCCTTCCGGGTAATTCTCAGTTACATCCTGGGCATGACGTGCTGTGGTATGGAATACCTCTTTGGTCAGTTTGGGTTAGGTGTTCTGTCTCTGCTTCCTCTTGGCTTTCCCTCCTCCCTGGCAGAGCATGAGGCTCACAAAGTAATTGGTCAGACTAAACATCAGTATTATCAGTACTGTTCTGAGGCCAAAAGTCAAAAACACAGTGCTGCACCAGCTACTAAGAAGGAGAAAAAAAAATGACTGCTACTGCTAAACCCAGGACATTTCATTTAGGAAAATTAGCTAGCAGAGATTTCTGAGGTATTGTTCAGTGGCTGCTTCTGATACCCAAACTAATTCATGTCTTTCTACATGTCAGAGCAAAAGACAAACCTCAGTGGGCATATTGCTCTGCTTACTCCTTACTATCCAGATCTAAGACCCAAACAGAGGGGTCTTAGTTCTCTCTCACTGCTTTGTAAGTGGGCAGCACAAATCACAATTTTCTCTTCAGAGTGGCAGTCCTTTGCGAAAAACACTGTATTAGACTCTAAGTCTTTTCTTCTACATGTTCTTCAGTACCACTGCAGTAGAAATAATAACTCAAATCCCCACATTTTTAATCTCTATTTTTACTGTGGGAAACTTCTAGACTGGGAAACGTGCCTGGATGAATTAAAAAAAAAAAAAAAAAGTTAGATTTGGCTTGCCGGAAATCCATAATTTATTTGGACTTCAGTACAACATTTTATCCAATGTTTTGTGAAGTATTTCTAGGAAAATTATTCACATTTTCTCAGATCTAAGCATGTCACATGAAGAGAAAGCTAGCTGCAGCTGCACCAGCAAAGGATAGTGATGCTGAACAGTAATGTGTTATGTTGGAAGAGTTAGCTGCTTGGAGGGGGGAGACCTATATCAAACTCTGCTGCTCATGGAGGACAGTGCTAGTAGTGTTACTGTAACACACATCTCACATGAGACAGCTGTAATTTTTCAGATAAGCAAGTTTTCTTTTATCACTAAGTATTCATCAAAGCAAAACACTTCTGAAGAGACCTTTTTACTTTGATGCATAGTTTCCAGTGGGTGGGACAGATGGCAAGGTCCAAAGTAGTCTTGCCGTAAACAAGTCTCAAGACTTCAGAGGGCGCACAGCTCCAAGGTGGCCCCTCCATCTGAGGATGATTATATACTTAATATTTAATCTGCGCCTTCAGTACACAAACAGATGCATGCAGATGTTTATGTTCTCAAACCTTCTCTTTCCAGCTCCACACATCACCCAGGAAGATTTCTTCCACTGCCTCTCAGCTCAGCCCTCCCCCTGCTGTGATCTTCTGCCCGCTCCCTTCTAATCTTCTCCCTTGCCCCAGATGCATTCCTTTGCTTGCCAGCTCCTTCCTCTGTACCATGAACACAAATTTCCATGTAATCCAGCTGCTGGAAGAGAATCAGACATGGGATGTTTACTATTTGGAGAGTTTTGTCCACAGTGGGGTGGGAACCAGGCAGAATTTCACTGAAAGACACCATCTATTCCATCACCCTAGTGTGGGAAATCTGACAAACCTATTTGCAACTCTTTTAAAAATAGTTGTTTCCCCAGGATACAACCAGAAGGCTAAGGGTTAAGAATCACTGTGACATTAGTGGCTATCACTGGTTACTTATATAATGCTCCTTGGCATCTTGCAGGCTGTATATACAAAATCATCTCTCATACCAGTGGAATGCAATCATCATCAGACTGAAGTGCAGCAGCTGTTTGTCATCTCCTAACACAAGGGAATAAAACTGGACCAGAAGCAAGGAAGTACATAATGTCCCACTGAGGGAGCAGAGGAGCAAGATACAGAGGATATTTTCCCTACAAGGAGGAAAACTGGCAAAAGGTGAACAGATCCAACCCCTCCACTTAATTATCCAACCAATCCTTTTTTACTGCCACTTGGATTTGCCCCCCTAATCCACAGAGAAGGAAGTAATGCCATCCCCATCCACTGAAGAAATCACTGCTCCCCAAATCTCTGTTTGGACTTACCTTTCCCTTGAAGAGCTCTGCTGCCTCCCGATATCTGCGCATTTGCTCAGGGAACTTCGGGGACGTTTTGTCTGTGACCAGGAGAAGGTGAAGCTGGAACGAACTCTGCATCACACCTATTGCTGTCTGCCACCACAGACAGAGAGAGAAACACACAATGAGACTGAGCACATTCAATCTGCATTGGTTGCAGGACTGAAGGGACATTGGTCCTTATGTCTCAGCTTAGATTTCTTTGCAAATCAGCCTCCCAAAAAAGAGACCTCTTGAAGCAGGAGGGATCCAATCTGGGTGCTCTGTGGAAGCACTTAACCTCATGACTTTGCTTATTCCCAAGATGAGAGTCTAAAGACCACTGGAATTCATCACTGGCCTCAGGATAGTCAGTGACTAGGAAAGGGGACATCCTGGGTACAGCAAGCTGAAAACTAGAGGGGCAAGGAAGATGAGAGGGAAGGCCAGCAAACACTGAACATAAGAGTGCCCTGAATGACTGAGATGCAGCACCTGGACAAAATGGGAGCAAGAAAGTGGGAAGGATTTGTAGCGTCAGGGTTGGTGCCTTTCCTTATTTCTTTAGCATTAAGCTGTGTGTAGGATGGGGATGAGTCCAGAGTTTCAGCAACTCCAGGGTATTCCAGAGTGTTCAGGGTTAAAATTGTCTCTGCAGTCTCATAGTGGGAGACCTGGAGCCAGCTGTTCTTCAACCCCTGGGTAAGGGCCAAGTGGGCAGAATACAGTGGCCCTCTGTGAAGGAGACAGGGCTGGCACTGCCCAACATGGAGCTGCACCATCTTCAGGCACTCACTCACTCTTTTGCTCCTCCTTCTGCCCGCTTCCTGCAGCCCTGCAGCCTCTCCCTCAAACTAAACAGCAGCCAGACCAGAGCTGCTGCCTCCCCCGTGCCACTGAAACCACAGAAGTGCAGACTGTGCAGCTCCCTGCCAGCAGGAGAAAAGAATTTCCACAAGTCCAGGAGTAATAAGGAAGAGGTCAGGGAGTGCACACAGGCAAGGGCCATGAATCACAAAGTATCTGGTTGTTGAGAGCCAGGACTCTGCCATTAGTCTCATATTTATGAGGCATTTTGTATCCCTTCACTTCTCTGGTGGTGTGCAGATGGGGAAGGGGAGAGTAGAGGGGATGCAAAAGAAGGCTGGAGGGCATTAGACCTCATGGGAGAGTATGGGGCTGAAGGTGAGGGTGAAGCCACCCAGCACCAAGGGTCATGACAAGTCTGGGCTGAGAGAGGGCAGGGCTGAAGCAGCAGTTCCTCCTGCAGCTCCACACGCGGGAGCAGCTGTCCACAGAACCTTGTGCAGTAGCGATCAGCAGAGCTCATCAACATAGCTGGGTCACATCTGACTCTCCTGGAAAGCCCACAGGGTAAGCGTTGCCTGAAAATGCTTGAAGTATGTGGGGGAAACAGTAAGGGCCCCAGGATGGGAGAGAAACTCTTGGCAGGACTCAGTGTGATCCACATGACCCCAGCCTCTGCTGCCCAGCAGCATTCATAGATGTAAACAGCATATGCACTGGGAATAAATATTTACCAAAAAACAAGCTACATTAGCAGAGCTGGGAGGGCTTTGGACTGGAGACTGCAGGAGGCACTGTCAACTCCAGCACCTTGATAGGACTCCAGAGCATCTGGAAAAAAAATGGAACATGTGTACTGCCAGTCAGGGTGGAGGGGACCAGCTGAACAGCCCAGCTCTTCTCTGTCAAGGGAGACAGCCTGGGTGCTGAATAGGATGCCACAGAGCAAGACCCCATAGCATCAGCAGAGACGCATGAAGAAAGAGTCATGATCTAATTAATTGCTAAGAGATGCAGGAAAGGTCCCAGGGTTCAAAAGGCCTGGGTAATTATAAAGATAACAAGTAACAAGACCATCACTTCTGACTTATCTTGAGTGTTCACTGCAAGGACAGTGGGACACGATAAGGCTTTTCTGTCCTCCAAAATACTCTGTACTTTTAAAATTAACTTTTCACGTTATTCATCAAGATGAAAAAACAGCCACTTTTTTTTTTTTTCTTGAGAAAACAATAGAACTTCTCAAGTATTTCAATGTGGAAACAAACTGTTGCATTTCCAAAATAAAATGTTCTCTCTACTGGCAGGCTGCACCTGAACTAGGGAATTTGTCAGCCTCTTAGCTGAACCTTGACTTCAACTTGAAAAGATTGACTTTGAAACAGGCTGGCCCATTCTCCTTTCTGTAAATTGAGCCAGATCAACACTGTTGCAGCTATCCAGAAGTCTGCAACAGAACCCATCAGTGATGACAAAGTCTCTGCCTTGCGGCCACTGGGACTTCTAAAACCTATTGAATTCACAGCAGTGCAACCAGTGAACTGCTGAGATTTCAGAGAAGCCTAAATCCTTTGTCACTCTCTATAGCAGATAAGAGCACTGGCATCCTGCCACTGCCAGTCAGATGGGTGAGCTAATGAAGATATCCAACATGAAAACATCCTATGTCTGACTTTTTTGTTGTTGAATTGATGAATTCTGAAGTAAGGGATGGAGGGAATGGGAAAAATTTTGCTTGGGATGTTTCCAACCAACTCTTGAATATGCCTTCAAATAGCCAGGTTTACATCAAGCCATGTGCGCTGCTGGGCCATGAAGAATTCTGCCTTCTGGCAGTAGGTCAGTCAAGTTTCCATGTTTCTCTAGGCTTCTCAGTCAAAGAGAGGGGATCTGGCTGAGAAGACTCTTCAGGCATGGCACAACATGGCAAATATGTTTGGGAGGAGCAGCACTGTTAAGGAGTGGTAAGAAATGGAGCTCTCAGCCCACCAACACCCCAAAATTCATAGAATCATAGAATAGTTAGGGTTGGAAAGGACCTTAAGATCATCAAGTTCCAACCCCCCTGCCATGGGCAGGGACACCTCACACTAAACCATATCACCCAAGGCCTCGTCCAACCTGGCCTTGAACACTGCCATGGATGAAGCATTCACAACCTCCCTGGGCCATCTATTCCAGTGCTTCACCACCCTAACAGGAAAGAACTTCCTTCTTATGTCCAACCTAAACTTCCCCTGTTTAAGTTTTAACGCGTTACCCCTTGTCCTATCACTACAGTCCCTAATGAAGAGTCCCTCCCCAGCATCCCTATAGGCCCCCTTCAGATACTGGAAGGCTGCTATGAGGTCTCCACGCAGCCTTCTCTTCTCCAGGCTGAACAGACCCAACTTCCTCAGCCTGTCTTCATACAGGAGGTGCTCCAGTCCCCTGGTCATCCTCGT
Organism: Pezoporus occidentalis; assembly: GCF_034315485.1. Classification (NCBI taxonomy): domain Eukaryota; kingdom Metazoa; phylum Chordata; class Aves; order Psittaciformes; family Psittacidae; genus Pezoporus; species Pezoporus occidentalis. Next base: position 175,660 of record NW_026913554.1, read on the forward strand.
GGCCCTTCTCTGGACTTGTTCCAACAGTTCCATGTCCTTTTTATGTTGAAGACACCAGAACTGCACACAACACAAAAAGTGAGGTCTCACAAGAGCAGAGTAAAGGGGCAGGATCACCTCCTTCGACCTGCTGGTCACACTCCTTTTGATGCAGCCCAGGATATGGTTGGCTTTCTGGGCTGCAAGCGCACACTTCCTGCTCACATTCATTTCCTCATCAACCAACACCCCCAAGTCTTTCTCCGCAGGGCTGCTCTGAATCTCTTCTCTGCCCAACCTGTAGCTGTGCCTGGGATTGCTCCGACCCAGGTGTAGGACCTTGCACTTGGCATGGTTAAACTTCATGAAGTTGGCATCAGCCCACCTCACAAGCATCTCGAGGTCCCTCTGGATGGCATTCCTTCCCTCCAGCGTATCAACCAAACCATGCAGCTGTAATTACCAAATTACTGGAAAGCGAAATGAACCACCATGTCTCCCTTCCTCTCCCCATCCCACTTGCATGCCCCAGTACAGCATTTGCTTACTGACCCTATACGGAGTTGCAGCAGAACTGTGTGTTCCTCCATCCACACCACTGCCACAACCCTCACACATGTCTGGGTATGCAAACCCTTGGACCAGAGGATGTCCCTGAGGAGGAGGCCAAGTGACAAGGTGAGGGCTGCGGGGAGCTTGTAATTACCATAGGGGTGTACTCTGTCACCAGGCGAAGCTCATTGATCCGAATGAAACGAGTCATCTTCTCAGCATCAATATCATTGTTGTTCATATCCAGATCCCTCCTCTGATTGTCTACCTGAAGACACACAAAGACACCAACAGTCACAGCTGTCCTCTGCTCCTATCGCCCCCTCCAGAGACACTGTTGGCACTCACTCACGGAGGCATCCACTCCCTGGGACACCACTGTCCTCTCTCTGCCACCACATAATCCCCACTTCTGAAAGTCCAGCACCTGCAGAGACCAGCCTGCACCTCTAGATAAGGGTCTTCCACCCTCTTTCAGTTTCCCAAAGACAAGGCAAACTCATGGCATTACAGAGATCACCAATGACTCTAGACATCCCTACAGTATCCTCTCCTGATGCACTGGAGACAGGGAGGATTAGCTGATACACTATTCAAGGTGTTGTGGGGCGAGATCACAAAATAGCCTAACTCCTAGCATCAATTTTGGCTTTACATCCCTTTTCAAAATCTTCATCTGCTTATTCTATTTCTTCTGCAAGTAATAAACATTAGCATGGGCCTGTATGGATTTCCTGGAAACATTGTGAAAGCAGGAAATCTCTCCAATAAAAAGAGGATTTTTTTTTTCCAGTACAGCAGAAAAAAAAAAAAAAAGAAAAGAAAAATATCCAGCCCCGCACATTTTGGTTTTAGATGAAAATCCACACTGCCACATATCTCCCCACACTCCCTCCCTCCCCCCAGATGATGTGATTTTATTGAGGTCTTGGTGACCCTGTAAACGGAAGAAAAAAAAAAAGCAGTCAACCACTGAATGATAGCTAAACCACCTGAAGGGGCAGAGCTGCCTTGCAGCATATGCAGGACACGACTGAGTTGAGCCATGGGGATGCTGGGCTGTAACATGTAACAGGATCAAAGTTTGGTATTTGAAGGCCTTCAATACACGTGTTGAATGAGGTTCTCGGGGCTGAGGAAAAGTCCACATGCATAGCCCATAGTTTACTCTCTGCATCTGTAACAACCTCTCAAAGTGCTTGTGTTAGTTTTTCCAGCAGTGTGCATTTAAAGCCTTTTTTGGTGTTCTGTGGTCATTCAAAAGGTCTTTGATCTAGTAGGGAGCCACAGCACCCTGTCTGGCAACTCAAACTAGTGCTTTTCAGACTGCACAGCCTCATTCCTCTTGTAGATTTTCCTCCTCCATAAAATGAAAGGGCAGCTCTACTCAAGTAAATGAGATCAGGCCAATGTGACACCTTGGTGGGTGAGAACAGACAGGCCTTGGGAACCAATCTAAAGACTCCAGACTCCACGGAAAGTCTTCTCTTGACTTTCATGGGCTTCTTAAAACATCTGATTTCCATTTAGGGATAATAACTTCTTAAATCTGCAGTCAACATTCATGATCTTAAGGAAATAAGGCTGGGAAATAGCCTGCATCTAATAGTTGAAGATCAGTCAAAATGTCTTTATCACTCCATATAACTAGCTTGCTCGCATCTGTTAATTATGTTCTTTATAGGTCTACCAAGCCAGATTCCTCACTAGAACAAATCAATTTCCCTTCACCATATACAAAAAAGTGTCACCAGTTGACACTAGCCCATCCTACTACTGTAATTACAGTTTAAACTTGAAGCAAAAGCAAAGAAAAAATGAGTTTATGCTTCTGATTCACTGCTGTCCTGGTCACACATCTTCAAATCAGTATTTGATTCAAAGTTCCTGTCTCAGCTCTTTTTTTCTTTTCCTTTTTCTCTTTGATCCTTTACTCCTACATGGTATTCAGCACAGAATAAAAGGAAAAATATCTGAATACCTTAATTTAAAAAAAACTGACAATTAGATAAGTGAGTTGTCAACCACATTTAAACCTGACTAGTGCATTAGCTTCCTGCTTGGTTTTTGTTTTGTTTTGTTGGGATTTTTTTTTCCTTATTAAACAAGATTTCAGCTGCAAAAACTGGACCATGAGCAAAGAATATTCAATATAATCCAAATTCTAACAATCCAGACATTTTCTTTTATCAAACACCCTCCCAATGCAGTCATCCTCACTATCTGCCACAGTGAAAAACAAAGGAACTTTTCAGTATTTTTGGAAGAAAATCAGCATGACTAAGAAACAAAACGGAGATGGGTGTCGCTTCAAATTGCAACGCCTGCACATAGCAAATAAAAGGTTAAATAAAAGGACCTGCCTACCTATTGCTCACTCTTGGATCATCCTTTCTGAATTATTTGGATAATGACAGTGGTAAACATAGTGCAGGAAACTATGAGAAAGGAAGGGGAACAAACTGGCTTTGTCCAATCTTTGACCAGCCTGCATCTAGGACTTGGCCAAGCTGTCACATTTAGTTTCCCTGTTACACATAGTGTGTCTTCATTGCACTCCCCTTCCCAGGTTGTGCTTAGAGCTCTGCTGACACAACAGACTTCACTGGCTTTCAGGACATCTTGTGCTGCCTAGAGCTGCTCTTCTAAGATACATCTCTCTTTCCAGTATTCTAGTACCACACTTGTGTGAGAAGGGGCCACACTAGGACATGGATATAATCGGCAGAATACTCGCTCTTAGCTTTTTTTGGTACTCTCGAAGCAAGTATATAGCCCTTCTCAATACTATCTCCTTGAATTTCAGCAAACTTCAAACTTCAGTAGCTTCAAATTCAGTGAGGCACCAGCACTTACTGAATACAACTGTATCCATCCCTAAGAAACTGCAAAGTAACATTTTTAATGGGCCCATGCCCAGAGCCCGTTTAGGGAATAACTGCAAATCATAGTGTAGCAGACAGAAAAAGTGTTTGGGACTTCTTTTGGTGGCAGACCATTTATAACTGCAGAGACCTGGTCTGGATCTGTTTTCAGTCATGATGGAAAAGTTGTGCACTGATTGAGACAGCCTTGCCTGTCTGAAGTGATGCTTGGTAAGATCTGATGTCATGCCTACTGTGTTGATCCATTGTAACATGGCCTCTAGATGCTCTTTGTGTGCCTCAGGAGCCTTACCAAAACCATGGGAACCCATTCAAGTAAAACTAAGTTCCAGGCAGGTCACTCAGAAACAGAGATGTCATTCTTTACTCTGGGTGCTGGACCAGATCCATAGGGCAAACACTTAAAATGGAGAACCTTATCAGGTGTAATAAATGTTGCATATTTTGGTGATGGGTACTCTGCAAGTGAAAAGCAAAAGGCCTCTTTGGGGCAGGAAGCTCTACAGATGTGTTTTTAGGTGGGCAAGCAGTGACTGTCAATGACAAGCCTTGGCTTTTGGCTTCCTCTAAGGTGACTGCCATGGGCAGGGACACCTTCCACTACACCAGGTTGCTCCAAGCCTTGTCCAGCCTGGCCTTGAAGACTGCCAGGGATGTGGCAGTCACAGCTTCTCTGGGCACCTTATTGCCAGTGTGCCACCATAGTGAAGAATTCCTTCCTAATGTCTAAGAGATGAGCAGCTTTAAACTTCTCTGTCACTACTGCCTGGGGATTTCACTTCTCTACCGTGACCGCAGGCAGGTCTTTAGCGCTTGTCCTAGAGCCCCTCTCATCAAACCTAGCTGGCAGGGGAACTCCTAAACCGGGGAGGTGATGCTAGGGGATACAGCTTGTTGCACAGCACCCTGTTTCCCGAGGCGGGAGCAGCTCGGGGGCAGCCGCGGCTAGCCCCGTCTGGCTCCCCTGGGTCATCTGGCCACGGCGGCGGCGGTACGGTGAGTGCTGTCCCCTGACAACGCCGCTCCACGTCCCTCCACGCTACATCGCGGGCTCACGCACCATGCGGAATAACGTGACGGTGTTCGCCTCGACGCCGTAGTGGGACAGGACCGCGGGGCTGGTGCTGAGGCCGAAGGGCACCTCCGGGATCCGGCCGGCCGTCAGGAGAAACTGGGATGCTTCGGGGCTCTCCGGTTCCTGCGGAGGGAGGAGGGGACGTGTGGAAGGCGGAGCTGGGGAGCGGTGCCCGCCGCCCTCCATGAGGTAGCGCGAGGGTGACACCTAGCGGCCGTCAGGGAGAACCGCCCGGTTCAGCCCACTTGCCGGGAGAGAGAGGAGAAAACCGGGCAGCCGAAGGGAGGAACAGCATCTTCCGCTCCAGTTATCACCCTGCCTGCGCTGCAGGGATCCTGCAGAGATCGCCCTCCTCCCCTTGCCCCGCCAACCATCGCTCCTCCCCAGAATCAGGGATGTTACAGGCGGCGATGCCCGACGCGCTGTGGGTGTCACAAACACAGCTGGCAGGTGCCACAGCGCTGTGTAAGCCTGGCCTTGCCTTTCTGTGAACCCACACGTCTTACCCACACACTTGCAGGTGACACTGTGATCGTGAGAAGCCCCAGAGGTCTCAAAAGGGAGGGGAGAAAGCCAGAATCTGGATGTAGCATGCTTAAATATATATACATGTTTGTCATGAAATCATGGAATCAGAGAATCACAGAACGGTTTGGGTTGGAAGCGACCTTAAATCTCATTCAGTTCTAACCCTCCTGTCATAGGCAGGGACACCTACCACTAGACCAGGTTGCTCCAATCCCTGTCCAGCCTGGCCTTGAACACTGTCATGGATGAGGCAGCCACAGCTTCTCTGCACAACAGGTTCCAGTGTCTCACCTACCCTACAATGAAGAATTTCTTCGTAACAGCTAATCTAAATTTACTCTCTTTCAGCTTAAAGCCATTGCTCTTATCCTGTCCCCACACGTCCTTGTAAAAAAATCCCTCTTCATCTTTCTTGTAGGCACCCTTTAGGTATCAGATACAAATGTATAATTATGCACATACATGTGTGTATAAAATAAATATATAAAAATGCAATTTTTAAGATAACCTTGGATTTAGAGTCAGTGGTTTACAACTTTTGTAAAAACACCATGCATTAGTAGTATCCTGGCTCCTTTCAAAAAGCTGTCTTAGACACATACTTTAAAAAGTAGCCAATGCAAACACATCAAGGGATAAAAACGTGCAATTTCTCAGTAATTTAAGGTCCATTTTCTTTCTTGAGCAAGAGCATTGGCTACAGCCTTAACCCGTATTGAAGCATCCCTTGCTATTCCCATTCCAACCTTTTGAGTAATGTATTTTTGATAACTTTTATTGGATTTAAATTCTCAAGACATAGTCTCTGCTAGAAAATAACTGGTTTTTCTTTTTAGTTTGAACCATCAGTTCAGCTGTTTGTGAGCCCAGAGAGGATGGAAAACAAAATTCTTTCTTATTCAAAAGAAAAACATGTCTCGTGACCTATTTAGAAATGCCAGCACATCGACATGGCTCTGGTGAGAGCACTAAAGCCTGGGGTGTGAATAACTGCACTGAATTTTGGAGCATTCCTGGGAAAGTTGGGGTTTAATCAGGCCAAGTATTGCCCTTTCTTGCAGACACGCAGGGTTTCTGGAGCAGTGTGCTGTTTTTCCATCATGGCATTCTGTTCCCAGTCAGAGAGGCTGTGCTCATTATACAGGAAGCTTGCCGAGCCACGTACTGCAGTGAATTAAAAGGCTGCAGTAGAAAAATAATTTATGGAGAACAGAGAACATGGGCATTATGTGGATGAATATACTCTTAGGCAGAGGGCCAAGACAAGCCCTCATGGCACACATAGGTCTTTATCCACTGTTTAAACGCAGCCCTGTCATGCTTCAGGCACTGGATGACCGACACGTTGCTGCCTGCTGCCTCGTGCTCCTGGCAGCCTGGGCTGCATGGCACCAGCCTCCTGTCTTACTCTGTGGAATGAAATCCTGCACCAACAGAGAGGCCACAGTGGCACGAAACACCAGTGGTTATGCCCTTGCATAGCTTTGCCCAGCAAGAACCCACAGTCCCTGCTGCTGCTTAGCAGCAGGCTCTGTGCCCCAGGTACAGCCTTGCCACAAGCCCAGTCAGCTGTCCAAGGGGAAGGAGGCATCTCCATACAGTGAGATTCCCTTGCTGGTTTGCAGCACTGCAGCACTGTAAGAGCGAGGAGCTCCAAATGCCTGCAGGCACTGCAGGTGAGGCAGCTGGTGCTCTCTGATCAGTGCTTAGCAAGGCCCCTGGGGCACTAGCCTCCAGCACTCACATGCTTCTTGCTTCATACCATCAGTCCTCACTCTATGGCAGGCTGTAAGATGCCATTGCCCTATACCAAGGCCACGATGCCCTCCCTAGGCTGCCCTCCAGCCCCTGGCATGGGGCAGAAGAAGGAAGGTGCTTTCAGAAGGAGCTGGTTTTGAAAAGCTGAGGTCTTTTCTGACAGAAGCGATGAGGCAGTGTCTGGGCAGCAGAAGCCCAGAGCAGAGCTCAAGGAAAAGGTGCAAAAAGGTGCAATTTGGGCACCTTAAAAGTAATAAGGATCCTGACAAAGAGGTCCCTGTTTTGCGCTCTACATAAATATTTTTGTCTTGTTTTCTGAGGAAAAACATTCACGTCATTTTGGGAGCAAGGGACGCAGGCCATCACTCACCTTTGAATTCAATTGAACTCATGCACGAAGAGGCAGAGGCCTCAAGGGTATCAACTGGGGAACAAAGCAGCAAGGCAGAGAGACCATGCCTACACTGCCCCTGGGAGGAGGCTGAAGCTTGAGCTCACTGCTGGACTTCAGAGGGCCTGCACCAGTGCTGCTCCCCAATACCCAGCTTCCTTAGCCCCATGACACAGGCATTGCCTTGTTTTGTCATTGCTGCCTAAAGCAAACAACTGACATTCCCACACATGCCTCGCCAACACTGCTTCTCTGCCACCCACATTCCCATTTTGCTTCCCCTGCAGTGTTTCTCTTTCTCTAGCTCCAGGGTTCCTATGACCTCCTTCACCTTCCTCCTTTGCTTCATCTCCCTTCCCACACATAGAACAAATTCCCTGCATTCCCTCTGTGGCGTGTCACAGCCCCAGCACCTTTTGGGACAGGAGCTGCCTTTGGAAGGTGTATATGACACTTCCAGCTCCATGCTCTCATCAGGGTGGGACTGAGCTCATAGTTGGTGGAGGGGAGATACTGTGAACACACCTGGAAGAATCCAATGACTGCTACCTCTGCCCCACTGATGAAGGCTTCAGCATCCTCAACATTGTCCAACAGGACAGGTTTCTCTGCAGTGCTGGCTGTGCCTGGAAAGGAGAGGTCATGATTGGACAGAGGGTACACAAACAGCTCCCCAACATGCATGAAAACATCCCACCCCTTACAGTCTCACCCACACACCTCTCCTGCAAGCTCAACAGAACCCTTCTGGGTAAGAAAGACTCCCCACAGCAGACCCAGCCTTTCCCCAAGCCAGGAGAAATTCTCGCTTACTGTGGGATGCAGAGCTGTTGTCTCCAACACACGCTGCTGGAGAGCCCCTGGTGAGCAGGATGATCAAGAGGCACAGGAAGATGGAGGTATTCATGGTGCCAGCTTGCCCTGTCCTCGCCATGGCACTCTGCTCCACTCCTCTCCAGCAAGAGACACGTCAGCTGCTGCAGGGGCCCACAGCCCCTCCCTGCGTGGTGGGAAGAGAGCAGCTGGCCCAGGGTGGTGCCTTCAGCTCCAGAGAGAACCTCCTGGCTGGGAGAGAGCCCCTCGCTGCTGCAGAGGCAGCAGCCTTGGAGAGCCTCACCAACACCACCACCGGTGCATCCTCACAGACAGTGCTGGATGCTTTGGCTACCCTGTGCCTGTGTGACCAGATGCCCCAGCTGGGTAAGAACATTTCCCCTCACAGAAGGAGCCACTGCACTTCTCCAAGTGCTGGGGCACAGAGGGTGATGCTCCCTTGTGCTTGGCCAACAGGGCAGTCACTGGGACATGTTTTGAAGGAGGTGGGCTATTTTCCTCCTGAAACATGCTCTTAAACCCTCCTATAATGCATTCTCCACATACACGTAACTGAAAAACACACTCTAGAAAAGAATGTGACGCTTATACAGAAAAGAAGAAAGAAACTGGTTTTATTCTTGGGACACTGAAGTCTTGTTACAGCATCTAGCTGCATTCCCCCGACTGGTTTTGCCTGCACAAGGATGGATTTTAACAGGGTGGGGCACCAGATACAGACCAGGAGACCATCATGGAAGGTAAGTAACCATTTACGGTGAGTCAGAACACATGGCAAGTATAACTCAGATAGGGATTTTCCAGGGACCAGTCCACCCTGCCAGGTGATCTTGTTTCCTAGAAAAGGCACTTCTGGGACCAGAGTTGGTACAGGAGAGATGGAGGCAGCAGGAGGAAGTACTGGGAGAAAGGGAGGGAGATGCTTTCCAATTTAACCCATTAGGGGTAATGATGGGGTGGTGGTGAAAAAGGGCGGGTTATTTTCAGTGTATCAGAAGCAGCAGCAAAGGCCGCCTGCAGGCCTGTGCATCGACCGAGGCTGGCACAGAGCCCCAGCACCCATGGGAAGGGCTGCCAGGGTTGTGGCTGGCCACAGTGGCAGGAAGGAGCAGCGTGGTGGGCATGGCCCACCTGGAGACTGGTGCAGGAGGCAAGGGGATTGGAAGGGGGAAGGCAAACTGAGTGAACTCATTCTGTCCATTCCTTCTTGATGGACAGGTTCCACTCCCAGGTGAGATGGTCATGCTTGTCATCATCCGTGAAGAAGGATTTGTTGTGATAGGTGCCTCGAGCCAGCATACCCTTAGGAGCCTCCTCAACAGGTGTCAGGAACTCGTACTCCTCTGGCCGTGGCCCGTAGCTGCCAACCATGAATGTGGCTTTGTCCACTAGGAGAAAATAATCCACAGGGTATGAGTCCCATAGGTGGAGAATGATCAAGGAGCATGGGCACAAATCACAGACAGAAAGGGGATAGTGGGGAGAAAAAGGGACAGTCCATGTCAGCAAGGGGAACAGAATCAGTGGGAGAAGTTAGTGAAGCATAAGGACAGCTGGAAAGATAAACGGATGGGCAGAAGGACAAGCAACTCAGTCAGTACCGTCTCATATGTATGTTCTGCTGGAAGGGAGTGGGTACACCCAGTGTATGGCTCAAGATCTCTCTTGATCCCCTGCTACTCTATTTTCTTGTGAGAAGACACCACTTGAGTGTGCAGGAGCCTTAGAGGTGGTTGCATGCAGAAATGCACATGGGGGATGTGTGTATGCAAAATGGGGCTCTCCTCTGCCTCATCCAGGCAGGGCAGCACTGCACAAAGAGGAGTGCTTTTTGGGGCAAACACAGGGCTCTGTACACAGCAGGAAGTTCCATAGAGCAGTTCTGAATTTTACCAAGTGCATTTGGAAGAGCTTTCAGGGGGTGACAAGCTCCACATATGCTGAGCCACTCTAAAGGGGAGGAGTGGAGGTGAAGAGCTCTGTATAGAGAGGAAATCTGTGGCAAGCACTGTCTAACCAGTGTCTCTGAGGACTGCTGCTGCAGACGGTGGCGTAGCATATAGATACCAGAGCTCACTCATACTGAGTTCGCACAGGAACAGGAAGCAGTTGGCCTGGGTGATTCAGGGTGCAGGCTAAGGCACTCTGCTGAGAAGCCTTGCCTCCTACATGGTGGCACAGGGTGGGCCTTGGGACCAGGGGAGACCCTGTCCTCATCCAGAGATGCTGGCACACTTCTTTAAGCAGAGGGAACACAGAGGTAGAAGCACTGATGTGCAAGGCAAAGAGCCCTTACCCTTCACCCCTGTCCGGTAGGTGTGCTGCACGTATTTCAGTCCCGACACAATGTCCCTGTTTACCTGCAAGAAGTGACCAGAAAGAAGTGTCAGGGGAGGGGGGTTGATTTAATAGCTGCTGGTTTTCCCTCTCCTTGGAGACATACCCATCTTGGCTTCCTACACCACTGCTCTCAAAGGTTCAGCACAAGGCACATTGTGAGGACTTCTCCATAGGCACCTGGAGACCTGCAGCATCCTCTGTGCATTTCCTGCACTTCTCCATCCTTTCCCCTGACTTTGAAGCTGACTGAAGCACATCAGCCAGCTTCACAAGACGGGCTGATGAGGACAAAGAAAAGCGAAGCAGGGAATTCCTGGTTAACAATTTCCGTGTTGAAAACCAGACAGGTATGACTAGGGTTATCCATGTAGCACAAATTGGGGGGCAAGGTTAACTGAACACTCCCAGCTACTCTCTAAGCTCTGTGGAGAGCTGGCAAGTTTCTCCTCAAAAGACAGAGGGGCACAGTTTTCTTCATAGTTTTTCCTCAGACCTCCTATGGATAGCTTGAATGTACCCCTTGCTGTCCACCTCCAGCATACATCAGCTCCCCACAGCACTACTCAATCTGGAAACAAGATGGGCAGATCCTTTTAAATCCCAGGAGATAATTCACATGGTGCCAGCTCTTACCAGCCTTAGGACTGAGGGAGGGAGTTAGAATAACTTGTCTGGCTCCAGGCATCTCCTGTCAACAGCCTTCAGATACAGATGGAAATATTTCATAGCACAAAGGAGAGCTGGAGGTGTCTCTGGACACAAATTAATCTCTGAAAAAGCAAGCTTCAGAGAAGAAGGGAAATCTTTCCTACAGAATGAAACACATTAACACTTTCCCTTGTCCATTTCAGGAGAGCTATCTTCCTTCCCTTTTTGCCTTCTCTGCCAAGCTCAGCTTTGTCTGCAGCAAACATTTGTTGGGGATGACCACTTCATTGTTGGGGATGACCACTTCAGCACTGGATGCCATGCTGGAGTGTGGCCAAGTTTCATTTTCAGCTGGAAGCAGAAGAAATGGCTGACACACTGGTTAGCGGGAGAGGGGAAGAAATGAGCCCATTTGGATATATCGTGACCCACAAGAACTCAGGCAACTTCAGCCAAATGCTATGGTATTAAATCTTTTTTTATGTATTCAGCCTTCCAGTTCCTAAAGGAGGGCTACAAGAAATCTGGAGAGGGACTTCCTACATGGGCATATAGTGACAGGATGAGGGAAAATGGCTTTCATCTTAAAGAGGGTAGGTTTAGATAAGATATAAGGAAGAAATTCTTTACTAGAAGGGTAGTGAAGCCCTGACAGAGGTTGCCCAGAGAAGCTGTGGCTGCCCCATCCCTGGCAGTGTCCAAGGCCAGGTTGGACAGGACTTGGAGCAACCTGCTCTAGTGGAAGGTGTCCCTGCCCATGGCAGGGGGTTGGAACCAGCTGAGCTTTAAGGTCCCTTCCAACCCCAACCATTCTATGATTCTATACATGATGCTCAGCAACGCCAACTGAACCAGTACTTCATGGAAAGCAATTTTCTCTTCTCCTCCCTGTCCATTTCCACTTCGTGTGAAGTAAAGGTTTTCTGGTGGCTAAAATGCAAAGCCAAACTCAGCCAAAACTAGCCATCTGGCTTCCAAACCACCTGTTATTCACCACTGTGAGTGGACAGAAAGCAACTTCTTCCAAGGGGCAATCAAGCACAAGCAATTCCCTGGAAATACCCAATCCCTTGTTGGGCAGAATGACACATGAAGCTATGGAAGCTTTACAAAGGCCCAACTTTTAGGCAGGCATGCTGCCTGGCTCTACTTATCTGGTAGGCTGCCACTGACCAGACTCAGCAAGTGATGAGAAGCAACAGGAAGGAAAACAACTCACTCTGAAGTGGATCTTAACTCTATATTCCACTCCTTCCTTTAATACGAAGGTCTCTTTCTTGAGTGTTTCAAGATCACCTGTAAGGAGAGGATCAAGCCATTAGCTAGACATGTCACAGTGGGAAGAAACCACATGCAAGGAGGATGGGGATGGGATTGGTGTCAAAACCAAGTGTCCCTTCAAGCACAGCACACTTGCAAAATGAGTACTCAGAGGTCTGTGTAAGCAGTTGCCCTGTTGAGCGCACATACACAGAAACGCCTAGGTGTACATATGTATTGACTCTATGAATGTGCACAAGGTAGCAATCTCTGGCACAGCCTTATGCAATGAAAACTGAAGAATCATGAAATGGAAAAGTTCTACCTGCAAAAACTATGTACATATAATTCCGAGACATGACTATCAACAAGGACCATCTTGGACCTCAGCTGAACTTCAGAGCAGCATGTCTTATTTCTATCAAAAGGGAATCATACGCTTATGGGGGACAAAGGCTCATTTGTTAACCAAATGCCAGCTGCATAGAAACACTTGGGAAATAGGATTCTGGTGAACTGGAAAAAGAAACTGGAAAATCTGCATGTTAATTTAATTCCAATGAATGAACAAGCTAGAAAATGGATTCTGAATGGAATGTTGGAATTTTTATTTAATGCTCACCTGAAACACAGCATGAGCCTCTCAAACCCAGCCCCTCTAATCAGTGGGATATTGAGGTTACACCTGCCTTAGCTGTGTAGTTGAGGTCAGGGCTGTCTTTGGAAGTGAAACTCTAGATTATTCTATTCTATGTGTCTGTGTCCACATCTATGAAGATAACGCCTAAACAAACACAGGTCTGGGCACATATACACAAAGATGTTTATGCACAGACCCACTGATGGGAATCAGCAGAAGCATGTGCATGCTTCACCCATGCCCAGCCCTGGCTTGGGTGACTGAGCATGTTTTACAGCTGCTGCCCAGCTTGTGAGGCTGCCTGGACCCTGCAGGGTTCTGAGTGGTTTTGGTTGAACAGGAAGCCTCTCTGCTCCTCTGGACCCAGCTTCCTCTCTCTACAGAAAAGCCCATATAAGGTGAAGCCTGGTTCTCTCCCCATGTCCTCAGGAGCCGGAACTGCAGCATTGCTTGGTTCTGAAGTTTCAAAACAGTCGGTTACCCAAATGCATGCACATCCCATGTACTCGTGAGGTCTCATTGAAAGGAAGGAAGAAGAGAATGCAGGAAACACTCAGGAGCTCCTAGATTAGTCTAGCCAGAGAAAAAGACCCTCAACAATTTTCTCTGTACATCTCCTTTTTCATACACATAAGAAACAAGGCTAAGATGGCCTTAGAGTTCCTCTAAAATCCACTGTAGCATCCCAAAGACAAGCTGCCTTTCAATGTGAAGCATGCCAGGGCCTTTGCTTTTCCCCCTTTGTGCACAGTGGCAGTCTGTACCTACCTGTAAGGTCCATGGTGATTGGTCCTGGAGCAGAGTCACATACCAGGGTGAGGCGGGTGACCACCACATTGGGAGCTGTTGGGTCTGCAGGAAGGAAAGCTGTTAGCTTGGGGGAAGCTGTTAGCTTGCAATATTAAAGGGGGGAGGAGGGGGGTGGAGGGGGGAGACTGAACACTGTGTCTGAACACTGAAGAAACACAGAAACTGCACTTCACGGAACACCTAGTAACAACAGACTGTTAGTACAACAGGACCATGCATCTACCCCAGTCTGCCAACATGGATCCCTCCAGCCTCCATCCCAATACCTAGAGGAGGTCTTTCCACTGCAAGGCAATCCCCCCATAAGATCATTCTGAGCAACAAGTCTCTCTTTCAGCATATACTGGTCCCCTCGGGGGTTTTTAACCCTTCAAGGGTCCTCCAAGGCCCACAGACCTCCCACCACAAGTCTCTTTCTGATGTCAGCATGCCCTAGTAATCTTACACCTAATGGTCAGAGCATCTTCCCTGTTTCTTTCACATGCATCTTTCCACCTGTCCATCCCCAGTCCTCCAACAGAAGCAGCTCATATGCCTGGTCAAACAAGCTCCCTCTTCCTTAAGGCCACTTTGCACCATCCCCACAGCACACTGTTGTGATGCATCTCCCCAGTCCCTTCCTATCAGAATGCCCCAGCCTACCTACTACCACAGGTCCATCTCCCAGGAGGGACTTCTTGTATTTAGCAAGGCTTTCATCATCCTTGTCCAACTCTTGCAGCTCCTGCAGTGTCTTCTGGGGAGGAGGTTTGTAGTTGAGTTTCCCATCCAGCTCATCATCATCATCCTCCACATGAGGTTCTTGGGTCTTCTCAGTCATGGTCACTTGGTCTGGGTAACAGAGGAGGGGGTAGTCAATGAGATTGGTTTGGAAGGCAATCCCCAGGGGCAATTGCTCTGGGCGCAGCGCGGCTCGACCCCTGGATAGGCAGGCACACACCCAGCACGGAGCGGGATCGTTAAAGACAAATGGCGCTGGTGATCAGCCGCAATCCCGGCACTGCCGAGCCGATATTCTGGCTCGAACACAATCCCCCTCTGCCCCCGCTCCTCTCCCTGCAGGCACCACGCGCACACGCAGACCTACAGACCTACACCATTCTTCCCTCCTGGGGAGGAGGTGCAAGAGCGGAGGCTGAAAGCAGAGTGATTTACAGCCACTCTGCAGCACAGTTGTGGCCGGCAGCCCTGCAATTACAAGCCACCGTGTAAGGCTTCAGTGCTCGCCAGCTATCTCACACAAAGAGCCACTACCACGCACTGGGGCACAGAGAGACATGAATAAATCCAAGGCCAGGGGTTTCATTTACCCTTTCACAATAGGCTAAAAGCCACGTTTCATAGAAAGCTCAAATACCTGGCAGCAGCTCCCTTATATTAGCAAGTAGCCCTCAAGGAAATGCATCCACTACAGTCTTATCTGCTGGTGTTCCCAGTGCTTGCTCCAGGAACAGCTCACTTCAGGAACCCAATCTTGTCTCCTTCCCGCTGAGGAAGGAAGCATGATGGTGACTGCATCCAGCCCAGCTGCAGAGCAGCCATGTGTACCTGTGCTGCATCAGCAGCGTTTCTCCGAAAAGAGAGGCAGGATGGCTGGAGCCCGCAGCCAGCACAGCCAGGACACGCACTGCTGAATGCAGGCATGCAGCAAAGCTGCTTGGGTGGCATCCCAAATGGGAGCCAGAGCGGGGAGAGATCAACTGATGAGCAGCCAGGGCATGGAATGACAGAACAGGAGACAGGCAGGAGAGGTGAGCAGTGCTGCGCCAGGTCCCCCTTAGTCAGCTGCCTGCCTTGCGGAGCCAGATGCATGGTTCCAGACACTTTCCCATTCTTCAGAGAAAGGCGGAAAACAGCAGTGCTTTAGCGCAGCAGCAGTTGTCACAAATGGCCAAGCCATTCCTTGCTGTTTGGCAGCAAAAGAATTTGGTCAAGCTACACAGTTCATTCAGTTCACTTCCACTTATCCTTGTATTAGCCCCTTTTTCAAGACCGTCTCAACTAAAAAATTCCCCATTTGCCTGATTATTTGCAGTTTCCCCAGCAAGCCCTTTATCCTTCTCTGCAGCTGGCCTTAATATTCACCCCTGCTCCCTTAAGTTAAACTGGGAGCTAGTGGGATAGTTCTCTCATTCATTAAACTAGAAAGGGAATGCAAAAAAAAAAAGCTATACACGCAACAGTTCAGGATGAATCAGCAAGTAGAATCAAGCAGCAATGAGTAATATCCAGACTTCCCAGTGCAATTCCAGTGGGGAAAAAATGATGAAAAAATCCCCAAAACAAAACAAAAACCCCACAAAACAGGGAGGGATATATTTACATGTTACAACAGGACAGAGAAGGACCAAGCAGCAGAAGAATAAGAAGAGTGGTGTCACAGTCGAGAATGCTAATGGCCATCACAAGACTATTTGCAATTTTGTAGTGAGTCAGGAATTAGTGCAGAGCAGGCAGCTGGGAAATAAATGGGAATCCCAGCTCACATGAACAGGGAAGAAAACACGTCCCAGCAGCGGAATAACTGTGGCTGAGTTCATGCCCAGCCTTAGAAGTGTGAAGGACTTACACACCATAGGGAAGGCCCTTGAGCTTGTCCTCATGAGGAGGGAAACCAGAAGTTCCCTCAGGACAGCAACAACTGCTCATGCCCCATTGCTCTGCGGCCCCAGCATTAGTCACTTCACAAAGCCTCGCGATCCTCTCAGTGTCGTCCCACATGCAGCACAGGAAAGGGATGTAATGAGCTGCAGCAGCCAGCACCAGGTCTTGCCTTTCACTTGGGCTCCAGCTGCACACCCAATAATTTTCTCTCTCCTGAGTTCTCCCATGATACCAGGCTGCATCTGCCACCACTACAACCACAGCGCAGAACTGCCTGTCTGCCCCTGTCCTCTGGGAGGGGAGCGAGGGTGATTTAACACCAGAGAGAGCAATGGCCACACTCAGAGAAAAAGCAGTCAGGGTTGCACCAGCTGGTTGCTCTCCATCCCTCAGATCTTCCCTTTGCATCACATAAGCCATATAGACATTCCCTGACAGCCCATGTGGGTGGCTCACTGAACAACCCCTGGCTCACATGAATCTTAGTATGGCACTGATGAGAGCCCATTCTGGCATTTCTACCCAGGCTGTGGACCTGACCCTGCCTTCCTGCCAAACTCTCAGGCAGGAAAGAGGACAGCTCACACCTCAGCTGCCCCTGCCTCTACGCGCTCCAACTCTACAAGCTGAGACATGCTACTGGGCTTTGGCACGAGCACTTCCCCAAAGTGAGTGTGGTACCCAATTATTGGGGTCCCTAGGATCCTGTGCCACTGCCCAAGCCAAGGGCTGGGCTAAGATGGAGACCCCCCTTCACGCCACAAGCCACAGTACAAATGAGAAAATTAACCCTATAAATGCTCCACACAAGGAGAAATCTGGACGATTTGTGCCTTGCACCACTACATTTTTCTTGCGTTCCTGCAGCCCCAACTGACAGTCATGCATCACCTGTGCTTCTGAGGCCTGGCAGCACCCACAAAGCAGTGGGGAGAGGGGCAAGGGTAGCGTTAGAGGTCCTTGCCAGAGAGGGAGATGGCTGCAGGAGATGAAGGAGGAATCATGCCCTGCTGAGTGGTGTGAGCATCTCTTGGCTGGGCTCTGCCTGTGCAGGGAAGTGACTGCCCTCACAACTGCAGTACGAATTGGCTTGCAGCAGATGGGGCAGATGGTGGGCACCTCCTCAGCCCCCACACGCCTCCATGGGTGCAAAGAGCGGTGACCCAGGGACAGCATTTTATTTGCCCTCCCTCTGTGCATCACTCCCCCAAAACACTCTCTGATCGAGGGCTTATCTCCAGGAAGTGGGTTTAGCAGGGAGGAAGTAATTTTCCACAGCAGGGGCAAAACACAACGACCCCTCCAGCACCCTCGGCCATGACTCCCCCTCCCACCCCGGGGGGGGGGGGGGGGGGGGAGAGCAGAAAGGGAGCTCGGAGACCGCCGGGTACCATCCCACTGAGGTACACCCACCGACACCCCACGGGGGCCGTCCCACCACCCCGGGGACTGCCTCTCCTTCCCCTGTCCCTCCAGCCCACCACAGCGTGGAGCCCAACTTCCCCCTCGGATGTAGTGGGGGCCCTGCCCGTCTCCCCGGGCAAGGCTGGGCAACGGAGCCAGCAGCCGGGAACAAAGGCGCAAAGTTGAGCCCCCTCCGGGGACATGGAGCCGGGGGTGAGCCCTCTCCTGTCCCCCCACCCGGCTTCTCCCCGGACTCTCTCCGCCGGGGTTCGTACTCACCGGCTCAGCGGCGCCTGCGACCAGGGTCCTCCACTCAGCGCTCAGCTTTGAGCTTTGGCAGTTGGAGCAGGAAGGAAGTTGGTGAAGAGAGGAGAAAAAAAAAAATAACGCTCACACGAATGGGGAAAAAAAAAAAAAAAAGGGCAGCCGCAGCCACCGCCAGAGCCCACTCTCAGAGGAAGCCCTGCACAGTCCCGCATGCTGCAGCGCTCACCAGCGTTCCCCGGCCCCGCTTTGTCTGCGCGCCCGCTGCGTTCTTTTTGCGCAGAGGTGCGCAGGACTTTGTTTACGGAGCTGAGCCCGGCTAGAGACGCGGGAATGTTCCCCGCTCCCGGATCCTTGTGCCTGGGAAAGGGGGCGGGGGGGTGTCTTTGTTTTGCAGTCCTGGCTTTTATTTTGTTTACTTTCCTGGTGTAATTGCGGTCGATTTCAAAAGCTGGCCCTGATTTATACCGATTAAAAAAAGCGGAGAATCACGTTGAGTGTATTGCATAGATGAAGGGATACGGAGGGGTGCAATTGGGGTTCATTACTGATGAACCTCATTTTTTCCTGGTTAACATATGCTACCTGCTGCAATTAATCAGCTAATTGTTCCCAACTCTCAGCCATTTTCACACAAGCAGTTTCATAGAGCAGCTACCTCAGGAAGAACAGGATCTCTTTCCCCAGATTAGAAATGATCAGAAATTATCAGAAAGATTTTACACCACTTCCTTGAGAAATATCTTCAGTCAGAAAAATCCTTCACACACACACAATCCCCAATGCACAACAAATTAGATCATTGGTTTGCAAACAGCAAATATGGATCTGCAACGACTGATAGACTGCTCTTTATGCGTTTCCAGAAGCAAAATAAGCAAAGCAAATCTATTATCAGTGGGCTTAAATTCACTGCCCTGGAGCCACATGTCTATTAAAAAACATGTATCCCACGCAAACTTTTTAAGCTGCAAACAACTGAGTAAAAGGGCTCTCCTAAACGACCAGGAGATCTCGGAGGACAGCAACTGATATTCTCAACCTACAATTGCTTTCATTTAGGCTATAGGTGGCACTTTGATTCTGACCTCATGTTTTTCAAGGGACCAAGAGAACATATGTCTGTCTGGCAATGAATTTCCATTTAGCAGGGGCTGTAGCCTCAGAAACATTTTAAGCTTCCATGAATTAGCTTCACCGCCATGAGAAATTATTTTATTCTCTGCTGCTCTGTTTCACTCCTACGCTAACCCTGCCCATTGGCCAGCACAAGAGAGCTGGTCTGAACACAGCACTGAGCTGAGTTTAAAATGTGCTTCACATGAATATGTAAACAAATGCCTAAATATATAATTTTAAACCCAGATAGGTTTCCCGGTTCTTATTCAAGTGGCCCAATGTGGCTAAACCCTTTTGCCAACACAAGGGAAGGGGCTGTATGGGATAGGGATGGGGAAAGGACAGAGCAAATTGTACCAATGACAGTGCCACATTATGGTGGCTCAAAATGTTCATGTGGATAGCCCTGGCCTGAAAAAGGTGTGAAAAGCTGGATGTGTAAACTATGGGGAGCTTTGAGGAAATGGTCTTGTTAAACAGCCTCTGTGTCTGGTACATCAACTTCTTGTTTCCTGTGCTGTCTGTACTAACACTCTGATTTCAGTAGATTTCCCAATTTGTACTGGGAAACCATAATACCCTTTAGGAGGGTGTGTGGGTTAAGGTTACGGTTCAGTCATGGCTTGGTTTGAAATTCCCTTGGTTTTGGTGGCTGTGTACAGAGAGAGCAAGGCAGTCGTAACTCCAGCATCATTACAATCATTTTTGCTGGGGGGTGGTTGGGTTTAGCTTTGTCTCTTTTTTTTTTTTTCGGTTAGACTAGATATTAGGAACAATTTATTCCCCAAAGGATAGTCAGGCATTGGAACAGGCTGCCCAGGGCAGTGGTGGAATCACCATCTCTGGAAGTGTTCACAAACTGTGTAGGTGAGGCCCTCAGTGACATGGTTTGGTGGTGCCCTTGGCAGTGCTGGGGGAAGAGTTGGGCTTGATGATCTCAAAGGTCTTTTCCAACCTGGTTGATTATATGATTCTATAAATACCAGACTGCCTGTGCCTTTGTGTAGCTATTTGCATACTATTTCTAAATGTGTGTGAGCATACATCAAGACCAGTATATCCACAAATATGCATGAAGGTATAGGGATGTATAGCTATGTGCCACTATAGAGTACATACACTCAGCCTGTATCAGCATGTCTGCTGATCACACAGGAGAAACAGATTTTACTCCTAGATTAGAAATTAGCTGGTATGTAATCCTGGACAAATCATGTCATTGCTCTGTACTTCATCTTCCTATTTGTAAGAGGGGTGAGAAGGAGCTGCATACATTGGGTATGCACCATGTCAAGCAGATGAGAGCTTAGAAGCCAGGCAACATCCTTTGGGTCAGAATATCCAACATCCTGCTGGGGAACCACATTACTGATCTGCTGGAAGAAAGGCAGGTTTTGAACCATGTTGGAGAAGAATATTACTGAAAGCAAATCCCTGCCACTGAGTATTTAATCTCTGACAAACTGATGCCATGCAATGAAGATCATCTCTTGGCAAACATTGTCCAGCCCCAGCCAATTCTTCTGTCTATAGCAGAAGGAGGCAAGGACAACAGCTAGAGCGTACCAACTTTATTGTAAATGAAACTGTAATATTTCAAATATGTTCTTAGTTGGAAAAAAAAAAACATTTTCTACTTAAAATATTATGATTAGGACTTACTTACTTTGACCTAACTGATCACAGTTGGTTGTACAATTAATTGATCACATTAATATGTATCAGCTGTTAAGTGTCTAAACTTCTTTCAAGTAAATAGCCAAAAGCTTATGCAAATTTTTAAATATATATTCTTCAACTATGCAGCCTTTATTCTCAACAGTCATACACTTTCTATAGCACTTTATTAGACCCAACAAATCATGAGCTTTCTTAAAAATTTTAAGATTTAAAAAAAATTAGGCATGTCATTTTTTAATATTTTTTTTCTCTGTTTGAGTTTGGATTGCTCCCATAAGCTGTCCAGCGTTTCTGGGTTTGAATTTTTTAGACTGGTGGTACATTGTTGCTGCGTGCTGCTAAATGTCACCTCCATCTTCTGCAGAAAAGGTGGTTGCATTTCAGGAAAGGAGCTATTTTATGGCCTTCAGGAGTGACTAATTCAGGAAATCCTCACCTATTAGAATCCTTTACTTTCATCTACTCTTAGTTTCCAAAATTGTCTAATTTGGAGCTGAAATTTCCCAGGCTGGAAGTTCTGAGGGGAAAAATAAAAAGAGATTTCAGTCCAGGCAGGGAATCCATTTTTGTAATTGTAAGAGGCCCAATAGTGTTATATTTTTTTAGTACTGCTCTTGTAAAGTGGTTTGGAGCTCCCTATTTGAATTTGCGCTGAACTCAGTACACAGTGTTACTAACTTTGGTAACACTGCTGAATCCTGTCGCTGTCCCTCAAGCTTTTTGCAGTCTCCAGGAAGACTAGTGGTACGCTGGGAAGAAAACATCATGATGCAGCAAATTCATGTCAACAGCTGCTGCAAGGTAAGCATCAGTTTCAGTCATAAGCATCTCCAGGTGGGTGTCCCCAGATGGTGTCCCTCGCTACCTGAAGAGATCCTTTCTCCTCCAGAGATGGGAGGAGGTAATCCAGGCCTGAGGCAGTCACAAGGTGATGAGCATGGTGGAAGGTGACAGGTCAGATGCAAGGCCTTTCTCTGCCATGAGGGGGTATTCACTGCACCACCAAGTGCCACCCAACTCCTTGATAAACCCAGCACTGCCTCCTCCCCCTCCCACTTAAGCAGGATAAACAGGGGTTACAGGCAATGAGGCATGAATTCATTCCACACAAATAAGATGCAGGCAGAAGGTGTCCCAGGATTTGTTTTTTAAAGGAAGCGTCCTAAGGTTGATCCTGATGTGCCTAACACATGTTGTGCTTGTCTTCTTCCTACTCCGTGCTACTCTCCCCTCCTAAAGTGCTGCAAAGGAGTGTGCAGATGATAGGGTAAGAATAGAGGAAAGGAATGGGCACTAGACACAGTGCCAGACAAAGAGGCCAATATTCAGCATGGAGAGCAAGGGGGAGGAAAGTACTTCAGGGTGCAGCCACAGAGCCCCTGGTAAGGGTTTATCTGGGTTTCCTACTGCCCAATCCCATGGCAATCCCTTCAAACCACCTGGCCACAGGACTTGAGAGCTCTCAGCTGGACAAATAGCTGACTCCAGTCAACATGACTGTGTGCTCCATCTCTCCATCTCCTCCAGAAGAGATTTCCTGAAAGATGGAGAGAAGATTGGAGATTTAATGCTTGCCTAAGCAGCTTTCAGACCAGTTAACGTGCTTATCTCATAAATCTCATCCCAGCCTGAAGGTGTGCAAAGACTTCACGTGTCACTGCTGGATGACTCGATTCCTCTGGGGGAGCAAGGGAAACTGCAAGAAGAGGGAAAAAAACCCTGATTTGGCTGGGGATGAGAGAGTAGGGGTAAAACAGAGCCGTTTTCCTCCAGAGACTAGCCTGAGACTGAGGGTGGACAGAGCATTCCAGTAAGGGAGAAGGAGAACTAAGCTGGTAAAAGGGGGAGAGTGAGGGGACCTGGCTTGGTGAGGGGAAGAAGGTCCCTGCTACTGGGTAGCAGTGGTATCTTCTCTGCCTCACCCCTGCAGACCAAAGCCTAGCAAGGAAGAAAGCAGCTTTTGGTCTCCACCCCTCAGTGGATATTTTGGTGGGAGCTGACATCTCCAGGTCCTGGAGAAGTCACCCACAGAAGCTGGATTTGAAAAAGGACTGGATTATTTTAGGACCTCTCAGAAAACAGGTGGTTATGTAAGGTCAAATCTCAGCAAGTGTAATCAAATCTCAGTTCTAAGCTGATCATCAGGCAGGGTGTTAGGAGGTATTTATTCAAACACTCCTCCTGGTGCTGTGACTTTTCTTCAAAACAGCCAGAGCTGAAGCTGAGACTAAATTAGGAGAGCTATGCAATCCTCTTCTCCCCTGTTGGCCTTAGAAAATCTCTCTTGCCAGCTGCACCCTGCCTTGCCTGTGCTAAACACTCTCTTAACAGACACCTTGATTTTATACTGGAATTCATGACTCCCTGCCAGGCTGTGTCCAGGCTCCTGCTAGCTCTTATGTGCCCTGGTGCTTTTGCCTTAGCAATGCTCAGGGCATGCTGCTTGCAGCTACAAAAGCTCTCTCTGAAGCCATGAGGCAGTAATTATCAGCGTCTCTGTGGCAACAGTTTTCCTTTATTGCACTTGTGCTGTTCCCATATTATTGCTGTCACAGCCCTGCCTCTGCAAACCCCCACAGTGTTATTGTAGTGGATTCTAGTGGAAAGCACCAGTGTGACAATTGCCTCTCCTCCCTCTGCTTCTTTATCTCTTGTTTTGTAGACTTTCGTATATAAAAGAGAAAACCAAATGCCATGTTCAACAAAGCAGCTAACAGCTATTTAAATTCTCAATAAATATTATCCAATAATATGTATTCACAGAAGCTTAACAAGTAATGAATGTGCAACATTTGCACACGATGAGCATTTTCTTCCCAGAGCTAATAGAATCACAACCAGGAGTAACCAATAGGGAGTTTAAATGTGCCCTGATGAAAATATGTAATACTAAAGAAAAGCACAGCAAGAAATCATCACCCTCACCATTTTCATTGTCATCCCATGCTGCACTGGAGAGAGCCCACAGAGGAGTATGCTCCTATGGGACCCCATCATTGTCTTCCCCAGATGTCCACTGGAGAAAGTTTCCCCTCTTTTTCCTCTCTCTCCTCTTCCTTTATATTAATTTTTCTCTAGAAATAACTTTCACCACTACAGGCAAAGTATGCCATTAGCTATGGACACCACAAACGAATCTTTGTATATATGAAACTGTCAGAACATCCTCTGTGCCATACATGCATGACCAGCCTGCAGTGATAGCTACTAAACACTTCACTTACTCTATGATGTGTTTATGATGCTTGACTGGGACCAAGAAGCAGCCTACAGTTCCAGATTCTTGGCATAGAAATATCCTTATGGGCCTCCCAGTAAGAGACTCTAATTCACTTTATAGACGTGTGTACCTTCTCTGGAAAGCAGGACTGTAGAGAATCTAAATTAAAAGAAAGGTTGGGATCTGCCAGTGAAAGGCCATAAAAAATTACACACATTAAAACACAAAACTCTACACATTAGCAAGATCTGAGGGGAGAGCAGAACTAGGTGTATTACCTAGCAATACACCTGATCAATATAAGGAGAAAAGGGGGGGTGGGGGATGGGGTGCAAATGATTCATATTTTCATCCCCTGGCTTTTCCCCTTCCACAGTTATTTCCACCAGGGATCTACTATCACATGGCAGCTGGAGCATTTAGCATCCATGTATGTGAGAGGTGAGCAGCCACCCAAGAGACAAGATAATGGAGCAGGAAGAGCTGCCTCCTCTACCCATTAGTTGAATGCTCCCAAGGAGAGTGCATGATGCTCCCCAGAAGCAATCATTTCTGTTTGAAAGCCTCAGATGTCACATGAAAAAAATCATAATAATGGTGGCAAAGAGCTGAACTGAATGAGATTGTACAGCAGTGCTTTTATCTGCTAGGAGGAGGAAAGAAGAGTATGGTATGAAAGCCATAGGAAGAGATGTGTCCCCTTAAGAAGAAACATTCTACCAAACTGTTTTAGAAGAGCCTTTCTTTATTGAGCTGCTAGTTGCTAAGGAGAAAAAATTGATCGTTCAGAAAAGAGATGAGAAAAGGAGCTGTCAGGAAAGAAGACATCTGGAGCTGACTTGTGTACAGTTTCTTCTTCTTAGCCCAGTGACACTGAATCATTTGCTTCTCTATTTTAAAAGGAATAAAGCTCTGGAATTATCTGATTTCCATTCAAATAAAAACACATTCTCACAGTCTCTTTATTTATTTTTTTTTAACAAAGCATTATTATTTCTCTGTTTAGTTCAATGTGTGATCATTTTAGTGAGTGCTAGTGGGTCATTTAATCACTGTTCACAGGTATGTGGCATATAATTCATAGAGAAGGAATTAATTATGGAAAAAGAAAAATCTAAGGAAGACCCTTGAGACAATACTGTGCAAACTGTTACTCAGGTACATTTTTAAGAGCAACTACATGTTCTGCTTTCTGGCAGTCACATAGATAACAAGATTAACTACTTGGGTTTGATAAAAAAAGAGAAAAATGTTAAGTATGGTTCAGTATATTAATGTTGAGCTTGTTCTGTTCATGTCATTCAGGGGGGGGAAATAACCTTACAAAGAAAAAAAGAAATCCAAACCGATATTTTTATTCTGGGCAGAGTGAAAACATGAAAGAAAGGGAGTTTTTTAAAATGATCTAACAACTCAATCTCATTGCAGCCCTGCCAACACCCTGGTGCTTACATTCAGCAAAGTAGTGCATGGAAAGGACGTTTGTTAATGTTATTGCTTTCTCATGGGATAACTCTGCAATGAGCAGGGGGATGCTCTTAAACAATGAATCACAAAGCAGTTACAAAGTACTGAGCTTTTTGCGCTGCATGGCCAAGCACATCAGTCCCCACAGCAGATGTCTGGGTCTCATCTGCAGGTCTATGAACTTCCTGTTCATCAGCTTCCATATTTACAAATAGGGTTGATGAAAATTTAGCTTTGTGTTTTGAGATCTGTGGGTGAAAAGTGCCATCTAAAAATGGAAAAGATAATTCTGGTTTTCCTTTTATTTATGCCAATAAGGGAAAAGTTCATGTAAGTTAACAAAATCATACCAATGTAGCAGTCTTGTGAGTGTTTAGATGGTAAAACTTGATTATCTGTTCCAAGAAAGGCCAGACTCACTACTCAGAAGAAAATGTAACTCTCTGGTAACTAATGAAGTGTATGACAGGCTACATGGTTTTTTTTATCAATTGCTGTAAAAAGCCCCAGCATGTCATAAAGTGTTGGTGCCTGAAAGCCTGGGGCCTGTAATGATCTGACATGCAAAATCAAGTATCCTTGGCTGAATGAGAAAATCAGGATCTTGATTTTTCCTCAAGAGCCTTGACAATGACCTTGGCTTGCAGACTTAGTCATGTCCCCAGTGCTGCCTAGTCATGTCCCCAGTTTCTAACACAGACAGGGTGATTGCTGATAGATCAGCTAAACCTTATGGTTTGACTGGTGTTTCCTCAAAAGACTCTTTTCTCCAGAATGACCATGGAATCTTTCTGTAGAACCCTGGCAGCAGAAAAACAGACCTCAGCCTCTGTAATCTCTGCATCATTGACAAAGTAGCCTCCAGGGCATGAGTGAAAATGAGAATTGAGACCAGGCTCTTTTGCAAGCTGGGCTTGGAGACACCCAACATAACTGTTTTAGCCAGCAGCAGGCACAGATTCCCGAAGTCAGCACACCCAGTTTATTGCAGGCTGCTACAGATGCTTAATCCTAACCCCAGAACAGTGATGCATGATTTCCTGGAGGAAGAATGATAAAACTCTCCACTAAGATGCCTGCTTTGGTGGCATCTTTGATGGACTGATTTGCATGTACTCAGATAGATAAATATCTGCACCAGGCAAAGCCCAATCCTCTACATCTCTATTTTTTTTTTCCACTAACACAAATGACAGACAGCTTAGGAAAATGATGGGCATTGGTAGAGAGTTACAGCATGCGTATCTTCTTTTGCAGGCACCTCGATATGCTGGGTTTCTCACCAAAATGCTGTTGACATGACAACCTCACTGACTTTCTACAAGACCAATAGACAGTCTCATTCCAAATCCAGGTCCTACCACTGTCCTTCTCTTGTCAGGGATACAGAGGCACTTCATAAGGCTGCCTGCCTGGAGGAGGAAAACTGAGGTTTAACTGCAGATGCCTTGGAAAGTCCCTGCTCATTTCTGGTCAGGTATATCTGTGTGGCAAGTGATAAAGCTCTACCAATAAGGCACAAAGTCTTCCGAGCACCTGGCACAAGCTTGTGGAGATATATTTCTAAAGAGTTATTGTGGCCCATGCTAGCCACAGCTCTCATATGCTGCATCCCTGAGACCACGCCTCGGCTGGGATTTCCTCCCACAGTTGCATGAGCTCAGCCAGCCCCTGGAAAAGTCACTGTCTTGTAAACTTATGTTTTCTTTGTCATTCAAGTGAGCTGCTATTTCTGGTTACGTGCAGTTACCATGGCTACAGCAGCTCATAAATAGGGTCAGAAACCTTGGCAATGTTTTTTAAGTGATTCCTTGGAATAGAGAATAATCTGGACAAAGGTAATGAAGCTCATGGGTTTTCTTTTGGAGCCACAGGGACTGCACTCCTGCTACCGCTTGGAACCCATGGCTTCTGCTGCAGCTCTGGTCTGGATCGGGTGGCAACTGATGCAACCCAAAAGTCTGGAGCTGGCTTTCCTGGGGCCAGGGGAGGAAGAAGCTGGGAGGTGCAGGGAGGGACAGGGATCAGGTAGTCTATCCTTGGACAGAAGAACACACATTCCCACACAGCAAATGCCACAAGCTTTGTCAGGGGAAGGGAGAAAGGGAAAGAGAGGAGAGAATGGCCTGATAATCACAGGAGGTAAGAAAAACCATGATAAGTATGGCCCTTTAGGAGTTTCTGACATGCTTTGTCAGTGGCCAAAAAATAGTTTCATGTGACACCATGGAAATTTTATTCCCACATGTCCACTTTTGTGAAAGAGAAATGAGCCAGATTTCATCTGGAAAACAGGAAAATAAACGGGGTGTTTTGAAAACAAACAGTATATATGTATTTAAGGTTCAGAGAAGAGGAGTAGGGGGCTGTAGAGCTGATTTCCTTTACCTATAGAGGAGAAGGCAGAAGAGGAGGGAGAGCCCCAGGAAACCTGTCTGCAGCAGATGGAGGCATGGGAATGAGCAGCCGGGATGGGAGTGGAGTCTGCTGCCAGCAGGCTGCACCTCTTTTTAGCCACACAAGCAGGTCCCTGCCCACTGTAATCACTCCTGCTGTCAGGAGCTGCCGAGTGCCATCAATCTCCATGTATTTGTATACAGGCTCCAGTCATCACAGGGAAGAGACAACGCCCACACGATGCTGCCCCCATCCTCCTTCCTGCGCCCAGAAATTAACACACAAGCCTGTGAAAGCTGTGTGATCGTCCTCAAAACACGTGGGAACGTTAAGTGTGTTTGCTGCTTCTCTGCTAGATTGAAAGCCCTTTGGCTGTACCTAGGATTTACATCCCAGCTTCTCTGTGTCCACTCAAGAGCTAGGACCTTATCGATTTTTTAAATGTAAGTTAAGAGTCTTTCTGAAGGATTTATCTTGTCTAACTTCAGCAGTCTGAAAAGCCAGAGGCCTTAGCTGTGGGCTTTTGCTCAGCATCAGAGCACTGCTGGGCTGGTCCCTGCTGCCAGGGTCTGTCATGTCAGAGACTGTCCCTTCTTGGTCACATGCAGTCACACCCCTGGCTGTCATGGCTTCTCCAAAATCCCCTCCTCCATCGTTACCCAAAGACAAAGCCCGTCCATCACTACAGAAACCCCTACCTTGGTTTCCTTCTGCTCCTGCATTGCTCTACTGTTCCTAGCACAGCTCTGTTTTCTGGGTCCATTTTTGGTGCTGCCAGCCCTGATCTCATGTTGTGAGCTGGATGCTCAACAAGGTTTAGTGACTGGTGCTTAACCACAGCCAATGGATCCCAGAGGATTGTTAACCCTCTGGTTATGCCTCCAGCCAGACAGCTACAGTCCATGACTGAGGTGCTGGCCCAGCTGAGGATGAAGATGGCCTTCCAGCACCTTCTAGCAGGACCCTGGACCTTCTTTTTTCACCTTGGATTCTGCCTACTTTTTCCACATCTCTGACACCAATCTCCTGGGCTGATCTGTCATAACAGGCTTGTAAAATGCATTGGAATTACAAAAAAGCTGGTAAAGAAGTGTGCATTACCATGCATGGAGATTTGTTGGGTTGCAGTTTAGGCTGAGGTACCAGCTCTACCCTTCCTAGCACCCAGATGTGACCTATCTGTTACCCTAAATCCAGTCCCTCTGTTCTCAGAGGTGACAGGCCACACTGCTGGCTGGCCACCCACATGCAAGACAAACATTCCCACTTTTTCCCCTGCCATCCCATCTGCTGGGTGCAGTTAAATATTCACCAGGTTCCTGCGCGGCATCTCAGCAGCGTTCCCTATGATTCTCTTGAGTGGACTCAGCCCTCATGCACTAGGCTGACTGCATGCACCACTCTGTAAGATGAATCTTGAACCCCACGACACTGCTGAGAAGTTTGCTGAAAGCCTCTCCATGCATTCACCAACACAGGGGAGGGATCTGAGGTGATTAGGACCAACTCCTCCTCCCCTGCATGTGCAGCCATGTGTATCTTCACAAACAGAAGCATCTCTTAAAGGGCAGGTGATTTCCTTATTCCTCTTTGCTTCTCCAGACATCTCCCATCAGGAGCTTCAGGGAAGCCACAACCTCTTTGGGCAGAAAGGAGCACTTTGCCCCTCAGGACAGTACTGAGGCTCTGCTGCTTCACCAGACCTCCTTGGGGCTGTACCTGCAGAGTGCCAGGATCACAGAGTGCTCTCAACACGTGTCCGTCGTCCCCCCCCGGCCATGTGGGCACCCGCCTACGACTGACACCCGGGTGTCACCTGGTGGCAGGGTATATCTAGAGGAGACAGGACATCTTGAGACACTTTCTACACAGGCTGGAGGACTGGAGTTGAATGATTTGCAAGAGGAGCCCTTGGCACTGTAAGTGTGTTTCCCAGGAGCTCAAAGCAATAATGAGGGTGGCAGGGGGATGAAGGAGGAACTGACTTCGAAACCCAGAGGAGAGAAAAGTCCTGATAAAACCCCATGGGGGAGAAATTTGGTTGTCTGTGCTTGGAGGGTATGAACGGACCCAGTAGCTAAGAGAAGGAGATGTGGTTGTTGGGTGTTTGTTTTCTGTTTCCTCTAACATTAGGACAAGTGCTGCAGCAGTGGTTTGTCTCAAAGCTCCCTGGCTGTGCGAGCAGCCTCTGCCCTCCATGGGGCTGCTTGTTTTCTCATGCCAGGCATCCCTTAGTTGGGGCTCCCTGGCACCCCCTTGGCTTGTGCCCTTGGCTAGATGAGCCTGTGTGTGATCAGCGCTGGTGAGGCTCCTGAGGAGCAGTCAGGACAGACAGATGACGTCTCCTGCCCCAGTGCCCAGCAGTATGTGCAGGGTACATTGGTGAGGAGTTTATACCATGTGATGCTGTACTTCCAGAGTTACTGAATGTCTTCTTTAAACTGGCATAGTCTATCCAATGGTCTCCATCTGGGAAACAGTTGTGGGAATATAGTTCTACTTCAAATGGGTCTCTGCCTGCTAGAATGAAGGGCCTGAGATCCTGTGTAAAATACAAGAACAGAGCAGGATGAACTGATGGGCTTTTTGCATTGCTATGATTACCCCACTCAAGCAACTGAAACTGGAGTTGTGATACTCCTCACAGGCATCTTGCACCAGATACAATACTCCCTGGTGAAAGCCTGGTTGCAAGGGTGATGCTGGTGGCTCTCATGAAGTCAAGAGCTAAGAATGCAAGAACCCCATCAAAAGGGATGTGAAAACAAGGGTATTTCTTCCTGGTTGCTGTCTACTCCCAGTGTATCTCTGCATGGAGGGCCATGGGGGTTCTGTGTGGGACACCCCTAAGGCACCACAAAGACACATGAAGGAGTCTATATTTTTGAAGGTTTCAGACAGGGGAAGATGAGTTCCAACACTGAATCTGTCTGAAGAAGATCAAGTGAGGCATCTGCATTATCTGTCACAGAAATTTTCCACAGAGAATCAGAGACTAAGGAGAGGGCAGATTAAAGAGTCAGCATTTGCCAGTAAGTATTCAAGCCCCTTTGAGTTCAAAGAAAACTAAAAGAAGGATGATTAACCTGGCCAGCAACCCAGAGGTGGGATATCTGACGCAACTGAGATAAGCCTATTACCATGTATTAGGTATAATTAGCATTTGGACGCAAGCAAAGCTTATAACCACAGGATTAAACCCTGGAATGAGCAGAAATGCTGTCAGGGGAAATCTGGTAATACCTTGTCAGAGGAGGGGGCAGAGGAAGTGCGTGGAAGAACATCTTGCTCCTCAACAGCCTTTGATTTCACAGCCATCAGCTCTCACCCGGGAGCTACATCCCAGTGCCTGCAGCAACAGAAGGGCTCTGGCAGCCCAGGAAGCGCTGGGAGAAGGCAGCATAGCACTTGCAGAGATCTAGAGAAGGAGGCTCAGTCTCGTCAGACCTTTGTCAAGCCATCTGCTTGGTGTGGTACCAAGGACTATCCAAATACCCAGGTATGGGGCGGTGAAACGCTGGTAAATTCCCCTGGGGAGCTGCTGTTTTGTTTCTTCCACATCCGTGATCTTGGGTGTCTGCCACCCCATGTCTGACTGTGTGCAGGGGCTACTAGTTCCTGAGTTGTGGGAACTGGGACAGGTCTTGTGCTGTGGGACAAGGCCCTCTCCAGCATGAATGGAGACACACTTGTGTGTGATGGCTTGCGTATGAATCCAACCAGATCAATGGTGGGAGGGCAGCTTGATTTCTGCCCTCTGACAGAGGCTGTTATGTGGCATTAAGGCTGCTTTCCGTCCTTTGCCATTTCTTTTGGTGATGTGTGGAGAGAATAGGTAGAGGGAGCTTGTTAAGGAAAAAGTTAGAATTGTCCCTTTTAGTTTCCTTGAGTGCTCTTTCTTGAATTCCTACAGGTGAGAGAGAAGGTGAAGTGTGATTTGGGCAGATTTTCCTACCAAATCCTACCTTTTCCTACAAAATCCTGGGTTATTGAGTAGCTGGTAGGTGGATACAGCTACCTCAGACTGGGGGAAAAGGAAACTCCAACGACTGAGTCTTTCTGTTAGCTATTTCTCTATTAAATAAAGGCCAGAGACAAAGCATGGTCTCAAGGAACTAAGAGGAGCTGATTCTGAAAGACTTTTTGTGGTTAAGGTACCATGCTGGCAAACAGCAAGGGTTGGTGAAGCAGGGCAGGAACTCACGTGGAGATGGAACTCAGATGTATTTTACAAGTTTTGGATGCCAGACTAAAGGGTTGGAAATCTGTTAGCTGGTTTGCTTCTTCTGTTGTACTTTTGCAAGTAGCCCTTGAGAGGGGTACCACGTATCTTGTAATGTCAGATGAGCATGGGGCTTAGAAATGGATGTGTGTTTCTCATAGTTCAGGAGGGGTGTCTAGCCCTGCAACAGACACCCCGTTGATGAGAACTGCACCTGAGGCAGAAGCATAATGTTATACTTTGGGGCATTAGCAGACACATCATGGAGCAGCATTTTGTTGTAGAGCAGTAACATCTGAATCCCTCACTGGTCCTGAATAAAAGTGAACATCAAATTCTCTCTTCATTTTGGAGCCAAACTGCCTTCACCTCTCAGTATGGTCCTAAATCTGTGAGTCAAAAGATTATGTCACTCCTTCCAGCAGTGCAGTCCAGGTCATGCCAATGACTGCACCTCATTTCTGTTTTGTAAAAGATGAAGGTAACAGTGTTTGCCTGTCCTGCCACTGTGTTGTGAGGATAAAGCTGTAAATACAGGGCTGCAGAGATGGCAGCTAAATAAGTAACTTCTACAATCTGAGTTGATCTGTGTTTGTGGGCACAGTATGTGCTTAGGAAGTGCTGTGTTACAGGCGGGGGAATAGCATCTGTGCGTACTTCAGCTGCAGACACAACCATCTGCTGCTCCATTTGGGGCCGCTGGAACCCATCCAGTTTCCTGCTAAGGGGTATTACAGCTGAGAAAGGAGCCTGACCGCAAGTGACAGGAGAACTAAAATGCCTTTAGGTGCTCTCATTAGGATCCATGCCACTGTCAGCACAGATGGAAAGATGTCAGGGGTGAAGTATTCCCAGACTGCCACAGACACAGAAACAATTCTTTGTCTTGCACTGATGTGGAAGTGACACAGGATTGATTGGATGTCTTTCTCCTCTCATCTCAGGCTTTGCTTTTGGGCACTTTGGATATTTCAGGGCAGTCAAAGACACAAACTGTCTTCAGACTAAGGAAAGAAGAAAACCAGAATTACCCACAAACCAAAACATCTTTGATGGCATTTATAGTTCTGAGTTTAAAAGTCTGGAGTGTCACTGCATGTGATGTTGGGGATTAGGCCAGAGCACTATGGTGACATAATATGATTAGCCCTTAGTACCAGATCCTGAAGTTAATTCCATCGGTGATTCCATCAGCCTGGCTGCACAGGGACAAACACCTGGAGATAGGAGTTAAGTAATGGTCATGGGGAAGAAGAATGTGACTTCAAGGAGAGGAGAAAAAAAACGGCATTTATTTTTGTCCATAAATGCACTTGCTCAGACCATTCTAGCATACTAATAAGCATGAAATCTGACGAAGGGCTGGTGAGAGTTATTGCTGTGCAATCTGGGAAGGAAGCAAAGGGCTCTGAGTGCAGCAGTTCTGCTCTCTGAGGCCAGAGAGATGTCTCCTGCACAAGAATTGCTCCCTGATAACTACTTAGCCCTTGTGAAGTGGAGTTTGGCTCATGTGCAGTGTGGTGCAGAAGAGGTCAACACATGTAATGTAATGCTCAAAAATACCAAAATGAACATACCCTGGGGAAGGTTGCAGGCTTTACTCTCCTAAATCCTGAGAAATTACATTCTGTCTAAAAGACAATCTCCAACACTTTGCCTTAGCCTTCTTTACCATCTTTCAAAGATCCTGTGCTATTTCCCATAAGTTTGGTATTGACAAATATGAGACCTTAATTGAAGTTCCACCCAGACTAAGGGCCCATCTAACTTAGCATTCAGTGTGTAAAAGGTACTTGTGCTTAGGCACAAGTGAAGTATATCATGATGATTCCTAAGTATAGGATATTTCTCTCAGAAATAAGTGTGTCTTTGTAGCTCCTAGTAGTCACGTCCTTAACCAATAAGTAAAAACATCAGCACTGCTGTTTCAAGACTTATTAGAAAACAATCTACATTGTCATTAACCTTCCTATTTCACCCAAACTGTGGGGAAAGCTACTGCAGCGACCCGTCTCCAAAAGTCCAGCTATGTCTGAGACAAAAGAAGGTGTGACTCTCCATGACTCTGCAAGTTATTGCACTTTGGGTCAAAGTGTCTTTTTGTCCTTAGCTCAAGTGTCTTTTGTTTGGCAGATTAATTCTAGTATGCCAAATGAAAGGCAGTGCTATCCTACTTACTTTGAATGCATTACAATATTTCTTTATGTTTAACATCTTTATCTTTAATCCTGTCACAATTGTATTTTTCATAAGTCTGTGACCTGACTACTGATATGTAGAAATGCTAAGCAAAATGTTGCATCAGTCCTTGCTGTTATCTTGCAGCCAGAGGCATCTGAGAGAGGCACGTGCCTGGCACACACAGCATCCCAGAAATGAGTGAGAACCCAACCACCAACCTCAACACTGGAGATGCTCCAACTGGTCCCACCACACCACGCAAGGGGCCTCCCAAGTTCAAGCAGAGGCAGACAAGGCAATTCAAGAGTAAGCCGCCTAAAAAAGGAGTAAAAGGGTAAGAGCATTTTCAAAAGAAAAGAAGCCATGCTAGTAGGTGGCTCCCCATTGCTAAGGTTTCTGTTGTAGCATCTTCCCTTGGGCAAGGAGCCAGGAGGCTTCCCCCTGCCCCTGGTGCCATCAGCTCTCCTGCCTGAAGCTGCTTCTCTTCATCTGCTGCCCACCCACAATTCTCCTTCCCTGGCTGCATGTGCAGGGCTGCTCCCCTTTCCTGGGTGCTGTTGGCCCAAACTCAACTCTTCACCCTCTCTTTTCTTCTCTAGGTTTGGAGATGACATCCCAGGCATGGAGGGACTTGGCACAGGTAAGCCCCGTGGTATGTTGTTGTCATGCCTTGCTTGAAGGCCTGTGCAGTCATGTTTCAACACAGGAGAGGACTCTCTGGGATGGCCTCTCTGTCTCCCTGGCCTCTCTGCAGTTCTCAGGATCAGGAGAGAAGGCTGGTACTTCCACCACAAGCTGCCACAGTCATACTTATGTTTAGATACACTCCAAGACAGAAAGGCTATTTAGGCATGCTTCAATTTCTGAATACTTTCATTTGGCTGCAAATGTGCTTGTTTGTTTTCTGCTAATACTCTGGCTTAGAATTGCAGCAGAATGAGGTTCTCAAAGAAATGACAAATGCTAAGCTATTAATACCAAAAATCACAGGAACTAAATTCCAGCTGGTTAAGTGTTTGTGTTATCACCAGAATTCTAATTTTAAGAATTTTATGCACCTGTATGGGATTGAGAAACATGCACAGGATGGGATGTATCCAGTCAGAACTTCTTAGGTATCAATAACAACTGCAACTACCAAAGAGCTGCAGATCCTGAATGTTGTAGACCAAATTATTCAGCATCTGATTTAAGATTGCATGTGTCTTCAAGGAGATCACAGTTTTGCTACAGTTAGTAAGAACAGTTGAAACCACATAATCAGAATGAATTTCTATACCAGTCTGCACAGTCACTAAAGAGACTATAGGAAATGCTGGTTTGATTTTGCTCGCAGAGAAAACTTACGCAGGAGAAGATACGGTTGTTCTGTATCCTGTATGTAGATACAGTCTAGTAGGTAGTACAAAACTTGGAGAGCTCATCTGCTCATTTAAGCTTCAAATGGAGTTGTCTTCTTCTTAATGTTTCCCAAGTAAGTCAGCCTTCCCTTAATGAGAAAGAAATCCAAGAAATGCAGTGACCAGAACCCATTTCTCATTCTCTCTCTTTTGCAGATATTACAGTGATTTGCCCATGGGAAGCTTTCAGCCATCTGGAACTGCATGAGCTGGCCCAGTTTGGGATCATCTAAGGTGCCAGCATCTGTAATGGTGTCACCTGGTGACCCCACCAATCCCAGCATGGTCTTCATCACCTTTGAAACTTATTTTTGGCCCTTACATTCACTTACTCACGGGCAGAGGGATTTTGTAAGAGCTAGTTATGAGAAAGTCCTTTGCAGATTAATTTGGCAGAGAAGTTATTCAGGTCCCTGAACAGACCTCATGCTCCATGTGATGAAACTACTGAAAAATGTCTTAATGCCTCCCTGTACCATAATCTGTCTTCTCCCAGTGTTGTAGCTCTTTATGTTTATGGAGATACAGGGAGGCTGTATTTGAACTTTTCCCCTATCAGCTGAGATACTGTGTACATGGGTGTGCATGTATATCCAGACCTAATTATATCAAGCCTGTTCTGTTTGTTTCCTTCCCTCCCTGAGAGTTTTCTATATAGAATTTACCTGGCTATATCCCCATGTTATCTGGGCCACCAATTATTTGCTGAGAGTATACTTGTAGAGAACAGAAGTAGAGTCACCAGTCCAATCATTAGGCTATTTTTCCATAGGAAAACCTTCCTCAGGGGTTCATTATAAGGAATTGGCTGCTAAGATTTACCTCATGAGCAAAGGGAAATGTAGATGTCTCTGCTGTACTGCCTGCAGTTATGAGCCATTCTGTCCTAATAATGTTAAATGAAAATGTGTGTGTCTGAGATCAATAGCTAAATGAATTAATCCTATTCCTCATTCCTTTGTAGTCACAACTCCAAAGAAGCAGTGCTCCAAATGACACTGTGTTTCCTGTCCTTTGATGGGGCACCCATGTGTGACACTTGCAGTGGCCTGATGCCCATACATACTTTGATGAGTCACTTTTCAGCCCTTGGCAACTTTAAGCTCTGGAACTTGTCTGGACAAGCTGGCAAATAGTAGTTCCCTTGAGAGAGATAACAGCAGAGCAGGTGGGGAGGCAGGGGGAAATTAGGATGTGTATATGCAGGCAAGCACAGAGCGAATCCACTTAACCCTATCGATTTGTGTCTCCTGGTCTCCAACAGCCTGAGTGCTGGTGAGTGGTGAGGCACTCATAAGCACTTAAACGCTCAGTGAAGGCACCGAGATTTCCTGCTGCCCTGGCATTAAGGAAGGGCTTTTGTTTTGTTTGAAGGCAAGGAGCAAGCTCTGTTGCAGCTACATAATATTTAGAAGAGGAGGTGGCATTTTTTATCATTGGTTTGAACTTGATGATCTTCATTGCATAAGAAATGCCTCCCCCAGCTTATCTTTCCTATGCCAAAGATGTTTATGGGAGCAAGGAGTGGCTGCAAACAGGAGAGCAAAGCCTACCTAAAAGATAGATCCCCATGCATAAAGCATTGCTATAAACCCATGGTTGTGCTATAGTTATCTATTAGTGTTATTCCAGAAATAAAAGCTAATGTTTTTTGTTTAAAGTATAGCTTCAGCACCAAAAGCTAAAGGAAATGCCTGTTGGCAGTCCAGAGTACAGTTTTTATTATTCAGCACTCCTGCCATTAGAAACAGGAGTAAACCAATGAGTGGTTCAGAACCGCAACATAATCACAGAGCAGGAGTCATGTACCATTTAGCTAATTGCAGCCCACAGCTACTTCTTTGGGCAAAGGCAGTGTGTCCTCCCCACTTACTCCTAATTTCTCCCACCTTTCGCACCTTTTAAGGCTTTTCTTCTTTCCCTAAGTGTTCTTTATGTAAATGACAGTTTATTTAGCTTTTACTGCAGAGGACTAATTTCATCTTTTTTTACAAGTTCCTGTGCTAGCCTTCTGCTTCTGTGCTTAAATGTGAATGTTCCTATGTCAATGTTTGTATGCTTTCCCTCACATTACATCATCCTGTAGCATGTGATCCTTATTCCACCTTTCAGTCTGTCTTCTTTTATCTGCGGAAAGACACAACTGGATCCAGTTTTGGATCCTGTAAGCTGGCTGCCTCTATTATTATTGAGTTTCCTCTTTTTTAAGCTTTTTAAAGCAAGAGATCAAGAAGACAAACTTTGAATTAGCCCTTTTGCTTCCGTTTCATCCCAGGCCTTGGGAAAGCAGTTCAAAGGTGGTGAGATCCTCTGTCAGAAAACACTGGGATAAAAGCAAAGTTCTCCTTAGTCCAGGGACTGAAACATTTCAGCAAATGTGAGGGTACTGATGAAATTCCACATCTGATTGTCATAACCCCAGCTCCCATCAGAGAACTACTCCATTCTCCTTCCTAGAGGAGTATAATAAGAATATACACATACCCCAGTTCTCATGACTGCCTGATGACTTGTATTAGAAGATGTTTTGAGTCAACACAGCTTGTTAGTTATTTTAAAACTGATTTCTATACATTAATAGGGATTACATTCCTTCCTTTACTTGTAAGGAGTTTCAAGGCTTGGAAGAAGAGTCTTAATACATCCTCATACTTGTTTTGTCTGAGGTTCTGATTTTTTTTCTAATTAGCTATAACCCCTGAAACTTCCATTCTCAAACATTGTGAGATAGTTATGATGCAAGAAAGTAAATGTGTTAAACTAGCTTGTTGAAGGACTTCAGTCTATATACATTGTAATATGTTATTCTTTATTCTTTTACTATAAAAATAAGTCAAAAGTCATAAAAATGAATAAAAATATTTTTAAAATCATAAGAATGTAGTTTGACTTGCCTACAAAATATATCCGGAGAAAGGCAGATGACTTAGCTTTTCATTCTAAAATCTTTTCCTGAGGAAAGCTTGGAAAGCCACTCACCACTCAATCCTCGTGAAAGAAAATCAGCTAGCTATCTGCAAACAATGGGCAATAAAGACTGACTGTGATATCACCTGAGAAGCAGTTTTTTCCTGAGTAATGACTGGTGTTTTCTCCCAGGCATGGTGCACATGATTTCCTTAGGGCTGAAAACTTTTGGTCAGTTATGTCTTCTGGGACTCTTTAGATAATTGAGTGCTGGCATTTTTCTACCCTATAGCAAAGAATGACTGAGATGTGAATACCACTTAGAGCTGCTAAGACTCATCCCCTTTTGTTTCTTTATAAATGTACATAGGGGTTTCAATTTGGTCAGGTTTAACTGCCTTCTGATACGAGATACAAATATGAGTTAGGCAAGTGTCTTTCTGGGCCCTTTTTATAAATCCCATCCAAACAGCACTTTGAAAACCCGAGAAACTTCTTTTCACATGGTTACTGCCACCTAATAGCACCAACCTTAAGGAAGGGTTTAGCTGATCCCTGTAAAATTCTGTATCACAGCAAGAGTGACCTCAGAGATGAGTCTCATTCTCACCAACCTCAGTTTCTGGATCTACTGAGAAAGTTAAATAAACCTGAATCTTGGCAAGAAAAGAAGAATGGACCTTGGGAAAAGTGGGAAGCATTTGTCTTGCTTTTCCTCCCTTAGTATATCTAAATCACTTCAGAAAACTCAATTAAGATAAAAAAAAATTGTCAGTGCAAGATGGATTCGTCAGGAGATCTGAAGATGCTCAGTGCAAGATTCCCATCCTCCAGCAGTTTTCAAATCAACACATCACTCAGTACCACGCCACTACAGTATTTTCCAGTCTGATATGGTATTGGCTACCAAAAGTACTCTGACAATACCACTGTGTTTTGTGGAACATTTTTCTATTTTATAAATGATATTTTGAGAGTTAGAAAACTTAATGTCTAGAGTATTCATCACCTTTAAGTCTCCAGTACCTGATTTTTCAGAGTGCATAACATTATGTCTTGGTGTTTAAAATACATCTGTTGTTGGTTGTGGTTGCAGTTATGAGCACTTATTAGTGAGTCTCACTCTCTCTGAGTCTGATCTCACTCAGACAGTAAGATCCAAGACCTCCGCTTGGAGATCTGAGGAACAATGAGTATGTATTTTGAGAGTATTTATGCAATGCCTCATAGGAATGATGTGTTGAGCATCAACTCAGGGTGAACAGGTTATTCCATCCAGCAGTCTGTTTCAGCATCACCACAGCACCCTGTGGTGTAAATCTAGACAGATTGGGAAAAATAAAGAACAGAAGATTATGCAATTAAAATTAAAAATAGTATCACACGCTTATAAATGTGATCAGTTCTGAAATTTCCTCATATTGGACTGCTTAACTTTGAAATCTTATTCCCAGTCCCCATAGTTCTGCCAGGGTTGTTAAAGCTGGGCTCAGCCTGATGTCAGGCTCCTGCACCTCCAGAGGTTGTCCTGACTGTCCAAGGCAGTGAGCACTTATGGCTCCCAGGCTTCCCCACACTGACTGCAATCCACCTGTAGGGAGCGGGAAGGATGAAACCTTTGTGCTGGGAGCACATAATGATTTAACTGAGTCAGTTGCAACTTCTAGCTTCAAGTGCTCTCATTTTCTACATGGTTCCCCTTTTTGAAGTTTAGCATAACTGTGGTGAAATTTTTGGCCCTTTCTGTTCCTGGTGGGTAAAACAGACACTTTCAGTATGAAGGCTTATTGTCCAGGCATTTTCAAACACTTTCTCAACTCTGGCATCTTTCTAAGGGCCTCTCACATCCTGAGGCTATAAATGAAGTCGCTGAGAATACTGAACACCAGCACATATATAACATACACCAGGCTGTCCCAGTGTCTGGGCAGACCATAGATAGGACACAAACAGATGAACTACATCGTTACCTTGTGAAGAGTATGTCTTTGGTCAGGGAGGCACTGGCAGTGAAGAAAGTTTTTGGTACCCTGAGAGCTTGGTCAAGACAGTGGTGAGAACAGAAAAAGTGCATAGGAAGGAAAGATTCCTTCAGGAGCATGGAGAGCAGCAATGTGACGAAGCCCCTGCTCTGTGAGCTGACTGCCAGAGCTCACCTGCTTTGTCTTACAAGCTAACCAGATATAAGTCAGCTCAAACCTGTACACAGGACAGCCACCTTAACATCCAGGCAGCTGCTGGCATGGGCATAGTAAGCTTGCATCTGTCTACATCAGGGAAGCTAGCTGCAGGTCTGAAAGTAAAGGAAGAAAAATAACAGCAGGGAACAACAAGTAGTGCTAGGTCTGGCTTCAGCAACTGCAGTGCTAACAGAAACTCTTACTGGATCAAGGTCTTTCCATACTAGGCACTTTTTAAGTACATCACTGGGAGCTAATGAATTATAATAATCCCTATCTCCAAGCCAGTTTGTTACTCCAGCCTGTGGATTCTAAACTTTACTGACAATCAGGGAACAGCAGAGATGCAGCAGAGTCTTGAAAATGTCAGTACATGGCCAGGTCACATATAG
Organism: Pezoporus occidentalis; assembly: GCF_034315485.1. Taxonomy (NCBI): domain Eukaryota; kingdom Metazoa; phylum Chordata; class Aves; order Psittaciformes; family Psittacidae; genus Pezoporus; species Pezoporus occidentalis. Next base: position 216,797 of record NW_026913554.1, read on the forward strand.
ACAGTTGGGATGAGGAACGCACAGATGGAGGCATCAGGAAACAGTCCTTTCAAATACAAATCTGAAGCTGAGAGGAGAGCTGGTAAGCACCACCAAGAACAAGGGGAAAGCAAGTGGGCAATAAAATTGGGATGAAATATGGTCAGCAAATGAAGCACTAAGACTAAAGCTGTGTATACAAAAATAGTACCATGTTGTGGTTTAAGCCCAACTGTAAATCAGAACCAAGCAGTCTCTCTCTCACTCCCCCCCTTCCCCCTCCCCCCCGGCTCCTGAAGGGATGGGGAGGAGAATCGAAAGAATGTAACTCCCATGGGTTGAGATAAGATCAGTCCAGTAACTAAGGTATAACACAAATCACTACTGCTACCACCAGTAATAATAATGATAAGGGAAATAACAAGGGAAGAGAATACAACCGCTCACCACCAGCTGACTGATACCCCGTCCGACCTGAGCAGTGATCTCCCCCTTCCGGGTAACTGCCCCCAGTTTATATAGTGGGCATGATGTGCTGTGATATGGGATACCTCCTTGGTTAGTTTGGGTCAGGTGTCCTGTCTCTGCTTCCTCCCAGCTTCCCCTCCTCCCTGGCAGAGCATGAGACTCACAAAGTCCTTGGCCAGACTAAACATTACTGAGCAACAACTAAAAACATCGATGTTATCAGTGCTGTTCCCAGGCTGAAAGTCAAAAACACAACACTGCATCAGCTACTAAGAAGGAGAGAAATGACTGCTACTGCTGAACCCAGGACATACCACAATGAGCTACATTATGCGAAACTGGAGAGGAACTTAACACTGTTGCATCCCCCTTCAGAAAGCTGTGTTCAGTTCTAGGCATTCTGAGGATAGGGGATGATAAATTGTTACACATTTTGAGCTAGTGTAAAAGGGGGCAGAAGAGGAAAGAAACATACAATAGAAAAATCAAGAAAGGAGGAGTAAGGACTCCACAGGCAGCAGGGAATTTACTCCAGCAAACACAGCCCCCTGAAATAGCCAGGTGGTGGTGTGATTCCCATCTGGAGGTGTCTATAGATTACAGATAACAAAGGAGGACAAGTATTAGGTTAAGATGGAGCAAAGAAAATCTATTTGAACATACCAATGCATCAAAATTTTAAGTAGTTGTTATCAAGAAGTCCTATCAAATGCCTTCCTTGGGAAAGCTGGCCTCTTGTCCCATGGGAAATGGAAAGTCTGTATTACTTAGGATGCTTGTGACTGGACTGTAGAAAGCAAAGACATCAAAGAATCCCCTGAAGGGAACATCTGGTATGGATCAGGCATAGCTCCTGTAGGAGGCAGGACAGTTGAGCTGGGCCATTGCCATCGCTCCTTTCTCTCAAGCTATGCAGTAATGATGTATAGAAAATAAGTTTGTTTTTCATATGAAATTTATGCTCAGTCATTAAAATATCAAATACACAGATGGCTGTTTAGCAGCCATCTGTAAGCTTCTGATAACAAGACACAAACAAACCAGTGAAGAAATAGGAACACCTTCATATGATGGAAGAAAAGCATCTTAGCTGAGCTTTCACCCCTGATCCGTGTTACCTGTTAGGAGTTAATATTTTTCTGTGGAAACAGAAAACAAACAAAACCAACCAACCAAATAGAGACTCCTCTGCTCTCCTCTCCTGTCCTCTCCTGGCTTTTTTACTGCAGTGCTGGGTGTCCTTTGCTGATTCTCTAGGAGCTAAGGGAGCAACTGCAACCAAAAGCTCATTTGGAAAAATAAATATAAAAAACCCAGCAAAAATCTAAATCTCAAAATAAAGAGCGTGGAAGCACATAAGACATTTTCATTTCACTGATCAGCAAGATCTGCTTCTTGGAAAAAAAACAGTGAGATTTCAGTTCTGCATCCTGCCTTTAGTGCCAGATTTCTCCACTTTGGAAGATACAAGATGCACCTTGTGATATATAATTTTATTTCTTAGCTCCAGTCTTGGAGCATTTCTCTGAAAGGCAAAAAAAACCTTTGCAGCTTTATCCCAGCCGTGTAAAATCTTTGCATTCATTCATGGCAATGCCTAATCCCATTTTTAATCTTAATAAGCTCTTTAGTACAATAATATCCTATGGCACTAAGGCACACAACTTAATTCCTTGACTTAAAGCCAGGAGTCTCATAGTGCTATTTTGTTTACATCCTTTTAACACGTAGCTTTTCTATGTATATAAAAATCTGATCTAAAATCTGCAACCACAAGCACTTCAAGCAGTGTTTAACCTGAATAATTAGCTACTCTGATCCCAAGATGCTCTCGATGAACCCTGCAGGAAAGAATATTTCCTTACCCTCACTGCCCTGGCCCTGGGTTGATACAGTAATTCAAAAGGAGAAGTTTGGAGCCCTCGGGTGCCTACTCTCAGAAGAACCGTATCTCTCAATCTATCTAAATTAGTCAATTAAAAACAAGATTCACAAGTTCATGCAAGCAAAAATGATAGAGATAAGTTTAATATGAACTAAATTGCAAGCAGGGGAAATTGCTGCTAGTTATAATAATTTAATTACAGAGAAAATTTCACATCACCTCTTTTGAAGGACTGAGAAAAGTCACACTGTGGGGAACACCTGGAATTCCTCTCTAAGACCCAGATAAAGGTCCCAGGTGGACCCAGGTGGCCTGCTTTCAGACTGGAATTGTGGCTGGGAGCTACACAGCAGTGCAAAAGCCATTCAATGTCCTTCATGTGTATTCACTTTGACATTACCTACAACCAAGAAGAGAAATCTGTCTCTATAGCCCCTTCAGCCCCTTGAGCTTTGCAGTGAAACACTGAATGTGCACAGAGGGGGTAAATTAGCTCAAGCTTCAGACACATCCAAAGCAAGGGGGTTGCCACAGCTTTAAATGCTACTGCTCATTGACTGGGTTAGAGAAGATGACATGTTTGACTATGCCAATGGTCAACTAAAATACAAGCCACAGTGGCTTATGCTTGCATGTATTCTTTCTGCTGGTAGCAAGCTCAGGGCACAAGCACAACTCATTGTTGCTGCTCAGCTGCTGAGCAGTACTCCATAACCTGAAATGACTTCATTAAGTTCCATGAGGGATCCATAATCCCTGTTTGGTTTGCTAAAGAGATAGTGAAAAGGCCATTTGATGAGACCGAGAAATGTCTCCATGTGAATGCACTTTTGTTAGAAGATGAATCTTTCTTCTAAGCAACAAAGTCAGATCTGGTAGCTGGAAACAGTTTGACAATTCAGATAAGAACCACATTGCTCATTTCTGACAGAGGAAATAATGGACCTCAGAAACAACATTGCACATGATGTGTGCCCTGTAGATCTTTAAACCAAGACTGTGTGACAGGATAGAGGATAGATATGCTGTGGCTAATATCTGTAGTTCAGGCAGTTCTTGTGCAGGACCACTTGAAAAGTTTTCAGGTAGCCTTTAAATATCCTTACAAAACTGTAATAAGTGACAGTGGGAGGCTGGTTTTTCATTTAAGTCAGTGTTACTTAAGAGCAGCATTTCAGGAATTCAGATAGGACATGGTGGAGGTTAGTAGAAGTTATTGGAGTTAGTAAAGTTCCTGTAGGCAGATAAAATGATCTTTAAATTGCATTCTCCCAGTAGTTTCAAGACAGAAAAAAACACTTCACAGCCTTCCCCTATACACAGACTAGAACATCTGCTGCTGAAAATTTACCTTGCTCCCATAATTCATCATGCACTTACTGCAACTAGTCAAAAGACCAGCTTTCCAGCTCCTTAGGAGAAGCTCAGGTGCTCTTGTGTGCCATGTTTTGAGGAACTGTGCTTTCTTCCAGCAAGCAGTCTTTCTCCGCATTTGGTTTTTGAGGCATCACTGTTCACTGTATCAGCCTTGGGCTTCTACAAGAGTTGGTAGTTAAGCTTGTTGAAACAGTGGGAATGGCTATACTAAGGAAAGGGATGTAAAGTTCTTAGCCTTCATGAAGTAACTAGAAAGAAGGAACATTTTAGCTAAGACAAGGGATTTTCTAGGTTTAGCATTTTAGCCATCTATGGCAAACCAGAAGACGCTGCCTCGTGCTCACTGGTAGCTTAACCTAGGATATTACATTTTGGGGGTTACTCAAAGCAAGGCTATGGTGGAGAACTACTGCCTCAGAAAGGCTGACAAGACATACCTAGAACAGAAACTGGGTGATGGATGTTTGAAGGGGGTAAGTGCATTCAGCAGGCAGGGTACACACTTAACAAAGCAGAATCAGAGGGAGGACTGCAGATGCCTATGGGGATCAAAACAGGGGTATGTTAACAATTTATGTTATAGAATCATAGAACAGTTAGGGTTGGAAAGGACCTGAAGATCATCTAGTTCCAACCCCACTGTCATGGGCAGGGACACCTCATACTAGACCATGTCACCCAAAGCCCTGTCCAATCTGGCTTTGAACACTACCAGGGATAGAGCATTCACAACTTCCTTTAGCAGCTTGTGCCAGTGCCTCACCACTCTCACAGTAAAGATTTTTTTTTTTTTTTTGTAGCAAATGAGAGTATTTGTAGCAGATCAAGTTTAATTAACAAGATGATAGCCAGGACATCTCTATTGCCTCAGGCAAAGTCCAGCTACAGAAGCAAGGCTGTCAGGGTGGAACTGACCTGGTATTGCTTTTGTTCCAGTGCTGGAAGTTGCAAGGTTGCAGGTGTGGGGATCAATTCTTGATCCCCAACCCCTGTACATAACTGCCTCCTATAAGCTCCTTTTAGAGAATGACAACAGTGGCTGCAAACATGTCCTGTTCTCTTGGGGCTCCTCACGTGCTTGTAGTGGTTCTGCCTGTTATTCATCCAAGGGTCGCTGTGCCCTGCTCCCCCTTTGAACACAGTGTTGGGCACTCAGCTTCTGGCCATGCCAAACTCAAGGGTAATTTCCTTAATACAGAGATGTCCTTATTGAGGACACAGACCTGTATGGTTAGACAGTAACGTCTGTGGTGTATTGTGAGAACTGGAGCTATAAATACAGAAAATAAGGGTGACTTCAGTATGTTTTCCAACTTCAGTTTTTATTGGACTTTTTAGATCTAGAAATATCAAAAAGTTCCTTTTATGTCTATGGCATTCTCTAAAAGATTATAAAAACAACGCCCTAAAACCTCTGCCCTAACAGCCCATGCTTCTCAAGTCTTTGTGCAAAATCACTCTGAATGAGGCTGTGCCAAGGGAAGACCCTCCTGACACAGCACCACTGTCCATCCCACTGCCCTTTGCCATATTCCAGAAATTATCCACTTACTTGTTGCCCTGTAAGTCCAGCTGAAAGTGGGGAAAGGAGAGCTGGAGTAGCTTTTGCCTTCCAAAATGCACTGCCAGAACTACCCAACAGCAGCTGGGCAACGGTTGGCTTACAAGGTGGTAGGAGGCTACATCCTCAAACAGAGCTTCTCGTTACTGGCACTGAAACACTGGGACATTCCTCATCCATAGAAACATTAAGAGTTTTCAGAAGTTGAGAGAAGAGGGACCATGGGATTGGTAATACCTGACATCTGAATGCAGAGCGTAGGGAGCTGGCTGCCTCCCACAACCCACACCACCATGTGAGAGAGGAGCAATATTATAGTGTCTGGGGCCAAGAACAGCACAGAGGGGTCCAGGATACACACACAATGATTTGTGTGTATCTCAGGGTAAATTCTTCCTACATGGAAGCAGTGATTTCTGTTCTCGGAAATAGCAGCCACTAGTACAGACTTTCTTGAAAAAAAAAAGGCAGCTTTATAACATGAGTTTTATCTTTTGGCAGCTGTCCCATAAGTAAGAACTTTCTCTTACTGGAAGCAAAGACAGGCTGGGGGAAAATATATTGTACCTTCAGCACTATCAAGTACTATGCAAGCTCCCCACAGCTGCAGAAAAACAGCTCGTGGGTCCTGTTTTAACCAGTGAAAGGCATAGTTATGACTTTGAATGATACAAGCACAGAGATAGAAATAGCTTGGTTTTATTTATTTTGTTTCCTAAAATCTATAAAAATAAGCATCTTCAAGTCTGTGACACTTTGCCAAAAGTTAAAAATGCAATTGAAGAAGAAAAGAAACAGCCACAGACTGTTCCTTACACCGAGTCAACACAAAAAATAAAACTAGCCACAGCAGGGTAAGTCTAAGGAGTGTTTTCCACCCTACATGCTCACATAATTCTCACCTCACTTCCCAGTTATGAATGCAAAAAGAAATGAAGAAAATAATTCATTATCATACACTGAACATCACTTAGGGCTTTTGTTCTCAATTAGGTTCTTCTTGCCATGCACACCATACTGTCCTGACCTAAAAAAAACATGCCTTCTGTCTCAAATAAGCTATGAATGTATTTGTGGATGCATCATCCTGTTTTTTCTGCTGAAAGAGATATTGTGTCCCAGGAATTTGTAAAGCACCAGGAAAGAGAACTATCAAATGATTTTCAGCCTGTGGTCTATAGTCCCCAGGGATCCATGAACTACTTCTGAAGGGTCCATGAAGAACAACCAAGGCAAACAAGATATTTGCCACTACACTTCAATTTGATGGGCAGAAACACACACTATAGTAGAAAAATTTTTGAAGCATACTGGAAAAAGATAAAAGACATCATCCAAGGTTGGAGGCGGTCTAGAAAAGTCCATGCACCCACCCTTAAGAGCAGGAACCTGCTTCATACATACAACTTTCTGGACTCTAAGTGTTTCAACTAACTGAAACATGAAACTATGGTGATTACGTGTAGCTTCTCAGCAGCATTTTGCAGCCCATGCAGAATTTTTGCTGCTGCACCAATTTTCTCAGCAGCATCCATGCCAGATAACTTACAGGTAGTGCAGTGGTTTTGTCACCTCTGTACTGCTACTTGAGCTAAGCTGTTGTTATTTCTGAGTCAAGAGGCTTTGCTTTCATCTTGGAAGCAGAAACATTATTGAACTGTTTGTTTTCTGCATTATAGATCTGCTTTGCTGATTAACCCAACCAGCCCTGGATCTTCTTGACTTATTAAGCGTCATGAGAGCTACTCAGATTGTCCTAATCTGGGTGCAGCTATCTTGCAACAGACAGACAAAAATAACCTCTGTTGGGTTAATATTTGTCATGTTGTCTGTTATATCACAGATCTCCTTGGTACAGAAACAGGCAACAGAGCATACTTGCATCCTACAACAGAGTCTGGTGCAAAGGTTGCAGTTAATGGCCGCCAAAAATGGCTCTGGATTGGGAAACAGCCTAACACCTCGGCACAGAAGCCTGGCCAGCTGATTGTCTCTCCAGTGAAATGTCATCACTAGTGAAACCGCTGTACTGTCCTCTAGATCCAGACTGCTACCTCAGCACAGCACTGTTCAGATATTCCAGCTCTAACTGGAGCTAGCTGCAGCACATCTGAGCTATGAAGTGCAGACATGCCACCTATGTGCTAGTCCAGAAATCACTGCAGGGACGATGAGTATTTTACACAGACCACATCACCTTTAGACAAGATGTTTCCATAAAGAAATAAATGAGCAAGTAACAAAGTATTTGCCATGTTCTTGTATAACAGCATAAAAGAGACTAAATTAAGGGTGGTACATTAGAAACGCAGCGGGTACAAGAAGCCATAGCAACATAATTTATTTCCCATTCCACCAGGGGACTGACCACTCAGTGTCATTCCCAGATTGAGTTAGGCAGAAAAGCAGACCCCTGGATTAGCTTCAGAGGGGTTTGGCTTTAGGCTATCACTAATGCTGTTGAAATTTAAATTCAAGTTTATTCTTCTTAACAGGGTACTCAGTCAGGATAGCTGTTCTCTAAGTGCTTTTACCTATCACTGCAGTGCTGTAGGGTCAGAGCTTGCTATCAGTAAGCATACACTATCCCTTTTGTAAAACAGGTGTCTCACCTTTCCTTCTCCAGGACATCTTCTCCATCAGCTTTTTTCACTGTCTCCCCTATTTCTGTGCCATTTTGGAAAGTTGGTCACTGCTCCTCCCAGCACTGGTGTCACATCACTGCTTACCATCATCCTGTATTTTACAATACCAGAGGGTGTACTCTGTCAGCTAGAGAAGACTTCTGGCTGGACTGCACCTTACAGTGGTCTTCCTAAGCCACAAGAATCTTCAGAGCCTAGTTATCTCAGCAGGTCTGTGTCCTAGATGACTGAATATCAAATCAGAGGCAATCTTTAGTGCAAGCAACAAACTCACTGACTCAGTACCGTCACTAAGATGCACCAGCTCTCCTACCACAGGTCTCCCACAAGGCCCTTATCACCCCTGATGACAATGCTTTCATTAACTGTTTCTCACTCTCTGACTATAGCCAATGTCTTTGGAGTTCATAACTAAGGTGAATTTAATTATTATTTCATCTAAAAAAATCAGAAGTAATTGAGGTGGTTCCTGTAAGTAAAACCCCTGTTTACAAAACAATACCAAAGCCAGCAATGCCCAGTTGAGAGTGAGGGGGATAGAGGAAGGATTAGACATGTCAGCCTCAGACCTGCTGCCACGATACTGCCTTTATATGTGAGAGTTCATGGATTTCAATCCAAAGATAATATCTCTGATTTAGAAGGCCTTTGAGCCAGACATCTTCAGACTGGAAGTGCCACCATTGCTTGCCCTTCGTCTTTCCCCAACATCCACTACAGGCAGCTATCAGAAACATAGCAGAGGGTGTGTGAGCCCTGGGGCTGGCCCAGTGCAGCTATCTTACATCCCAAGCTGTTTTAAAAAATGAGGGTGGAATATCTCTTTCTTCTATTGCCCTTGTAGTTAGAAAGACACTAGTGAAAAACATGGAGTGAAATAACCGTGAAACCAGTGAAAAACTATCAGACTGGGTACGAAGCAGCATAGGCACAAGCACAGTGCTGAGAACAGCAGCAGAGATAAGCCAAAGGGAAGAGCAGGACAGGGCAGGGTGAGGAGGGAAGATGTGGCAGAGGGGAACAGGGAGAAAGATTATTATCTGGAGTTCATGCTTTGCTCCAGATGTGGCAGACTCTGTGGGCCCAGTTACAACAGATTCACAGGATAGGGAAAACATAAAGGAGCCCCTTCACTAGGCCAGGGACAGCCCCTGAAGCACCCAGTCCTCTGATTAGAATGGGTTAGGCACCATCTATACATCATCTTTCTACATTGTTATACAGGCAGCACAGTAGAGGTCTCTAAAGATGGGATTCATCTCTGCTAACTTTACATACCCATAGCACGGCTGCCAAGGGGAATCTAGTCAATAAAACCACCACAGTTGAAGGATGCATTCATCTAACCAAATACAGGCATATGCTTCAGCATGATATGAATCATGCCCTGGTCACGGCTGCATTGGTTAATCCTCCACAGACAAGGGAAAAAACTTACGGTGCCTAGCTCAGATACGGACATTTGCATGTGATTAGAGGTGAGTGCCACACTCAGAATCCAAAAACAAAGTAGTTCAGAATGCAGTGAGTACTAGTCATGGCATGACAATGACAGTGACAGTCACACTAATATGTAGCTGAGGAATGTGGATAAAAATAAAACCTCTGGGAATAAAACAAATCCTCAAAAGAACTACAATAACCATTGGTTAAATAGCACAGTTTTCACTGGCATTCTCAAAATGTCCAAAAAACCTTAGCAGGGCTCAAAGCTTTGCTGTGCTAAGCACTGTAAATCCATGTAATAAAAAGACATTCCCTATCCCTGGAGAATGTGTGTAGGAGCAGTTAAGATCTGTGCATGGTTACCACCCATTTTCCCTGACTTTTTTTTTTTTACCCAGCTGTTTCCAGGAAGGTCTCACCATTGCCCAGCTCTCTCAAGGGGCTGTGCTGGAATGCAGTAACATGATTTTGGGAAGCATTTGTGTTACATAGGGTTGCCTCAGAACATGGCATATATTCTTGCTTGCAAGCTTTCTGACATTGGAGGACCAGGTTTGTACCATGACATTTCAAGTTTCATTTTGGGTGATCCCAAGTTTTTTCAACATAGTAAGTCTCCAGAGCTCCAGCCAAGGCTTTTAAACAGAATGAGAAAACAAAGGAAAACACTATAAATATTCTCCAAGTATGTGAGAGAACTTGTTTTCTATGTACAGCAACCAGAGCTTTGGGAGGAAAATGGAAAAGAAACATACCACCTTTAATGAAAACATTTACAGAACACCTTTTTAACTCAGTAAATACAGGAAGGAACATAAATATTACAACAGGCTCAGAAAAATTTGTTAATGAAGGCAGAAAAAATGTTAAAAATTTATTTACTTTTTCGGTACTCCAGGTTTGAGTTCAGATGTGTGTCACGTACCCATCTCCAAAGAGCTTCAGGAGCTCTTTGTTCAGTCTTAAAAACAAGGTCATTTGGCTTTTTAATCAGCATCAGAGTACACAAGGGTTTATCTGCAGTTACGGATGAAATCCTCAAAGAAAGCCCGGGAGGCTTATTAAAGTTGGAGCTGGGAAAAGGAGAAAAAGAGAAAGAAACCCATGCATGGACACAAGAATTAGTATTGGCAGCTAGGGATGTGACGTCCATGAGATGCCCCAAGAGAAGAAAATATCTGGAAAGAACAGAAAAGAACAAAGTGGAAATAACTGGATTTAAAGGAGCTTGCTTGACAAAGAGTTTCCCAAACACCTATATAGAGATTTATTAAATCCCGTAAGTGTGCCAGTTGTATAAATATCCAGAGGGTATATTATGTTTATTTAGATGAAGTAGTTGGAATATATATTCTTAAACAGTTTGCTTTCTATAAAATTGAGGATGCACCTTTGAGAATTGTGGAAGTAAAGGAAAACATGGAAATTAAGTCAGAAATAGAAAAAAGTATCAATGAGTGTATGAGAGAGAAACAATTACCTTTACCTCCAGTGCTCCATTTTATTAAGCAATGAATGCTGAGTCCATACTGATGCACTTTTTTCTTCTTTGAAAAATTTAAACTCCATGCTGCAAAATGTCTGAGCATTCACATCTGTGCACCATGCCAAAATGAAACTATTTGCAGTACAACTCGCATTTATATGTACAAATGCACTAAGAAATGAGTGTCTTATCTTTGTTGCAGAGTTAAGTGAATTTTATAATGCTATAATGGTGCCTTTATATTAAGTTGTGCTGACACACAAAAACTTCACTCAAGTATGATGTGAAGCAGATACAGGGTAGAAACAGGTTAACGAGTCCTCACACACCTTCCCATAATCCCCATGCATCAAGAAATAAGTTCTCCCAGAATTCACAGTGAATCAGTTTACAGAACAACCTCCTGTCTTTTCTGGTAATTGTAACCCAGATCAAAATGATCCATGCAATTGTCTGCCCCAGTAATCTGTCAGAACCTCCACTTTCTGTTCTTTTCTCTCATAGCAGGAGCAGCAAAAGTGGGTTGTTTGTTGTCTGGTTTGTTTTTTTTTTCCCCAAAACTGTGGTTTCAATTGCATTAATGACACTGCCAGATAGCATAAATTTAATCTTGATCATATGTGGGGATATGACTGCATTTCTATCAAATCAGAGCACATGATGGGAGTTTTCACTGTCTTTTTCTATTAACACGAATTTTATGTCAGGCCAGAGAGTCTGGATGACATCTGATTTCTCACAAAGCCAGGCAGTATGAACTTATTACATTATGGATTACATTACTCTGAACTGATCTGAGCTGGCAGAAGAAAGGATATGTCTGAGGTCAGCACCCTGCAACCTGGGGCTATGCCATTCTGAATGCCATCAGGAGAGCCCAAAAAGCAGATGGGCTGCACAAGCCAGCCAAGGCCTCATGGCAGCACACAAGCCCATATGCTAGTTTAGGCTGGCAGTTTTTAAATGGATTTGCAATTGGCATCTTTGCCCATGCTACCAGCCTACAGAGACAACAAGAGAGACAGACACTATGGTGTTATCTCCTGTTTTTCTACCTCGCATAAGATTACCTCAAAGTAAAAGAACTCAGGAAAATATATCTAAAATAACTCTGCTTGAACACTGCAAATGCTCCCCGGTACAGTGTAAGGCATACAGACAGTATTTGCCTCCTTGGATCAAGAAGCAAAGCTGGGAGCCATCTTTTGGTCCACCCTTACAGACTGCTACCACCTCGTGGCCATTCTTTTCCCTACGTTGACACCAGCAAAAAGTACGTTTTTCCCCCGTCGTCTTAACTGTTCCACTGGAAAGAAATGCTGTTTGGGGAAAGAAGTAGCAAACCCAAAGCACTGTGGGAGAACTGTGTCACTGTAGAAAAGAGTAGCATTAAAGAAAAACATTTCAAAACCCGTTTTCGTAAAGTTTACTCAAGGTTCTCAAGATAGCACCTATCGCTCCGTTTTGCAAATGCAAATAAAACATTTTAAAGGAAAATAGTACAGATGCTTTTAAACAAATTAATGATTTGTGAAGAATGACTTCTCTAATATCAAACAAAGCTTTAATCACTTATCCTGAAATCCTGCCATCCTGGATTCATTCAGGAACAAATTAATTTTGAGACTGAGAAACAGTTTGCAATATAAAGCTTAAAGAGAACATTTTAAATCACACTGCTATCAACAAAAATGACATTTTTTTTCCCCAGGAAGGAGTACAGAAATACACAGCTTCTCACCAGAGGTACCCAAGGTTCCTAGAGACCCCAGATTGAAGTTTAGCCTGTGAACTTTCCCCTGCCAGCTGAGCAGCTCACTTTCAATCTCCTGTAAGGAATAATGCTACCTATTGGCAGGACAGGTTTATGACACAATTTTCATTAGGACTTCTGTCACTCAATCCTCTGGGCAAGGTCACTCCTGCCTTCTCCGCCTTTTATATTCACCTTTCTCAAGCAAGGGTGGACTCTTAGAAAAATGCAGCATCTAACATGACATGGACCTAATAGAATTGATGATTTTTAAGTACCCTGGTGATAGAAATAAAAGCAAATAAGAGCATATGACTGACTTTTATGTTTCATTTCATTTTTTGGAATTTGTGTTTTTTTTTTGTGATTAGGTAACATAGATTATTGTATATAGAAGGGAAGCAAATCTGGTAATTCAATAGGCATTTTTGGCAATCAAAAAAGCAATTCTGGAAATATCAGGATATTGATGAGTTAATATTGCTTCTCAGCCTACAAAACAGAATCATTTTTAAAGCCTGTTTCAGAAGTGTTCCCACTACTTGCTCATATTACAGAGGTTTTCTTGAGGGGCACAGTAGTATTCTAAAGATGGTTACATTAAATGCACAATCATAAAAAGGGGAAATATGGTTTAAATCTCTTTTTTTCAGAGACTTCATTTTATTCAAACATTGTAATAGCATGGGAGGAATTTTTTATATCTGCATGCATCTAAAGACCACCTTCACTACAGAGAGAAACATACACTGCTTTCTAGTGCTGAAATGCAGGGTCTGACTCTAGAGGGGGATGTATAATCACATGTGCAATGTGACTGTTCCAGGGAGGAAGCAATATTCCTACATGTGTTAAGAAGCAGTGATCCCCCATTTCATGTACAATTGATGCAACCCTAACACACACTGCTGATATAGAAGCCATGGCACCTGTCTTATGGCAGCAAACAGCAAAACTCCCATAACTATTTTGTCCTAGAGACTATCTGTGGAGTTATTAGATGCTCTGTGGTTAGACAAAACAAAAGCACATGTCACTACATTTCTTCCTGGGTTTCTAAAGTGGCTAGCATGGATTCATTCTCTGTGCAGATGGCCTGACTAGATATCCAGTTTTTCCTTCTCTGAGATAAAATAACATTTATTTTTGAAACCCATCCACCCTCTGGGGCACTGTTCAGGAGGACATTTTCCATGGTGACGTCTCAGGTTTTGCAGCTACAAAGGAAAAGAGAGAACAAAATTTCTACCTGGTAAAATCTTAGCATTCGCCACTGTAACTCAGCCTAGAATGTAGATTATTTGAGAGCCAATGCCACATGAGATGCTAGAAGAGAGGCCAAAGGGAGGGCAAAGGTTCTAACCTTCCCTGCCTTTCAAACACCATCTTCAGCTGAGAAATGTGAGGGTTGGGGGCTGCAACAGCCGTGGCAAAGAACAGAAGTTGCATCTTGATAATGCAGCTTCCTTGTTGAAACTGCTCAAGGACATGGCAATGGATACTTTCTTTGAGAACTCTGCAATAAAAAAGCATAACATTTTAGGGCACCTAAAAACATTGCTAGACGGAAATGAAAGGGTTAAAATGATGTCCTGAAAATGGGTAACAGGGGCATGGGAGGCTCACCTGGGAGATCTGTGGTTGGTTCCTGCTTGGTCACTCAGATTCAGCAGATACCTGTACAATGACTACTTGCCAAGATACATGACTTATGAAGAGTGGTTACTGACTTTAAAAATGTGAACCAGAAGAAAGCCCAGCTTAAAAGCTAGGAAAATGTCCTAGTCTGGAAACAGAACACTATGTTAGTCTCAAGAGAAGCTCGCAGGGCAGATGGAGAGGTTGGTATATTGACCTTCAAAGACATGGGAAGAAGAAATTGCAAATCACTATAAATGCACTTAGAATTCACTAAGAACAGAAGGGGACCCCTCATAAGGACCTGTGGTCAGGGTTAGGATTGATACGGTAGGGACCTATTTTTCAGTAGCTGTCAAAAGTCCAGATGAAAGAGTCAGCATGAAGTGCCAGGCAGGGTGAGAAGTTCATTTTGCTGTCTCTGTAAATTGTGGTGTAAATATGCCAATAAATACTTCCAGCCACTGCTCCCTGTGATGCTTTGGATCTCTGCTTCTGGTTGACCTTGCTCCTCTGCTTTATGTTTGTGGTAGTCCAAGACTGCATTGTTTACCTGATGGTGCATGCTTCCACTTGGTCATCATTGAGCTTGTAGTGGGCATGGATGAAGCCCTTCCTAGGTCTTTGTTTGGGAGGCCAAGCCATCATCAATCAATCCTGCTCACTAGCCTTTAGGCAACCATCCTAGGAGGACAACTCTAACTTCAAACCCGGGCAGATGGAGCTTGTCTAGCCTTGTAAGGCCATCCATCTAAGAGATGGACACTAATCAAACCTACGACCTGAGGACTTCGCTGTCACTGTCCAAGCTCACTAGGCCCTGGCAGATAAACCTCAGGTGTAAAGGGTGGGGGCAGTTATGCGCACGCTGTGCCTCACCTAAAAAATCCACTGGGCAGGCCCGAAGGGTTTACCCACACTTGCAAAGCCCTGTAGCGACTAGCAAGAGTCGAAACAGCAGGTAATAAGGTGCACTGGAAGCAGCAGACCCAACCTTGCATGCAGGCAGTCAGGACATCGGTCGCCTGAGGTTGACCCAGGAGATAACAATCTTGTTCAGAAACATCCCAAATGACCAAGCAGCCTTTTTTCCAACCGGATTTGCCTATCCCATATTGCCCTTTTAGTCCTCATCGCGCTTGTAGTAAGCGTGGGTAAAGCCCTTCCCAAATCTTCATTCACAAAGCCAAGCTATCAAATATGCTTCTACACATGTGTCTAGTTACTGCCTGTAGGTGGGCGCAGTTTTTGACCGTGAAATTCACAAACTCTGTGTAGGACCATAGTGGAGTCTGTGAATTCATCATGAGCCTGATTGACCCTGAAGGGTCACCCCACGGGTGATCCCTCCTCCCATGCGGCAGCACGGGGGCTCAGGACCCCATTTCAGCTCAACCGATCCACTGATTTCCTGGCTTCACTTCGGACCTGCCCTGATGATGTGGAGGCTTGGCTGAGCCAGACTACTGCCTACATCTTCCCTGCTCGCATTAAAAGTCTCAAGTGGCAGCTGTATTACAGCAAATTGCTAATAGCCAATTGATGTCGTTTTAAAAAAAACAAAGCCCCATGTGAACTTCTCATTTTAAGCATTTTTTGTTAAGGAAAACTTGCGCACTATTTACCACTACTGTGAGATTCCCAAGCAAAGTTCAGTCAGGAACATGGCAATAGAATCATGCAAGGAGCTATTTTGTAATGCAGTTCCAACAGGTGAATTGCTGAATGCAATTTCCTTTAAACCTTTCACAGTAGCAACCCACAAAACCAGAAGTTGATCATAATAAGCACATAAAAAATAGATATGCATAATTGCTGTGTACATTTCCTGGGTTCTTTAGGCACATCAGTTAAAGTTGAAATGGGCTGGATGGGTACTTTGCATTTTCCTCTTCTAGGTTATAAAGTTCTTGTGTAATGAGCTCTTTGGCAGGAAAATCAGTTTGGACTGTGTGATCTGCACAGAATCCACCATACTGGAGCAAGACATCTCTTCCCTCTGAGCATGCTGCTTGCTGTGCCCCACTGAAGTCCTATCACCTGACATCGCCTTCATGGTCAATTTAGCCAAAGACATTGAGATATGTTCTGTGGACTTTGACACCCTCCTCCATCTCTGCTACCATCATCACTAATCAAGGGATATGGATATTGCACATCTCTCTACAATACTGACTCCTTATTTCCCCCACACTCCCATCCTCCTCATCAAGATTGGTTTATACTGCTTAAGCTTACAGTTCTATTAGAGGGACACAGTTATATCCCAGTATCTCTCCAATACTTTACTGTGTTGATCTCAGTTAGGAAAAGATTACAGCTAAGTCTTCTGTGCTTCGTGAATTTGTAACCAATACCCATCTCATCCAGTCATTTTTACCTTCCAGGCCTTCTTTCTCCTTCACATTCTGGCTATCTCTGACAAGTTATTTTATGCTACTCACACTCTTTTTTTAACAAAGGCTATATAAACATACAAAATATTATCCAGTTTAAACGGAATAGGATGTCTGATTTCTTTTATGGTGCAGTAGAGACATCTAGTGACTATTTTGTGTTATTAAAATGCAAAGGATTAATGTAAGATGGCAAACCCTTGAAACATCCTTCTAGTGATCGGAACTACGCCTATCCACTCCACCAAACCCATGAGAAAAAGTCTTTACATGCTCTCCACCAAACCCACTGAGAAAATAATTTTGTCAGTTCTGTGCAACTGGTAATACACAGGATGGAAAACAGTGATCAAACATTACTGGCTTCTTTGCCTCCAGAGCCTCTTTTCTCTTTTCCCTGGTGTCTTCAAAAACCTTGGATGCTACAGCAAATAACTTTATATTTCCATCACTGACACTGAGGGCACAGTTTAGTGCCTAAGTGCCAATACAGATCCCTTCCTCGTGTTATTTTGTTACAATAAAGAATCTGTCTCAGAACATCTTGGCTGTAAAGTCATGAAGCAAATGTCTTTTTCATCTGCATCATCCATCTCCTGCCTGCTAAGGAAAGGGAAGATGTTGCAACTAGAAGGGGAAGGATGCTGGAACTGGAAGGGGCTTGGAACTAGGTGACCTTTAAGGTTGTTTCCAACCCAATCCATTCTATGGTTCTATGTTTCTGTGTTCCTTTGGACAGAAATATTTTAATGCTAAAATCTGCTCATTTAGATGCCTATAGGTAGGTGTCTAAATCTAAGCTGTTTACTTTTACTTTTCAATTAGTAGAAAGAAATAGGTACCTCCATGGTCCTACCATCTTCTCCTGAAAACTCAGAGGAATGGTCAGTCCCTGAAGGGGGAGGTGTCCCAACAAGGGCAGATCAGGTGAAGAAAGCACCAGGGGGAGGTGTGTCCTCTGTTCCTGCGGTGCCCCAAGCTGCTGCTGAAGGGCAGGACCTGGCTTCAGGGAAGGTGCTCTGAGTGTGACCACTCCATGCCTGTTTTCCCAGGTGTGCAAAATAATGCAGGTCAAGCTGATGGTGCTTGTCTCCTTCGCCCAAAACCTCCTTTCTATAAAAGGAAGACTGTCTTGAACCATTAACATGAACTGGACTGTTCACAATGGGCCAGAGCTACTAAAAATGCCCTTAGCAATCAAATTCTTCCATTCCCTACATACTGCTCAAAGATGGCACAATGTCAAATGTATACCCATATACATACTCAGGTTCCAAATGAAAATATGGGGAGTGAAAGTCACAACTTATGAGAAAGTTGATAGAAATTGAAGGTATGCAGCTTTTAGTAGAATGTGCACCAACAGAAGTGGCTGAGAATTCAGAAATGTTTATCAAAAGCTACAAGGAGAGAATTTACATTAAAAAAAAAAAAGGAAAGGAAAGGGAAGAGGAAAGATAAGAGAAAAGAGAAAGAAAAAAGCAAAGATACGATATCTCATTTCCTTCCGATTTACAGACATTTAAACATTTCTTTTGACCTAATGTGGTATGAAGGGTGGGGTGAGGCCAGAAGGGGTGTGATATGGGGTACTACTTCTCCAATGAGTCCATTTTGATTGCAGATCTGAAAGCATCTTTTCAAAATGGCAAGTGAGGTGGTTTATGCAGAGGTATTGCCCAAGGAAAGAGTGTGTTTTACTTCACAAACTTCAGACACAGGTAAAAAATGGGCATCTTAATATTGCTTACTTTTCTGTTGCTTGGTGACAAATTCTGAAACTTTAATTTGTTCTCAAATTGAAGCACTTATAAGAAGCTAAGTCATGCTGAAAGCATTTTCATAACTATTAATATGCATCTCTGTTTATTATAAATCTATTTGCTTGGCAAATTCATGATTTTTAGTAGAAGTAATATTGAATTCTAACAAAAGTAAGGAATGACCTTTAAAATCCCGTTCTGGATTTCAGTAGTATGGCTGAAATGTGCTGTTTCTGAAACACGTTAATGATCAGACATTGAAGATATTAATACAGAATATTAATAAGTAATTAATAGGGTGAAGGAAGCCCCACCATTGTGGAAAATTGTCAATAGGGATATGATAAGACTTCAAAATTGCCTCTGAAATAATACTAATTTTGTGTATCCTTTTCAAATCTGGGGAGAACGAATATTGATTTGGATGTTAGTGGGAGCCAATTTTGAGGTAAAAACTGAATCAGAGGAAGAATTAGTAAGACATAGAAATCTCTTTGAAATTGGGATGGACTTCTGCTCCAGTTCCAGACCTTAATCCTAATGAGATGGCAAGTAAACCAGGAAAAAGAAGGGGAGGAAAGAAATAAGAAATAAAAGGCAAATAGAAACAGAACAATCAACCTATTGCCCAAGAAAAACCTGGGGTGAAAATTTGATATTAGGATCAATGAAAGAGTTTGCTAATTTGCAAAAAGTGTCACAAATGACTGTTTGTTTAACAATTCCAAGAGCAGTGAGTGAATCAATCCCCTGGGGAATTTTAACTATGAATCTGACAATTTTAAGTAAAAATGAAAATACACCTTGTGAACAAAAACCTGTGGCTGAATGGCAACAACAAACAGAAACCATTCGGAAACAATGGAAATCCCCGGATAGTTGGGCTGACTGTGAGAAATTGTTAAATTATGGTTTACCAAAATAGGGGGATCTAAGACTGTAGGATGGTGCTGCTATGATGAACAAGAAATGTGAGTTGAATGATCATGGACTGAAAATGTAATGAGACAAGTCCAACACAAAAAAACGAGGAAAACTGGGACTCTGTTTGGTAAACTATGGCCATTTTATCTCCATTTCGATCCATGGCTAAGGCACCTTGGTGTTTTATTTGGGATGGAATGACTTTTGCAACCTGGCCAAATGTAAAGAATAGGAGTAGTTCATGGTGAGAAAAGGAAAACTGGGTGTCTTGATGGAAGTGTGAAAAGGTATCTAACTAATAGCACTGCTATGGCGATCTAGGCTACTAGTCCTCCTTTAGCTGCTGCTTTAAAAAATAGACATTTGTGTAGGGGCCTTAGGAATGACCTCAAATTGACTGAGATATACATACCCAAAAGAGAAACAATGCTTAGTCGCAAAGAAATCTGCACTCCGGAGACCAGGACGCTTAGTGTGGACAATGAGTGATGAGACCTGGATAACTCATTTCCCTTTAGATGGTAAAGGAAAACAAATAACATGAGGCATGCTGACTCCATGTCCAACCTGGAAAAGAACTCCTTTTAGAGGAGCATCAGAAAATTTAAAATTGGAACGGGTGAAGAGGTCAGAAATAGATGAAGAATGAAATGAACCTTAAACTGGAGTGAAATTTGTTTGGGCTTTAGAGCCTTTGCTAACTCCTTTAGCAATATAGAATAGGGAATGCATTTACCAACTAACAGGACAAGTAGAAAAGCTAGCAAATGCAACCAGAAAAGGATTTAAGGACTTGAATTTACAATTACAGGCAACTTCAAGGATGGCTTTATGAAACAGAATGGTTTTGGGATATGGTCTTACTTGAAGATCATGGGGATTGTGGCTACTTAAAAGGTAGAATTACTTATTATTGTATACATATTCTGAATGTGACTCGAGATGTGGAACATAACTTAGATTTCTTGTTAAAGGTAGAAGAGAATACTCAAAGGCTCCAAAAAGACATACAAGAAAGTTGGAGAGATAAAATCTTCAAGAGATAAGTGTGGAATCTGAGTTCATGGATAAAATCACTGATTAGCACTGCATTAGCCATGTTGACAATCTTTTTAATAATTATTTTGATCTACTACTGTTTAAAAAGGCAAATAAAGAGTAAGACTGCATTTAACAGAATGATTATCCAAACAGTGGCCAGACAAAAAGATGAGCAAGAATCAACAATGTTAGAATAAAAGTACTGAAATGATCTTCAAAACTTTCCAAGGGGGGAAGTAGCAAGCGGGGTTGGGCTCAGTTAGTACTTTGATGAACTTAAAGAATTGTGTGTTCACCTTAGAGAGCAGTAGCTGTGTCCATCTGTTCAAGGGAGATACATGAAATGTATTTTCTTTAAGACTTACTTTCCTGTGCAGTCTCAAAATCTGACTGTATGCTTTTCCTCATGCCATAGATCTGGAGAAGAAATGAAGGATAAAGAAAATTCTTCCAGAAATAGAAATAAAGTATCAAAACCAGAAAACTGAGTGAAAGTAAATATCTTCTGAGATCTAGCCTTTGTCAAGAGGTCCTTCTAGTTTGGTGACACAGAAATCCCAGGCTAATCACTTTGGGAAGGTGGTATGGAAGGCAAGAGCCAATACCTTGATGTATCCTAGCTGAGGTGCTAACCTCAAGCTCAAGTGCTTACATCTTTTGGATGAGAGCGTAATTTGCCAGCTTTAAGATGCAAGTCCACCTTTTGGTTTGCTTTCTGCACATTCCAATAGGAAACAGAAACTGAAGTGTGATCACAAAACTGCTGCTGAACACAGCTGTCCAAACTGAGGCATCTTCAAAGCTGGAAAACATTTTATTTAGTTCTGTGTTTCAAGCCTGAACCTATCATAATCAGGAATTAGGTGTTGTCTATCCAAAGTTGGAATTGTACAAAAGTGGCTGTGTATTCTTCAACAATGGCAGAAAGAAATACATGCCAGTCAGGAAGGGCAGAAGGGAGGCAATGAGGAAGAAAGAGAATATAGCAATGAGTGAGAGAGGAACATTTTCTTTAACAGTTCTGTGATCAAGGAAGTTCAGATGTGTTTTGATGTCTCAGCTGCTTCATTTGTGCCTGCCAGTATCAGGAACCTGTGCAAAGGGCTCAATTTTCTTACTAGCTGCCAATGCTAGATCTTTTTCTACCTTTTTGTTCTGAAGCTTTTCTTTTTACCACCTATGACGGAAGTAACATATGCTAATCTCAGATTTAAAAACAACCATGAACTGGATAATATCACAGAGCTCAAAGATACTAAGGAAAAAGGTGTAGTATCTATCAGTCTTTCATTACTTGTTCTTGCTAAAGTGGATGGGATGGGAAATACTTCTAGTTATAAGCCAAGGTGGCTTTTGTTAGCTTTGCTATTGTCAAAAAGTTATACTAGTTATAAATTTACCATGGTTTTTGTTGTTGTCATTTCTGCCTGAATCTTCTGAGTTTGGAAAGTGAAATAGTGATCTTATTATTTCATGACAAAACTTATTACTGAGCGTTATACTAAGCTCTACAAACAGTCCTAATTGTCTAAATCTCAAAAGAGTTAACCTGAACTATTTTTTAAAGTGAATTAGTTCAATTTAATTTCTCTATCCATTTGCATTCAAGCTTAGAACTGAATAAGCTTTAACTGACTCACTCTATTTCACTTCTAAAGTTCTGGGCTGAATTAAGATGGGTCTTTGAAATGGCTATGTCTGTTAAAGGGGTGAATGCATTCAAAATACTTTTTTAAATACTAACTTGCAATTAATTTTGCTTAATTTGTGTTAAATTGCAAAGATGAGCTCTAGATTTGAGTGGTGCAACTCCTGGAAAAAAAAGAACATAGTGTACAGGGGTGCTGTCAACCTCTGGAGCAGAGGTTCATAAGCAAGGAGACAACTTGCTTGTGATTCAGAATTCTCTAGGAAATTCTGTATCAAAGAGCAGTGGTTTCTAAAGCTATTATGTTTTTTTAACTTTTGTTACATTTTTTGAAATTTGTCAAGTTCTGGCTTTGAGCATTGCCAAAGTATAATTCAGGGGCTAAAAACAAACAAAAAAAAAAGTTAAAATTTAACCTGTCTTTGTGCTAAGCTCTGGGCTTCTTTTCCTTTAATGTTCAATGACACCAGTATACTCATACAACTCCAGATATCCTGCTTCTCTGTCCCAAGTAGAGAACATATCCTGTGATTAGAGCACCATCCTGAGAGAGTGTGCATTTTGATTCATAAAGCTGCCCAGAAAATATTTTGTAGCTGTTTATGAAATCTTACTTTCAAATACAGAATCTTTGTTTCTTCTCATCTAAAAGCTCCAGGAAGCATAGACTACAACGCTTTCAGTCTTCAGCTTAGGGCTGTGACTTTGTAGGGGTAGGAACAATATTTTCTTTGCCCTTTAGCTCCAATACATATGGGTCTATATAGCAGCCTGCCTTAGGGGGTCAAATTTCTATTACTGAAGTTCTCCAAACTCATAATATCCAGCTTCAGAGCATGTATAGAAGCACTTTGATGTTAAAAACACAAGTCAAAGCGTCCTTGGTATGATCTATGTGATTCCTCTACGCAGGCTTTATCTCTGAGTGTTTCTGTCACATGTCTGTAAGATCAGACTCCGGAAAATAATGCGGAAGGGAGGTGTTCTTTCTCTTCTGGGTATTTCTCTTTTATGCAATAACAAGCAGTTAGAGCACTTCCTTAGACTGATGGTACATTCTGGGGTATGCATTCTCCATGCATACAGATGCATGGAGAGTGGCAGATATATAATTAGCAAGGCTTTTGTGAGTAGATTTTATGGTATTGTCATTTTAAAACTTGAGGAGATTTAGGGCTGAATGATGAACTGTTAAGTGGATTAAAAACTGGATAGACTACAAGGCTGAAAGGGTAGTAACTAACGTCTCAATATCTGTTTGGTCGCAGAGTCCCTCAGGGGTCTTTCAGGGGTAGATCCTGATTCTGTATTGTTTAAAATCTTCATCAACAACCAGAAAAATGAGTGTGTCTTCAGCAAATTTCTAACAGTATTAAATTAGGGATTTAGGGTTTCTTTAGTAGCTGATGCTATCAAGTGCTAGAGCTTCAAACAGAGAAACCTTGAGAAACTTGAGGACTGGGTGAGCAGAAACCCCATGAAGCTCCACAAATTGTGCAGTGTTATCTAATCCCAGCAGTGAGTGGTACAGACTGGGAACAGGCTGGCTGTGGAAGCTGGAAAAGACCTGGGGTTTGTGGTGATCTGTGGACCAGCTCAAGACAACATCCATTGCTCAATCTTTCACTTGAATATTCATCAACTTGAGTTTCTACAGAGTGAAGTCTTGTACAACATTCTGCCCAGGACTACTTCACCACAGAAGTTGACCACAAGTTATTCGTAAGAAGGACACACTGCATAGTTTCTGTTCCTGTTCCTTCAGCTTGACACACTAAATTTAAGTTCCTGCTCTTTAAGCAGTTCACTCCCCAATTTTAAATAGCCCTTTCCTTTTCTAGTCTAATTATTTCCTCTCCACATTCCCTATCTACTGCCTTTATTGGATTAAGTCAAGCTGGTTGCAGCTCTCCACAAAGTTCATACAGTGGCAACTTTAGTATTTGCCCTAGAATTAGTGCTTCCTTGACTGAATGCTTTTTCTCTCTTCTTTGGTGCATCTCCACCTATGAAATCTTCCAGTTTCTATAAATATGGATGACCTACATGCTTAAAATTTTCTTTGTTCAGGAAAAGAATTGTTCCTTTTTCTCCTCACTGAGTCCTCATGTTTATATCTAGGCTGTAATCCTTATTACAGAAAAATTTTCTGGTTATTCCTAGCTAGAAATTTCAAACTACTATGAAGTAATAATTTTCAAACTACTATGAGTTAACTGTAACACTCAAATTAACCAGATTACCAGATAAATTTCATGCATCACAAATTACCACAACCATACATTGTGTGCTTTTTTTTCAGCTTTTATTTTTCAATATCTTGCTTTCTCAATATCTGTCTTGCTACCGTCTGTGGCCTCTGAAAGGACCAAGGCTGTTCCACATTCTTCACTGAGCTGTTGTGATGTCTCACTCTTACTTTGTGCATCTTTTGCTGCGTGCAGACGTTCTGCAGCCGGAATATGCAACTGTAAAGTAAAAGCAATTATTTATCGACCAGCACACCACAAAGATGGTTGCAATTTAATGAGGCATTCACCATTCCCTTCTTACCACACTTCCATTTCATGAATTCCTACCAGGATCTCCCACTTCATTCCGCTCTTGCTGGCCAGCAGTCCTGATTTTGCTCATTTTGTGCCTGACATTGCTGATGGCGCTGGTGACCCTGGCAGTTTTATGTAAGTACTAATGCATTTCTGTTTGCTGAAGGGCTCAAGCTACTAAATAACATCAGACTAACATCTTCTTGAGGTGCAATTTCTGGTGCACCTGGGAACAGGCAACCATGCAAATCATGTATTTTCCCTTGCTGTGGTACCCTTGTCCTCCCCTTGACGTGATGACGTTAAAAATGAGCAATGAGGATAGGAACTGGAAAGGAGTGTAGTAGAAGATTCACTGCTTGCTCTGATTGCCATTGTTTGGTCTCCTAAAAACTGTATCCACTATCCTGCTGTACTGACTAATGATGGAGTGAATTCTTCTTTGATAATATTAGATCTGAAGGGAAGGAAAAAACTTTGTGTCACAGTAAAGAGGTTGTATATATTACTTCCCAACTGCAATGGTTCAATGTGATCCAGAGATGAAGATCACATTTTGGGAAAAAACACAGCCTGGAAACTAATATAAGAGAAAGATACACCATGGAAATAAATGATGAAAAGTGACACTTTAATTTTCTTCTTCACTTCCTTCTTGTTCACTTATTAGGCCAATAATACGAAACCCACTATGCAAAGGTTTTCCATCTCTGCCCTTACATGCAACTGTTCAGGGATGACTAGCATCCCAAATGGTTTATTTATCCCTGTTGATCTGCTAAGACATCCCTTATCTGCGTCCCACCCTTTCTGAAGGACAGCACTGGAAAATGTGTTATTGTGAATATTAGTTTTCCAGATTTCTAAGGACTACAGAACACAACTTAGAGACCTCAACATGACAAAGAATGAGCTGCATGCAAATTTCTCCAACGTGCTGCAAGCAATAGGAAATCAGCTATGCCTGGAAGGGGGAACAAACCTTGAAAATAATGGTAAATCAAAAAGTTTTTATGAGGGCTTATCTTTCAAAATGGCAGGGAAGGAAATCAGATATGTCTTCTGTGTCCACTCAGGTCTATCTCCTCAGGTAAGCCTGTGTCTTCTTATATGTCATCACCTAGAATGTAGGCAACGAGAATATCTCCTCATGCAGCACCTGAAGGGAGGCTCACAGCCTCGTCACATGTGAACTGGCATGGGACCTGGCAGTAGCACCAGGATTTCAGAATTTAGTTTCCATAAGAAAAGGGTTCTGTGGGATGTCTTCTGGATATGCCTGCTCCCGTCAGCGCCGGCTCTCTACAGTATTGTTCATCTGCATCTAATAGACAATTTTACAGTAGTGACTGAGAATTGAACAACTTTATTACACTCTGTGTGAACAGCAGTCCGTACAAAAGACAGTATGCTAGTACCAACTCCAAGAGAGACAGGAATCTCCTAAAGTCAGAACTGAAGTGTGCTGAAGCATAGCTAAACCAGCCTGTGAGTTCACTCCCTGTCTCCTGACCGTGTACAGTTCAGGGCTGTTTCTGAAATCAGTTTGCAACAGCTTGGTTATTTAAGTGGCATCTGACAACGAGCCTTCCAGAGAAATAGTTCTCTTGAGACAGCACTAGTAGGAATTAGGCAAAGGGCTGTCAGGAAGGGGGATTTCATTTGTCCAGATATCATTTCACAATAAAGCTAATTGTCTGGGCGTCCATTTTAGTTAATGAAGAGAAACTGGTAGTGCAAGGATGCAGCCTGTTTTCTCCCAAGAAAGACATCTAGAATGTCAGGAAAACCATGCATGAGACAAGCCTGCTTCTGTCCATTGACTAAAATGGGAATCCAAATGAGTTGATTCATGTCACCTTTGTAGACTCCTAAAATTAGGCAAAATGAATCTCATTTAGAATCATAGAATCATAGAATAGTTAGGGTTGGAAAGGACCTTAAGATCATCTAGTTCCACCCCTCCTGCCATGGGGAGGGACACCTCACACTAAACCATATCACCCAAGGCCTCGTCCAACCTGGTCTTGAACACTGCCACAAATGGAGCATTCACAACCTCCCTGGGCAACCCATTCCAGTGCCTCACCACCCTAACAGGAAAGAATTTCCTCGTTATATCCAATCTAAACTTCCCCTGTTTAAGTTTTAACCCATTACCCCTTATCCTGTCACTGCAGTCCCTCCCCAGCATCCCTATAGGCCCCCTTCAGATACTGGAAGGCTGCTATGAGGTCTCCACGCAGCCTTCTCTTCTCCAGGCTGAACAGCCCCAGCTTCCTCAGCCTGTCTTCATACGGGAGGTGCTCCAGTCCCCTGATCATCCTCGTGGCCCTTCTCTGGACTTGTTCCAACAGTTCCATGTCCTTTTTATGTTGAGGACACCAGAACTGCACACAATACAAAAAGTGAGGTCTCACAAGAGCAGAGTAAAAGGGCAGGATCACCTCCTTCAACCTGCTGGTCACGCTTCTTTTGCAACACCTGAACCTCTTCTCAGTGCTATAGGAATGTGAGAGATAAGGGGGTGGTTCAGTTTTCATCTCTGTTACTAACTGAACCGTAAACTTCTGGGACCACAATAGGATTTTGACTGAATGAGGAACACCTCAGATATCATCAGTCCCTACATATCTTGCTGTCAGAGGTTAACAGTGATGTTCTATAAGGAACAGCCTGGGAACAGAAATAGGGTGATGGTTTTTCTTTTCCAGGCCAGAACTGCGTACTCTGCCCCACAAACTGGAACTGGAAAGGTGGTGATACGTGTTACTACCACTCCGCAGAAAAGAAGTCGTGGAAACAGAGTCTCCAACTATGTTCCTCACAAAACTCTACTCTTCTTCTGATTAAACAGAAAGAAAAGCTGGTATGGACTGGTTTCTCACTCCGTTTAGTGTGGAGGAAATTCTTACACCCTATCAGCTACTTGCCTCACATAAAATTTTCTTAAATGGCACCATGAGCAGAAGTTTTTTCTACAGTGATTGAGTTGTCCTGGGCAATGCTAAGGCATACAACTGGTCTACACCACACAGAGCGTGGCCTTTCAAGTGGCTGGCCATCAGGAACAGCCCATTTTGCCTTGGCTTGCCATGGCTGGCATCTTACTGGGTTGAAGGGTGAAAGCAGGTTCATGGCTGCTTTGCTGCAGGTAATGATTTCACTAATTTTACCAGTACTGCAGATCCATACAAGGATTTGGTAAAGATATTTCTGTGAAAACCTCTTTTAACCTGTTTTTTTTTCCTCAGGCAAACCATAGTCTTCCCCATTTTGCAGAACTTCTTTCCACAAAAGTTGATCTCATCTTTTCAGTCAGGATTAGCAATGAGCTGATGAAACCTGGCCTAATCTTCTAGTAAATGAAAACAAGCTGAACTGGGAAGAGAAAATTCTAGGTGCAGAGTGAAATAATTCTTTTGCTCCTGAATGCCAGCAGATGCATTGGAATTAAAAGCAGAAAAGTTGTCCCAAGAGCTAGCAGTCAGGACTGAGCCTGCCTGCTCTCCAGCACTTGATAAATGCCAGTTTCCCTCTCACTGAGCTACAGGCCATAAGGTTTGTCCCAGGAGTAAAGGCAAGCAGCGTAATTCTCACCCTCACAAACTGGTGACAGCAGAGATTGTGAAGCGCAGTCTGTTCTAGCTGTCTTAATCATTGAGAGGTATGAAACAAAACAGAAAATGGAGACGTGCACTCGGGGTGACAGTGATATGTGAAGGAAGGAAGAGAATAACAGAAAAAATGAATTCAAATCTTTAGAAATTTTCCTCCAGCAGCAGTGAGAAAACCAGCATTATTCAAATCTGCATTCTTACCCGTTCTGCTCAGAGCATTTTTTAAGACTAGAATATTGCTTAACTCTAAGACATCTTCTACTTGTCATGTTCCAGCTTTTGGGAATAAGTTAATGATGCTAGAGCCAAGTGTGACAGTTCAACAAACCCAAGAGAACAGCTCCCTGCAGAGGCTTCCTTTTTTGCTGTTCACAAATGCTAAGGACAGAGTCAAGAAGGAAGAATGATTCATGACTAAAGGCGGGAGAATGATCTAGTGTTTCACCCAGAGGGTTTATATCAGCTTGATGAGGGTGACATTGCTCTTCAGAGCTAGAAGTGCATGTTCTCTCCTATTAGAAATAGTCCTACTGTCATTTTCACTTTGAGACTAGACAGAACTTGTAATGTAAGAACATCTAAGTGCAGCACTTTTTCTGACAGGTGGAACAATTTGTGGTGTCTATGTTCTTTGATTTCAACTTCTGAACCTAAATATTTGGTTTTAATATATTCCTAAATATCCATTTTGAATTGTCCTTACTATGCATAGGAATTGGCAAAATATTTCCCTGAAGTAGAATACTGGATTGGATTTAGAGTTGAGCAGAGTATCTGGTATTGGGCAGACAACACCACTCTTACAGAACAACAGAAGTCTTGGTAAGCTGGCATCTTTCTTGAAGTACATAAAGTTGGTCCTCACCCACATACAACTCCCGGTTTCTGTGACTCAAAGGGCAAGTTGAACATTGAACATTCATGCATCTCTCTCTGTAATGTGAGGCTCACTTTTCCATTTTAGATTTTTCTTGGCCTCGCCCAGAACTGCTTGGAGGGTAATTGGAGGCACTATTACTGGGGGAAAAAAAAAAAAAAATCTAGAAAGTTTATTTCCACAAGTTACTTTCAGATAGACCATAAATGTCATATGTTTCTCTTATATTTGACATCTTGTTTCAGTGAGGAGACAAGGTAAATATCCAGTGGAGAGGTGTTTCATTTCATGCTTTTGATTTAATATCTTGTTACTTTCATAAAAGGCACTATTTATTCTCTAGAACCATTTCATTTCACTTGGGTTTAATGTATTATTTCAGAAATACAATATATTTTTCTTCCTGCTTTCAAACCTGCTTTACTGATTTTCCCTTTCATCATTGGGCAGTCTCCTCTTAGCATTTCTGTTGAAACAGCCACTGACAGCCTCCAGTCAGTACCCAGGAGTTAGTGATTCTTACTGCCAGGCACAAGAAATAGTTTAGGATTCACACTTATTTTCCGCTGGGGGTGCTTGTTGGCATGTTCAGGACAGGGTCAGCCTCCTAGGAGTTGGTACATGATAACACTGAACACTTCGTTTTATTGCTGGGGATATATATTCTTCATGAAAGCCACATAAGGAGTTCTTGAAAACACAGGTTTTTGGAAGAGGCAAGGATGCACCATATGAAGAGGTTCAATGTAAAAATAAAGATTTTTCTTTCCTAGGGTAAAGCCTAAGTACTACTACCAGGGCTGTGGATTGATTTATTATACTACCACATATTTCAAATCATGTGAAGAAGAGCTTCGCTATATCTGTGAAAAGCCTGCCGTCCAATTACAGCGATGTAACAACTCTTGTCAGGAGGGCTGGTTTGTCAGATCAAATGATTATGAGAAGCTAGAAGACGTTCTGCAAGGTTGGAATTTTTTATTTTCTTTTGAGAACTATCACACGAGAATTTAAATATGCTGTTATCAGTCCTAATACATTTCCCTGTTTTCATTCTCTTTTAGACATGTAAAAATATCTTCATATTAAGGAAATGGGCATGATGGCAGGCTCCAGGAGCACCCCAAGTCTGTCATTCCAGATGGAACACGGCCAAATGATTACTTAGTTTTAACCAACACAATTGATGGACAAAATGGCCAAAAGTGATGGCCAGGAAAAAAAAGTACAGTGACAAGCACAGAGATTCATAGTCCTCATAAGGACTTGTGCATGTGTCACAGGAGAAGATACCCTTTGGCTATAAATGTTAAGCTCTTTACCGTGTTCTATACCTCTTCCTGACACTGTTAGTTCTCTTACACACACACCCCCTTTTTCTTTTTTCCTAGTAATGATTCTGCTCTTCTTCTCTACTTTTCTGATTTTCTACTTTTTTAATCTATTGAAGAGTTACACTGGGTTTGAGTCAGAGGCATGAACAGAACCTGCTATTATGTATTTTTAGATATTTCCTGGAATGCCATGCTGCTAATTTAATGTGCTGAGGAAGAGTCTACAAACCCAACCATAGTGAAAATATCCCAAGCAGTGTTAATGAAAAAATGTCTCTCTCCACATCTCCATAGAACAATGACAGTCAAGTTGAAATGAGAAATTTCACTCCCATAACTGTGTTTTGATTTGAACAAAAAGCCCACAATTTCTTAGCTTGGTCCCCTCTGGAGACTTGTGCATTCCTTGAGGATTTCATCCCAGATTATTTATTGTGGACCATCTACCAGTGGTGTAGCAGCTGGGCTTCTGAAGCATTAGTCATATTCTTCAAGAGGCTGTTCTAGTGTCTCACTGCTCTCAGCTCTACACAACTATTTCTGATCACCAACATGAACATTTTGGGTGTTATTTTCAAATACCAGTTTCATACTCTGGAAACCTTAGTGGATTTCTTTTCCTGTCTGCTGTTTGCATTCACCAATTGCATCTGTAACATAACTTTTCCTATCTGCTCCTGTCTTTGGGGGTGAAAATGCACAGTGATTCTGTCTTGTCATGCAGACACAGCCCGGCTGACTTCCTGGAGTTTCTCTCTGCATTCATACAAGCTTTATATGTGGAAGGTATTCTGAACTGTATTCATGATGCATTCTTTCTTGATAATGATGGGCTTTGCTTTAATTTGAAGAAATAGTAAAAAGAAAGAAGGAAATGAAAAAAAAAAAAAAAAGAAGTCTGACCTTTTAAGTTTTCTCTTGTGTTAGAGTGACTGTGAAGAAACAGGAAAGATGTTTCCAGGATGTTTTTTTATTAACAATCCATGTCGAGGAGCAGATAGGCTAATCCTGGGTGGTTTTGCAGTATATGGAAGACAAACGTCCTGAGATTGACAGCTCTGCATGCTGACAAGCAGCCAAAAGGCTACATCATATCTTTGCCTTGACCTTTTGTGTCAATTTACTGCCAGTCCAAAACCAGTTTCCAGTGCAGTGACTGTATTTGTAACTGTAAAGGCAGGTGGGGTTAGAGTATGGTTTCACAGTGTGAAACAATGTCTGAAACACACACACACACACAAAAAAATAATAAAAGGAAGAAAAAAAGAAATAAAGTAAAAATCACCCCAAATTAAAGAGAGGCAGTATCCTACCATTCACTGCAGGCATTCAGAGTGTAGCGGTGAACAGCCCTGTCCAGCAAGCTTGAGGCTGGCAAAGCGTATACCCTGGTTGTGGGGTAATCACAAAGGCTTTAAGGATGTGCTGTCTGTATCCCCTTTTCCACTGAAATTAACTTTTCTTTATAGCAGAAGAAACACAGAAATGTACTGTTTGTGTATTGGCTGAGATGGCATTTTTGAATCACAGTTCCCTACAACAGGGTGTTTTCCATATCTAAATTCCACTCCTTACCATGCCCCTTTCCAATCCCCCCAGTCATAGACTCCAGCTAATACAATTTACTAGGTCACACTCTGGTTAATAAAAACAGCTGTTTTGTCCAGCCTGCTGACAATATTTATATCAGTGTTCAAACGTAGACCCAAACTTTCTGCCTTAGTTTACCTTTTTTCAGTTTGAAGAAACAAGACATTTTGCCTGCTCTGCATCCTTAAATGACAGAGAGCGTGATGATGAAGTGCTATAACTAACAGACTGCTTATTGACTTCAGAGCTAACAAAATGATACAAGAAAATTACTTTACCTCCTGTTTTCAGAAGTAAAATCGGATTGGAGAACTTCCCCCAAAGACAATTGATTACAGACTTGAGAAGTTGTTGCTAAGACTGAAGAAGTTACAGCCACATAAGCTGTCAACCAAATTCAGTAGCTCACACTTGAATCCCAGTTATCTGCAGAAAAGCCTTTTTTTACACTAGGGTGCCAACATACAGTTTTCAGGCCCAATAAACAAGTATTTTTGCACGATATT
Organism: Pezoporus occidentalis; assembly: GCF_034315485.1. NCBI lineage: Eukaryota > Metazoa > Chordata > Aves > Psittaciformes > Psittacidae > Pezoporus > Pezoporus occidentalis. The sequence goes on from NW_026913554.1 coordinate 249,280, forward strand.
AGCATGAGGTTTCTGTGAGGATGTTATGGGTATACCACAAATACACAGTGACTGCTATTCCTTGTTATTCCTTGGTTGCTTCTCTGTATAACAAAACTGACCATAAGCACCCTTTACTCCCAACTTTTCCATCCTACCTTCTTTCTGCATACAGGTAAGATATAATGCAAGAAATACATGCAGTCAGAGATACTTTTGCTCTGAAAAAAATTCACCATCTGCAAAGCAAAGGAGGAATAGCCCAGTCATTGGACTGTATTGCAGTTTATTTCCAGGCTGTTGATACTGTTTTGCAAATGGAAGAATTTGAACCTTACACACAAGAGCACGAAGAGCTACCACAGAAATTCCTCTCTTGCAAGAGAGGAATTTCCTTCCATCAAGGCACCACAATGTGACTCATCATGTCTGGACAAGTGCTCTGTTTAAGGAGAGCTGGTCACTGAAGATTTTGAAGAACTGCAACTCAGCATTGGATCAAGGCACTGCAGAGAGCTAGAGATGAAGAGTGAGGATGGGCAAGCCACTTCTGCACGGTGACTTCTGCATACGGTACAACAGCAGAAAGGAGCTCAGTGAAGTCTGGACTTCCCCTGACACAGGCTGAGCAGTCATGTGAATCGTGCTGAGCTCCTGGCCTCAGCATCCTTTCAGCTCAGCTTTTCCCCTTCTAGAATTTATTTCAGTGAATTTTTGTAAATTAATTTTTCATTTATTTCGTAACAGTGTATGGAGATTCAGCCTGCTGCTTTCCATGCAGCTCTTGTGGTTATATTTGTGCCCTGATATGTGAACAGATATCTTTCAAACCACAACTCAAAATAGCAACTATTTCTAGAGCATCTTATTTTAAGGATGTAGAAAATCCTGATATTTGCCTGATATTCCAGAGTCAGATCAGGTGGATAGTTAAATGAAACAGTCTTAAGTTCTGACCAGGAAACAAGCCTTCCCATTTTCACATTCAGGAACAAAATACCCATCTTTAACACTGCCACTTTAACTTCTTAATGTGCTTTCAACATGTTACACTTTTACAATGACACAGTAATCAGACTAGAGCCAGCTTCCTCCGTGGTTTTCCTGAAAATGCTGAAAAATGAACTATTCTCATTGTCTCAGCATTGGTCATGCTGCAGTGTACCCTTACTCCCAAAGTATTGCTATTGCAGGAAAGAAGGGTGACGAGCTGGCAATGGAGGATGAGGAAGGCTACACAGCTTTAAATTTACGACCCTCAACTTCAGTTATCACTCCTGGATATTTGAGCAACAAGAAATGTTCTGCATTTAAGGCTCCAGAAAGTTGTGTTTTAGTAGACAGTAAGTACATATTGAAATTAGCTTTTTTATTTAAATAAGAACATAACTTAAATTTGCATTTTCATGTTGATTGCTTTAGAATCCTTCTAAACTTTATAGCATGTTCTCATATAAATGTTCATAAAGACAGCAGAAAGAAAAATCATAATGGAGTCTTGTGTGCTATGGGTTATAATCACAGATTATATTTTTTCTGAAGCCTATCTTTAATCCAATTATTTTTGCCATTTATTTCAACACAGAAAACAAATTCCACCTCTGTTAGGATTTTTTATCATTTTGGTAGGAGTCATTTTATATGGCAGAGCATTACAAAAGAAGAAGGCACTATAGTTTTATCAGATAATATAAGCCTAGGAAATGGAAGCAATTTCCTCAGCTGTGGGGAGTAGCAGTGCCCTGTTTATCAGTCTTAATAATGAATGTAAGCTCTGAGTACCTATTTTTATTTGTTTATATCTAAAGTTTTTCTGTAAACAAGTTTAATGTTCACTGTGACCATTAAATGATGACTTGAAGACTCTTGCTGCTGCTCATAAATTCACCAGGTGGCTTATGTGTGAAATAAATATCATCGCTGCTATTTTCAGTTTGGTTAGAGTAAACAGAGAGTAAATTAACATCACTTTGGTGCTGTCTGAAAAAGATCTAGGGCTATCCATTGAGAATGACTACTTGGCAAAGGGGATGCAGGAGAGGCTGTTGAAAAGCAGCAGCCAGAAAACCAAGGATAAAAGAGAGTGTGATCTAGCAGTAGAGCTTCCTGAAAAGAAACAGGTTGACAAGCTCAGAAAACTTTTAACCCTTTTGATATGCACAGAGAGCATGACTTATGATCAAATTATATTGGGAGGGACCTCTATAGTTCATCTTTCTCAATCTTTTGCTCAAAGGGCTAGCTCTAAAGCCTGATCAAATTGCTCAGGGCCTTGTCCACTTGAGTTTCTGAAACCTCCAGGGCTGAATATCTCACAGCCTCTGTGGGTACTTTTTCCAGTCCTGAAGAAAAAGAATTTTTTTGCCTCACATCTAATTGGAAATTTCCTTGATGCAACTTGCAACTCTTATATTGTGTCCTTTTGCTGTGCCTCTCTAGGAAGAGTTTGGCTCCATCTATAATGCCCTTCTAGGTAGCAAAGGGCTGAAATTAGGCCCTCCCTTAGTCTCCTCTTCTCCAGGCTAAACAAGCCTAGGTCCTTCAGCCTCTCTGTAGGTCCCTGACCAACTCAGCGTTCCTCTGATGGATTCTCTGCACTTATCCGACATCTCTCTTGAACTGGGAAGCTCAGCACCAGACACAATACCCCAAAAATGGCTCCATGATTATCAAATATAGTGGAATAATCACTTCTGTTCACCTTCTGGCTGCAGTCTTGCCAGTGCACCCCAGTCCTGGTCAGCTTTCACTGTCACAAAGACACCTGAAGACTCACATTCAATTTGTCCATCAGGACCCTGAAGCATAACTTCTTTCTAGTCTCCTACCTGTACAGGTGCACGGAGCTGTGTTGTTACACATGCCAGATTTCATATTTGCCTTTGTTAAGCACTTACAGCCCATTCCTAGGATTTTTAGGTCCCCTTTAAAAGGAAGCCCTGCCTCCAGCATATCAGTCACTATCTCAATGTGGTGCCATTTACAGTCTCTTCAAATTACATTAACTGATGAGGGTTAGGGTCATCTCCCTTAACTATGGCTATGTGAGTTTTAGTTGCCAAGTCTATCTGGAATTCTGGGCACCTCTGGTGTTTCTTTTCACCTAACAGAAGGGTCACTGGAGGTGCTTGCTTTTACGCACTGGACTGCAGTAAAAAACTTGTTATATGCAATCTTTTTCAATTAGTCTGAACAATCTAGAATAAATACTATGAATATCACAGAAAACTGCCGAGCACTGCTTCCCAAGAAGGAAAAATGCATATATTTTTTATATCTATATGCGGATAGTCAGCTGTAAAATTCTGGAGCACTATAATCATAATTAAACATGAGAGAAATCTGAAGAAAGACCCTGAAGAAACATGGACAGTTTAATGTACAAACACTGCGATTATTTAGAAATCCCAATCACAGGTTCCAGAAGTAATCATTCAAACCTAGGTGGTAAATTTTACTTTTTAAGATGAAGAAGTCATAAGGATTGTTTTATTATTTCCAGAACAGTGGGAACAACAAAATCTAATCTGTTTACGAGTGTCATGAGAAGAAGTTGTAATCAAACACTCGAGCCTTAGTTAATAAATATTCTCAGTGGATAAGTACATATTTTCTCAAAATTACTCTAGGAAATTCAGAACAGTGATTGCAAAAACTGCATTAAGACAAAAAAGAGGCTCTGCAGAAGACAGTTGTGAAAGCTCCATCCCTTGCAGTTTAAGTTTAAAAGGCCAGGTCGGACAAAGTCTTGGGTGACACAGTTAAGTGTGTGGTGTCCCCATCCATGGCAAGCGGGTTGGAACTAGATGATCATAAGGTCCTTTCCAACCCTAACTATTCTATGATTCCATGATGAAGATTGATTTGGAGAAAGCTCCAGAACAAACTTGCCAGCGGAGTTTCAAGTTGACAAGCAGGTATTCTTTATTGAGGCGCTGGGAAACGCGGGGGATAGCTCCTCCTAACCCAAATTGCTATACAGATCATCCTTATATGGTCACTGAGCATATTACATCATTTTCTAAGAAGTTTCCGGCATGCATACAAAAATGTGGTGGTCTTTAAGGGTCGTTTACTTTTCCCAACAAGCTTAATTAACATTACAGACATAGCAATCATCTTGGCCTTCTACTTACCAGTTAGTTTAACTGCTCTCATCCTGGACATCTGCTAGTCCCTGATACTCCCTAGTAGATGCTTACACCAGCTTAATGGGTTATTAAGCATAGTAATCAGCCTGTCCTTTTACTTACCAGTTAGTTTATCTGTGCCCACCCTGGTTACTGCTAGCCCCAGATACTCCCCATTCCCAGGTCCTGTCCTTCTATTCTGCCTTTCTCACACCTTTTGTACAGAGGTCCTGAGGGCCTGAAACTATGTCAGTTACCTTCAAGCGCTGCAGTTATTTTCCATAACAAATCCACCAAACTTAACATTACTTAGAACTGATTACATTTTATACTTTTGTGCCTCCTTGTTTCAAGATGAGCTGGTGTTGCTAGAGAGGAGGTTACACCACTGAATGGAGATAAGAGCTGTTAGTTTTGTTGCTGAATGTGTTTACTGTTTGTCCCAGGAGCCTCTGACTCATCTTCTATATGGCGGCCAGTGGCCTTTGCTTTCCTCACTTCATGCCTGGTGCTGCTGCTGGGGCTGGTAGCCCTGCTGGCCCTGTGTAAGTACAAAGGTGTCTCAAGATGCTGCTGTGCGAGTGAATTCCAGACGTATGGCTGCTTATTCTCTCCCTGCAGACTGTCCGTTTCCTCAGTGAAAATTATAAGGCAAGAAGGGCAACAGTGCAGCTCTCCCACAGAAGTACCCCCACGGCTGAGTGTCAGCACAGGTCACTCAGGATCACTACTCTCTGCACTTATAGTTACCTTAACTATAAGGGTCACACTATCCTAATGCAAGTCCTAAACCTAACTAACCTTAACCCTAAAATTAACCCTAATCTTAATCCTAAACACAATTACCCTAACATTAAAGATCATTCCGAACCCTATCCCTAAGCATAAACCTAACCCTTAAAATGAACCCCAAGTGTAATCCTAAACTATAACCATAAACATAACCCCAACAGTAACACCTAATGTCTAAGTCTAATCATTGCGACCCTAAACCTTCTCCTAATCCTAACCCCAACCTTCACCTTAACCCACACCTCTAAGCCTAACCCTAACCTTCACCCTAAACCCTAACCACTGACTAACCCTAACCCTAAATCTAACCCCTAACCCTTAATCCTAACCCATATCTGAAATGTTTATTTTCCACAGTAGTAGCTCACCTCATTAGCTACACAATCAGGGTAGTGGCGCTTCCCTCACCCCCTGTTGATGCAGAGGGTTGACCAATGTACAGGGGGGTTGTACAAGGGGGTTGTACAGGGGGGTTGTACAAGGGGGGTTAGAGGAATTTGCTTGCTTAAACAAAAGTATTGTCTGTTGTAAACGCCTGCTAAGCAGAACAGAGACATCTGGTCCTATTTATAAGGAAAGCAGGTACCCGGTCCTATTGATAAGGAAAAGCAGACGCCTGAATCTACTGGTAAGAGGGAGAAGCAGATGATTTATGGCTGAGACCAAACTCTAAGGCCATACGTGAAGACTAAAAAGGTGAAAAGTGCAAGAAGAGGAAGACTCATTTACTTCATCTTGAAGACCCCTACGCAGAGGAGGAAGACTCAGTTACTTCGTCTTGAGAGCCCTGCCCATGACCAAAGGGGGCACTGCGCAGTCGCAGAGGACCTTCTGGCTCATTATAATACGAAGCGGGGATAGGACATGAATACATATAGGCGTGTTCTGCAACCTTATGAATATATATAACTTTAGAGGATAAATGTAGAGGGAAACAACACTGAGGCACTCATGACTTTGAGGAATTATCCCCGTGCGTCTCAGCGCTGAATAAAAAGCATACCTACTTTACAACTGTAACGAGTTGTGGAGTCAATCCACGCATCACTGTGACTGTTACTGGAATATTTCACAGCTACTCTCTTTTTTCTTGGATTCCAAGCTTTTTACAAGGAGGGCAATTCTGGCATCGAAACACTGTGACTGGTCCATTTGTCCACAATTACAGCAGATTTTCCACAGCAGCATTTCAATGAAAAACCAAATATGATGCCAATACATTTGGAAGCAGAGACAGATAATCCTTGTCTCCTTTTTGGCAGGAGGGAAGCAGTTCCAGGTGCCCAGAACGAATACTCAAGGTGGTCCATGGCATCACAGCAATGTTAGCTCAGAGGCAATTCTTCAGGTTTCTACTCTGACACCATCCCTTTCTTCCCCACCATACAAAGCTGGACTATCAACAACTTACCTGTAGCTTTGTCTAGATGATCTTTGAAAAACTTCAAGGGTGGAGATGCCCCCACCTTCTCAGGTGACCTTTTCCAGTGCTGCACAAGCCTCCTGGTTAAGAAAATGTGGATAGTGTAAACATGATGGTGGATGTACAAATAAAGTAGACAAAAAGAAAAAAAAAAGTCAAAAGCTACAAACTAAAGCTGCAATTAAAGCTACAATTTTTATAAAACCAATCTTTGATAAGCACTTTCATACCCTTCAGTTTTTCAGGTTTCCAAGGATCCTGAGGAAGGAAAGAAGCTACAGGAAATGAGGGAAGCGTTATGTTTTGAAGGAAAGGAGAAGAATGGTAAATGTGGTTGTTATGTAAATAAACACAAATCACCCCCTTTACAGAGCCCATTGTCTGAGACACCACAGGAAAGAAATCTGACTGGTTCATGTCTGGTTTTAACTGTGGTAGTATTTGAGGTGTGGATATGTATACACTAATATGCAAAACAATTTATCTCTTGGCCCTCAAGAGCTTAGCTGATTCATGGCTCCCCTTAATCTTTCCTCAGTCAAGCCAGTAGCTAAAGCCCTGTATGCCTCGCAAAGTCTCTATAATACTCTTTCTGATTTCTAGAAACAAAATGTGCCCTCTGTCCAGCAAGCTGGCAAAACAGTGGAGCTGACAACTGCTTCTACATTTCAAAGCAGAAGAAAACATGGAAGCAAAGTCAAGAGTTCTGTACCTCAAGAAACTCCACTCTTCTTGTGCTAAAAGACAAAGCAAAGATGGTACATCTTTTTTTATGCTTTTAACCTCATGCATTTCTTCATGTGATGTGTTTTCACACAGGCAGAAAGTAGTTGGGTCATTTACAGTGCATGTGTTCAAGTTTCCCTGGTCAAGCAACCTTCCTGCAAGTCACAACATTGTCATGACTTGCAACACTTTCTAAATTGTGTGCTGTGAAAATTACGCATTACAGTAAATAGAATAAGCCATTGCAGAAAGTACCTTTGTTAGCTAATACTTCGGTTTTCACAGAGAAAATAAATTTTATATTATCAGCATGGAGGAGAGAGACTCAGCACACAGAATGCATATTTTCATTCTCTTTTTCCACCAGTTTTATTACTGAAGGCTCCCAACATCAAATTCACACCTACCATGAAATCTAGAGAGTGTCTGATTCACCATAGTACTACCATTTGCATGCTGCAGTGCAAAATGGCTATAAAAGGTTGTTTTCTGGCCTTGTGTTATACCCTCACAGAGTGCTGTTAATGGTAGCACAAAGACTAGACAGCCTTGGACTTTAGGGAATTACTAATTTTAAGTAGTCTTACTAATTTGGGGTTGTTTTTGATAACTAATGAAAAATCTCTAATTTGCTGTTAAGATCATATTTTCCTTTTTTGTACACATATATCTAGAAACTTTTTTACAAAATATATTAAGCTTACAAAAAAAACAAATAAACTTATTTTTTCTTTTTTGCTACATAAAACTTTGAAAAGAAAACAAGCTTCCCTGAAAATCTGTCTCCTTTTTCCAGATGGAGTTTGTTTCAGACTGGAGTTCTCAATTATTAAGGCATAAAGGACAGGTTTTTGGATTATTTTTTTTTTAAATGAAAAACAGATGAGATTGAAGTGAAAATCAAATCAGACACAAAATAGAAAGTGGACAAATGATTTATTATTGTGTTTAGCAGCATCCTGAGGTTAGAATCATGGTTTCCACTGTTGAGAGACACCTGAACACCACACCTTCAATGTTGAATTCAACAGATTGTTTTGATGTGCTATATATATCCCTGGATAGTTTCATTCCAGATGTCTGAATGCTTATTTTTTCTTCCTTGTTTGGTATAGGCAGCTGCAGTCAGGCTGAGGCCAGAGCAGTTTAAGCCAGCTGTGTATTTTAGATTTTGGATGAGTACCTAGACATGCTACTAAGCAGCAGTAGAGTAGTTGGATGATACGAAAGGGCTAAAATGCTGAGGAATCTTTTAGGTAGCAGTTAGATGCCTATGGAATTATCCCAGAGCCTAAGCACAGGTTTCTAGGGCAATCTGAAATTACCTGTTCAACCTCCAAACAATGCCTCAGCAAGGCACAGTTCTCCCATAGGTTCTCGGTCCTGTCTGCCAGCCTTACGTAAAGACCTCAGACCAGTTGGAGAATCTCAAAAGGTCTGAGAGGCCTGTGTTTAGGTCACAGACTGTGCCCTCTAGGTTGGGAATTATCTCACCTAACTTCAGGCATCTACAGCATAAGTGGCCTGCCACTTCAGAGCTACTTCCTCAGGCTCTGTTAACAGCCAGTGGGAGCTCTGACCTATAGTAAGTGCTCAGTAGCACTCCCGCTGGGTGAGGTGGGTCAGTTGTCATGCTCCACTTGGCCTCGTCTCTGCTGACTCCAATTGGAGCTTAAATAGTGTTCTCATAAGTATATCTAAATTGCAGATGTCTAAACGCAGTGTAGATACCTAAAGGCAGACCAGGTTTTTGTTTTCTTTTAAAAAGCAGTGGTTTTACAGATCATTTCTCTTTTTCTCATTTACTGTACATTTCTCTTGTGGCAATTCAATAAACAATGGTATTTAAATGATCCTATAATTAGAGCAGTCAGTACTGCCTCAGAGAAAACAAGCATGGAGAACAGATCACTTTCCTATTGAGTAAGAGTTACCTCCTTTGGTTGCAGAACCTTCAAGAAGACACAGGAACTTAGGTCTCATTTTTGAAATATTATTGTGATTATTTTCTCATACGTACAGGTTTCTCTGCCACAGGATTCACAGTTTTACTGGGTTGGATTATCGTACATATCTGAAAGGAGTGGCTGGTACTGGGAGGATGGAACAGCTTTTTCAAAAGAAGCAACAAATTGGTAAGCCTTCATAGTTTAGGACCAGTGCAGTTCTACCCTGTGTGCCCCAGTAAATTATATGAGACTTGTGCTTCCTTTTACTTGCTCATGTTTGTCACATGTGCAATGATGAAGGACCATGGAGACTATAGTATCTGCTATGGAGCTTCAGATTCATGTCCTGTGTAAGGAACAATGGGTGGCAAAGTACAGCTCCATCACATGAAGATGATGAAAGGACCACCTAGCACAAATAAAGTATCTCCAAGGGGGAAATAACTCTACATTCCAGTGGAAAATGATTACGAATGATCTAAATATCAATCACGTGATATTACCAGGACGTCATTAAGACATATTTTTTAACTTTCTAGGGTTTTGTTATATGACAGCATCTTCTGTGCCTCCTTATACGGACGGATCATTTATGCCAGCCACTCCTGTTCAACACAGCAATTCTGGATCTGTGAGAAAGTGGCTGTTCATTTCACCTGAAGAAGCAGTGCAAGAAGGGATGTGGGATCTGCCACTGTGAGATACCCACTTCAGGAACTGGAAGTTTTATATATATTTTCATTTTTGTTTATCATGAAGTTTTCTCAGAATGGTGATTCAAATGGATGTGTTATTAGAGACTAAGTCTTCCTCTTTGTCTGCATTTTCCCTCCCAGGTTTACAAATCGGAGAGGAAAAAAGAAAAACAACCTATAAAGCTAGAAATACTAGCTACAGTCAAGCAGTGATTCTTGCGTGGCTAAGTTGACAACCACAAATTTTTGCAGAGCTTTATATTTTTGAGCTTCAGTCAGCATTTTACACTAACACCTGCCAGGCACGAACCAAACCAACCACATCCTTGATGGTTTTTCTTGCAGACTTTCTTAATGTACGCACTAACTACTGTCCACACGTAATCCTCTTCTAGGGCAATTTGCCCAGGCATGCCTTCTTTCCTAAATCTATTCTGCCAGCTGTTACCCTGGTTGAGTTACAGGGATACAGAAAGAACCCAAATCTCTATTTATGCATAAAAATATATTCATATATGCATTAATATTTATAAAATTTAAAGGATATTTGTGAGAAGACTACAGGGAATCCCTGGAAGCAATCTCTTCAAAAAGCAGAGTCAAATGTCACATTTGGATTAAAATATTACCTGAATAACTTCAGTGCTATCATATTATTAATTGCTATGCAAATAACAGTAAGAATATTAATTATGTGCTCCATTGAGAACTACATACAATTTGTATTCAAACTGATGCAGAATCCATTGCCACACTTGAGCTGGCACACTTGAGCTCTTGTATTATGTCTACACTGCTTGGGACCTCTGGACCCCAAGGTACACACTGTGCATCATGTGTTATTAAAGCACTTGTCATACTTCTTGAAGGAAGATGATGCCTCCAATTTTCTGGGTGGAGTTTCATTGTATGAGTTCCTTGAAGTTGTATGCCAGCATCTGTTTTGTGTTTCATATGCGTATATTCCTTTTATATATATACCTTGTATTGTGTGCATGTGCCTTAGTATTTGGAGACTTTCCTTAAAATAAGTGAAAAAATGATAGTATGTTTTTAATATTCAATATTTCCTTGGAAAATATTCTTGCAGACTGAAGCAGGTCCTTGGTATAAAAATGAACCCTTGTTCCTAATGTGCTAAAATATCATAGAATCACAGAATCACAGAATCGTTAGGGCTGGAAAAGACCTCCCGTCCAACCCCTCTGCCAAGGCAGGGCCACTCAGAGCAGGTTACACAGGAATGTGCCCAGGTAGGTTTGGAATGCCTCCAAAGAGGGAGGCTCCACAGCAACCCTATGCAGCCTGTTCCAGTGCTCTGCCACCCTCAATATAAAGAAGTTCTTCCACATGTTGAGGTGAAATTTCTTGTCATTTATGGCCATAAAGTTGCTGGGCACCACTGAAAAGAGTCTGGCACCATCTTCTTGGCACCTGCTTTTCAGATATTTATATGCATTAACAAGATCCATTCTCAGTCTGCTCTTCTCTAGACTAAACCCACCCAGCTCCCACAATCTCTCCTCATAAGAGAGATGCTCCAGGCCTCTGATTATCCTTGTGGCCTCTGCTGGACCCTCTCCAGTAGCTGCTTGTCTTTCTTGTACTGAGGAGCCCAGCACTGGACTGAAGCCCAGTGCTTCAGGGTCAGTAGAGGGGGATGATCCCCTCTCTCGACTTTCTGGGCACACTCCTCCTGATACATCCCAGGATAATATTGGCCTCCTGGCCATAAGGGCATACTACTGGTGTTTGTGAACTGAACACACTCACAATACTCAGCAAAGCCAAGTCATAATTCATGGGCATAATTACCAGTTGAACTACCTGGAATTCCTTACAATTGCAGCAGGAAGTGCAAGGTACAGTTCAAGTAAAATACAATGTTCCATCTCTTTCAACCCATTCAAGCTGAAAAAAATAATTCTAGACTGCCACATTTTACTCCTTTTTCTTCCCACAAACTAACACTTGGATTTTTTTTTCTAGCAGTCATCTGCTATATGCCTTTGTTATATGGTTTGTGAAAACAAATGTTAGACTTTGGGTTTCCTGCTGGCTGCTTGGTGTGCCTTTGGGGGTAGCATTCGCTTTTTAGGGATCAGGAAGGTCAAGCCAGTGGTGATAACTTGCAGGGTACATTTCTTTGGCTGGATGATCTTTATAATCTATTTCTATATCTTTGTAGAGTAAGCTCCATTTGGTCTTAGCCCATATCTTGGCCCCTAGCAGCTTGGAAAGGGTTTTTCCCCTGTTAACAGTGGCCTGTTTCAGAGGGATGAATTTATATTATCTAGTAATTTAAACTCAAGCAAATCAATTATTTCATCCAGTCTGCCATCTATCTCAGAAGCTGTCAAAGGCCTCCTGACTCCACATTTATGGAGTCCAAGAAGCAATATGCTCTATGAGTTTCAGTATCTTTGGGGATAGGGAAGGTCCACATCCCTTCATGCAGTTCAGAAAAGCGGTTCATTTGAAGCTCATTTTGCATGGAAAATAAAACCTAGTATTGTATACTAAGCGTGAGAGTAAAACCCATGGTAGAACTTAAGACATCATAAATCTTGAAAGGTTTGGGAACTAAAGAGCAGTTGTTGGCTTCAACATCCCTTCAAACAGGACATGGACAGTGAAGAAAATAGGGGCGGAGTGAATAAAGGGGTACATTCGGAGAATGAGCCCTGCAGTGACGTTTTGAAGTGGAAAGAGCATGACAGCTTCAAATTTGCCCATCTTCAATGGAACAACCAAGATAGTGAAATGGGAGGATGCTAAATGTCAGCTGCGACAGAGGAAAAAGCAGAGTGTCAGGGTGTCAGGAAGGCAGGTTCTGAAATAAAAAAGTTGAACCAAACACACTTGCTGCACAAGTCCTCTTCACATCCTTCACTACACGCCCTGCTCCATGCCTTGCACAGACTGCATCCTCTCTCATTCCCAATGTCCTTCATCTCCTTGTTATGAGCATACAAGCTCCTGGACTTTCTAGCTTTCTAGCTGGTGCTCAACATCACCTACGCATGGTGACCTCAGGAACAGTGCCACCAGTATGGCAATCCACCCTTGCATTGTCACCTAAAACTCCATCTGCAATACTGCCTATCTGGACAGTGCACTCAGGCGTCCCAGAAACCAGCTCCCAAAGTGCAAACATCCAGCCCCTGCTCCCACATCTAAGGTGCCAGGACAGAAAGATGGAGCTGGGCATCACCTACAGATGTTGTGGTCCAGAATCGTTCCACCCACATGGCAATCCACTCTTACTTTTCAACCAAAAACTATCTGCCCACTGCCTATCTGTTGAGTGCTCTCAGGCACCAGAGAGTTTGGGAGATCTTTGTCCTTGGAGACTGCATGAGCTTGACTTGGATAAGTCTTTGATCAAGCTCATCAGAGTTCAGTGCTGCCCCAGCTTTAAGTAGGTGGTTGAACCATTTGAGTTCCAGAGGTTCCTTTTAAACAACAGCACTTAGGGCATAAGTCTTAAGACACCATGGTTCAATCATGCATCTTTTCTTGGGGGTGCCTGAACTTTTGACACAGTTCTCAGCTCTGGCTCATGCATCTCTAATGACAAGTGTCCAGCTACACAACCTCACTACTACCCTACAGATTCACATCACCCTAAGCCTGACTCGTCTTTCCCACAGAAACTTTTGTCCTTAACAGGATCTTTCAACTGCTATCAGTTTGTCCATAGAGCATGGTCTTTCATGCCGTACCTGCCTTCACTTGGTCAGTTTTTGCATTTGTTTTGTGTTAAATTAAATAAGCCTCCACTCATCTGAAACATCTGAGGCAGCAGGAGAGGTGCCAACCTCTCAGAGACTTCTCTCTTGACATCATGACTTCGATGCATCCTATGTTCTCCTCGTAGGGGAATTTCCAGAGGAAAAAGGGAAGAGTACACAGCACTGTGCAGAAAGGCCAACAAACTGTGAACCAAGCTTTGCAAGAAAAAAATGGGCTCCTATTGCAATTGAGTGGTGCAGAGAATTTCAGTTACTAAATAAAGCAGCATCCAGTCTGTTTCTCACATCCTAAATTTTTCTTTCCAAGTCACAGAAATGTGGAACAGATAAAGCAGTTTTGGGTGGTCTACTATTGTTACTGTGTGCATTCTCCCCTCATAGATCATACTCATAGATCACAGAATCATGGAAAGATTTAATTTTATAGCCCTTAACACTGAATAATCAAAAAGGCACAGAGCTGAAGTTAGTCTACCTCTGAGATGAATTGAAGGTGTTTGTTTCAGTTTTGAATGTGAAAAGTTCAAAGGAGATGAAAGTCATGGGAAGGTTAAATGGAAAAGAGGGGAACTGCCACGCTGTACATATGCTGTGACTCATGTCATCCCTGCATGTCTTTAGAAGTGGGGATGGAGACCCAGACTAAGACATGATGGGTGGGAAGAGAGTTCTTCCCCTGAGGGAGGGAAAGGAGAAGTTACATGCAACAATTGAAAAGTCATATACAACATTTGAATACTAGTATCTTGCCTTAAGACATGTAAAGTGTGAGTCCTCCTATTCCCACCCTCCTTCTGCTTTTTCTTTTGCTTCTTCACAAATCATTCAGTCTGTCTTTTAAGAGGATCATTACTGAACCTCGAATGAGTTCCCAGACCGTGCCTATGAATACAGACGAAGAGGGCGGATACTCTAATTTATATCACCTGCCACAGAACCTAGCCAGAGGCTACATGCCCCTGAACATCAACAAAGGTACAACTGATGCTTGCTCTTTGAACTTTCTGCACTATGACAACAACAGTAGGAACAGTTTATTTTGTCTAGGTCAGTAAGTAACATACTTATGTGTTTAATGTTATAGATTTTATGCGTTATTTGGCGTGGTTTTGTCTGACAAAACCCAGCATGCATGAATGTGAAAGTGCAGAGTGGAACTACTGCCATTACTTGCCTTGAATTTCTGTAGGAAAAGAGAGGTGGCTGCAGGATCAAACTCTAGAATGTAGGCATAAGCTTTATGTGGTTAGTTTTATTTATTGTTTATTTATTGTTACAGGAAATGGCTGTAGACACAGGGCAATCTGACTTTAATAGAAAAAAAAACACCCTTTACTTTTTGACCTCTGAACCTTAATGTGACAGAAAATGCTTAAGGCTGGAAGGGATGAGGCAGCATCAGGCCTGTTATGTCATTTCCCTTCTTCAAGTCCCACAGGTCCACTTGGGCTAAATCACAGAATTATAGAACAGTTAGGGTTGGAAAGGACCTTAAGATCATCTAGTTCCAATTCCTTGGCGTGGGCAGGGACACCTCACACTAGGCCATGTACTTCAAGAGAGCATCCGGTCTTGAGTTAAATATTTCTTTATCTAAAGGTCCATCATACCTCATTGCCATGGTTGTTTGGTGATGGTAACTCTCGGGAACTTGAACCCAGGGAAACCTCAGTGGATATTTTGTACTCCAGAATTTTCCTGAACTGGGCTTCAGCCTAGTGCTGGCATGCAAAGTGAGCACTGTGTGCCCTCAGAGCAGGAAGGATTTCTGCAAAGTGTAGATGGTAAAGATGGTATGCAAACCATCCTTACTCTGTTCTGACAAAGCACAGTAACAGAGTACTACCAAAGGAGAACAGCATCATCATCTACTTCTAAGGCAAAGGATAACTACAGTGTTTCACAGTTTCAACATTTGTCAAAGACAAGCAATCCCCTACCTCTTCCATTTAAACCGTGTCTAGTGTCTTCTTTCAAAGAGGTATCTTTAACAGAGGCACCACATCTTCTGAGCTTGCATTTGGGTTGATCCTTAAAATATACAGCCTGGAAGGGGAACTCTTTCAAGAGTCACCATATGGCTTTTCATGAAGGGGTGGAGTGTTGGGAGTGCTGCCGAAATGGGTACCTGCTCTTGGATAAATTGTTGGTTTCTCCCAGGGCACTCTCTTCCTTTTGCTGTATGGTGGCCAGATATCTTTACTTTGTTTGTGCTGTGCCTGGCCCTCACCATAGGAATGATAATCTTAGGTAAGTGCTCAAATATACTGTGTTCCTTTATTCATGTGTCCATTTTTCATGAAAACTGACTGCTACACCAGGACATCATGTTAACACCTTCAACTGAAAGAAGAAAGGTGGTTGACTGTTACAAGGACAGACATAGCTCATTCTCCCCACATACACAGTCCTTTCTTCTCCTCCTAGTTGCCTATGATGAACACTCTGCAGCTGGGGTGCACGTAAGGCTCTGAGGGAAGCAATATTTTTAAGTCTGGACCTATGCTCAGAGCAAGGATATAGAAGTCAAGATGATATATTTTGGAAGAAGTGGGAGGAATGGATTCTGTCCTCATCCATCTATTACTCATTTATTTGCTAATTCAAATTCAGTTATAAAATTCTGATGTCGACTGTCATAAATCAGTCTGTAGTTCCCCTTCACCTCTTCTCTTGTTGTTTGAGTCTCCCTACTCTACTGCAAGAGCAGTTCTTTTGTCATTCCTTTGATGAACCTTACATGTTTGTGGACTACTTAAATTAATTCATAGTAGTACATCAAAAATGGGCACACTTTTAGCACTCAGATTCATGAGGAAATCTCAGTTTTTCTGTCTGTTTCACTCAGTCATCACAAAAAGACACTCATATTTATATTAGCTTTTCTAATGTGCGACATGACTGTACCTATGCTTTCTACCATGGAGCCTGGAGATAGTAATTCTAGGTGCTGCTACTGGAAGCCAGTGTGAAATGCTGTTGAGGAAATTATATGAAAAAATGCTCCCCGCTTTCTTCAGAAGTTTTACAAGCCTTTAATAGTAAAAGGCTTTTTCAACGTGAAGAATGTTTAGAATTCTATTTTTTTTCAAAATCTTATAAAACTTCCTTTCAGACCAACACCATCAGTTCAAGATGATTCTTCCTAAGCGTATTTTTTGCATTATTTTAGTCCTTTATTAGATGACCAAGTGATCTGCAATGGCACTGTAATTAAACTGCACTTAAAATTTGGAAATGTTTTTATTCATCATTTTCTGATCTGCTAATCTCACAATATGAGACACTGTTGCATCAGACTTGCATGTGAGCACGCTGTTGCAGAAAGTGAATTTGCAATATATGATGAAGCATGTATCATGCAGGAGCAATGTCACAGCTTTTTTGTCTCATGAAGAATATCTTTATAAACTCCAGGTCTCAGAGGTTCTAAGGCACCTGCGGGACAAAATGAAAACTTGCAAGGACTAAAAGAGAAATTGTGCTTGATGGGTGATGACAACAGTAAGAACAATAGTAAATAGAACTACTGCTCACACAGCCTGAAATCTAGGTATTAGGCCTTATATCAGATAAAACAAGGACGTTTTATGCTGTATCAGATTAACTAATGGGTTTAAAAAAATAATGTGCCATATACATTTCAGTTCTGCATAACTTAATTTTTCGGGCCTATGGGTGTAGACTTCTCCATTCTGCTTTTGACTATAAGCAAGTGATGGTTTCTTTCTGTTCTAGAAAGATACACTCTCCGCATGTACTCTGCATGTACTCTCTGCCCTGCAAACTGGAAATGGGTTGGAGGCAACACCTGCTTCTACTTTTCAGAAAAGAAGGCCACATGGCAGGAAAGTGAAGACTTTTGCTTCTCCCAGAATGCCGCCCTTCTTACGCTGCAAATGAAAATCAAGTTGGTATGGTTCCAATCACACTGGCATTTCTCTGCATTGGCATCAACTACTCCAAACTCCTTGCCAGTCAGCAAGTATCTCTTGATGTTACATAGTAATAGAGGTACTGTTAGCAAGGTCTGAGGCAATGCAGACTGCAGAATGTTTAACCACAAATGTGTAATGAGGAGGTAACTAGCAACACAGGATATTACTCAGCCAAACAGTGAACATGAGCATCGTGGATCCTGTGACGGTTATAAGGAGTACATTTTTCATTCAGGAAATCTCTTTGAATACTCTGAGAGAGAGGGCTGTAAAAGAATTGCTGCCCTGGTCTTACATTTAGTAGAGATGTCAGACACAAAACATTCCAAACAGAGATGCATGCCAAATAGAGATATTTTCTCCTGGAAAGAATTATGAGGGCCTGATGAGTTGTTCAGAAAGTCATTGTCAAATTACCGCCTTTGATTCTTTCTTGATCATTTCCTGTCTTAACAGTAGTTGTTTAGGTACAACAAAGAAAACTACCTTCATGCTTCTTGGTGATAAAGGTTTTGCATTTTTTATATCTCAAATATTACTGAAACAGTCTTACTGGATTGGATTATCATATGGAGTTGATGGCTGGTCTTGGGTGGATGGATCAAAACTTTCTACAAAGAGAATGGACTGGTAAATTTTCTGAACTTAAACAGATGGTGGTTTTTCATCTTTTCTTGCATAATATCCTCCCTGTGCACTGAAGGAGGAAGAAACGAAAATCCCACTAACAGCAAAGCTTCAAGGCAGAGTACAGCTGCAGATATATTTGGAGTTAAAATAACTCATTCTGGTTGGAGTCCCTGTGCTGGTTTTGGCTGGAATCGAGTCAATTTTCTTCATAGTAGCTAGTATGAAGCTGTGGTTTTGATCTGTGCTGGAAACAGTGTTGATAATACAGGGATATTTTTGTTATTGCTGAGCAGTGCTTGCACAGAGTCAAGGCCTTTTCTGTTTCTCACCTCACCTACCAGTGAATGGGCTGGGGTGCACAAGAAGTTGGGAGAGGACACAGATGGGACAATTAACCCCAGCTGATGTCATGCTCAGCATATAAAGCTGGGGGAAGAAGAAGGAGTTATGGAATTTGTTTTGCTTTCTTATGTGTATGGTTTTTGCTTTACCTATTTAGCAGTCTTCATCTCAACCCCTAAGTTTCCTCAGTTTTACTTTTCAGATCATCTCCCCCATCCCACTGTGGGATGCGTGAGTGAGCAAGCCACTCTGTGGTACTCGGTTGCTGGCTGGGGTTAAATCATGATACCCCCTGAAACAGACAATGAGTCTTAGAAAACTAGAATTGTGAGCAGGACAAGGAGTCAAAACCACTGCAGCCACTGACTGATCTCACAATTTAAAAGCATTCATTTTATGAAATATTTCATGACTCTATAGGAAGCAACCCACACTTCCTTCAAGACAGCCTAACTCCTGCAAAGCCTGCCTACACCTGCCTCTTCTGCTCAGCCACCAACATTTTGAAACCCTTATTACACACAAAAAAGTCAACATTAGGTGGCGCAAACCCGTTTTTACTTTGTTTTGTAAAATATCATTAACTTACTTGGTGCATTTCTCCTTTACTAACCAATGGGGGGGTGGGGTTGGGGGGAAATCCCATTATGCTCTGTGTGAAATAATCACTGTATGCAATAATGTGAGAGTCTTCTTCAGGATCTGGAGAACCTTTTTCAAGTGAAGATTCTCCAGTGTCTCTTTGGAAATACATGCTCATTTTTCTTGCAAACTCTTACACTTCCCAAAACTAGTAAACATCAGGCAGAATGATCTGACTTCTATTTCGGTAGACCACTGCCTTTCAGTTTCCAGACCCAAATTATCACTATATGAAGCAATAGTTGGACGGGCAGCTACTGTGAGGAACTAGTACTATTTTCTGTTTTGATGATACGATGGTACATACATAGGCTTTCTTTTTTACATCTTAGAGCTGAAGGCAGGTGAAAGAATGATAATAGAATCATAGAATCCTAGAATGGTTAGTATTGGAAAGGACCTTAAGAACATCTAGCTCCAACCCTCTGCCATGGGCAGGAATGCCTCACACTAGACCATGTCACCCAAGGCTCCGTCCCGCCTTGAACACTGCCAGAGATCCTTCAGACTTGAATTATACAAGCTATTATGACCTTCAATATCGCATATAAACTTTTATAAATCTTAAAATGGCTAAGAAATTTTTGCAATAATGTATAATTGTCCAAAAGGGCTTTATGTTTTTTTAAACGTGTGTACATGGGAATTTTTAACAAGATGGTCTGTTGTTTTGTTTGTTTGTTTGTTTTCTAGGATTGATTTGTCCTTTAAGCAAAACTGTGCATACCTATTTTATCATAGGTCAACAGTTTACAGTGAGAATTGTTATGAGAAACATCCCTGGATTTGTGAGAAGGCAGCAGTCCATCTGATCTAAAAAGATTATCAACAGAAAAAGAACTGGAAGAGGATGAAGACTTTGATGTTCAGATTTTCAAAGAAGGGGTGTAAAATAATGTTTAATACAAATTCAGAGCAGAGTCCATCCTTTCTTCCTAGTGTATTCACACAAAAAAAATGGAAATGATACAGAAAACCTTTGCAGATAAAAAGAACCAGTATTAACAAATATCTATGAATCAGAGACAAGATATTAGTCTTAGTGTTCTAGTTCAGAAACCTCTACTTAAGCAATGCTGACAATCTTGAGCATTACTTACAGCCAAAGAAATCAGAAGTGTAAAGGCCTTTGGGACCACTTCTTGTCACTCTGTTTGGAATTTCATGTATATCCATCTATGCTGACCTCTCATAGTTCTTAACTATTTCCAGCCCTCTCTTCAGCACACTCACTTTTTTCAGCTATTCTGTATTATTTTAAAACTCTAAGGCAGTCTTCTCTCTTTTACTACTCAAAAATGTGTGTCTCCCTTGTTCACTACTCGGCAGTGAAGCATTACTTGGCACCCTTGTCCTCTTCGTGACTGGGTATAATAGATGAATTTTAGATATGTTCAAATTTTACTTCCAGACAATGTTTGGTTTGCTTTACATGCAATACTATGATCTTCTAAGAATGCCTGTAAGTCAGTGTTACATGAGTTTTTATAAACATTATGTTATTACCATAATCGCCATTTCACTCATGCAGGGAGAAGGATTCTTGCAAGAATGCCATCTGATGGCTATTAGTCTTTAGCTAACATAGAATATGTTATCTCTTTACCTAATGTATCTCAGTGTATGGAAGGATGGATATGTGCCATAATCGCTACACACTCAATGCATGTGACATGAATGGCAGCATTGATAGCTGGAATGCTGTGATGGTATTCAGAAAAATATTAATTGCTGAACTGGGAATGGAATTTTCCAATTTTCCTGGGTTCAGCATTAGCAGTCATTTTTCTCCTTGTTAGTAATGGGTACAGTGTTGTGTTTTCGACTTTAGCCTGAGAACAATGCTGATAACACCCTAATAGTTTTAGTTGTTGCTAAGTAATGATTACAACTTAAACCATTGATGTGTTATCAGGTATCCTGAACCCAGGACACCGATGTAATGGCAACCACATATTTTTGGTGTTGCATATTAATTGTCTTTCAGAATGGATGATTTTCTAAACATAAGTAACTGTGTCTGGTGTATCTTCTTCAGGATGCTGAGGAGAGGGAGGCGGGTAAAAAGCAATCTCACAGTCCTGGACTTCAGGAAAGCAGAGTCTGGCCTCTGCAAAGATGAGTTTTCTGACTGAAAAGGGTCCCATGGGATAAGGTTCTAGAGGGAACAGAACCCCAAGAAAGTTGGTTAATATTCAAGGATTACCTCTTCCAAACTCAGGAGCCTATCCAACAAGTAGGAAGTCAGGCAGGAATTCAAGGAGACCTACATGGATGAACAAGTTTATCCTGGCAAAACTAAAACACAAATAGGAAGAATACAGAGAGTGGAAGCAGGGACAGGTAGCCTGGAAGGAACACAGAAACACTGTCTGAGCATGCAGGGATAAGGTTAGGAAAGCCAAAGCCTGAAAGGAATTGAATCTGGTGAGGGGGGCATCAAAGGCAAAAAGGATGGCTTCTACAAGCACACAGGTGACAAAGAAAGGGAAAAATGTAGGGAAAATGTAGGCCCTCTGCTGAATGAGACCATCATTAAGTTCAGTAAGGAGAAGTGCAAAGTCCTGTAACCGGAAAGGAACAACCTCATGCACCAGTATATGCTGGGGACTGACCAGCTGGAAAGCAGCCTTGCAGAAAAGAATTATGGATCTGCTGGACACCAAATTTACCATGAGCCAAGAGCATGCCCTTGTGGAGAAGAAAGCTTATGGCATCCTGGGCTGTATTCGAAGTGCTGCCAGCAGGTTTAGAGAGGTAATCCTTCCCCTCTGCTTAGCACTGGTGAGATAACACCTGGGTCCAGTGCTAGGCTCACCAGTACAAGAAAGACACGGACGTACTGGAGAGAGTCCAGTGAAGGACCATGAAGATGACAAAGGGACTGAAGCAGCCTCCCTGTGAGGGAAGGCTGAGAGGGCTGTGTTGGTTTAGCCTGGAGAAGAAAAGGTTTGGAGGAAAATTTATTAACGCATATAAACACTTGAAGGGAGGGTACAAAGCAGAGTGAGGCGCTTTCCAGTGCTGCCCCATGACGGGACCAGAGGCAATGGGCACAAACTGTAGCACAGGAGGGTCCCTCTGAACATCAGGAAACACTTTCTTATTGTGAGTGGCACCAAACACTGGCACTGGTTGCCCAAAGAGGTTGTGCAGTCCTTGTCCGTGGAGACATTCAAAAGCTGTCTGGACATAGTCCTGGACAACCGGTTCTAGGTAGCCCTGCTTGAGCAGGAGGGTTGGAGCAGATGACCTCCAGAGGTGATAGAATCACAGAATATTTGAGTTGGAAGAGACCTTAAAGACCATCTAGTCCTATCCCTGCTGCCATATGCAGAGAAGCCTTCCACTAGACCAGGTTGCTCAAAGCCCCATCCAGCCTGGCCTTGAACACTGGCAAGGATGGGGCACCCACAGCTCCTCTGGGCAACTTGTGCCAGTGTCTCATCACCCTCATTGTAAAGTATTTATTCCTTATATCAATGCAAATCTACCCTCTTTAAAATCGTTGCTTCATGGCCTGTCACTACAGGTAAAAAGTCTCTCTCTGTCTTTTGTTTAAGTTCCCTTTATATGTTGAAAGGCCACAATAAGGTCTCCCCAGAGCCTTCTGCTCTCCAGGCTGAACAAGCCCAGCTCTCTCAGCATTTCCACATAGGAGAGGTGCTCCAGCCCTCTGATCTGAAGTCCCTTCCAACCTCAATCATCTGGTGAGTCTGTGTTTTTTCTAGGAGCTCAAATTTTAGATCCTAGTGAATAAAATCTCTGTGTGATACTGATGTGGCTATGTTGAAATGAGGTGCTCAATTTAGTTTATAGTGCTTGCTATTTTTTAGTAGGAACACTAATTACAAAAATCTCCTTATTGTTGTTCCAAGTTTGAAAGTGACTTTTAGATCTTTACTTCATGCTGGAAAACTGAGTTGGGTGGACAAATTAGAAAAGGTATTTTGCCATACTTTGTCACACTTAATACATTACATCCATTACAAATTTGATGCATATTTCTATATGCATTTGGCATAGGTACACACTGGAACCACCACATTCAGCAATGACACTTCCTGGTCTATGAATATGTAATATTTGTGACACGGTCTTACTTATACAGCAGAATAAACTGCTCCCTTCCTTTGAGTTGTAACCTTATGCCTGAAGATGCAAGTTTTTTAAGTGCATAAGATTTTTGCAGTCATAACATGGTCAAGTTGATATTAATTATTTATTTGCTTTCCCCTACAAAATACTGCTTTCCAGCTACACAATTCTTATCAAATACATGCACCACAATTTGTGCTATGGCAAGCCTTCAGCTTAATCCAACACTAAAAATAGCAGCAAATATGACTTCAGCATGGTCATTTGACTGTCCATCTCCAGGAAATGCTTTACCCACAAAGGCATCTTGTGCATTTGTGTTCCAACTGAGTGCTCCAATTCCATATGTCACTTGAATCTGTTTGTTTCAGGTGTTGCTGTTACTAGCTGTGTTCTTCTAAAAGAAGCCCAATAAATCTAAAGATTGAGAAAGAATAAAATACAGGAAACACTGAATAGTGAGAAGATACTGGGTTTCCTGCTGATGGCTTAATCAGACTTACAAGGTCTTTCTCTGCCAAAAAAAATATTTTACAAATGACTGTTTTTCTTTCAAATCAAAACAAAAGGGCAACCCTTCTACAGAAATGAGCCCTTCCTCCTGTTCAGTTTCCTGATGGGCCTCCAGAACAGTGACAAGCAGGGATGGTAGGTAAGTTTTCAGGATAGAAGTCATATGTGTGCAAATCACTGACTCCAAATTTCTGAAACAGAAATAGGTTTCTCTGGAAGGATTTAGACAAGCTCTACCTTTTAGCTTTCTAGTGTAAAACCACAAAGTTCTTTACACTGAATTTACAGGATGAGAAAATTTAGCAAAATAAAAAAAAAATCCCCACATGATTCTAACCAGAGAACTGGAAGATGCTTCCTTTTTACTTCTTCTTTTAGCATTAAAACTAGTTCTTTTAACCAAGAAGGTTTGAGATGAGATGGTGGTGGAAAGAGAATCAAAGATTAGAGGCCGGGCAAAAGATTAGGCTAAACAAGTTTGAATGCATACGTTTAAATGAAGTTTCCCAAAATCCTGACTGTGAAGCATTCAAAGTGCGCAGAAAAAATCTCTCTTGACCATCTTCCATGCCTTTTACTTTGATTTTAGGTCCAGGACATTAACACATACTTTAAACAAAACTGAAAACTTCAGAAAACTTAAATATTTCACTCAAAACACCAAATATGCAGCTGTATTTACTGTTGTATATTCAACAAATCATTGTGCTTCTCTCCTTGCTTCCTTGTTCTCTCAGCAGTCTTTAGCAGAGGTGATTTAGCAGTATTTTTTTTATCTATCTATCATGTAGCTATGCAACTTGAAAATGTCAGTATATTTTGTAAGGCCTACTGTTAAAGACAGCACCTTCTTTTTCCACATGAAATAAGAGATGCATACATTTTCTTTGTTAATTATGAGTATCTGGATCCTGCTGCAAGAACATTTTTCCCCAGTTGGATTTAAGGTTTTATGATGCAGGTGATTTATTGACTGTCTGCCACCAGGGTAAAGAGCAAGACAATGCAGAGAAGAAAACTCATGAAAAAGCAGAGATGTGACAGCCTGTTCAAGGTTGCATCTCTGAGCTTTGTCAAGAAACGAGCTACTTCTGCAGCTATACGTCAATAGGAAGCAAATGAAAGCAATAGAAGAAAACTAAGTGAGTAGATCTATTTGTCTTTAAAACACATAGGCACTATGTGTTTGATAGAGCTACTGAGACAAATAATCATGTTGGGAACAGTAAAGAAATTATTTGCCAAGAAGCACTGAGAGGGGCTTGTGAGATGATCACTTGTTTTGTAACAACATGCCATAGGTACAAGGCTTATATTCTGATTTTAACAGACTTTGCATTGAATTCAAAAGGCTAATTATATACTCCTCAATTTTTTTATCACAGTGAAAAACATAACCTCAAGAATACAGAACTGCCTGTGCTAAGACCTTAAAGCAACAACAGAGAACAAATTACAAATCTAGCAGTAGCTATCAAAAAAAAAACTTTTTGTCTTTTTCAGTGTGCAACAAATCCAAAGAGTTGCCTATGAGCATTGTATAACTCAAAATGAGTCAGTTCATTCAATTAAACAATTGTATGCTGCCTTTTGAACTTTGTCAGTTTTAAATGCTTTCTGCAGCCAAATGACAGCAGAGATGACTTTGCTTTCAAGACAAATTGACATTGAAGTTGTGGTAATTTCGGAGGACCAGACTTCATCGGTAGCTGTGCAGAATGTAATGGTTAGCCCTGTATGTGTTACCACTCCCACTATTCACGTTTTACCTGCATCCACTGTAGACCAGTCAGTGCTGGGATCCCAGGTAGTATTTCCATGGCTGCTTAGGCCATGTGTTTAGACTTACAAAATGCAGCATTTCCAGACTAAGAGATACCTGTGTGTCAAGACACTCTGCTGTCCCTACTTCTCTAAATTACTTTGTCGTATACATAATTAAGGTAATGCCCAAAGAAGAGGTAAATGCCCCATCTTTTGCAGTGTTCAAGGCCAGGCTGGACAGAGCCTTGGTCTAGTGGGAGGTGTCCCTGCCCATGGCAGGGGGGTGGAACTAGATGACATTAAGGTCCTTTCCAAACCTTTCTAGGATTCTATGATTGCTAAGCACTCATTTAGTAAGGGAGGCAGCACACTTGTTGGCTGTTACTACTGCACACTTCCAGTGCACGGCTTTATGTCTGAAATAAACATAGAGACTTGCCTAAATATCTTCACCTTCCAACAGTTCAATTTCCATTGAATGTCTCAAATTAGTACAAAATACACACAGGAACAGAAGTTCTAACCATAAACTTGACTGCTTCTGAGAGATTTCAAAGACCTCTCTTGTTCTCTAGTGACATGGAAGAGAGATGCTCTCTCTGAAGCAGTCTTCCCTTTGAACAGCCCCTTAAACAGCAGTGAAGTGGCAGGAGGCTTTGAACCATTAAAGGCCCTTTATTTGACAGTTGTTGAGTCGCTTTTTGCAGTGACTTACTAAAAAGATACACTACAGAAAAGGTCAATAGCAGCAATATTTATTCCAGTTGAGAAATTCTGCAGCAGAATGGAAAATGGATTTGAGAAATCAAAGAACTGCATCATGTGTGACATGGATTATTTTCAAGGCAGATGTCTTAGAGGAATGCAGCTGCAATAATACAGTAGTAGTTGGACTGGCATTCCTAGGTATTAAAAATTGCTGACTTCCCTCAGTGAAGATGTGTTGTGTATTTGCCTTCTGTTTTTTTTAGCCCATAAGGGATGCAATCCCATTTCAGTTTTTTTTTTCTTTAACCAGGAGGACTAGAAATATTTTTGTCTTTTAAGGGAGGCTCTGATTTGATTGAACTTTCAGTTATCAGCAGGTGGAGAGTGAAATTAAATAAAATATTTGGAAATCTATTGTAAATTGGGAGCTCACATCTGTGAATACCCAATGGACAGATTTCAAAAACATTATGTGTTGCTCTTATAAGTAGTCATTGATTCCTGTTTCTGGGAGATAGGTATGAATCTTTACAATAGAGTTCCAGAATCACATACTTAATTTTGTTTCATTTACAAAGGAATTTATGAGAAGTGTTTGCATAGGAATGCGAGGGCTGAAAGAAGAAAGAGGAAATTAAGTTATTTTTAATTAAAGCCCAAGGACTCTGACTGAGCTAAGACTCAGGATAATGTTTTGACTCTTGCAAATTCTGGGCTGGAACTCACCCCCACTGTTGTGAGTATATCCCAGGACAGGGCTCTCTACAGAGCTCTGCACCCTAGTGCCTGTCTGAGTAGCTCACTTGCTCAACCATCACAAGATCCACCACCTTCTCACAGACGTAAAATTTGTATTCACTGCACCGTGCAGTGTCTATGTTTGCACCTTGAAGCCACACACAGTCTAGAGAAGGACTCAAGCTGGCTCGTTGGATCTGAAACCTGTGAAAAAAAAAATAGCAGAGATATTCATCAGCCCATGAAAAAATCACAGGCTGATACAATAATTCCTGACTGCTGCTACCCATTTGACCCATAAGTTCTCTGCTGGGGGCTTGCCTAGGTTGATGAGTGAATGATGTTGGGGAACCTGCCTGCTGACAAGCAGGCAGGGCAACAGGCCATTACTGAGTGGAAGTTAAAGGTTGCTGCTTCTGACTCAGAACAATATGCCTGGACATGGTCTGCTCCCACCTGTGTAAGGACTTACAAATCAGGGGAGAAAGCTGATCCATCCTCCCACAGCCAGGTCCCCTCGGCTCTGTTGCGAGACAGCCCAATCCAAAAAATGGAAGAACTGCGAGACAGTGCTAATCGCATTATGAAGTCCTGTGGGGAAATTCAGAGCCTGTGAATCACATCCCTGCTTCAGTCACAACAGCATATGATTTGGAAAAGCAGAGAGGCAAATGAAAGTGAGCTGCTCACACCTGTTTCCCAAGTGAATCTGGGCCCTGCCTTCTACTTCTGGCCATCAGTGCTGTTTTGGACATAGGGAAAATGAACCTCCTAAAAGCTTTCATAGTTCTCAGCTAAAACCACAGTTCAGATGAGATAACCAAAGCTAGAACATAAGCCGGGTAATGGGTATAGGATAACAACTTCCTTCCAACACTCTGGTTGCATAAGCCAGGCAGGAAAAGGCCTTTAAATCATTTGCTATCCTTTTACACAAGAAATTCAAAATACAGACAATAAAACCGTAGAGTTCAAGACATAATCATAGAATGGTTTGGGTTGGAAAAAGACCTTAAGATCATCTAGTTCCAATCCAGATGCCTCACATTAGACCATGTCGCCCAAGGCTCTGTCCAGCCTGGCCTTGAACACTGCCAGGGATGGAGCACTCACTTCTTTGGGCAGCCTGTGTCAGTGCACCACCCTCACAGTAAAGAACTTCTTCCTTATATCTAATCTGAATTTCCCCTGTTTAACTTTGAACCCACAACCCTTTGTCCTATTGCTGCAGTCCCAAATGAAGAGACCCATTGCCATCAAGGGTCTGGGTAGAACTTCCTTTGCACTCAAGAGCTCTTCTGGTTGTGCTTTTTCTGTTACTTCACCTACAATGTAACAGTCAGACAAAGATACAGATCCTCTTCTGCTCATATGGGAGCAGATGCCAGGGAGCTGGCCAAGCTGGTGAGGTTTCTAGTTGTGGACATGCTTCTGACGTTTGCTAAATAGCTTGCCCTAGTAAGAAAACAGAAGAGTTGCCAACCAGTACTACTAGCTCAGTTATATCTGCCCTGAGGTGGGACGGGGTCTAGACATAGACCCAAGTTGGGTCTCCTGTGAAGCCAGTAGAAAGGCACCAGGGAGGGTGCAGCCACAGTACAGGCAGGAGGAATCCAAAGGGGCATGCTCAGTTTTTGTCCCTGGTCCAGCACACACATGCCATAGCATACTGCACCAGTGGAAGGATGGAATGGCTGCCTAGGCCACAGTAAAATGAAGACTGTAGAGAGAAAAATATATATATCTTTACCAGCTTTTCCTTACTCTCTATCTTAAGAAGTCTGGACTCCAGAGCCGAGCATTTTGCCTTGCTTTCTTGCCAGGTTTTCCATTCCTCTGAAAAGAAGTAGCAGTTCTCCCCGTACTGTAGCCAGTTCTCAGGGCAAGGAATACATTTATGTCCTTAAAAACAACGGAGTACCTGATCAGGTTTGTCAGTGACAGCAATCTCTAGTGGTCTAGTGCAGAGCCTCTCTACCACAGAGGAGCAACAATTCCTCCTTTATTCTGCAGATAAATTCACATCTTCATTGGAGACTTAATAAATCCAGTTGCCAGAAGACCAGGAAAACATTTCTAAATGAAAATCAGAAAAAAACAAATAATAAAGATTTTTTTGAATCTGACCAGGAATCCTGGAGGTGCTGGTAAAATACAAATAGAGGAAATTCTGGAAGGTTGTGCCATGTGCACGAACATGGATCTAGGTGGATGCAAAAAAATCCCTAGACTTTCAGTCATACGGGTGCATCTCTGTTCATGTGAACATACTTTTAACCTTGTTAACATAGAATCAGAGAATCATAGAATGGTTAGGGTTGGGAAGGACCTTAACAGCTAAGTGCTTTACAATTCAATTTATTATTTAACTTTTCTTATAGCATTTCATGCTTGCTGTGGATTCAGTGTGCAGATCTTGGATAGGAATAGCCAGCCAAAGTGAAAGATGAACCCACTGTTGTTAAAGAAAATGCCTTTCAGACAGCTGCACTCTATTCTGCCACATTATTCTGTTAGCTGCCTGTTGGAACCCTGAGTAGTATTGAAGCCAGAAGGACCTCAAAATGTTGGATTTTTCTTTCACTCCTGCACCATTTGGGGAACTCCATTTCTAGCTGGAAACCAAAATAATTGCAAGCAGCAAGAAAGCCTGTCAGCTAAAGTATTCTGAAGACCTCTGGGAACTGGGTCCCAACCATAGGATGAATCATGTTCATGGCTCTCCAGTTCACAGGACCATTTTATACTGTAACAAACCAGTGCCAGCTGGGAATTTCAGGACTTGATGCTGGATGGCAATAGGTAACACAGCACAGTGCACCTGACTCTTACAAGTACCTTATGGTTTGTGTTAAATTGAAATGCAGACATCTACACAGATGATAACCTTGCCACTCTCTCACAAGATGCTAATTTATTATGATCCTTTTCCCTCTGCAATATGATAATCCATCATATTCAGCTTATACATCATTAAAGTTTCACATCATTATTTTGCACAAGAAAAAAGAAAAAATTACCTTCTGCATAAAGTCTGTAAACTGTTAAAGCCAGTGATTACAATCACATTTGGTAGAGAGCAGCAGTACTTACACTGTTGCACCCACTACTGCATAACACAATGAAGCTGTCTTCAAAGCTTTCCAAACAATTAAAGCCAGTAGGAATTTTCCATCAAAACATTTTTACTATAATTTCCTGAAACCGACTGTGAAAGAAGGAGCAGTAGCATCAATGAATCATCAATTAATTAATTTCTATTAGAAATACTTGGGTTTTGTTGTTGTTTTTAAAGTGTCATAATTGTAGTATTTTCTGAATTAAAATAGTTGGTTTGAGGTATAAACCAGCTCCATTATAAAAATTCGATAAACATACTTCAGAAAGACTGATGCTTAAAACAATTACCAAAATGGAAATGCAGCTTGAAGTTCATTTTTAAATTAAACCATTCAGGGTTATGTTAGAGATTTGTCCTTCCAGTATGTTTGACAGAAAAAAGAAAAAGAAATCAATCTGCGTCTACCATAGGCAATACAAAGATCATCTTCCCACCACTGTGTACCTCTGCGGGTGGCAAGTTGCTTTACAGTCTCTGTCAAGTTCAAATTCTGAGCCTGGAGGAGCTCTAGATGCTGGTTGAGGCTTTCCACAATTGCCTTTTGCAGGGTGAAGTTTTCATCCCTTTCATGCATAAGGTGGGAGACCAGGATGACTTGAATCGCAGCAAAACAAGAAAGAAATTGTTCCATTAATATTAAAGCTAAACTGCCCAATGCAACTTGAATAAACTTACCAAAGACACACATACCTCCCCATAACTGAATATACCTGACCTACTTACAGTTTGTGCACACCCATAATCATGACATAATACATCCCAATTTCAAAGACTGGGAGGTCTCTTGAGTGGGTAAACTCTTCCAGCAAGGGCCAGGTTTTTTTCATCATTAATTTCCTCGGCTAATCCTCCTCCTTAACCAATTTCCTAGGCTTTTAGTTGCTCATACTGAACTCTGAACATTCCTTCTGTGACCATACTTACACTTGGCAGCCAAGACTCCTGCAGCTGCCACTGAACTTAGGCAGAAGACCCCAAGCATCACTGTAGCCAGTCGCCAACAGGAAGATGGGCTGGGGTAATCTGAGGCAGACAAAAAGAAGCAAAGGCAGCAAGAACAGTAACCTCTCATCTTTTTTCATCTGCAGATCCTATGATGCACAAGACAACATGAACGGCAGTCAGCCCAGTGAATTCCTGAGTTTCAGACTGGTGTGCAGTATTACATTATGAAAACTGTCCCCTTGTTAGGCCATTGCCAGTCCCCCAACTCCTTAGCAGCTGGGGGCTGTAAATGGAGCAAGTCATGGAGACTAACTTAGCCAGGAGCTTTCCAGAGAAAATGAACTGGACAAATAAGGCTGAACAGCACAGAATTTCAGACATGGGGAAAGAGCATTTGTGCTTACAACATGGCTGAAATTTTCATACGTAGCCAGATATCAGGGTATTTTTACTTTTGAGTGCCTAACCTGCCAAGAAGGAATGAATTCATTGTTTCAGAAAATAACCTCAGAAATAGTCACCAGTGAAAGCCAGGCCCCTGTAAAATAACCTGAAACTAGTGTATGTAGATGTGAACAAGACACACGTTCACAGAAACTGTCTCACACCTGGAAATGCACACGCCCATTCTTGCAATATGGGCAAATGCAAGTGCCCATGTGAATTTACACAGACCCAGAACTCAGGGGAAAGGACTGCTTCCAATTTATGACTTTTGTGTTCTTTTATTAGAGCCCAGTCTCAAATGTCAGTAGGAATCCTAATATTATGTCACCAGCAGAAATAGCAGCATATCAACCTGTGGTATTTCTGCATTTTATTCCTTGTGTTCCCTAAACCTTTAACCAAAGAACCCTACTAGATTACTGGGCATTCAGGTTCAGCTTCCAAGGATAAAACTCAAGGATGCCCTAAAAAGTGGAAATAAGATAATCACTGGCTAGTCAATAAGGGGAAATTTCCCTCAGAAAGAGTTTTTTAATCTACTAGATAAATTCAAATTTATCAAATTCATCACCAGACATTTAGTCAGGCTGGAATATAATATTCCCATTGCTTTGCCACTACCTTCCACACTGAGCAATCCTAAAGCACTAATGCAAGCATAAAGAATATAGATTTGCAATCAGTCACATTCCTCCCTTCCTCTGTGAAGCTATGTAGCATAATTTTTATGATTTTAAAGTACAAAAAGATATTCGTCCATCTATTCATTTCCTTGAGAGAAAACATCTTTTTCCCTGGCATTTACTTTCAGTTTGTCAGATTTAAATGAATAAAGCTGAAAGACTTGCAAATTCCCTTTGGCAGATACTTCATTAAATTCCAGGAGCTGACACTTAATGTCCAAATGGAATATGTCTATTTTTACTTAACTGTATCCCACAACCTTATTTATATCTCTCCTCTCAAATTGGAACAGTTTTTCACATTCTCCACCCTTCTATTCCTTTTAATCTCCTGCTTTCTTTCTTTTCTCCCTCCAATTTCTTAGAAGATTGGAATCCAAAGGGCTCCCAGGAGCCAGATTCTTCTTGGTAGGTGACATCCTCCTTTGAGCACCACATCAGAAATGTTCTCCAAGGTGAGAATTTGCCTTGGAGAGAACTCCCCCTTCAGTACCACCATTACCTTTTGCTGTGGCAGTCTGGAGCTCCTGGTCCTGAGATTTTTCCAGTGTCATGAATTTCAGGTCTGCATAGGTCACTTCTTCACTTCTCGTTTCTGGTGAGGTTACATGAGAATTCAAAAGTTTAATTAGTCCCACAGGAGAAATAGGGATAATCTGATCTGGCTGGGACGAAGCGAGCCATCAGTGTCATTGAGAGCTAAGAGAGTGATTCATGCAAAAGTTGAATGCTGCTTTTTTTTTTGCTCATGCTAAAGGATTTTATGACGCAGTGATACTGGGGGTTGTTTACATGCAGCAGAGTCCCAGAATAGTATTTAAATCTCCTCTGCATATGCAAAACTTCAATGGGGCATGGAAATCTTACAGTTCTCAGTTCCTGGAACAGATGCCTAGAGTTCCCTAACTTGAGTACATCCTTTCTGTAAGAAAAAAAAAACAAACAAACAAACAACAACCCACAAACCAAAAAAGAAGGGGAGATGTGAAAAGGAAATTACATTAATTTTTGATTGAGTCTAAACAATTCCTTTAAGTTTTTCAGTAGCAGGAGTGTTTGTTTCCTGGGTTTATTATACAGTGATAAATATTCAGTAAATTCAGTGAGAAGGGTCCCTTGATTTCTCAAGTGGCACAGGAGAACTGGTGCCAAAATGAAGTGAGCAACATCCTGATACCCTTTATTTATTCTTTGTAACCACACACATCACGTTTGTCTTAATGGGGTATCACACTGACCTGTCACAGTCATTGCCCATTCCAAGGACACAAAGAAACTAATCCGGGTTTCCCATCTGCTGTTCCAGGTATGACTGCACTGCAAAAGGCAATAAGCTGAAGATATCTCCTGAACTAATGGGGAGTCTGGGTAGAAAATTCATGCACCAGAGTATGATGCTGTGCTCCTGGACTTGCTCTGGGCTGGAAGTAGTCTAGGCACAGACACGTGATAATCACTGCGTTTAGCAAGAGTGACTGACAGAGCATAGCAGCGTACCATTTCCTCTAGGGCTGGTGCTGCATCCAGGAAGGGATGTCAGCTTTAGCACTTGCACCATACTCTTTGGAAATTTGAGCACTAGGAATAAGATGGAGAAACTTAACTGGTCCTACATTTCCTGGTATTTCTGGGTTTGCTGGCAAAATGACAGGAATGAAATCTGAATTTTAAGTTTTACTTCATATGGCTCTACTTCACACAGCTCCAGAACTGCTGCTCTCACCAGCTGTCAACTCAGGAACAAGCATGAGCACAGAACACAGCCCTCCAGCACGACATCTCACCAGGGCTTTGCTAAGCCCAGGCTACTGGAGATAGAGCTCCCTGGGTACCGGGCAGAAGACATTCACTGACTTATCTTACCATGGAAAAAGCAAGTGCAGTGACTTAGACTCTAGCATTTGGGCAGACAAATAGAGACAAATAAATATTAATTTTCAGGATTGCCTTATGTTGCCTTCAAAGAGCTGCATAAGGCTCATTGGAGACAGAGATTTTGATACCTCTGTCACATTTTCTGTCAAGGAGAGGTAACCCTTATGTCCTGCACATGTCCAGTGTGGAAAGAGCATGTGTGCTGGTTTTGGCTGGGATAGAGTAAATTTTCTTCATAGCAGCTAATATGTGGCTATGTTTTGGAATTGTGCTGGAAACGGTGTTGATAACAGAGGGATGTTTTAGTCATTGCTGAGCAGTGTTTACACAGAGTCAAAGCTTTTTCTGCTTCTCACCCTATCCACCAATGAGCAGGCTGGGGGTATGAAGAAGTAGGGAAGGGACACAGCTGGGACACCTGACCCCAGGGATACCTCATACTATATGGTGTCAGCATACGATATGGGATATGCTCGGCATATAAAGCTGGTGGTAGAAGAAAGAAGGGGGGGGGCTGGTCAGTGTGATGGTGTTTGTCTTCCCAAATAACTGTTATGCATAATGGAGCCCTACTGTCCTGGAGAACATCTGCCAGTGATGGGAAGTGGTGAATGAATTCCTTGTTTTGCTTTGCTTGTGTGTATGGCTTTTGCTTTACCTATTAAACTGTCATTATCTCAACCCATGAGTTTTCTCACTTTTGCTCTTCTGATTCTCTCCTCCATCCCAACAGGCAGGAGTGAGTAAGCAGCTGTGTGGGGCTTAGTTGCCAGCTGTGGTTAAATTATGACTGCATGAAATGTGGGAGGGAAGTGTTCTGCTACTTTATGCATAGTTTATTGAAAAAGGATCTGGTTTTGCTTTGCAAGAAACAGAGCCCTTTTGGATTATTAACAACCAGTGTAAAATACATGAAAGCTTTGATAATCATGTGTCTTACATAATAGATAATAAGTAAGGTGTCTTACTACACCTGTAGAAGTATTGAGGGTTCTTCTGGGCCCCACATGTGTTTCCATACTTTATATTTCTAAATGTCCATGGGGAAGCATTGGGGATGACTAATCAAGATGGCTCTAGTAGAACACTCCTTTGAAGAGTAACAGGGAACAAGCAGCAATTTCTCAACAACTTCTAAGAGCAGTTCAACAGCAGTTTTTCAGCTCATTAGGAAGCTTTGCTCCCAGTTAAGGTCGTGCTACCTGTGAAACGAAAATTAGAACTGGCTTGAGATGCATCCCTTGATGCAACCAGAAGAGGGAAGCAGAGAGGACACAAGTATTTTCTGTTCATACCATAATCTGCTTTCTCTGGCATCCAAGAAAGGATACGTTCAACTCACAGACTATGGAATGGACTCTAAGATTTTAAACAAAAACAAAGAAGAGAGTAAAAGTCAGTTATGAGATATTTTTGTTTTAGCAATTCTCTAAAAGTCTGACCACTTTTTTTAAACCTTTTGAAAGGTGGTAAGGGGAAAATATGAAAGAGAAAAGTCACTTCAATATAGCATAAAGCAAATAAAGATAGACTAGAGATAATTGAGGCAAAATACCAGGGTAATGTGAAGAAATTTAAAACATTCTTGAATGATAGCCTAGCAAGGCCATAG
The DNA here is from genome assembly GCF_034315485.1 of Pezoporus occidentalis. Taxonomy (NCBI): domain Eukaryota; kingdom Metazoa; phylum Chordata; class Aves; order Psittaciformes; family Psittacidae; genus Pezoporus; species Pezoporus occidentalis. The sequence continues at coordinate 284,785 of NW_026913554.1, forward strand.
GTGGATTACTGGAAGCACAGTATTAATGGCAATGCCCTAGGAATAGAAAAAGAGTGATCAGTAAGATTCATCAAGAATAAGTTATGATATGCACTTAACAGGAGGGGTCACTGTTTTATGTCACACTAATGCTTTTTCTTTAGAGAAATTTTTTATCACTTTATCTGATATTTCTCCAGTTTAATCCTCCTAGAATTTGAAATCCTTATGAATTTCAGGTAAAAATCAAGTGATAATCTACTGAATTATCACACTGACATTAAAAAGGCCCGGAAAAACATTGTAAATTTGCACTTTCTTTCCATATTGAATCCTACTAGTTTTAAAAGTTATACATATAAGAAAGGCTACTTTACAGTTCTGCTGGGTCTTTTCTTCTAAAACTCTTCTAATACACAAAAGCATTTAAGGAGAAAGACAAAGAAGGTGAGAGACAAAAACAGTATTGGGCAATTCTCATATAAATACAAAGCAAATACTTCATGTTTCTGTTTCTTATTTGTCCACCAGGTCTCAGAAGCCTTCTTCTAGTAACTGAGTGGGATGGATGGATGGATGGATGGATGGATGGATGGATGGATGGATGGATGGATAGATAGATGATAGATAGATAGATAGATAGATAGATAGATAGATAGATAGATAGATAGATAGATAGATAGATAGATAGATAGATAGATAGATAGATAGATAGATAGATAGATAGATAGATATAGATAGATAGATAGATAGATAGATAGATAGATAGATAGATAGATAGATAGATAGATAGATAGATAGATAGATAGATAGAAAGAAAGAAAGAAAGAAAGAAAAACTCATGCTAAGGGATGTTTACACTGCACCACTGCTTTTATAATTAAAGAATGGTAAACTTTTTTTAGCCTGCCTTGAGAGAGTACATTATGTTCATGAATCCATTGGTCCTGCTCTGCAACTCTAAAATGCATCACCAGGGCTAATGATTCACCAGTTTAATGTGAATGCATTGTGACTGCAACACGGGGCAACAAGTTTCTCTAGTTGCTATCTTGCCCTTAACATATATTAATGTACCAGTCCCAGGTGGTTCCCAAACACAAATAGTAACCCATTACTGCAGAGCATTTTCTTTCTCTCTCAGCTATTCGAAAGAGAAGGTGAACACAATTATATGCATGTAAATAACACTCTGAATAGCCACGAGCAGTAACAGAAAACTAAAGCAGCTATACAGAAGAGAAAATTAATGGTTCGTTGAATGCAGCCTACTAATATAACCAGCTGCAGGACAAATAGTGTCCAGGTCAACATGTATTCCCTGTAATGTACACCACTCACTGGGACTTGGCTGGCCATGCAGGAAGTTCAGGTAAGAGGGATGGTGGAGGAGCCTTATAATAGGAGATACAAGATGTGTTGCATATGCATATATATGTGTGTGTGTGCATATGCATACATATATGATACAACCTATGATATATATGCACAGATGTGAAAAAAATATATGCTACAGCTGAACCCAGGACAGATATATGCATATCTGCTGCATTCATATACACATATATACATATAACTCTCCATATAAAATGCTGTATATAATTATTATATTGAAAATTCTTTCACTTCAGCAGGAACACCTTGCTTGTAACATGCACTCTGTATGTTGACCCTACGGCTAAAGTCAATAGGTTGGATCCACAAAGGTGGGACACTGTGAGCGCAGGGACAGAAACGGTACTGGAGCAGGGAAAGGAATCTAAACTTCATTTAAACAGGTCAGTAACATGACCTTCAGTCCACCTACCCTCAGGGTATGGGTGGGGAGATGAATAATTGGGAATGAACAAACTCAGAGACCCTTTCTGCTCACAGAAGGGAAGGGTCAGGTCTGCAGAGATCTCATGATGCCCTTCACTGAACTAGTTCAACATCTGAAGTAAGAACTTGTAGCGACCGCTTTTCTCCTGATCTGACTGGAAGGCTTTAGAGACCTCTTCAAAAGAGGGAGAGAAGCAGGCCCAGAAAATAACAAAAGGAGACAAACAGAAACAAACATGAATTGCCAGTGACAAAGAGAGAAAGCAAAAACCTGAAGGGCAGAGAAGAATAGACCCAGAGGAGGAGAGGAAGAGATAGAACAGGAAGAAGAAACTGGCCTCAACACACAGTAAGAAATCTGCTCCTTCTTCTGATTAGTGGACTGGTGAGGAAGAACAGAAACTAAAGGACAAGAAGACAAAGAACAGCTTGAGACACCAAGAGGCCACTGAACTACCAGCCCTACAGGGATGCATAGCCCAGTCATGATGTGCTTTGGTTTAGGGTGTTTCTTATGGGTAAGTCGCATCTCAGGTTCCTTTTCATGGGATCTCTGCTCAGTTATGAAGTTACCTTAGAAAGACGGAGGATCATTAGCAATTGACAGTCACAATAATTTCCCTGATGTTAGAAAGAACGAGACATATAAAAGGCAGACATGCAGAAAAGAAGAATATTTGCTGCTACTCCAGAAATGATAACACAGAGATCAGGGTATCCAAAGAAATTAGAAAGATAGGAGTGCTGGAGGGTCTGAGCAGAATTCAAGTCATAATATGCATATATATGCATATATATATATATATGCATATATAATGCGAAGCAGGACATTTAAAGGTTCTTAATATTTGAGCATGGAGAAGGATCTACATCTGTAAGGGGAGAGGGAAACCTGTGGTGAGGGTGAAGATAAGATGGGGTGTGTGCTGGGAACAGTGCTAAGTCGGATTTTAATGACTACAGGAAGTTAAGATATGAAACAATGCAGTTGGTATCACAGTTACTTCAAAACTACAGCAAAATTTCTGATGCATACAAAGAAAGATAAATAACAATAAGTCCTTGAGATTCAGACTGGTAACGATCCAGGTAACAAAGCTGTATATGACAAACTTAATTCACACTATTTGTGTCTTGTTTGGTTTTCCCCTTCTAGTTCTCCCAAGTCAGAGGTGAGGAAAACTGTCTCAACACTGAACTGTGAGTACTTGTCTATTTTACACTTTTTTAAGAAGACAATTACAGACAAAAGCAATAGTAGACGTCACTGTTATGATGTGATGGCTGACAATGTGATGGCTGCAGCTTATTTAACTGCAGCTACTGAAAACTCACATAAAATCTCCATCTCTTTGAATATGAAGTGTATTAATTACTATTTTATTGAACAACATACTGATCATGCCATACTGTTCCTGCTACCTATTTGTGTAACTGTAATAGTTAAGAGCTTTCTGGTGTCATTTTGATTGGCTGAGATTATGAATTTGGAATCAACTGTTCCTTGAAAAAAATGGTTTGAAATATATTGCTTTAGTGAATATTACTCCAGGGAATGTCATTTGTAAGAATAACAGAAATTATATTCTGACAAAAGCAAATGTGAATGCAGATCCCTAAGTTTTGTAAACAGACTTGGGCAGGCATAAATATCAGGAGAACAACAAAGAGATAAAGCCAAACAGAAGGGAAAGTCTATCAAGGAGATTGGTGAGGTTGGTCAACTCTATTCTCCACGAAGCACAGTAAGTTTCTCATCGTTGTGCCTTTAGAAGGTGGATGGTAATTAAGGAGCATGGGAGGAACCTGAAGAATGTATGATAGAGATCCTCCCACATATTTTGTATTCTATGGCTAACTATTTCTTGTACCCTCTCCTCCTCAGCTGTTCAGGTACGGAGTGGGACCATCTGTGGTATATCTGGTAAGATGGCATACATTTACTGTAAAAATCTGCATCTCTGGACAATTCCAGTAGCAAACAGTGGGATTAAATGTGACCTGCTCAAGTGTGATGCCACCTCCCACTTTTCCTTGGGACGCTCTAACAGTCTGCAGTAGCAACGCAACCCCTTACATATCACATTGTCTTGAACAAATCTTGATGTGCCAGACGCCTTTTTTATTCCACATATTAATTTAGTCTGATTAACAATACCAGTAAATAATTTGTGGCACAGTGTGCCCTTTAAAACACCCATTTTGAAAGTAATTTTAGTCCGATTCTTTAGTAATTCTCATCAGGATAAGATCAAAAGAGATGGACATCTACAAGGCTTCATTGATCAGTATAGCCAGCAGATTGAGAGATGATTTTTCCTCTCTGCTTGTCACTCATGAGGACACATATGAAATGTGTAGTCCAGTTTTGGTCCCCCAGTACAACGGACATGTTGACAAACTGAAGCAAGTCCACTGGAGAGCAAATAAAATGGTCACAGGTCCAAAGGACATGACGTATGAGGAGGGTCTGAAAGGACCAGGTTTGTTCAGTGTGGAGGAGGCTAAGGGAGCAACCTAATTGCAGTTTTCCACTACCAAAAGTGGATCTTGAGAGAAGATAGAGCCAGAGCCTTGTCAGAGATGCCCCTGCAGAAGGACCTAAGCTGACTGACTAATCTGCATACAGGGAAATTCTGATAAGACAGAAGAAAAACATGCTTCCCCTCAGGATGGTGCAGCACTTGAAACAGGTTCCTGGAGGGCATATGGGATCTCCATCCCTGGAGACTGTCCAAACTCTGCTGGACAAGGCCCCAGATGACTAGACTTTACCTTGCATTGAAATTATCCTTGCTTTATGCAGGGCAAGACATTAAGAGGTTCCCTGCAAATAAAATCTTTCTGTCCTAATCCTGTGTCCTCTCCCTTTCCAGGCTGGTTGTGGTGATTGGTGGGCTGCTGCTCCTGTGTGGCCTGCTTTCCGTATGCATGAGATGCTGTTTTCATTGCCATCACACAGGAGAGGAATCAGGTCCTCAGCCCTATGAGGTTACCGTCATTGCTTTTGATCACGACAGCACCCTCCAGAGCACCATTACCTGTGAGTTGGCTTTGACAGAGGCTGGGGACCTCCATCCACCCTGAAGTGAGGGCCTGCACTGACTGCAGCACCCCAAGGCTGACAGTGGGAATTCATGACAGAATGCAGGGCAAGCAGCATCTGTACATAGCACAAATTAAGGTGTTCACCAGACTTCATGTAGCAAATGCAGCCAGACAGTGAATCAGCTGTGAGATATGTTTGGCTGGAAATGGGGCAGCTAAGAGCCTTGGTGGCATTTGAGGAAGGACTGATTGTGGGATGTTGCTGATGAGTGCTCAAACGCACCTCTTTTAGGGAAGAATGAAGGGGCAGGAAAAGTCAAACATTTAGGTTGTGGGGAGAGAAAAGCCGGTGTGCTGCAGATATATTCGTCCTCCTCTAATCACATGGTGCTTTCAGGATGAGGCAAACAGCTTTTGTCTCCTCCCTTTCAGCTCTCCACTCTGTGTTTGGGCCTGCTGCCAGGAGGATATTAGCAGTGGCACACTCCCATAACGCTGCGCAGGGAACACCATCCCTCTCGGCATCAGACACTCCTCCAGTCTACGAAGAGGCTCTGCGCATGAGCAGATTCACAGTTGCCAAGGCAGGGCAGAAAGTGCCAGACCTGGATCCAGTGCCAGAGGAGAAACTGCAGGCATCTGCAGAGGGCAAGGATGCCCAGCCAGCCCTCCCAGGACACTAGTGCCTGTTTCTACTGAATGGCAAATAATACAGAACTGTTACATGCAGAGACTAATTTTTCTGAGCAGGGCTAGGAATATCAGATTAGCTTTCTTAGTCTAATGAGAAAGGGAAAAAGACTAAAAATCCATACATTTTCAGATCCAACATATTTTGGTGGCTTCTTTTGACACTTCCTTCAGATAATTAGCTATTGACATTCTCTATGTCCATTTATTACATACACAACTACCACAGTTTGCACAAATAAGCAGGGAGCGGGACCAAGGTGCTGACCCACTTTGCAGGCTACTGACCTGCAGGGAGATTGCAGATGCTGGCTCATTCTGCTTGCCTCCAGCCTAAGTTTCCTGGGCATGACAGAATGATTTTCACAACAGGAAAAACAAAGACATGTGAGAAGGTCTTGATACCAAATAATAACACCAAACTCCTGGAAAATGCCATTTATAGTACATTAAAAAAAAAGAAAAGAAGTTGTGTAGGAACACAGTCTGCATGCAAACAAAAGACATAATACATTGGTAATATGTGCAGTATATGCCTTAAATGCCCTACATGTTATATAGAATGAAGACAGTTCAGTTCTGAATAGGATATATAGCAATTTTGAAATAGTAGTCACAAGCCCTTATATTTTAATTTAAAAAGATGATGTATGCACTAACAGATCAAAGGGGGGGGGAAGGAGCAATAACACTACCCCTGAAATAAAGCTCGATCACATTTTTCTTGCATTCATATTTTATCTTTTATTAATTATTGTTACTGGTGTTGTCAAAAGCAGATCAAATTAAATAAGACCATTTAAAACACTTAAGTCATTTCCCAGATAGAAATAATTCGAGTCTTTCCTTAGCAATACAAATATGTTGAATAATTCAGAAATATTAATCAAACTCTTTGGATCACCATAGGTACAGACCATCTGTAAAATGTTTTCTTAGCCTAGGTACTTGTAAGAAGGTGATTCTTGAATTACATCAGTATTGTCTCTACCCCATGTTCAGCAACTGAAAACATTAACACAGAAAGACATCAAATATCACACAAGAAGCAGCCATGAATGAACTGCATGTATATGTTAATGTTGATATGAATGCACAGGTCATGGATATATCTTTCTGAAGCGTGCACATAGGTCTTCCTAGTAGAATACCCAAATTCTCACTTTCCTTTATATGCTGCTCTTCTTGCCTGTGAAATACAGCAAATATGGTTATTTTGAAGGTAAGGAGTATAAGGACCAGGTCCCCAGGTAGGTTTTGGAACCTAACTGCTGTTTCAGTTGCAGCCATAAAGAATTTTAGAGAAGGTTGGTAAGATAGCTTTGGGGATAGCGTAAAGCCAAATTGAATGACTAGAATATCTTTGATGATGTGGGAATTTAATGAGGGTCTTGATTTCCTAGGTGACAAACATCTGCCTCATCATTACATAACTATACCATTAATGAGGGGAAAACTGGCATGGAATGAATGTGACGTTAAGGTTATGTCTCTTGTTCTATAAGGCACACTTGAAATAATAGTAACAGCTGTTTGTGGAACATCTACCAATGTGACTTATTTCATTAGCTGCTCTCTGAAGTCCACTTCAAGACTGACTTCACCAAGCTACAAAGCATTTCCTAGAAGGCTCTTGTTTACTCCACAGTGAAAGCCTGAAGTAAGGAGAGACATTTAGTTTTGCTGAACATGCGTCAAGCACTCTCAAGTCCAGAAACCTCCTGGAAGCCTTCACAACTGTTTCCAGGGAGAACCTACGTTCCTCTGCCACTTCCTACTGCCTTTCAGCCCCGAGGTATGTGGGCATTTAACACAAGATGGCAGCCCTGCTCCACGGGGCAGTAATCCTGCCTCACAAAACAGGAGTGCACAATTTTTAGCAACTTGCAAAAATAATTACACTTTTTTTTTTGGTTTATTTTTTTGTCTAAGTTGTACAATAGAAAGGGAAGTTTTCAAATTCTTAGTTTTCCCCTCCTCTGCATCAAATCACCTCTGCTATCTCCTTTCTCAGTTTCCAGGGGAAAAGTTACAGGTCAGTCATACCCAGAGCTGTGCATTTACCTGCTAATTTCAGTGGTTTCCCCTTGACCAGAGCCAGTTTTGTCTTTCTCTTCTGTCCTTTCCCATCTGCTCACATCCTACTTTGCTTGTCTCACTCTTAGTTGTTGAGTGCTAGAGAAGGTATGCTCAAGTTTGGTTTTTTGGTATGAATAATTACGATCCAAAGATCCTCATGCACTTTTCAGACTTTACCCATGTTGTCACACTGCCTACGCATCAGACAAGCCCTAGTATTCCATCTGTAGATGGGGAAAATGATGCACAAAGTACTGAAGATAGCCATGATAACCAATTCACTGACTCTCAGCTCAGCTTTGGCTTGCTTGCTCACTCAACCCTTGGCCAAACACTGGGAAAAGGGTGGGACTGGAGCAGGCATGGGACTAGTGATCTCAAAGGAGAAAGCAACCAGCCTCTGCTATGTTTAGCCTGCACAGGTTGTAATTTGGGCTGGAACCACATGAGGGAAACACGAATACACTGACAAAGGTGCTGCAAATGAGTTGTCCACGCCACCCATAGATTCCCCTAGAACATATGGTACTTGAGAAAAGAGTCTTCAAAAACACCCCACCAGCCCCACTTTTGTGTTGCTCCTTTGTTTTCACAGAACAATGATACCCATCTCCAACAGGCCACTCCAAATTACTGGATGGAACAAAAGGATCTCAGACTTGTGTTATTCAGACCTGGGGTTGTGTCCTTTACTGCTGCTTTTTACCAACAACATGGTATGTTCCTCAATCCCCTTGTAACATCATTTGTATGCAAGTTGAGCTGAGGCTGGGCCACGCAATCAGTTCTGGAGGAATGAGCAGCTTCTTTGTAAAAAATAAGATGTTGCAGAAAAGGGAGCAGTGAGGTGGCAGTTCAGTGTATACAATACAGAGTCCTTTTCTAGAGGAAAGGAAAACATCTGCACAATTAGCCATTGTTTGCTGGGAGTGACTAACCCTATGCCCTCACGCCAGGGCCGATGTCCTAGTACTGGCCCTGAGGCTGCTATAGATCCAGTGTCAAGTGAAACTGGTGACGAGTCACGGGTGGTGCAGGAGAAGCACCAGAAGCAGCATGCAAGGGCTCTGCCATGGATGGACATCAAACAGAACTGACTTCAGGTACACCCTCTATGGTTTGATCACAGTTCAGACTAAAAACTAAAGTTTTCTGACAAGAGAGGCTTTGATATGCTGAGTCCACGCAAAAGATTAAATTAAAAATAAGGTCAGCCTGTGGATGCACAAATTAGTACCCAGGTGGAGATACTAATGAAAGAAATAGCCAAGGGAGTCCAGAGTTATATATGGCTGAACAGTAGCTCCAGAGGATTGCCAAAAGACATCCAGGTAGATACCACCCCCAAGAAACACACGGCAAATGATTAATATTTTTTGTCCTTAATTCACAGAATTTTAGGCAGTTAGCTACCTAAGCTGGTTCACTTCACAGTAGTGCACTGCAGAGCTCCTAGCAGTGCCCCTGGAGCACTGTGTGCTACAGCACGCTCTGCAAACCCTGCCTCCAGAACCGGTGCAAGTATTTTTATCTCCTGCTTCTATGGCTACAGCATTGGCAACACTTCAGGAACCCCTTTTAGAAGGAACTTCTGACTACAGACAGCAATATACTTCCTGCTCAGAGTTGTTCTGACACTCTAGGTTAAGAAAGAGTATATTGTTTTGACACTCTATGGAGAAACACTTTGTGCTGTCAGTTGAGGGTAGGAAAACTAAGCCCATTTCCAGCTCTCTCTAGCACACAGATCCAGAATATGGGGTTTGTCACATGCCTGTGCTCTGACATTTTAATAAGAACTCTAAGTCAGATGATTAGCTGTTTGTCGGTACTTCTGCATGTATCATCTTCCTGCCTGCTGTTGTGCCAGTGACGTTATTGTTATTACTGAGCTGGAGAAGAGGGCTGGGAATTCAGTGCCTGATGGGGAGGAAGCAGGGTAGTGGGAGGAGCAAGGCTTATGGCTGCACATCCAGGGCTGCCCCATAAGGGCAGCAAGAGTTCAGTAAGGAGATTTGCAATCCTCACGTGGGATTTGTTGGGGGAGGAAAAGTCACCTCGCAATACACTCACAGGACATCTTTGCATCAGACCAGGGAAGAACCCCAAAGCTCCTCTCTGGTTTGTCAACAGAAATTCAAATTAGACACTAGCTCAGCACACTTACGTATAGCCCTGGAGATGGAGACAGCAATTTACAGCACAACAGGAGTTTGAGATCAGTCAGTTAAAATTGCCAGAATGTGTTGGTGGCCAGACTGAAACAGGCTAGAAAAATCCCTCTTTTATCCTTGAGGAAGGGTCTTCATTAGGGACTATAGTGATAGGACAAGGGGTAATGGGTTAAAGCTTAAACAGGAGAAGTTTCAATGGAATATAAGGAAGAAGTTCTTTGCTGTAAGGGTGGTGAGGCACTGGAATGGGTTGCCCAGGGAAGTTGTGAATGCTCCATTCCTGGTAGCGTTCAAGGCCAGGTTGGACAGAGCCTTGGGTGACATGGTTTAGTGGTTTAGTGGGAGGTGTCCCTGCCCATGGCAGGGGGTTTGGAACTAGATGATTGGAAGGACTAAGGTCCTTTCCAACTCTAACCATTCTATGATTCTATGATCTAATCACTAAAGACAAACACACTTCAGCAACTGCTATGCTATAGGCAGTTAGGAAGCAAGGAGTTATTACAGAAAGTCACAATGCCATGAAATCAGAATTTTCCCCAGGCCTAAACGCTGGTATTCCTTCATTCTAGGCTGTTTGCTATGGTACTGCACAAAAATAATTCTTTCCTTCTGACTCACCCTTCTGAGATCCTCTGACACTACCTGCAACCATGGGGAAATGTTCACATGTCCCAGGACAGACAGAAACAAGTTGATGATGCTTCCTGTACAAACCTGATGCACATGAACTAGCAAAGGCTACCTGCTTCTCTGGATGAGGCACACAAAGAAAAAATGATTTGATACACTCCTGTTAGTTGTTGTCCAGCAATTTATTGTTGTGCTGATTTGAGCTGATCCATTCTCTAATACCTTCTCTTTTGCTGGTCGGTAAATAACTGTGAGCCCACTTATTCCTAGGAAAAAACCAAAGATGTTCCAAGTATGTATCAGCTGAGTAACTGGGCTAAAATTGGCCAGCTATTTTGGCTTGTTTGAGGACAGCTCCCTTGCACTGCCTGCTGTTTGTAATGTGCATCTGGTCTGGCACATTACGTGACAAACTTTCTGCCCCTTGTTGTTTACCTGAGCTGTCATGAACAGGGCAGTAACCCAGATCCAAACAGCAACAGGGACGGGCACGAAACCCGGCCTTTTTTTGGTCTTACATCTCACAGACATATTAAGAACAGGTCAGGACAAGCAGAGGCACCAAGCCTCACACGGATGACAAGCAGCCCGGCTCCCACGAGTCCATCCCCACAGTCACGGCTGGATTATGTGCCTGCTCATGCTGTATTTATAACCGCCGACTCACGCGTGCGTGCAGCGTTGCTCAACGTATGTTTAGTTTGCGTTTATATATCTAAAATAAACGTTTATTTTATATATATATAAAATTGCATATTTTACATCCATCATTATTCATTGCCGCAAACAAAACCAGGAGCACCTCCTTTCTTGACACACACACACACACACCCCCCAGTACGTGAACGGTCCGCACCTTCCTCCCACCCCCTCCACGGGCGGTGTGGACACGAGCCCCGCCCCGACCTCACGGTGACGGTGCGGGGGGTGGCGGTGGGTGCCTCCCCGTGACGGTACAGCGCGCAGCTCGGCGTCGGCGGGTGGTGCGCTACAGTGGTAGGGCCCGGGTTGCGCTGCTGCGCTGTGCTGCGCTCGCCGCTCTTGCCGCGGGGTGGGTCGCAGAGCACCCGGCCGTAAGGGGAGGAAGCGGCTGCGGCGGCCCTCGGGAGGGACGGTGAGAGCCCGGCAGCATGAAGTTCCAGTACAAGGAAGACCACCCGTTCGAGTACAGGAAAAAAGAAGGGGAGAAAATCAGGAAGAAATATCCCGACAGAGTCCCTGTGAGTGCGGGTGCCGAGGGCGGCTTCCCTGGCAGACCAATCAGCCTTTGTTGGGCTTTGCTGCCGGCTGCTGCTTGCTTTGTATTTATTCTTTTCGGAGGCAGAACAAATGAGATCGGTAAAGATGGTTGCGGTCGTGACGATCCGATTTCAAATCCCAGGCTGCTTTTGTGTTCAGCGCAAAGCTAGGGATGTTACTGTGTAAGGAAGGCCTCTGTCGGTGGGTGGCTGGATCCCGGCTTTCTTGGGATCCGCAGTAACTCGGCAGTGGGAATGCTGCTGATCTCTTTTTCTGGGAGCCTGCGTGCGTGGGGATGGGGGATGGGGAGGGAGCTTACCATCCTTTGTGGAAATGGAGGAGAACAATGAGGTGGGTGAGCCGGGTACACTCCGTGGAAAACAAGCTCGAGATCCTTGTCATCTGATCCTTTCCCTTTATATTTATTTTGCCTTCTTTTGGCCTTTTTGTTTTGTTTTTTTTTTTCCGGCACGGCTTTGCTCTGTTATTTTCTTTTGCATGAGAGAAAAAAAAAATAAGATACTTCTCAGGCTTCTTGCCCTCCTGTTTAATCATCCTGTGGAAAAAAACGTCACTTGGAAAACAAGGTCATCTCCTACCTAAACTTTGCTTCCTCATCCTTTGGTCCCTTTGGAGTACCTGTGGAAAACTTATAGCTTTATAATTACTAATAATAGTTGGGAAAAGAGGTAACAAATTGAATTAATTGTGGTGGGGGTTTTGGGTGGGTTTTTGGTTTAGTTTGATTTTGTGGGTTTTTTGTTGTTGGATTTGTGTGTGTGTGTGTGTGTTCCTTTTTAATAAACGTTTTGCAAATGTGCCTTCTTTCCATCCCCACTGGAGAGGTCTGTCCTAGATTTACTGCCCCGGGTACTGCATGCAAAATAATTTAGACTCCCCCATAAATCCGAGCACAAGGGTAACAGTTACTCCACATGTTTTCCCTGCAGGCTGACACCATTTTTTTCATCTCAGGAGTGGTCCTCAACTGGACTTGCAAAAGTTCTTGAAAGTCAGTATTCGGGTACATTTGTCCTGGCTGGTTTTGAGAACCCCTCAAACCTAGCAGGTTGAGCAAAAGTCTTGTGTGGTTTTGTGGTATATGATGAAGACCACAGAGGTCAGGAGTGAGGCAAGTGGTAAACTGAGGATTAACATGGCAGATTGCACAGCAGATCATGATAGATGTGTGCAGCAGAGCTGTGTGAGGAGCACAAGACCACATCTGGCAAAGGTAAAAGAGGTCAAGGTAGGGGGGCACCAGCAGATCATTATGGAGAAAGCCATGACCAAAATAACATGATGTGCTATAGTTCAGGATAAGTGAGAACAACACATGCTGAGGCCCAGATGTTAATTGCTGGGGGTAGCCTGTGGTCAGAGCTGTGTAAGGAGCAGATGAATGCAGCAGACATCACTTATGTCTCTGCCCTTCCTAACAGCAAGATCCTTGAAGATGACGTCTGTTTGACTGCCTACACTGCAGTGCCCTGATACATTTCAGCATTTTGCTGAGATTATACTGCTGGCATGGTCCCACCTCACCACAGTCACCACCCAGCAACAATAGACATACAGATAATCTGTATCTGCCCTTTGGATTTTGTTTGTAGGTTTATTTCTGTGCTTCAGAAGAGATACCTGTGTTATCAGGCAGACTGACTACAGTTGCTAGTCAGATTAGTAGAGCACTTCCATTCCTTCCCCTGCCTCTTTGCAAGATATCTCTAAAGCTTAGTGGTGATCTGATTTAAATATTTACTAGCGTTTAGAAGCCCCAAAACTCTCGCCTCTTCCTTATAGCCAGTGACTTATTTTCCTTTATTATCTAACGACAAGCCACCTTTTTGGAGTCAGGGTGGTCATATCTGTGCTGCTGATATAGCAGCTGTGTGTGTCAGTAGTTTTTAAAATTGGAGGTAAGAATTAAAGGTTTCTCTCTACTGCAGTTTCTTCTGTTAGGTATTGTCTTGTTGGATGTGGATGTGAAAAAAACATGCAAAGTGCTGTTGCTGTTCAGCCTGCATCTGTTCAGTGAGATTGTGAAACTCTCCTTCCTTCATAGCATTTACCAGCAGCGTCTTGTATGCAAATGTATGTCCTACCACAAGGTGCCTGAAAGAGCTTGAATGCCTTGTACTAATTGAGGTTCTTCAAGTTCTTGCAGTAACAGAGACAACCCTTTTTCTATTTTAAAAACAAACTTAGAATTTTCAGGGGTTTTGGCTGTGTTGGCAGCATCCAGATAGAGCACAGGCAAGAGACATCCAAGCTAGCATCTTCGTGGTATGACATGCTTAGCAGATACTCACTTGGATCTAGAAAGAGTAAAGTTAGCAAGCCACTTTGGCCAGGCTAAATACACCAAGCTCATCATCATAATGTTTTCTCTAGTATATTGTATCACTGATGTGACACCACCATTTTGCTTCCAAAAGAAGGCTTAGTCCCCAGCCTTTTTGGTTAGACAACAAATAGAGTTGCTGATTTGAATTGCCAAAGAGCTGTGGGAGCATGAAACCCTTAGAAATTAGTCCCACAGTGTCTCAGATGGAGTATTTACGGTTACAAGGTCTAACAGAATTACCGAGCTGAGGAGATCTAGAAAATCCAGCTTCTTGTTAGATGGTCAAAATGGCTTCTGCAGAACAGCAAGCCACACAGATGGAGTTGTGTCATATATCTCTTACCAGTTCAAAACTACATATCATTAAAACAAAATAAACCTGCCTGCAGTTGTTTTCTGCACAAACCCAGTAGTTCCAAAGGTTTCAAAGGCTTTTCATAGAAGAAGATCAGGTCATTTTGGAATATTTCCTGTTTCTGAGGTAAGCATTTTGCCTAGCTCTAGTAGCAAAGATGTTCCTATAGCAGAAGATCTCTTGGTCAGTTTGACTTTAAAGGTGCTGAGCTTCATATTTTAATGTGTTGTAATGACATTAGAATATAATGAGGATTAGGATTTTGTGTCAGAGGTCTCTCCAGTGACTCCAGTTGCCTGGATGTTAGCCTGTATTTTAAGTATTAGATATTTATACGGTTAAGAAAATACCCATAACTAGATAAAGTAGGGAAAATAGCCTTAAAGGGTACAGATTTCACAGTAGAAAATAACTACCAAAGAACTGGGGATTAAAAAACCCCAAACATTCCCCAGTGAGCTGTAGTTTCTCTTTAATTCTTTGCTTCATTCTAGAGCACTTGGTATTGGTGAATGTAGAAATTAGGATGTGGGACTCCTGGGAGTAGGGCTGATTTTGTGCCAATCAGTTTGGAACTTGTTACCTGGAAACAGTTCAACTTGTGATGCTTCTTGTGTTCATGTATTAGCCTCCTGGCAGCTCCTACATACAAAATTAACCTGCATTGGGACCATCAAGGTGACCTGATTTTTTTATTTTTTTTTTTTCCCTTGTCTATTATGGTTTATTTTTATGCCTGTTCTAGACTGTTTTTTACTCAGTGTGCTTACTGCTGCAGTCCTGGGCTCCCAGCACAGCTATTGCCAGAGATTTTAAGTCTTCTTCTCACCTATCTGTGCTTTAATGTTGTGTATTTGTTATAGATTAAATAAATTTCTAATGCCTGGTAGCACCATCTCTCTCAAAGGGTAATATCGTTTTTCACTGATGCTTTTTGGTACACTTTGTCTTACGATGCTCATGGGTTATTTCTTGCTTTCTCTCACTCTCTAGGTAATTGTGGAAAAAGCACCAAAAGCCAGAGTACCCGATCTAGACAAAAGGAAGTATCTTGTGCCTTCTGACCTCACAGGTAACAAAGTCCATTTTTCCTGATTTTTCAGTGAGAAGGTCTCAGAAGTATTTTTTACTATGATCAGCACCAAGAAAATATCCAGGCAGGCTCCACATCTTATCATCACCTTGTTATATTTATGCACTTTACAGCCTGGATTACAACATGCAGAATTCTTTTGAGATCTTCTAAGGTATCGCACTGACTTAGCATGCATGTGTCACAGCTGACTTCTAACCATGATGAAAATGGCTGAATTGTGTATCATAGGCAGTAGCATAATCATCAGTTAATGATGACCTAGCTGCGGAGTAGTTGCCAGAGGCTATATCCTTGTTGCAGGAAGAGACAAATTCTTGAAATGGTCCCACAATTTTCCAGGATGGAGTGGTTGGAGTCATAGCTACAGAGTTTCTTTTCTGAATGGTCATAGACATTTTGCATGTGAATACATTTGTTTTAATTTGAGAATGCGAACAAGGTAAGGGAACAGCATTTCTTTTTCTTGCAGTATATAGTGGATTGCAAAATACTTTCTTGTGCAACGTGGCTCAAGCAAATAGTAAGGAATTTGTTTTCAGGAATGGTATGACCAGTTACACCAAGGCTAAATTCTCTAAGGTGTCTTTGAGCTGTAGGATTTAAAGGTTAAACTATTTAGATGTCTTCCCACCACTCCCTGTAGTAGAGTATTTAATACCATAGTAGGTGGAGTGTGGACTTACAGGGTACGTACCTGAGGCATGTACCTGAGAAAATACCAGCTCCAAGTAGATTGGCTGCTAATGTGGTTGCAATCATGAAGTTCCTAATTTCTTTCCTACATTGTTCATTTTCCCCTACTTTCCACATACAGCCTATGACTTCCACCACCAAAAGAAAACAACCATGGTTAGGTTGTTTTCACAACCACAAAACAAGAAACCAAAAAACCCAAACCAAATGTTCTTTCTGCACCTAAGGCATTCTTCTCTATTCCTCTTCAGTTGGCCAATTCTACTTCTTAATCCGAAAGCGGATCCACCTGAGGCCAGAAGATGCCCTATTCTTCTTTGTCAATAATACCATCCCTCCCACCAGTGCTACCATGGGCCAGCTGTATGAGGTAAGCCTAGCCCATCTCTTTTTTCTTTTGTTGGAGTATCTGGAAGAATGTGCATTTTCACTGAAGGACAGCTGACCACTAGTCTACTGGCAATGGGTGCAGCTTGGTTGTAGATGCCTGAACACAAACCCTTTTCGCCTGGGCTGTATTCCATCATCTCTTTAGGGAAGTTCCATCCTGCAGTTATAAAGGGTAGCCCGAGGAGCCTCATCATTTTAACTGATTGTTTGCTAGTTAAAAGGATTGTTGTATCAGATGGTAAATGATTGCCTCAGCAGTGATATGTTGCTCCTGCTGCTTTAACAAAGTAATGAAATAAACCTCTTTATATCTCAGTGGAAAAATTGGGGGGGGGGGGGGGGAGGGGAGTAGAACACACACTATAGCTTTCCAGTTTATACAAAAGAGATTTCCTTTTAGCTAGTAAGAGAACGCAGTATCACTGGGCAACCAACTGTCTATAAATACATTGTCAAGGAACACTTATTCTTTGTTGAGAATTTTTCATCGCTTGCACTGTATATGTGAGGACCTTGTAGGACACTCTGAACATTGCTGCCCAGCATTTCTACTGAGCAGTGTTATTTGATTGACCTTAAAGGCATAATTCTGTACTCATCAGAGGAATGTCCTCAATTAGCTGGTTTGCAGCCTGGATTGAGTTCTTCTTTTGCTGTGTTAGTGTGCTTTAATAGAAGAGCTCCAGTATGGTGCTGGGAACCTTGTGTTAGGGTTTTCTTTTTACTGTCACGTTTTGACAGTAATTGGACAATTTGCATGTGAATGGATGAAAATCATGTAAGGTTAACACACACAGGGAGTTTTCCACATCTGGACATGTAGCAGGAAGGTATGTCTGACTGTCCAGATATGAGATGAGGACTCTTTTCCTGGCACTCTGCAGACTTTTTGTCTCAATGTAATTACTTAACATCTCAGCTTTACTGCCCATATGTAAACCAAGACTAGAAATACAGCCACTTGCCAAAGTGTTCTGAAAAATGAAAAATACAGTCACATTTACCAAATACTGAAGTATCTAGAGGTGATTTTTGACTTGTTAAAGCCTTCCAAGTCTCCTCTCAATCTCAAGGCTGTACCAGTGCTGAAATTCTACTGCTTAGCCTGAAACAGTCAGAGCTGTGTCTGTAGCACATTTGCAGCACACTCTGGCTGTGGATCTTCAAGTAATTTCACTGTGTCCAGAAATGTGATGTGCATGAATTAAGAAGCAGAGCCAGAGAAAGGGAGTTGCTATACACTTGCTTTGGTATGAAGAAGCAATGGCCAGAGAGAGGGAGTTGCTATACACCTGCTTTGGTATGAAGAAGTGAAGCATTTGATATAAAGGGGGAGAAATAGTGAAAGAGAGGTTATGCCCTCTTGTTACAGTGCTCCCTGGGCTTTTCACATGTAGCACGTTACAGGGCTTTGGTGTGTTACTTTCTTTCTTTCTCCCCTTACAGGATAACCATGAAGAGGACTATTTTCTCTATGTGGCCTACAGTGATGAGAGCGTCTATGGCAAATGAGCACCAGCACCTCAGGCATGCAGGCGAGATGGACTGATGGAATGGATTTGGAGGGGGAGTGTTGGAGAGGCAGAAGGAGGATGCCTGAGAAGAGGGGAAGAGAACTGGAAGTGAAACACATGCACAATGCCATCACCTACCATGCATTAATAATAACCTTTTATTTTTTAAATTGAGGGGAGGGAGGGATGGGGGGACAGTGTATGAAAGGGTGAACTGAAAGGCTAACAAGGGGTTCTGCACTGAGGGATGGGGGGATGCCACTGTTCATAGTTATTCTCTTGCCACAGCTGAAAGTAGTTAGCCAGTATTGGAGGCTGATAGACAAGCCAGTGTGGTGGAGCTCCAGGAGAATGACTGGGCAGAAAGGCCATATTTGTGTAACCCTTTCATTGGATGAAGGCATGCCATATATTGTACACTGACCTTGTCACGCCTTGCCCATGGCACAGGCTTCACTCCTGTGAGCATTCAGTGAGCTGTTAAATACTTCACTTTGCCCACACAAGGCTGTCCTGTGCTGACAGTCTGCACTCCTACAGCTACCTGTGAAGTGTACCAAAAGCATTGTATTTCCCATAATTTCTCTCAGTATTAGAAAGGCTGACTCTGAGGGCTGGGAACTCATCAGCTGTGAGATATGAAGGTTGGGGAACGGATTCCTCCCCCCCCCCCCTTTGTTGCTTTAATTGAAAGTGCTGGAGAGAAAAATTAGAGAAGACATTTACATTCTTACCTAGTGAAGTCAACTGATAAACTTGTAAGCACAGGGCTAGAAAGCACCTCAAGAGAATGACTAGCCTACTCCAGCTCTGCGACAGGACTGAGTAAACCAAACATGTCCACCATAGCTGCTTGTCAAACTTGTTCTTAGTGAGCTTCACTGAGGTGGATCCTGGAAGCTGCTGAATTTGTCTGTTCCGTTCCTAGCTAGCCTACAAGTGAGAGAGCTTTTCTTGCTACCTAACTTTAGTCTCCCTTGCTGTGTATTAAGGTAACTAACTACTAATGGTCTTGTTATTGGTGAACACAGGAAATTACTGTCAGTGTTGTTCTTGCACCAGTCTTCTGCAGATTTGAAGATGGCAGAAGTCCTGTGGGTTTAGCCTTCCATGTCTCATCCTTGTACAGTCCTTGCACCACGTGTACAAGCAGAAGAAATCAGTCGCTTCCACAAGTTTTGGTGGATTTTTGTGATTGGATGACAGTACCACTCTTTCCAACAGGAGAGGTGCTTTTAGACTTGAAGGGGAATAGACTCTGTGAATTTTTTTTTTTTTATTATTTTAAGCCAGCGTTGTTCTTAGAAGGGTGACACATCCTGTCCTGTGCAAGCCTTATGCTGTCATGCCAAAGCAGTTTCTTCCCAATGGCACAAACATCAGATTTTCCCATAACTGCCATAACTCTGATGAAGGAATGGGGGTTGGGGAGTGAGCTGACTTTCACGAAAACTAGGGGGGTTTATCTAAAAATCAGAGAACTGGATCTGAATTACTGTAATCATTCCTACAATTGAGAGGGACCAAGAGGGAGGAAAAGACAAGAAGGATGAAGAAGACAGGCAGATTCCAAAATAAGTCAAAGGTGTTTGCTCTCCTTACGTGAAGTTAGATCCCAGTTCTCTGTGTTCCTCAGGAATGAGAAATCACAAAGAGTGCTCCTTGATTGTGGAAGACAGGAAATCAGGTTTCAGCCTTCTCTGTTGTTCCACAGAGGTGCATGAGACAGGAGAGCAGGCTGGGAGCATAAAGTGGGAGTTAGCTGGCAGAACTGTGTGAAGGTCAGGGAAGGCAGCATGGTGGGGCCGGAGGGTCACTACCTGTGTGGTATGGGAAATAGTAGAAGAATGGGAGAGAAGGGGGGACCACAAAGGAGGTAGACAGAGTAGTCATAATGAGCAGACAGAAAATGGGGAAATAAAGGATGAAATGGGTGGGTTAGCATCCCCAGTTTTGCCTCCTGAACTTCAGGTTTGCTGTTCCATCATCTGGAATAAATGGATTTGGATGCATTGTACCTTCTGCCAACTTGGATAACTTCAGTTTCTGCCTGCAGTACTCAGTCCTCTCTTTTTAGACCACTCTCCTCCAATTACCAGGCTCTTTTCACATCCTTTGGATGCAAATCCGAACCAGTCTCTTGTTTTAGGAAGCTCTGACTGTTCTGAAGCAAAAAACAGACCCAGGAGGCTTTCCAGGGTAGAAAACAAGATGCAGGCAGATGGTGTGCATGTCTCTGCCGCTGTCACACTTGCTCACATGCGTGCTGCCAAGCACATAGTTGTGTGTTGTCTCAAAGCTTAAGGGAGAAGTGTTGGCATTTGGGGTGCTTGGTTTTGAGTTCAGACCTCTCCTCCTGTCCTGCTGCTGGGTTTATACATGACATGTGTGGGACTAATCTCAGCCGTTTGTTACACGTAGAGTTTACAGTTTGATTTAGTTATATTACAGTTCTTTTAACTGGATTGTGGCATTTACTTCTGTTTTTGTGCTAGTCTGATATTGTACAAGGTAATGATGGTAATTCTTTTTTGTGTTGGTTAGCTGCAGGTTCTTGTAAACTAAAGTTCATACTACTTGAGCTAAGTCAACCAATCAATAAAGATGCATTTGAAAATCACACGCTTGATCCAAAATGGGTGACTAGCCTGTCTTCCTGATGTGGGCTTGTAAAAAGGAACAGCTTTACCAGAACTTCTTGATGCTACTTTTTCCCAGAACCCCAGATTTACTCTGTCTTGTCTACCAGGATGAGTCACTTCTTTCTTATGTTGTTACACATAGCCTGGGTATGTCTTGCCATGCCACCAATGTGGACTTCAATTAGACCTGGACAACATGAGAAGCTCTTAAGAAGCATAATGGAGGCAAAGGCATTCTCTGCCATTTTAAGGCCCTGAACAGTCCTAGCCAGTTGATGGGGCCCTGAGGGCACCATCAGCCATGACTATTCTTGCCAGGTTCCCAGGACCACCAGTCAACCTGCCTGTGGCCTGGGGCCCCATCTTAACCCCTCCAGGGCTGTCAGCCCTGTCTCAGTCCACAGCTCTTCACAGGCCTGCCCTGCCAAGCCATGAGCTGTGTAGAGCCAGATCCATGGGGCCCAGCTTCAGCCCATCACCATCCCAACAGCCCTGCCATCACTGAGCCTGATCCTGACCCTGGCCTGCAGATGAGATTCGCATCTCGACTTGCCTCATCAGCATCATGGTTGGGGCTTGGGCCTGGGCCTGGCAACCATAGAATGGTTTGGGTTTGAAAGGGCATTAAGATCATCTAGTTTCAACCTCCGTGCCATGGGCAGGGACACCTCACACTAGACCATGTTGCCCAAGGGTCTGTTCAGCTTCAGAACACCCTCAAGTCCTCTGAAGGGTTGTTCTGAATCGCTTCTCTTCAGTGTCCTGCTCCAGGCTGGGCTTGTCTGTCCCATGCTGGTGCAGAGCCTCTTGCCGTGGCTGGACTCCAGTTCAGTTAAAGTGTAGGTGGCAGCTGCAGCTTTCTTTGATGAGGTAAGGCTAAGGGCTGTGGAAGGAAGGGATCACGGGGCTTTTATTGTGATACTGTTGCTTGGGAGGACTGGTTTCATGCAAAGATTGGTCCCTCGAGTGGGGCAGCCATGGGAGCACCTGGCTGGGACCAGGTCCCCATGGCTCTGCCTGTGTTGTTCCAGATCCCTCAGAGCTATGGGATTAGGGGGCCCTCTGATTGAGGCAGGAACTAGAGAAGACCCTCTGCGATACCTGGCTCCAGCCAACACCCAGGAGTTCATTAAAGCTCATCACTTTAATGACACCTAAGGGGGTGTTTTTCCCTGGTGGCACACTCATGGTTGGCGAGACCACCTGTGGGTGACGGCAAGGTTGGGGTCTGCCAGCTGTGGGGACACGAAGTCATGCCAGGAGAGACCACAGAGCAGGGATCTACCCACATGATCCTGGGGCCTTGTTGTGGCCTCCCACTGTCCAGGGGAATTCCCTTGCCACCCTCCCATCGCTGCATGACCACGTCCAGCTCCATCCAGGGCTGGTGCAGAAAAAAGCCCAGGGCAGCCCTGACCATATCACCACAGCAAGCTTTGCCCTACTACCGTCCTGTCGCTCTGGGACCCTCCGCCCAGTGGTACAGTGGGGGTGTAACAGGGGAAAAGGGGAACATGGGCAGCTGGTGAGAACCACCACCCTCAGCCCCAGCAGAGTTTGGAGTCTTCTCTTCTCACAGGCACAGTGCTGGTGTGCCTTTTGCATGCCATGCTTCCTGAAGTACAGCTGGAAGAGCAGATTTAAAAGCAGGTTTGGCTGTCCTGGGTTCAGATGTAGCAGCCATTTTTCACCTTCTTAGTAGCTGGTGCAGTGCTGTGTTTTCGACTTTAGTCTGAGAACAGCGCTGATAACTCACCAATGTTTTCAGCTCTTGCTAAATAATGTTTACTCTGATCAGGGAATTTTCAGTCTCATGCTTTTCCAGCAAGGAAGGGCATGGGAAGCTGGATGAAAGCAGAGACAGGACACCTGGCCCAAACTAACCAAAGGGGAATTCCATACCACAGCACATCATGCCCAGTATAGAAACTGGGGGGGGAGTGACACTGAAGGCTCAGATCACTGCTGGGTAGGTTAGGCTGGGTATAGGTCAGCAGGTGGTGAGTAATTGTATTGTGCATCACTTGTGTTTATTGTTTTCCTTTTCCCTTTTTAGTTTTATATTCTCTCCTCTTGTTATTTCCCGTATTATTATTATTGCTGGTAGCAGTAGTAGTTTTGTATTATACCTTAGTTACTGAACTGTTCTTATCTTAACCCATGGGTTTTACATTCTTTCAATTCTCCTCCATGTCCCTCCAGGAGCAGGGGGAGGAAAAAGGTGGTGAGTGAGCAAGCAGCTGTGTGGTTTTGAGCTACCGGCTGGGCTTAAACCTCAGCAGTTCTTTGTGGTGGCCAACATGGGGCTAGAAGGGTTGAGATAACGACAGATCTGATCAGAGTGTGTCTGATCATATCTGTGATAAGCATTTATTGTTTTGGATTAATAGTCACTCATCACAATGCCAACTTACTGGCTCTCAAAGTTGTTGCTCTTGATCTCACAGTTCCAGCATGTTGTACCTTACTTACAGCCGGTATTTGCTGTGTTAGTGTTTATTGGCTGGGGGGCTTGGGCTAAGGTTCTTGTTTCATTGTACTTCATGGTGATGACTTGTGATACAATAGAATCATTGGTCATGAAACTGATCTGGCTTGCATTCCCAGTGTGGTCATCACCTCTATACTTTGGGAGGCATGTAATGGAATTTTTTAGCAGTTTCACTTTTTTTTTTCCTGCTCTGGTGGTCAGCCTGTGAAGGGATATTCCCTCATATTCCCTGCTCCCCCACCAGGCTATTTACAGCAGCATTTGAGAATTCTGAAGGTTTTGTATGTCTTTTGAATACCCTTGAACCCTGCCTGCTGCTTTTGCTGGGGATCAGCATGTTGGCACAGAGTGTGTTTTACCAACAGCCATACCACCCTGAGAACACCCTATTTTGTCTGATCTCAAAAGTTAAGCAGAGCTGGGCTTGGGTCTTGTCTAGGGTTAAACGACGATATAGGAGGACCACCAAGAGATTTTCACCAAGGCTGGACAGTCACAAGTGACAGGGTGTAGGGGACAGTATGAGCAAGCACCTGGGCCAGTGGGCCCCTCCAGTGCTTTGGAACTTCACCTCCGAACAAGTGCAAAATCCGTGAAAATTAGCAGAACACCTAAATGAGATGTGCTATCATCCTGGCAATACCAGAGAGGGACAAATCACTGCAACATGCTAGGGCTTGGCCTACGCCTACAGAGCACCTCTGGAAAAAGATGTCTCTGGATCTGATGGCAAAGCAACAGACAACACAGCTCCTCAACCCCCAAGCACAGCAGCTACGCCAGCCTGAACAACAGACACTGCAGCTGCTCCAACCCTGGTGGCAGACACTGCAGCCGCTCCAGCCACAGTGATAGACACTGCACTTAAACCTAAGGACCAATCCATGCCAATATTGGTTGCCCCTTTAAGCAAGGGGAAAAGCAAACAAAAGCCACAAAGGGCAACTTGTGCAGTGAAGAAGATGAAGACCCAATGAACTTACTACAGGGGATAGCATCTGAACAAGAGTTATTAATACATGAATCAGAGGAAGAGGAAGAAGGAGTGGCAGAAAACTCCAACAGACGTCTGAGGTCAACACCTTGGCTTTTGTAGTCAGGTATACAGAGGATCCGAGGCCAGCTATACTCCAACTGAAAAAGAGATACTGGCAGCCTGTGAAGGGGGCTGAGCTGCTTCAGAAGTGATTGGCACTGAAGCACAGCTCTTCCTGGTTGCCCGTGCTGGGCTGGATGTTCAAAGGCAGGGTCTCCCCTACACATCATGCAAACAATGCTACATGGAGTAAGTGGGCTGCACTAATTACACAGCGAGCTCGAATAGGAAATCTCAGTCATCCAGGAATTCTAGAAGTCATCATGGACTGGCCAGAGGGCAAAGATTTTGGAATGTCACCAGAGGAGGAGGTAAGGCGTGCTGAAGAGGCCCCACCATATAATAAACTGTCAGAAAGTGAAAAGTAATATGCCTTGTTTATTGATGGGTCCTGCCATATTGTGGGAAAACATTGAAGATGGAAGGCAGCTGTATGGAGTCCCCTACAACAAGTTGCAGAAACTGCTGAAGGAGAGGGTGAAAGTTGAAAGGTGAAACCCTAACCCTAACCTAACCCTTGAAAGGTGAAAGCCATCCAGCTGGCCTTGGACATTGCTGAATGAGAAAAATGGCCAATACTTTGTACTGACTTGTGGATGGTGGCAAATGCCCTGTGGGGGTGATTGAAGCAATGGAAGCAGAGTAACTGTCATGCAGAGGCAAACCCATCTTGCTGCTGCACTGTGTCAAGATATCACTGCCCGGGTGCAGAACCTGGTGGTAAAGGTACACCACATAGATGCTCATGTACCCAAGAGTCAGGCCACTGAGGAACATCAGAACAACCAACACGTGGATAAAGCTGCTAAGATTGAAGTGGCTCAGATGGACTTAGATTGGCAACATAAGGGTGAATTATTTTTAGCCCTGAGGGCTCATGACACCTCAGGCCATCAAGACAGAGATGCAACATACAGATAGGCTCGGGATTGAGGGGTGGACTTAACAAAGGACACTATTGCCCGGGTTATTCACAAATGTGAAACATGTGCTGCAGTTAAGCAAGCCAAGTGGTTAAAGCCTCTCTGGTATGGAGGATGATGGCTGAAGTACAAATATGGGGAGCCCTGGCAGATTGATTATATCACACTCCCACCAACCCGCCAAGGCAAGCGCCATGTGCTTACCATGGTGGAAGCAACCACCAGATGGCTGGAAACATAGGCTGTGTCCCACACCACTGCCCAGAACACTATCCTGGGCCTTGAGAAACAGATTTTGTGGTGACACTGCACCCCAGAGAGAAATGAGTCAGACAATGGGACTCATTTCTGGAAGAACCTTATAGACACTTGGGCCAAAGAGCATTGAGTGGGTATATCACATCCCCTAGCATGCACCAGCCTCTGGGAAAATCGAATGGTACAATGGGCTGTTAAAAACTACACTGAGAGCAATGGGTGGTGGGACTTTCAAACATTGGGACACACATTTACCAAAAGCCACCTGATTGGTCAACACCAGAGGATCTGCCAACAGGGCTGGCCCAGACCAGTCAGAACTTTTACGTACTGTAGAGGGGGATAAAGCTCCTGTGGTGCACATGAAGAATTTGCTGGGGAAGACAGTCTGAGTTATTCCTGCTTCAGGTAAAGTCAAACCCACTCGTGGGATTGCTTTTGCTCAGGGACCTGGATATACTTGTTGGGTACTACGGGAAGATGAGGAAGTCTGATGTGTACCTCAAGGGGATTTGATTTTAGGGAAAAACAGCCAGTGAGTTCAATTATATGCTGTTGCCTGCTATATAACACTTTTTTAGCCGATCAGCTAAATGCCCATCACCATTCTGGGCTTTGAAAAGAAGATATGTGCTGTCATGAACATCAGCGGAGAATAAAGTCATGGGAAAAGCCAGCAGCAGCAGAACTGTCCTCAGGTCACCATCAACTGACCCTGACTTCCCTCCAATCATCACCCCAACAAAGAATGAACTTTTATGGAACCAGATGAGTCCAGCAGTGTCGTCAGCAGGCAACAATCCAACACTACACACCAACTCTCCCGCCCTGAAAGACTGTTACAAGAGATGGAGCCTGACACCATGGACTGAAAGAATTCAGCAAATTTTATGGTGATGGTCCATGGACTAAGGAATTGTATCTCTCTTTTTGTGTGTATATATGAGACAAAATCAATGGTATCTTGAAAAATGTGCAATCTGAGCATGATGTGAATGATAAGGAAAAAGGAGTGTATATTATCCTGGGTTCACCTGTAGCAGTCATTTTTCTCCTCCTTAATAGCCGGTGCTGTGCTGTGTTTTTGACTTTAGTCTGAGAATAGTGCTGAGAACACACTGATGTTTTTAGCTGTTGCTAAGTAATGCTTACTTAGCTGGATGAAAGCAGAGACAGGACACCTGACCCAAACTAACCAAAGGGGAATTCCATACCACAACACATCATGCCCAGTATAGAAAGTGGGGGGAGTTACCCAGAAGGCCCAGATCACTGCTCAGATTGGGTTGGGTATCGGTTGGTGGTTGGTGAACAATTGTATTGTGCATCACTTGTGTTTATTGTTTTCTTTTCCCTTTTTTAGTTTTATATTCTCTCCCCTTGTTATTTCCCATAGCATTATTATTATTTGTGATAGCAGTAGTAGTTTTGTGTTATACCTTAGTGTCGTGGTTTAAACCCAGTCAGGTAATTCGTTTGCTCACTTCCCCCCCTTTTCTTGCCCTCCCCCTGCTCTCGGAGGGACGTAGAGGAGAATCGAAAAGAATGCAACTCCCACGGGTTGAGATAAGAACAGTTTAGTAACTAAGGTATAACACAGATCACTACTGCTACCACCAATGATAATAATAATACAGGAAATAACAAGGGAAGAGAATACATCATCTCACCACCAGCCGACCGATAACTCGCCCCCCCAGCCCGACCAAGCTCTGACCGATACCTCCTCCAACCCTGCAGTCTCCCAGCCCTTCCGGCTCACTCCCAGTTACATCCTGGGCATGACGTGCTGTGGTATGGAATACCTCTTTGGTCAGTTTGGGTCAGGTGTCCTGTCTCTGCTTCCTCCCGGCTTCCCCTCCTCCCTGGCAGAGCATGAGGCTCACAAAGTCCTTGGCCAAACCAAAACATCCTTGTTATCAGCTCTGTTCCCGAGCTGAAAGTCAAAACACTGCACTGCACCAGCTACCAAGGAGGAGAAAAATGACTGCTACTGCTGAACCCAGGACACTTAGTTACTGGACTGTTCTTATCTCAACTCATGGGATTTACATTCTTTCAATTCTCTCCGTCCCTCCAGGAGTGGGGGCAGAGGCGAAGAAAGGGGGCGGATCAAGTGAGCGGCTGCGTGGTTCTGAGTTACTGGCTGAGCTTAAATCATGACATTGGTCAAAGAACCTGGGTGTGTGCCAGGGTGGCCACATCTGGCTCCTTCCAGCACCGTTTTTAAAACCCAGCTGTGAGCTCCACAGCCCCTCCAAAGCATTATTCACTGACATGACAGACAGCACTGTTGATAAGGGAGAACCATCACTAACCACACACACCCCCAGTAGTACTTTTGCTGCATAGCCTCTTTGAGCACGTCTACATGGATATCACTGCCTAACAGGAGGTGACTGGCTCCCAAAAAGTATCTTGGCTTGTCTTGGCTCCTTACGCTTGTGCTGGCTGACTACCACCACCAGTAGAGACATGGACATCTTCTGTGTCACCTCTCCCACCTGAGGGCCTTCTTCCCCTTCCATGGGGAGCATGAGGTGTCATTCAGACTCTTCTTCTCTAAACATTCACACCTCATTGGCATCCCCACCCAGGTTGACTGAGTTGAAGAGCACCTAAGTTGCTCCTTTGTGCCTTTTGAGATTTCTAAAGGTCCCCAAGGTGGGCAGTGGAGAGCACAGACCTTAGTTTTGATGGTGTCTGTCATCTCCTTGCTCACAGAAGCTCTCGTTCACTGTCTTCACCAGCCCTGGCTTGAGGTTAAACTAACCATGTGACAAAGTGAGAAACTCTTGGCAGCCCAGGACAGGGGAAAACTAGTTGGCCTTGTGTTAAGCTAGTGAGACAATAAAGGGAAAAACTACCAGGCAAAACACAGGAAAGCAGACCATCAGGATAAAGCGGTGAAGGAGGAAACAGAAGGTGCAGCTGTAACTGAGCTGGGGATGCCTGGTGCTGCCAGTCAGAAACCCTGTTCCTGTGCTGTGCAACCTGCAGCAAGACAAGAAATCCACTTGTGTAACCTGAGGATTGCATTCCTTTTGGATCTGGTGACTGGTTAACTGCTCACCCTCCTGATCAAGGTCAGTCTATGCCCCAGACTGTACAGGGGCCAAACATCACCTCAGAGATGGTGATGGCACCTTTTCATTCAGGCACCAGTCGGTGATGCTACAAGAAGAGCTGGGTGTCGTGTATTGCGGTGCAGAGTGTGCCAATACTTTCCTAGCCTTTAAGTTTGGAGGGCAACCAGTTGGTTTCAGCACAGCTCAGAGGTTGTGCTGCTGCTTCTGCACACGTGGCATGGGGTCTCTTCTAGTAACAGCACTGGCACGTGGCACAGTGAGAGCCATGTACAGACATGAAGCTGTGCCTTTGCATGAAACTTCCCTTTTTTTCTTAATTTCCAGTAGGCAATACTGCTGTTTATTCTCCATTTCCTGTCTTTTCCAGCACAGTATCATCAGAGAGCTGTTTAGTTTGATTTTACAGGAGGAAGCTACTGGACGTAAGCACAAACAGGTTTTCATTCCTCAGGGCCATATCTACTGCTCGCATCAACTTCTTCCTCAGCACAGCTTCTGCCAAGTTCATGGGCCCTGCAGGGCCTGTGTTTGTGCCACTGAGCCTCCTGAATTCTTCAGCATAAAGGAATGGTTTTGGCCCCCTCCGTCTGCCTAGGAAGGCAGGAGGGTTTGGGCTGGAAAAATATTTTCTTTACTCCTTAAGCAAAGACATTCTGAGCTTGTCTGCAGTGTGTTAAGTTCCTTTATCTGAAACTCATGGGATGCTAACAAAAGCTGCTCCAAGGTGCGCTTTCTGATCCTGCTGCAGTCATTCACTGCAGAGTGAGCTATTTAAGAAAGAATTGAGCTGCAGGGAGGTGCAAGGCTGTCACTTTAGCAATTTCAGTGGCACTGTAACCCACCAGAGTAGGGCAAGTCGGCCAGCTGTGATCCTGACATTGCTCAAGGCACTGTGCACTCCAGCCTGGAGCTGAAGAAATCCCAGAGCCACAAATGCTTGAACACACATCCGTGGCCTTGGTGTGGAAGTGGTTAAGGTGGTAACCCCCCGCTGTGCACCGGCCTGGTGACCTTTCCTGTCGTTCCACCTACACCCGAGTTGCTGCTGCTTGGAGACGCTCCGCGCAGCACCGAGCAGGGCTGTGTCTGCCCTCACTAGAGCAGGAGGAGCTCCGCAGCCTTCAGCTGAAGGCAGGCCTGGATCTTTCCCCTTCCTTGAGGCGCTGGTGAACCGCTCCTGCCCTGCTTGGGGGGGGGGGGGCGCTGAGGAGTGGTGTGGGGCAGCCCCATCCCGAGGCCGTCCCGGTGCTGCCCTGGCCGTTGCAGCCCAGCGGCAGTTGTTGGGGAGTGGCCGCACCAACGGTTCCCTGGGCGACTGCTGCCTGCCCAGGCTGCCCGCAGCCACCGAGCAGTTCCTGCGGAGCCGGGGAGCGACACTGGACCCTGCACAGAGGGGATCCTGCAGGAGAAGCGTGAGTTGCCCGTGTGCGGGCGGTGCCGGGCCCCTGAGGAGGGAGGAAGGGGTTCCTCTGGCAGCAGGGCCCGGGGCAGGACTGTGGCAGCGGTGTGGGGCTCGGCAGGGTTTGAACGCGCCTGCTCTAAGAGGGAGGTTGGGGAGGTTACGAGGGGCTTTAGCGGGTTCTAAACTTGCCGTGCAACTTGCAGCGATGGTGGAGACTTGTAGCTTTAGCTGTAGAGCCTGGATAAAGGGAGCCTGGGGGGCAGGGGGGAGAGGCTGAAGCTTGGGTGTCCTTGGTGATCTTCAGGTTGGCACCCAGCCCTGATACATCGGGTTTTCCTGAGACGTGTCAGGAATTTTAGCTCAGCCCTGGGCATATTTCTTCACTGCTTTCCCGGGTGGTCTGGGCTGTTGTGGCCTAGCACAGCAGGTCCTTCTGCGCAGGCTGAGGCCATTCACGCTCTGAACCCAAAATGGAGCTGCCTGTGCCGTGAGAGGGAATGGAGGGGAAATTGCAGCCCCTTCTTCCTTTCTGGGGCAGGTAAAGGGCTGTCTGAGGTGGGGAAGATAGCAGCAGGGGTGGTGGGCTGGAGGTGGGCTGTGTCCTGGTTGCTGTTGTGTCCTGCCTCTCTACGGAATGGTGTGGCTGCTTTCTTAGTGCTGCTCCTTTTCTCCTCCTTTGGGCTCTAGGGATGTGGAGTTGTGGGGCTGTGGAAGAGCCTTGCTCCATGCCTAGAGGGGAGGGGAAGCTGCTAGCCTGGAATGGGGGTGTGGAGAGTGGAAGCCCACTGGGACAAGCGCTGTGCACATGAGGAACAGGACTCACTTCAAGAAAAGTGAAATTACAGTTTAGACAGTTGGGACAAATGATCCAGTTATTCTCAAAACCCAGTAATAAATCACTGAAATCCATATGAATGTTGCATGAAAATGAAGATGCAAAGTACCATTTCCTTCCTTCTGTTCCCACCAAAAAACTGTCAAAGAGTACTAAGGGGCAGTTTGGAGATGAATAGAGATCTGATTGATATTTCCAGTAAATGGGGTTCTGTAATGGAAGGTGAGAAGTGCCAGCACGTTCTGGTGTCTCTTTGTGGCTTGTGGGACTGCAGTAATAGCAAAAGGCTGTTTTCGCTTGGGGACTGTTTGTTCTGGGATTTTACTTCTATGATCTTAACTCAGGTACTTAAATATGGCATTATCATGAAACAGGGTGGGGAGGCCCTATGTTCTCCGCTTATGAAGTGTGCCATAGCCAGAGACACAGGTGTATCCTTGGGTCTGCCGTGACTGAGATTCTGGATTGTGAAAGTCCCATTTTCACTCCTTCCAGGCGATCTCTGAGATACGGCTACTGTCAAGATGCTCCAGTCCATGGGGTCCTCCACAAAGGCTGGTAGATTCCAGAGCAAAGTGATGGCACCTCGTAATCTTGAGCTAGTCAGAGAATCAGAGGAGTCTGGAACTGTAAGTACATGCTACAGGCCAGGAAGGAGCTGTGTTGAGGCTGGAAACTCCCTATGGCCCTCATGTACCTGCCCCTGTTGTCTAGCAGCACTGTGAAGCTAGACACTACCTCCCCATCTCTTTGCTCCAATGCTTGTGGAGGAGGTGTCAATCATGGTGCAGTAGGTGATGGACTGTGTCCTGCTTCAGGGATAGTCCAGAGTCTTGCCTGGGTGTGCCACTGGAGCAAAGTTAAATGAACGTACTGGGAATTGCACTGGAGTAGCTGAAACATGAGTGTGTCCTTCTGTCCATCCTCTTTCTGTGGGCAGTCATACCTTCTGTCATGTAGGCATAGTTGCCAGTGCTTCTCTGGCCATACCTGCCCTCCAGGCAGCTGGGCATGTGGTGGGCTGCCCAAGCTCTGCCTCAAAGCTTGAGACACATGGCTGGTCCCAGATGGAAAAACTGTTTTGGAACCTCTTCTGTCTCCTATCCTGTGTGGAGGACAGATCCAGCCCTGCAAGCAGCAGTGGAGTCAGGGCAATTCCTCCGTCCCATTCACAAATGTCCCTTTTGCTGACTGGAGCCCACTAGACTGTCAGTGACCTAGTGCTGAGACCGTGTCAAGGAGATACCTCTGTATACTTCAGGGGAGACGTCTGTGAGGCCAGAACAGAGAGAAAACAAGTGCTAATTAAAAAGAGATCACTACAACCCATTCCTCTTCATCTCAGTCACAGAATCATGGAATCATAGAACAGTTTGGGTTGGAAAGGACCTTCAGGTCACCTAGTTCCAACCCCCTGCCATCGGCAGGGACACCTCTCACTAGGCTATGTCACCTTGTCCAACCTGGACTTGAACATTGCCAGGGAGGGAGCAGTCCTGCCACAACACTGCTTTTCTGCTCTCCTCTGATTCACCCAGCAGTGACATCTCCGTGCGTGTGTTGGTTGTGAGTGTTGTGCAAGGATGAAGTTAGGGGATTTTTGGGAACTCCTCCCTGATCCCTGCAGAGGTCACTGGCTCAATCCATCAAAACTGAAGAGGAAACAAACGCCTGAAGAGGAAGGTCACGAAGAAGAGAAGGTAATGGTACAGAGGCACTTGATGAGAGCACATGTATTCCACTCAAAATCGTTGATTTACTGATGTTAAATATTTCAGGAGGTAACTTCCAGGACTGTCCTTTGGCTGTGAGCACAAACTATTCATCAGTGGCACTTGAACAAGGAAAGCCTTTCTGAGCAAAGGTGTTTCTGTAGCTTTTGATGGTGTTTTCTGTTTCAGTTGACTCCCTCTGCCTTCCTGAAGGAGATGTCTCTCAGCACTGAGGAGAGGCTGGCCAGCACTCGGAAGATGAGGCGGCCCCAGATTATCCAGCTTCAGGACATGAGTGAAACCTCAGATGGAAAGGTAACCTTTTCCTGCTCTTTCCCTTGCTGTTTGATGTGACATTTGAAGAAGATGTGTGCTTGTGACAGGCTTGCCCCCATCTTATCTAAAGAGCTCGGTGACTAGGTCCTGTTGTAATTTCAAACTGGTGGTGGTGTAATTCCCTCCATTGCGGGAAAGGTAAAACATTTTTCTCCAGTGAGAGTCTGGGACCAGTGCAGCTGGAAGAAGGGAAAACCAGCTCAAAGTAATGCCTCTGCTCTGGAAGCATTTGCTGTTTGTGTATTCAGACATGCTTCTGCAGTAGCATTGAATAAAACAGCAATAATAGAATACACTGAAGCTTCCATTTAAAGCTCATGGAAAAAGAAGATACCAAGTCCAGTCTTAGTTCAGTTGCCCAATAATGCTAATAAAAGAGGTGAACCTTATCACTATCCAGCATTCACCTCATTGGTCTTTTTCGTAACTACTGTGTTACTTCCTTTTTGGTCTTACATCCTCTGGTACTGCTGTCTTCTTACTTGTTTCTAGGCTCTATACAGAAATAAAGACATTTGGTCATGTCTGAGACTTATTCTCACTCTCTGAGAGAAAAGATCATGCCCAATTGTTTCCCTGTGGAGTCTCATTTAAACTCTCCGGTTTTGCTTCCTCTATGAGGGTTCGTGGCTCTTTCAGTAAGTCTCTGGAGCTGAATGACCCCATTAGCAGAGGGCTCTGCTGGAGGTAAGCACTGCCTTGCATTTTGCAGAAGGAAACCTAAATAAACACCCACCAAAAGAGCTTCTTAGTTTAAACCTGTTCAGCATGGTCCTGAAACATCTGATCAGTTCAGAAGACGGGTGGGTGCTCTGCCATCTCCTTCATGTAAGCTGGGCACATGTACTCACCAAGAAGACTGTACTTCACTGGAGATCAATGTAGGATTCTCATTCATTAACATATTTCCCAGCATCTGACCCTCTCACTGCTGTGTCTTGCATCTCCAGTTCTCAGCAGTTGACCTGGACAAGAGCTTGTTTCAGCCTTTCCCGTCAGAGGTGGTGTTTCAGAACTACCTTCCCTGCGAGGTCTGTGAAGTGCCGCTGATTCTGAGGAACAAAGACAAGGTAAGTGCTGGGACATGGAGGTTTAACACTGTGGTGGAAGAGGAGAGCAGTGGAATCCACACACTATACAGCATATCAAGTTATCTGCTCCAGCACAGCACACCCAGAATAAAATGTCTCACCACTTTTATTTTGCAAGATGGTAGAAATCTTCCTGTGCTGCAGATTCTCTCTCTGATTTTGGCCATGCATTGGTGGTATCTAACCCAAAGCAACTTTCTAGGCAGCATGCTTCCTGTTGAAATCCCTAGATTGATGGGAATGTTGAGGGCTATATAATTCTTACCTGCTTGGGTGTTTTACCTAGAGTATGGACCATGTCCTGCTGGTTCCTTTGTTAATCTTGGTTTCTGGCAGGGCAGTTTTCCTCTCTCAGCCTGTCTAGCTGCCTCTGTGCATCTTACTGTCCACCTTATGGTGGAATAAGTTATAATTCGTGGCATTAGCACCCCAGGAAAGGTATTTTCAAACAGCAGTGGAAACAGAATGATTTAGTGGATGCAGTGGGGAGGACTTCACGTGTCATTTTAGGCTCCTGCTAAGCTTAATTCAGTTGTGCTCAGGTTTTTCTAAAAGTGCGTGTCTCTCGGCTCTGCCTTTAGAGAGCCAGAGCACAGCCAGGGCAGTGTGCATTTTGGTCAATCTTTGCTGTAGGTATCCACTTTTCTTATTAAAATGGGCCTCAGTTTCTCTTTTTCTACTGCTCTGCTTCACTCCTTCTAAGTCTTTTGGCTTCAGCTGTTCCATTATCCATGTAAAATGTTTGTCTTTGGCAAGTACCAGCTAGCAGGTGAACAGTTAATTTGCTTCCCTAACTGGAAAAGAACATCTGCATTAATATTCCTGCTATTCCCCAGTAAAAAGTTATATATGTGTACAGCTGCACCTTGGGATTTCTGTACCCTGTAAAAGGGAGGCAATGTGTGAACTGTTGATTTTATCCAAAATTCTGAAAAAAAAACCCAAAACCCAACCTTCTGAAGCCAGTAAGACCTCCACCGTTGGACAGCACTGGTGTAAAAGTAAGATTGGCTCTAAGGAAAATTCTTGGCATATTTAAGTACACAAAGATAGAGATGATAATCCCAAGAGAGGTTATGATGTTCTCCCTTTGCTGGCTTTTGGTAATGTCCTGGAGAAAAGTAACACTGTGCTCTGGCTCAAAGTTTTCTCACCAGTTTCCCAGATTCCTCTGAATCTTACTGCATGGTAACCTGAGGTTGTCTGCACCATAAAAATCCAGCTAACTGTGAAGTATATTCCAAATAGAGGCTTGCTCTGTAAGCACTCCATCTCAGAAGTGCTTCATTATGTACTTGCTGCTCTTACTTGTGTGCTGTAAAATTCTTTCCTGTCTTCAGGCTGCTTCTCAACACCCTCAGAGATGTTCTGTGTGGCTTTTGATGAAGATCATTGCAACCTGTGCTCATCTCTCAGGGGACCTGGTGACTAAAATGCTTGTCTGTAGTAGTGAAATTGGCTCCTGGAGCTCACCACAGCAGGGCATTACTGGGAGCAAAGGGCCTCTGGAGAGCTCAGGACTGCCTTGGCCATGGGTTATCAGGCTCGGGTAGGTGATGCAGAATGAGCCTCCATGTTTTCCAAGCCTCGTGTGGGTTTGTGGTTTTATCATAGAATTATGGAATGGTTTGGGTTGGAAGGGATCTCTAAAGGTCATCTAGTCCAAACCCCCCTGCAATGAGCACGGACATCTTCAACTAGAGCAGGTTGCCTTATCAGTGAAGCTGCCTGTCAGTCAAACCTGTTTCAGACTTTCTGAGATGAGACTTGAACTCAGGGGTTGATATCTGTGTGCTAGGAAGTGCCTGCTTACTGTCTCCATGCATTTGTGTCCTGGCTTCAGCTATAACAGTCATTTTTCTCCTTCTTAGTATGGTGCAGTGCTGTGTTTTTGACTTTCAGCCTGGGAACAGCGCTGGTAACACTGATGTTTTTAATTGTTGCTAAGTAATGTTTACTCTGACCAAGGACTTTCTCAGTCTCATGCTTTGCCAAGGAGGAGGGGAAGCTGGAAGAAAGCAGAGACAGGACACCTGACCCAAACTAACCAAAGGGCTATTCCATACTGTAGCACATAATGCCCAGTATATAAATGGGGGGGAGTTACCCCAAAGACCCAGATTACTGCTCGGGTCGGGCTGAGTATCAGTTGGCAGGTGGTGAGCAATTGTATTCTCTTCACTTGTTATTTCCCTTATCATTTTTATTACTGGTGGTAGCAGTAGTGGTTTTGTGTTATACCTTAGTTACTGGACTGTTCTTATCTTAACCCATGGATTTCACATTCTTTCAGTTCTCCTCTCCATCCCTCTGGGAGCGAGGGAGGAAAGAGGTGGTGAGTGAGCGAGCGGCTGTGCGGTTTTGAGTTACCAGCTGGGCTTAAACCACACTAATGTGGTATTCCAGAGGGCAGGAACTTGCAGCAGGGTGCCTGCAGGGATGCCTGGCTGTTGGGAGAAATTCCCAAAAGTCTGGCTTTGCTGCAGTGACAGCTGCCTGACTGAAAGCACCAGGCCACAAGAGCCTCTGGGGAGTTGAGACTGGCTTTTCATAATGAAACGACACTGAGTCAGTGCTGTCACCTATCTCAAGGCAGAAAATTCCTTTGAAGCCCATAATTGATAGGTACAGCCTGGGGGATTGTCTGGCTTTCCATCATTTAGGCAAGTTGACTGCTCTCATTTTCTGCTTCAGCCTTTTCTTTTAGTGTATTGTGTTTTTCCTTTGCTTCTTTACACCCCACTTTAAATTCTCTTAGCTATCCCCTTCTTTCTGAGGTTGGCTTTTTATCTTGCTATGCTCCTTCTTTTGCTCTTCAGGTTTACTTCTATTCCCAGTAAGGCCACAAAGTCTGTGGTCTCCTTCTCTTGCTGGTCTGCCGGCATGACTAGCACAACAGCTTGACTTCCCCACTCAAACCTGGTATATTAGAAGTGAGTTTCTTCCTCCAGTACAGCACATACTGTTTTGCCTTCAGATAAGATATTCCCCCTCTAGAGGCATGGGTGTGTACAAGCAGAAGCAAGCAGGTTCTTTGGGCTCGTTGAATATACAGATGACTTGATTCAGGTATTTCACCTCTGTGTTGCTGGTGTATTACATGGTGTGATGTATGTGCTGGTATGAAAGAAGCTGCTTGGTGCTTCTTTCACAGCAGTGTATTGACCTGCTGCCTTTGGCCTAGAACGTTTTGGCCAGGCAGAAGGGGTTCAAGTCCACCCTTGTGTACTGTTACCTGAAAATGTTTTGGAAAGGTGGTTAAGGAAGGATGTCACCAGGGCATGGCCAAGTCTCCTCTCCCCATGTTTGCACAAGTGGCAAAGTGAGAATTTCATGTCTGCCCTGCAGGTTCCTCGGTTGGTGAAGCTCGTCTTGGAAAACTCACCTTATTTCAAGTTGATCAGCCCCGATGGTGGGAGCCATAAGGTAGCACCTGGCATGTCTTCAACCTTCCGCATTATTTTCACCCCTGAGGAGAACAAGGTGAGCCTGGAGGTCCCAAGAGATGGTGCCTTCAGTGGCAGGTGAACCTGCAGGGCTGGTTTCAGAAGGGGCATCTGGTGTGGGTTTTGAGGAACTGTCCTGATTCAGTGGAGTTGCACTGGATCTAGAACTGAGAGAAACTCTTTCCTCATGGTGAAGGTTATGCTCTCATAGGCTGGAGGTTGTTTTTATCCTTCAGTGCTAGAATATGTAATGTAATGTCTGTTGGCTTCAGGAATGAGTACTCTCTGGGGTAATGTGGCCTCTCAATGTTGGTTTCTCGTATCTGTCCATTGCTGCATAATGATGGGTTTCCTCCAATAATTATATAAACACAGAAGTCTGTTTAAAACTGACCAGGTATTTGGAAAACCCAAAGTTGAGCCTGATCAGAGTGAGAGTGAGGACCACCACCTCTGTAAACTGCATTCTCTTTAATGTATATCACGTTGGACACAGCAGTGAGACAGCGGCATGTTATCTCTAAAGCCATCATTTTTCTTGTACTTTCTGGCATTTTTTGTGTGTTATAGTCCATAGTGTGGCATCAGACCTCAAGGTTGTGGGCAGGCAGTCTGCAGCTAGTCCCATCTTGGCATGGTGTGATGCTGCTGGCCACTGCAGTTGGGACTGACCAGCTGCGCTTTCCCTCCCTGTGCTTTCTTGAGCGTTCATGAGGGAAGATCCACATGTACCAGTAGGAAAATGGCAGGGAGAAGTATTGATATGATGTTTAGCCCTCTCTCTACTCGATGGTAGGGGTTTAATTATTATGGAAGTACTAGAGGAACAAAGAGATCCAGAATGCTTTTCTCTTTCCCATCTGGCAACCACTTTCTTGCCTCACCCTAGGCTGGAGCAAAGCTGATGCTTTTTTATACCCTGGGGTTTCAAGTTTTGCAGATGTGCCTGCATCCAGCTGTGAGTCCAGGGGAGAGGATGTGCTGTGCACATGACAGGGACATTTTTCTGGAAGGTTGAGGCATCAGTGCTGTGGCCCTGGCAAGTCTGATTCTCTGTGATATGAAGGGTCAATGGTGTTATCTGAAGGATTGTTGTACAAAAGGATTTCTTACATGGCATGGAAAGGAGGAAGCATTGCTGCGAAATGAGGGCAGACAGGCCAACTCCTTCCACTAGCATCCTGCTGCCTCTTTGCATAACGGTGGTGGAGAGGCAATGTTAGGGGATAGCTCTGCACCAGCTGATGTTTCTGCACCTGGCCAGAGGTGCACAATTACTTTGAGCATAACTGTTTTCTCATCTTCCATTTACTGCTTAGGTTTAGTTGAACACTTTGTCCTATCCTCAGCTAGCATGGATATAGAAAACTAAAGAGGAGCTGCCCTGTGGTCCCTAGTTACCTGTGCTTGTACAGTGTGGGTGTTCTTGTGCCACTATGTGTTCCTGTGTGTCCTCACATTACGTTACTTACATCTGAGCATCTAAACAGCACGGGACATGAAGTGCTCAGGTAATTGATGCTTTGAATTCACATGGGCTGCCCTTAGCTTTTATTTTAGAAGGCTTAGGATGCAAAATTGGGTACAGAATTGCTAATTCAGAAAGACTTGCTGAAGTGCTGTCCTTGAAATGTGAGACTCAGTTCTGTAGGTAATTTGCTGCATTCCCTTCCTGGCATTTTACCTTCCAAATGTGAGAAGCAAAAGCCCTTCTGCAGTTCCAATGTGAATATTTGAGATGTCTAGAAGAAAAGAACCTTCTTTATTCCCTTTATGTCTTAGATGTGACTGCATCTGTTACAGCAACCTTAAACCCCAGCTGAAGGTTTAAGGTTTAGTTGTTGTGTTAAAGCAATAGCTCTCTGTCTGTGCCTCATCTGGCTGCCTCAGGTCCCTTCCAGGCTTAAACAGGGTAAGTATGAAAGCAGGAAATTCCAAGTGCAAAGTAATCTGGATGAGTTCTGGTTAAGGGAGTTTGCTGCTGTGTGCAATTCCTAAATCAAATCGTTTGGGGCTACTTCAACAGTTATAAAAATATCAAATGAGTTAAAATCATTGAGGAGAAAAGATCAGGACAGCAAGTAAGTGATAAGAGGCAGAGCTCTTATCAAGTCATCAGTAAGAGAGCTGCTGGAGGCAAGTTTGATCACTGGTTTCACTGGAGGCAAGGCGATATTTCCAGCACAGCAATGCCACACTGTACATCTGGAGATGGATCTGCTCATCCCTACACGAAAATCTGTTAGTGATTTGATTTGCCTCTTCCTGCTAAATACGAGAATGCTGAGAGGGGAATGTCTGGCTCTTTTCTGAACAAGCCAGTGACTGAGAGTAGTACAGTTGAGTTTGCTCTGGTAGGGATGTCTGTCTGCCACCTGCAGGTACTGGTGCCACCTCTCTCAGGTAGGCATGAGAAAAGGGCACCAAGACCTTACCAGAGAGATGTGATTAAGGCATCAACCATGCAGCAGAGAGGAAGCAAAGCTATTTCCTGCATCCCCTGAGGCTAGGATGAGATGTAAAGGGAAATTGAGATTAGGCTCAGGAGGAACTCTCTTTAGGTCTAGGGTAAAGATGGAATAGGCTGCAGAGGGCAGGGGTGGAATTGTTAGTGTACTCCTCAAACATCTCACAAGGATAGTTTGGGTATAAGGCAGGGATAGTTCAGGGGAGGGGAGGTGCATCAGATAGCTTTTTAAATGTGTGGCCCCAGCCTTGTCCCTGTAATGACGTGGGAAACAAAGGGAAATACACACGTACCCTATGCTCACCTGACATGAAAAACATGCTTGTTTCCAGCTTGTGAAGTATTTCACCAAAGACAAACTGTTGATCATGCATTTGGCAAAGGCCTTTTGCAAAATCGATCTGAGCATCCCCTGCCAAGCTTCAATGGGTCGCTGCATTGCTAGGATTGGAGTTAGTGCTGTGGCACAACTGAGTTCTTAGCAGTGCCTTTAATAATCCGCAGTGGTGATCAAAGCAGGCTCTGTTACTGCTTTGATCCCTTACATGGAATTAGTTTGGTAAAGAATCATAATCAAGTAGGAGCTAATTTTGTCTGATGCTGCCAGCTCGCTGTGAAAGCAGATGAATCAATGGGGTTGTTTCTTCTTTGCAAGTTAACCACCCTGTCCAAGTTATGCTACTGGAATGAAAGGTCATTAAGGCAAAAAGTACTCGTACATTCTTGAATGCTACTGTTAAACTCACAGAAAACAGCAGTTTTTTCTCCTGC
Source organism: Pezoporus occidentalis (assembly GCF_034315485.1). Taxonomy (NCBI): domain Eukaryota; kingdom Metazoa; phylum Chordata; class Aves; order Psittaciformes; family Psittacidae; genus Pezoporus; species Pezoporus occidentalis. The sequence continues at coordinate 325,402 of NW_026913554.1, forward strand.
CATAAGGGTGGTACTAAGTGCACTGTGCTAAGATTGTTTTTTTTTCCCTGCAGGATTATTTCCACCAGCTCATCTGCATCACAGAAAGGGAGAAGTTTATTGTGCCTATTCGAGCAATAGGTGCCCGAGCCATCCTGGACTTCCCTGACCAGGTGAACTTCTCAGAGTGTCCAGTCAAGTTCAACACTCAGAAAACTCTCCTGGTGCGCAACATCGGTAATCGTAAGGCTCACTACAGCATCAGCACTCAGAGGTAAAAGAGCTTATCTTTCTTGTGCAAAATACTGTTTTGTGATAATATAATTGGTAGACAGCAACAAAAGGGAATTGGTGCATCTGAGCTGCTGTACTGCAGCCATAGCTGGAGATGGGCAGAACACCTGGGGTTTGCTGTTGCTTATAGTGTTTTAAGCATGATGCGACCTTTGAGAAAACTCTGCAAGTTGCAGTGAAGTTTTATACTGCAGTGGTGTCTCTAAAGCAGCATCTTGCACAACTGGTTCTGTTAGATTGAAAGAGCTGACCCAGGAAGATAGCTTGCCTGCTAATGGCAGATGACAGCTCTAGGAGCACAGTTTATGTAGCCCAAACACAGTGCTGAGAAATGAGCGCACTATGAGCTGGTGAGAGAGCCATTGAAGAATTTAGTAGCAGCTGCGTCTGTATTAGCAAGTGCAAACAGACATCGTAGATCTAAGCAATGGGTATTGAGGCCCTGGCAGTAACAGTGTGTGGTCCAAGAACTTTGTTTTCCAGGGGGTTTGGTCTGGTTCCTGGGATCAAATATTATTAAGTAGAATGAACTCTTAAATGGAGAGAAGCAGGCACTGGCTTCAAAGCTGCATTACAGCCCCAAACCAGAATGCTATTGAGGGCTCAGGCGAAAGATGTAGCCAATATCTGGTGCATGGTTTGGGGGCCTTTTCTTCTAGGGCTTTCTCCCTCCAAGATTTCCTGGAGAGGGCTAGAATATGTTAGTAGCCAGCTTGTAACCTCCTGATCTTAAATAACCTTCTGAAATGGTTACATACCACTACCAGCCAAGTACACCTATTCTGTAGGAGGCCACAAGCACACGGCATTCGGGTGGTCCCCTCGTCAAATGCCTGATGTGAAGTCAGTGTCAAGTTGTGTATCCAAATAGCTCTTTCCCCACCTCTGTCTTCTTCAAAGCCTATTCTCTGATCGTACAGCTGGCAATTGGACTCTGGAGCCTCACTGCAGAGAGCTGGATGCAGAGTATGGGGAACATGAGGTCATGTTGTACCATGGGATCTTCTGAGGGCTGAGTCTCTTCAGAAGATCCTGTATGTTCTGTTTTTCTTCTACTGACTGTGGTTCGCTTGCTCCTTGCTTGCACAAGTGAGCTGAAGTGAACTAGATTACAAAAGGAATACAGTCCTCAAATTTCCAACTATAGTCCTGATGTCTCTCTTTGTGTTGCAGCCCTTTCTCTGTGGATCCCTCCATTGGAACTCTTGGGATTGGTGAAGTCATGCAAGTAACAGTGGTGTTTCACCCACTGAAGACTGGTGATTATTCCCGATCCCTGATAGTTCACTATGACACAGGTAAGAGCTGGGCGCTGCATGGTGCACCCTCTCTATGTCCTTCCAAACAGAGCCCTTCCTAAACAGAATAATGTTAAACTTGTTTTGCAAGACTTTACAGGCTACTTCTAAAACCTTTTCTTTCAAAACCTGTGCATGCTTCAGTTCTTAGAAGTGAGCAGATAAGGGGCAAAGGATGAGTTTGTCCTTGTTCTCTGTGTCCTGTGTTGCTGTGTGCCAGCTCATCCTTGGGGATACCCTGGTGTCAGCACAGTGTTCTCCATGCAGCACCCGCCCATGGCGGTCATCTACCCTCTTTCCTGTTGTCCCAGCCATCCGAATTCCCTCTCCAGGTGCATCTTCCCTGCCCCCTTTACGTCAAAGAAAAATGAAGCTTAGTTGCTGTTTAAGGGGTTGTTAAAGTGGATCCTCTCAAACAGGAATGAGGTTGTTGGAATCCTGTTTTGCTCAGAGTTGCTGAGTGGAGGAAAGCAGAACCTCGATTCTCCATTAGTGCGCATGTGCACTGTCTTATTCCTAGACAGTGCTGTGTGTGAAGTGTGGCGTGTCTTGACAGGCTCTTTCCAATGCCCACTGTCTCTTATATGTCTCTGTCCCACATAGTGGTTCTCTGTTGTCTTGCCACAGAGCCTTTTTCTGTTTCCCACTACCCATCTATATCCCACACTTCACAACATCAGGACTAAAGCAGCTGGGTCTAGAGGCCACTTGGGATTTGGCAGGAAGTGCTCACTGTGTCCAAATACAGGTATAATATTTATACTAGGGAGTGTCATTCCAGGATCAGGCCACAGAAATACTGTCAGTATTAAATGTCGCTTCAAGATTAAGTGGGGAAAACTCAAAAAAAAAGGTGCGGCATTAAAATGCTTCTGTAGCCTTGCTTCAGCAGAGGTATCTTGTGCTGCTGAACACAGCATTTGCTCATCTGTGTGAATGCATTTGGTATGCATTTTCTGTTTCCTGAAAGAGAGGTTTGTGTTGTCCCTGTTCCTGAACTCCAGTCCTGGGAAGCAGGATGGCCTAACCTACGTGACACTGCGATGCTTTAGCCCCACAAAGAGCATTTGAATTGTCGTGAATTCTAAAAATGTTCCTGTATCTTTCAAATGCTCTTTGTAGCCTTCTGAGTTTTCGCAGTTTTGTTTAATACTTTTCGGTTAATGAGCTATTCACAGAGAATGGTTTATGCTTACACAGAGAGAGTCTCATTGGTTTCTTCCTTGAAAGAACTACTGAATTCTTTACATCGCTACTTCTAAAAGCATAATGATTTACATTGAGTATTTGACCCTCAGTGCTTTACATGGCCTAACTCCTCCATTTCTCCACGTACATGTGTCTGGGCATGAAAAATCCCAGTGCACATTGAAATAAAGGTAGCGTGGGATGTTATGGGCTACGGAACATCCCTATTCGTCTCTTTAACATCAGGTTGTGGCACTAGGAAGGGTTTCTGAAGCCTACCTGCCAAGTACACATGCAGGTTTGGAAAGGGTTTATCACTCGGTGCCACTGAAAGTCCTCAGCCCTTCCCTGATGACTTTCAGCCACCCTGTGTGACTGTGGGAAAACGAGTTTGTGGAGTTTAGTCGCAGCCAAGTCAAGATTCATAAAGCTTACTTATTATTTAAGCTTTCAAGCAGTGTTCAGGTGAGATGCCCAAGCTAGGTGCCCTGTGTACTGCTGTTCATACATCAAGCCCAGTTTGGTGGAGTCACAACTTTTATTACAGCCTGATAGTATAGCACAAGCTTGGTGTGGGAGGGTGAGCTTTGCTCAGGAGCATGTGGCTAAGGAGATACGTAACAGGTTCCCAGAGCTGTGCCAGGGGTGAAAAACAAATTTACCAATCCCACAGCACCCAGAAACAGTAACATCTATGTCAAATGTTCCATGCAAGTGAAGGAGGCCAACAGAGACAAGACTTGCTGGAGAGGTGCTGGGAACTGTGGAAAAAGAATCACTTCTGTGTTCAAAGCTACCCAAATCGAGTTTTACTTTAGACTCCAGTCTCCAAGAAGTCCCTAGTATGATATGATGGGTGGTTTTCAAGGTGTAGGACCCAATTCTGTGCTTGTATGTGGGTATCTGCGGTACCCACTGGGCCTCATGGCAAGATTCTACAATGTGCTTCTAGTCCAGGAGATCTATTGGTCAGTGCTGAAATTACTCTGTACAGTTTTTCCCCATTGGTTGCCTTATCCCATGGGATCTCTTTGTCAGCACAGGAAACTTTGGTAATTAATAAAGCCCCCCTGAGCTTGTGCAGGGCTGACAGACATTATATACTGAGCTGCTTTTATTGCCATCAGTCATAAGAGTGATTATGGAGAGCATTTTCCTTTGGTGGCTCTGTGAGACTAATACAGAATCAGAAGCCTCGGGGCAGATCTCACCCTGTTTGAGGAAAGAGATCAGAGCCAGTACACGTAGGAGAATTTTAGGAGACAGCATATGCAAGAACCAGCTGTCAAGCAGGAGTGTCTGCTCCATTACTGTCCTGTCTGTCCTTGGTGTGGAGCCCCCCAAAGCAGCTTTCCCACAAGAGAGGTAACATAAGTCACAGGAGTACTTCTTGGTGGTTTTAGTCCTGCTGGAAACCTCCAGCCTTGTGCTAAAAGCCTGCTAAAGAACCAGCTGCATATTTGGCATTTGGTTGTTTTCCCTCAACTTCCTACACAGCTTACAGGAGGGCTGACAGTTGCTGAGCAGGAGCTCTCATAAAGCAAATCTCAGCTTGTTTTGCTGTGTATCACAGGCCAGGCTCAGAGCATCCTTTGTGGCTTTGCACACCCAGGGCAAGGAAGAGAGAGCTCAGCCTCAGCTCCTTGATTATTTCTTCAAGGGCAGGTAGAAGATGTGAGTGGTATCTGCCTCTGGCTCCATAGTAGCCAATGAGTTTGAGTTTTTTCTGCACAGGGTTTATTACTTTACTTGTACAAATTGGATGGAGTAATGTCTCCCCTCCTGAGCCCTGGGGAGCAACACTTGTTCTCTGCCAAATTCAGGTTATTCCTGTACAGAAGAAGAGAGCAGCTAAGCATGTTTCTCCAGTGCAGCTCAGCAGGAGCTGGAGATGTGTGAGCTTGCCCTGCCCTGGGTGAGGGAAAGGTTCTGCCTTGCACACCTGCCTCTGAGTTTTGCTTGCTGGCCCTGAAAGTACAGGATCCCCAGCAGTCTTTCCTCCCCATTGCTGTTTGCTATCTGTAGGACCAAATGTGATCAGCCTCATGTTGATGAGCACTAGGCTGCAGCATGGAGAAGCAGGCCCTGACCTGAGACAGTGTCCCACCAGGTTCCCAGAGAGCATCCATGTCTAATTGATTTCTGTTGGCCATTTAAAAACTTGGCAAAGGATTTTCTGTCTGCTTATTGCAGGTGGTGAGTGCATGTTGTGCTTTTCTTCCTTGTGGGAATTCCCAGCAGCATGACTGGTTTCTGTCAGACTTTTATGTTCTTATATGTTTGCTTCAAGGTAGGCAAAAAACAAAAGGTGTAAATAGGAGCTTGTGCAATTATATGTTGACTTTGCAACTTAACAGTAGCAGCACTGCAACAGACCGAGGACTGGGAGCTGATAGTTATACACCTGATTGGTGATGGGCTTTTATAGTTCAAATCAATTAAATTGATGGGTGAATGTAGTCTCCAAAGTGTTTGTTTATGTCAACACAGCCAGTAGGTAGCAACTGTTTCCTGCCTTTGTTCCCCTTTTCTAGAACTGTTTGTAATAATGTTGACAATTTTTTAATACTGTTTTAGGTAAGGTTGTTCCAACTCCTTGCAAACAGAGTATGGCCTTTGCCCCTCTTCAGGGCCTCGTGTTTCAAGATGAATAGTCTGTCATTGAGGGTACATGAGAGGGAATTGAGTTTGTGCTTCATTTACTTGAGGTTTTTTTTTTGCCAGAGCTTTATAGCTCCACAACAGTGTAACAGTCCTCCTGACAAAAGGCCTGCTAAAGCAACCCATAGAGTTGGCTGCGGGAGCACAGCTCGGGGTGTGTGTCATAAGGTCATTTGGAAGTGAAACACCTCCTTTTCACTGTTTTATTTGTGCCCAGGTATGCACAAAAGCAGATTTCCCTGTGATGCCACATCAGCCATTTTTAGCACATGACAGATTTCTGAAAGAATGTGGTTTTCATCTCTTTGCAGGTCACCCTGGGCCACAGCTTGCCTACTCTATTATCAGTGGAAATCATCAATATGTTCTTAAGTCTCGTTAAGCCTGGATGTGTTTCAGGGCAGAACTGACCCTACATTAGCCCGCTTTCCTTGTGGATTAGTCAGCATCTGCTGAGAAGCAGAAGAGCAGCTTGAAGGCTGATTGATTTATTAAGTAGTTTATTGGGCCTGTCTTTTCCAGGCAATCAGAATGAATCTCACTGTAAATGTTGGCACTCTGGTGATAAATCTCTACAAACACGCCCAGAATAAGGTGCTTAAGGTGATGTCAGGACATCCTCATGCTGTACCACATGTAGCTGTCAGGATGTGATAAATGTCTGATCTGTGGAACTGCTGCAGCTAAAAGCTGTAGCTCTTTCTTCTGTTAACTGTGGTTTGCTCTGTTCCTTATACTTCCATCAGCAAATGAGATGAGCAGAGACTTCCATGTACTTTGTTCCAGGTGAAGATATTCACACAAGCCTTTATGGAGCAGCTGTAGATGTCAACATCAGGCTAGACAGGAACTCCTTGACAGTTGAGAAGACTTACCTCACGCTGTCAAACCACAGATCCATGGTCATCCACAACCAGAGTGAAATCATAGCCCACTTCCAGTGGAAGCCTTTTGTAAACCAAGAAGAGGAGGATCAGCAGAAGCTGAGGTTTGTTTCAAAGATTCATTTTGGTAAGACACACTGCCCAGTCCCGAGAGAGGTGTTGGTGCTTTTGAATGGTTTAGGACAAGTAAACCCATCCACAGCACCAGGGTACGTGTCCCTGGGCTTCAAGGCAATGTAGCTTAACACTTGCCATTCCAGTTCCAGCCGTACTCCATCTAAGGATGATGTTTTGGGGAGGAAAGGTTGATTGCAACTACTGGATTTCCTCAGAGAGCAAATTCACATCTGGGAGCTGCAAACTACTGAGGTTCAGAGGTCCTTGGGCTATGGAGGGTCCATGAGGCTGGGGAAGGTGTCAGCACTCATTACCTGGGACTGCACTGAGCCTGAGTTCCTTAGTTTGCTTTTGAAGTGCTTCAGGATCCTCTGGTGGAAAGCAGGACAAGCAACAGAGCAGATACAGTTTCCTTATCCCTGTAGGTCCAAAAAAGAAGAAAAAAAGTGTGATGCTTGTACCCTGTAGCTGAAACCTACCTGCTTCTCCCCTTCCCACTGAAGCATTGCAGTGTGTGCTCCTCAGTCTTTTTCTTACCCCCCACATTAGCCCTATGGTAGGAAAAGCCAGTTGAGGTTGTTGGTGAAATCTCTATTGGCTGGGCCAGTGGGTTTGAACCAGGAGGCTCTCTTGAGGGCTGCTAGCTTTCAGAAACCTGTTCTTAGCTTGTAAGTGTGGAGTAAAACTACCTGCTGTGCTAGCAAATGACTGGTAATAATCAGATCCATTTAGGAGCCGGTTGCTTGCAGTCAGCCACTTGCTGAGCTGCTGCTGTTCTTCCCCGAGTGTTTTGCTGCTCCTGCATGTATAGGACAGTCTCTGCAAGTATGTTGCTTACTCAGTTTTCCTGCTTGGTTTGTCTGTCCCTGTGGCTGCAGGCTGCAGAAGCAGGAAGAGGACAGGATGGATTGTGCTCGCAAGGAGGGTGGGGTGGACCCCACTCTCCAAGAGCGCCTTTCTCTTCTCATCCGCACCTTTGAGAACCAGGTGACAAAGGTTCAGGAAGACTCCATGCTTTCCTCCAATGATGTTTTCACCATTGAACCGGTGGTAAGCAATAGCTGAGCACAAACCTTCACTGGCTGAGAGAGCTTGTTGCAGAAAGCATTTCTGAGCAGCAAGCTCCTGACAGGCAGCAAAAGCCTGCCCAAAGCTGAGCTCTGCTACTACGGCTGTATATTAAGGGCACTTACTGGGTGTTCTTACAGTGTTCAGAAGTATCGATTATTATAGTTAAGGGCACAACCTTACGCATAGCATGTGAGGATTAACTAGGGATATTAGGGCGCTATCAGTAGGTTTTGAGAAGAATGCAAGTGACTTTCTTCTTTCAGACTTTTCCAGTTACTGGTCGGTTGGTGTTTGAAAGGGTTCTTCTCTACCTGTCCTTCGCCGTGTTCTGCTGACTCAGAGCAGGTTGTGCGTTGGGGAATTCCTTGCAGCTGGAGGCCAATAACTTCCCATGCTCTAGCTCTTTAATTTTTGTGGGGGCTGTCCTCTAAGCTGTAAGTGCTGTGTCAGTGGGAAGAACCGTAGCTAGTGAATATTTATGCTGCAGGAGTGCTGGAGGCTCCACTCAGTTCAAGGCCGTTCTGGGCAAATTCCTGAGAATACCCAACGGCAGAGCAGAATCAAAGCCTGGCTGTGCTGCTAGAAAAGCGACTCTGTTCTTTTTATCTGCTTCTGTAAACTAAATATTTAATTCCTGTAGGGCGTTATTACAGTTGCCAGAGGTGTAGCTATTTAGGTCAGCTGTCTTTGTAATGCTAAGGGCTGAAGGGCTGTAAGAGGTGCCTTTGCTTAAACCAGTTGCCGGAAGCGAGAGCCTATAGAAACCAGGGATGCCTCCTGAAATGTGTGACAAGGCTTCCTGGGACTGAGCACCAGTGCCAGGATCCTCTGGGAGAGCAGCGGAGAGAGAAGACCCTGAGGAAGCAGCAGACAGTTGCAGAAAGTGGTAGCGTGGCCCAGACTTAAATCCCTGAGCAAGAGCTCAATCTCTTCTGAGGGCAACAAAATGCCCCTTGCGGGTGCCAGTAAAGGCGAGGGACTTTGGAAGGTGTTTCTGCAGCTGCTCGCAAGCTCTCCTATAAATTCTGTTGACAAGTGTCGCTTGCTCCTTGCTCTTTGCTGGTGCTCTAAAGAAAGGCTTACAGGGCTGTAGTGGAAACAAGAATGTGATGTTTGAAGATAAATGGTTTGCTGTCACTTCTGTTTCAGGAGGGAGATATCTTGCCAAATTCTTCACTTGAAATCAGTGTGATCTTTAAGCCCAAAGAAGCCAGAGTCTACCAAGAGACAGTCTACTGTGACATCTCAGGTACAGCTCCTCCCTCCTGCGTCCTGTTGCCACAGAGGAGATACAAACACTCTTCCAGCCCACTCAGATCTCATGTAGTTCTGGAGGGCTCAGGAGGGCAGTGCTGGCACATGCCGCTGTCCCTGTGGTTCCTGGTGGTCTCCTGTCCGAGAGCAGGGCTCTGGCTTCCTGATGCCAGAAGAGACAAAGCAGTGAAGGAATAAGCTTTCCTGCCATGGGTTTGCCAGCATTTGCAACACAGCTTTAGTGAAGGAGCACCAGGCCCCTGTAGACCATTTACATCTGATTTCTTCCAAAACCCATTTCTAAGCCACTCTTGCAGGGAGAAGCAAAATCCCAAATGATGATCACTCCTTTACCTTCTGATGTCCTGCATCATGTAAATAGTGGATCTACATTTATTAACAGGGTCAGATGGGAATCATGTTCAAAACCAGTCACATTCTGTGAACAAGAAGAGGAGAGTCAGAAAGCAGCAGGAGTTAAGGGATTTGGCCTGTGCTGTTGGGCCACTTGCACCCTATTTATTTAAAATTGAGGCAGCAATGCCAAACTGTACACCACACATGACATGCCAAGGTATTATTCCTGCTGAGATCCAAATTCTTACTCCACCGTGCTGGGTGTGGCTTTAGGTTTGAGGACGAGGAGGTATGTAGTGACTACAGTTCTGGTCTGTGTGCTCCAGAACATTTTAAGTGGGAACATCACAGCTATACCCAGGCCTTGGGCAAGGGCTGGGTGTTCCTGAAAGTCCCAGCTCCTAGCAGAGGGGGATGTACACTCATTTTGTTGATTTGGTTATTTTTCCTCTCAGCTGTCCTGAATGCTGCATTTATTTTTGTCTGCTCCTCCTCTTTTGGGAAAAGCACTCTCTGTGGTTCACCTGGAAGGAGTAAGAGCCAGATTTCTTGGACTTCCTAGAGTTCCAGGATCAGTGTAGGGGTAGAAGAAAGGATGATTTTCCATGAACCTTCTGGAGAGGCTGAGGACTTACTGCAGAATGGGAAAACACTGCCATTGATTTTTTGATCAGCATGATCATGGACAAAAGCTTGTCACTTAGAAATCTTTGCCATTTCCTAAACCTTTGGTGGTTTAGACCTACAGTTTTTAATGAAAATTAAGCCACACGTGATGCAAGATAGAGAAGTCTTTTGACAGTGAGCACCCAGCACTGCCCATTTTATGGTGTCTGTGAAACAAATACACAGCCCTCTAATTAATGCCTGAGCTGTGCAACATAGAATCATCTCCACTTTCAGGTGGCCTTTGGCTGGATCCACTTAAAAATTGCTGCAATGCACAAAAGCTATGTAGCTTTTCTTTCCTGGCTTTGGACATTATCAAACAGTCGCATTCCAGGATTGCAAGATTGAAGTCAGCAATCATTGCAAAGGCTGTTCCAGGAGAGTTGTTTTCAAGTTGTGATGTGTTCACCATGTCATCACATGTGGGCTGCTCTTTGCAATAAGAGACTTTATTTACTTATTTGGGACGTTCTGGAATAACTGTGCAGCAGATTAAAAAAAAAACAAAAAACAACCTTAATTCACTGATCTTCTGTTAATGGTAAGCATTGCACAAAAGGAGCTTGAATGATGGAGGATGTCTTTGCAGAAAAGCTACAGTGAAGGTTATATACAAGTTAGAGACATTCTTCTCCTTGTGCTACTTGCTTTCCATGCAGAGTAGAATGGGATGGCAGGGAGACCCAAGCCAAAATCTGATTTTAGGACTGAGACTCAGGCTTCTGCAGTGGTTCAGAACAGCCTTCAGAGTGAAAGGTCCTGCACTATGTCATCTTAGCAGACTTAGAGAAGAAAATTAGCATCTTGGAGTTTAGCTGTAAGCCTTGTGGTCTTGGTTGCCTTTCAACAAGGGATGTTCATGTTAGCAGTACATTTATGGCTTACCTGATCTCAGTAGTGGGGAGGGTGGTTTTCCAAAACTGCTGAGCATGCTTTGAGTAAGGTTTCTTTACAAAGATGAGGTCTTGGTGTCTTGATGGGATAGGTAAGTGCTTCTCCTCTCTGGAGATCATAAAGCCCTGTCTTATTTAGGCACTGTTGCAGGATGTGAGCCCTGGAGTACCGCGGGAAGGAGCTGTCTGTTAGGCACAAGCATTGGCTAAGATGTGCGTGTCGCTGTTAGCAGGGGGCTTCATCTTGCTTGGGCTCATGCTTTTTGACTCCTGTGCTGTTGTCTCTGATTGCATCAGTACGGACAGCAGATTCTTACCTTCAGTTCTGTTTCCTGAGCTTTGTGCCTTCACTGAATGGATGTCAAAGCTCATGGAAGTCATGGAAAGAGATTCAGAGATCTTGTTTTAAACTCGACATCACATTTTCAGGGTGCAAAAACAAACCAGCCCAAGGGGTCGGTTAGAAATGAGAAACCAGCCCCAAGGCATCTTTCACCATCTTGAGCTGACCTAGCACTGTGGCAACCTGAAAAAAATGTGTAATTGCTACACACTTCTGTTATATACCTCCCAAAGTATAGAGGTGGTGACCACACTGGGAACGCAAGCCAGATCAGTTTCATGATAAATGATTCTATTGTATTACAAGTCATTACAATGAAACAAGAACCTTAGCCCAAGGCCCCCAGCCAATAAACACTAACACAGCAAATACAGGCTGTAAGTAAGGTACAACATGCTGGAACTGTGAGATCAAGAGCAACAACTTTGAGAGCCAATAAGTCAGCATTGTGACAAGTGACTGTTAATCCAAAACAATAAATGCTTATCACAAATACGATTAGACACACTCTGATCAGATCTGTCGTTATCTCAACCCTTCCAGCCCCACGTTGGGCGCCAGAAAGAACTGTCGAGGTTTAAGTCCAGCCGTAACTCAGAAACACACAGCCTCTCTCCCACTCCCACCCCTGCTTCCTCCTCCCCCAGCTCCCAGAGGGATGAGGAGGAGAATCAAAAGAATATAACTCCCACGGGTTGAGGTAAGAACAGTCCAGTAACTAAGGTATAACACAAACCACTACTGCTACCACCAGTAATAATAATGATAAGGGAAATAACAAGGGAAGAGAATACAATCGCTCACCACCAGCTGACTGATACCCCGTCCGACCTGAGCAGTGATCTCCCCCTTCTGGGTAACTGCCCCCAGTTTATGCAGTGGGCATGACGTGCGGTGGTATGGAATACCTCTTTGGTTAGTTTGGGTCAGGTGTCCTGTCTCTGCTTCCTCCTGGCTTCCCCTCCTCCCTGGCAGAGCATGAGACTCAGTCCTAGGTCAGACTAAACATTACTGAGCAACAACTAAAAACATCGATGTTATCAGTGCTGTTCCCAGGCTGAAAGTCAAAACCACAGCGCTGCATCAGCTACTAAGAAGGAGAAAAATGACTGCTACTGCTGAACCCAGGACACAGAGGGAATTATACTGAAAGGGTTCTCTCTCCCCAGGCCGTGAGACAAGGCTGCCTCTGTGCATCAGCGGGGAAGGCATCGGACCCCAGCTCCGCTTCAACTTTGACCTGCTAGACATCGGGCAGGTTTTTGTTGGCTCAGCCCTCAGCTATGAGGTGAGCAGTAGGGGTTTGCAGGGATCGGGGTGGATCCTGACGGTTCCTGGGGCAGCAGTGATCCTCATAGACCTGCAGGATTTCTGGCAATTCTGGCAGTTGTGAGCAGGGAATATTTGACTTAATAGTCAAATTTGTGGGGTATCGTGGAGTCTAGATACTTTTGATGAGCTCTGAAAGTTGTGCAAGTTATTCATGAAATCCTAATCCCTGCTTTTCGGCAAGCTTCCTTTGAGATCAGCTGGGAGGCTTAATGCAAAAAACCAACCAACCAACCAACCAACCAACCAACCGAACTTGATACATGAAAGCCACACTGGGTCAAAAAGTTAAGTATTTAGACTTTTTTTTCAGCCCTAGGTGCACCTTTCTACTCTGGCTGTTAAAAAGCTGCTGTAACAAATTTACTGTGTTTGAACTTGAATCCATTGCAAATAGTTTTCAGATAAATAAAAAGGACATAAAAAGGACATGGAACTTTTGGAACAAGTCCAGAGAAGGGCCACGAGGATGATCAGGGGACTGGAGCACCTCCTGTATGAAGATAGGCTGAGAAAGTTGGGGCTGTTCAGCCTGGAGAAGAGAAGGCTGTGTGGAGACCTCCTAGCAGCCTTCCCGTATCTGAAGGGGGCCTATAGGGATGCTGGGGAGGGACTCTTCATTAGGGACTGCAGTGACAGGATAAGGGGTAATGGGTTAAAATTTAAACAGGGGAAGTTTAGGTTGGATATTAGGAGGAAATTCTTTCCTGTTAGGGTGGTGAGGCACTGGAATGGGTTGCCCAGGGAGGTTGTGAATGCTGCATCCCTGGCAGTGTTCAAGGACAGGTTGGATGCAGCCTTGGGTGATACGGTTTAGTGTGAGGTGTCCCTGCCCATGGCAGGGGGGTTGGAACTAGATGATCTTAAGGTCCTTTCCAAACCTAACTATTCTATGATTCTATGATTCTATGATGCTATGAAATGCATCCCACTGATTCCTGGGAGTCAGAGGAAAGCTGTCCAGCTCAGAGCTGTCCCTTGCAAAGAAGTTGGGAGTGCTTTCTCTTGCTGACCAGTCTTTTGCCATGCTTCAGACTTGGTGCATTGCTGGCTCTATAAAGAGCAAAGCATTTCTGGAAATAAAGTAAAGGAACCTTCTACATATTTGCCTTCTCCCATCCCCAACAACATCAAGTCTTCTGCAAAAACAAATGGCATTGAGCAACTCAGAGAGGTAGAGGATAATGCAATGCATCATGCCACATTTTCAAAAGCTTGAATGTGGCAGGGAAGGACACATTATGGTGTTTTCTTACCAAAATACTGTGTTCTCTTTGCATTTTTAATGCTGATACTTTACTGATTCTCTACATCAATTTATTATTTCCATTACTTAAGACAATGTGAATAAGCAGATGATATTGTTATAGCTGTACTAAGCAGTGAGACTGCAATTTGTAATTAAGGTATAAAACACATGAGAGGAGAGAGTAGTTTTCAAGTTACCATTGCAGAGTTTGAATATGTAAATATTCACAAAAATAAAAGAAAGGGGGGGGGGGGGGGGACACGGACACCTCTCTGCTTCTGACTCAATTTTTCTGACAGGTTTTGCAAGGACAAAAATTAGGTGAAAAAAATAAAAGAAAGTAGGTAGGTGCAAGGGAATGTCAGGATTTAACCCTGCAGCAATCAGGACAGCTTTGCTTGGAGTAGGTTTGTTAGTGAGGGGCACTATGCTCGTGCTGGTACTCAACAGACAGATGTGGGTGTTTCTCCGCAAATGAATCTCAGCAAATGCTGTGTAATTGTGTTACTTGTTTGAGGCAGTTGATTTCTCAACTTGGCTGGGTTCCAAGTTTGCTTTTTCTTCTAAATAACAGTGAGTTTGTAAATAGGTGAAGCTGCTGTACACCTTACTCTTGTCCTCTCTTCACATGCCTGCTTAAGCAAGGACTAAGAAAATATCATATCAAAATAAAAAAAAATAAACCTAAATTATATACTGCAGCAGAATAGGGGAGTGCTTCTGAAGTTGGTTATAGGGTATCCTAAGGTGTCTTCTACATGCAGTAAACTTGCTTGCTGCAATGGATGCTGAGTGTGGCAGGATCGGACTCATCTGGAGCCGAAGCAGTTATGTGATGATTCACTAGTAATGATGCAACTGTCCTTTATGGCTCTTAGAGATGGGTCTAAATCAACTTGGTGATGCTGAACAGGTCCTCTGCACTGCAAGTCAAAAGTGGACTACTCTGTGTCAGTGGAATAAACCCAGAGTGATTCTGTTTATGTGAACTTATCACTGCTTTACATGAAAAAACCCAAAGGCAGAACTTGTCATATTGTATTTTCTTTGGCTTCTGTCAAGTAGCAGCACACAGCATCTTCTGTCTTCTACAGATATTGTTTAATTAGAAAACAAGTTGTTTAATTAGAAAACAAATCAGCCTTCTCCTCATTTATTTCCATTTTGTTTTCTTGGTGCTGCAGGCAATCCTGCTTAACAAAGGAGCCATCGATGCTCCCTTCAGCTTGGTCCTTCCAGCTACAGCTCTGGGCTCCTGCTTCACTTTTACCCCGCAGGAGGGCATCGTTTTGCTGGGGGGATACCAAGTCATCCGGATCTCCTTCAGACCCACTATTCTGGGGCAGTTCACAGAAGAATTCAAGTTTAGCGTGGACAGATCCTCTGAGCCTGTGGCCTTGACTATCAGGTGAGGAGGGTTATAAGAGCTTGGTGGTCACGTTTGTAGCTATCTCTGGGTAATCATCTCCCACCTACCTCATTTTAAGATGGAGCAGAGAAAAAAGAGATATGCTAAGTTCTTAAGTGTTGGCTCTGATCCTAGCATCCCCACACTAAGAGCCAGAGCTTTTTAACCTTGAGTTCTGCCTGACCTTGACTCCTGCCTGACCTTGACTCCTTGCAACTACAACAGAAAGGAAATGTAATTGTCTGCAAGGGGGAATCATAATGTAGCTGCACCAGTCTCTGCAGGTGTGGCCTCGCCAGATGAGAACTGAAATGACAAGTCTAGATGGTGGAAATACAGATGACATTTTATGTGATGCAGGCGTTGCTTTAGTAAATTCTTATGCTGATTGCTGCCATTTCAGCCAAATGCTGCATCCTATTTTTGAGGAAGCTTCTGACTTAATTAAGTAGGAATATCCAGATAAGAATCAAGTGGCGTTTGCTAGAATGTGACTATCATTAGGCTATAGCTCACAGATATAAGATAAGCAAATACCCAGCTCTGAAACTCTTCTGGAATGGAATGATGGTAGAGAGAGAATACAGGGCCAGAGATCTGTGACAGCAATAACAGATCCTGTTGGGCAGCAGGTTATTCTTGTAACCCTATTTGGGAGGTCCAGGATTTGAAAGAAATTAGTTCTCTTGATTGCAGCAGAAGAAATATTGGTGGATACTTTGAGCAAAAGGACTGACAATTATAGAACCTTTGAAAGAATAGCAAATATTTTGCATGATGCTTGTGTATTCCTGTCTGCCCTTGAAGCTATTTCAAAAGCAGAGAGATTTAGCAGAGCCAATGTATCTGGCAAGCCATCAGGGGAAAACACTCGAGGTACAGTGTATTTAGGCTTGCCAACCAATTTTGATTTGATTTATGCATGGACACAAGATAAATGTTTACTGTGCTTTTACCTATCGGAGCAGTAACAAAAGCTGAAGGCTTTGCAGTTCTCTTTAACCAAGGCAATGTCTCGTCTGCCTTTGTCCTCACAGCGGCTGTGTCACTGGACCGACATTTCATTTTGATGTACCTTTCCTCTGCTTTGGTGATGTCTCCTTTGGTGAGTGTGCTCTGGGCCTCGACCATACATTGAAAGTGCTGTGCATACCAAAATGGAGCACTTCAACATAGGAACATCTGTCACTTGTGTTCCTCTGTAGGAGCCTTTAGGATGTTAAAACCAGGGCTGCTGGTTCCCTAGGCAGTGTTTTGTCATCATGAGATCATCATGTGTGGTGTCCCTCACAGTCAGCCCAGCCCCAGTCTCCCAGTCCTTGGCAACAGAATGACTGTGAAGGTCCTTGTCCCAGAAGGGTCCTGAGGATGGGACCACAGGAGAAGGGAGTTTAAGCCATCTACTAGCTTATAGCTGCTCTGGGTAAATGTTCCTGTTGTAAGGCAAGAGCAGCATTTACCCACCTGACCTTTAGTGTGAGAAGTTAATTAGTGCTGTGAGGGCACTTTGTTATCACCTCCCAGGTATTATGCCCAAACAACAGCTCTGCATCAGGCACCAATGTCCTCAGAGACTTGGCTCCTCCTTCCCCACCAAAAGCCCAGCTCTGATGACAGGGCCAGTGGGTGCACACCCAGGGCATCTCCGTTGAAATTCACATTCTGGTATTCCATATCGGTCTCACAAAGGACTTTTTACTGAGATGGTCTGAAGTTTAAACGTGAAATCAATTGTGGACAGATTAAAGGGCCGTTATCATTCTGTGCCCAGGATGCCTCTGTTTTCATGCTGTCCATGGACTTCTAAAGAAAACTTACTAACTTTCCTGAGCAGCATCCCCACATCCCCACTTTGGCACTCCTTTTTTTTCTTTTGAATATCTAAAACACAAGAAATGCACCAGGCAGAAATGTGGTCATGTAATAGGAGAGTCATCCTACTTAATCTGATTTCATTAATAAGGCCTTCTCAGCTGAAGGCACCTATTGTATTTTTTGCAACTGCTGCTGACTGTTGTCTGCAGGTTTGCCTCCAGTGAAGTGGGCCGTGAGCTGTCACGGGCTCAGTCTTGGTTGTCCCAAACCAGGAGATGCATCGAGGTTCCTGTCTGGAGAAAGTGCTTTAGAGTGCTCTGCATCATGCTGTGGCTCCCAAGTTCATCCTTCCTTTCCTTTCCTGGGTCATCCCTTTGATGCCAACATACTGCTTTTATCTCTTGAAAACTGTGGGAGTGTTTGTGGAGTTCACAGGGACTTTTCCGGATTGACTTTTCAGAGTAAATGTTCTGGATGCACCGTCATGGTTGAGAGGGAGTTGGTGCTGGTTTGGGGGAGGTGAGAGCTCCTCACAGTTAGAGAGAGACACTTGCGGTGTTCAGCGTCACACAGAGTGGGCATTTCTGTGTGACAAGCGTAGAAGGGAACTTAATTGAGGACGACTTCCCCACAGAGCTTCTCAATCGGCTGTAATTGCCGTTGAAAGGAGGCAAACTCCAAGCGCAGTTTCATCACAGCAGGATGTCCGCCCCAGGAATCAGGGGGTAATAAACTGCTGTTGTGTCCTTTTCCCAGGCTTTCCTCGCACCCTGTGCTGCCGCCTCACTAACACTTCCCCAGTGCCCTTCAACTTCAACCTTCGCATTCCTGGGGACGGCTCGGGAGCACCCAGCGTGACCAGTTTTGCTCAGGTGTCAGACAGCACTGGTCCGTCGTGGAGAAAGCCAGCACGAGGTGCCAACAAGCCAGCTGAATTTACTATCAGGCCCTTGACAGGGACCATCTGCTCCAAGGGACACTTGGATATCCAGGTACGGGAAGAGTCCAGCCCTGCGTGCTTCAGAGGTGGAGCTGGAGCTTCAGTGATGTTGAGGGGGCTTTAGCACTGCTGGCTCTGAGCATCATGCGATTAAGAGATGTGCACTAGTGTTGGGCTCTACATCTGCCCTGGCAACCGCAAAGTGTATTCAGTAATTCAGATATTGTCCAAAGACTTCTGTTACTGCCAGAGACTGTGCTCTACACGTGAACCAGCAGAAGAGTTAAAGGCAAACATCAGAGAACCCTAGGCTGTTTTGGGTCGGAAGGGACCTTACAGCTCATCCAGTTGCAACCCCCTGCCATGGGCAGGGACACCTTCCACCAGATGAGGTTGCTCCAAGCCACGTCCAAGCTAGACTTGAACAGCGCCAGGGATGGGGCAGCCGCAGCTTCTGTCGGCAACCTGTGCCAGGGCCTCAGCACCCTCACAGGGAAGAACTTCTTCCTGATACCTCATTTTCCTAATATCTACTAAATCCTCCCTTTCCTTGCTGTGGAACGAGATCTGGAGGGCTCTGCGTATGGACGATGGGTTTGGGGAGTGATGAAGTATTTGATGCTCTTGTCTTCCAGGTTACCCTGTGCTCCAACACCGTGAAGAGATACAAGCTGGCCCTGGTGGTCGATGTGGATGGTGTTGGCAGAGAGGTGTTATCACTGCCCATCAGAGCCAGGTACCAGCGCTTCCCTTGCAGCCCGTCTTCTTTCGCTGTGCATCTGCCACGAGCAAGTGGTGCTGCCTTGCACAGAGCTGGCTGGCTCCAGCTCCAAACGAGGAGCGTTGCTCAATGAGCTAGCTGTGCCCAGCTAGACAGGAGAAGAGCAGCGCATGGAAAGCAGTCCATGATGAGCAGCACTTGTGCTCAGCCACAGGCACGGCCCAGAGCCTTTTCCTACAGGAAACTGTGATTCTGTTCCCTATTGGCCTGCTCTGGGGGCTTGAGGTGTCATGTTTCCAAAGGGCCGCCTCTCCTCCTTCCTGCAAGCGTTGGACTTGTGCTGGGTTGTGACCAGAATGCAACGCTGGTTTGGGCTACAGCGAGCAGCTGCTGCAAGCTGTTGTCTGTCTCAGTTAAGGAGGGGGCGTGCAGATGGGTGAGGGGCTTAGGGCAGGAGTGGTGAGGGAAAAGTAAAGGTGAGATCTTCTGAAAGACAAAGCAGGCCTTGGTGTGGAAGGTGAGCTCAGGTTTTTGTGCTTCCCTCTGGCTCTGTTGAGCATTGATGTTCTCAGAGTTAAGCTAAAAGTTGTTCTTGCTTCAGGCAGATTCAGGCCTGTTGTGCTGCGGTGGGCGTCAGTTCAATGGCAAGAGGGATGCAGCTCAGCGGTGCTGTTCCCTCTCCCAGACAGAGTCGCGCAGTCAGTGCGTGGGCTGCAGTTGTGTAGAACAAGTGCAAATGGGAGCAGCTGGTGTGTGGACCCGTGGGGAAAGGACCAAGGCAGCCACAGGGCGTGGGAGAGGGTTACGGCTGACGGCACAGGGCGCTGCTCCTCGGTGGGAAAGCTCCCTCAGAGCTCACACCTTGCTGGGGCCACTGAGAGGGTCCTTGCAAGCCTCCTGGGGCAAAGGAGGGGCAAAGCTGACCTGGGACAGGGCAGCGTGCTCTGCCTGGGCACTGAGCAGCTTTTGTGATGCTGAGACTCGGGGTCTGCCCCTCTTTCGCAAGAGGTTGTTGGGTGAAAAGAAATTAAAGGCTGTTTGTCACTGTAGGGGTATCAGATGTCTACTTGACGGTGACAAATGTGTCTGCTCCATTTGGTGCTCATTGAGAAGTAAACAAGCAAGCAACACTGTCTCAGAACCTAATTCCCTTTTGCTCATCTCTCTGCCTAGATGTGGCATTCCCCCGCTGCGAGTGCTCCACCCGGCTGTGACATTTGGACGATGCTCTCTCAAAGTCCCTTATCAGCAGATGCTGACCCTTGTGAACGACAGCAACCTGCCAGGCTGCTACTGGGCTCTTCCTCAGGTTTGCCATCGCATCCGCCTCTTGGCTCCAGTGTCAGCTAGGGGTTTGTTGTTAGGGAAACAACAGGCTTGGTTAAGATGTTGCTGGTTTGTATTCAAGCCTAAAGGTTTGCTGGGAACAGGAAGCTACCTGAATATCAGCTTGAGGAAGCAGTTTAAACTCTCCAGGAAGGAGATTATATTCTAGTCTTCAGGATGCTTTCAATGCAGGAGAGCTTGCAGGGTTGTGAAAAGCTGCTGCAAGGAGGCTGCCGGCACGGGACGGGGGGTTGTGGAGGCAGCAGCTTTGAACCCCCTCAGGATGCTGAACCCATACATGCCTTGCATCTTGAGTTGTGCCTTTCTGCTTCCTCCTAGGGATTTTTAGGCCCGTGTGTGAGTTGCCGTTGTGGTAGATGTTAAAGAGTTGAAAGTTTCCTCAAAGGTCGCTCTGAAGTCGTGCTTGATTCTGTCCCTTACAGGAGAACAAGGATGCTGCTGCTGTGTGGTACTCCAGCCCTGAGCCCCGTGGGATTATCCAGCCTCACAGCTCGGTGGAGATCCCGTTCACACTGGAAGTCCAGGTGACAGGAGAGCAGGACACCGTTGCTCATGTTGCGGTGTTTGGGAGTAAAGAATCCCCACTGGTGAGTGCTGGGGCAGACCTGCAGCTTTGTGCCTCTCATCTTGGTGGCGTGTAAAGCGTGTAGGGGATCTTCCAGGGAAAATGATCTATGGCTGTTGTCTACAAGGAAAGAAGGGATTCGTGGCATAAGCAACACTAATGCCTGGAGGAGAGGGAGGCTGGTATCCCCTTAGGTGGTGTGTCTGACACTTGCGTGTGTCTGTGTGGAAGTGTCTGACACAGCATTTAATTACGGGGATGTGAGGCAGGATAACAAGCTTAACCTGAAACCCCGAGCTTTGCTGAAAGTCAGGTCCATCATGTGTGAGCAACAGCCATCCATCAGATGTCCTTGCCAAAAGCCCCACCAAGGACACCAGAGTCTCCACAGGGCTTGCATCTGGAGCACAGGGTCTTTCTTTGTCCACCAAGCTTGGAAGCGGATGAGGCAAAGCCTTTGTGGGCTGAAGCCTGCTAAAAGATGTAGTTCGCAACAGCAGCAATGACAACAAAAACTGAGAACAAATTTAGTTCAACTTCAATTTAAAATGATACTAACTTTTGAAGCAGCTGTTTTAAAATGTCTTGTCTCTCTGAGCATGGAAAAGGATGGCTTCATCTGGCTGAAACTGAGAATGAATCTAGTTAATGAAGCTTTTGCCCTTGGGCTAACAGTTTTTAGTTTCAAAGTTCGCCCTAACTTAATCTTTTGGACGTGGAGGTGAACGTGAATAACCACTTTTTTAACTGTGATCTTTTGCCACAAAGGGTGAGCATTTCAAACCCCCTGCCATGGGCAGGGACAACTCACACTAAACCATGTTACCCAAGGCTCTGTCCAGCCTGGCCTAGAACACTGCCAGGGATGGAGCATTTGCCACTTCTTTGGGCAGCCTGTCCCAGTTCCTCACCACCCTCACACTAAAGACCTTCTTCCTTATATCTGACCTGAACACATGGGACTGAGTGACCCTGTGCCCGGTCAGTCCATCCTCAAGGCGCTGCGCTCGTGCTGGGCTGCTGCTCGCAGCCAGCAAATGCTGGTCAAAACCTGGCTGGGTGTTGCCTGCACAAATGGGAGTTTCTGGGTGTCATTTTCTCTGGCTCTGCCTTATGGCTTGAGTGCAGCTTCAGGAGTTCCCTGGTAGCTGACTGCTGCAGAGCTTTCAGGGCCAGCAGAACCACCGCTGTCCTGTTACACATCCTGTGCATCACCTGATGCAAACCTGAGCTCAGGGGAATGGCTGGTTTTTATTCCAGAAAGCAAGATATTGCAGCGTCTCAGAGTGGTTTGGCTTGGAAGGGACCTCAAAGCTCCTCCAGTTCAAACTCCCTGCCACAGGCAGGGACACCTTCCACTAAACCTGGTAGCTCCAAGCCACATCCAAGCTGGCTTTGAACAGTACCAGGGATGGGGCAGCCTGTGCCAGCCATAGCTCCTCTGGGCAATCTGTGCCGGAGCCTCACCACCCCTCACAGGGAAGAACTCCCCAGAGCTATCTCTTCTCCAGGCTGAACAGCTCTAGCTCTCTCAGCCTGTCTTCAGGAGATCACACACAACCCCACCCCCCCCGTCAATTTAGAGCCATTCTTCCTTGTTCTGTCCCCACAGGCCCTTATCCAAAGCCCCTCTCCAGGTTTCTTGTTGGCCCCTTTAGGCACTGGAAGCTGCTTTAAGGTCTCCCTAGAGCCTTGCTTTCTTGAGGCTCTACAAGCCTGGTTAAGGCTTGGGGTGTTTGGAGCTGGGGAGATCCAGCCAGACTGAATAAATTCTCATTGGTTTTAGTGATGTGAGAAGGGGGCTTATCAAAAGGATCCCCATTCCTCCTCCACTAGTTTGTGCCCCTTCTGCAGGAAGAAACTTTTGGGTCTCAGGCTGTCAACAGAAAAAATACTGCTGGAATGATGCAATTAATAATGAATGTCTCAATGCAAGAAAGAACTAATCCCAGGAATGCACACAAGCAGAAATGAGAGGCAGCTAGCTTGCATGATCTCTACTGTGCAGAGGAGCTTTGCTTCCAGGCTGTGCTGGTTTTGACAGGAGAAGCTTTCGGAAGGTTGAAGAAGTTGCTGTGCAGTGTGGCCGTGCAGCCGCAGCAGTCAGGGAGGGTGGTTTATGGCGTGATGGAGCAGTAGAAGGAGCAGGCGTAGGCACAGGGTAGAGGAAGGAGAGCTGACAGCGTGGAGGAGGTGTGAAAAGCATGCATGGGAGATGGGGGTTCTGTATCCCCTCATAATGGGATCTAGTGGCTTTCCGATCCAACAGTTCCATGCAGGAACTGATCACTCACAAGAGCAGGTGCCACCTTTGCTGCCAGCCTTCATTTTGCTGCAGCCTCCCAACCCTGATTTGCAGGGCTACTCTGAAGAGCCAGCTTTGCTTCTGACTTGTGCTGGTTTTCACAGTTGTAGCTCTGAGAATGCTAAAGAAGTTCCTGTGCAGTGTGGCTGTGCAGCAGCAGTGGTCTGGGAGTGTGGTTTGGGGCCAGACTGAGCAATAAAAGGAGCAGCTGTCCAGTCATTGTAGACTTTCCCTGTTGTTTTGTTCTTTTTCCTGCCTGCCTCCTGGAGCAGAAAATCCATTTACTGAGCACTGGCGAAGGACCAGTTGTCCACGTGCACCCAAGTGAGATAAATTTTGGCAGCATCCAAGTTCTACAAGATGCTTCCCGAAGCCTCCACCTCTGCAATCAGTCTGTCATCCCTGCATCCTTCTCGGCAAAGATGGTAAGTGTCGCTGGGGCTGTTTTCCAGTGCAAGTGACTGGCCCATAGCAGCCTGTGACTGAATTCTTTATTTCTATGCAACATTTCCACATCCCTGAGACGTGTCTGAGAGAGAAAGCAAGATGTTCCATCCCAGTGGAGCAAGAGAAGCCTGGCTCTGGGGGCAGTTGTAGCTGGGGCACCCGTCAGTAAAGCAGAGTTTGCAGAGATGTTTGAGCAGAAAGGAGCTCATTTCTGCAAGTTCTCCCTTTATTCTGTGGAAGGCGTTTAGCTGTGAGAGTCTTTGTTTTTGGAACTGAGAGGTCTGTCCTCAAGGTGCTTACGGTGAAGTGGGTTTCACACCTCCCTGGGGGTGAAACCAGCTGGGTTGTTGGCCAGAAGTAGACTCGTAAGGGCTGTGTACCTGCAGAGCCTGTGGGCTCTGTAGCGTTGTAGAGCGTGTGGCTGCAGAAGGAGGCTGTTTAATTCCTGGAGGCCGTGTGGTGGAACAGGCTGCGGAGCAGAAGGAGGTTGTGGGATCCTCTGACGGGCTGATGCGGGCGGGAAGAGCTGGTGTGCTGGGGCTGGGGGGTGCTCCCCAGCGGAGGGGAGTCTGTGAGGGGCTTCAGAGGAGGTTTGTTCTGGTGCAGGCTGGGTTGTTGAAGTTGTGGAGCTGCTTCACCCAGGCCTGTCGCTGGGGACTTGGTTGTGTCCGCGCATGGAGCAGCCAGCAGTGTGTGAGAGCAAAGGCTCAGCCCCCTGGGCAAGGAGGAGGGGGCTGAATTTCCCTCCTGCTGCTTTTGCAGCTGTTTGGGGGTTCAAGAGACCCTCAAAGTGGGAGATTCCCAGGCAGGTTTCTTTGTCCGCACCATAAAAATCTGCTTTCCATCTCTGCAAAGAGCAAGCACCCCAGTGCCCTCAGCAGCTGCCTCCTTGAGTGCCCTTTCTGACTTGCTGGTAACCAAAGCACTTGTTACTCTGCTCGTCAGGGGAAAGCAAACATGTCCTATTGTGCTGTGCCTGTTGGCAACTGAATTACAGAGGCTTAGAAGTCTTCAAGACGGCTGTGCTTCTAGAAGCAAGCTGAGAGCTTTTCCCAAAGGAAAAGCAGGGGCAGTTTGGTTATGAAACGTTGTGCTTGGCAACAGCTGGCCAAGCCGTAGCCGTGTCCTGGAGAACCGCGATGTGCAGAGTGGTGTCCCTGACCTCCCCAGCCTGGCAGGGAGGGCAGATGCGATCGGAGGGGTGAGCTGTGGACAGGGAACACGAACGGAGACAAGCTCTGCCCCTTGATTCTGTGAAACATCCCCTTGCTGGTGCTCGGGGCAGAGGCTAAACCGCAGTGGTCCCCACGCTTGTGCTGAGGAGATGCTGATGCTGAGGAGCCAGGAGGAGGCCGGTTGGTGGTGGGAGCAGGTAGCCAGCCTCAGGCTCTGATCTCCTCCTCGTGCAGGGCTCGGGGTGCTTTTGGGCTGTTTCCTGGCGCTGGCTGTTTGTGTGGATAAGGAGCAGCTTTGAAATGAAGAACAGAGGGTCCCCCGCCACCAGGAATGCTGAACCACCCAGGACAAGGCTCTGCACCCAGCCGGTGCAGGACGGGGTTTATTTCCCCTTCATGAGCAGCCCTACGAGGACAGTGGGTCAGCCTGACAAAGTGGGAATGCTGTTGTTAGAGCTATGGCTCTTGCTAGAGCCACGGCTTGATCAAGCGCAGCTGCGTTTGTAATGTGGTGTTCTGCTTCCTCTGTCACTTGTGCAAGGCCAGAGTGACCAGATCACTTCAGTGAATCAGCTGTAAGTAGCTTCAAGAGAACTGACTGGTGTCTCCTCAGTCATCCCTTAGGGCAGCTCTCCATCCCTTCCTCCCTCTCTCCTTCCCTCCCTCCCTCTATCCGTCAGCTGCGCACTGGTGTCCATTGTAAGCAGACTGTGGAAGCTTTTGTTCACGATGGACGTCTGTGCTGGGATAAGATTCTGACTGTTGTGGTGAAGTTCTGAAGTGATTGATCCCAACCCTTACTGGTTCCTCAGGAACTCTGATGTCCAATAGTATAAGAAGCTCCTACGGGGTCAGAAATAGCCACTGCCTTTGTGCATCGAATGCATGCAGCTATGGCATCGTTTTCCGGCACACTCAAGGATAAGCAAGTAGCAGAGATGTTATCAGAGGTTGGGTATTTGTCTGGAAAGTGGGGGGATTTTGTAGCGTGGTTCCAAGAGGTTTCTTGTCTGTGGGACACAGGCTGGACTGGGGGCAGGCAAGCTGACCTAGAAAGCCAAGAGAAAGTGTCTCGGCAGAGCCTTGTGGCCCTGGCAGGTCTCCTGTTCAGCACTGCGCTGTGCTGCCCCTTGGAGCCAGAGCAGATGCTGAGTGAAAGAATGAGGGGAGGCTGCAAATCCTCCTCCCCTGACACGGGCTGTTGGCCTGGCTGGGACAGCAGGGCTGTGCCGGGTCACCCCAGGGAGTTGAAGGTCTGGCTCCGTCGAGACGCCCATCCTCACTCCTCAGGAATAGTTTCTGGGGTACAATTTTCTGGCGGGCTTGTTGCCAAGCTTTGATAAGTGAGCTTTGTGAGGGAGCAGACTCGCAGATTCACCTTTGGAGCAGTGCTCTCAGGGCTCCTTTCCAAGCGAGCTGCCCTGTGTCAGCATGAACCCGAGAAGTCGTACGTGAATGTCAGTGGAATCTTCCCAGCCACTGGCTTGGTGTGACCGTGTTGTCTGGGCAGCCCTTGGCTGGTGGCAGCCAGGTCCGTGGTTTGCATCCTAAATGAGTGTTTGGTTGTCTTGCAGGCTGGCGAAAACTCGTGCTGGAGTATTGGACCCAGTCAAGGAGTGATCCCTGCCAAGGCCGAGGTGTCTGTGGTTGTCACTGCAAATTTGGATGACACGGAGCAATTCAAGGACGAGGTGGTGCTGTTCATTGAGAACAGTCGTGCCTGCGTCATCCCCGTCCAGGCTGTTGGCGTTGGCACCACGATTGTCGTTGACAAACCCTTTGGCCCGGAGCTCAAGCTGGGCCCCTGCTTCAGGTAGGGAATCTCTCGGCTCCCACTTCCCCATGGGCTCAGCAAGGAGGAGTTCTGCTGCAGTCCCTCAAGCTTCTTCAGTGCTCAAGGTCCTGGCTCTGCTTCCCTGAAGCCACAGGGGTTCCTTTAGAAACATTTGATGGCCATCTGAAAGTCGTTAGGTACTCTGAAAAGCCACCCAGCTGCAGACCAGTTGCTAAATTGTTGCTGCTAAATTATATCTTTAGTCCTAATCCATTTATTTCCTCACTTTATGGAAGAAAGATTTGGAGGAAAAGAGCAGGTCCTGGAAGCCTCCAGCTGGGAAATGCTGCCTTGCAAGTATAACGAGGTTTCTCTTTGCAGTGATATTGCTTGCTTTCCCATTCGCTCTGGAGTATCATCTCAGAGCAGCAGCAAGCCTGGGCAGTAGCTTGTTAGCAGCTCCTCGACTGAATGAATGGTGCTGGTTTATTTCTACCTCTGCCGGGGAGCCCTGGAGGAGCAGCAGAATTTCTTTGCCCTGTGTCACTCCCCAGTTGGCTCCTCTACCGCACTCCGTGCCCGGTTGCTCTTTATTAGGCATGGTGGCTCTTTCCTGGTTTCTCCTGCCTGCTTTGCGAGGCACGGGCAAGCGAGGGTGGGTGCAGGACCAGCCCTGGAAGGGGAAGGAAGTGTGGAAGTCTGCTGAGGTGGAGTGGGATGAACAAAGAGTCTGACTTGAAATCGCTGAGCTGGCAGGAGAGGATTCACTGCTCCCAACGCTTGTGTCTGAAAGCAGGCATGTTCTTAAAGACAGGAGAAAAAAAGTGCTGTTTGCCTTGTGTTGGAGACCTCCTCAGGCAAGAAGAACCGTCTTCTTGGGGTGCCTCTTCCTTTCTCTGCCTGCAGAGGGGGTCCGTGGTGCTCCGATACCTGAATTCTTGGGGCAGAAAGAGCAGGTTAATCCTACCTTAAGCACTTGGGACAGATTTGGAGAGGTAAAATAGGCAGCCACGAGCTGTCCACGTAAGCAGGGCCATTGCAGGGAGGTTGGTGCTTGTCCGGAGTTTGCTGCGCTCAGTGTGGCTGCACAGGGTGGCTGCACAAGGGAGGGGACAGCGTCCATGTGATTCACGTACTTGTCTTCTGCCGCCCTTCATGTCTTTGCCTGCGGGCTGAGTTTGGAGCTATTGCCATTGCTGTCGGCTGCCCGCAGAGGGTGGTACGCTGGGGGCAATGAGGGTTGGATGCTCCCTAAGAGACGCCTCAGAGGCATGAACAACAGGTGCCAAGGGGAAGGTGGAATGGCAGCGAGGCTGTTCCTGCCCCCACTTGCATCTGGGGCAGGCTGTGTACGAAGCTCTTCCTTGCTGGCTGCAAGCAGAGCAGCTGGTGGATGGTGACAAACCTAGGGGCAGCCAAGGTCTGCCTTTTGGTGAAGCTTTACGCTCGGTCAGCCTTCTTGGAGGTGGTTTTGTTGCCGAGTGTGCAATCAGGTCGTGCCCTCAGGGTGCTGACTCTGGGTGACCCCTGGCAAATAGCAGCTCCCCTGCCATTTTGTGTTTCTGCTTCTCCTCTAGCCTGGATCCCTGCTGTTACCGCTTCAAGATGACAAACAAAGGACAACGCACCCATCTGCTCTATTGGACCACAGAAGGTGGCACTACACTTGAGCAGCGCAAGCATCTCCCTCCCGTCAGGAACACCAAGGGCAAGGTTTCCTCCTGCGGCCCCGTGTTTAAGCTTCAGCCGCTGAGGACGGAGCTGATGCCTGGCCAGACAGCGGAGATGGTGCTGGAAGGCTCCTGCGGCACCCCCCAGGTGAGTTCCGTCCGCATCAGGGCATTTCTGCAGCCCCTTGACATTTGCTCCTAGAGTTTGAGAGGTGTTTTAAAGGATTGCCTCAGTGGTAGCTTGAGGAAGACTTGATTTCTCAGCTGGTTGACTCCGATGGGACTGTCCCTGTGCAGTCCTGAGCCCGTAAGGCTTTGCTGAAGGGGGAAGAAGGTACCGGAAAGGAAATGAAGTGGTCAGGCCACTGGTGAGGGTGTCTTGCCTGGAAAGCCAAATGGGCATCTGTGAGCTCAGCCGTGGCTACCTGGCTCCTGCAGTCCAAGCCAAGACCCTGGGATTGGGTTTTCCACCTTCCCTGGGTCTTGAGAACTTCACACTCTTGAGGTTGGTTAGAAGCCCAAGACCCTGCGTTGCACGTGCAGCACAGGTGATTCTGAAGTGTGTAGGCTCTGAGGAGGAGTTGGGTTGTGGTGGTGTGTCAGAGGGAAGGGAGAGGAATAAAGGGAGGAATGTGGGGAAGTGAAACCATGAGGAATGAGGAAAAGTCTTGGATGTAAGAGCATCCAGCTTAAGGAAAGGGTTTTCATGCCAAGTGGAAGACGTCTGTTTCCTGGGGAGGTTTGGTTTAAAGCCAGCTCTCGGAGGACACAGTACATCCTAGGAAGGCAGGCTGGCTGTTTGGGGTTTTCCCACGGATCCTTTCCACTAAACTTCCAAGGGAGGATTTGCTGGCATTGATCCTTCCATCACCTGTTTCCCTTCATACCGTCTGGTTTGGTTTTTTGAATGAGTTCCTAGAGCTCTCAGTAAGCATTTTGCTTGTCAGTGGGACAAATCAAACCAATAATCATTTGTGGCAGGGATTCTTGTGACAGCTGTAGGCAGCACAAGACTCCTGAGGGCCTTTTGTGGCGGTTGGGTTGTAACATCAGGGACATGTGAGTGCGGAAGGAAGAGGATGCAGCATCTAAAGAAGAGAGAGCTCCTGAGGAGACCAATGGCTGTAACTTCCTGCAGTAATGGGGTCTGTGGGTGGGTGGCTCACAGCTGCAGTATGTTTTCTGGACACCCTGATAACACCCCCTGGGTGCCGTGTGACTCGCATGCAGGTGGTGAAGGAGAAGCTGCTGTGTCACGCCATCGTGGGCAAGGAGGGAGTGAAGAATCTGATCATGCAGGTGGACGTCACGTGCGAGTTCATTGCTCCCGCCCTGCAACTATCCAGCAGAGAAATCCCTTTCCGGGTGGAGAAGGTGAGTCTCTGGATTGCATGCTGGCACTGACTGGTGTGGCTGGGGTGTGCCTGTGTCCAAAGGAGGAAGCTCAAGAGCTTCTCCAAGTCCACAGAGCTTTGGCTGTTGATTGAAGCCAGGCCAAGCTTTTGTCGTGAATGGCGAGCTCGTTCTTTCACCCCTCTGGGGCTGGGGACAGTCTCCACGGCTCTATTCTGCCCTTCTTGATGTGGAGAGGGAATTGAGCTGCTGAGCCAAGGGCACGGGCTGAGATGTGGGAGCCGTGAGAGCAGCGTGGGCTTTGGAAGAGCCACCTCGTGTGCTGGGGCTGCAGGTGGAGAGCAGATCCCTGCTCACTCTCCCTGAGCTGGTGGTGAAAGGAGTGAGGATGCTGCTAGAGATGAGGCTGTTCTCTAACTTCACCCAGGTAAAACTGAGATTACAGCTGCTCTGCCGAGGGGGAGCATGGCCCCTTCTCGAGAGACACCAGTGTCTGTACTCAGGGTTTTGAGGATCTTCCAAGGCGTGGTGACGTCTGAGCAGCGATCGTGTAGGGAAGCTGAGAAAACCTGCCATTCCTGTCAACTCCTCAAGCTGATGAGGAAAAACTGGCGTCTCTTGTGCCTCTTTGCCTTCCCTGCTGTCGCTGTGGATGCTGCCTCTTTGCCTTTCCCAAGCCTCACCTTCTTCAAAGGACCCACGGGTGCCCTTCAGCTGCAGTGATGAGAGCACCAGTGCAAAGTGTGTGCCCTTTAGTGTCTGGATCCCGACTCCTGCATCATCTTTCCCCCTCGTGCCAGGTGTCTGAAAGAGAGCAGATAGCTCTTGATTTAGTTTCTGTGGTTTCAGGTCTCTCCTCCGGTTCCCAGGCTTCCGGAGAAGCCCAGATCCTGCGAGCAGGCAGTTCACATCTAATCAGAAGCTTTTCAGCTCCCCCTGCTGTCTGCCTGGCGTCTGCTTGATGCCACATGCTCCCATGTATTGAGTGCTACGACACTGCAGGAGTTGGATGTCAATACATCCAGAATTAGTTTCCCAACCACTGTCTAGGTTAGCTAAACCCTGCCGGAAGCCCGGAGCAATGCACGGACAGGAGGAAAAGGCTTCGGCTGGGCTTAGCTTTGAGACTGCAACATCTTGTCACTGGAGCAGGGGCAGCAGGTTGCGGCCAGACTGTTGAGGTTTGGAGCTGTCTGCGTGTGCCCGTAATTGCTCAAAGCTGACCTCGGGCTGCTGCAGGCTCTCCGCTGCAGGCCTGGTCTCCTGTGAGCAGCATCACTGCTTTACGGGCCTGGCAGAGCTGATAAGGTGGTAAGAAAGTACTGTATGTGAGTGGAAATGGCCTTGTGCCTGTGTGTCCTCTCTGCCCAGGAGAGGACACGCAAGTGGAGCCAGACTGGGTTCACTTTCTGGTTTGGATCTTGCTGACGCAGCTGCCTCCTCTGGGGGCCTGCTCCCTCATCTGTAGGCGAGCCTGTTTGCCTGTCCCCTGGGGGATGCTGTGGGTTCTAAACATGAAAGCGTCTGATACAGTTGGAGGACAAACTTTCCAGAGGGGTAGAAACCAATCAAAAGAGTAAATAGAGATGGATGCGCTTTTGGGGTTGGGGAGGAAGTCCATGGCCGCTTCAAGGTCCTTTTTTCTTGTCTCCTGTTTCTGTAGCACCCCGGTGATGTCCTGACTCTTCAGTACAAGCCTCTCTCTTTAAAGAACATCTGCTGCCTGCCCCTCACTGTGGTCCTTGCCTTAGAGCAGCCCTTCTCCATCTGCAGTGCGGACCAGCAGCCTCTCCCTGCAGATGCTCAGGTGAGCAGCCCTGGACCTTCTTGCTGCTGAGCTTTGAAGAGGGATGAACGTGGTGGTGTTTCTCTGTTGGGAGGTCTTCCAGCAGGGAAGTGTGTTTCTGTAGAGTCTGCAGTAAACTGGGCCGAGCTAAATCAGATGTAAAATGAGCTGCTGAAGGAAACAGAATGCCATCTGAATCGGGAGGAGACCTCCTGGCTTGAAGAGAGGAGGAGGAGGGAGCAGGTCTGGGCAAGCTGTAGGAAAGGTGCCTCCTGGAAAGCATGCCAGCTCTCTAGCAGCCATCCTCAGATAACGTGGGGAGCAGCTTGCTGTCTTTGAGGGCAGCCCTGCCTTTGGGAAGGCTGAGGTAGGCTTCTCCAGCTGCTGTCTGGCTCCTGCCCTGGTGTTTGCGGAAGGTGTTGGGCATGGGCTCTGCGAGGCACGTGTTGTCATAGGTCCAGCCACCGTTTCTGTGCCTGCCAGTGATCAGCGCCTGCATGGGTGAGGCTGCAAAGCCACTGTGCTTGTGCTGCAGGATGAAGGAGTTCCTCCAGAGTCAGGGCGGAGGCCTGGATGCCAGAGTGCTGCTTTGGTTGTGTTTAGCACGTGGCTTCTGGGGATCCAGAATTGAGGAGACCAGTGTGGATTTCCTCTTGTATTGGTGCAGAGCACAGAAGCGTGAGCCTCAGCTAGCTTCAGACAAAAGTGTGGTGCTTGGTCAGACGCTGTGAAGAAAATGGAGGATGAAGGGAGAAGCTCATGTTGGGGTCACACGTGGAACATTTTCTCTTCATCTCCTTGCAGCCCACGAAGCTGAGGAGAGGGGAGGAACTTCAACTCTGCGTCGCATTTAACCCTGCTTACGAGGAGGACTTGCTTATCCGGGCAGCAGAGAAGGCTCTGAAGATCAGGTTCCTGGAGCATCCTCATGAAGAGCAGGTCACCGTTCGGGGAGAAGTCTACTTCCCGAATCTCCAGCTCCAGACCACGGCCCTGGACTTTGGCTGCATCTTGAATGACACCAAGGACGTGCGTTACATGGAGATGAGCAACTGCAGCCCGCTGGTTGTCCAGTACCACTGGTCATTCCTGAAGGACAGCCAGGTGAACCCAGTGAGGTATGTGCACCTTTCCCTCTCCTGGAAGCTCTACTTCCTGCTGTCCTGTTTGTGGTTTGCAAAGGCCGAGGCCGTTTGCCTGATCTGCCAAATTGTTTTCAACCTTGCCTTGAGGAAATCCCACCTCTCAGCTGTGCTCAGCCAAGGTGCTCAGGGAATAGGTGATCTGCGCCAGTTTGATGCTGGGAAGGAGACAGCATTCTCCAGCCAAGCTGGGACTGTAGGACACTGCTGACCCTTTTCACGTAGCCCATAAGCTGGAGTCCTGCTTTATCTCTGCAGCTACGGAGCCATGCTTCGGCACTTGGACAAGCAGATGTAGAAGGTGACCTCTTCTCCCGCCCTGCTAAGCCCACCTGTTGTCATTTCGGACTAAGATCCTACCCAGGCACTGCCACCAGAGTGACACGCTGCTGTCCCAGTCCCTTGCTCTGCTTTGCTGTAGCCCCGGATGGCTTCCTGGGGGCAGGAAGGCTGATGTAGAAAGCTGCTTTCTCAGAGCTTCTTGGCCTGAGGCAAACAGCCCCTCGAAGCGAGCGTTCATCTGTTGAACTGCACGTCACATTCACAGAAGAGCTATTTAGAGTTTTAGAGAGGAATGGCAGGTTCTGCTGTGGCTTTAGGTCCAGCTGTAGGTGCTGGAGGGAGCCCTTGTATGGACATCCCTGGGGAGGAGGACCATCCAGTGGTGGTCTGTGGTTTCCAAGCCCAAGAGCAATCTTGTAGTGGTGCTGAAGCCCATCTAGAAGCACATTCCTAGTGTTCCTCCTGCTGTGGCTTCTCTGCATGGTACAAAAGTGTGGTGTAGGCAGTTTGAAGGACAGCAGCAAACGGTTTTCTGTAATGCCCTAGGAAAGCCAGCAAAGTTCACCGTGGCGCACTGCAGTGCTGCTATTCCAAACAAGAGAACTGATCAAGAAGCAGTTGTGTGAAGGGAATTGGGATCTGACTCGCAGGAGGTGACCTCGTGGGAACTGGCGACGAGCTGTGGCTACTAGGAGGGCTTGGGGGAGACGAGCAGGGCACTGGGGTGGCCCATTCTCAGCTGAGTCTTCCCAAGTAACACCAAGTCTTTAGTGGGGCCCTGCTTGATGCACGACACCTTCAAGAGCAGACCCTAAAATGCAGAGGCAAGTCTGAAAAAGCAGCTGGAGGGAGGTGAGCAGGCCTGTCAGCTCTGCTGGGAGCCCCCTGCCCTCTCCCGTAACTTAGATCAGGCTTTAATTCCAAGCTAAAGGGAAAATCTAGTTTGGATTAGATAGATTTGCTAGAAATCTTTCTAATCTAAAAGACAACGTAGAAGTGGATTTAGATGTGATAGAACAATGCGTGTCTTTTCCAGTAGCAGAGAAACAAGCACATCACAGCGAAGCCTGTGCAGACTTAAGTTCCTCTGCAGCCACTTGTTGGTCAGTGGCCTGTTTCTCTTTACTCTTAGTTTGGATTAGAACCAGTTTAGGTGTTTGCACATGTGAACGTGAATCAGTTTTCAGCTGTTAATTGCCCTGTCTCTGCTTGAATTGGCTTTGCTGGGCCTGAGCCTGAGCCTGCAGGTGCTTATTCTGTGGTGGGTGCTGAGTGGTTGCATTGTTGGCAGCGGAGGGTGCTGAGCACCTCGGCAGGACACGGCCTCTGTCCTGCCCCTGCCGAGGGGTGTCCATCCCTCCAGAGGGTTTGCACAGCCCCTTGGCTGCTCCTTAGTGCTGTGGATGTGACGAGAGCTCCTCTGCTGCTCTGCATGGTCCTTAAGCAGTGTTGTGTCCTCTCTGGGGCGCTCAGCAGACACCGTGGGATGCTCTGTGCCAGAGCTGGAAACGAAGATGGTCTCCAAGGTGTTACCACCTCCAAGTGCTCATTAGGAGCCTGCAGACGGGCAGCGTGTCAGATGTTGTTTCTGGTCCACACTAAGCACTGTTGGTATTCTAAATTATCAGCTCTAACTCCGTCTGACATGGAGGGAATCAAACATCAGGTCTCATGAAGGTGAGATCAAAGATTGGGACTTTCCCTACCTCGAACCTTGCTGGAGCTGGTCATCAGAGACTCCCAGGATCAGTCACGCACATTTATTTTGGTCCGGAGAGAAAAATGCTGTTTCTCTGCCTCAACAAGACTTTGTGTGCTTACATTTTTATCCTTCTAATTGTCCAACCCCTTCTTTCCTCCCTGCTCTTTGGTCATTGCTGCTACCTGGGGCAGAGTGATCACATGAGCAACACAATCCGACGGTTGCTGTGTGGTTGGACATAGGCAGCATACACCAACCTGTGCCCCTTCTCTGACTTCTGAGCCATGAATCTCTCATGGTTACTCTTGTTCTAGACCCACGTGGTTAGAGACAGACTAACCCTAACCCTCACCCTTTGGACCTCTGAGAGCTCAAAGCTGAGCTAAGCCTTTGCACCAAGGTGTTTCCTCCCGTGCCAGAATGGATCTTCAGAATCACGCAGCAGGAGAGAGCAGATGTGGAGTCAAGCAGTGGCCAGCTGCCTGCACCGCTGCTCTAGCAGTGTCAACGCGAAGCGTCGACCTGCTCCATCCCAGTTTTGGAGCTCATTACTGAGCTCACACCACTGATGCCCACCCAGGGGCCCCATCTTGCCGAAGAGCAGCTGTGCAGACTTCCCTCCCTCCCTCCCTTCCTCCCTCCCTCCCACTGCAAGGTCCCTGAGCAAAGTTCTGTTCTTTTTGCAGGTTCCTGGAGACAGAGCCCCTCGCCTTGGGTGTGGAGGAGGTAAGTGGCAGTGTGTCTCACTTCCACGTTTCCTGTGTAGCAAGCAGTTACGTACTGCCACTGTCACTGCGGTCCTGGGCGCTGCTCCCAGAGTGGCCTCATGTCCTAACAAGCACATGGCTGGTCATTGGAGAGGCCACATGGGAGGTGCTGTAGGGCTGGTCAAGAGCACTCCTTGTGCGGCACCTATGGAGTCCATTCTCCATCTTGGTCCTGATCAGGTGGTGGGTAGGAAATTCCTGCAGCAGCATTTGCTGCAGCGTCTGGAGAGAGCAGGATGTGAATCAGAGCCAGGGAAAAGCACCAGGAGTGCGAGGAGCTGGGCTGGATCCTGCCCCCGGGCTCTCAGCTCCCAGTCTCGTGTTCTTGTGAGGGCAGGAAAAGGTGTTTTTGAAGGCAGATTCTGCAGCAGAGAGCATTTCTCGCTGCCAGGAGACACCAGAAATGAATGTAGCGTAGCACTCCTGCATTAATTAGGAGTGTGGGAGAAGGTTTTCCCCATGGTCTCTTACCCCGTTGGTAAGTGGAATGGCTGCAGGGTGAGATGAGGCTGATGTTGCCGGTGTTTGAGGAAGAGGCCCCTGCAGCCCCGTCTGTCCTTTGGGCCAAGCCGAGGCTGCTCTTCTGCATCAATTGCCGTGCTCCACGTGTGGATCTCTCCTCCCTGCCTGCAGGTTTTCGATATCCTGCCGCTGCACGGTGAGCTGCAGCCCGGCCAGAGCCAGCGTGTCACCTTCTCCTTCTTCGGCCACGCCAACACCGTCACCCAGGTCACGGCGCTGTGCAGGGTGGAGGGAGGCCCGAGCTATGAGGTGGCTCTGCGTGGGGAGGCCTCGCGCATCAGCTACCTCCTGGACACCACCGAGATCGACTGCGGGCTGCAGGTACCGCACGCTGCTCTTGTCAGAGCTCCTTGTCTCCACCCATGACCGGTGGGTTGCTGCCCACCCCGGGGCGAGGGCTCTCCCCCCTTCCCAGCTGCTTTGCTGGCTCTGTGGCTTGGAAGTCCAACATTTGGGTGATACCTCCAAGCTGGTGTTTAATGGCCATCTCCAGCCCAGCCCAGCCCAGCCCAAAGCTGGGAATCCCTCCTCTTGGAGGTAAGTAACGCTGCCTCCTGGGGCAGGCAGGATCCCAGTGGTGATCTCCAGAGGGACGTGTCCCTCAGACATCCATCCGCTGATCTGCTCCTAAAGCCAGAGGTCCAAGGAGGTGCTCTCTCTTTTAACGCTCCTGATTCATGAAGCAAGGAGGCAGCTGACTTGGGCTTCCAGTCGCTGTAGCTGCAGAGAATGTCCCAGAATAGCCCTCACTGTACGTCTTTCCAGTTACGACCCCCACAGCTGTTTCCAGCTGTTGGCCCTGTGCGCGTTGGCCTGTCTCCCTCCCTTTCGGCTTGTGTTGTGCCCGCAAATACTTGCGTGCAGGTGCCTTTTCTCCTGAAGTGCTTCAATGCCTCCTCCTGTGTTTCAGCTCGCTGTTGGGTGACACCTTCAAGTGCAGAGGGCTTGTGTCCCCTACGTGGTTTGTTTCTGATCTTTCCACGGTTGTTATCGCACCTCTGCCACAAATAGCTGTTGCCGTGCAGGGCTCAGAGGTACCCTGTGGCCGCGGGTTGCCCAGGTTAACGCAGAGAGCCCAGTGCCCATCTCTCCTGTGCGCTGCCTGCTTCTGGGCTGTGCTCCTTTGCTTTCAACGCAATGGAAGAGGAATGACATTCTCAGCAGCAGACGTGTGCCTGTAACTTCCTGCTCTTCTGTCCTCTCCTCAGGTGTTTAACAAAGTCACGGAAGCAGCGGTGACCCTGCAGAACAGCGGGAAGCTGGGATTTGCCTTTGTGGTGCTGAGCCCCGGCACAGGCACTGCAGCCAGCCCTCTGCCTGGCGTGCCCCTGGTCGTGCCCAGCACGGTGAGTAGCACAAGGGCTTCAGCCGGCCTGTGTCAGGCTGCCCAGGAGAGAGTTTTGGGGGAAAACAGGGGGAATGAAGACACAAGCCCCGTCCAAAACCAGCCAGGAGAGACAGGGCTGTGAGCGATTGCTGCAGATGCAGAGGAGGTCCATCGAGCCCAATCCTAATGGAGCCGCTGAGTGGCCTTGGCCGCCGCTGGCTCTGCTATCCTACAGCAACCACCAGTGGGAGGCACGAGTGCTCCGGGAGCTCTTTGGAGCTGAGTGCTGAGCTCTCGGGTTGTGCCATCACTGGAGCATCCCTCCATCCCAGCTTGTCGTCCTGCCTGGGTGTCTCAGAGCTGGAGCAGTGTTCCTGCCTTGGTGCCCTTTTACAACGGGAAGAGGAAGCCAAAGGGCCAAGTGGCTTCCACCTTCCTCAGTGCCTGTGCCTCTGAGGGATGAGACGCTGATGTCCTGTCCTGCAAGCTGCTGGCCCTGCTGGCAGCACACGCCCTTCGCTGCTCTTCCAGAGCAGCTGGTGCAAGAGCTTTGGTTTGTTGTGCCTGGCTCTGGCTAGCAGAGGGTAAACCCTGTCAGCAGAAGAGCTGTGCTCATGCTGAGCAGAGGGCAGCCTTGCGAGGCCTCTGAAAGACATACTGCATCTTGGTGTAGGAGACTGGGGCGTTTGGATCCAAGAAAGCTGGAGGTGGTGATGTCTGATATCAGTTTCCTTATGTATGAGAACCTGTCTTGCCTTCTCAGCGTGTCCGTCATGTGAGCCATCCCCCCACTGAATCCTCTTTGGTACACTCCCTCCCTCCCTCTTCTGTGCCCTGCAGGGTTACGTTGAACCTGGCAAGCAGCAAGTGCTCAAAGTCTATTACCTGCCAGGAGTGCCTGGAGTCTTCTGCAGGGCTTTCCAGATCCAAGTGGGTCACCTGGAGCCAGAGAAAATCCCGCTGAAAGGAGAAGGGACCTTTCCCAGGATCCACTTGGACCTGCCCAGGAACATCAAAGGTGAGCACTGCCTGTGTGCTCGCCAGGAAGGTGCCCTGGCTTTCCCTCGTGCCATATGCCCATAGGGCAGCTCACAGGCACTTCCAGCAGGCCTGGAGGTTTCAGGGCTGTCAGGCAAACTCAGCCCTCTGGTTGCTTCCTTAGTCTCTGGCAGACAAGCCCATGTGGGCTTTGCCGCAGGAACCATCCTGCACAGCTTGCCAGAGGTCTGGGAAGATGATGGCTGGGCAGAAAAGCTTGGGAAAGCTGTAAGAGAGGCCGGCAGGGATTTTGACAGGGTTGGGTTTGCATCCCGTTTGGTGGCTGAGATGCTCCTGTGTGGCGAGAAAGACGGGTGGGGGTGAGAAGCAGCAGGATCTCCTTTCCCTGCATTGCTGGAGCAGTTTGTGTCCGGGTGTCGGGGGAACGGGGCTTCTCGTCTTGCGTGGGATTTGTGCTGCCCCACTGCTATTGGTGGTGTTCTGCGCTTTCAGGCAATGCCAAATATGAGAAGATCCTCCAAAAGGCCAAAGAAAAGGTGGACAAAGGCAGACAGAGAGAGGAGGCCATTGCTCTGGGGGAGGCTGTGGCAGGCGAGCCCCGCATGGACGACTCGGGCACCGTGGTGAGTAGAGCTGCTGCCCTGTCCCGCACGTGCCACCCTGCTGCGTGTCACTGGAGCCCCTGCGCCCCACGGCACCTGCCCAGGGCCCTGCTGGCACTGGGGGCCTCCCTGCACAGCCCTGGCAACGGACTGTGTCAGCTCAGCGTGCCCCGTGGGCTGCCCACCTCTGGGAGTTGTCCCCAGCTCCTGACTACCCCAGGGAGATGCTAAAGGCTGTGCTCAAGCAGTTGGGTTTATGGGGCTCTGAAGGACACACAGGTCGGTGCAGGGGGGTCTGTTGCTCACCGGCCAAGCCCTGCCAGGTTTACTGAGCGTAAAGCGGCAGCCTGAATGCCCCCTGAGGCTGTGCTGTGTTCTGTCATCTCCAAGAGGCTCCAGCTCTCTCATGGTTCCCTTTGCAGGAGAGCTTTTGTGCAAGCTGCTTTGGCACTGAGTGGAGGCAGGGCCATACTTGGAGCTTTGGAAGGTTTCTGGCTTGCCTGTCCGTCTGTCCAGATCAGCTTTGATAAGTGGGCAGGCAGAGGTGCTTGAGTTCATTTCTTTGGAGATACGATCCTGCCTGAGAGAGCAGGGAGTGTCACAGACACTGAGCAGTGAGACAGAATGACTCCGTCACCCCTCTCAACAAGAGCAGGGTGGGATCCTGCACGTGAGACAAGCTTGTGCCTTGGGAAGGACCTCTGCTAACCAGCCCCTGTGTTTACTTTCCTCAGTGGGATGCTGAGCTGCAGATGCAGATGGAGGAGATGCTTATTGAGGAGCATGCCTTGGAGCAGCAGAAAGCTCTCACGTCCCGTCCTGCGGAGGACACTGCCTTTCACCAGCGTGTACATCGGAGGCTTCTCAAGTTAGTAGGGACTCCTGTGGCCTGTCTCCAGGGGCCCCGAGGGTAACAGCCAGCAGTGCAGCCCTGCTCCTGAGAGCTCTTGTGTCTCAGAGCTGGAAATAGCTGAAGACTTGAGAAAGGGCCTGATGCTGGGAGCTACGATGTGCTCCCTGCGGGCAGCTCGGTGTCCTCACTTGCACAGTGCTACCCTGAGCTCTGGAGGTGCTCCACTCCCCACAGTTGCTGGGTTCTGTTCTCAGAGCTGAGGGGGTGCAGAGCAGCAAGCCCTTCCAGACAGCACAGGCACCACGCCAGCTGACCAGCTCTGAAAGGGGCATCGCAAAGCTGGCGTCGTTGTGCCAAGAGGGGTCTGTGCTAAGCAGGAAGAGCAGGGAATGGTCCAGATCCCTTATGTGCTTTTCCAAGTGGGATTGCCTGCAAAAAGACCCTCTCAGCAATCTTGTAAGCGTTGGTTACTGCATGCGATAGCGTCAGGTGCTGCTTTGGGGACAGATGTGGTTGCAGAGCAGTGGAGGTATCCTCTGCAAGGAAATCCTATGACAAGGTCCTGAAGCAGCTTCAGGCTTGGGCCGAACACCCGTTTAGCGGTTTCACTGAGACCAGTGGAGATGCAGTGGACTTCTCTGCAATGGCTTTTCACAGCATAGGAACTGTGTCCAGTACCCACTTGAAACTCAGCCGAAGATCCCACTGGTGGCTGATAAATCCTAGGCCCTGCACTCCCCATGATTTAGCCAAGTCTTATTACTGGGTGCTCAGGCCTTGGGTTTCCTGGGCTTGGGTTGAGCTTTCACAGCAGTGAATACGCAGTTATCCACTCCATTTGCTTCTCCACCCCACGCCATGCTGGGCTTTACTGAGTGTTCTTACTCCTCCTTTCAGAGCTGAGCTGCCCGAATACGTCCTGGACCTTGGCTATGTCGTTCCCGGTGACATCCACACACGCATCGTGAAGGTCACCAACACCGGGCACTTCCCTGCATCTTTCCATGCCGATGGATATGTCCTGGATAACACAGGTAACCAGTGGTGGAGAGGCTTCACGGGGGCTTGAAGGAGCTGTCTCTGACACATCAGCTGAAGCCATTGGACATGGGGAGATTTGAGTACTTCCTTGGACAGCTTTTTCCTCCTTAGTGCCCCCCTGCTGGGTGCCCCGTTCAAGAGCCTGAGTTGTGGCGATCAGTGCCCAGAGACCTGGTCTGCGTGTGGCTGCCCTAAAAACTCATTGCAGGGGCCAGAAGGGCTGATGCCCTCGACCGCCTCTCGGCCTCTTCTGCTCTTGGCTCCTATGAGCATCATCGGAGTTTCTTTGTGCACTCTGAGGGTTTATGTTGCAAAGAGATGGCCCCTCTGTGGTTCGGAAGTGCTTTGCTTAGAGTTCATAGTGCTCAGCCTTTCTTGAAGGGATCCCCCATCTTCTGTGGGATCCTCTGCTGTATCGAAACAGGCTTCCCAAAGAGGCCTTGAGGTAAGGCTGCAGCTCCGTCACGTGGTGACTGCTGTCTCTGAGGGGTGGTCAGGCATCTCTCCTAAGCCGCTGTCCAGGGAACAGCAGAGCATTTGGTATCTTAGTTGGAAATTCTCCTTTGGAGAGGTCTGTGCATCCTTCCCTGAGATGCCCGCTGAAGAAATTGCTGGAGCTCCTCAACCAATGTGGTTCATTTCTACCACGCAACCCCTGGATTCTGGCTGTGAAAATCCTTTTGCTTTGGGCAGTGACAAGGGGAGAAGAGCAGCTTCTCTGGAGGTGCAAAGGGGTCTTTCACGGAGCTGCCAGCCAGGACAGCCCTGTGGCCTTACCGTGCTTCTGATGTTGCTTCCTGTTGCTTGCGTATCTCAGCTGCTTTATTTTCCTGTGTTCAGGCTTCAGCGTGTGCCTGGACCGTGTGAAGCGCCTGCCCTCCTGTGAGAGCAAGACATTTGAAGTGTGCTTCGACCCACAAAGTGCCAGCCGGCCTCTGGGAAAGGTGGATGTGCTCCTGCCCATCAAGGTACTCCAGCTTTTGGGGCAGGCAGCAGGTTGGGCACAGCAGCGAGTGTCAGCCGGGCTCTCAACTGGATGCTCTGTCCTTCTCTAGGTCAGAGGAGGCCCCATATCGCAGGTCCGCCTCTGTGCCATCGTGGCTGAGCCGTCCCTCAGCCTCTCCAGGGACAGGCTGGAGTTCTCCGCTGTCCAGTGTGGGCAGTGCCAGGAAGAAACCATCCAGCTCCACAACACGTTCCAGGTCCCCTGTCAATGGTCCATCAGTGTGAATGAGCCTGTTAAGGAGGTAAAGCGCAGACAAGGTGTAACACGCAGCTTCTCGGGTGGGTTGTCTTTGCCTCTCTTGCCTTTCCTGCCCCTCTGGCTGCCTGAGCACTTGGGCTGCAGCTGGCTTGAGGGAGCTTTTGAGGGTACAGAGGGTTCACCTGGGCCTGTTGACTAGCTGATGCTTCACTTGCCTGCCATCTTCACCCATTCCTCCTCCTCCTCTGAGGACACTGCCCTGCCAACACGTTTGCCCTCCAGTTCTAGGCAGTGGTGGCCACGTCTGGGTGGGATGAGGGTGCTCCCTGCACCGTGCCAGCATGTCGGAGCACTGCAGGAGCCGAGGCTCTGTCCTCCCAGACCAAGGAGACCTCACGCGAGTGGTTTCTGTGCACAGGTGAACAAACATCTGCCGGCGAGCGAGCATCAGAAGCTGCTCGAGGAGATGAAGTCCGCGCCCTGTGGCTTCGAGGTGCTGCCATCAGCTGGAACGCTCGCTCCAGGACAGCAGTGCCGTGTCCAAGTCCGTTTTTCACCCACGGAAGAGGTGAGATTGGAGGGTGTCACCCCCAGGAGGTGTGGCAGGGCAGTGTGGTAAGGGGAGGCCAGCAGAGGGAGCGGGGGATGAGCTCTGCCTCCACATGGAGCTTTCTGCCAGCCCTGTGCCCGCCGTGCCTCAGTTTCCCCTGCACATTCCCACCCAGTTCGGGAGTCGGCTTAAATGACGGAGCATTGCCAAAGGCAGTTTGCATGTGGGCACCGTGACTTGGAAACTGGCAGCGTGTGACAGGATGGACGCAAGTGCTTCCATGGCAGGGGACAGTCCCAGGGATCTTTGAATTGCTCGTGGAGATTTCACCGTCTCGTGTCTGGCTTTGACCAGAGCCGAGCACTGAGCAGAGAAGACGATCCTTATTTGTGTCCAGTGAGAGCTCAGCTGCCTCTTTCACACAACTGATGTTTGCCTGGTGCTGCAGTGCCAAGACTGTGTCTGAGAAAGCAGACCTTTCTGATGAGCGTTGCGCTCCCCCATGACTAGGTGAAAACCTCTGACAGCGCATTTTAGATCCACCTGGTAGCCAACTCTCCAGTTACAGTCCACAGCAGGACTCACCGCAGTTACTCAGAGCCATGCAGATGCTGTAGCCCCTGCTCTAAGTAAATAGCTCTTTTGGGTTCAGCTTAGAGGTGCTGACAAGACCCCTGAGCCTGGGGCGACTGTTGACTTGGAGGCGCTGTCACCTGGGGCTTCACGGAGGAGCTTTCTGTGCTGCTTCTTTGCAGAAGTGCTACCGGGGTGAGCTGCAGATCCAGATTTGCCAGAGCAGCCAACGCCTCCAGGTGCCGGTCTTGGGACGTGGTGTGGAGCCACGGCTGGAGTTCAGCCCCGCGGAGCTCGAGCTGGGACCGCTGCTGCCACAGAGCCATGGGGAAGAGGGGACAGTGGTGGTGAAGACCCCCTGTGAGGTTTACTCGCTGGAGTTTGACCAGCAGCGCCTTGCTGAGGAGCAGGTGAGAGGGAAGGTCAGGTCTAATATCGCTAGCTATTTTCTACTAGCTCCTTCCCAGCAACAAAAGCACAAGCTCAAAATTCCCTGAGGGTAGAGACAGCCTGGACAGGCTTCTCAGTGCCTCAGTTTCCCTCCTTGGGAAATTTTCCACCTTTGGCATGTGGCTGTACAAAGTGGTGAAGGGCAAAGAGCAGATTGCCAGGCTGTGTTCACCCTCTTTTCCCTGTGTTCTTCCTCAGTAAACACTGAAGATGTGCAGTTCCCATCAGATCAA
This sequence comes from Pezoporus occidentalis, assembly GCF_034315485.1. Taxonomy (NCBI): domain Eukaryota; kingdom Metazoa; phylum Chordata; class Aves; order Psittaciformes; family Psittacidae; genus Pezoporus; species Pezoporus occidentalis. The sequence continues at coordinate 368,541 of NW_026913554.1, forward strand.
GGAGGAAAACACTCTGCTGGGATCATTCACACCAGCTCAACTCATAGCTCAGTCGTTCCCTTCTCCATTTTTGATGAAAGCCAGTCCAACAAGGTGGACTCTAAATCTGCCTGTGGAGAAGAGGAGGAGGAAGGTGTTGAGAGAAGACACAGGACAGGTAATAACCTTAAGCTCTTCACCTCTTTTATGTTCATTGTGGCAAAAGGGCCTAAGTGGAGGATTTCAGTGTCACCTGCATCCCTTCACTGCAGGCTGGTGCCATCTTTGCTCCTGTAGACCCTGAATCCGCTCTTGCAAATGAAATCTGTAGGATCCTGAGAAGAGTCTGGGGCAGGGACAAGTGAGAGGCCAGGGAGGTTTTCCCCGGTTTTGCCAAATAAGCACTTTGCTCCCAGAAGCTGCTAGGATCAGGATGATGCTATTCCCTTTCCTGGTGCAGTGCACCACACCTTTTGTCCTACATGACATTGCAAGTGGCGATGGCTTTTGTTGACCTTCTAGGGTCAAAGGCAGGAGCTCTTTGTAAATGCTGTTGTGGTGAATTCAGAGCCCAGCCAGATCTCCCCGTGTAAGGTGTAACATTCCTAAAGCATCCAGCTTTTGGATAATTGTTTCATCCCCAAATGGAGCCTCCCCCCTAGGATTGTGAAATGTCCTGGGTCTGCCTGCCTGGGTCATCAGGACCCAGGACCATGTGAAGACCATGATGACAGTTCATGGAAGGAGATTTGGTCCAGTCTCTTAAGGTACTGCTGGACGCTCGTTCTCCCTCTTTCTGCCACCTCACTTTCAGGGGTGAAGTACTCTGAACAGGCACCTTCACCAGCATCTAGGGCAGACCCTGATCTGCACAAACCTAAAGGAACCTTGGGTGTGATGTTGGTGTCAGCAGTCTTCTCTCCCAGGATCTGAGGGGACTGGAAGGATGGTCAGGATCTAAGGTAGGGAGGTGACTGACTTTTCTATCTCATTCTGCACAGCAGAGCATTGGCAAAGCACCACCAGCAGCAAGGAGGCCGCAGGAGAACTGGACAACAGCCCTGTCTTTAGGGCCATCGCCCGTCACCTCGGCATTGATATCTCTGCAGAAGGGTGTGCAGCCCAAAACCATAGAGGGATTGTCATCATTGTCCATGGGGCACCCCTAACAGGTACTTGAGCCACAGCCCTTGGCTGCAAGGAAGAGGGAGGGTTGAGGGGCAGGACAGGAGAGACATATTCTGTTGGACATATTCATGGTGCTCAGTTGACCATTTGAAGTGAAGTGAGGTGAGCCATAGCTCTGCTGATACGTGAAATGGTCACAGGCGTTCGCTGAGCTGGGGCAGGTGGTGTGGTTTATCTTGTGTCCATACAGTTAGGCTTTCATTCCCCCAGACAGGGCGGTCATGTTGCCATTGCTTCATGAGACCACACTGCCTAGTTGTCCATGTTGCCTTATGGGAGCAGTCCCAGCCCATGCTGACCCCTAAACCATACCCGGACGTTGCACAAGACAGTTCTGATCAGCACAGACTAGCGAATGGTCTTGAGGGGTAGTGGATAGGGCTCAGAACAATGTCCTGGCCCAGGCCTGAGGTCACCACAAGTGACAAAGTCCTCAGCTGAACATGAGGTGGAGATGATCCACCTGGTTCTAGAATTCAATGGTTCTAACCATGCTCAAGTTGCTACCCTCATGGTCTCCCTGAAAGAAAGGGCACTTGTTTTCCAACTGTCCCTGAAACTGAAATCCTGGCGGGGGGCTTTCCAAATCCTGTCCCTGAGCATGCCTCACAAGAAAGTGTCACCAAGCAGTCTTCCTCTCTCTCTCAAGGAAAGACAGCAGCAGCAGTTGCCCTGTCCAAGCGTTACGGTGCTGCCTGCTTGTCCATTGACGCTGTGGTGAAAGAAGCCATCTCGAGCAGGAGCAGCTTGGCAGGGCTCCATGCCCGGGAGCTCTGCATCAGGGCTGCCATCGAGCAGAGCCAGCAGGAGACAGAGGGTGCTGGTAAGGAGAAACATGGGACCCAGAGCAGCACTTTGAAACACACCATGACCATCTACTTGTGCTTGCCCCACAGAAGAAGTTTGAAAGCCCTTGGGTCTCTTCAGAAACATGGGTGCAGCATGTACAAATGCAAAACAATTTCTTAAAGCATCTCTGGTTATTAAAAAAATATATATATATTTTAAGCACTCAGACGGGCACTTTTACTGCCTTTGGCTTCTTGGTGCATGTTCCTTTCTGTAAGAGAGGTGAAGCACACCTGTATCTTTCTCAAAGTTTTTGTATTTCCTCAAAGCTGAATCCAGCTTGCTCCTCGTGGCCATCAGAGAGAACTGCTTACTTCAACAAGGAAAAAGCCCTTTGAAGTGGCTCATTAAGCACTAGATGATTGACTTAAGAGTATGGCTTCACTCCTAAAAGGAAGGGAAGAATAACCTTGCAGAGGAATTTCACATGAGACACATGCTGTATATAGCAGAGATTTCTCCAGAGATTTCTCTATACACCCAGTCAGGTCACACAGCTCATATGTGTTGAGCTGTTCTCCATGTGAGACTGGAGATTTTCAGGAAGGTTTTTTGGGCAGTTGGTGCTCCAGGCTCTGCAGGGTGAGGTCAGACCTTGGCTTGGGGAGTGAGGGAAGTTTTGCATTGCTTAGCTTTGAACCTGGCTGGGAGCTGGGGGAAGGTCTGGGATGGGGTTATCCCACCAGGAATTAGCTCCAGTGGAGATAAGGGTGTGCAGCTGGGACAGGGCTGCATGTTGCAGTCTCTATGTGAGAATACAGGATGGGTGCAGGGTGGTCGTGGAGAACGAACTCTTGGTTTGATCCATAGAGGACCTACTGTGCAGTGTCACCTGCGTGCGCATTTGCTATAGGAGGGACACAGGGCTGTGCATTAAAAACTCTCTGGCTTTAAAATCCAGTACCAGACAGTGCTCTTTATTATGCTAATAATAGAATCTGAGCAGGAGCTGCTTCTAGAAGGCAGTGCTGCTGGTGCCCTGCAGGCTAGGGATGGGTGCTGTGTCTCTGGCAGAGTGCAGGGCTGTGCCCATTGAGGTGAAAGGGCTCTGCTTGCTCCCCACTGAGCCTTTGTCCTCTCCACAGGTCAAACTGCAGTGGTGTCCCTCAGTCCGCAGCTACACACTGAGGCCACACACTACCCAGGTGCAAGCCGGTCCAGCTCTGAGGGTAAATCCAGCCTGCAGCCTAATGGGCTGAGTTCCCAAGGCCAGTCAATTACTGCAGTGGGCCAGAAAAAGATGGATAGCCACACTTCCCAATCCCATCAATGTGTAACGGATCCCACCATCTCCCAGGTGAAGTGTGATCTGCACTGGTTAATGCCTGTTGCCTTGAGAAGTGAAGGAGCTGCTTACAGTGGAGGCTCCATGCTACCCAGAGCCTGGTGTGGTGATATAGAGCACAGAGCACCACCTGGGTGTGGCTCAGGGTGGGATTAAAACCTTGTGTTCTAGCAGAAAATCTCTACTGGGTCATAACGGTTTGTTGGTCAAGTGCAGTCCTGGATAACATGGCTGCAAGGGGTGGGCAAAGCCGTGGGATGCTGCGCCTGGGGATTGCAGGCTTGGGTCTCTGCTGGCCAAGGGATGTGCCCTCCAGGGTCATCCCCTGGAGCTTCTGACCTACAGTATTGTTCTAGTTTCCCACTAGTGAGAAACACAGATCCAGGCCCAGCAGTTGGAATTGTTTGGGGGTTTCCAAAGTGGTTTATTTTTTCTTGTGGTCTTCAACATTGCAGGGCTCATCCAGTTCTCATCTCACCTTTTCCCTTCCCTCCATTGCTATGCAACGATGGCTGAGCATTAATGGCAGCACAGCGGGAGAGCTGGGCTTCATGAGCTGCGTGCTTCCTGAGGACTTGCTGGTAGCCATCCTCTCTGAAAGGCTGCAGGTATGGCATGGGGGAAAAGAAGACGTTCCTCCTACAGAGAGACAGGCAGCAAGGTACAATTCAGATTGAAGGAGGTCTGTATCTGCTGTTCAAGATGTCCTGGGCTGCATGCAGGGATCCTTAGGCGAAGCTGCAGATGCTATAAGTTGGCAGTGCACGGTGAAAGATCAGAGCTTATCTGAGCTGCTGCCCTTGAACCACAAGAGCTGGTGTCCTTTGACATTTGTGTTTAATGAGTAGCTGAAGCCCAACATGTGCAATAGCTGACTTCCTGACTTTTTCACAGTTGAGTGACTGCTACCAGGGAGTGGTGTTTGATGGCCTGGAGACCCTCTTTGCACACACCATAGCATCTGCTCTCCTCTGCCTTCTCAAAGCTGTTGGAAATTTGCCTCATATTTATTTTGTGAACCTGTTTGAAGATTATGCTGCTTTTAAAGCCAGGGAAACAGCTGCAAAAGAGCAGGAAGGTGAGACTCTTCATCTCCATACCTCCCAAATCTTTTCTCTCAAAAGCCCTCAGCAGCATCCATGTGTATCTGGGCTACCAGCAGAGCTTGTAAGTAATGCTTTTATTAATCCATGTTCTGCCTCAGTGCAGCCAGTATTCAGCTCACAGTTGTTTAAAATATAGCAGAGCTAAGGCTGTAATACTTACCTTAGCCTCTGACAGTGAAGCTTGGGTGCAAGTGCAAGCCCTTGTGGCTCAATAACTGTGGCTCAAAGCAGACCACAGCACTGGTGCACATGAGCCAGGCAAGGCACAGGAACTCACTGACTGGCGATTGGGGGTTTATTTGCATTTTGGAGCAGGGATATGAGCTCCCCAGTATCTCCTGGCAGGATGGTAGGCTGGGTCGGGCCAGGGCTGTGAATCCTCATAGCCTCCCCAGAACAGCAAAGCTCTGCTGGCAGTTGCTAATGGTTTCTCCTCTGGTCTGTGCAGGACGGGAGCAGGAAGAAGCTGCCAGGAGGGAGAAAGCACGTCTCTGGGAGATGGATGAGGATGAGTATGATGCCCTCACTGAGGAGCAGAAAACTCAGTTTAATAACCATGTACGACAAGTCCAGCAAGAGAGGAAGAGGAGGTCTGTAAGCCTTGCATAGAAAACTCCCTAGGATAGTGTCCCTAAAGGGTTTGCCCGCTCTGGAGACCTTTGTTGAGCTCAGAGCTTGCACTTCAGCACTTCATTCAGCCCAGGTTGAAGTTTGTTTCACTGGGAGGAGATTGCTGGGTCTGCTTTCAAATCACAATTTTCAGGACAGACAGCACAAGTTTCCCCTGGTCACACCTGGGTACCAGCAGGAAACCTGGTTCTTCAGAGCCAGGAGGGGAGTTACTGCAGCCTTTGCTTTGTGATTGATAGGATTTTTCTCAGTAAGGAGCAGGCTATTCTTAGGGAGAAGAAGGGCTGGGTAAGCCAAGTTAAGTATTGATGCAGGCATATATATATATATGTGTGTGTGTTAGCAATTTGTGAACTGGTTTAAATTGGGAAATCAAGAGAAGGCTTCAGGCATCAGTGCAGAGAAATGGTGGATCAGTCTTCAGTAGTGTGCTGGAGGTGTCCAGGTGGACCTTCTCAGAGAAGTTGCCCACCTGAGACCTTATGACAGCAGGGCTGAGATTTGGCTGGCCCTGGAGGTACCCTCCCACCTTTCCTCACTTTGGATGTTCCCAGCCTCCCCAGGTTGAGGGAAGTACATGGGGATAATCTAACAGTCCTGCCTGGCCTCAGGATCAGTGAATTAAGTTCAGGACCAGCTGGGATTGCAGTGAGCACAGATTTCTGGTGGTGACCCTCAAGGGTGTTTTCTATTTGTCATGTTGAAGGGAGATGGCTCAAGTGCTTGCAAAAAAGCACCAGCAGGAGCTAGAGCACTTGAAGAAAGAAAAAGAGCTGAAAAAGAAGTCTAGGCGGGGGAAGAGGGAGCTTGGAAAAGACAAAGATAATGCTTTGGGGAAGAAAAGCCATTCTGGAGTCGGGCAGGTAGGTAGTTGTGTTTATAGAGATGTATAAAAGGCCTGTGGACCTTCCCGCTGAACTGTACCATTCCCTGAGAAGCCAGCAGCCACACACAGTGCTGGGGACAAGTACCCGGCCCTGAGCAGTGTGGGGCTGTGCTGGGAAGCAACAGCCTGTGTTTGATTGTACTGCTGCTTCAGCGGGGGTGTTTTCCCATGGATTTGTTGGTAGAGTTGCTCTTCTAGGATCATGCTGCCTTTGAGTCATGGCTTCAGATAACTCCATGCATTCACTGTAAAGCTCTAGATAGTTTTAGTCGAGCATTTCTCCGCACTCCACATGCGACTTGCCATCTCTGAGCGATGACCTGTCTGGGATGAGGTGTCTTCTGACATGTCTGGCAGGAGATACACCAAGCCTTAGTTCATTCATTAGGAGCCAGACTTCCAAAGAGTCAACCAGCCACAGGGATGCTCAGCATGCCAGAAACAATCCCAGAAGACCACACTGGTCTTAAGTTCTCTGGGTTTGAAGCTGTTCTGTTTCTCAGCTGGTTTGCAGGACTTCTTGTCAGGCTGACACTGGAGAGTTTGGTTCCATTTGAGCTAAACTGTACAATCTGTGTGCTGAATTGGGATTTGTAGAGCACCTAGCACAGGGCACGGGCAAGGCTTAGGGTGCTGTTATAAAGATGATGAGTGCCCTACAGCATTTGAGTCAGTGCTTTGAAATAGTGTTTTCTCCTGCTCCTCCTGTCCAGAACATTAATGTATCCACTGGCAACACCGATGCACCCAACAGCAACCAGTTGGATGTCACGGAGGAGCTGGACAAGAAAGGACCTGTAAAGCAGCACCCAGACTCTGTTGCAGATGACAAAGAAGATAAGAAAAAGCAGAGCAAGATTCCCCTGTCAGATGTCTGCCCTGTGGTGGCACCAAACCCAGAACAGGAGGAAACCAAAACCAAGACCCAGAGTGACAGCGAAAAGAACTTGGCCCTGAGGTTTAAGATCTACGAGACATCACAGAAGGATGTCACCCATATTTTATCATCCTGGGACAGGGTTCAGGGTATCCTGCTGATCCCTTTGAACGAAGAGGAGATGCAGCAACAAACAGAACAGTGGCGCCAACATTTATCCAGCTACAGGACTCGGAAGAGCAGAGAGAAGGAAGGTCTGAAAAGGCTGGAGAAAGAGCGCCTGGAGAAGGAGCGGCTGGAAAAACTGAAGGCTCTTGAGGACTCAAAGTCATCTCTGCTGGAAGGGGAAGGTGCAGAAGGGTTAACCAGAGACCAGCATGTTGGGGTGCCCTGCTTGGACATCAAGGTGCTGCACTCAGAAGATGTGACCAGGACAATCCTGGAGAGCAGCAGGCTGCCAGCAGCAGAGCAGGTAAAGCCCTGCAAGGCTCAGATGCTGAGCCTGCCATGGCCTTGGGCCTTGGTGCATTGTGTCCCACCAAATAAGAGTGGCACAGACCCTTGTCCAGGCCACTGATGATGTTCCACAATGTGTCCACCGCAGCCATGTGCCTGGGGAGGTTCTCACCATCCCTCAGATGGGTGGAAAGAGAGGGTGCTCTCTGTACAAGTATTCTGTTTGTTCAGAGAATTTCCCAGTCCCAGGGCAATGCAGCTCATGGTCATTGCTTCCTTCAGCTGAGTCACTCAAGGAAGAGGTTTCTCTCTAGATCCCTCTTGTAGGTCGTGGCACTGCTCTGGAGCCTGCCCACCCTGCTGGGCATAAAAAAGCGTTGTACTCCATAGAAATAAAAAAAAACCACCAACATTGCCAAAAACTCAGTGCCTTTAAGGAGGGAGTGTGAGGGTGAAGGTGGTGGGAGTATAAACAGAGTTTTCTCTTGTGCTTTAGATCCTGGATGACCTGGGGCTGGGTCCCTCAGGGCCTCCCATTCCCCCTACCACTTTGTACTCTGTGATCCACTACCCGGAGAAGCGGGTAGCCCCCACAGTAGGAGAAGCCCTCAAGCACTTCGTCTTTGCTGTGCCAGAAGGTGCTATTTCAGAAGAAAAGAAAACTGAAAGTCTCCTCCTGGATGTTCCTATTGTGCGCACAGTGAAGGTGCCAGAGCAGGGGCCAGGCTGGATGGGGGGGGCATGAAGGAGGGCATATGGGATGTGAAAGGATAACTGTGGAAGGGCAGTGAAAATGTGATGGGGTGCCATGTCTGCAGGCATCACTTCTGCTGTCCAAAAGAGACGGCTCTGCTTAAGACATAGGATGATTCTATAACATGAGAGAGAAAAAATACTGCCTCATACCCTCAACTTCGAGGAGAGGGTCCTGGGCAAGGAGAGGTGGTGTAGGCAAAACAAAGGCCAATGAGGAAGGCCAAGTCCATGCTCAGATGCAGCTGCTTAAATTCTCTCTCCTGTTTGTTATCCAACATGCAGCTTTCTCTCCAGGAAGGAGATGTCTTGGGGCAGATCTCACCTCTCTCTCCCTTTTCTCTCTCCCTTTGGTGCTAAGACCTCAGAAGAGCAGATCACCCCCACCAAGAGCCAGTCGAGGAAGGAGAAAGCCGCGGGCAGCCGGGAGGCTGTGAGGGAGAGGCAGGGCTCCAGCCGGGGCAGGAAAGGTGTCCAGGGGCGGGGCACAGCAGCACCTCCCCATCCCCGCAAGGTGCACCGAAGTGTCATGGACATGGTCCCACCCCCAGCAACATGCGTTAGGAGGTGAGCTGTTAGGGAGGTGATCCCTCTGCTTCATGGCCATCTTGCCAAATGAGGTCCATCATCCCCAGTGCCACAGGGATCCTCTGATGGTGCCTCCATGGGATGGCGAGTCCATGATCCTCCTCCTTGTCTTAGTTGTTTGTTAGCCATATCTGAAGCCTCCTCTTTAATTACCAGGCTGAGCAGCTGCCGGTGGATAGTGCCTGCCCACGGTGAGGTAGAACTGAAAGTCTTCTTCAGCTCCACAGAGGTTGGCCAGTTTGATCAGGTGCTGCATTTTGAGATCCTGGGGACAAACCGACTGTACCAGCTGCACTGCAGGGGCACCTGTCTGTATCCCACCATCAGCCAGGACCCACGGTAAGGATGGTCCGTGGGAGCCTCCCACACTGATTCCCCTTTAACTCAGAGCCAGGACTGCCCCATGTACCCCAGTGACCTTCTGACTTGTGCAGAGCATGCTGCTTGAACCACCTAACATCTCTTCTCATGCTTGGAACTGGGAACCAGTACTAGTACCTCAGCCACCAGTAATGGTTATGGCTTTCTGACCATGATTTCTACTTAGAGTATCTCATAGTTCCTCATTGGACATTTTCTCTGTCCAGGGTGGTGTTCCCTCACCAGAGGAAGAGCAAGGCAGATGATGACATCATCTTCAAGCAGTATGTCATGGACACTGGTGTATTCCACTTTGGACCACTGCGGTGTGGGAAGTCAAGAGAGTGGTATGTGCTCCCTGCACCCTGTGAACATCCTGATGTACTGCTGTGCAAAGTGAGATGTTGGGATGGGATCTCCAGGGCCTTGTGCTCTCATGATCATGCTTAAGACATGCTGTCCCAGTGGCACAGTTCAGGACAGGCCCAGACAGAGACCCAGGAAATAGATACATGGGGTTGAAGGACCACAGGTTTGTGAGCATTTGACAGGTACACTGGTCTTAGAGGAGCTGGGGAGAGGTAGAGCTGATCTTCCTACCTGGTTGGTGCCTTGGTGTCCCCCCTCCACATCTCAGCTTTATCACCTATGAAATGAACTTTATGGTGCTTTTATCGAGTGCTTTGAGTTCTACAGATACACTAAATAAGCAATTATTCTGCTGATGGTTTTGTAAACCATTCCTTAGTCTGTAATATTAGTAAGACTATGATTTGACCTGCCAATATGGAGGATAGGAGGGTGTGCAGTGGGCTACAGAGAAATAAAACTGGGAATTATATTTTCCTGATCCTTACTGCTGGATAAAGTCTGCCTAAACAAGTTGGCTATTGTAGCATGTAACTTTTGTTTTAATATTAGAAACGAAGCTCTTGTCTTCATGGGAGCTCTGCAGAGCTGATGGTATTTTGCCAACCCGAGGAAATCAAATAAAAACAGTTTAAAAAAGAAAACGGGATCTTTAGCCAGGCTGATGAATGCTTTTGGGTTTCTATTCATGTTCTTAGTCCTTTACCTCCAGATTCTGTTTCACACCTGAGAGGGGGGACATTGTTGAATTTAGCATTCCTCTTGGGAATGAATCCTTTCTGTTTCTTTCCCTCAGGCTTTGAGCTAACCCATTAAATACAAGGCAGTTTCATTACTTGTTTGAAAGAGATAAGCTAAACTGTTTTAAAAACCTTTTTCAAAAGCATTTCTTTATACCCTGCAGGGAAGGAAATCTAACAAAGAAGGGGGAAGAACCCATGTGCCTGGTGTACCTTTATTTTTGTCTTTGAATTGGTATTTTATAAAATGCTCTTTAAGTGGCCTGTGCATCATCAGGCTTCTGGGATGGAGGCACCAAGTATAGGGCAGACATCAAAGTAGCACAAGGATGAAGACACAGGCTGTGCAATATGCCCCTGGAAGTGATCCTTAGCCAGCTTGTTAGACTATGGTCTTCCAGTGAGGCCTCCTGCTGCCAGGACATGGTGCTTTCCTCAGTGTGTTTCAAGGGCGGTGGTCACCTCAACAGCCTTTTCCCCTCTTGTGGACAGGTACAAGGCATTGCCCCATCCTAGCAACTGTGAGAAGATCACCATCCTCAACATCACTGCCTTGGAAGCAGAGGTGCATTTCTGCTTTGAGCATGATCTCAAAGCGGACACATTCCTTTTAGACCCTCCCAGCATGAAGCTGAAACCAAATGAGAAGCAGGTAGGAGATGGGTAGATAGGGCAAGCACAGGTAGAAGTGCCCAGGACCTGTTCCTCCTGCTCACTGAATGTTCTTCTGTGTTTCTTTTTGTGGGGATGGAACCAGGAGCTGAGCGTTTGGGCATACCCCACTTCAGCTGGCCTCATGGAAGACAATCTCATCTGCTCCATTAATGGCAACCCAGAGCCAGTGGTGTTCCACCTGTGCTGCCAGGGGGTGCAGGTGGAGCTGAGGGTCAGCCCCAGGCAGTTGCATTTCGACAGGCTGCTGCTGCACAGGTCAGTCATCCCACCCCACAGGCTCTGCTGGGGACATGAGCTGTTAGCCAGCTCCCTTCCAGCTTCTTTTGCTGGCTCTGTGGCCACTCAGATGGGAGGCTGGCTGCTTCTTCTCTTGCTCACCATTCCTTGCTGCCTTGCATATCTCATGACTTCCACAAGCTCTGTAGCGCCCAGCAGTGCTGTGCAATGGGCATCCTGGAGCACCCAGGTCTCCCCAGGGACCTCACCTCTGGGACTTGTGGCAAAGGGAAAATGTTTAACAATGGTTTTGGATGTGGGGATGACAGCTGCAAGCTGCATTCAATTGCAAGGCTGGCATGCCAGTCAAGCAGCCAGTCCTGAGTGTTGTCTGGTCTCTGCAGGAGGGACAGCAAGACCCTGGTCCTGCAAAACTGCACCCCACTGCCTGTGGCCTGGCGACTCAGTGGGCTGGAGAACCTTGGCAAGGACTTCTCTGTGTCTCAAGCTGAAGGCATCATTGGTCCCTGCACGGAGTTTGGCGTGCATTTATATTTTAAGCCTATGAAGGCTCTCAGCATTAAGAAGACGATCCGACTAGAGGTGAGGGGGACTATGGGCTCCCTGCCAAAGCAGGGTGGAGTGATCAGGTCTGTGCACTTAGGGATGGAGACTGTGCTTGAAGGGTACTCTTCAGAGAGAGCAAAATGATGAGCCTTCATGAGATTTCTTTCTGCCTGCATTGCTGGGTAACCAGGCCCTGGTTGTCCAGACTTTGACATGCTCCCTGAACCCTTCTTGGAGTCTGTCTGGGGTTGTTAACATTGAGCAGCAAACCTTCACCTTGGAATGTTGCTCTGCATGGTTTAGAAGCTACATTTTGGTGAGGATGCTGAGTGATTGAAGAGGAGAGGGTTGATTGGATCAATGCCACCTGCTCTGGGACAACTTACACTTCTCATGGTTGTTTTTAGATGCCTGCCATGGTGCTTTAGCAGCAGAATTTCCTGCTGTAGGAGAGCAGAGTTGGGCTGACAGTGTTTGTTACTGCAGCCAAATCCCACTGGGTCAGCCCATGAGATGAACAGGTTAGGAAAACCTGGGAGTCCACAAATGCTTGGCAAGCAGGGGGAGGTCACAGTGGAAGCAGCTGGCAGAGACAAGGACTCATATGTTGTCTACCAGAAGAATTGAGGAGAATGATTTAAGCAGTATTTGTTTCTTGCTGTCTTAGGTTTCAGACACACAAAACGACCTGGGGGTTGCTCACACTGAAAATATCCGAGTCTTTGCAGAGGCCTATGATGTTGCTCTGAACATCAGCATTTCTAAAGGTCAGTGGATGTCCCCAAAGTACTCCTGTTGCATTGCCTTGTGTTGGCACATAGGCAAGCTAAGCACTTGGTGTGTAGGATGAGACAGCATATAAGTGTGGCACAGATCTGTAAAGCACATATCCTGCAAGCTGCTTGGAGTAAAACACTGCCAGGGCGCAGCCAGTCGCTCACCTCTGAGCTTCAAGATGTGCAGCTTCATGTGCAGATTGATATATCTCCTGTCACTTGGTATACTCTGCAGCAGATCACAAATATTTCTCATTTCTTACCTCACTCTGTGGTTTTTCTGCAGGTACAGATGGCAGCGTGGATTTTGGAATCCTTAAAGTCTTGGAGGGTGCAAAGGAAGTGCTGACTCTGAGGAATAAAGGGAAGTACGAGATTGCGTACAGGTGGGTCCAGCTGCCTGCTCTGTGAATGCATGGTGCCACCATCTGCCTTCTCCTCTTGCCCATGACTAGAACCTGTTCCTATGTTTGGCTATGTCATGGTCTGAGTAAATACAAAACCTGGGCTCTCTGATCTTAAATATTTTAATAGAGAATCCAGCCAAACAGTTCACAGCTCAGCAAGAACCAGAAGGAGAGAACCCAAAACATAAGCCACTCATTGCTGAGGGTTGTTGCATTCTGTTATGGGTGGCTCATCCCTCTTAGTGAGACTCTTTACAGGAGGGAATGAAAAAATGCAGTGTCAGGGTTAGCTTGCAACACTCATGATTGTCTGCACTGTGTGTCAAGATTTGGGAATCCCCAAGCAGAGCTGGACTCTTTTCTCTTGATGTTTTTTATGGTGATATGCAATGTCCTTGCTGTGCTGGAGGCCTCTGGACTTTCAGCTGCAGCAGTTTTGTTCCTTCTCTTTCTCCCAGTTTCAAGCTGGAAACCACACATACCAGCATACCTGACTTGGCATCCCACTTCACTGTCCAGCCACAGAGGGGCGTGTTGGCTAGCTCTGAGCACTCTGCGCAGGTCCAGCTGCTCTTCCACCCTAAGACGGAACTTAGCATTGAGAGCAAACCCATCCTACAGTGCCAGGTGAGCTGCCTGGGCCAGGCAGTGGTAGCACACAGTTACAGGTGGTAGCTGGGGAGTGGGAGCAGGACATGTGTTTCTGGAAGGAGGGCTTTATCTGGGGAATCCTCTCTCACATTTACATGACAAGGTCTTTCAGAAACCATTTGTGATGCTTCCTAAGCAGAGCTGAAAATCTGGCTCTGGAGGAGGCACTTAAATAGGGACGGTGAGCTGATGGGGAGCTGGGATCAGGGGACAGAGGTAGAGGCTGTCCTTTTTGCTGTAATTACCAAGCTATTCTCTGGTTGCAGGTGATTGATCCCCACATCTGTGAAGAAGATGAGACCATTGCCATCATCCCAGTGAGGGTGTCAGCAAAAGCTGTGTTCAGCAAGTACAGCATTCGCCCTGCCTCACTCATCAGCTTTGGTGCCATGGTGAGTGGCACCAGGAAAACCTGCAGCTTCATGCTGGAAAACAAAGGCATCCTTGACTTTAAATTCTTCATCTACCAAGAAGACCAGGCTGCCCCTCTGTTGCCAAAGAAAAGGTGAGAGGGGACCTGCACCATCCTTCCTGCCTGATGAGGCGCCATGGCATGGCTAGGGTGTGACAGGCAGCCAGGACACCTGGGTTACTGTCCTTTAGCATCACAGGCTTGTGAACAGGGAGCAGAAAAATGCTTCAGTATACCCATGTGTAGGATGAAGCTGGTGATACAGCTGACCTATCCTTAAGCTTCAGCACAATGTGCTGCAGGCAGCCCTCTGGGAGCAGCCAGGAGCCTGAAGGCTTTCCTCCATGGCAAGGAAGGCCAGCTTCAGCCTCTGAGAAAGGCAGGGGGAGCTGTGCATGATGGATGTTTCCGTTTTCTCCTCTTAGTGCACATCAAAGGAAATCTGCTCACTCCCAAGAGAGTGAAAATGGAAAGCCAGTGGTTCTGTCAGCCAAGCCAAGCAAGCACTTGTTGCAAAAGGACCCAAACCCTGTCCCACAGGTGAGTCGTCCCTGCTCCCCAACACATACTGCTGCAGGCGGGGGACTCGTCACCACGGGGTGAGGCATGGTCCACGTGATGGAGGGCCGTCATCTCCCACCCACAAGCAGAGGCAGGAGCTGCTCAGTCCCACTGACAGTCCCATGCTTGGCCCAGACATGGAGCTTGCATGGCAAAAGAAGGGAACAGGTCCTGTGTTTGGTAGCTGCTAGCCAAAATAAATGTATGAATGCCACAGATGCAGAATGTTCCTGTTTGAACGCTCAGTCCACAGATATCAGATGAGCTTGGTTTTTCTTCTTCCCATCATTCTTTCAATTTCCCATCATTTCTCACAGTTTTCTGCTCTCCTATTTTACCCCAAGAGGCTGAAGGATCCCTGCAGCCACATTCACCCTTTACACCCAAACTCCTTTCTCCTCACTCAGGACAAGCCTGCAGCTCCTCCTGGCTTGTTCGTTTCATCCTGGGGCTGCCTTTGAGCCATGGAGTCATCCTTCCCTGCCCTGGGGCTGGGGGCTTGGGCCTGCCTGGAGGTGAAGGAGTGGCATGCTCTTTTCTGGGGATGCTCAAGGTAAGGCTGTTGATTTGCCTCTTTCTTCAGGCTCGTCTCACCATGGGCATGTTCACAGTGTACCCAGGCTTTGGCACCATACCTCCTGGGGGCCAGCAGATGATCATGGTGGAGTGCTGTGCAGAGCCGCTGGGGACATGCAAGGAGCTCCTGTCCATCGATGTCAGTGACAGAGACCCCATGGATAATCCTTTTGGCATCCCGTATACCCTGTTTGCTGAGTCCTGCCTCCCAGGTATACCCTGTCCACTGGTGCTGATCAGCACTTAAACTTACTGCTTGAATAGAGAGGCACCCTGACCTTGAAGGCCCATCTTAAAATCCTCAGAAGTTCCAGTCTTTTTCAAGTGCACCAGTGAGGAGAGGCTGGGAGGGATGCATGGAAGGATAAAATGAAACCAATACCCTTTAAGACTGAGGGTGACTGAGCTCTATCCTCACAGCCAGCTCTCCCACCCAAGGTTGGGTTTTGCAGTGGCCTGGGCAGAAGGGGCTCATCAAGCCTTCTGAGAGGCCAACAGGGTCCAGATAAATTCAGGAGGATGGCATCTCCATCCTCAGTACTCCTCTGATCTGCTTGCAGCATTTGTGGTCGATGACATAGAGTCCATCTTTGAGGAACATCGAATCTGCAGCAACAACAACCTCTGCCACATCCTACGGACAGTGCAAGACAAGGGCATCTTCATCACAGATGAGAACAAGTTTATCTTCACCGATGTTCTTATTGGGCACCAGGCCACAGCTCGCTTCAAGATCTGCAATGTGGGCAAAGTCCCCTGTAACGTCGTCCTATCCATCAGACCTCTCTCAAGTAAGGTAAGGACAAGAGGCCAAGGTGACTGTTGCTGTTTAAAGGCTGTGTGATAGCCTGTCTCATTCTCCAGATTCATTGCTTCCTCTTGCTCAGACTAGTTCAGCGCTGTGCAGATCAGACTATAGGGGAGTGTGGCAATGCTGCGGTGGTGGGTTGAATTCAGTGTCTCTCAAGCAACGTTTTGGCTCACCCCTCTCGGTCTTTGGTAGGAGACCTGAACCCTTCTGAACATCTCTTGGAAGCATGCTCAGATGGGGTCTTTTACTGGACTGTGCCTGGGCTCAAAGCAACCATTTCCTTGGGCTCCCTGTTTTTTTTTCTTCTCATTAAGGGTCAATTCTAGAATTTGCAGGGTTTTCCATGCAGTCTCCACCACCCATATGTGCTGGGTTGACTGCCCAGAGCACAAAACAAGGTTTTGCACTTCTGGCCCTTACGGCAGCTCCCCATGCAAGGTCATCACCACGCTGGGATGAAGGAGCCTGTCCAAGGAAGGAAGGAGGGAGTAATACATGCTGTGTGGGGCTGTTCCCAGTGATTCATGTATGAATAACACTGCATCATGTTGAAGAATGCTTCCTCCTAACCCCATTCTGTGGTGTTCCCAAGCTTAACAGCCGTGTTAGTGACATTTTCGAGGTGGATCCTCTTCGAATGTGTATTCCCAGCTGCTCCCATGCCTTTGCTACGGTGGCGTTCACTCCCC
Organism: Pezoporus occidentalis; assembly: GCF_034315485.1. Taxonomy (NCBI): domain Eukaryota; kingdom Metazoa; phylum Chordata; class Aves; order Psittaciformes; family Psittacidae; genus Pezoporus; species Pezoporus occidentalis. The sequence goes on from NW_026913554.1 coordinate 384,948, forward strand.
AATCGATGGAGACGTATCAGTGCACTTTTGAGGCTTCCCTTGATGTCCGGGCAAGGTAACTCCCCTGTTGGGGGAACCTTTCTGACAGCTGCCTCTCCTGTGTGAGGACATAGACCTCTTGTTAATCCTAAGGCTTTCAGTCACCTTAAGTAAACTTAGCTTTATAGAAAGCAGTAACTACTAGATATAGCAGAGTAGAAAAATAAGGGTGATAGTTTAGCCAATAGGAATGATTATGAAGACAGTAAAACATGAAGTAGCCAACTGGAAGTGACTGAATCAAAAAAAAACCCAAGATGTGTAAAAGCTGAGTTGGGGCTTTCCAAAGACAAGGGATTAGATGAAGATTAGATGCCGGAAAGTCAGCATGCATTATTTCTTCCCTGTTTATAGTAAAATGATATGATCTATGTAGATACCTGGGGTATATTAAGTTACTTTATGTTAAAGGAGCATTTGGACCCCTTATAAGAGCGGAGTCCATTCTCTCTGTCCCAGGACCTATGTACCGGGACCCTGATGTGCTCTTCCCAGACCTTTGGTCACTGAAGTGGGACAAGATAAGTCAGCCTTCTGCCCTAATGAGCAATTTTTAGTGTCCTTGGAAATCATTTGTGCTAATGGTGTTATTTATTTATTTTCCCCTTCTTGTTTTCATACTATTTTCATGCTCTGTGTGTGCTTTTTTGCATATGTCTCCTATCACCACAGCCAGTGCATTTACCACATCTCATATGTTTGCTTCTTGTCTGTTGTACTACATGAGTGAAATTATTATGTGTTATGCTGGAAGGCTTTGGCTCTTCAGCCATTCCTCCTGTGAATGGCCCTGAGCAGATGGGGAGGAGAAGGGTGAGGGTGAATTATGTCATGGGGAAAAGAAGCACCAGCCAAGGCAAACACAGTGGATGGCCTTGCTTCATGGCTTGCCCAGTGGAAAAAGGGTTAGTGCCTGCTGTGGTGATTCCACCTCTGTCTCTTCTGCAGCCGTGCAGCGATGAAAGCACAAAGCCTGGTCTTTGATATCAGTGGAGATGGGAATTTGCCTCGGGTGACAGTCCTGTGCCCAGTCCTTCACAATAAGAGAGGGAACCCTCTGTTGCTCTTCAAGAAGTTGTTGCTGGGTGATTCAGAAAAACTCCCTCTAGTCCTTCATAACAGTGGCATCATACCTGTCCAGGTGAGTACCTGCCATGGGGCTGCTCTGGTCTGGGAACAAGTGCTTGTTCCATGAAGGAAAGGTCCCAGAAAACATGGTAGATGTGGAAGCAGGTCTTGGGAATTCTTTTTAAGCAACTGATGGATGTCTGTTTCCAGGAAGGGAGTTTCAGAAATGCGATATTCTCATCAGCCTGTCCTTTTCAGTTAAACACAACACCAGAAAGTTGGTGGGGTACTTCTCCCCCATCTCTTTTCTCACGTTTTGGTTCTCGTGTGGGCACATATGATGTCCTAGCTACATTAGATTGTATTTGATCCTCTTTTACTGCAACTTAATTAATCTCAGTTGTAGTTTATTCTGCTCATTACTTTTAGTACTTTCTGTCCTTTTTGGTTATATTTTAATTACATCCCAATGCCTCTGAACACTTTTTTTTTCCCCTTCCTGTCTGATTTTACTTAAATTTTGTGCTAAGAGCTGTGTGTGAAGGGAGAGGCTGCTGGGCTCCCCATGCTAGACCAGCAGCAGTACAATGTTAATCCACATGCCATCCTGTACCCACACCAGTGTGGTCGTATTCTGTGTTCCCTTTCCTCAGCTGATGATTGACCTGTTGGATGAAGGGGGAGTTTTCTTCTTGAAAGCCAGGCCCACCACACACTGTATCTACCAAGCTGCAGACATGAAGGAGGACTCACCTGAAGAAGGTAAATTCATAACCATGAAGTGTGGTCATCCACACAGGTAAAATGTGTGCCCTACTCTTGGCTTGTCCAAACAACAGCCAGATGTTAGAGATAGTTTCTTTCCTGGGGTGCTCTGTACCCCTAGTTTTTCATGTGGACTCTTTGCAGGGTTTCCTCCTATCAAGTTTTAGGAAGTTTTTCTGTTCCAGACATGGTGGTTTGAGCTGTGGGGGACTATCACTAAGTCAATGCACCGAGGTCTTCGCTGCATGTGGGAAATTAACAGGAAGTTAACAGTCTGAATGGAGTCAGCCCTTGAGCCCACAGCCAGACAAGAAAAGCCAAAACCACTCTTTGACTCAGATTTATGTACGGCAGAAGCTGGCTGCATGCAGCCTGAGTGAGAGTTGGGTGTTAACCTGAGATTAAGACACTTAAGCAGTGATATGCATGGTGGTGTTATAGTCTTGTGAACCTAGCAGAAGAACATTGTGAACACTGTGGAAGAGCCTGCAGTTAGAAACGGGAAGAGTTTCAACCTCTTACTCCTGTTTATACCCCATGTATAGCTTTACCACTTGTCTCTGATTTCCATTGTCATGTAGACAGGAAGCCTCACACCGCTGCCCTGGTCCTGCATCAAGGGGAATCAGCAGAGTTTGATGTGCTTTTCAAACCCACCCTGGCACAACGTGTGAAAGGGAAGATCTGCCTGTCAGTGGTGGACAACCCATATGAAGAGACCAGCATTCAGCTGTTAGGTGAAGGCTACGAGGATGACTTCACGCTGGATAACATCCATGGACTAGTGTCAGACAACAAGGAGGAGAACACTGAGAGCAATCTGGAGGAAGACATAATTGAGGGTAAGAGAGGAGAGGCTGCTAAGATGAAGCAAGGAACAGGAAAATACACATCTGCTCACACTGTGACAGCTCAGGTCTGGTCCAGCCTTTGGGAACAGCTCCTGTTGCCTTTTGTAGCCTGCAAAGCAACCACACATAAGAACACAGGGGAAGATCCTCTGTCAGTGGAGAATCTTGCAGGCTAGCAGGGAAGGGTCAGAGATGCCAGCATTCAGCTCCTGTCTCTGAAAGGAGGTCTGTTAGCCCATAGTCAGTTATTGAGATGAAGAACATGTGTGGTAATTTGTGTCCTCTGTGTAACCGGGCCTGTGCTGTTGCCCACTGGACCAGGTAGCCTGTGAGAATGCCAGCTGCATGCACAGGCACAGTGCATACTGTACAGCTGTCTCTCTGCACAGCACAGCCACGGGTTTAGGGACGTGTTGGGGCATATTCCTGAAAGTGGCAGGATGGAGAACTGCATCTTCCAGAAGGAGAAAGGCTTGGAGAAAGGAAGAGTGGGATATACATATGTCTGTGCATGTGAGGGGTCAGATGGACCTCACTGCATGCTGAGATCTCTTGTTCTTATTCTTAGCAGCTGCCAGAGTGGAACACATCCAGTTTGGGGACTGTCACATTGGGACACCCTACACTGTGACCTTCACGATCAGCAATCGCAGCAAGGTGGAGGTGCTGCGGTTTGAGTGGCTGGTAGACCCCCCATTCCAGTTCTCCCCGCAGGTGAGCTAGGACAGCTCTGCCTTTCCCTGTTGCTCAAGCCCTACCCAGTGGTTTCCTGGGAGCTAGCGGGAGTCACCATAGACTGGTAAAAGGAAGTTTCCAGTGCCATGTAGGAGATACTATCCCTGGCTTTACTGGGGCACAGCCATCAGCCCTGCAGTAAAGACTGTTACAGGATGCAGCATCTTTTTTTTGTACTTTCCTCTGTCAAACCTCAGACAAAGGCACAGTAAGATGCAGGTTGCTGGCACAGCTGCTCACCAGCTCAGTCCCTTTGCTGTCAGTCCTGCCCTTGCCAATGATTCCAGTTTGGTCGTGGCTCTCTGGTTCTCTGTAGGTGGGACACCTCCATGCTGGCTGTGCTAAGGACATCACAGTGACCCTGAAATCAGATGTCGCAGTTGCCTTCAAAATGCACCCTGTGAAGTGTAAGGTTGCAAGAATCGCCTTCCAGCTGCCACCAGAGGAGGTGATGGACTGGGACGACCACCTGCACACCATTGAGTGGATGGATGCCAGCAGGGACTCAGCAGCCACGTGGCCTGTGAGAAAGGTAAGAAATACAATAGCAAAAGCTACTGAGCTTCTACAAAAAGAACTGCCAATGGCAGCAGACTGACATCTCTGCTGGCTAAGCAGCTCCTGCTTCCTCCTTTATTTAATACATCCCATGAGGTTAAACAGCAGTGCATTTTAGAGGAGAAGTGGATGCACAGTGTCCTGACATGCTCACACAAGATGGGGAAGTCTTTTGGAAAGAGATGTTTAGCTACATGCAAACTATCAGTCTCTGCCAAAGGCTGAAGTGTTGTAGCCTGTGTTTAATGGGAGGTCACACTTTCTGATTTCATTGCATTTTATGGTGTTAAAGTGTCTTATCTGATACAGTGCCTTTTCACCAAGGAGTTAAATTCACTGTGCTCTGTCTCTCGGAGAGCAACATTAGTGCTCTTCTGTGTATGCTGTGTAACCCACCAGCGTGTTGTGTGTGTGCTCTGAGCTCTGTCTACATTGACACCAGAGATTTTGGTTGTAGTCTCTGTATCATATGGGATATCTCATTATGGAGCAGCCCAGGCACTGTAGGACAGTCATGCAGGAGTCTGGGTGTCATCTCCAGAAACTCTTGCTTCTACTGTCATTATTGTCAAACACACTTACCCAGTGATGGTTCTTCCCTAGTTTCTGAAGCACTGTAAAAACTGTTAACCAGACTTCTTCCTCATCAGAGCTTCAGCAGTCAGAGACCTTCCTAAGGAATTCATTCCAATCCCAAAAATACCTGTCACCCAGCCCCCACCACTGTGTCTGTTGCCCAACATGACATCTGGAAGGCACTTTCTCATAAGACAAGAAGGAAAAGGTGCTTTCTAGGTTTGTTCAGTCTTGGAGGTCTCCATCCACAGAGCTCCTTCAGGGGAACTTATTTCTAATTTAGAGGCCTTCTGAGATTTATAGGGGCCAGGAAAAATGTCAGACACTCTACAGGAATGAAACACAGGGACTGATACCCGGTCATAGTCCCCATGGGCGTACACAGTTGTGGTGGTGATTGCTTTGATCAATAGGTAGAAACAAATAGGCAACAGAAGGGTCAAATTTTGTCATCTTTTAGGCAAAATAAATGGGAATGGTCCTTTCTAGCCCCTATATGTGATTTTAAGGCCAAGAGACTCCCTGCTCAGCCTGGCTTTTTGGGTTTTGCTTAATGATTCTTCCCTTTCCTCTATGGAGGTGATCAAGACAACCCCAGAACCAGCTCACACTGTCCTGGAGAAGAGCAGCCGTGAGGTGGAGCTTCACCTCAGTGCTGTTGTTGACTATGCTGAGTTCCAGATGGATGTGGACATGATTCAGTTCAAGGAGACCTTGCTCTTCCAGACAAGGACAGTCACGTGAGTGCTGGAGACCAGGCAGAGACCTGCAAGAGGGAGTTGCCTTTCCCAGGGTTGACCCAGAATCTGCTTCCCCAAAGATGTGCTGTGCTCTCTGGTGGCCTCTGCTTTTCCTTCTAGTCATGGTCCTGTGCCAACAGAAGTTACACTGACATATTTATTGCTCAGCCACTTCTTCTAATTCTTCTAAAATCTGTTCTAATTTCTAAGAGGCTGACTGGCCTTGGAGGGGGATGCTGCTGCCTGCTGGTTCTTGAGGTTTCAGTTTCCGCGTATCCTGGGGTCCTAGGGATCTCCCACATGTGGATCTGAGTCCCTTCCTAGAACTTTTTGTGCAGTCTCACCTGCTGTTCTTCCCTTTAAACAAGTCATTTATTGTTTCATCCTTTCCGGGTCCTGGCTAAGTGCTGAGGCCCACATATCTGCATACAAAGCCAAGCAGGAGATGGTAAACACCATGCTGCCAAGACATGCCAGGAGAGGTTCTGCTGAGAGCAACCATGGTCTTGCTTTCTTTCCATGTTGCCTGTCCTCATCTGCTTAAGAATAAGTTTGCAGTCAAAATAATGTCAAACTGTGATATAAAGACCAGAATAAGACCCTTGAATTAACCTCCTGGGCACCATGTCTGCCTTTTCGTCTTTAACATCCGAACTTTAAAATACCTTGTCTTGGGGCAGCCCAGGGCAGCAATCTAGATGAAACAGAGACACTTGAGGAAGAAGATGCTCCTCAGCATAAGGAAAGGGGTACTGGGAGTCCACCATAAAGCATAACTTTTCTACTTGCTTTGTAGTTATTGGATGCTTTCTTTTTATTTCTTTTTATTTATTTATTCTCTTTCTGAAAAGCAGTTTCCAGCTGTCTAATACAGGGAATGTGGCCCTGGAATACACCTGGATGGCAGCTGTGGAGGATGAAAGATCAGTGAACCGTACTGGGGAGCTGCTCCTGTCCAATCTGAATGGTAAGGCACTTGCTTTGGGTGGGAGCTGGGCATGCCCAGGGTGTTTCAGTTGGTAGCTGAAGGCTTGGGGGGAAGACTGTGCTACTTCACCCCAAAACATGAATTGCTTTTTCATCCCTGTCCAGGCATCTGATTTTATCAGCATCTCCCCAGCTGCAGCTGTAGACTTTCTCCTTGTCCCCCTCTCTGCCTTTCATACCCTCATATGCTTGCTCTGACACTTGTAGTCTGCGTGGGAGCTGAGCCTGGGTCAGGACTGGCAAGAGGAACAGGAGGGCAGCTCTTTGAAAAGTCTCTGAGACTGGGAAAACTGATGGTGTAACACTAAGTTAGCTGATCTGTATCACTGTCTGTGTGTGATCCCCCAGTCCAAAGCAAATGCAATGTCACTGTCTAAAACTGACCTCCTAACTCGGGCACAGAAGTGTTGCTGCTGGCAGAGACCCTGCTCCCAGCATGTTGGAGCTCAGTGGTGGGGCTGTGACTCATTAACTCATAGCAATGTCCTTGTATCTGAGTTCTTGTTTTCCTTGGGTGGCTGCAAGGAAACAGGGCTGTGTGTCCAAGAGGTCTCATCATAGAATCATGGAATAGTTAGGGTTGGAAAGGACCTTAAGATCATCTAGTTCAACCCCCCTGCCATGGGCAGGGACACCTCACACTAAACCATGCCACCCAAGGCTTTGTCCAGCCCTGCCTTGAGCACCGCCAGGGATGGAGCATTCACAACTTCCTTGGACAACCCATTCCACTGCCTCACCACCCTAACAGTAAAGAATTTCTTCCTTATATCCAATCTAAACTTCCTCTGTTTAAGTTTTAACCTGTTACCCCTTCTCCTATCACTACAGTCCCTAATGAAAAGTCCATCCCCATCATCCCTATAGGCCCCTTTCAGACACTGGAAGGCTGCTCTGAGGTCTCCACTCAGCCTTCTCTTCTCCAGGCTGAGCAGCCCCAACTTTCTCAGCCTGTCTTCATACGGGAGGTGCTCCAGTCCCCTGATCATCCTCGTGGCCCTCCTCTGGATTTGTTCCAACAGTTCCATGTCCTTTTTATGTTGAGGGCACCAGAACTGCATACCAGAAACAGGATATAGGAGAGCAGTCAAGCCTTTTGTTTCCTAGCATGGACAGCTTTCTGATGGTCAGGGTGAGAGATCTCAACCAAAGTTCTTCGTGCTCTGAATATGCTTATCTCCCTCCCCTGGGGTCCAGGTGTTGACTCTTCCCCAGCACAGGGTGCCCTCATGCTGGAGCTAGTCTGCTGGACTGCAACATTAGCTGTCTGGTTGTTAGTTATGAAAGCCTCAGAAAGAGGAAAGAAGGAAAGGGTGTGAAGGACGGCAGCACTGTTCCCCAAACCCTTTTCTCCACCACACACAACAAGCGAAGCTCAGTTCTGCAGGACTCAACACTGTCCTTAATGCTAAGTATTGAGGCTGGCTGGGCTGGGATGTGAAACAGCACCCAAAAATTCTCACAGATGCTGTAACACAGGTATCTCTGTTAGATCCTGGACATGGTTTGGGAATGAATGCTGGCCAGAAGTGGTCCTGCAGAAGATGTTTGCATCTAGCTCCCCAGTCCAGCATGGAGTGAAGCAGCAGGCTTCTGTCCTGGGCCCTTTTGATTTGCTAACATAGACATAGCCTTCTTGTCCACCATCTGTGTGTCTTTACAGAGTGATGTTCAGTGGTGTGTTTTGATTCAAGCAGTTCTCTGGGTCTCTGCAGGGCCATTTCACTGTGTTTGCTGCCCCCCACCGTGTTCTCCCACCTGTTCTTCCGCCTCTCCCCAGGACTTTCTGGGATTATGATTTAGCGAGCAGTATCACAGAAGAAAAACACAATCTGGACACTCTGCCTGTTCCTTCAGTGGGAGCCCTCCTGCTGAAAGCACTTGGCCAGAGACACTCCAAATGCATCCCAGCTCCATTTTGTCCACTGCAGCAGGAGGCAGACTTGCTGGGAACAAAGGATTTTCTTCTTGAGAGATGTCATGCTTCTTCCTTACCGCAGGGGATTCTCTCTCCTCCACTTGTGGTACCTCTGGGAAGCTCCATCCCAGCCGTTGTTCAAGTCAGCTGGACCATGAACTGGAGCACGTCTCTTCCTCCCTGAACTCATCTCTGAATGCCATCAGTGGCAAGTCGCCATTCTCTGTCGAGCCCCGCAGTGGCACCATCCCAGTTGGCCAGAAGCAGCTCTTCCAGATGAAGTTCTCTCCAGTGTACGTGGGGGACTTTGAGAGCTGTATGCTCTGCAGGTAGGAAATGTCCTGGCACTTTTCAACTCATGCTACTGGTGGATAGTCATGGTTGTGCCTCTGGGATGGGTGAGGTGAGAACCTGTGGACAACCAGCCACAGAGAGATAGCAGAACCAATCAACATGCAGGAGTAAAGATGGTCATCCAGCTTTGGTAGAAGCAGGTATGGAGGCACTGGGAAAAGATATTGCATGAATTATTAAGCTCCTGTAGGGATCTCTCTAGAATGAGAGGACAAGAAAGGCTACCAAGGGGCCAGCCAGTCCCTAGCTGTGCTCCCTTATCAGTCAAGCATGACCTCCTTATATGCAGAGAAACCTGTGCACTGCAGTTGATCTTCAGACACATCACTGGTTATGTTTGTGCCATTTTTTCTGTCTCTGTGGCAGGGAATGCAGTTCTGTTTTATTTTCTGCGCAGTACTTGCATGGAGAGAGGGTGCAACAGTACGTGCTGTACAAGGAGACAGGCAAGCAGCTGGCTGTCTGGAAATGTTTACCTGGCTAATATCAGTCCCTTTCTTCCTAGTATTCCTAACCTGACACCAAACCAGAAGTGCCCAGAGGTGGCTGTGAAGGGGAAAAGTCTGATGACAAACTGCCACTTTGAACTAGAAGACTCTGATTACCTCACAGCAAACAGGCGCAACCCAAAGTTGCCGGACCCAAAGGAGACAGTGTTAGATCATAACACAAGAGTGATTGAGTTTGTGGCAATTGGGGTGTGCAGCAGAAGCAGCAGGTAGGTGTGGGCATGGCTTCTCTGGCTGATGGTCTCCCAGTCATGCCCCTTATCCAGAGAACCTCTCTAGCTCCTCTTCCAAGCCCCAATGTACATCTGTACCTTGTCTCTGATCAGCTGACCCTTGGCCACCAGTCTGTCCTGGGCCTGGAAGAAACTGGTCAGTGAAGACCAACTAGGCAGTTTTTGGTTCTCTTTGTCCTTTTCCTCAATAGTGTGGGTCAGTCTGGGAGGACCATGTATCCCAAGCTTCTGCTTTGTGGCCAATACAACCTTTGTCCCTCCAAAGAACATTCTTGCTCCTTTGAGATTACCAATTGGACGGGGTCAGCAAAGGCTGCAGCTACAATAGAGAGCACCATTCTTCCAAGAGACTCTTACTGGACTTGATGTTACGGCTTTCATTTGATCTTATCGATTCAACGTGCAAGAGTTTGGATAATTTCTTTGCTAATTTCTCTGTGGATAGCTATTAATTTTTAGTCACCTGAGACACAAACAAGGTTCCTAGAAAGCAGGTGAAATGTCTGTGCTCCCAGTGTGGTTCCCAGTACCAAATAACTCCTTCCAGATGGTGTCCAGGACTGTCAGTTCCTGATGCCTGCTAGAGGACAAGAGTTGTTCACATCCCAACGCCTCCTTAGTAGTCCATTTTGTTTTGTGTTCCCAGGACATTCACAGTTACAAACCCAACCAGTTCTGCATACTCCTTCCAGTGGACTTGTCAAGACCCTGAAGCTCCACGAGGACAAGAGGCTTTCTTCTGCCTCACAGAAAGAGGTCAGATCCAGCCAGGGAAGAAAGCAGAGGTGGGTGCAGAAAATTAAGACGGTAGATATATAGCTTCACTACACATGTGTGCCACTTTAGCACTGTATATGTCTACACTACTGGGCATCCCCTCTCACTGTGAGCTTGCCAAGACCATGCAGAAACCTTTGACTGTAGTGTAAATGAGCTGGCAGATGAACCTGTTCTCACCCTGTACCCCACCTCTGCCAAGCTTTAGACACAGCTGCCTATCTCTGAGCTCACAGCAGCATAAGGTTCCTTGGGTTTCTTGATGGTGTAAACTGCACACACACACACTCCTTGCCCTGCCAAGGGCAGCAACTTTCCTTCATTTACCTCTTTCTTTCACAGATGAAGTTCCAGTTCATCCCACAGCACCTGGATGTGACGGAATCATTCTGGATCTTTACAGTCCCTGAGCAGAACATTTCAGTCCCAGTTCTGTTAGTGGGCAATGCGAGTGACCCACTCGTGACTCTGAACAGATCTCACCTGAGCTTCCAGTTGCTGTTAATCGGTGAGCACCATGGTTATACCTTGCATGCTCAGATGTGGACTGCTCCAGGGGTTTAACACTGCTGTTGTTCCAGCAGGCTCCAAAAGGGAAGCTGGAAATAGAAACAGGTACTTCTAAGCACATCATCCAGCTCCTGGCACCCAAATGTATGAGGGGGAGGAAGGCATGTGTCAAGGACAAGACATGTGGTTGCAGCTGTTCTCAAGAGGGAATCTGAGGGAGGCAGGGGAGTCCAGGGGGTCCCCTTGCATGAAGAAAGGTTGCAACAGTGCATGCTGTACAAGAAAGGTTTCCATATTGGCATTCTGAGTGTGCCATGCTGCAAGCGATGGTCCTCACTGCAGATTGCGTGCTGTGCTCAGCTGGCAGGCAGGAGTCCAAGGGGCAGTGGTGGCCCAGTGGCCAGAGGAGCAAATGATTTTCAGCAGTTACTTTGTCCTCTCCCCAGGGCACGAAGTACGCCAGACTATGTATATGATCAACAGTGAGAAGGAAGCCTTCAGCTTTGCTTTCAGGGAAAGCTCTCTCTTCTCAGAAGGATGCAAGGCCTCCGTGAAGGTAGAGCCCCTGAAAGGCTCCATTGGTCCTCTTTCGAGGTAAAAGAGCTCACTGGCCACATTCCCTCTCCTGCATGCCAAACACTGCACTGCCATTTTGCTTTTGGGATTTTCCCCCTTGGTAGTCACCAGGTGCCTCTCAGCAATAGCAGGCATCTGCCTTGTTTCATTCCTTTCCAGTTGGGACACTCTGAAACTGCAGTTTTCTTGGTAAAGTGCTTGTGTCCAGGTTACCCTAGTCTTCTAGGTTCCCTTCCTAGAGAAATTCACACTATAGATCTTCTAGTTTTGATGACAAAAGCATGTTTTGGGGTTTTAACCCTGTGATATCTTAAGCCAGTAGCCTTAAGTGTGCAAGGTCTGCTCTGTTCCCTCCTTTAGTGACAGAGCCCACCACGCATGGTCTGTGCAAGACCACCAAGAGGAGCAAAGCACACAAGCAGCACTACAGGCACCATATAAGCCCATTGTGGGAGTACAGCAACAGACTTACAAAACTAGCTGTGTTTCATAGGATCCCCTGTTAGAAAATGGATGTTCTTGTAGACTGCAGCCGTGGCTTTCAGTCAGACATGATCATGAGTTCAAGCAGTGTTAACAGATCACTAGCTCATCTGCTGATCCACCGTGGATGTCCCTGTGCCCATTCATGGCTTGCTCTGGGGTACAAAGAGCATGTTAGCTCCGGGCAGTTTTGCTATGGCTTATAAGATGCTGAAATTTTGCTTTCCATGGGGTGTAATATAAGAGAGCATCCTATATCAGTTACTGTGGCTCAGCTGAGAAGTGGTAATTCCTCAAATCTTTGTAGTTTGGTTGTGTTTGATCACCTATCCAGAGATTACTCACAGAAATTACAAAGAGGCAGTTTGGTGGCACTCATGTTGTACAGCTGTCATAGGAGCTGGATGATTCTTCTTTGGAAAGAGGATGTTACTCTTGTCATACAGATCAGAGAGACTGGGGGTCTCTGAGTACCTTATTCTGTGTTTGGGACAGAAGCAGGCTCTCAAGGCAATGCTGCCCTCCAGGACATGGACAGGACAGTAAAGGTAGTGTTAGCTGCTTTGTTGTATCCTCTGCTGTTTCATTGCATGGAATCATCATACTCTAAACAGCTGTCAGCACGGAGAGTGGAAGCCCCTGGAAGGGCAGAATGCCATTCCTGGTTTCTTCCAGGCCCAGGGTCTCACCACAGCTGTTGCACAGCTGCTCTCCCATAGAGAAGGCAATGTGGGGCCAAGAAAGCGAAAAGATAGTGAATGGAGCAAAAAAGGTCTTTTCTTCTCAGGCTTCCCATTACAGTCTCCTTCATACCAACAATAGAAGGAGAGGTGGTCTTCAACCTCAAGTGTGATGTCAAGAGAAAGACCCAGCCTCTCTCCTTGAACATCAAGGCCACCAGCTACAGCATGAATGTCTCTGTCGGGTGCCAGGACAGCGATGGCCATGTCACTGAGCTCAGTGCACACAAAATCAACATCATTGATCTCAAGGAAGTGAGTAGCACTGTTTCCCTGAACCGTTTGCTCCACAAAGCCCTGCAAGACTGCACCTTAACCAGAAGCTTTGCAGACAGTTTTCAACAAGAGGGAAAGTTCTTCTTCATTTACGGGTACAATCAGGTCTCAAGAGGGAGGGAGATGGATCATTCACACAGGTCATTAGCTGAATGGGAAAGATGCCAGAGCACATGAGGGAGGAGCACTTAGTGGGCTGGTCAGCAATTGGTGTGTGCTCCAACCCCTCATCTTCACCACCACCTCCCCCACAGGTGCAGCTAAATGAGAACATCAAGCGCATCTTCAGCATCTGTAACAACAGCAGGTTCAGCTTCACATTCACATGGGAGCTGTGCGGTCCAGCAGCCTGTCAGCAGGTCCTCACCATCACCCCTTGGACAGGCACCCTGCAGGCAGAGGAGAAAGCAGAGTCCCAGCTAGCATTTCACTCACAAAAGTTGTGCTCTTTGAAGGATGTTAAGCTGACACTGCGGGTGAGGACCAACATTTAGTAAGGGACCTTTGCCTTCCCTATGCAGCAGCTTGGCAGCAGGAGCCCAAAGCCAGGGGTGAGCTCCACCACTAAAGAGCCTGAAGGAGGCAGAAGAGGCTCCTGCTGCTGAGATAAAGAGTCTGACAGCTTCAGAATGGAGAATTTTACTAAGTGTTTATCTGGGAGCCTTTTGGGAAGCACGTTTGTTCCAGAACATATCCACTAGGCTCTCTCTATCCCTAATTTGGGAATGGGAGGAGGGGGGCCTACCTAGATGTGCATGGGGATGGAGCTGTTTCTCCTTACCAGGCCCTTCCTGAGCCAGGTCCCACAGCTCAGAAAGGTCTTGCCAGCTCGTGGCTGCACAAAGCAGAGATGTGGCTCTCTAAAAACCTTTCCCTGGATGTGGTTCTCTAAAAACCTTTCCCTGAGAGGGAAGCAAGCCTTTTACCTTCAGTTTCCATTCTGGGAACAGAAATCCTTTCAGCGTTTGCTGAAATTCCTTCAGCATTTGCTTTTTCTTACTGTCACTGCAGCCAGCTGTCCCCATCATCTTCCTTAGCTGTCTCTGGTGTTTGTGGTTGCAATTCCCTTATTTTCAGCTGGTTCATGCTGTCTTTCACCCCACCAGATCAGCAAGGGTCCCACATTTACCCTCATCTCTTCCCCAGCCTACCATGGTTTGGGTTTCTGCCAGGAGAGCGGCAGAAAACCTTTTCTCCTTCTTTCCTTTTGCTTGATATCAGTCCCTGCCGCCTCAGGTTGACGTTGTGGATCCACCGGGAAAGGTGGTGAAGCTAGGAAACGTCTGCATTGGGCAGACGGTGAAGAAGATCGTCACCATAGCCAACAAGAGTGCAGCCCCTCTGGCCTTTCAGCTCAGAGTCACATCCACCGCGCCAGAGTTGCAGGAAGCTGGGGTAAGGCCCTTTCCTTCTCCGCAGAGCACTTTGGTGTGCCTGCAGGGGGCGATGAGGCGCTGTGGGTGGGAGCTAGTAGCTAATGAGAGCTGTGGGCTGCCCTGGCTGCCTGTGCCTGCCCTGTCCTCCCTGCTGGCACTGCTCTGCCAGCAGATGCTTGCAGTGTGAATGCTTCAGCTGAGCTGGGTGCCAGGAGACCCGGAGAGCCAGAAGGGAGAAGGCGGCACAATTCCTCTAAGCTGTTTTAGACACATACATCAGGATGCAGCCATGTATTTTAGGTGTGGAAAGGTGAGGGAGGTGAATCTTGCAAGAGGGAGATTTACAGCTCTGTTTGAACTTCCGTGAAAGCTTTAGAAGACAGAGCTGAGCTCAGCGTGACCAGGTGGGCACGTGGCAGAAACACCTTTGGTATTAGCTAGGAATGCCTAGGAGGGAATGAGTGGGAGTGGGGCAGTGTTGGTGGGGACAGAAGAGGAATTGGAAGCCTCTTCCGTGAGTCTGATGAGGGAGGCTCCACAGCTCGCTTGCCAGATGAAATAGTCTGCCTTCATTTCTTGGGGTAGGTTCTGTGCTTGAAGCCCAGCAAGGAGCTAAAGCTGAAGCCCAGAGGAGACAGAGGCAAGGTGGAGGTGACCTTCTCCCCGAAGCGTCGCATCCAGCCGTTCAGCGGGGAAGTGCTGCTGGAGTGCGGCGGGCTGGCGCGCTCCCTCTTTGTGGTGCGGGGCTCCTGCCAGGGCAGCCTCGTGAGCTTGGACCAGGAGCAGCTCAGCTTTGGAGCCGTGGTGCAGCAGAGCTACACGTGGCGGCGCGTGGTCATGCGGAACGCGGGCGACACAGGAGTCAGGTAAAGCAGAAGCGCGCCCCCTCTGAGGGCTGAGAGCTTGGATGAGGGTTGTGTGGGGCCGTAGTGTGCCCAGATAGTTCCCCTCTGCTTCTCCATCCCGGTGGAGAGTTGTGCAGCCATGGCCGTGCAGTCAGGCCCTAGAAGTTAGCAAAAGGGTACAAGCCCCCTTGCCTGTGGGTGCAGTGGGTCCTGCCCAGCCTGAAGCCTTATTGCCAGGTGGCTCAGCATCAGGCGTGAGATGTGGTGGGAAAACCCACAAGAGACTTAGAGCCTCACACTGAGACTTACCCTGCCTTCAGAGCTCCCCGTGGCTAATCCTTCTTTCCTGTGCTTGTGCTTTCCTGGGCAAGGTTTACGTGGGACGTGGAGAGCTTCAAGCCGGACTTTTCCATCAGCCCCACGAAGGGTTACATCAGCCCAGGGAGGGATGTCCCCTTCGTTGTGACCTTCCGCCCCTCGAAGCTGAGCCAGGCTGTCCAGTACGAGGGGCTGCGGTGCTTCATCCAGGGCAGTGAGGCGCTGCGGCTTACGCTGTCAGGATCCTGCGTGGAGGCCCCTGGCCCCAAAGAGGTAACGCAGCAGGGACAGGATGGGCCCCTGGAGCCCAGCATTTGCACCACATCTCTCCCAGGGCAGGAACTGAAGGACACTTGTGAGCACAGACTTGCTCGTGCCAGAGTATCCCAGAGAGAAAGTGCTGGGCAGGATTGCCAGAATTCCTGAGCCCTCTCATTGCCTTTCTCCCGTGTTCAAGGTGCTGCTCCTGCAGTGAGCAGCTGGGCTGTCGTGGCTCTGCACTGCAGCATCCGTGCCATGGGAACACCCTGCCGGGCTCTTCTGAGACCCTCCCCACAGAGCCACCCCGCTGGATGCCGGCACTGCACCCGCAGCCACACTTCTCCCCCCTGCCGGGCCAGGGGTAGAGCATTCAGCAGTAGGAAGGGGCAAGGCATCTGCATCCAGCCCCTGGGAGCGGGCAACTTGGCAGCTGTTGGCTCTTGCTCCCAAAGAGAGCGTGGAGGTCCTCTTCATCCTGCCCATGAAGGAAGGGGCTGTGTGGCTGCAGATCTTGTCCTTGCACTGGAGTTTCCTTTCAGGACTCCCCGTTTCCTTTCAGCCAGCATGCGAAAGGCTTGTTCTGCTCCCTTCTTCAACAACAAGCAGCTGGATTTACTCCAAAAGCTATGGCCAAAGTGTAATTTTTGCACGTGACAAGGGAAAAGCTGCTCCCTGTGCTCCAGGTGCTGGTGTAGAGCCAGCGTGAGAAGAGTGGGAAGGGTTGTGGGTGCGAGCCAGCAGCCTCTGTGCTCCTCTGTTCCAGACCCTGACTTTCAGCTGCAGTGTGCGTGAGAGGCAGAGCCAGACCATCCTCCTTTCCAACCCAAGCAACGAGGCCTGGACCCTGCAGCCCATCATTGAGGGGAAGTACTGGAAAGGGCCTGAATTTATCCATCTGGAGGCCAGGCAAAAAGAAAAGGCCTACCAGGTCACCTACAGACCCCTAAGCATGAGCTCTGAGAACAAGAAGCATCAGGTACGTGAGCTGTGCCAGCGTGCTGAGCCTGGTGGCACGACCCTCGTAGCTCCCCCTGCTTTGGGCAGGAGGCTGGAGGAGATGGCCTTCAGAGGTCCTGTCCAAGCTGAAGGTGTCCTGTGCTCTCTGTTGGAAGCTGGGTTTTGTGGTGGCTGGAGGCCAGGCCCGGGCAAAGGGCAGACGGGAACTCGGGACTGACCCCACAGGTGTTGGAGCAGCTAAGCTAAAAAGGCAGGCTTTCTGAAGGGCAAGAAATGAAGTTTGTTCTGCGCAGCTCCTGGTCGCTGCTTGTGGCAGCCCAGGGGGCTCAGAGACCCCCATGCTCAGCGCACAGGCTGCACAGGCTCTCCAAGCCCTGGGCACGACCGCTTCTGCCAGCACCACCTGGCTGGTGTCCTTCTGCAGCTTGCAGGGAGCAAGAAGGGCAAAGGTGCCCTGCAGTTTCTCAGTGCCCCCCTGGCCGTGAGCAGGCAGGTGGGAAACGAGAGAGATCTCTTGACAGTCATGCAGGAGCTTTGGGAGGAGCCCTTCCTGCAGGTCTCAGGCTGGGCACATGGGGGTGACTAGCCCCTCTGCAATGTTTTCTGTGCCACGCCAGCGACAAGCTCCTAAATGAAAGGGGTCAGTTGAGAAGGGCTCTGGGGTGCTGGAGCTGCTCCAGTGAGAGCCTCAGGCATGGAACTGTCCCGGGGTGCTGCAGAGCCGACTTGTCCTATTCGTTGTCTGTAGGGCTCCATCTTCTTCCCCCTGCCGGACGGGACAGGCTTACGCTACCACCTGGAAGGAACTGCTGAAGCCCCCCGGTGTTCAGGGGCCATTTCCCGGCAGGTTCCATGCAGGAGTTCCCACACGGAGCTCATCCCTGTGTCCAACTGGCTGCACAGACCACAGAGGTGAGTCCAGCCCAGGAAGTCTGGTCCCATCAGCAATCCCTGCAGCAGCACAAGGAAGGAAGCTTCCAGTGCCTGGAAGCGCCTTCCTGAAAGCTTTTCCCTCTCCTTGGCCATGTCTGGCCATCCCCACGTTCTGCCTGTGCAGAGCCATCCTGGAGGGCTTTCCTCCAAGGGGGATGAGAGCTGGCGCCCTGTGCCTGAGGCACTGAGGATGAGAGGGGCTGTATTGTACCCCCACAGGATGGGTATCCTAGGGGAGTCCTTCCTGTTGACCTTCACCGCATCCTTCTCACCCACAGGCTCCTGGTGGTTATTGACATGCTCAAACCAGAGAACGTGGAAAGCAGTTCTGTGCTGCAGGGGTGTTCCTACATTGACGTGCCAAGCTCTGCAAAGAAGGACTACCAGCTCACCTTCTTCTCCTACAAAGAAGGAGTCTTCAGGGCAAAGGTGAGTGAGGACACTGGTGTGCAGGGCCCTTCAAGGAGCTCTTGGCTCACCGAGAAGCTACACGCCTCTTTTCATACCTCCGCGTGCACGGGTCCTATGAAATAGCACACGTGCTTTCTCTGGTCTGGCACTCTTCCTCGGTGGGTGCTCATAGCCATTCCTGGAAGCAGGGCGCTGAGCTCACTGGGCTCTTTTGGGTCTATTTTCATGTGTGCAATGAGCAGCACTTGCCTTTCTGTCTGATTCAGGTGACCTTCCTCAACGAGACAACCGGAGAGTACTTGTTCCACGTGGTGACTTTCAAGGTGACGGCTTCGGGACCCATCGGCACTGTGAAAATGAGCACCGCTGTTCGGCAGAGGGTGTCCTCCACCGTCAAGGTGGACAACCCTCTGCCTGTCCCGGTGACGTTTGACATCACCTGCGAAGTGCCCGACGTCAGCGCTCCACAGCACTTTACTGTTCCTGCACAGTCGAAGGTAGGAGCAAAGCTCCTCCGGCTCGCTCTGCTCTCCCTGCTCCTGGCTAGAGGGGGTGCTCTTGAAGAGTGATGCCTGAAAGGAGCCCTCTGGGGCTTCTTTCCGTGGTGGCAGCTCCCTGCCGATGATCTAGAGAGGGAGCAGGGTGCGAGAATATCCCCAGTGGGAATCCTCCTGCGCTGGTGGAGTCTGCCCTGCTGCCCCCTGTAACACGCTGCCACTGGGCCTCACGTGGCAGGTCCTTGTGCCACGTGCCCCTCCTTCAGTGTGGTGCTTCTAGCTGTGAGTGGCTGCAGGACAAGCCTCAGCCCACGGCCGGGTTGTCTGCAGCCTGGATTGACAGGAGGCGGTGTGTGCCCTGGGGCTTTTTAGGGTGGGAAGCTTCTGGCATCATGCTGGAGGGCTCTGAGCTGTTGGGATCTGTCCCTAGGTGAACCGTCTCCCAGAAGGAGCAAGGCTGTGCCCGAGAGAGAGGGAATGAGAGCAGGGAAGGCGGCACAGCCTTCCAGCACTGCCTGAGCACAGCAGGGACCAGCTGCCCCCTTCTCAGGCTGGCGTGTTCCCTGCCTCTGCCTGACGCAGTGGCTTTTTCCTTCCTCCCAGGCGGATCTTGTCTTGGAGTATCAGCCCCTGAAAACGGGTGAGAGCACCGGGCACCTGGTGCTCCAGAGCAGCGACTTGGGCTCTCTGTCTTACAACCTGCAGCTGAAAGCCATCTCGCACAGGCCAGAGAAGCCCGTGTATTTCCGCACCACGCTGGGCTCCCGTCAGACCATCACCACCAAAATACGGAATTTTGCCCAGCAGAAGACCGAGTACCTGCTGCAGGTGAGCCCGGGCTGCCGGGGCTCTGGCTGGCAGGCAGCTCCTCTGGCCAGCACCAGCCCTCTCCACCAAGGGGTCCAAGTGCCTCTGGCTTGGCCTGGCAGAGCCAAGGTGGCCACGTGAGCCCAGGGGTCTTGCCACTCGTGTGGGCTTGTTGCCAGCTGCACTGTCCTCCCGTGTGGGCGCGTGTCTGCTGCCCTGGTCGGAGCTGCTTTTGCAGGCCCTGTGGTGCCTGGGCTTGCTTCCCCCTTGCAGCCCAGGTCTGGCAGTCAGGGGTCTTGGGGCTTGGGTGCAGGGTTGTCCCTGATGGGCACGTTTGCACAGTTGTCATGCCCATTCAGGGCAGGCGCTCACCAGGGGTGTGGTGTGGGTGGGAGAGGCCAGGGCCAGGGGACCATCGTGTTCTTCCCGAGGTGCTGGCTCTGCTGTTGTGACCCGCCCTCCATGGTCTCTTATCTCCCCTGCGCAGACCGACTGTGCCGACTTCCAGACGGCAAAATCCATCAGTGCGGCACCTGCCGGCGCTGGGGGCTCGGACCTGAGCGTGGAAGTGACCTTTGAGCCCTGCCAGCTGGGCGAAGCCAAGGCCACGCTGCAGCTCAGCTCCGCATTGGGCGGGCAGTACCGCATCCCACTCATCGGCCTTGCACTGCCCCCTGAAGCCCAGGGCCCCTTCCTCATCCCAGCCGGCGGCTCCACCTCCATCTCCTTCAGGAACGTCTTCCCGAAGGCCACGGCGTTCCAGTATGCAGTAAAGCACCCGGCCTTCACCGCGGAAGACCCCAGCGCACCGGTGCCGAGGGGATGGAGGACGGAGCGGCACCGCAGGGAGGGACTGGGAGCACAGCGGGGCCGCCTGCGGATCGCGGGGAGGCAGGAACCGGCCTGTAGTGCTTGGGTGGATCCCGCCGTGCACCGCGGAGCTGCCCGCGGTACGGAACCGGATCGGACAGGCTCCCCGGGTGATGGGGGCACCCAGGGGAGCGCGGGGCTGCAGGCCCGGAGCCCCAGCAAGGGCTCGGGTTACGGTGGCTGTGTCAGGGTCAGTGCCCCCCGAGCTGCTCTGTGTCTCCCATCCCCATACATCTGTCCCTGAAGTTTATTTTCGAGCCTGTCAGCTGCTGGGCGCTAGCGGGTCAGGGTATGTGTTCGGCACCGGAGCTGTGCCTGCGAGCCCCGCGCTGATGGCTTTAGCAGAGCGGCTTACAGCTCCCGCGATGCTCCTGGGGGTGGCCGGCTCCGGGCTAGACCTGACCGGGGCTGGGGGACACGGGGGTCTCGCCGGGCAGCAGGCAGGAGCTGGCGCTGGGATGGCCATGCCTGTCTCCCATCAGCCTGCTTTGCTTAGAGCAGGTTGAGAACAGAGGTGGTGTCAGCCGTTTGGGGAAGAAAAGTTCATAAACATCTTCTGTAACAACTTTCCTGGATTTTAAAGTGGATGACAGGCCAGTGGCAAACCCCTCTACCGAGTTAGGCACTGGAAGCTTTCGCATCTTCATTGAAGGCTAAGGTAAAGATGCTATTTAGGCTGAGATTTTGGGAAGAGTGGGTCCATGGGATGGGTAGAAGTCAAAGCAAAAAAGGGAAAAAGACAGCGTTGCATTGGCCGGGAATCGAACCCGGGCCTCCCGCGTGGCAGGCGAGAATTCTACCACTGAACCACCAATGCTCCAGCTGTTTCAGATGTTGGTTGCACCTCTACCTATATGACTACCTGCACCTCTGCCTGCACAGCTGCCCCTGCCTCCAGCGGCTCTGCTGCAAGGGGGCTGGTACTGAAGGGCCATTGGGTGACCCGGGACGTTGAAGCGGTTGCACGGGCTGGAGCAGGGTTACAGGTCTCTTCATTTAAGGGCAGTTGATGAGTTAAATATCCCTGGGTTCCGAGCTGTGACTTCCTGGAGAGGAACAGGTATGGCTTATGGAAACTTTGTGTGCTTGGAATATCAGCTGAAGCGGTGAATGAGTAGCTGGGAAGGTCCAAAATCATGGTGCTGGGCATTGGTCTGGTGGGTCATAATACCATACCGGCCAGTTCTCTGCTGCTGTCTTATGCTGTATTGTGGGTACATGACCCTCATAACCCACCCTGTTGGAGAGGGTGTTTAAAGACCTGGTGACTTCTCTGCAAGCACACAGCCATGGTGAGTGGCCCTTGAGTCTATCCTGGGCTGAGAGTCCACGAATGGTGTAAGAGGCTGCAGGCTGGGAGCAACAGGAGGGCAGTGAGCTGCTGTTGGACCTGAGCAGGGAGGAGGAGGGAGCTCTGGTTACACTACTGGGTTCCTTCATCGTTCCCCATTTCAGTACCACTTTCTTTGGCATTTGTTGTGGCCAAAAATTCGTTTCTGACAGCTTACTGAAGATGAGTTGAGGGAAAGAAGAGGAAAGGTGTTTCCCTAAATGCTTGTTTAATTGTATACTTTTTTTTTTCCTCTCAATATCTGAGTCGGTAATCCAAAGTTGTCACAATTTGGCAATAAAATGCTCCAAATGGCGACTGCTTTGGCCATGACAAGTACGTTTACTCCAGGTGGTAAAAGTGTCCAAGACCTGTCTGGTTGCCCAGCTTGTACATATAGCAGTTCCAGCTCGAGCATAGCCTTCTTTATGATGCTGTACATCTGGGGAAGCGGTTCTTTCCCTCAGTGACACTTGTTTTCACTCTTAATTGCTGCCTAACTGACATGGCCAATAAGTCACAGATTGTCTCATTTTCAGGTCAGCCCAGGCTGCTTTAGCTTTCTCTATTTGTTAAGCCAATTAATGGCCTTCTCTGGGGTCACTAGTATGTTACAAGGATATAAGGTTGTTAAGATTTCCTCTGTGCTTCTTGTTTCTTTCTGTTGCACACCCGAATCCTTTAGAACAGGGCAGATATAGTTCAGAGCTTTAGGCACGCTTTCCTTGCAGCAGCTATTTGTGCTTTTCCTGTTTTTCCCAGTACATACCAAAGTCATCAAAAGTGTAAAAGCTGGCAAAGCAGTTCAGGTTTCATTTTGTCTGAGTGATAGTTCTGGGCAGGTTTCACCACGCTGCAAGCCTAGCCTCCATTTTCAGAGGATCTCAAAGTGATCTACAGAGATTGATATTAAAATTGATACGATCATCCTACTTAAGGCAGCTGTTCTTTGAGATGCAGAAAACAACCCTAGATCAGCTAGATACAGAGTAGAAAAAGCAAAGTAACATCAGGTCTCGGAAGGGGAAGGGGGGGAGAATCTTCTGCTAGAACTAGGTCAACACTTTCATAGACTCATCCACTTCTGGAAATACTGAAGGTGATTAACTATAATTTATAAGCTTAATTTGAAAATGATTTTCTGTCTCCAAATAGCATGATTTTTGTTTGGAGATCTGAAAGATGTAAGCCCTACACAGTGTGGGAGTTTCAAAAGCAGAAATGTGGAAAGCTAAGTTATATAATAAAATAACAGAGGAAAAGGTATATATGCTGGCTGTGAATCGGGAGTAGTGTGTTTTCTGGGAAGTTTTGTGCTGCCTCTTAAAAAGTACAGGAGAAGAAACAGGATGGGATGTCCCTGCCCGAAGCAGGGGGTTTGGAAGTAGATGATCTCAAAGTCCTTTCCAACCCAAACCATTCTAGGATTCTATGATTCTATGAACTAATCTAACTCAGTGTGGGACAGAAACCTGGCAGCTATTCCGATTATCCACTTTGAGACAAGGATTATCATAAGCATTTTCTATTAAAAACTCTTGTTTCAACAAGTCAAACAACTCAAATATCCACTGTTTATGTAAGAAGGGAGTAGGCATTGTGAACCTCCAAAGGGTGGAACAGAGATTATAAAGTCACCCAGTGGGACAGATCTAGTAATGTCAGTGCAGGACCTAAAACCACAAGATTAAGTAGGATTCACTGTTAGGAATTTTTTAACCGGTACTTGACTCTCCTGGGGTTACAGTGTAAAGGAGAATAGCTTTATCCTTCTCCACAGTACCTGATTTTGTCAAGTGTATCAACCTTCAGGAAAAATGCCTTGATGAAAGGTGATCTATGCAAGCAAACAGGATGCTTTATTTGCTTGATGATGCTTTCAGTGGAAATCATCACTATTAACATTAGAAGATCTACTGTGATCCAGACTGCTCGCTATGTCAAAGGTATCATCTCAGAATAAATCTCTGTAGACTAGGCTGGAGTCCCAGGTTAAACCTGTGCACATTAACTTTGCATGTTGACTAATGTTCAACTCTTGGAGGGAGCTGACAGCCCTGTCTGTGAAACACAGAGCACAGTCCAAACAGATGCTAATCCTGTGTGAAAAATGAGGCAAGATTTCTTGGGCTACATCTGTGTTAGTCAATCAAACAGTTCTGGGACAAACTGGCTTTATATTCTTACCTTACATCTGTATTGTGTGCCACAGTGCTGGTGTCTCTATTCCCCTCATTTTCTGCATAGGAAGAAAAAGAAAGCCTGTTTCTGCAGCTGACAAGGCATCACCTAAGCCATAGCATCCACCATGCTTGGTGAGAAAAACTGGAGCTTCCCTCCAATGAATCAGAAACTTGTCCTACAGTTATCAAAAGAGAGAAGAGGTGGCCAGGGACATGGGCCATCACCTCTGCCAGCCATGTTACTCTCTCAGCTCCCAGCAAGCCATCCGCTCACTACAGAGGACTGGCCCTTGCTGCTTCCCCAGACCTGGTCTCAAACCATCCTGCTTGCCGTATGGGCAAAGCCCTGTTTTGAGGAACTTCATGAGGTTGGCATTGGCCACCTCTCAAGCACGTCAAGGTGCTTCTGGATGGCATCCCTTCCCTCCAGCGTGTCAACCGAACCACACAGCTTGGTGTCGCCGGCAGACTTGCTGAGGGTGCCTCAATCCCACTGTCCATGTCACCGACGAAGATGTTGACCATGGCTGAGGGCACCTTTACCGGTAGGCCTCAGGACAAAGGAGCTATGTTTATTTGGCTGCTGATAAAAGTAATTGTGTCAGTCAGCAATCCCTCAGGCAGATCTGGGGCAGGAACCTGTTTAAGAGCTGTAGTGGTATCTTGTTTTCTGCAACAGGAGACACTGCTATTCTGCAGTGCTAGTGCAAAGAATATATTTCACTCCCTGCCCTCCTGACTCTGTTCCTGCCAGCAGCTTCCTTTCTGCCTATTTATCAATCACCTAATGCACTAAACAATGATATCAGGGAGGAAAACAGAAAGTAACCACTGAAGAAATTGTTAGAAGCAACCTATGTTTATTTTCATCTCAGCAGGGTAGCAGGTTTACTCCGTCACAGTGAGTTACGCAGCTGTGTAACACTGGCAGCCAAGCTGCAGTTTTCTCCAGGTGCAAACAGCAGCAAGGAGCACAGCTTCTCTCTCTGAGAAGCTTCCTGAGACACTTTCACAGGGAGCAAGCCTTAGCACAACTCTCCAAAGGACACTTCCTCACACAAGGTCCACTGAGGTCACTGAAGAGATTTCTCGCAGATCCACGGGGCAAGGATTTCACAGCTGGAAGCACGAATGGCACCATCCAGCAGAACGCCACAGTTCTGCACGGGGCTGTTGAACAGGACACTGTGGGAGACACGGGCAGAGCACACAAGCGGGAGGACGTTAGAGAGGGATCATCACTTTGGCAGGGGGAAGAACCTCGCACATCTTTGGAAGTAGGAGACTCACTGAAGTTGGACTTCATGACCTTCTGTCAGGAAAGACCCATCCTGGAACATGGGAGGTCTGGCAGTGGGGCTTGCTATGCCCACAGCTCACCCTGAGACTTAAGAGGTAGTCTGTGTCATTTTGGGCTCTCCATTTCCCATCACTAATGAGAGAAAAGTCCCGTCCCATGGGGAAATTCTTGCTGCTCCACTTAAAGCGTTTGGAGACCTTGGGACAGAAAGTAGCAAGTATTCCAGTTTGAATGTGTTGTATGGGCATGTGGAAGATGAAAGCCTCTGTTTCATTACCGTTTTCCAATAGAAAACCTTTTCAATGCAAAGGGAAATTAATGATCAAACAGAAATCCACAGAGACACAAATCTGGTGCAAAAGAGGTAACAGAGGCAACAGCAAAGACTAGAAGTGTTTGGCTACTATTTAATGGGCCATCAAGAAACTCCAGGCACAGCTTTGGAGAGGGACACCCCAGGCTTTATAACTGATAAAAGAGGGGGGAAGAGGAGGATGATTTGGGATGTTCCAGGTGGGCCTGTGCAAAACCTGTTGAGGAACATTTAGGGGAAGGGAAGTGACAGAGGAGGGGACAGGCCATGTGTGAGCAGGGGGACTGTCTGGGTGCAGTTCCAATTCCATGGCAGCTCCAAGCTGCACTAGCCAGGGGTTAGGAGGCCCTGGGAGCCTAGGGAGTGTTGTTTGTGTGTGTTCACTAATGGATTTCAATCCTGAGCAGCCAAAGAGGAGGAAGGGGGCTCATCTGCCTGTGGTTGTGCTTTATGTGAGTCCTATTAGCGCTACATGCTGAAGGCAGTGCCTTGTTTGTTGGCAGTGTGTGTAGCCAGCTGTGTGAGAGTCCTTTGCCTGCACATGTGTCTGTGTTTGTGTGTCTGGGACACATGCTCAGATTTCCTAGTGAGTGATCCTACAAACGGGAATGTAGCAGCTGTGCACATCATCCTGGGATAGAGACTCCCACATCTCTGGTGCACCAGACTGGGCTCCAGCAGCTGGACAGGAAGAACCTGTTAGTTCTGGAGCTGCTGGAGGCAGCAGCCACTCTGAACATAGAAGCTGTATTCATTGCTGATAGACTTCCACAGACTACAGATGGAACATCTCATTTAGAAGTTTAAAGGCGTGGGAAGGATCTCAAGCCCTTTACTTTACAGAAAAATACAGAGGAAATACCATACTCACTTTTTGCCATTTAGTTTTGAGCCATCTTCCCAGACCCAGTCATAACCAGTGCTATTCTGCAAACCAATCCAGTAGGATTCGGTGTGCATCATCTGGAAGAAGTCCTAGGAGGGACAGAGAAGCAGGGAGATCAGTAGTCTCAGAGAAACCCAGTCAAGTCCTGGACCCTGGGGGGAAACAATGGGGCGCTGTGTGGAAGAGGGAGGTTTGCAGCTATTTCTCAACATCCTTTGGGCACCCACACCATTCCAATTCCTTATTGTAGGAACATGCTTTGTGAGAGGCAGCATTTCAGAATGCCATGCAGCTCCCCCAGCCATGGGTCTGAGGGCTGAGCCCATGACAAGCTCAGCGAAGGCAGGCAGAGAGAAGCAAGGACCCCTTGCAAAGGCCTTTAACTCTTTCCCTTGCTCACAGGGGGGAAGAGCTGGACAGTACAGTGCCTTCGACCTGCTCCCCTGTAATACTGTTATCCTGTATGGCAAAGGCCCGCAGTCCTGGCCACCGCAAAGGCACCCACCATTTCGCTGGTATCACTGATGACCAGGAGATGAGCTCCCTGTGCCCCGCAGGACTGCCGGCTGGAATTCCAGTCCTTCTTCTGCTTGGAGAAGGAGTAGCAGCTCCCTCTGTAGGCGACCCACTGCTCAGGGCAGCTTGGGCATGGATAGCCTGCAAAACAATCATACAGCTCTCGTTCACAGAGCCTGCTCCATTGCAAACACATTTCTCGCACGCACCCTCTCTAGAAAATGACTGTCCAGCATTATAGTAATGCCATCGCTGGAGCTGTTCTGAGACTGGCAAAGACAATGTCATTAACTGCACAGAGCCTCTGGAGGGCTCTGTGAAAATCATCCATTTACCAGATGGGAATAGGCGTGAGGTTATGGAGGGGTCTCTTAGGGCCTTCCTTTTCCT
Organism: Pezoporus occidentalis; assembly: GCF_034315485.1. Taxonomy (NCBI): domain Eukaryota; kingdom Metazoa; phylum Chordata; class Aves; order Psittaciformes; family Psittacidae; genus Pezoporus; species Pezoporus occidentalis. The sequence continues at coordinate 411,836 of NW_026913554.1, forward strand.
TTCTAGTGTTTTTGCTCTTTTAGTTTCCCCTCCCCTTTTCATTGTCTTCCCCATATAAACTTCATCTTTGGCCCATGTTTCCTTCTGTCCAATGGGATAGGCAAAGCCATGGCACCTGACAGGACTGTGGCAGGTCCCCCACTTCCATACAGCCCCCACCACTAAGCTCTGGCTGCTGCTAGGACCAGGAATCATTTTGTAACAGCTGCTAGTTATGGAAGTCTTGCAGTTTGAAGCACCCTCCTTTTCCTTCCTGACAGGAGAGCAGCTAGTGCCACTGGCCCATGGATGGCCACTGAACACCTCAGGGTTCATTCTCTCACTGTACAGCACTGATCTGCAGATACACATGAAAGAATGGGCTTTTTGGTTGTGTCCTCTGGTCTAGAGCTGCATTCATCAGGATGTAGTCATGAGTGGTTGAGCACCCAACAAAGTGTGTTTGCTACACACTGAAATCTACCCAGTTGCCCCTCTCAAAGGCATCTTTGATATTCTCTATGCCTTACTTTCTTCATCCTGCTGAGGACAGGTCTAACTAGGCCAAACAATATTTAAAAACCTCAGAAAACAGAATCAAGTCTTTTTTAACAGAGAAATGATACTTCCATGCTCTTCTTGGAGCCCTGAGCAGGTATCAAAAGCTCTGTTTTGCTTCCTGACAAAGCTTTAACTTCAAATAAAATATTTTCAATGGCAGGTATTTATTTACCCTTGATAATAAAACCCAGTGCTGTTCCCAGCGATGCCAAGAAGAGGATCCCTAGAATCACTGCAGTAATATGGCAGCTGGTGCATAAACCAGGAAAATCTAACAGGAAGAAAAAGAGCATAAATATGATAAAGGTGAGGTTTTCTCAATGGGATCAGCTCTAGAAATACAATATATGTGAAACTTCAGTGTCTGTTTACTTCACCCTGCACTCATGTCAGAGTGCAATACTATCTGACTAGTTCCTTTTGATATTCCACACATGGATAATTCAATATTTAATATCAGTTTATTCTTGCTAAAGAAATGTGAAGTTGCATGAGGTTCTGATTTAGCAGGGTGATACAGCTACGTGTTGAAAGCAACACATAAGTGCAAATTACATTTAGCAGAATATAGCATTTCGATACACAGCTGAATCACAAGAAAATGTGATTCTCATTGCCAGGCTCTACGATTTGCTCACCGTCGCAACGCTGGGTTCCACCAGCAAGGAATATGGGGTTTAAGCAGCTCAAGCCTGTTGCTGTCTTCAAAGCTTTTTTTGTCAGTTGTTCAGTGGTTGTACTCAATGTTAGACTGTCGCGTACACAGACACACCCCCCGTGCTGGTCTGGCTAACTGAGGAAGACATCCACACTCTTTTAATCAACTCAAATTTACACAAATTTACACCAGCTGATCACTCAAATGGTACAACTGTTGATCTAAAACCAAGGTACCTCTGTAGTACCCTTAATGTTAAGTTCAGCTTTCTTTCTGGCAGCCACGTTCAATACTGCATACTTCATGCTTAAATGGCACTTGTATACTTCCCTTCTCCTATTGTAGGGGCTTATTGATCAGTGACAACTCAGGATTATGTCTGAAGAGAAGTCCAACTACAGTGACTTTTTTGATACATCATCAACAGAAATTATTAGATCACACATCACTTAACTCTGTTGGAGCTGCAAGTCTCCAACTTTAACCTGCCCCAAGCTCTCTATCCTTCTCAACTACAAATAGCAGGCTAGAAAAGAAAATCTATTAGCATACAAATGCAAATAATTCATTCATAGAATCCTAGAATGATTAGGGTTGGAAAGGACCTCAAGATCATCTAGTTCCAACCCCCCTGCCATGAGTAGGGATGTCTTACACTAGACCATGTTAACCAAGGCTCTGTCCAACGTGGCCTTGAACACTGCCAGGGATGGAGAATTTACCATTTCTTTGGGCAGTCTGTTCCAGTGCCTCATCACTCTCACAGTAAAGAACTTCTTCCTTATATGTAACCTGAACTTCCCTGTTTCAGTTTAAACCCATCACCCCTTGTCCTATTGCTACAGTCCCTGATGAAGAGTCCCTCTCTGGCATCTGTGTAGGCCCCCTTCAGACATGAAATCTGTTAGACTGTTTATTCAGTAATGCATACATCTTTCCCATTAACAGACTTTACCTTTGTTTGTGATGTTCTCCTCTGTTCTTTGTCTTCTCGTCATCTGTTTCTTGGAAGAAGGGCTGTGTTTCACATTCAGATAGATGTGTTCCTCTTTATTCCTGTCATGTGCTTTTAAGTGTTGCTTTTTTTTACTTTGCTTTACTTGGCATTTAGAAGTCCAACTAGGTACAAAGTCCAGGTCTGGATCTGAATTTTCCTGAATGTCAAAAGAGCTTTCCTTCCAGCAGTTCAGAGTCATTTCTAATGATAGCATGTATTATTAGTAGAAGAGTAATACATGGAACAAATAACAGAATCATAGAATGGCTAGGGTTGAAAGGGATCTTAAATACAATCTAGTTCAAATCAGCCTTCTGGAGTACAAAGTAATTTAAGCAATGACAGTAGCTCTCAAAGAGCTCTATCATTTATGATTAAACTGCTCCTATGATGAATGCTAGGTAGGCCAGTGTTAGACAGGGGATCTTACTTTCACAGAGAGGTGAAGTTACCTAGCATTCTCCACATCAACTAATATAAGTAAGCAACTTAAGCTTGACCAAAATGACAAAGGCAAGGAACTGTATTTCCTTATGTAGCAAATAGACAGACATGGGTAATTCTAGTGGGACAATTTGCAGCATGGATTTCTCTCTTTCACTGCAAGCACCATCAATAAAAGCAATACAGATGCATTTGACCTATACCAATGACATGTTGATTGAAAAACAAAAATCCTGTGAGAATTTTGACAAGAAAATTGAGGGGATTTACCTTATTTCCACAGGAGGAAGCTGAAATGTGATAGCAGAACAGGTGGTGCATCTGTCCTCATCTCCATATACGACTCTGCAGGATGACAAATTGATTGTTACTGTCAGACTGAAACAGGGCAACCGAGAGATGAGAAATGAGTATCTTGGTGACCCACACAGGAAACTTGTGTCCTTTTATTGCAGCACAGAGCTCTACTTCTTCAGAGTTATAGTGAAAAAAAAACGTGTTCCTGCCATGGTTGCACCAAACTCTGTTTGAGCTAATTGCAATGTTACATTCACTGAGCAGCAGAATACATTGAACAAGCTGTATCTGTGGACTCCATTATTAAAAGCATAGGCTTGTACTGCCAGTCTTCAAACGGAAAACAAATAATAGTACTTTCAGAACAGAAGAGGATTTCACAATTCAATCATTTTGCTAATTCTGAGGTTTAGTCAAAATCTGGAAACATAATTTTATTAACATTTCATAATCATTTTTACTTTATAGGCTACCAGGAATATATATCTGTTTACTTTTGAAATATAATATCATTTTCCATCCCTTTTCTTCATATCCTTTCCCTTCTTTTTCTTCTTACTCCCTTTATTTTTAAGGACATGAACAAGAACTGGTTGGGGACGAAAGGTTGGGGGAAGGTGTGGCTGCAGTAACTTAAGATGCTGGAGTTCAGGATCCTGAAAAGAAGGGAAACCCTGCAAAAAGCAGAATCACAACCCAGGACTTGAAGAAGGCAAGCTTCGGGCTGCTCAGGAATCTGCTTTCAGGTATCCCATGGCAAACAGTCCTAGAGAGAAGAGGTTCAGGATAGCTGGATAGCTCTCAAGTGTCAGTTCCTTTGAACTCAAGAATGGCCCACCCAATGAGCAGGTTACAAATGGTGACAGTGGGCCCGCATGAATCCCTTAGCTTGCAGGGATGGGGTTAGGAAAGCCAAAGCCTGCCTGGATTGGAATCTGGTGTGACAGGCCACAAGAAAGGTTTAATTGGGTACATCAGGAAGCAAAAAAATACCTAGTGAAAAACGTGGGCCTGCAGTGTAGCTGATCACAAAGACGTAGAAAAGGGCGATACGCTCTGTGACTCAGTGCTTCCTTTGTCTTAGTCTTTGCTAAGGTGACTTGCCTTCAGCAATCTCAGGTCCATGAAAACTATGAGGAAGTCCAGTGCAAAGCAGACTTAACTTTGGTGGAGGAGCTATCATGTTAGGGAGCATTGAAACTAAATGCACATACACAAGTTCATGGGCCCTGATGGGACATACCACGAGTGCTGGGGGAGCTGGCTTCATTGCAAGACCACTCTCAACAACCTTTAAAAGGTCATGGTAATCAGGAAGGGTCCCTGAAGACGAAGACAGGAGATGACTCCTGTCTTCAAGAAGAAGGATCCAGGGAACTACAGGCCAGTCAGCCTGACATCAGCCCCAGGAAAGCTAATAGAGCAACTCATCCTAGAAACCATATCCAGACACACGAAGAATAAGAATCACTGAATCACAGAATGGTTTGGATTGGAAGGGACCTCTGGAGATCATCTAGTCCAATCCCCCTGCCAAGGAAGGGCAATCACCTTGTCAGCACAGATTTGCAAAGGGGAAGACATGCCTGACTGACCTCATAACCTTCTACAGTGAGGTGACTCACCCCACGGAGACCTGTGGATGTTATTTTGACATTGTCTCCTGCAACATCCTCACAGACGAGTACTGATGAACTATCGAGCTGGATAAGTAGATAGTGAGACAGACTGAAAACTTGCTATAAGGCTGGGTCCAGAGGGTTGTGACCAGTGTCATGCAGTCCAGCTGCAGGCTAGTGACCAGATGTGCCACAGGGCTCAACACTGGACGCAGTAGTGTGCCGGTGACCTGTGACCCTCACAATAGAGCAAAGTTCTCTTACCCTCAGTAAGTTCTCAGATGGTACAAAACTGAGAGGAATGACTGATACACCAGGTGGTTGTCCCAGCATTCAGAGAGACCTGGACATGGTTGGAGAAATGGCCAGAAAGAAACCTCATGAAGTTCAGTAAAGGCAAATGCAAGCTCCTGCACATAGTGAGAAATCAGCACACACCGGGGTCAGGTGTCTGGGAAGCAGCTTTGCAGAGAAGGATCTGTGAATTCCTGGCAAATGACAAATTGAACATGAGGCAGCAACGTGCCCTCATGCCCTCATGGCAAAGGTGACCAACAGCCTCCTAGGTTGCACTAAGCAGAAAGCTGCCAGTAGGCCAAGGGAAGTGATCCTTCCCCTCTACTCTGAACTGGTGAGGATGTGTATCCAGTTTGGGCTCCCCTGCACAAGAAGCATGTGGATTTACTGGAGCAAGTAGGAAAGAGCCAATGAGATGATTAAAGAACTGAAGCATCTTTTATACAAGGAGAGGCTGTGAGCACTGGGACTGTTCAGCCTGGTGAAGAAAAGGTTCAGGGGGACCTTGTCTTTTTTTTTTCCCTTATTTTTCCTTTTTTTTTTTAATGTACAGTGAATGTGGTCAAAAACTGGAACAGGTTTCCCAGAGGTGGTAAAGCCTCTCTCTTTGGTAGATATTCAAAGGCCAACTGGACAATGTCCTTGGTAGCTTGCTGTAGTTAATCATAGAATAGCTAGTGTTAGAAAGGACCTTAAGATCATCTAGTTCCAGCCCCACTGCCATGGGCAGGGACACCTCACACTAAACCATATCACCCAAAGCTCCATCCAGCCTGGACTTGAAAACCGCCAGGGATGGGGCATTCACAACCTCCCTGGACAACCCATTCCAGTGCCTCACCACCCTAACAGTAAAGAATTTCCTCCTTATATCCAATCTAAACTTCCCCTGTTTAAGTTTTAACCCGTTACCCCTTCTCCTATCACTATAGTCCCTGACGAAGAGTTCCTCTCCCGCATCCTTTTAGGCCCCCTTCAGATACTGGAAGGCTGCTGTGAGGTCTCCACGCAGCCTTCTCTTCTCCAGGCTGAACAGTCCCAACTTCCTCAGCCTGTCTTCATACAGGAGGTGCTCCCTGACTCACAGATCATCCTCGTGGCCCTTCTCTGGACTTGTTCCAACAGTTCCATGTCCTCCTTATGCTGAGGACACCAGAACTGCACACAATACAAAAAGTGAGGTCTCACGAGAGCAGAGTAGAGGGGCAGGATCACCTCCTTTGACCTGCTGGTCACGCTCCTTTTGATGCAGCCCAGGATATGGTTGGCTTTCTGGGCTGTGAGTGCACACTGAAGCCGGCTCATGTTCATGAGTTGACCCTACTTTGAGCAGGGCACTGATGGTCACCAGAGCTGCCTCCCAATCTCCACTGTTCTGTGGCTCTGTGACAAGTAGTGAAATTTCAGCATGAAAGAATAAGGTGGAGGCTGAATGTTACAGCTGATTCCCCTACAAGTGGTTTTGGAGAGGCAGGTAGGCTCTACCCTGCCTTGCAGTACAATAAATCCTTTGCTCCTGGAAGGGACTCCTTGGGCTTAGGAAGTTAAAACAGACTTCAGGTTGCTCTGTCTTGTGCTGTTGATAAGGTCTAAAGGCCTCCACATCCAAAGACCTCCTTCTCCTCCCTCACCCCCGTTTGTGGGGTGTGTGGTTCAAGGAGCTGGCAGCTTCAGGGCCAGCTCTGCAGGAGTGAGCTGCAGGATGCTGCTGACCCATTTTCACAGAAAAGCTTTAGAGTCTGTGGCTTTTGATATTTCAAACTCATCCAGACAGTGCTTGAGCAGCTGTGATGTAAAACATCTCTCCGGGGCAAAACAAGCTAGTACAGTTCTTCCTAGCAATTATACCATGCACCATAACTCACAAGATCAAAATCAGTTGTGCACACAGCAGAAATCACATAAAGGATTAATGCTGATTGGACAAAGGTCTTCAGCATTGTTTTATAAGTCTGTGGTTCCTTGTGGGCAGATCTATGACACAGACATCAGACTTGCCACACTCCCCAGCAAGCTGGATCTAAATTCTGCCCCCATGGCCCGAGTTCTTTGTTGTGCTGCTGCATCTGACTGCACATTCTAGGGCAGGATGTTCCTCCTTTAAAACACAGATGTCGCAAACGAGTTTCCATACAGAATGAAGGATTAAATGTAATAAAAGGCTTCTTTCTTATAATTCAGTATAAGAAATTAAGCAATTAAACTTATTAAAACATAACATTACAACATTATATGGCAGGGGGGTTGGAACTAGATGATCTTTAAGGTCCCTTTGAACCCAACCATTCTGTGATTCTGTAACAAATCAAACTAAACACTGTCCTCCATCTTGGAGCTGGAGATGTGCAGAAAGTACACATTCCTGAATTCTTTAAACCTAATGTTTAAAAACTTAGGTTGCAGAGAACTCAGCTTGTATCTGGCTCCTCTTTCTTGTCATTAACAATAAACCGCAGTAAATCCACAATTTGAAAAGCTGACACCAGCTCACAGGAAATGGTGCTTTTGAAGACATCAGCTTTGACCAGACAGGAAGCATGGGCTTCACAAAATGCTTTGTTAAATAGCTCATATGCAATGGTTAATCAAAAAGACAGTGAGAAAGCTCTGAGTGCTTCTCTTCCACAACACCATATATATGTCATAGTGCCATTTCTCATGTGCCTCATCAGATAGGCCTGGTTTGCAGCATGCCCAAACATGCAAAACATCCATCTCTGGTTTGCGTGTTTGTTTACTGTGGGAGTGGAGGGATGGGGATGGTGGTGTTTGCTGCTGTGTTTTGGTTATCTCAGACTCAAGACTTCTCATGAAAATGCAGAAGTACAATTAACAACAAATAAACTCATCTGATCAGAACAGCATACGCACTTTTCATTGTATACATTTCCACACTGTACTGTACTGCTCCTGTCTCTTCACCTCGTCTTGAAAACGGGTTGTGGTGAAGAGCTGAGAGCTGCCGCGCACCCATGTACATGCAAGACGCTATTGGTATAATAAAGAAAGGAACAGCTGGTCATAAGCTAAATCTGCTACAAATATTTAATCGATTTCATTCTTGTTACAATGATCCCGGTGAAAAGAAATGAAATATTTCTCCAGTGGCAAGAGCTCTGTTGCAGCCTTTCCACATTAAAATATTCATTTCTTACCAACCCAGCCCCATGCGTTGCCAAGTAATGAATTTTGCAGTACTAGTCATGGGAAACTGTTCAAACTATTGCTGCTCACGCTGACACTGAGTTGCTTCTGTAAAGCTATGTGGAAGGTGAGAGCATCCACTTCATTACAGTCACCCACTGAAGTACTCTTGAAATGCAAAAGAGGATAATTGACAGAGACCCAGATCTGCTGCACATAAAAGAGCAGTAGAGATGGCAATGACTGAAAGTCTCCAGCCACTACTTAATGGGCCAACAGGAAGCTCGAGACACAGCTTTGGAGAGGGACACCCCAGGCTTTGTAACTGATAAAGTGGGGGGAAGGAGGAGGAGGATTTGGGATGTTCCAGGTGCAGCTGTGCAAAACCTGTTGAGGAACATTTAGGGGAAGGGGGGTGACAGAGAGGAGGGGATGGGCCATGTGTGAGCAGTTGCTGATGGTGTGCAAGCCCTTGTCTGACCCAGGCCTGCCCTGATCACCACAGTAGCTCCTGACTCCTCATTAAACCCTTTCTTTGCTCTCTCCCTGCTAGCTCAGTCTCTGTCCCGTGTGTACCAGTGCTGTGAGGATGAGGTGCCAGCACCCAAGGGCACCCTGCAAGGGGATGTGGAGCCAGCTCTGGAGCCAGAGGGATCAAGGACCCCAGTGTGGTTCCAGGTGCTGGGGTGGGTGAGGAACTCAGCTCAGTGCCTGGGTTGGGACCATGTCTTTGTGTCCTGGCCACAGCTGCTGGGGCACCAGGACAAGGGAGTGATGGGTGATGAGTGGGGGGCTCAGCAGCTGGAGCAGGACTGGGGGTCACAGTCCATGTGTCAGTGCTGGGGGGAGAGTGCTCGTGTTTTCCCCAGCCCGTGTGTGTGCAGTTCCAATTCCATGGCAAGCTCCAAGCTGCACTAGCCAGGGAGTAGGAGGCCCTGTGGCTGGGCAGGGGATCAGGTGAGCACAGGGTCCCTACTGATGTTTGGAGGGGGTCCTGTAAGTGTGGGGTTCCTGTGAGATGAGTGTCTCCGTGGCTGGTGAGCACTGAGCTGGACTCATTGGTGAGTAGAGGGCCTGTGGGGTGGGTTAAAGGGGCTGGGATCTGGGCAGAGGAACCAGATGGAGAGGTGCTGTGCTGGCACTCAGGGTATCCATGACTCTGTGTGTCACGGATAGAAATAGCTGCACACCCAAGCAAAGCAAAAAGCTTTTTCAGTACTTCCCACCAGCCAGCAGATGTCTGGCAAATAGCAGGAAAGATGGGCTGAGCACACGGATGGTTGCTTGGCAAGACAAATGCCATAGCCACAAAGGCCCTCCTCCTTCCTCCTCCTTTCCCTGATAGTGGTGGTGCTCCCTCCATTGTTTCTCTCCCTTTTTATCCCCGCCCTTTCTTTAATACATGCCCCCAGAGGCACCGCTAGGCTGGCTGATGGGCTCAGCAGTGTCCTGCGGTGGGTCTGTTGGCGGAGCAAGCAGCCTCTAGTCTCTTCCCACAGAGACCATCCCCTGTAGCCCCCCACAGCTCACAGCCTGCCACAGGCACCCAGCACAGTTACACACTGTACCAAGCGCATCCCCAGGGGGTGCAGAAGGGGCACATGCAGCTGCAGACACCAGCTTCCATCACTGCGGCAGCTGGGGTTGCACCATAGGCACTGCCTGCCTTGCCCTGTGCATTGCAGCACTGCAGCTTCCCACTCTTAAGAGCTCTGTTTGGAAAGATGGTGTTATTTCTTTTCTATATGCATTCTGCCAGAGGGTTGCAGGAGAAGGTTTTGGGTTTTCTCTAGTCCTGTTGGTATTTCACAGTGGTTTCTACTTTCTAGGCTCTCTTTTTACCTCCCATCACTTACCTTTACTTGTCTGCTTAACACCTAACATTTAAACTGACACTCTTTCAACTTCTTTTCTTTTCTTTTCTTTTCTTTTCTTTTCTTTTCTTTTCTTTTCTTTTCTTTTCTTTTCTTTTCTTTTCTTTTCTTTTCTTTTCTTTTCTTTTCTTTTCTTTTCTTTTCTTTTCTTTTCTTTTTTAAATAAATTGGTGTCATCTGTAACCACATTATGTGGGTCACATCTTTTAAAGCCATAGCACTGGCTGTTTGGTTTCTTGTTGTGGTGTCCCTTCCCCATCAGGACTGCAGCCATGTTACTTCCTGAGCCGGTGGACCTGTGTGCAAGTGTGTTGGGCAAGGGACAGCAGGAGACACGGAGAAACAGGGAGAAATACCATTGTGATGCTTGGAATGAATAATAATCAAGACACCTCTGCCTGGTAGTGAAGTTTTCACCTGAATTGCTATAGACAGGAACAGAGACTTTCATGAATGTGAAATCCTGTGCTGTTTTTCTGAAACTGTCATGCACCGAGGATGAGGGGTGATGGTTTTTAACTAAAAGAGGGGAGATTCAGGCTGGATGCGAGGAAGAAACTCTTTACAATGAGGGTGATAAAATACTGGAGCAGGTTGTCCGAAGAGGTTCTTCCAGGTAGGAAACATAAACCCAACTTTAAAATGGTAAAAAGGAAGAGCTGCAGAACTACAGGACAGTCAGATGTAAGGAAAAAGCTCTTCCCTGTGAAGGTGGTGAGGCACTGGCACAGGGTGACCAGAGAAGCTGTGGCTGCCCCACCCCTGGCAGTGTTCAGGGATGGGCTGGACAGGGCTTGGAGCAACCTGGTCTAGGGGAAGGTGTCCTTGCCCATGGCAAGGGGTTGGAACTGGATGAGCTTTAAGGTCTCTTCCAACCCAAATCATGCTGTGATTCTGGTTCTATTTCAGGTTACTACAAACTTATCACTAGTAAAGCAAACTTATTGATAATAGAACAGCATATACTCTTATGGCAGATTACTTATATGCATAAAAAGGCATGTTCATTGTATTACCCCTACCAAGCTCAGCAAACGAATCCCACAGATGGGAGGCCAAATGCATCTCACAAGCGGGACCAAATCAAACCAATCCCACAAGTGGGGCAAATAAAATAACAGAGGCTCACTGCAGAGATGATCCATGGCACAAATGGAAGCCAACGAGGCATCCCTGGCTGTGGCCCAGTAACTTGTCAGGAGGTCACATAGAAAAGCTTGTGCAGGGAGGTCGGCCTGCTCAGGACAAGGAGGAGTACATGCAGCATGGGAAGCTTGCAGAGGCTCCAGTTTGGGTCAAGAATAGGTCAGTTTTGTATCACAGAGACATACATGGGCACAGGACACAACCACCGGGAGCAGTCAATAGAGGCAGCTAGTTTCTATTTTTCACTTGGAACAGCTCATAGATGAGGATGTTTTCTGTTCTCTCAAAAGAATTTTTGTTTTTCCAGACTGCTTCCCTGTTCTTGCAGCTAGAGCAGCCACTGGCAGTTACCAAATCTCACTTTCCCAGGATGTTTTCCCCTTTTGCCAGGCTATTTTTCACCTTTCCAGATGATAAGTTTCTGTTACAATCCCTTGTTGCTGTTGCACTTGTTGACAGTATCTCAGGCTGTCTCGGTCCCTCACTGCCCACCTGCACTTCAAAGGTGCCAGCTGTGCTTCTCAAGGATGCTTCTTGTTTCCAGGCCTTGTTCCCAAGCAGGCAGGCATTGTCTCTGTTGGTATTTCAGCAGACATCTTCTTCTGTTTATTATTTTCCCCCTTATAAACAGGTTGTCGTTATGGCTGTTCACATTGATAAAGAAATGTGCATTTTTGAGCGAAGTCCTAAACTTCCAGTGTGATTTGATGCAGCCAGCTCTGAACCTTGAAGCTGGCTGTGAAACTTCTCTAAGAAATTTTTATCTCTGTTAAAATAGAACTTGAAACACAAATTTTGCCAGGTTCAGAGCCGAGCTGGAACAGAGGAGGAGGAGAGTGACCAGTTCCTAGAGTTGGCTCCTGTGCTGGGACACCCAGCACCTAGGTTTTCTTCACTGTTTTTGAAACAACGGTTATGGATTAACAGCCAGGACCCAGATGTGGCTGCCCTTGCCCTATAAAGTCATTTTAGTGTTTTTATATATATAAGTTAAAAAACCTGGTGAGTGCTTGGTTTGCATTACCTGTCTTATATGCAGTGTGCTTCAGGCTGGGCAGAAAACAACAGGGGCGCTAAGCTATCATCACACAGGGACCTCCTTTGGCATTCAGCAACTTAAATAAATACTGATGTGTAATGCAGTGAATAAACATTGTTCTGACCACAGTTGTTCTCAGAATTATGATGCCTCCTTTCTTCAAGCCTCAGAGATATTGTTACCAATTCCAAAATCTTGCTGAGAAGCTTCTGTACAACTACCCTCCAGTTTTTAACATCTGCCTATTGCATGTTGCATGAATCATTATGATCTACAAGTAACTGCAAGAGTTTTCAAGGCTGCGTGCACATGTACGGGATGGAAAACCATCTGGAAATCATGGATTTTTGAACTGTGTTCACAACACAGCTGCTAGCAGGAGCCATGTAAATACTGACCTCGATGTGAAGTTCTGTGCCTGTCTTCCCACGGTTTTCTCTTTCTAGTTTTAGAATTTTCCTTTCTCTCATGTTGGTTTTGGTGATGAACAGCAGTAACCACAGGCATTCTCTGGTTATTATTAACATAAGCATTAAGATTTTGAGTTCCTGTGTCCGCAGGACACAAATGACAATGTCATGTATTCTTGCTTGGTCACAGAACATATCTTTGATAGCATACCACAGAACTCCAAGTCTTGAGTGAAGCAAAATAACCCTCTCGCTATTTTCATCCTTTACATTTTCCTAGACCTGCTCTCTGGAGAAGAAAAAGGAAGATATAATTAAAGGCCTGAGATGAGCAACTGGTGCTGCAAGAAGACTACAGTCATGGTAAGGACACCTGGGGACATGCACCACAATTACCTTGCAGGTAGGATGTAACAACAAGACTATCAGCAATGTATCTTGCTGCTGTCAGGTACCAGACGAGCACTGAGCAATCTCACTTCAAAATACCACCATAGAGGCATTTTCAATACACAAACCAACAGATGCCTACAGGCCACAGACCATCTGGAGTATCCCAACATTCATGCTCACACTGTGCCAGCCTGAATGACAAGCATGAATAGGAAGCAAGCACCAGGTATCACAACCCCCTTCTTGTAACAAATAGTGCTGCATTTCAGGTCCCATCTTCTGCCAAAATGAAGCCAACCATGGCTGAAAAGACAAATTTGGACACTGGTTACATCATTATCTATAACCACAATCCAGACCTGCTTCCAGGGTGCCTGTCCTTCAGCAATCCTCCCTGGCACCATTACGAGGAACCCCAGTTACAGGGCAAGATCCCAGTGCAGGCAAGTGCTTTGGGCAATGTGAGGCAACTTGGCAGCTTTACCTCTGGAGTGAAAAGCAGGCTCTGTAACAGGCAGCAAGATAACCTACATTGGAATTACTGGGTGGTGCCTGGCAAAAAAATAAATTATTAGCAAGGGGATTATTTTTCTAATTTCATTTCTTCTGACTTAGTTCCCAGATTTTCACAGAAGAGAGCTCTTTCAAACACTTTTTTTCCTTACCTTTGTCATGTAAAACAGATCACTGAGTAATCACAAGGCTGTACTGTAGCCACAAAACTCTGGATGTGCCCTGAGTCAGAAGAAACATACAGCTCCTCTCACTGAAGAGATAATTCTCATGTTTGCAATCAGCAGCTCTTGCAAACAAAAGTTGTTTTAATTAACATGAATCACACTAGCACCTCTTCCTACTTAGAATACTCCTGGAGGACTTAGTCATATCATAGCAAAAGCTGTCCTGAAGACAAAATATCCTAACAGGTGCTTGAACAAACAGATGAAGAAGCCAACTATTTAGCAAGTGAGAGAGAGCATTTGCCATATAATGTCCTGGTTTAAGTTCAGCACGAAGAACAATTCCATTGCAGGTACTGCTCTACAATCTTAAACCAGGCAACTCTGCTCAAAATCTCTGATTTTTTAACAAATTCAACACCATCTTATCTCGACTACCTCGACATTACTACAGTGAAAGCTCTTCCAGGTCCTATTTTGATGTACCAGATTTGCCCTGGGCACTGCACTGAAGGGCTGTAGATGTCATTCCAGAAGGGAATGTATCCCACATAGCAAACATGCATTGTGTTATTAATGAAGAAATAGGGGAAGGATTAAATCTGCAGTGCCTGGCAGCAAGCAGGAAGAAAGGTGCAGCATGGGTCTCATGACAGGGCTTGGTTTTCTGCTGCCATCTTAATACCAGCAGTATGGGAATAACAAGCTTCCTGATAAGCAGATCCAGCACCTTTGGAAGTACTGGATGTAGGCAAGAGTCATCCTGTTGCAGCAAGAAGACACAGTAATTTCTTCCTCTGCCACAATATCTCTTCAACTTCTTTAATCCTAACTGTGCTCTTCACTTTCTATTTTAACAGTTCTTTTGCTCTTAAACCCTGGATGCTGACATCGTCTACTAAAAACTGCTCCAAGAAGGAAAACTTAAAATTTAGTATGGACAGAAATCACTCATTGACTCATGTGTAACAATTTACATTCTAGTCTAAACAGGATGATAAATATTTCATAACGTGCCTTGTTGGTAGTGTTGTGGCTCAAGCCTAGCACTACTAAACACTGCTTCCTTCCAACATAGGTCTGCTGTAAGTTTCTCAAAGTCAGTAGTTACTGTAAGTGAAGCAGAGGGCAGAGAATGGAAGGAGAGGGTGAAGTGAGTTGGTTTGGTTGTAAGAGATGTTTGTATTGACCAAGTTAATCCATATATGACAAAATTACATGTTTCCTATTGAACCTTTTTTACACTTCAGGATGGAAATTCACACTCAAGGTTGAACAGAGGTATTTGTAGAGGAGCAATTTCTGTGAATACAGTGTACTGGGTGATAAAGCAGGATGTGCTCAGAAAGCTGGCCAGCTGCCTGGAACCTGGAGAGACAAGAAGCTGCCTCACTCCCCAAGCATGCTTCCATATCTGACAAGATAGCAGTTGTAAATACCACCATAGAGACATTTTCAGTGCACAGAAAGAGATCTCTAACACAGGACACCTAAATAAACCAACCAACCAACCAAACAAAAAAAAAACAAAAAGCCAAACGCCCTGCCCCCCCCAAAACAAAGAAACAAACCAAACCAGAACAACAACAACACAAAACAACAAAAAAACCCATCATTCTCAATAGAACTGCAGAAGGAAGAAGAGGTTTGAAATAACAACCAGCCACTCACCTGCCAGTGAAGGCTAAGCATCACCACTCACACTTCATGATCCACAAGCTCACCCCAGTCTTAAGAGCTCAGAAACAATTTCAGGATGATCTTTAAATCTACGGCCTCTAACAGGAACAGGAAAAAAAGCAGTGCTGGGTAAGAAATATTTATCAAACCCAAGACGTAAGAAGGAAGATCTGTAAGTTGTGACACTCTTAGGAGGCCAGCAATTTTTGCTTCAGCTTTAAAGGAGACCCTATGGGATGCAGGCTCTACAGATACATCACCTTTACTAAGATCCAGCGCTTCAAGTCCTTGTTGTTTTATCTGATATGATATGGTATTTCACGTGCCAATTGCATCCACATCAAATTCAGTCTAAACATACAGAAGCACTCAGGAGAAAACAGCGTGGTTGTGCTTTCCACACTGCATTTCTTCATCTGCTGCTTACTGGCTGCTTACGTAAAGCTCAGCCACAAGGCAGGGTGCTTACAACAAACCAGCAACCACCAAACTCGGTTTTAAAGACGCTATAAAAGCAGCTATACAGCACAACAAGATTTCAGTAATGATTTTCAGAACAAATGATTCATAACTGAGGTGTATCCCATCATTCACAGCAACAAAGACTAGGTCAGATGCCATTCCAACATTAGACCATCAAGAAGGGTGACTAATTTGCAATAGAGGATCATACTAGATTACCAACACTTCTAACATGAGCTGCAAAGCCACTGTGGATAAGACATGACAGGTATTCAGGAAGCATTCTCCAAGTGTGTATCACTTGGCCTGAAAAAAATAGGTACTTGTCAGTCTCAAATGATTTAATGACACCTTGGCAGTGTTTTCCAAGTGTTCTTTTTTTACCTGATATCTCTCTGTCCTGAGTCAGACTCCAAACTGTGCTGCCATTACAGATCTGAAGTCACCTATAGCCACACACACCTTTCATGTTGTGCACACATCTTAAAGACAAGACTATGATCTTTTCTCTTGGTTTCACAAGGCTACCTTGGCCAAAGTCAGCTATTTCTCTCCAGCCATTAACTGTATCTAGCAGGTTTTATAACCCTTGAACAAAAGAAGCCACTGCCACACAGAACAAGGCAAGCACACATTTTGTCTCCAGTATTTAAAAAATACTAGTTCCAGCTACCCTGCTAACCTTTTAAAGCTTTTCTGCACAACTCTGCCTCAGATGTGTTTATTTTAACCACCTCTCCAGAGGATAAGGTCTTCAAGCCTTCTGCCTTCACTACTTCTTTTGGAACAAAGTGCAGAAATGTGATTATTTTAATATGCAGAAGTCCCATCATGGGCTATACCAAGCATGTTTCCTGGACACCTTTGTCTTCCTGGTATGTTTTGTACACAAACCCTTGGATTACCAAAGAGCTCTATGAAATCCAGCTATTTTGCTGGATATTTAATAACTCCATTACACTCACAGGATTGCTGATGTCGTGCAAAATAAGAGTTACTGTATTTTTGTGTGTGATATTAAATGAAGAAAAGTTTTGGTATAGTACTCAAGACACTGTTGCTAAAAGTCAGTGATGGCAGCTCAGGCTGGCTTGCTGCATACTCTTATGAGACTCTTGGGAACAAGATCTGTAGGGGAGAACCGCAAGACAAAGAGAAATTAAAATAAGCTTCCAAGGACAAAATGGGACATCCCTACACCCCCACACCCACAAAGGGAAATACAGCATCCTGAAGGGGGTGGGATTTGAGATAAAATTATTATAATCCAAATGAGTTTACAATAAGAAAACCAAAACAGCGTTCATTAACGTCTGGGAAAAAATCACTGGGTAGCAAGCTCTAAGCCACAAAAGACTCAAACATTTTTATGACCATCACCAAACTAGAAATGTTTTGTGTATGAATTACACACTGAGTAGAAACCTACCAATGACCTAAAGGGTTGGTTATAAAAGACTCCACTGAATCAGTATACGTGTGGGATAACCCAGAAAGAGAAACAGGAATATCTCAATTCTTACAGCAGTTTAAATGTGGCAGGCTTCATCTGAATGCTCAAAGCATATGAGAAGACTTACAGCTACTACTGTTATCTGAAATGTATGACTCACGATACATGGAGTTGTTTTAATGCTGTTCAGATTCACAGTTGCATCTAAATAAAATCAGATGTACAGGTAAGTCCTCCTCTAGCCTCACAACATTAATCCTTAATTTTAAGGTAGATGACCAGAGGGCAGATATGGTAAGACCAGTCAGCCCTGGCACACAGCCGACTGCAGCAACGAGAGGGAAACAGGGCAAACACTAGCCTGTGGGCAGGCTCTGTTGCTCAGGTGCCACGTTGCTGCCTGTTTGTTGGATCAGAAGCCATGTTGGCATTCTTCCTGAACCTGTGTGAAGTAAAGGCACCCGTAACCCTGTAACAAGGGTTATTTTGACATCCCTTTGTTCTGACATCTGAAAAACTTCCCCTGCCTTAGTGAGAACAACTGCTGCAGTGAAGCATGACTGATGCTTGTTATTAAGATGCCACCTCAGAGCAGCTCTGACAGCAAGGGCTGCTCCAGCAAAGACAAATAAAGAGCAAAATACACAGGGTGATGGCAGCAGGGGAAAGTAAACCAGATCCAAAGTACTGGTGAAAAATCAGAAGCTAGCAAGGTAAATGAGCTTCTAACTTCTAACCTACAGCTATAACATGTTTTGTGTGAACATATGCTGACACAGCAACAGAAGAGTAACACCTCTACTGTAAAACACAGCATAAAATGTGTCTTGGAGAAGTGGATGATCATGGGGGCTGTTTAAATACAGGGCAAGAGGAAAACCCCAAGCCACCTCCTCCTTTTGTCATAGGCAGAAAGACCTGTTAAAGCATTCTATAAATACATGTCCTGGTTTCTGATGATCGCTGCAACACGAGACCAACTAATGTGAAAAAAAACGAGCACTTTTTTGTGTCTTAGGAGAGTTGGGGGGTGGTTGTATGTTTGTGAATTATTGCTGTTTCTTGGTGGTGCAGTACCTGCTATATATAAAACCACAAGCTGTTGGAGAGAGCATAAACAAAGGCATTGCCAGTCCCATGACTGAACTGCAGCCCTCACCAAAAAGCAATTCTATGACCACAGAAGAGCAAGTAAGAGCACTGTATTATCTTTCTTCTGTGTGTTTAAAGGGGAATCCTTTGCTATATGGCCACTGTAGCAGGAAAAAAGATTTATGGATGCTCAGAGAGTTCAAAAAGACTTAAAATGGTAATGGTTTATTTGCGGTTTCAGGAAGATTCCAAGCATGGTGAAGCCAAACTGCAGCAGAAATAGTATATGTGCATTCTGTCTGTTGTCACTTTTTCAACCATAATATTTTTTTCTCTCTGCCTGCACTAGACAGAAGTTCCTTATCCCTAGGAGAGCTGTTGGTGTTAATTCACTTAATCTAATTCAGACTGGGTCATTTCCAAACCTATATAAGCTAACCTGGGGAAAAGGCAATCAAAGATAAGAATGCTAGCATTGAGAATCAAGCCACTTAATTGAAAGGAAATTAAATCTGGACCTTATCATACAGCAGAAGAATGTCTTCCTGTGGATAAATTCATAAGCAGGGTATTGGCACAGGTTTGTTCACTGGGCAAACTAAAGCAGGTATTTTGTTAGAGGCTGTGAGGTGCTCAGCATCCTGAATTCCCACATACTCCCCTTGATCAGAGCTTTGGTAACAGAAACAAAATATGAGGATTTGTGCAAAGCAGAAGATCGCTTTCTGTGATGCAACAAGATAGGGAACTCTGAGAACAGTGATGCGTTTCACATTTATCTCTCCATTTAACAATGCTCCCTGTGAACCACTGTGTATTATTCATCAGGTCTGCAGCAGCACTATGGCTTCAAGTACCTCTGATATTTTATGAAGTTTGGATGATCATGAAAATCAATGACCAAGTATTTTCAGATAAGGCTTGTGCAGCTTATATTATAAAATATAAATATTGAACAAGCAAAACTCACACTTTTTTTTTTGTTAAAGACGCTTGCTCCTCTCCTAGGTAAACACTGAAGACACACAGGTGTATTTCCACTGGGACTTCAACCATCAGCTGTCCTAGGGCAAGTCTTATCACAGGCGCTACTAACTTCTCTGCAGTAGCACTGGCACAGCCACAGCCTGCTCATAACCTGAATAGTCAAATCATGTGAACTCACATAAATCACCAGTGCAACAAGCCCAGTCATTGAAATCTTTAGTGGAATCAAGTCTGGAACTCACATTAAAGTGTATCCACTGATCAATGCATGGCATACAAAAAGCTTACAAGAAAACTGCATACACAGAATTTCTTATGCTATTATTTTAAACTTAATCTTGAGTTCATATTCAGCAGCTCACTGGGCACAAATTCATATCCTCCATATGATTACCAAAGTTATCTGTGCTGTTTATACGTGAGACCCTGAAGTCGCTCTGATATCATCAGTCCTCACAAAATGCTGCATAATGTCACCCTTGTCATAGAGTAGCTAAGAAGGTAATGTCTACTATCCAGATCTTCAATGCAGAAGTCATACAGCAAAGGTGTCACCACAGAGATAAATGCAGTCTATGGTATACTCCTACCATAAAGCACACAATGATGTCACAGTGAATGCTTATTCTCATCGTATGTTATTTTTTACTGTACACAAACCTTTCTTATATGGTCTACTCTTTACATTTCCATACTGTTTTTACAGTAGCTGTTGTAACCTTGGAGAGATGTCCCCAGAATACCAAAATAATTAACCCATGAATTAGCAACTCAAAAGAGGAGCACAGGAACAAAAGACCTGCACTGCTCAAAGGAATCATTGGTTAAAGGCCATCCCTGAGAAATTCAGGTCTGTAAGGGTTTTATCCTGAGCCAAGCATATGCTTTTTTCTTGGAGTAGTTGTCACTTGACCTCACAGCTACTACAGGGAAGGTACACCCTACATGAAGACACATTAATTTAACAACTCCTGCATCCAGAGATATGCAGGTTTCTGGTGTTTGTTTTTTTAATACAGTACCCATTCTGCCGTAGAAAGCTAGAGTATAAAGCACTGGAGAAATCCCAGACATTTATTGAACTCTTAAAAGGCACGAACACAACTGTCTTGGATAGGTCTTTAGTGAATGGACAGGAACCTACTCATTTGTACCACCTACTCTGTGCACTTTTTCCTATACATTATCTATAGCATATTCCCCAGGACATCTCTTTTGAATATCCAACTGATGCAATTTCCTGGGACAGAAAAAACTGGGAGAGATATCCAGAAACTTCCTTGTGGTGGGTTGACCTTGGCTGGACACCAGGTTCCCACCAAAGCTGCTCTATCACTGCCCCTCCTCAACAGGTCAGGGAAAGAAAATGTAACAACAACCTCATGGATTGAGATACAGACAGGGAGAGATCACTCACCAGTTACCATCATGGGCAAAAGAGACTCAACTTGGGAAATCAGTTTAATTTATTGTCAATCAAAATCAGAGTAGGATGATGAGAGATAAAACCTAAATCTTAAAACACCTGCTCCCCACTTCTTTCTTCTTGAGCTCAGCTTCACTCCTGATTTTCTCTACCTTCTCCAGGGCTGCAGAGGGATGGAGAATGGAGGTTGTGGAATAGTCCTTTATGAACTTCTGCATTGGTCCTTCCCACAATTCTTCACAAACTGCTCCAGCATGGGTCCGTCCACGGGGTGCAGCCCTTCAGGAACAGACTGCTCCAGCATGGGTCCCCTGCTGCAGGTTCCAAGTCCTGCAGCAAACCTACTCCAGTGTGGGCTTCCCAAGGGGTCACAGCCTCCTGCGGGCATCTGACTGCTCCAGCATGGGGTCCCCCGCAGGCCGCAGGCGGAATCTGCTCCACTGTGGACTTCCACGGGCTGCAGGGGGCAGCCTGTCTCACTACGGTCTGAACTACGAGCTCCAGGGGAATCTCTGCTCTAGGGCCTGTAGCACCTCCTGCCCTCCTTGGGGCACTGACCTTTGTGTCTGTAGGGCTGTTTCTCTCTTCCAGTTAATGTTGCACAGGGTTTTTTAACCCTTATCTTAGAAACGTTATCCCAGAGGTGCTACCACCATCACTGACGGGCTCGGATTTGGCCAGTGGCAGGTCCATCTTGGAGCTGGCTGGAACTGGCTCTGTTGCGCATGGGGGCAGCTTCTGGTGTCTTCTCACAGAAGCCACCCCTGAAGTCCTCTTGCTACCAAAACCTTGTTACACAAACCCAATACACTCTAATTCAAGGTTCTCATTACATTTTCTATAGCTTCCTAAAAAACAAGGACCACTGGCAGACTGATATCAACAGGTTGATTTCATAATAATGAAAACAGTCTGTTGTTTCTGGAATGGAGGAGAGATCACATATATACAACATGTTCAAAAAACAAAGGGATTCCTCCCAACATACACACCTTATCCTGAGCTTGCAAAGTGTCTAGAAAGGGCAGACTCAGAGAACTCTTATACCAACATGTATCAAGGTCCTTCAAAGTATAGTGTATTCCCTCACTAGATTGAGTACATCAACACCAGCAACATTAGCATAGAGTTCAGGCACCACCAGCTCAGGCACCTGCAGTACTGCATGATTGTTGCTGTTCTTCATTGCTGTTTGTAGAGACCACATCAAGTCTGCTGGAGAAGGCCGGTTAGTTGCATTCCACTGCCAGCAGGACTTCATGATGCTGTACCTGTAAGATGGAGAAGTACAGAAGCACTGGGAATGAGAACCACCAACACTAAGTTTTACTACAGTCATATTTAAAATGTCTAGAGACCTCCTCTTTTTCTGCTTCATATAAAGTTCTTTCAATGACACTCTTGAAATATGCAACCACAGAATATTGTGTGGGGACAAATGCATACAGTTGCTAGCCAGGATGTCAACTGTGAGTAAGAGAAAAGGGAAAAAGGTTGCTTGGTATTCCCTTTTGAAAGAGCATTATAGAAGAAAAAGCCTCTAAAATTAGAATAAATTATGCCTTCATAAAAGGAAATATAATGCCATAGACCTTACTCATGGCTGTTTTGTTTACTTCAGGGAGGATCCCACAACTTAGAAGAGAAAGATATTAATCCAGAACAGTCCTACACCTTGCAGGGAAGCAGTGGAGCAACAAAATGCAAGGGCAGACAAGGGAACAGAAAGAGTAACTTTCAAAAGCAGGAGAGAAAGGGTTTGGCAATCAACGTTCCATGCAGCAGCATCTAGTAAAGAGATGCGGTAGACGTGAGAAAAAGTCTCCTCAGCTAATAGATGACTGTTTTGGCTACAGAGATCCTCTGCAAGACCTAGTTTTGTACGTCTCACTTCCATTTAGCTCTACAGATCTCAAGTTCAATTGTCCATGAAGTAAGTGGCTTACATGGCTTGCTGGCAGCTTGAGGGCTGTTTCATCCTGTTCTCTCTCTGAAGGTATGGTAAAATATCAGAAGGTGGCACCTCAGGATATGGTGGAGCACCTGGAAGGGCAAAAGGAGTTACAATAGAAAAACTGTAATAAGAAAATTGTTGCCAATGGCAGCCTGTGAGAATGCCTTCCTTCCCTACCAAAATCCATCCTTTTTATCCTGCCATAACTCACACTGAAAAGAAGTCTAAAAGGAATTGTCAAGGCTTTGCAAGTTGGAAAAAAGAAAATTCTTATTTAAATGGCCCAACTTTACATTCTAAAATTTGAGATGGGGGTCTTTCTAATTTGCTGCTTCCTTACATATTTTTTATCATCATTGTATCTTCTTACCTAACGTAATCATTTCATACAGTAGAATTCCAAAAGACCATCTGCAAGAAAAGAAAACAATGTTAAGTTTCCATTCTAGCTAAATTCTAGCTTAGATGCATACAAATAGGCACAACCTGCAGAAATGAGAAGGTATGAGATATAAAGTGGAGCATTACACTCAGAGTAGATATGACTTACTGTGAACTTTAGGACATGAAATGATACATAAAGAAGTGAAAGAAATGAACTTCTGGTTCAAAAATTAAATCATACATGTCTGCCTTGATGCTGGGGGGGTTCTTCAGGAGCCGCTCTGGTGCCTGCCACTTGACTGGCACAATCTTTGTGACTGAGTTGACACCGTATGTGTGAGTTTCATAGGCCAGACCGAAACCACAGAGCTTAGCAGTGAAGTTGTAATGAAGGAGGACATTCCTGGCAGCAACATCACCATGGAACAATTTCTTCTGTTCAAGATAAGCCTGGGAAGTTGGAAAACAAAGAGACCATGATAATTTTCAAAGGAATTTTAACTGACGTAAATTTTCACTTGATTTATGCTTGTCTTGCATGCTGTGGAAAGACATGTATGCTCACAAAAATAAAGCAAGCATATATGGCTCAGTTTTAACAAAGCACATCCTCACTGCTTAGGCCAAGAAGACTTAGGCCACCATGCAGACTTGTGTTGCAATCGAGAAGGCCAAAATGCAGTGAATATGAGTAGACTTACCAGAGCTGCTGCAACCTGCTGTCCAACTTCATATACTTGTCTCTCGGTGAAGTCATAGGGAACATCATCCGTTGTCATTACATCCTAGAGACAAAAGAGCAGATCTTGGTTCAAACAAATGCCATAGCTGTAGCATACTGGGGAATGATTTCTTCTAATTTAATAAAATGAGTACTATCAAATCTTCTGCTCCCCCAAGTAATTTCCCAACTGATTATAAATTGACTGAAATATAAGGGTATGTAGATGGGTGATGTTGATGGATGGATGGTGTGCTGGGGAAGACATTAAAGACAAGTGGTGGGTAATATGAAGAGTGAAGAAGAGATTAACAGATTAGACAGAAATGGGTAGAATGACACTGGAGAATGACAATCCATACAGAAGAATGAAAGATACATAACAAATTACAATGATGAGTGGAAAAGTACATTTATAACATACAAATGGTTATCTGGTATGAGACTAACAGTCCATCTCTCTTGCTATTCTGCCTCTAACAGTGACCCTACCTGGATGCCAGATGAAAGAAAGAGAATAAGCACACAATGTTTTTTCTGTGTCATTTTCCAGCCCCCCAACTATTTTCAATTTAAGGATTTCCTGAGATGGTTACAGTTTCAACATATTCTGTAACCTCTGAAAGGCTACCTGCCATAAATGTATTCAGTCTTGTCTTGAACCCATGTAAAGTTTCCATATCCATAGCAGTCAGTGCCAAGGAACTCCACTAATCAACTCCCCACTTCATGAAGAACCACTTTTGTTTGTTTTGAACATGACACTTGGTAGCTTTACTTGCTACCACCTTGACCTGCTGAACAAGACAATAAGCAATCTCTCTGTATTTAGTGTTCCAGATGCAGGTAAATTATTCATGCAGTGACATGGCAGAGTTTCGTTCCTATGCCCTTCTTAATAATGCTTAATACTTGGTTTCTTTTCCAGCCTGAGTTAACATTTTCATACAATCAGATCCATGATTTTATTCCTCATCAGCAACAGGCAGATATGAGGCCATCATTACATATGTGAAGCTAAGGTTGCTTTTCTACATGGTCGTAATTTCATTTGTAACTATGCTGAATTTCACCT
This sequence comes from Pezoporus occidentalis, assembly GCF_034315485.1. Classification (NCBI taxonomy): domain Eukaryota; kingdom Metazoa; phylum Chordata; class Aves; order Psittaciformes; family Psittacidae; genus Pezoporus; species Pezoporus occidentalis. The sequence goes on from NW_026913554.1 coordinate 436,608, forward strand.
GTTCTTTTTATTGGCCAGTCCCTCAATCTTATAAAATCTTGCAGTTCCACAGGGTCAGCACTTGCCTTTACTGGCTGGAATCGTCATCTCACTGTCATCCCATTTTCTAAGTTACTGATACATGCAATGAACAGCACCAGGTCCCATATGAGTGACATCCCTCAGTGCAAGTATCAACCTTTCACTCATATGCTCTGTTTCCTGGTGTTGTAACTGCTCTGCTTCCCTAAAGCATTTGGAGTGACACATTATTTAAAACTGATTAGAAATTCACATAGCTGTCTCAACTCTCACTCTTATTGCAGTCCCAGCTGTATCTTTCAAGAAGCTCCAGTTATCTGCAGGACTATGTCAACTTCTCCAAACTGTATCATATCAATCAAGATATCCACTAATTCCATTCCAGTTCAGACTTGTGCAGAACTTCTTTGGGGTGTGGAAATAGTTTAGACTGATAAAGAGGGATGCATGGAGAGATGAAAAGAATCATCTGTGATTTATGGACTATGACTTATGGATAAATACGTACCTAAGGATTTTAAGAAGATATTCTATCATTTCTTTTGACTCACCTTCCGACATGTCCATAAAAATGTCAATAGGTCACCAAGAGAGACATCTTCCATGATCATATAAAGTGGGAGCTGACCTACACAGCATCCAACCAATTCAACCAGGTTCTCATGATGGCCAAGATTTTGATGAAATTTAATCCTTCCCAGGAAATCCTTTACTTTCTGGGGACTAGCCAGGTCTGAAAGAACAAAAACCCCAAACCAAACCAATCAAACAAACAAAACCAACCTCCTCCCCCCGCAAAAACCCCCACTATACTACCAAATGGAGGAAGCAAAGAACAGCTTAAAATCAACATGAACAGCAATTTCTTAGTCCGACCAAGACATTCCTATCAAAACAGCTACTCAGACTAGCTAACATGATACTCAACACAGCTTGGTCTTGTCCAGCAATGACTGCAAGTTCTGCCCAATATCATGTCTTTGATACGGAGATCCTGGCCGTGTGCCTTACCTTGTAAGACTTTCAGTACTACTGTCTTAGTCTTCCTGGGGCTCCCAATTTCCAGCTGTGCTCTGTAGATGCTCCCATAGCGACCATGTTTTATCAGCAGCCAAGTGCCTGGTAAGAGTTTCTCTCGTGGTATCTCCAGTTCTTTCAGAGTCAAGGATGCAGAATTTAGCAGGCTTTCCACAGACATCTCACTCAGCTGGATACAGCGGCTCTCTGTTGAGCTGTATTCCTGCTGATTCTTGTCATTCACTGACAAAAGCAAATACACATGATGCATAAAACCAGACAGATGAAATCTTGTAGTAGGTGGCAATGCTTGCCCTTCTAGCCTCTAATTTTTACCCCACAGTGTACTGGAAATCAGGACAAAGTAAAGAACTGTTATTGTATCTTACTTATCCTGGCCATTGAAGAAGAGAGGGAATTTATCTCCAAATCTATTTGATTAAAAGGTAAAATGAGTCTGGAGATCTTTCCTATATTTAACTATCTAAACTTTCTAGGTAAGACACATTTGTACTTGATTCCCTTGTGTTGAAGCAATGACCATTTTATTACCAGCTACCAGCTGTTACAGAAGTCACACGCACAGGCTGTTCCACAGGGTGTTATCTTTGTTCTCAATTATCTCCCTTAATATAGGCTGAAAAGGCTTTTTCCTCTACAAAACCAAAATCAATTCAGTACTGGATTTTCATTTCCACGTTCAGTTCCACAGAATTTCATTTCTACACCATGTGTTTTTTGGTATCTACAAACCTTTCCCTACCCCCCCTCTCTCTCAGTCCCTGTTCTATTTCTTCTTATCTCCATAGGAAGTGGGAGACAGAAGCTTGAAATTTTTCTTAAATGACAGGGTAGAAAATGGATTAACTAGGTGTGACCTACACCAAAACAGCTGTCATTCATAACATTCATAACTCTCTTTGCAGTAGCATCTAGAAGGCTATTACATAAACACACTTTGCAGGTCTTGAGGTATGTTAGTTACCAGAGTGTGTTAAACAGTCTATATGATATGTTGCTTTAAGTTTTCTCAGATCCATCTATACTACAGATTCCACTACTACTACTGCAAATGGTATAAATCAGGGCTCTCCGTTTTTTTACTTTTCACTCAATTGCTGAACACCACTCAGGCTCTTCAGGCCAGACTGACAGCAGTTGTACCTGAGCCAGCTTGTGCCCAGGCAGCCAACAAGGACAACAGCATCCTGGCCTGTATCAGCAATAGCACAGCCAGTAGGGCCAGGGCAGTGATCACCCGCCTGTACTGGGCACTGGTGAGGCCGCACCTCGAATCCTGTGTTCAGTTCTGGGCCCCTCACTACAAGAGAGACATTGAGGTGCTGGAGTGGGTCCAGAGAAGGGCAACAGAACTGGTGAAGGGTCTGGAGCACAAGTGTGATGAGGAACAGCTGAGGGAACTGGGGAGTTTAGTCTGGAGAAGAGAAGGCTCAGGGGGGACCTTATCGCTCTCTACAACTGCCTGAAAGGAGGTTGTAGTGAGGTGGGGATCAGTCTCTTCTTCCAGATAAAAAGTGACAGGACAAGAGGAAATGGCCTCAAGCTGTGCCAAGGGGAAGTTTAAACTGGATATTAGGAAAAAATTCTTCACGGAGAGGGTGCTCAGGCATTGGAACAGGCTGCTCAGGGCAGTGGTGGAGTCGCTGTCCCTGGAAGTGTTCACAAACCGTGCAGACAAAGACCTTAGTGATATGGTTTAGTGGTGGCCTTGGCAGTGCTGGAGAATGGCTGGAAGTGATGATCTTAAAGGTCTTTCCAACTTAGTTGATTCTATGATTCTATAAATGCTATTGCCTAATGACTCAAGCAATAAAGAGAAGGGATTGCCTTCTGGCCACTGACAGGAACACTCACTCCTGTGGTTGAAAAGAAGTTTTTTACCTTGGTGTCCAGATTGCTCCTGCTTTGCTCGCAAGCCTCGGCAGTGGAGCCAAAGGATCACAGTTAGCATGATGACAAAAACACCCACAAGGAGAACTGGGACAACAATCACTTCAGTCTGATATTCACGCACAACTATAAAAAGAAAATGGGAAAATGAGGACTAAGCAGCATTTCCACATGCACATTGGTTCTGTGTAACAGAACAGTCACAGCATATTTCAGTAACTTTCAATCCCCAAATTCTATCTATCCTCTGCCTCTTGGAACAGCAACTGAACACTGTTAGTGCTGCCACCCTATTTTTCAAAGGTGCTGAGTATCTAAACTGCATGAACCCACTGGGACTCCCACACCTGAGGTCTTTTATGTAGATGCTGTAATAGAGAGGCTGGAAATTGTAGCCGTGTGTAAGTATCCACTAGTGCAACAGAACTGCCCCTGGCAAAGGGACAGCAGGGAGATGTGAAGGGCTGAATATTGCTATGCCATCACAAATACATGTGCAATTACAGCTTCAGCTCCTTACATTAAAATTACAGGAAACATTTTAAAGAAAACAAGGTGTGGACATTACAATTAACAAGGATGTTAAAAGTAACTAACTCTCTTATGCCCCAGATTTGGAGATTATGCTATTTTTGCATAGGCCAAGACACATGTTTCAGTTCCCAAAGATGACAGAAAGTCATGAAATCAAAATCTCACGAGACTGGTCCTTAGGGAAGCTGCAGGGATTCTTTAATGACTATGTCTTATTGAAGGCAGAGATACTCTAAAATGGCTAAAATTATGTGCGATGAATCCCACCACAAAGGCTGCATCCCTTTAAAAGTTTCTCCCTTGAGATACAATTCAAGGAAAGATCAGTGAAATCTTTGTGGGCTGGGATGCAGGTGGAGGAGTGGAAAGGGCTTGGCCCACTTTCTAGTAAAGCTGGACTTCTTGCTCAGCATGTGAAAGTTATTACTTAAGGAATCTGGGAATCTTACCACACAGTTTGTCATTGCTGTTGCATTCCAGCAGCATGCGTGTGAATCTTTTTACATCCCCTGCCATGTTCAATTATGAGCAAGTAGGTCTCCAACTTCTGTCTTCTGCACAGACACAAAGAATATTAATTAAATTTACTGCAAGAAAGAATGACTTATGAAGCAACAAGTAAGCTGAATGTGGAGCTTTCTACTCTTTATGATCAGTTCTTGTGTCAAGAAGCACCACTGGGACTTTGAGACTTAGAGATTGATACGGGACATCCAGTATCAAATCCTATGAACGGTAGACTGCATGACCAGAGAGAATTTAAGATTAAGATTGTTATAGAGTGCTTCACAAGCAAACAGTTATGCCTAGGCCTAAAGGCTGGCATATATGCAAAATATTCATAGGGCTCCTTTAACACTGCCAGGCCCACAACTAATCTGAAGCATAACATGTGGAACACCAGCAGAGGACCTGGACTACTAGTTCTAAACTAAAAAAAAAAAAAAATAAATCAATCAATATGTGGTGAATAGTGATGACTGACAGAAAGGCAAGGCACATACATTTAGGCACTGCTACTTATAAACATTGCCAAAAAATTAAGTCTAACAGCTTCACAAACAGTATAATCTAGAATGTTTTATAGGCATCGGAACTCTTATCCTTTTAAGTACTTACTTTATTTTCAGCTATGAATTCAAGGCAATTAACCGCAATGGCAAATGTTAATAATAATATATGGCATTCCTACTGGTATGAATATGACTTTACGGAAGTCAGTGATGGATGAAATATTAAACAGTTTGTTCTAATTGATGTAATTGATGGGTGAAATTACGCTTGATTAGTTGCACAACAGAGGCAGCAGAAAGAGGAAAATGGCACGTATCTGCACTTCAAGGTATTACAAAAGGTCTATTTAATTTCTTATTTCCTGTGATTCTTTGTATGCTAGCTAATTGACATGGACTCACAGTGTGGCTACAACATGAATCCAGTCAAAGCAGCAATAATACAGCAATAACATCAAGCTTTGCAGGTGCACTATGAAAGTAAGCATACTAAATCAACCTAACTTAGCTATGACACATACACACGCTTTTACACAAAAATACAGAGGATTAACCATAACACCATAAATCCTAGCTTCTTTCACTCTCAGATTACGCTCAGATACAAAATACACATAAGAACAGACAAGATAGCAGCACAGGAAAGCAGACTTCAGGACCACTAGCCACCAATCATGTTGTATAATCTGAGTCATAAACAGTCCAAGCTCCATCTTAACAGTAGCTAACAGCTTTGCTTTCTGCAGATGTTCACTAGAAATGCACACTTACACTTAAATGATGTGCATGCCCAAGGCAGATACAAGCACAGACGTACCAACTTGTACACAGAAACATGCTCATACAATCAGGAAGATCCATGGAAGAAAGCTTTGATGCAGCAACAACACCTACATTGGTCCCCTGTTCATAAAAAATGATTCCTACCTCCTCCCCTATGTACCTCCCACCAGTGATGCCAGTGGGTGGCACCCCATGTTTCCTAACCATGCTCAGGGCAGAAGTATGGGATCCAGGAATAAAAACATTGGCAACCCCTGGTGCTTTATTTGCACTGGCACTCCCATTTGTTGCTGTTGCTTATGGAGCTGCACAGGAGTCTAATCAAACCGGAAAAGTTTGATTAGACAAGTCTATTTACATTCTATTCCTCTATCCTCTTGCAGAACTCTGGAAGCAGGAAAAGAAGTTGCACTTAAAAAAGTAATTCTGAAGTGCCTTTCAGTGCTCCTTTACAGGCTGAGGACAATTTCAGACAAAATTCTCATACTTAGCTCCTGCATCTTACTTGTGTAAGAGTAACCTTATTGCAGTTCCTACATTTCAATCCTCACAACCAGAGTGGTAACTCAGAAATCCACATTATATACATTTTTTTTTTTTTTTTTTTTTAAATTTACTAGTAGGGGACACATGGAGGTTATGTGGAAGTAACATCTTCAGTGTGTAAGTGCATACTCACCACTACCAGAAAGCATATTGGGACTGCTCAACTAATTATTTTATTATATGAAGACAGTTTTTCCAGTACCAAGCCAGGATAAGGGGGACAAAAATACCTTAGGAGGTTCAAAACCTATACCTCATTGTTAGACTTTCCTTTGTGTGTTATATCGTGCCAAGACCAGTACTGTCTATATCATGATCACAGGAGTACATATCCTGTAAGACTTCAACTTAGAATTTGCATTGAACAATTTGTGCAATCACAAGTAAAACTCAGCTTAGTTATTCTACTGGGGTTTTTTATTGCTCTTTTACATACACTGAAATCCACTCACTGGAATTCATTTATCTTTATTGTTTACTTTCAAAATCATACCTGATTCAATAGTCTGCTCTCCCTGCCTGAGCCTATCTAATCTTTTCAGATCTAACCTGATTTCCTCCTCCTTCAGTTGAAACTCATAATTTTCGTTGTTGACATAAACCTGAAACTTTCCTTTCTCTTGGACATGCATCTTTTTTTAGCAAATTCTCTATTGTGCAGCACAACAGTGTGACTTAGTACCTTATTTAAGAAAACCAGCTGGCAGTGCAATACAGAAATTAAACATGATACATAATGACCATAGTACTAGGCCCTTCTTCCCTCAGAATGCCAAGGCTCAAGGTAAGGGTGGTATGTTTCCACTCAGTTTCAGACTACAAAGCCTTCCTGAAAGACAGCTTCCCTTTGACAACAGTGAACAGAAAGCAAATGAGCTTTTCTATAACAAAAGTCCTCAATAAAAATGACTGAATCATAAAATCCTAGAATGGTTTGGGTTGGAAAGGACCTTAAGATGATTATCTAGTTCTAACCTCCTGCCACGGGCAGGAACACCTCACACTAGACCATGTCACCCAAGGCTCTGTCCAACCTGGCCCTGAACACCACCAGGGATGGAGCATTTACCACTGCTTTGGGCAATCTGCTTCAGTGCCTCACCACCCTCATAGTAAAGAACTTCTAACTTACATCTAACCTGAACCTCCCCTGTTTATGTTTAAACCCATTACTCCCGTAAGTCCCTGATGAATGGGAGCAACAAGGGGCTGTGAAGGTCTTTGTAAATGAGTTTCAAAAAGGTGTTCAGGAGGGAACAGGGTTTCCACTAAACAGATTTTGAGAGATTTGGGAGCTTTTGCTGGGGCAGAGGGAAATAAATGAGAATCAATGCAGATACAGTGCCCTAGATGGCAATGCTCAATGTTATGCTCAATTAACAATGCTCAGATACTACATAGTTCCAAGCAGACTGCAACAACCATGGCAGTCAAGCCCTTCTTTGACTAATACCTGAATCCAAAGCCCCATGTCCAAGCTAAATATACAGTGAAGGCCATGGTACCTAGGAAGAGCAGAAGCAGCTGCTCTTTTGACAATGCAAGGCAAAACCTGAGCAGAAGCTAACCTACAGTCAGCAGCATTTGCAAACTGCCACTAGCAGACTACTTGGTGAACTGCATGTGGTGCGGCAGTTCCACAGCATGGGGACAGTCCCCCATATCTGCCCTACAGAGACAATTACTGCTCCTCTGTGCACATTTGCCAGCAGGATGAACATTGGGGGAAAAGGTGGTGTTTGTTTCCCAAGCTGTTCTGCTGCCCTGGCAATTTAGACAAAGCACAGAGGTCAACACAGGGACAGCAATAAGCATCTGAAAGATGGTAGTTGTGGGGGCTGCTTAAACCAGTTCAGCAAGCCCCAGTACAGAATGTGAATATGATTTTGTGAATGCAGCTGAGCTGAATTAAGTGCTCACTAATGCCAAAAGAAAGGAGTATATCTTCTCCCTGCTCTCCCCCCCCCCTCCTGGTTTTCATCACAGCTATGCAACTGATAACATGTTAGACTGATTCAAACCACTAACCCAGCAGGAAAAATTCATCGTCCTTTTGTCATGGTGATTTCCTGGCATTTTAGTGAGTTGTATTAGTTCACCAAGCAATTCAACATGTGCTAGGCAGGCTCAACGAAGTGGCAGGAGCACACATCCAGGAAGAGAAACAGGGAAAATGGGTCTCCCAGCAGCCAGGGTGGTGAATGGCTAATTTTTCTAAAGCTGTATTGTGAACCCATTCCCTGTGTCAGCACAGATCCACAGTTACTGTGTGCCAGTAGAAGCCCTACTATGATTTTTCCAGTCCTCTGCCATTCATTCCCACATGTATAATATCCCCTTAGCGCTAGCACAAGCATTCACACAGCAATGCGGTAAACTGGATCGGGAAGGTGATCTGCCTAAATCATCAATCCTCTCTCACATTTTATGGATTTATATTTCTCATCAGGCTCAATTTATGCTATTTAAGGTGCCAGGACACTTGACAAGAGTCAAGAAGCCTGAGTGACAAACATTGTGGGGAAGACTGAAGAGAAATATAGTCTTATATGTCCATGGAACATATGGGAACAGACAGCTTGAGAACCGCACAAACAGAAACTGCCTTCTGCTTGCTCCTGCCATGTTCAGGAAAATAAAATATACATATTCATGGTAAATACACAGTTTTGCCAGTGAATATGTCTGACATCAGTACAAATAGGTAAATCCTTGAGTACCAACTAGCTATTCTGTCTATAGAAACTGCTGATTAAATAACTTTAATATGTAAAAAATAAAAGCTAAGGTTCATTTGGATCTTCACTAGACCTTTTAAACTGTGCTGTGAGCTCCTACGGAATTAACATAGCTATTTCTCCAAACTTACTAGCCTGCATTAACTTCACACCACTTTATTACAAAAATATTCTTACAAGTGTTTTTCATGCGCTAATTGTGAGGACCAACGGTAATATGACTTACAGGCATGTAAAGAACAGCTGTGGAATTACTTCAGTCCTGCATACTGCCTGGATGATAAAAGACAAAATAAGTCCTATAGCCATGACACCTTATATTTAATTTCTTACAGTGGCAGAACCATGCTCTCAAGGTTTTCCTGTGACTATTTCTGTACTGCTTTTATTGTTTTCATCGTATTTTATATGACCTTTGAACATGATCACCAGTCAAAGCTTAGGCAGCTGTTATGCACAAGTGCCCTGTCCTGGCTGCAAAGCTGAAAGGGAGGAGAGCTAGAAGAGAATTGCTGGAACTGAAACAGCAGTGAAACGAGCCAAGCAGTTGTGGATACTGAGAGACAAGAGGGAGAAGAAAAGCACCATGGAAAAGCAAACAGCAAAACAGACGTTTCTTCCTCTGTAATGTCCACCATTTTACTAAAAAGCAGCATCCAAAACAAGTAAGAAACAACTCCCACAGGTTTCAAGCCTAAGAACTTGATGCCATAAGGACTTATTTCTGCAAAAGCTATATATTTGTTAGACTATATATCATAGAATCATGGAATGGTGTGTGTTGAAAAGGAACATGCCGTAGGAAGGGATGCCTCACACTAGACCATGTCACACAAGGCTCTGTCCAACCTGGCCTTGAACACTGCCAGGGATGGACCATTTACCACTTCTCTGGGCAGCCTGTTCCAGTGCCTCACCACCCTCACAGTCAAAAACTGCTTCCTTATATATAACCCAAACTTCCCCTGTTTCAGTTTAAACTCATCACCCCTTGTCCTATCGCTACAGTCCCTGAAGAAGTCTCTCTCCAGCATCCTTGTAGGCCCCCTTCAGATGTTGGAAAGCTGCTATCCTGTCTCTTCTGCTTTCACAAAACCTGACTATTTCCAATGGCCTACCAGATCATGACATCTTTGCAAGGTTTCCCTGGCCCACTGAGTCATATCATCTCTCACCTGGGGGTTACCAAGCAGCACCTCCAACTGCATAGAATGAGAAATTCTGACTGGCCAATGCCAGTTGTAACATACCAGGCCATCTCACTTCTGTCCTGAACAAGGATTACTGATAATATCCTGTGGCTTGCTGTACTGGCTGCAATACTGTCTCAGCTATAAAGATGTGGTACTCTAACTCACTTCTGCAAGAGCTGGTAGGTGTAACACCCTGTAAGAAAACAGTATTTCAAAAAATAATGTACAGTGACTCAAGATTTTCTTTTGGCCCAGAACCTGTACTTGAACATAAAACCTAGCCTAGCTGCTACTGAGGCATATTAAAGAAGTGAAACAAAATTAGGCTGACCCCTACTGAAGACCTAGACCCTGGAGAAAACAGCAAGTAATGAGGTCGGTGCTGCTATTTGAGCAGGTGAATCACTTAAGGCAAATTTGGCTCCTTTTCAAGGGAGCAGAAAAAACAGGCCAAGTCAGCACTCACTGCTGCATTGAGAAATACAAGTCAGGAGGACTCTGCACTGCTGTGCTTTCATCCTAAAAAGGTTAGTCCAAACTGGCACCATATCAGTGGAGATAGGAAGGCTCTCATGGTGCTACGTTCTGCTTAGACTCAGATGATCTAATAAAAATTAATTTATCTGTGCAGCATGAGGAAGTCTGAGTACAGAAGTGTGGAATGGTGCAGGAACTGAATGGTGACAAAGACAAAAACATGTTTTTCTGATGCAGACATGGAGTACTATACTTTCCAAAAAATTAACATGTATCATGATCACTCTCCCCCTGAATTGAGGCCATGGAAAGTAACTCCTCACAAGTAATCTGCCAAATAAAAGTTAAAATTATAAAAATTTGTGAGGAACATTATTGACCTGAAGCCCTCAGTGAGCAGGCTCTTGACAATATGAAAAGTCTAGAGGCCAAAGTCTCAACAGCCCACTCTTACCTATGACTTCCTTTTTTGTTGTCAAAATCACACAGTGCTTTGGAAAACACAGGCTGTTCTGTCTCTTTCTTACTAACTGACTTCTAATTTTGGTGGTAACTGCCAGTTATAAGGCTGGGTCAAACCCTAGCACAAACTCAATGCAGATATTCTGAAAAACTGTGACAGCAACAGCTGGGACAGGACGCTAAGAAAAAGGAAGGATTTTTTCAAAAGACCATGCAAACATACAGATCTTGCTGTAAAAAAAACACTGTGTGATAAAAAGACTGCATGATATCACATTGCTGTACAATGTCTAAGGAAACAGAACATGAACCTGCTCTCAGAAATGCATAGCCATAGGGGAACTGAGCACAAAACTTTAGCTTCATGATTATACTAACTTTTGGAGGTTTGTGCATTTAACATAGATTTTTGTGCACACACACAGAGATATATGCAAACAGGTAAACACACAGAAAAATCTAGATATCTGCACTGCTTTGGGTTACATTTAGCTTCCTTACAGTCAAGCAACAGCAATGGAATTCAAATGCTAATTACTTCTGAATCCAGCCTTAGGCATGTATTACTTAACCAAACACTGGCAGATATTTATACTCAAATGCATAGCATCACTCTGCATTGTTTCAGTTAACTGAGACTAATTCTATATGAAACTTATTTCCTTTGTTATTCCTTTCCTGTTCAAAATGTGCCTAAAAGTTATTTTGTTTAAATCGACCTGTGTGTAGAGAACACACCCTTTTTTTTTTCTTGAACCCAAATATTATTATGATCACAGAAATTTATTACTGTAAGTAAGTTCATTGTGATCAGTAAGTACATGCACAGATGTATACATACATACACAGATACACACACACACAGACATAGAAACTTTATAGTACAGCTATACAGGTCACATTTATGCTAATAAAAGTCTTTTTAAAATACTAAATACTGATTAGCTAATCTTCCTGCAGTGTTTTCCTTCACTTACCTGAATTATACCACTTCTCTTGCCCTGTGGTAGCCTTTTCCTGGAGTTCACCTGCTGCCAGCTCCGTTTGTCTGAGGCCACTCCTGATAATGCTGCCGGTTACCTCGTTGGGTTGTAATTCTTATACCTAAGTTCCTTCCCACTGATTTGTCTACACCAGACCTGCCCAGCTTCAATTGTTTACTCCTCAGAAGGTCTTCTCAGCTGTCTCCCCAGGGAGAGGAGATGACTGGAGTGTACATCCAACACGTTAGAGGGCAGGTAGGCACACACTTGTAGAACGGGTCTGCCTGCCTTCCAGGCACCTGCTGCTCACCTGCTGCTGACAGAGACAGGCAAATCAGAGTCCTAAGGCAGGGACCTGGAGCGTCATTTGAAAGGCAAGCAACCACAGAGCAGGAAGGACAGGCTAACATAATAAATAAAAACCACACACTTCACATTACAGGGTCATGTTCAGAAAAAAAAAAAAGGCTCTCGGAACAGAAAATCTGTGCAAAACCCCTACAACTCCAGACACTGGAAGAGATTTCAGTGTCCTGTGTTATCAGGAACACAATCTGCAGATGATGAAAAAGAGAAAATATTAATAATACAAATCATGCTACAACAGACAGCAGCAACACAGGCTTGATTCACATTCTGCCTTGCTCATTCAACTCCTCCAGCTTGGTCTGTCCATGCATTCTGGCACCATTTTCCAGCCCTGCCATGAGCTCTCCCCTGCCCTTTCCTCCCACCAGTTCAGCCTGCAGCTCCTGCACAGCCCTGGCAATGATCCTCACTTACAAAACCCCTCCTGAGCTCCCAAACCACACTGGAGAATATTTCTGAAGTTGCCCTCTGCCCTTTTCTGCTATGATGTCATTGGGGTGACCACTGCGCTGTACTGATGCACTCAGTTCTCAGGAGCTCTGAGGTGTAGTCTTCACTGCACCTCAGTTCCTCAACATTTTACTTCTGGGGACCCTCTTTCCAAACAAGCTGTGAATGCAAGCCCCAGCTGCTGGTCTGCTTTCCCCTATCACTGAATTAAGAGTTTCAGATTCCTGACTCCTGGTTATATGCGTCTGTACAAGATTATTTGCTTACCTACTTTATACAAGTGAGAGGCAGCTGTATTACAGTAGGAAACAATGAGACCCATTGTTGAGAGACAAACTTCGCACAGACAACACCACAATACAGGTGGCTTTGGGAAGATGAAGAAGATGATACATTCTCTGCCATGATTTTGAGCAAAACTTCCCTACTTCTGTTAACACTTTGGTGCTGCATACATTACGTTGTGGGAAAATTTTAGTTGCAGTAGAGGCACTAGATTTAGATACTGAGACATAATTTATCCATAAAAGCGACCACATATCAATGTATTTGTACATGTCCTTAACTTCTCTCTGGGATTATTCTTTCAGCTGGCATTTACTATCCATATGCACAAAACAGTGAAAACTAGGAGTGATTTTATTCATTGCTTGATCTCCCTACAGAGACTGGCAGCAGTGGGCAAAATAGCATTAGTGAAACAGCTCTGCGCTGTGGACTTTCATCCCCTAAGAATCCAGGAGAGGCACCTTTTAGATAGAGAAATTTCTTGTGTTAGAAAGATCACAACAGTTGCAGAGTTCAGGCTCAGACTCCAGTTTCAGCTTTTCCTCTTATTCTGGTACTAACTTGCACTGACTTTCAGCAAAATTTTCTCCATGAAGGAGCAGAGGACCTGTTCTATACATCATTCCCCATTAAAACGTGGCTAAAATGCAATGGACAGTTCCTTATTTAAATGGGTTTTATACTGAGATGCGTTACTTTCCACAGGCACCTTCCCCAAGGGTACCTGGGGAACCTATCTGCATTCCTATTTCAAAATAGTATAATTGGAAATATTCCCCCTTTTGCGCCTTCCTTCACACTCTCTACAGCCCTCAAACTGTAGAAGAAAGAGGGGGAGGCAAAGGCTTAACATTCAAGGTCTGCATATGCAAAAGTAGCAACCACTGCTGCTTTTAGCTCCTCCAGTCAGTCTCTGCTGCGCTCCCAGTCTGACTGGTTGGAAAAGATATTTTATCAGTTCAGAGTTCAGCCCTCAGACTATATAATCTTCCTCACTGATCCACAAGCCCCTCCTCCAGCAGTCATTTAGTGACACGTTTTGTCTTGTGAAAAAGAAACTTTTCCTGTTCTAAGCCTTGTATTGCATGCACATCCACAAAGAAAACACTGCCTGTTTAAATGCCTCTCTCCTCTGTTTCTTCCTCAGGCAAGTATGACCAGGCACACTGAAATGCAGTAACTGGCAGTCTTACTAACAAAAACATCCTCTCTGTCTCCAAGACAGATATAGCATAGTGAGCAATCACCCAAACCACACACAGCTGCTCAGTAGCCTCAAGATGTGTTTTTGGGACTAAGCATCAATTCAACCATAAACCATTCAGTCTTTGTCCTATGTGCTGGGACTGCTGACAAGGGTGCTGCTTCCAGTAGGAAAGCATACCCCAAATAACTGCTGCTGGACCAGAAAAAGGTCCCCTTCTTAAATGTCACTGCAGTATTCACTTTTTCTGTAGTAATTTTGAGGTCTCTGACTTACTTTCACATCCCAATGTAAGATTTAAACCTGTGGCTTATAGTTGATTACTATAACTGATAGCTATAACTATAGCTGATAACTCTAACTGACAACTGTAACTGATCTTTGGGTCAACTTGAGCCCATACAGATTGAAAGCCTCAGAACCGTTTCTTTTGTTTCTGCAAGTCAGCTATAAACCCCCAAATCAGAACAGATAATCTAGAAGTAAAAGGAGATTTCCCATAACTATTCCAAGTCCCTGTTGTGCCTCACGAGCTTTGCCTCTCAAGATGGCAGGTCTTCCGGCTTGAGAACAATTCATATGCCTATTTAAATTTAATTTTTCTTTAAAATGGTGCCTCTAGTGTGATTTTCAGTTCATCCCTTCAGTTTCATCCTTTAAAATTTCCAAAGGAATAAAGGCTAGGAGAGGGGAGCATAATATGAAAAGAAATAGAGAATTAAAAAAAAAAAAAAAAAAAGTTTGTCCTTAGAAAAATGAAATGCCTGAAGGATTATGCATCAATCTTCTTCAGCCAGTTGAAGGTCAAGTAAATCTAGCACCTCCTCTATTTAGGGTTAGGCCCTTCTAATAACAGTATTTTCCCTCCACTTTCCTGCCAAATTAGACTTTATGATTCCCAACTCTTAAATCTAAATGGAAATTTCATTTGCACAATTTCATGCAATCACTGGGTCTGGACATCCCTCCCTTCCCAAACCAGATGCTCAGGAAAGCCCCTGAAAGTTGGTTAGATGCTGTAAGTAGGCTACAGTACTGTTTTCCACTTTGGTTTCTTCAGAAAATTTTCCAGGCCCAGAAGCTGGGATTCATCCAACACAGGTGAAAACTAAGTTGGGTCACAGCTGCCCTAGCATCTCTGTATTGTTAATACAAGATCACAAGAACTTCTGTAAAGCATTTCAAGTACTAAAATCCTCTCTCCCTACAGTAATATCACAAAGGGTACAAAGCTGTTGATTTACAAGTCTTGGACAAATATCAGAAGTTAGATGCCATATGTTTGTGCAAAATTCCATTCGCTTCCTCTTCTCCAAAGAAGTAACTTCCATGAACAGGAGCTCTTGGGGCAGCGTAACTCGGTAGCTTGGCCACAGCCTCTCCCATACCCCAGGGTTGATAGATGAAGTGTTAGACTTTAAGTAAAGTGCAGCATGTATCCCATACATTTAGTTATTCTGTCTAGTTCCTAAGTTCCTAGTGTCCTGAGCAAACAACATCCTGAGGATATACTATTCTGTTACTTTTACCTTTTCTCTTTTAGTTTCTTATATTCGTTTTGTCCAAGTTATACATTTTCCTTTCAAGTTCCTGCTCTTTGGCACCACATTTTTACACTGTTCACATCTTCCTGTGAGAACTCCACAGCTCCTCTTGGCAAAACCTAGAAGTTGGTGAACAGACCTTTAGTGACCCAAACATCCAGTCTCAGGAGGGAATAAATTGCAGGGCTCCACACATAAAGAAACCCTTCAGTTGCCGGCTGCTGGCCGTGACTTGGGGCGGGCAGCGAAGGAGGGTGAGAGGACGCCCTGCTAACATCAGTACATGCCGATGGGGCCGCAAGCAGGGGTAGCGGTTACCTCCTGTGGTCCAGACTCCGGGGAAGGGCAACTACAGCACCGCAACAAGCAGGGGGAGAGGAGCTGCGCAGCAGGCCCGAGCAGCCCCAGGGGACAGGGGACTGGCCAGGCAGGCTGACGGGCCGCCGTGCCGCGGCCGAGGGCCGGCTGCGGGTGCGATGGAAGGAGGGGCAGTGCGGGACAAGGAGCCACCTCCCCGCTGCGGCGCTGAGGGGGCAAACACTTGCTTTTCCCTTCCTGTCTGTCGGCCGCCTAACCCTTCACACAAGTGCTTGTTTTCGTGAAACACAAAATTAATCGAACCCGTGAGCTCGCGGGGAGAGCGGGCCGGAGAGCGCAGAGTGAGCGCTTTTCTTGGTGTTCCGTTCCCGCCCGCTCCTGTTGCCACCAACGCTCGCGAGGGGACCTCGGCCCGGAAGGCGGGGAGCGCGGGGCCTTCGCGCCCGGGAGCTACGTGGAGGGGCCTGAAGGGCGCCCTCCGGCGGTTCGGTGGGGTAAAGTGCCCTCTGACGGAAGGCCGCCTCCTCGAGCGGGCCTGAGGCTCGGCCGGGTCACCGGTCAACACGGTGTTCCCGGGGGAGACTACAGCGTGCCCGCTCCGCGGTACAGCAAACGGCTTGGGGCTTCTTAAGGTCTCTGGGGTGAAGGGTGTGCGGCACACAGTTACCTGGTGAAACTGGTTGTGTGAAGAGACCCTTGAAAGCCCAGAGCGTTGATAAGGCTTGGTGTTGCTTTAAAACACCACTGCACTGTTACAAACTTGCATTTCTTCCATATTTACCATCATAAAAAAAAACAGAAACTGGATACTCATTAACCCAAGTTTGATGAATCGCATGTAAGAAAAGAAATTTGACAAAAGCCATGCCTGCTGCGTGAGGTGTCCAATGACGCTCCTCTGGCTCAGTCATAGCTTCATCCCATCCACCAGTGGTTTTCAGGAAACAAAATTAAAGGCAAGGCTGTGTGTCACATTTTCAATTACTATTACAGAATCTTAGAGCCATAGAATAGTTTGGATTGGAAAGGACCTTAAGAATCATCCAGTTCCAACCCCCTGCTGTGGGCAGGGTCATCTCACACCAGACCATGTCACCCAAGGCCCTGTCCAACCTGGCTTTGAACACTGCCAGGATGCTTATATGGTGACAGAACTTAGTGTATGCAGTTACCCAGGTGTAGTGTGCAAGTGTGAAATACAGTAAGCAAATGGGGATTTTGCAACTAACTTTGAAATCAGGAATTGCCCTGCATCAGAGTATCTGGGAGATAAGCCTGAAGACAATTGGAACAGGGTAACAGATAAAATTTTCCGATGAAGCATTTGACACAGTGATCTTTGTCATTATTCATACCAAAAGTCTTTATCTGGCACAAACACAGCATATTTGAGTGTAAATCTTTCTACTTAAATTCACTTCAAAATGGGGTGAAAGTAGAATGTAGCATACAGGTGATAACAAGTAACTCCAAGGGCAGATCCTTAATGAATTCACATGTAAATTAAACATTTATATACATATTGGATTTTATTTTTAATTTATTGCAATGTTACTTTCAACTGTGAAAATCAATTCATTTCAAAGTAAAATAAAGCATGAAATTCCTGGTTTCCTTGTAGATGGCCGAATCAGAAGTTCAGGAAGAAAACTATGATAACATGGTAAAGATGATGGAGGAACTGAAAAGAGATTTAGAAAAACTCCTGGATGAAATGGAAAAACTAACAGGTACAGGTCTTTCTTAAGAATGATAGCGATTTGTCTGCTAGAGGAAAGACATTGAAGATGTATTATTTATACTTACTGCTGTAAACTTCCATGTGATAGAAATTTAACTGGAAACAATCACCATCAGCTAATGCCCTCATGTTGTCAACTGGGAGAAAGCATGCAAATAATCTAGAAGTTTCAGGTGGCTCAGAACTGAAAATTTATAGGTCATTAAATCTGATGCTCAGTTCAGAGTTGTGGTTGAAAACAGAAATAATACTAAGATATGTAATGTACAGTTATTAAATCATAGTATGCAAGATGAGATTTAAGCCTGAAAAATGGTGGGATTCATAGTGATCTTGGGTCAGCACATGACATGTTTAATTCCTTAGCTAGAATAAAGACTCCTCTGTAGATTTAACCTTAGTCCTATATGTATGGAAAGGACTGAATATTCTTCTGCATGTTCTGCAACCATTCCATCAGACACTGTGCAACTAACAAGAATAGATGGAAACTGTTCATTAAACTATTTTGCACTACATGAAGCACAATCCGTGACAGTGAGAAAACTACAGACAATTTATAATACAACAAAAGGAAAGTATGAAATAAGGGCTAAAACTATTTGCTCTGCTTCATGAGATACTTACTATTTAAAAATCAATTCCATTATTTAGGTTGGTTTTAAAACCTTTTATCTCTGTGCTGCAGCCTCCTTGATCTTGCTCCTTCTCACCTAACATGAACCTCCTGATTATAACTGGTCTGGAGATCTGGAGAGAGGATTCTTTGGTTCATTTATTTTAAAACAGTCTGTTGAACATTTCTTTTTGATTGCCTGTTTTGTTGTAATTTTCAGGTAAAATGTCTCTCTCCCTTCTGTAATTTACATCAGTATTACTTCCATTCTGAAGCATTTTGAGACATTTATAAAGCAGCAATATTGAGCAGTCTTTTATTTAATCTTGAGTATTTCTGTGGGCAATTTCCACTTTATTATACAGCAAGCCTTCTCTGACACAGGATCTGAACTGATAAAAATTCATGTTCTTTATTCATTTATAGAATCAGCTATTGCTTTTATTTAGCCAGAAATTCCTGGCTTAGCTTTATCTGTTGGATTTGCAGTGGGGGCAACCTGGATGGCATTTGACATGGTGGTCATGCGTACCAACCTCGACCTGGCCAACTCCATGAAGCGTCTGGAAGATGCCTTCCTGAATTGCAAAGAAGAGATAAAGAAATGGCAAGAAGTGCTAATGGAATTTAAAGGTGAAGAGCAAAAAAAAGAGTAAATTGAATTCAGTCATGCTCAGAGAACTCCAACCCTTGGAAAATCACTCCAGTCTTATTTGTGGAGGTTTCACAGATACTGTGGAAAATGGATTGGCTTTTACCTTCCTAAGAATACTTACGTGTATACATCTATGGAAGTATTTTAATAAGATTATACATACATATATTTATAATTGCTGAAGGTAAAAGGTAACAATGTGTCTATTTTTATCGTGCTCATCAGTAATCCTTGTGGTGTGTACACATACACAACTTGCATGCCTTCTGCGTCTTTCTCCCTGGAAGATCATACTCATCAATATCTATGGAATTCCTTGATACCTGAACAAGTGACAGGGTGTGTGTTGTGTGTATGCAGACAGGGTGCAGTGAACCATTACAGTGATATTGCACTAGCACATGCCTTCCAGGGAAAACCGAAGAATTTCTTGTATTTCCCAATGCAAAACAGGTGAAATTCTAGATTTGCAGATAGATTGAGTTAATTAGATGTGGGATTGCCAAGTAGGTGTTCAGTTAAAGAGGTTTTTTTTTTAGATAGCTCCTCTGTGGTTGTTTCATTTTGCTTCCTTGGATTTTTAACCATTTCTTTGGACTGGCTTTCCCAGCAAAATTGTTCTTCTCAAACCTCTGAAGGTAGGTAGCATACCTCATTTAGGAGAAAATTGTTCACCATTATAAACTGCCCTGTGTGTGGTGTAGTTTGTAAGATTGCTGCAGAAACCAAACTAACCACATCATATGACATGCTTGTGTGCTCCTACTGCACAATACTAAAAAAAGAAGAAAAAATGAAGTTATTTCCTTCTGCAGACAAGGTGTGGACTGAGAGCAGCAGCTTGTGGCTTGCAGTTAATGCATTAACAGAGTATCTGAGATGGAAGTCAGTTCAAGCTTTAAGACAGATCTTCCTTATCATTAAAATCAGTCTCTTTTAACTAGAAAATAAGCACCATGTAGCGAGAGCACCTCCATCCGCTTTGAAGAGGCATTTCATTATCTGAATCACATCTAAATTACCTGTCAAAAGATTTTTAGGCTATATTCTTGATTCACAGACAGAATGTTTATCTCAGTGAAGCGAAAAATAAGTAATTTCACTTTTTTCCCCAAAGCTATTTTTTTCTAGAGGTGCAAATGGTAAAGAACATAAACCTCTACTCTTGACTTTTCAGTGGACAGGTCTTCATTCCAGCCAAAGTAGGGCAAAATGGCAGAGCAGCATGAGGTAACTTAGATTTCAGTTAATCTCTGGAGGATTTTTAATGCCATGTTGTCACTTCGGTACCCTTGACTACATTGTCTTCATTCTTCAATTCTATATTAAAACCAAAGTCTTTGAAAATGCACTGTCTTTAACAGCTTGTGTAGGAATCTACTGAATTTTGTGATTTTTGTCTGACTTTTCAGCCATAAAGTGCTACACTTGAATTGACTTGAGATTTTCCAGAAAGCTCAGTTTTCATTCAGACATTCAAAGCAAGTAGCCAGTGTTTTAAAAAAAAACAAACACCAAATTGTTTGAATCTAGGAATCCCATTTTGATTTGAGAATAGTGCTCAAAACCAACACTTCACAAAACGTCTCTTAATTATGACAGTAGTGATGTTGAATCCCGTTTCCCATGGTTGGAAGGCTGCAATAAGTCTGTCAGAATATTGTTTCTCCAGAGCAAAGGGTCAGAGTGTAGCTGTAAGGAAAGGAGGCATCTGGTAACATTCTTTACAGTCCTCAAGTCTCATCACATTACAGTATTTCCTTTTTGAAGTTTGGAAAATGCTTAAAAATGGATATTGTTTTGAAGTATAACTGTAAGGCATTATAGCACTAACAACAGATGGCATTAAGAGCACCTTAACTTTCTCCTCAGAAAAAAGCGGACAAATTATAGGCTACTAACCATCAAGCACCAACTCAGTCTCAAGTAGAGGTGTTTACACTGAGGTACCATGCTACCCTGCTGTGAAGGAACAGTGAGTTAGCAGCATGGGTGTTGTGTACACCTGTGAAGACAGTTTAAGAAAGCTGGGGCTGTTCAGCCTGGAGAAGAGAAGCTGCGTGGAGACCCCACAGCAGCCTTCCAGTATCTGAAGGGGGCCTATAAGGATGCTGGGAAGGGACTCATCATTAGGGACTGTAGCGACAGGACAAGGGATAATGGGTTCAACAGAGAAGTTCAGGTTAGATATAAAGAAGGTCTTTACTGTGAGAGTGGTGACGCATTGGAACAGGGTGCCCAAAGAAGTGGTAAATGCCCCATACCTAGCAGTGCTCAAGGCCAGGTTGGAGAGAGCCTTGGGTGACATGATCTAGTGGGAGGTGTCCCTGCCCATAGGAAGGGGGATGTAACAGGATGATCTTAAGGTCGTTTGCAACCCAAACCAGTCTATGATTCTACGATAATATGGCTGGCCGAGTAGGCTAGGTCTGCCTCTTTCTCCCCAACAGTTCCTTTCCAGCTGTATGATGATAAGCAGAGGAGAGTTTGGGATATGCACCAGCATAGGAACAGTGCATATGCCTTGAAAAACTATACACCAAGATGATTATACTTTTCCGTTACTACTGAAATAATCTGTGCATGTTTTTGGTTGCCCTTTTTTTGTTTTTAAACTTTTCCTTGAGAATCTGACTGTGGGAATTGTGAGTTTTGTTTCAGACATCTCACCATCAACTAAATTTCAGCCCAGCTAGATGCTTTAGAGGAAGGAGAAAACAGCCCACACAGGAAATCAGGGTGTTTCAGTCACAGGGTTTTATATTAATTTTCAGTAAAAACTATGTGGAACAACAGCTCCATCTGGTGCTCACACAACTATAGCAGTAATCTGGATTGCTGGGTTGACATCTCTTAATCCCCCATCATCAAAGCCTTCTGTATTGAAAAGTGTCAGCAGCAGTTTGGCTTTATGTTCACTGTAAGTGAACTCCACTTTCATGACCTTTCCGTTACTCACAGGTGCTTCCTGTACTGTATTTAAGGCAAAGCATTCTTCTACAAAACTGCTACAGAAGCAAGAGAAGTTGGCACCAGTGCACTGCCAATTTAGATGCCAAATACAGCAGTAAGGGACTTTGTTTCCTTTGTAATTCATTCCTTAGCCTCTGCTAAGTAACGCTTAATAAGCATGTCTCGAATCAGCTAAAATGTACTGTTGCTTGATTGGTTAGTTTTTCCTCATTATGCAGACCCCTGGACAGGTTCTGGAACCTGTATGCACCCTGCTTCATTTTGCATGAGCTGATAGGCCAACTCTTATTTCCATCAAGGAGTGTGTGAAACTTAGCAAAGAAGTTATGGACTCAACTCTTAGAAACCTACTAAGGGTAGCAGATGCTCTGGTGTTAAACACTGCAGCGGCTTTACTGTCCTTATCACAACAAAATTTACTGATCTTAGTTGTGAACTTAACCTGTGGGCAAGATGAGAGGGTCTACACCTAAGAGCAAACTGTCCAAGAGCCATCAAACTGAGCCACCACCAAACTGAGCCATCTGGTCTGAACCGCCTGCAATCACATAGCTCAAAGCACATTCCTCTTCTACATGTGAACAGCTATCTTCCCTCTAAGACAGAGGCACACAAAGTGTCCTACAGCTCCTTTTTTTCTAGCAGCTCAGGTGCTACTGCATGCATCGGAGGTATGTGGATTCTCAACACTTTGAGTTTCTGTTAACAGCTTTCTAGCAAGAAACAAATAAGAAATGGCTAAAAGCCTCCCAAAAAATTCTTATGGGTGAAACTGCCCTTCTCTCCAGTGTAAAACAACTGAGAAGGTGTTGTAGTCATTTCACTACAAGGCAGCTCAACCCTTGCCAAATTGTGGCCTACAGCTTTGGTTAGGTTATGAATATCATTTAGTACTAGTGCTTTCCTATTCTTTACTATTATAGCCCCAATTCAGGTTACCTCAGCCAGGGTCAAGAAGAGAATTTGTACTAGCTGTTCTATTTGGCATTGTTTAAAAATCTCACTCCAGATCCTTGCAGCAACTTTTCCCTGATATGCATATGAAGAGATGATTGAACCTGTAACAGCCTATTTACACATGCTAGTATCAACATAATGTTCTTTTTGCTGGCATCCTTAACAGAGAAGCAAAGAGCTTATTGAGAAAAAAGCGGGTGAACAATATTCCTTCAGTCAGTCTTTTTCTCCAGAACAAGGACCTTATTACCTAGGCTCTATCAGCAGGAAAAGTGTCAGGGCCTTTTCTGTGTTCATTCTATTAATACTGACTTCTTTTTTACAGCTCTGCCTCCTCCCTGCTTCTGCACTTACAATTTTTAACAGAAACATTATTTTCTCATTTTCTTGTTTCTGATAAACTATCAATTGCTTGCCTGGTTTTCTGTAGGTGCTTTGGATCTGAATCATTGAAATAGGCACATTGGCAGTAAGACTACAGGGGTCTGAAATGCCATGTGATTTTACACATGGATTGAGTTCTGCTAACTGGAAAACTATTGGTGACTCCTCAGAAAGTCAAATGGTGAATAAAAGGGACACATGGCATCTTCCCCTTTACAGAAAGCCAGACTAAATAAAGGCATGTAGAGGCACTAGTTAGAGCAGGTACATTTAGTGACTGTTAAAGCTTTTGTGCCACATTTGGGATGCCATCCCAAGATTATGAAATAACTGGGATTCTACATACAGCTAGTTACATACACCAGCACCACATTGCGCAGAGGATTTTAGAAGAAGAAAGGCAAGATTTAGAGGCCATTAAAAACTGTTAACAGCATTCTGCAAGCCATGGACAAAGTTGTGAATATTGTATGATGCAAGTGAAAATAATTAGCTAGAGCAACACTGAGCAGTAACCACAGAACACAGACCTTCTAAGACACTGGAAACAAAAGCCTATTACAGGTACACTGTACAAAGCGTATTTTAACTCTTACCACCTAACTGCTGCTACCTAATATGTTAAAACAGTAGAAGGTGGATTTTAACTTGAGGTGCATCTAAAGTTGGGTTCTAGGCTGCTGCTAACTGCTTATCTGACTGCATGGATCAACACACATTTAACCCATACTTTGATTTTTTTTGAGAGCAGATCTTTCTGTACTGTAGACACACACTGTACGGCAAATCATCCTTGAGTAAATCTAAGGACATGTGTGGTGCCACAAAAACCATAATTTACAAGTCAAAATTCAAGACTGACAGTCAAGCACTGATGCATTTTGATAATCAGAAACAGGATGAAGCTCTGAACATTCTATAGATCTTTCCTATCATGTTTTAAAACTTTGAGATATTAGAAGTAATTATTCATCTCACCATAATGGTAATAAGTTATCAGGATCAATTTTCTACCCCATGCATTGTAGTCTAGCTCTAACACTCCAAATGACAGCTGCATCACTCCACTATTGTCAACAGCACAAACTAAGAGTGCAAGCTGCCACTTGTTTGCCATGGCCTCCAAAGCTTTCTCATCGCCTCTATGCTTGAGCAAGGATCCCACTGCTGCTTGGCTTGTGTAGCCATTCCCACCCTCCAAGTTATGTCTGACCACCTCAGAATGTGGTTTCTCCAGAATCCCAGCAATGAAGACTAGCTGGTCCTCCAAAAAGCCAAACTAGCAGAAAAGATAATGTCTAAAGCAGTGACTTTGAACTCAAGACCTACAAACAGCCTTTTAAAAAAGCAGTAAGAAATGAATGTCAGACTTGCAGTTTTCCACTTTCATTGGAAGTTTCCATAGATCTACAAATTGAAGAGTTTGAAAACCACTGTTCTAGAGTTACTTGGGTCACTGCAACTCTTATTACCCATATCACCTGCAAGTTCATGATAGCATTCTATGGGGGAGTCTCAAGCATGTGCCCCAGCAGGAAACAAGTATGCACGTAGCTTTGCCATAAGGGCTGTGAAAACAAGTTCTATGTAGCACAGATTTAATTTCCAAAACCTTTCCAGCTGCAGCAGAAAGTCTGTTTCACTTCCAAAGCATTCATTGAATGGCTTGAAAGTGAAATGCAGTACCTGTGGACTGTCCTCCCATGGAAGCCGGTGGGAAGGGCTGCACAGAGATAAAACTTCTTCATTGAAGAACAGTGTAAGTATACATACTTCTCTGAATCAATGTCTCATCACTGCAAGACTTATGTTTAAGTGAAAATGCACAAAGGCCTACAGCACTGTCTTCTTCCCTTCCTTATCCTCCTCAAAAGATCACAAGCCACAGGGAATATTTTCGCAGCTACGTAACAGCAGACAGCAGCCTTCACAAAAGCAAAAAGCCTGGGTGCAGCCAAGCAGGCAGAGTATTATGAAAACACTGTAAAATGGTGATGCCATGAAAGCATAACCCACTCCAAGTGTAAGCCATTACAAGTGCCTAAGAAAGGGAAGAATGCTGGAATGAAAGAATGAACATAGTACAAAAGCAGTGGCTCCCAGTAGGTATAAAATTATGTTAACTACTCTGCAAATTCAAAATCTTTGTAGCTAAAAGACTTTAAAACAAACCAAACTTACAAACTAAGCACTCATCTAAAGTCATGCTCGACGTAAACAACCACAGCTTTATTCACCTAGAGAAGCACCACTGAGCACCAGTTTTAGATTTCTTCAGCCAAAGATAAGCTAACAAGAGAACAAGTAGCCTGGTAAGGGAACAATTTATGCCCAGCCTGAGACAGCCAAAACGTAATTTCAGTGACTATTTTAAGACTTGCTCAAGCTGAGCCTGTATTTTCATAACTAGGAAATCAAGGATCAAGAAGGCAGTATCAGTCACACGCTTCTGTTTTATGCAAAGATTCTTCTTATCATAAAGGCAGGACTAAAATAACAGAAATAGAACTAGACACTAGGGCACTACTTGCATCTCTTCCTCACTTTCTCCTTTCATGAAGTACAGGCAGCTACTTACGTGCTTCTGCTCCATTGACTTGATAATGACTACATTTTTGCAGAGATTAATTCTTTTGTCTGACAAATCTCACTTTAAGAAAAAACACTCTGAACAACTGAAGGCAGCTCAAGTAGTTTATGACAAGCTCTGCAGTAATGTTTCAGTATTTATGACTGTTATACATCTGTTTATATTAGGATGAAACTGCCAAGCTCACCCCAGTCTGCCTGAAATAGATTTAGTACTGAACAAAACTGAAGCCTACTAAGGATTGTCCTGCTTAAGAAATTTTAAAAGGTATATTACTTATGTTTTCCTCACCTTATTAAACTTTATTGTCAGAACAACCATATTCTTAATTTTCCAAGGGAAGGCATTAGAATACCACTGTGTCCACCTCCACATCTTTCCCAGCCTACAGGATTGTCAGGCTCAGTGCAGCAAATCAAGTCGCACAGCAACTCTTGTATAGAATCATAGAATAATTAGGGTTGGAAAGGACCTTAAGATCATCTAGTTCCAGCCCCCCTGCCGTGGGCAGGGACACCTTACACTAAATCATATCACCCAAGGCCTCGTCCAACCTGGTCTTGAACACTGCCACGGATGGAGCATTCACAACCTCCCTGGGCAACCCATTCCAGTGCCTCGCCACCCTAACAGGAAAGAATTTCCTCCTTATATCCAATCTAAACTTCCCCTGTTTAAGATTTAACCCCTTACCCCTTGTCCTATCACTACAGTCTCTAATGAAGAGTCTCTCCCCAGCATCCCTATAGGCCCCCTTCAGATACTGGAAGGCTGCTATGAGGTCTCCACACAGCCTTCTCTTCTCCAGGCTGAACAGCCCCAACTTCCTCAGCCTGTCTTCATATAGGAGGTGCTCCAGTCCCCTGATCATCCTCGTGGCCTTCTCTGGACTTGTTACAACAGTTCCATGTCCTCCTTATGCTGAGGACACCAGAACTGCACACAATACTCCAGGTGAGGTCTCACGAGAGCAGAGTAGAGGGGCAGGATCACCTCCTTCGACCTGCTGGTCACACTCCTTTTGATGCAGCCCAGGATACGGTTGGCTTTCTGGGCTGCAAGCACACACTGCCGGCCCATGTTCATTTTCTCATCAACCAACACCCCCAAGCCCTTCTCTGCAGGGCTGCTCTGAATCTCTTCTCTGCCCAACCTGTAGCTGTGCCTGGGATTGCTCCGACCCAGGTGTAGGACCTTGCACTTGGCATGGTTAAACTTCATAAGGTTGGCATCAGCCCACCTCACAAGGGTGTCAAGGTCTCTCTGGGTGGCATTCCCTCCCTCCAGCATATCAACCGAACCACACAGCTTGGTGTCATCAGCAAACTTGCTGAGGGCACACTCAATCCCACTGTCCATGTCAGCGATGAAGATGTTAAACAAGACCGGTCCCAAGACCGATCCCTGAGGGACACCACTCATTACTGGTCTCCAGCTGGACATTGAGCCATTGACCACAACTCTTTGTGTGCGGCCATCCAGCCAGTTCTTTATCCACTGAGTGGTCCATCCATCAAATTGATATCTCTCCACTTTAGAGACAAGGATGTTGTGTGGGACAGTGTCAAACGCTTTACACAAGTCCAGGTAGAAGACATCAACTGCTCTACCCCTGTCCATCAGTTCTGTAGCCCCACCATAGAAGGCCACCAAATTGTTCAGGCAGGATTTCTCCTTAGTGAAGCCATGGTGGCTGTCACCAAGCACCTTGTTGATTTTCACGTGCCTTAGCATGCCTTCCAGGAGAATCTGCTCCAAGATTTTGCCAGGCACAGAGGTGAGACTGACTGGTCTGTAATTCCCTGGGTCATCCATTTTCCCCTTCTTGAAAAGGGGGGGTTATATTTCCCTTTTTCCAGTCATCAGGAACTTCACCTGACTGCCATGATTAAATCAATGTCCTTTCAGAACTGCTGTGTAAGTGCTGCAATGGCAGGTTGCACTGCATAAGCTTGTAGCAGATACAGCTATGTGTATGTACTCAAGGGAGTCAGAAGCATTCTTTTTCCTGAAGCAAGCCTGCAGCTTTCAACTCACACCTCAAAAGGTTTCTAGTTCATTGCAAAACCAATCCCTTATGGCATCACTAAACCTTCCCCTCCCAAGGCAAAGGCAACAAGGGTACAAGGGCCATTCCTCACCTTCCCAGGAGCTGGAAACTCAATTATGCCCTCAGCTCCCCTACTTCCCATTTCCTGAGGAGTAACATGGAAAAAGTGTGTCTCCAGAGAACCTCTGTATAATTTTTCATTAAGACTGTGCAAGAACAGGCAAACTAGAGGAGACAAGGACAGCAAGTACCTGTCTACATGCACAGTTACAGTGTGGCTTCAGCCCAAAGGGGCTTTACATGAAGTGTTATTCAGTAAATGTTGGGTAAAGATTGCATAGCTAAGAACAGAAAGATGTTTTAAGAAAAATATACTATCTAAGGTTTGGATAACAGAAACTGCAAGACAGGAGCGTGAGAAATGGTAGACTAGAGAATGAAGGACACAACAAGATAACTGAATACACACACCCGTATTCAACAGCTGGAAGCAGACTGATAACACTTGCAAGGCACCCAAGTTTTCAGGAGGGACATCAGAAAACCACACACATTTTTAAAGTGCCTTACTCCTTAACACAGAGGATTTTACTAGTTGCAAACAAGGGAAAGTGGAGAGGCTAGTAAAACATTGTCATTATCTGGAACAGAAGCTTGAATAGAGGGGCAGTTACTAAGCCTACTTTGTCTTTCTGAGCAGAGGAGTCTCAAAGCTTTATTCCACTGCCTAGAAAACAGATAGGGAAAACACAACATCCCAGCAACACGCTCCAAAGCCCCCAAACTCCTGCCACAAGATGGTAACAGAAAAACCCAACCACTAACACCATTTGAGCCAGAAAAGCAGAGAGGGCAGCATAGGGTATTAGGTCTGATGTGTAAATTCTCTGCAGAAGTTGTTTTGGCTTGAAGCAGATGCACCCAGCCTAGCCATATCCCTGCATGTTTATCCTTCAGCATGGTTTCAGACAAGATTCATCAACACACACTATACAGGCAGCTCTTATTTTCACACATAAATGCTGAAGCAGCAAGATTAAAATAATTAACCATTTTAAAAGTAAATGTGAAAAACATACTAAACCCAGACCATTTTGTAGTTGTCACTTTTATTTGTGAGGAACGTCACCCATGCTGCACAGTTTCAAATAGATCTTACAAAGGAAAGCGCAAGCTTCTCCTCCCCCTGTCCTGCAGCAATCAGGACTGGCACAGAAAAAAGAAAAACCTCATCACACCTGGGAGGTTCAGCACCAGCATCCAATAAAAAAAAAAAAGCTTTTCTTTCAATTTCAGTTTTTTGGTTGGTTTTTTTTTCTTCCCCTTTTCAGTTTGGTACCAAAAGAATAATTGAAGAATTCAATACTAGCAAAACAGTGAAATTTAAAACAAAACCACCAAAACCCAGGGTTGCTACTGAAACTGGGGAGGGTGCTCTGGCTGGATCTTGCTCTCTTGTCCTTCCTTCATGCATCTCTTGCAGGCGTTCCCTGGGTCTCAGCTGCTGGTACATGTTTAAGTTCCAATGGGTCAAATCTTTGCTTTTGTCATCACTGGTGACAATTTATTGCTTTGTGTGTTTCTTTGGTGTAACTTTTGAGTTGTATTTTAGGACACCTGTTGAAGAGCCAAATTGAAAACAACAGTGCAGTTTAAGTTTCATTTTCCTGATGAACAGATGGGATGTCAGGTGGAAAAGGAATTATCACAGAAAAAAAAGATAAGCATGACTAGAATATCCTGTCTGTAAGCTGAGAGTACAGTATCTTCCTAAAACAAAAACACTACTAACTGATCAGCAGATGCTGTTGCTGTATGGACCGGACAGATCTTCCTTGTACTTTGTGACAATTACAGAGGCAGAGGAAAGAAAGGAGAGAAAAGCAGCAACTGTTTTTGGTTTGCCTATACAGCATTCTCAGAAGTTATCACAAATATCTAATCATACATAAAGGGACGTAGCCAGAGGCCACATCCTACAAGTATACACCATGCTGCTTCAGCTGGAGAACAGGAACCATCTATATTTCTTACCTGAGGAATGGTAAAGGTGCCTGGGGAGCCGGACTTTAATCAGCACCACTCTGCTCGGTCACTGGACCAGGTTTTTCAGCAGGTGTTTCAGTTACCTTTGTCTGAGACACAATAAACCTTTATTATAGACACAGACTGACCTCCTGATGCTTCCTCTGTTCAGTGGTAGCATAACCCTGGTTTGAAAATAATCAAGGAAGATAAATCCTCTGAAAATATTAAGTATTACAAAGCAGCTTCTGTCAGGGGACTACCTCAAGTAGGTACAGAATGAGAAAGTCACTTGTCATTAAGGCAAAATCTGTGTTAGCAAACAGTTCCCTTAACTAATCTGGTTCAAGCTGTTCAGGAAATGGATCCAGACCTGTCAAATCTATCTTACACTACATACAAACTGAAGGTTTGAGGGAGCTGTAAAAAACAACTGTTTCTCTCCACTTCAAAAACATTTATTACAGTCTGACTTAAATTAAGAGCTATCCAGAAGCAACCCCTATCCCACTGCTGGCTCTATTTAAGGTAAGCTACTCATTCTCCAAGAAGATCACAAGGAACAGGCCAGATACCTTTAGTTACCAACACTTTAGACTTGACCAGACTCCTTTAGCACACCAGCTCCCACAGGACAGGTCTTGAACACTCGCCCCATTAAAACCTCAGTCTCTACCACAGTTGTGCCAGGAGTGTATTTACCTCTTTCCCATCCTGAGCTGGAGCATTGGGTGGACGAGGTCGACGCCTGTAGTTGTATGGGCGTCTATATCCACGACGAAGTGGCTGCTGACTCATAGCATTGGCTTCATGATGGTTCTCTTTGTTCTCAGCCTCTCCAGCCACTGGGGCAGGGCGTGGACGCGGGGGCCCTCTGAACAGGGGGGAGAAATAGGTGTCATGACAGAAGCCCAAGAAGGTTAAACTATCCTGATTTTAGCCTGGAAAAAACCTGTCTAACCAAGTACTATCTTTAACAGTTTTGAATGATAGCAAAACAATCCTTTGGAGTTTGGCTGGCATACAGTTGGAAGGGAAACACAAGCTATCTGGGTGTTTCTTCACTGTTGACACTATATCAGCATATTCTGTCTATCCTACAATAAAGATGTAGTTCACCCACTTGAATTGCTGGCTAGGAGAAGAAACAAGCCAGTAGTGGCCACACAGACTGATTCTGCTAAATTAGCCTTGGCATACCCATACACCAGCCTAGCCCTATTCACAGTGCAATCCCCAAGAATCTCCAGTTCTTCCTGTAAACTATTCCTAGATCTCTGCTCTTTGCCTTAAGTTGCTCCTGTTGATCACGTAAGGAAGTGTAGCATGTATTTCAGTCAGGTGAAATGCAAGAACATTTAATCCCGTTTCCCAGTATATACAAGCTACGTCCATAAACTGTTAAAACACAGCCAAGAATGACAACAAAGTCACCGCTACTGTCTAGTTTCCACTACCTGTCTTAGCTAATCCACAGCTACCTAGTCGCAAAAGCCAGTTTAGCTTTTCCAAGGAAATGGAATGTAAAAGCAATAGTATTACTGGATTTAATGCATGTAAATGCAAGCAACGCTTACCTATTAACTCAAACAGAAGCCTTCTGCGCTCATATAGCATCGTATTTCTTACAGGAAAAAAAATGCATCAGAAATGCATAAATTCCCATTAGCCACAGGCAAATTATCTCTCTTGTGATTCACTCACAACATGCAAAAACTCAAATGCCTCACTGTGCTTGGTATCGTGCTATTCCTGACTGCCTAATGCTAATAAAGCTTTTGATGAATCAAATTTATTCACCACAGATGCCTACAAGCAGCAGCATGAGTATTACCCCACTTCCCACAGTCCTAGATAAGGACAACTTTAATATAAATGTTCACACAGAAAAGCTCGGAGTAGAGGTGGAAGGCCTGTAGCTCTAGACCCACCATCAAGAAGGATGGATCCATCATGCATGGAACAGATAGTCATTACCATCAAGGATAATCTTGCTATTCCTATGAAATTCAGCTTGTTGCTCCTGTTGCACTGTTATTTACCTCTTGCTTTTTGTTTTCAAACAGAAGTACATATGGAAAAAACGTGGATTACATCATTTCAGTTCATCTCTGTAAATTCAGTGTTGGAACTTAACCTCTTAAGCTAACTGATGGAAAAACAAGTACAAGATGAAGAGGAGCAAGTGACTGAATGGCAGACTAATACAAACCAGCTCCTTAACAGCAGTATCATAGATTAGTTTGAGTTCAAAGGCACCTTCAAAGTTCATCTAGTCCAACTCCCCTGCAATGAACAGGGATACCTTCAATGGGACCACATTGCTCAGTCACACCCAACCTGACCTTGAATGTTACCACCTCTCTGGGCAACCCAGTGTTTCACTACCCTCATTGCAAAAAAATATTTTCCTTAAATCTAGTCTAAGTCTACCCCCTTTTACTATAAAACCATCTCCCCTTGTGTCTTACCACTACAGGTCGTACCACACAAATGTACCCCCACCTTTCTTATAAGCCACTTTTAAGTACTGAAAGGCAACAATAAGGCCTCTCTGGAGGCTTCTCTTCTCCAGGCTGAATCATTACAACTCTCTCAGCCTGTCCTCACAAGGAGGGGCACTCCATTCATCTGCTCACTTTTGTGGCCCATGTCTTTCCTGTAATAAGGACTCCGTAACCGTACACAGTGCTCCAAACAAGGTCTCACCACTGTGGAAGAGAGGGGCATAATCACTTCCCTCAACCTAATGGCCACACTTCTTTTGATGTGGCCCAGGATAAATTTGGTTTTCTGGGCTGCAAGTGCACATTGCTGGGTCATACCTAGCTTTTCATCCATCAGCACTCCAAAGTCCTTTGTAGGAGGGCGGCTTTCAATCTGTTCATCCCCTAGCCTGTACTGATACCAGGGACTGTCTCAAATCAGAAGCAGGATCTTGTACTTGACCTTGTCAAACCTCATGAGGTTCACATGAGCCCAATATTTGAGCTTGTCCAAATCCCTCTGGGTGGCATGCCATCCCTCAGGCATGTCAGCTGCACCACTCAGATTGGTGTCATCTGCAAACTTACTGAGGGTGCATCAATCCCACTGTCCATGTCATTGATGAAGATACTAAATAGCTCTGGTACCAGTACTGACATCACTCAATCTCTGTCTGGACATTGTGTTGTTGACCACTATCCTCTGGATGTGACCATCCAACCAATTCCTCATCCACTGCAGAGTCCACCCATCAAACCCATAGATCTCCCAGAGATAAGGATGTTGCGGGGTCCTGTTACAATGTTTCACGAACACTAGTGAAAGTAATCTAATGTTTTTTCTGACTTGTTTTATCATGGAGAATGAGTGACAAGTCACAAGAAAGTGAATGATCTTTTTCACTTACAGGAATTCAGTTAAAAAAAAATAAATTAAAAAACCCAAACAACAAAACCCAAAGCCACCACCCAAAACAAAAACCCAACCCCAAAAAAAAATCCAAAAAAACCCACACAAAACACACCAACACAAAAACAGACAAACAAAACCACCAAGAAGAAAACTCACAAGTGAGGCAACATCTCAAAAAGCTATGACAGTCAGAGGTTGACTATTTCACACTGATATCACTGGTATTTTTAACTGCACAGAACTCCTTAGCTGTGGAATTGCTCCCTCAGTGTAGAGGCTGGAATCTGGAGTGGTCATGTCAGAACTAAGGCTGGAAAACGAAGAAAACAGTCCTACACTGGCCAGTATAAGGTACGACTAACAGATGGCTTAGCAACTCCCTTTGTATTTCCCACTGGTAAATATCAGTGTTCATGTGAACTCCAAGAGATCTTAACTAAGAACTTAAGAACGGTCTAGTGGGTCTTTAAGTGCTCATTTATGCCAGTTCTGTGGATCCCCAGGGAAAAATACGGACAAGGAAACCTACTTCCCAAATAGCCTCCAAATCTCCAATTAATTTCTATGCTGGAGATTTCTGAAGCCAGATGGAGTTTATATTCTTTACAATGGCATCCTTCTCTGGTATTTGACCAGTCTCTCCCAAGCTCATGCAAGTTTTTATCAGCCCCAACATCCCATGGCAAAAATCTCCCACTATCTGCTGCATGGACCTAACAACCCAAGTCATCAAAACTCAAACATGAGTCAGAGGCAAAACAGAGCCTGGGCTGCATCCACAGAGGTATTAGCAGCAGAGGGAGATGCAAACATACCACTCTAATGAGCACTTATCAGGCCACACCTGGGGAGTACTGTGTCCAGTGCTGGTCTCCACAACTCAAAGAGTGGGCAGACAGACTGGATGTGTTCCAAAGGAGGGACAAGATGATGATCAAAGCGCTAGACAAACTGGCCTATGAGAAAAGGCTGAGGAAGTTAGGTCTTTTCTCCTTGGAGAAAAGACATCTTGGGGGAACTCATCACAGGATTTCAGTACTTAAAGGTAGCTACAAAGAGGACAGAATCTCTCTTCACAAGAAAATACTGAGAAAACAAGGGGCAACACATACAAGTTGGCAACAAGGTAACTATAACTTTACTATATAATCTAACAGCCCACAAGCCATTATAGAGAGAACACAACTTCAGTACTTAAAATGGTTGGCTATCCTCTGTAGCTACAAGCAGCACCAGTGCATAAAACCAAGCCTGCATGACACATAAGGTGCCATCAAGCTGGATGCACACAAGCTGTAGTCCAGTGCTGAACTGCAAACTACTGTCTGCAGTCCTCAGGAGCAGTTATAAAGCACACCTTGACCCAGCAGGTGGTGGGCGTAGCTGTCCCAGGCCAAGTGGGATTTGGATGCATTACTTGTCCAAGAAAGCATAAGAGTTCAGCTGGGCAGGCATGGACCTGCAACTCACTTCCCAATGGAGCAATATATTGAAAAAGTAACAGCATACAAGGAATTCTTCACCCATTCTTGACCTCTTCCTGACCACGAGCACTATATAAGCACTTTAACCAAAGTCTACTTGTTTCCTTATTCCGGTAGCTCCCCTTTCTCCTGGTAATTAAAACCTTCTCACTGTCCCCAAGATTTGCATAGACAGTAACAACAGGGAACACAGCTTCCTGCTCTTAATGAAGCCTGTATGAATCACAAAGCATCCAAGGAATGATGAGCAAAGGAAACCATACAAACCTGCGATAGCGGGGACGAAAGGTAGGATTCCTATGGACTTGTTGATGAAGTTGTCCTCCTTCTGTGACCCCATCCTTGATTTCTCCCTCACCGCCCTATAACCAAAAGAAAACATAAGACAGTCAACAATGAAGCATTATCTTACTTCATGGACAGTATATTAACCATTAAGCCCAGAGATATGAATCTGAACACAAAAACAGTTTCAGTGCAGAAGCATCAATAGATCAAGTAAAAAGAAGCATCTGATACCCAAATGGCTTAAATTTAGATAAGGATACGAGTAGGATAAATAAATATTCACAGGAACTTCTACCAACTAAGTAGATAGTAATAACAGGCAGCACCTGACAGAAGTTGAAAAGTACTTGAGACATTCAGAACCTGAAACAAAAGTCACAGTTCTAAGCTTAGAACAGCACTATACTACTTCTATCTACTTTAGAATACCAATCTGTCCTGTTTCTATCAACACCCTTTGTATTAAATAACTTTATAATTTAATAGACCTGTGATGGATGGTTAGAAATGTCACAAACAGCAAGATGAGAAATAGCACCACCAGTACTGTATGTGACAACCATGATTCAGATGTGTTAGGATTTGTCTTTTGTGAAGCAAGAAACCAATGCTGCTCCTGCTCTTACTCTTAGTCATGTGAGGACTATCAAAGCACAGAAACAGGAAAAGAGAACAGCAAGATATAAAGGGAAGAGAGCGCACAAAACGGAAACAATCCTGAATGTGTTCCAGCATAGTTGTCATTTCTCCAGAATTTCTGAGAAAGCACAAGACAGTGCTCAGTTCTAGCTCTGCAATGCCAGAAATACAGAACCAAAGACCTAGTAGGTCTCCTCTGAGGGACAACATGCCAGAAGCTAGTAAAGCAGCAACCAACCTAATTGCAGGGAGGGGCATACAACAGTGTTTTTTTACCAGCCAAAGCCCTCCTGTAGCACTTGACACTCAGCATCACATGCAGAGCTCTTTAAAAGGCAGTATTGGGCTGTGCTATTAAAAACATGCAGAAGTTCAAGTCCACTCCTCCCTACAAAGGGCCACATTGGAATCTCAGATAAAAAGGACTGTCGCTAGACCTGGTGAAGCATTACTCAAAACCAAAGCAAACTTTTTTCTATTAACCTTGAACCAAATGTTGCTATGTCAATATTTTAAATTGGTTTGGCTTAAACAATCAGTTGAAAACAGAACAGTAAAGCAACTGGACTGCTTAGCCTGTAAGTCCTGACAATTTTCCACATCTTCTATAGTAGCACAAAAAAAAAAAAAAAAAAAAATCACTCGACACATTACATTACACTGTCAATTGACCTAGGTCTATTGTTCAGAAGTGAATTACAGCTCCAGGATAAAACTATGCTGTCGGAAGTCACAAGAATGGATGCAGAACAGAACCTGAGCATTGAGGTCTTATGCTTACTATCAGTAAACATTAGATTTATTTATTAGGAAAGCTACATCTGTACTCCTAAAAGCATCACACATCACACCTAGCACACACGTAATTCCGTTCACTCAATCTCCTTCACAGGAATCTTCCAACTCAGTGAAATGCCTTTAACAAAGCAACCCTAAAAAGGTTGGAGAACACCTAAAAAGGTACAAAATTTTATTGCTGTCCCCCAAATACAAGTTTCTTTAAGCATAAACTGTTTAATTAAAGCACAATGAGCTTTTTACCCATCTGCTTCCCAAATATCTTTATCAGTCTAGTTTTGTGTAAAACTATTAATCTTTTTGGGTCTCCTCTCTACAAGAAACAGCATCAGCCTATAAAACAGCTTTTAAACTATTTAGCTTATTTTCTGACTCATTGGTATAAAGGCTTATTCTATTAGTCATACACACAACATGTACATGACAGTACTATTAGTTCTCAAGGTTATTCCATGATTCATTCTCTGTTCTAACATTCTGACTACAACTCCACACAATGTCTATGTTGTTAGTGAAGAGCACAGCCTCTTTTCTGTAGTGGATACAATTAAGAAGTTTCTGATACAAACAAGTACTTTACTCTGAACAGAACTTCCCAAGCAATCCAGAAGCAGTTCCCACTAAAGCCAATTGAATACCTCGGATTCCCCAGGGTTCTCTTCATTCTTGAGAAAAATCACACAGTATGGTCAAAATCAGACTCAGTAACTTACAAAGTACAGGCACATGTGAACTAGCATGGTAAACAAAGGACAGCATCATTAGTTTACCTAAAACCATGCCAGTTAAGGAAGGAAGGAGAAACCAACTCTTACTGCGTTATACAAGGCTGGACTGGATTTGCCAGCTGAGATCAATTGAAAGTTCTTGAAATCTAGAAGGCCACCATGCCAAAAAGTCATCTCAGTAAGTTCAGGTTTTTTTTGTGTTAGTAAACACAGGATTAATGATGTGGGCAGATGAGCTCTAGGAACACCTTTCACCTCTGCAGCCCAGAAGATCTTTAAGTATAGCAGGCTTGGGTACGTGGAAACCTTTTCCTTCAGATATGCAGCAAGAGCTGCCTATAGCTAAGTTAACATCCTTTCAAACACAGCCCAAGAATGCCATACCATCAGCAACTCAAACTTCTCTCAGAAGTATCCAGCAGGACAGTTAGCCAGAAAAACCTCCTCAAGCAGAGGGGCACAACGTTTAATGCATGTACTAATGCAACCATACAGAACAGTGTACGCATACTGCTATGGCTCACAGACATTGCTACCTCGCTTCTCCCTAGCTACAGTGGTGTAGCTAGTTTGAAGAAAAAATAAAAGGCTTTATCTTTACACTGAACTGCTGTAGGCAGAGGTCCATGAAGGGATGATACATAGAGGTTTCAACTAGTTGGTCAAACTACTACCACATTATGCAAAAGTGACAAGCTTTTAAAAAAAATCCCATTTTCCAAGTAGCCCTTTTCAAGTTATGGTTATACTACTTAGAGTAGTACAAATACTTTTCCTTGCTGGAGGTAAAGGGCATGGTGAAGCACTTCTGTGTCTTACTCCTTTGCTTTTATTCAACACAGATACTTTTGACACCCAAAGGAATGCTTTTAGCACATTTTACAACCAAACGCCAAGGAAAGGCCTACAGGACACTCAAAAGTAGAAAATACCAGTATCAGCATCAACAAAGGAGGAACCCAGTTTACCACCACAGAAAACTCACAACTTTGTTAAACATTAACTGTTTACTACATGGCAGCGCAGAACCTGTAGTTCCCTCTCATGAGAGGACTGCAAGATGGCTGAGGAGGTAGGATGACCACCACTGCAGAAATTAGACTTACACTTCGAGGTGGTCCACGGCGTCGGCCAAAATAGCCACGGCGATAGCGGCGCCGGTCTGCAGCATAGCGGCTGCCTTCCACAGGGACTCCATCTGGACCAGTGACATTAGCTGCCTCTGCACCCTGAAAGGCCAAAAGAAAATCAATCAAGATGGTGTGAGAAAAGAACAACCAGTTACAGGGAGAAGATGAAACAGTTCCAAGCATCAGAGATTCCTTCCTTCCACATCAGGCAAAAGCAAGTTTGTTATTCTCAACCCATAACCAAGAGTTACCAGAATTAAGACCTTATCAGGCAGCCTGAGTTAAGAGGAAAAATAAAGAACTTAAAAGCAAACAAGCAAAACAAAAGGAAAACCAACCACAAAAAAAAAAAAAATAAAAATTGGAAACTCAAAAAGCATTTGAGAAAGTAGAAACACAAAAACTTTTAAGGTTCTTACAGTTATTAAGCTACCAGACACCAAGACAAACTCTTCAGGGCAATATATTCCTTAGTTAATGTTTACTGGGCAGGCTGCAAGCTTCAAATGTTCTATGAAATAAAAATTACAGGTTCTAGAAGGCCTAGGATGTAGTAAAGGATTTTTGATACGTACCTAAAAATATTTCTTAATGAAGACTTTAAATACAGATCTTCCACAGAAAAGCCATATGAATGCCACCCACCCCAGGGATTAATGTATTAAGACAAAAAACCACAACACAAAACATCAGACACACAGAACCGTAACTGTGCAACTCTTTACTACAGTGATGTTACCTCTGCTGGACTACAGCACAAAGTCCCCATTATCTCTTACCTTCTCTCCTTCAACCACATCAAATTCTACAGTCTCTCCATCTCCAACACTACGCAGGTATTTCCGTGGGTTGTTTTTCTTTATCGCCGTCTTTAAAGACAAGATAGAGAAAAATGTACTATTTCATCTTATCCTACACATTCGTAGCCCTCTAAATGAGGGAAGAGCAGTATTCTTTTGCGACAGTCACAACTCTATGCATCAGATTAGTCACCCCACCAAGGTATTTTAAACATGTAAGTGCTACTGACCGTCTTACATAAGCTTTACTACACACAGATTTAATGAGAAACATGAAACTTATGAAATTATTAGATACAGTCTGCTAGTTGTGTATTATCAAAGATGATCAGAGGGCTGGAGCACCTCTTCTATGAAGACATCCTGAGAGAGTTGGGTCTGTTCAGCCTGGGGAAGACAAGGCTCAGGAGACAGACCTTAGAGCAGCTCTCAGTATTTAAAGAGGCCTACAAGAAATCCAGAGAGAGGCTTTTTGCAAAGGTATATAGGCACAGGACAAGGGGAAATGGCTTTAAACTGACAGAGGATAGATTTAGATTAGATCTTCAGAAGTTCTTCCCCGAGATGGTGGTGAGCCACTGACACAGGTTGCCCAGAGAAGCTGTGGCTACCCCATCCCTGGCAGTTCTCAAGGCCAGGTTGGACAGGGCTTAGAGCAACCTGGTCTAGTGGAAGGTGTCCCTGCCCGTGGCAGGGGTTTGGAACTGGATGAGCTTTAAGGTCCCTTCCAACCTAAACCAGTCTGTGAGTCCGAGAGATGTCTCCTTTATTCCACAGGCTTTCTGATATGTAGTCAAGGTTTACTCTTTTCTCAACATATAAAGTTAACAAACTGGCTGTTGCCCCAGGATCCCCTCTGTCAACCCCACTAAAGATCCAGATCAGCACATATTTTTGTATGAACAGTGTTACACTCAGTGTCTGATCTCCAACAAGCTGTACTAAGGCTTCATTATCACTAGGAAACCGCTACACAATCTACAGAAAACTTAAGAGCAGGAGCATTTTTGTAGAAGATGGCATTAACTATAAGGTATCAGGGCAACTCATAGTAACTAGAGTAGAATTACTATAACTCTAGTGTAACATAAATAAGTGTTTTACTACCTAAGTACTGCAAGGTAAAAAAAGAAAAAACTTGCCAAAAATTAGGCAAGTCCCTGAAGAACACAGGAATAGTACAAGACAGAGTCACCAAGACAGAAACCCCAAAATAATCCAAAGCCAGTGTTGCTAATAGTAAAATGGCTGAAAACCTCCTCAGACTCCCAGGAACACTCAAGCCTCCTGAAGTAATTTTCAGTCTGTCAACTACAGATGCTTTTCACTCTGGGGAGTATTTCCAGGATTCCACAGAAGGCAGTTAGAAGGGCAAGCCTCCTGTCTGTTAGATAAGGGTACACAAACTGGAAGAGGCCAGGGGAGAAGAAACCCAAACAAAAAATGAACTACACACACATGTAAGCTAATCTAGCAGCCTGCTTTTTACTAAAGTTCTCTTAAAGCAAGCTGGTCTTTAATAACCTAAGTATCCTTTGTTAGCATAAAGGAGGCAAGTGCAGATCTAGTACCTAGAAGCACATGACATTTCCTCTGTTTTAAGAAACTGGATGCAGAGCAGAAACAGGAGAACTGTCACATCTGTTTGCAGTTCAACAAAAACAGGCAAAATGAAGACCAGCCTAATTGTTGCCTGTGCATGGCAACTGTATTCATGAAGTCAACAACAGCCCAAAAATATTTCCCACTGAAGGAAAAAAAGTTCTAATCAGTTTGGAGTTGAGCTTGACCAGTTTAGGAAAAGTATTCTCATTGTTGCTGAATAGTACCCTTTGCCCAACAGGCCAGCATGCTCTTCCAGCCCTACATCCAGCCATGCCTTTCCCTGTATCCCAGTGTCTCTAAAAGGCTTAAGGCAGAATGCAAGAATATACATATTATTGCTACCAAAGCGAGAATAACCCATGAGATTGTTGGTTTGGGATGGGGGTGAGGGTGTGCTGATACAGGAAGAGAATGAGCTGCTCAAGTGAGTTCTTTTCAGAACTACTTTAGCAAGCAGAGACTCCCACAATCAGCTGAGACAGCTCCGTCTGCTTTCCACTGACCTATCAGTGTAACTGCCCCATGTCTAAAAATCAGCTGGAATTGATGGCTTTTCCATAACTGCTGTATACTAACAGTGATTATCTTCACTGCAGAGTAAGGGTTCTGTTCTTTCACTACCACTTGTGCTGAGAAACTGGCTTAAACCCTTAAGACTTGTGCTCTGCATATGACAGATGTCAACAACTTGTATTTTAGAACTCCTTCGCCTTCCAAGTGCAGAGGAAAAAACGACTATCAGATTATTCAATAGAGGGTGTACTTCAGACTAATGAAGCTCCTCAAACATCCTCCAAGAAGGGTAACGGAAGATGAATTCAATAGGATTCCACATGTTCCATTCCAAGTTTATGGACAGAAACTTCAGAAATTCAGGTTTGCAACTGACTAACCTGCCAGCCGGAGACAGAGACTGCCACACAGCAGGCTGCAGTTTGTTTCATAAAGGCGAACAAGAACAATTTTGAGTAAATCCTAGAGTTCAGAACAGAAACTATACAGCTTTACTACTTACTACTTCAGCTGCAGGTAAACACTGCTGAAATAAGCCTCTAATAAGCCAAAGTTCTAAGCCTGATGAGAAGACTTTTACTCTGTATGTCCAGAAGGGAGAGAGCTCTATTCTCCCCGTTACTGTTTCCTGCAGGCTCCTAGTTCTTTGATTCAAAAAACAGATGTTTTGTGTTAGCACAGACAGACCTCAACAATTAAGACAAAGCCTTTCCTTTCCCAAGGGAACACTGATGAACAGCCATGAAAGTCTTCAGAGCTAGTTCAGTATTTTGCTTAGGAAAGTTCTTTCCATATCCTCCTACCGCCCCATCATGTGCACATCCAGCATTGCCACAGCAATAGCCAACATTTGTTACACCAGTTACTGTTCATGACAAATACTATCCAGTGAATTCTGTGCAGAAGAAAACATTATTCCTCCTCACTGCTTGTTGATTCAAACTATGCCTAATTAAGTTGGACTTCTCTGGCTACTGACACTTTTAATAGTGTTAAACTGTAAGAACCTCCTCTCCCTTAGATACACATCACCCCACCAGGTGAACTGATCCCTACTGCTCAGAACACCTCTGAAAGAATGCCCTGCACAGCACCTTGCACAAACCAACTGGACAAGGGTGCAAGCAGGACAGAGAAAGTGAAGAACTGCCCTTCCCCAAAACACTGCTTGGGTCCTCTTGCAAGACAAAGGGTTAATTCAAAGCAATCCATGCATGCCCTAAAGAGAAAAGCATTTTAATCTGTACTAGGTTTATAAATAGCATCCAATAGCCAGACACTGAGCGTTAACCCCCCATTCCAATCATGAGATCAGCCTGTTCTCTACCACTGTGGATGTGTGCAGGGGAGGCAGGGAGGAGGCTGGATCCATTCAACTAGGTCAGCCTTATTCTGAAGGGATTAGGCATGTAATCCAGCCCCTCCTGGGAAGGGTGTGGGGAGGAGGGGCAAAACCAGCACTAACCCTGGCAAGGGAGCTCAAAGCAGCAGGACCTTTGGTGAGGGAGGTAAATCCATGGCATAAGAAAACGGCCACAATCAGGAGCTCTGGCTGTGAGCACATTCACATAAAGAAACAGCTCGAGACTGAAGAGCTGAGGAAAATCCCATTGCAGCCAACCCAGGCCAGAGCTGGAAGCATCTACTTTGCCATACACAGCCCACCAAGAGAGTTAATCAGATGCAGGCTTGCACGTAATGTGGTATTTCCAAAATGTCAAGCCAGTTTTGCTCAGCACTCACTACAAGAGGATTTCATCCACAGGAGATGGGGAAACAAGTCATCATCCCTCCTTTCCCCACACAGACCAGTTTACATTTAGGTGGATAATTTCCACCGCTGAAGGAGAAAACATAACAGGTAGTACTAGCCTGCTGCTGACCTTCACTGTTCAGGTCTCTGCAGGCAGCCTTCCCA
Organism: Pezoporus occidentalis; assembly: GCF_034315485.1. Classification (NCBI taxonomy): domain Eukaryota; kingdom Metazoa; phylum Chordata; class Aves; order Psittaciformes; family Psittacidae; genus Pezoporus; species Pezoporus occidentalis. Next base: position 479,752 of record NW_026913554.1, read on the forward strand.
AGCAGAATAACATCGATCCATGTTGCCTCTATCATCATCACAACAGCCATTTTCCAGGATTATCTTTTCACAGGTCTGAAGGAGACCTCATTTGCCTTCAAGTTAGTTTCATAGTGCTGCCTATCCAGAACATGTTTCTGTTACTAGAACTTTCCTCAACCTCCTCTTGACATGCTCCTATCAGGGCACAGATGCAGCAGCAGTACTGCCATGCACACAGCCATCAAAGAAGTGGAGAGCCCACTAGATCTCAGAGCATGCATTGAGAATTCTTGATCTCAAGTCCACCAACTGAACCAGGAATATGTAATTGCACATACTTTCCAATACCATCTTTTCTCATTAAGGCACTAGACTTACCCCCTTCCAGCTTCATCTGGTTTTGGATAATATATATATTATATACTACACAGTCCCTGACCGAGAGAAAGTTATCACAGGCTACTTAGTCATGATCCCACAGGAACTAAACTAACTCTCAGTGCTATATGCATCAAACATATCCTCATGCTTTGTGACCAACTATGAGTGCAAGTTTCCTAGTTACATCTGATGGAAATACTGCCACATACACCTAAAAAGAAAGCTCATTCTTTTAACGATCATGTGAGTCTGCATATATTTCATATGGGACAAAGTCTCAGATGCAAAACTAGATCTAAGCCAACTAGCCAGTTTACATCAGCAGAGAAACGGCATTCTCTGTCTTTTCACTAGTCACCTGCAAGCTGACAGTATAAACAGAGAACAGCCTACTGACAGCTCAAGGGAAGTTAACCAACGACAAGCTGCTGGGCAACCTCCCTCTAAATTGACACACTTTGGCACTCAGCCTTCCTCCTCCTCTTCCTAAGAGCAGCTGCCTTGTGCAGCAACAGCTGACAGCAACTCAGGCTGGTCAAGAGCCAGACTAGATCACTTTCTTTCCAATACCACAGAGGGCAGACAACAGACCTGCAAACTAAGGGTAGGAAGAAACAGAAGACAGGGAACATGAGGAAGTGGAGAGGGAGCAATGGGACAGAGACAAGTAACAACGTACTTGCAAAACAGAAGTCACTTCCCCAGGGGAGGGACAACCAAACAAAACCACACCAAAACAAAAAAACAAAAAACCTCCAAAACCCAAACCAAACCCTCTAGTGTTCAAATCAGAGCAGACAAAAAGCATGAAGAATTATAATACCTACTCCTTCAATTGTAACTCCAGAGAGAATAAAACATACCCTAATATTCCTCCCTGAAAACTTCAAAACACATGTTAAGCAAGGTTGGGCAGCTGTTACAGGAAGTTGCCTGAAAAACCTATCACAGCACACATCTGAGTACAATTACTGCTGTCTTACCTGATGAACAAACACATCTTCTTTGGTATCATTTCTGTGAACAGAAAGTGAGACGTTGTAAGAGTTTAGACTGAGACTTAAATAGAAATCCCTGACTCCACAAGTGAAGCCCTCCTTCCCCCACCCTGTAGTACATCTCCTGGATGCCATACGTTCTGTAAAGGCTATGATACCAAGACCCTGCTCTGATTTTTCAGGGTCATATGCTTGACAGCAGAAAAGACTCCCCAGCCTTCAGAAGGGTGAAGGGACAGGGAGGTTCTCTGTAATCTTTTGGCAAGCACTCAGTATTTTGTTTTGACACTGGATGGAGTTAATGACTGGACTGCTCGCCTTTAACTATATTCCACACTCCCCCAAAAAAAAACTTCCACAGGGGCTGCAACCTGAGCTGTTATCCCAGAGGTCAAGCAAGACTATCAACAGGACTGGCCACAGCTGTCAACAGAGCTCTCCTTTCAGTGAAACTCAAAGCAACCATGCACAAGAGATGTCAGAAGAGTCTGTTGAAAGGAGACCCAGACATGAATGTGAGGTTGTCAAGATTAGGCCAGCCAGTTCAAGCTTCCACATGTAAAACATGAAGATAGGTCTAAGACCTCAATTATGTGTTCCCATGCAACAGAAAGACCCCACCACTTGTTCTCTCAACTCCTTCTCTGCAGAGGGCACAAGAGGGTTAAAGAGTTTTTGAAAATAATGCACAATCCAAAACTTGTTGCACTGGACTGAACTAACAGCAGACTTCAGTTTAGGAAGAAAGATAATAAATTATTACATCATATCCAGCTGAAGACTCTCACATCAACTGCTACAAGACTTAAGAGTGCTTTGCCATTCAAGCTTTTCTTTAAGCTTACATAACACTGGAGAGTAGTCCCCAGAGACTGGCATTAATACTGTACCAGAACTGGCTTCAAATCCATGAAACGGGCTCTTCTGCCCTCTTCTACACTGTCCAACTCACCAAAACCTACCTGCTGTGTAAGTTGGTTCAAGGACTTGTAGGATAAAATAACTCACCAGGTATATCTTTTGCAAGACAAGCATTCCCCATACAGTAGCTTCATTTTTCATAAAGCAGACAAGATATTTTAAAGCTTCTCAAACCCCCAGATTCCAGCTTTAAAAGCCAGAGTTTCCTCCAATAACTTGGAAGTATGGGCCTTGTGCACCTAAGGTTGGAGTGCGGTCAGTATCACTAACAGCTATTTATTGATGCCATTCAGAGTTTCATTTGTGATCAGAGAAGGACAAAAAAGACAATTTCTGTGAACCCAGGCATGGAACATCTTCAGTTAGATGGTATCAGAGAATCTCAATGTGTATTTACATTAGGTATTTTGACCAATCAGTCAACACTTGACTTTTTATCTGAAAAGTATTTCCCTCATTCTACAACTTCTCTTGCACCTTTAAAAAAAAGGCAGGCAGTCATGAAAAGCATACAGTCATTAAAGGTGTAGCACAATTAATCATGAGAAACAAGTAACAGACCAAATCTGTAATGGGTTTGACTCTCCCCAGACACACAAACTTTGATGGGGAAGGGGGAGGTGGTTCCTGAGATAGAACTGGTTGAATGCCTGGCCAAACCTGGTTATCAACAGCATAAACTTGTAGTCAGGTCTTTGGGTCTCTGCTACAATTATTAAAAGTATGGCATATTACCTGTACCATTACTCTTAGTACAGTACAAATATGACTATCATAATCTAAACATACCTGTTGATAAAGCCATATCCATTTCTGACATTGAACCACTTGACTGTGCCAAGAACTTTGGTGGCTGGAAAGAAAAAGAGAAGTTACTCTAAAATATAAGAAAGTACAAGAATGTTACAAAAATACCTTTATCTATGCGCCTGAAGTCAAAACCAGACCTAGCCTGTTACCTTAACACTCAAAGTCTACCTTTATCTTCCACTTCAGTTTATACTAACACGGGATTGTTTTAATATGCTGCTCTTCAGCCAAGAGTTTACCACACAGCATCTAGAATGAAGTCCAGCTCCACTTTCAGAATTGGGCATCCATCCCCTCTTTTTTCATGTCTTATGCCAGAGATGTGCACTGATGCTGAAAATCATCAGTTCTCTTTAGCTTAGTAACTAGACATTAAACAGAAAGTTCTTTAAAAGTCCTCTCTTTCACTCAATTACTTTTTCTTTCTTCCTTGGAAACCAGAACTGGCCAACATCACTCTAACTAAACAAGACCCCACAAGAAGTTTCTGGGGTTTATTTTCGTTTGTGGTGTTTTGGGGGCGCTTTGTGTGTGTGTGCTTTTTTAACATTCCTACTTCTAGAGATCTTCTGTGATTTACCAGTTACAAACTGACAACTTTATGTTCTAAGGCTTCTAGGATCAAGACAAGTTCTTGTCTCAACACCAAAACAGCATCTTGCTTAGAAACCAGACTGCAGTGTCTTATAGGATCTGGCAAAACCTGTTCCTCCAACATGTGGGAGGAACTCAACAGTGATGGAGGTGGTTTAAACTCTCCTTCCCTCTCAGCAACTGGGTGGAGACTACGAACTTGTACTTTTCAAACCTGTAGGAAAGGGAGGATTCTGGGTCCTAGACTTAATAGATGTTATTTATCACACAGCATGACCAGAGCTAAGTAATTTACATAGTACTTATTTGAAAAGGGTCTAGTCACCTACAGATGACCTCTTGTCTTGTTAAAAAAACCTCAAACACCTACAAATAGGTACCATCATCTGCTCTTACACCTGCATTATTCCCTACACATCCACTAGGAGATGACACAGCTAGACAAGACCTTTGGTCTCATGCACACTTGGCATTCATATGTAGCCCTCTGACAGACAAGAAAAGCAACCTCTTCCTCCTTCCCCAAATACAGAACTAAAGCAGGAATGTTTGCTGATAGCAGTCCATTGTAGTACTGTTGCTGTTATTGAAGCTAGTAACAGGTCATTACTCATTGCACTTTTAGAAGTGAAGGTTTTGATGTTCAATACTTTTTAGTAGAAAAAGTTTGCATTTAGAATCAGCAAAACCATGTTAAGACTGAAACAGTTACTAAAGGGCTCTACCTAACATAGCACCCATTCCTAAGACTCCTTGTTCAAAGAGATTCACTGCCTAGCACTGATTTTTCACACAAGTCTTGGGCATCAACAGATATAGTTGTGCTTTCAGGTTTAGTTTAGTAGGGACATCACTACATACACTTATTGCTACCACACAGGCACTGGCTACATGCAAGAGCTCATGCACTAAACTCAACAGTGGAAGAAGGGCTGGGGGGAAGGCCCAGAAACAGGTGCCAATGGCACATGCAGGTTTTAGCCTGCTTTAAGAAACAAGGCTAATACCACTGATTCCCCCACCACCATCCTTTCCCTCCCCCACAAAATAGCTATTGAATCTGTTGGCCTATTTCAATCAGATTAGGAAGAGGGCAAGAAGCCTAGGAAGCCTGGCAAAAACCCTCAGAGGAGTAAGAAAGCTGGCAGAAAGGAAAATAAAACTCACACTATGTGGCCAGATGGCTGTTGCTAAGTGGATGTCCATGCACACAGCTTCAAAGCAACACTGCTCCTTTTGCGGTCCGGCAGAGATTGGGGGAGTCTCCAATAGATTCCCTAAAATAGTGTTCTGGAGAGATACCATTCCCTACTCACACCAGTTTTAGTCTCCCTCAAGCATCACCTTAAGGGGGAAAAAGAACCTCAGACACAATACCATGACACCAAACATCCACGTGGCCGTGGTGCAGCCACTGCTAACATTGTTAAACCTGAGCTGTCATATCAGGGAGATGAGGCAAGGAAGAGGGCAAGCCCAGAGGAAGCCATAACCAGTTTTACACACAACTCAGAGAAGGTAGTTGATGTCATCGCTCCTATCCCACCAGCAAGTGAAAGTCCACATATTTCTACAAAATGTAGTACTTTGATGCTATCAGAGGAAACAACCCATCCATGACAAAATAGCCTTTTCGTTAGTTTTAACAGAGAAAGCCAAAGCTTCCTGTGACCAAGAGAGGAGAAAGTTGACTAGCCTTTATCTTTATTCCTCAGTCAGACATTTAGATGCCCTGGGCAAGCATTAGAGCTTGTGTTTAATGGAATCTTTGTAATTATATTTACTTAAGTCTCTTCTTATAAGACCATTAACACAGACATTTGAGGCAGACCTGAATATAAGTTCATTTTTAATTAGCATTATCAATGATCATTTTCCTTAGAGCTCCTGATAGAAAGTTTGCCTAGCAATAACGCCAGTGTGCAAAAGCAACACCGTGGCAGTTTTCTTCTCCCTGCCAGACCAGGAAAGGCATTTGTGCCTCCACTTACCCCCAGCCCCAAGCAACAGCAACAGGTGAACAAGATAAAAACATTACCAAGAGTGACACAAGCCATGTTAAGGCTAGAAGCAGACAGACACACTAACAGATATGACGGGATGTGCCTTGACTGATTACCAACAAATCTGATAACAGAGCAGGGAAAAACACAAACTGTACCTCCAATTTCTCTTTTACTTGAATTCCTCCTACCTGAGCTGCAGAGAAATCCTTTACCTGGCTCCTCTGTCTGCTGCAGTAAGACCTCAGCTTTTCCTTTCAGAAGGGAAGATGCTGTCTTTCCTTATGAAGCTTGGGACTCTGCACTAGTAGTCAGCCCCAACTTTGCTCTTACTAACTTCTTACAGAGTTATCAACACTAAATCCCTATTTCCACTGCAGATTGAAGTACTGTTCTTTTCAAGAGGTTGATCCTGTTTAATCACGATGGAGAAAAACCACCGCATTAGCTATGCACTAGGCTTGAGCACAGAGATGGCAACCTGACATTATGGCTTACCCTCTACTGATAAAGTAAAAACTGACAGAAAAACAGAAAAAGAAAAAAACACCAACACCTCCCCCCAAACCCAACCACTAAACCTCGAAGCGTTACTAGTTACAAAGACTCTTTGACACACACAGAGGTTGTGCAAAGCCCGAAGGGGGGGACGGGGGGTGTCACACAGGGCTTGCCAGGAGCCCCTTCCACGGGAGATGCCCCAGCAGGACACGGAGCCGGCTGCAGGCACCGGGGAGCCCATCAGCATGGCTGCACTTCACTCGCTATCCTCTCCCGGCACCGGAGCACCGGCGGGGAGACGGACCCCGACTCTTCTCCGGGGCCGGGCGCGCCGCCGCCGCTGCACACAGGTGCTGCCGCCCAACTCGGAGTTGGCGTCCCGGACAGGCGCCGCTCGGCCCCCCTCCGGCTGGGAGGGAAGAGGAGGAGGCACGGCCGCCTCCCCCGAGCGCTGCCTGACTCACAGCCGCGGGGGGAGCCGGCGGGGGGGAAGCCGGGCTGGGCCCCGGGCGGCGGCCATGTGCCGTGGCGTGTGTACCCCCGCTCCTGCCGCAGGTGCCCCGGGAAGTTGGGAGCAGGGCCCGCCACTCACCCAGCACTTTCTTCTCCGTCTCGGCCGCGGCAGTTGCGGGGGTAGCAGCGGCGGCAGCAGCAGCAGCAACAGCGCCGGTGGCCGCCTCACCAACAGCCGCGCCCGGCGCGGCGGTGCTGACGGGGCTCTTAGGCTTGACGTCCGGGGCGGCGGGCGACGGCGGCGCAGGGGCTCCGGCCGGGGGAGCGGCGGCGGCTGCGGTCGTGGTGGTGGCCGTGACGGGTGCCGTGCTGGCGGTGCTGGTCTCCGCCGCCTCGCTCATGGTGGCTGACAGGCGGGCGGTGTGTGGCGGGCGGGTGCGCGGCGGGCGGGTCGGCGTCCCTCGGGCCCGCGCTGGGTCTTACTGCCCCCAAAATGGCCCCGCCGAAGTTTTAACACAGTCAGCGGGGGCTGGCGCCGGCACTCGCGCCGCCTCATTAGCATTTAAAGGGACCGCACCGACAGCTAGCGGGACGCGGGGCATAGGGAGTCGCTTCTCCGTGGCGGGACGCATGGCATGGCATGGCATGGCATGGCATGGCATGGCATGGCATGGCATGGCGATAGGTGGGTGTCTATGCAGGTATATACTTGGCCGCCTGTCTACACAAGAGTGTGCGGACGTGCATGGGGCCAGAGTGGAAGCTTGCTCCGCGCCTGCCCTCCCGCCCGTGGGCACACACCGGCGTGGCCCTGCCGCCGTGCGCACAGGGGGCTCGGAGGGGCTGAGCTGTCGGTCGGGCCCGCACACGCGTGGAGCGGCGGGGCGGGGTGGGGTGGAGGTGTTGGTGCGCGGGGGCGCGCAGCCGGGTGGGGTGGGTGCAGGAGTGAGCGTCCCGTGGGGACAGACGCGTGCTGGTGAGCGGGGATGCGTTGGTAGCGTCACTGCTGCGCAGGGCAGTGATCATCCGCCTGTACCGGACACGGGTGAGGCCGCACCTCAAATCCTGTGTTCAGTTCTGGGCCCCTCACTACAAGAGAGGCATTGAGGTGCTGGAGCGGGTCCAGAGAAGGGCAACGGAGCTGGTGAAGGGCCTGGAGCACAAGTGTGGTGGGGAACGGCTGAGGAACAGGGTGTGTGTGTGTGTGTGTGTGTTTAGTCTGGAGAAGAGAGGGCTCTGGGGGGACCTTATCACTCTCTACAACTGCCTGAAAGGAGGATGGAGACAGGAGATGGAGGGTCTCCGCTCCCAAGCAACAAGCAATATGACACGAGAAAACAGCCTCAAGCTGCACCGGGGAGGTTCAGACTGGATATTAGGAAAAATTTCTTCACTAAGAGGTGCTCAGGCATTGGAACAGGCTGTTCAGGGCAGTGGTGGAGTCACTATCTCTGGAAGTGTCCACAAACTGTGCAGATGAGGCCCTCAGAGGTATGGTTTAGTGGTGCTCTTTCAGTCCTGGGGTAACAGTTCCACTTGATCTTACAGATCTTTTCCAGCCTCGTTGATATTTATGATTCTTTTCTTGTCACCTTTTCCATGTTCACACTTTCCTATAGCACCCTCCAGTTTGTATTCCCCCCCCCCCACCTGATTTTCACTCCTGCCCTACCACTGCTGCCTCATTTCCTTGACACTGCCAATCACATCTCCCTCACCTGCCTCCCTAACTCTTCTTGCTTTTTACTGTCCTTTCCCCAGTTTTCGTACAGCCTCTCTGGGTGTTCTTTTTGGCAGTTTCTGTGCCTTTTTGCAGTCTGCACACTAACACCCATCTTTCTTCCACACTACCACCACATCACTTTTCCTAATTGCCTCTGCCTTGCATACATGTTTCCATATGAGGTGGATGCCTGAACTGAAGCTTCATGCACCCAATCTTCTCTACTTCCTCAAAGTTTTGCTTTGCTTCTCTGTATACCTGAGCACTCCAGGAGCATGATCCTGTTTGTTTTTCACTTTGTATCCCCTCCTAATCTCATCGTCTTGATAATTCCTCAATAGCTCTCACAAGAAGAATAAAGGTCTTTGGAGGGCATTTCTTGCTGAACATTGTTCAGGTAGCAATGCCAACATCAGCTCCAAAGCGGCCCCAGATGAAGTGTTCAGTGGGAAAGCACACCTTAGGGTATGGTTTAAACTGCATAAGGTCTTACCTGCTGGAGCTCCTCAGGAACCTTGAACCTGGGGTTGATAACTCATAGCATCACAGAATGGTTTGGGTTGGAAGAAACCTTAAAGATCATCTAGTCCCAAACCCCCTGCCACAGGTTGGAACTAGAACATGTTGCTCAATATCAGAGCCAAAAGAAAAAGATGCTACAAAGCTGTAATGTGGACCCACACACAACTGTGCACAAGCTATGGCTTAGCTACTTTCCAGACTGACAATGAACCAGAAATTCTGGAATTCAAAATGCTTTTGGAGCATTCAGGGGTATTTCTCCCACAAAGGCATCACTGCTCCCAGTTCATTTACTTAACACCATTTCCTAAACCCTGGATGGGAATTACTATTACAGCTCTCCTCATCACATTGCACTGGACACATGTGAACCAAAAATATAGTTTTGTCCTATAGTTTTTAATCCTCCACTGTTAATTTCACTATTAGAGAGTATTTCTATTACTGTTATTAATATGAGTACTATGCTCATTTTCTTAAGATTTTGTCACTTTGTGTCCTCTTACATTTTCAGGATATGTGAACATTTCTAAGAGGGTGCTGATTTGAATGGATTTTGAGAGGAAGATTTATTATGCTGAGTCAAATGCGTTATCAAAATTCAGCCACTGGCATGCAGTTGGGACATCAAATTTATTTTCAATGACATTGTTAATTAATTTTTCTTCCTCAAGCTAATTTTAGACTTCTACTGAAAAGCCCCTTCAACAAAACCCTACAGTGTACAAGCCATTGAAATGTACTGTGTTTGATTCCATTCCTTTGTAGAAAATTGGCAATGTTCTCCTCTTGGGTTTTGTTGGGTTTTTTTCCCAATTATTTTAATAATGAGAAAATGTAAGAATTATAAAATAGTTTCATTTTTCCTTTTCTTGCTGACAATTGGTAATACATTTCCTTTCAAACTCTTTTCAAAAATTATGTTGGAAGAAATTAAGCCACCAACTTGGATAATAAAAACATGTAAATGTTGCATGTGAAGATTAATTTTTGCATCTCTACATTTGCTGAATACTTCTTAGCAACTACTTGTAAATAACTATACAGTTTAGAACAGTACAGAGTCACAGATTGGTTGAGGTTGGATGGGACCTCTTGAGGCCATCTGGGACCAATGCCCTCCTCAAGCAGGCCCACCTACAGCTGGTTGCCCAGGTCCATGTCCAGACAGCTTTTGAGTATCTCCAAGGATGGAGACTCCAAACCCTCTCTTTACTGTGAGTTTGCCTCACTGTAAGAAAAGTGTTTCCTGATGTTCATAGTGAGCATTTTGTGTTCCGGTTTGCATCCATTGCCTCTGGTCTTGTATTCCCTGACCTAATCCTCTTCCACCAAGGGTACATTTTCCTTGCTCCAGACTTTCCCTCTGATCTCAGGGACCTCAGATTCCTGAAGGCTGGTCTTGCTAGTGAAGACTGAAGTAAAGGTGGATTCAGCACCTCAGCCTTTTCCACATCCTGTGCCACCATGTCCATATCTCTGGTCTCATTCAGCAGTAGGCTCACATTTTCCCTAGTCTTCCTTTTGTCACCTATTACTTGCAGAAACCCTCCTTGTTGCCTTTGACACACCTCACCAGATTCAATTCCACTTGGGCTTTGGCTTTCCTAACCTCATCTGTGTGTGCTTGGACAGGGTGTTTGTATTCTTCGCAAGTTAGGCATCCTTGCTTCCACCCTCTATATGCTTCCTTTTTAAGTTTGAATGGGCTTTCTTTTTTGGGGGCCAGGAGCTGCTTTTGCCTGATTTCCCACTCATCAGGATGGACAACACTGGAGCTTGGAGGAAGCTTTCTTGAGCCCATCTTTCCTCCTACAGAGCCATATCCCATGGGTCTCTCTTGAGCAAACCTTTGAAGAGGCCAAAGTCTGGTCTCTCTGGAGTTGGGAGCTTGCATTTTGTCCTGCTCCCTCCTGTCAGAATTTCATGGTCACTGCAGCAAAGGCTGCTTTCAACCTTCATGTTCCCAGTGAGTCCTTCCTGGTGGCTGCTGGTGACTCTCCTTCCCACATCATTCTTACCATAAAGCCCTTTACCTGGTCAGCCATCCTGCTGGCAAGGATGCCTTTGTCCCGCTTAAATGAAGTGGATCCCATCCCTCCCAAGCAGATGCTGATCCTCAAACAAAGTCCCCTGTCATAGAAACCAAAACCTTGTCACTGACACCAGCTCCTCAAACAGTTGACACACAGTTGTTTCTTCTTCCTCCTCACCTCCTTTCCCCTCATCAGCAGGGTTGAGGGAAAACCACATCCTTCTGACATTGCAGGAATGCAGGAAATAGCAATCTAATACACTAAGTTGCTCATAACTTGGCCAAAGTGATAGCTTGGACTGAAATTTGTACTTCTTGTTTGAAAAGTTCAGCTAAAGATGCTCAGTCCTGACAGTGACACTTCCCTCATTTGAATTTGGTTTAGGACTTGTCTTTATGAGTTACAGTGATTCTGTGCTTTTGAGTGGAAAGTTGAAATTAGCTGTGATAGAGGTACATGTTTTACAGTTCCTATTGGTAGGTGCACAAAAAAGCACCTCTCAAAACTACTAGAAATCAAATTTCACCAAGTAATGAACTTCTGGAAAGACATCTTTAGTATGTGGTCAATAGAGAAATGATCTGAAGGTGTCATCTGGAGGTGTGCCAAGCATGCTTCAGTTCTTCCTTGCTGCTTGAACCCCGTGTCTGTCACTCTTACACAAGCACCATGGGACACTCCATCTGGGGACAGCCAAGCAGGTCAGCCTTGCAACTGAAATTCCTCTGTGTGACTGTGGCATCAGTCACCAGTGTTTGGAGAGGACTGTCTTGTTGGTGCTCTTCTGTGTGCTTCCTGCTGCCCAAGTTGTAACAAGGGCAGAAGCAGAGTATGAGGAGCATGGGCTACACCAAATGCAAGACCAGGGACTGAAACATCCAGGGTGAAGACACTTGTCAGAAGGGAAGAGGCATTGGAACAGGCTGCCCAGGGAAGCAGTGGAACCACCATCCCTGGAAGTGTTCAAAATCCATGTAGATGAGGCTCTTAGTGACATGGTTTAGTGGGGTAACAAGATGATCTTGAAGATCTTTTCCAAGCTAGTTGATTCTATGATTCTAAATACTGAAGGCAGAAACCAGGAGAAAGTGGTGGCTGAAAGAGAGCAGGAAGGCCTGGTGATGAGTGTTTATACCCCTCTGATACGTAGTCCATATGCTTTGCCTTTTGCTGCTTCCACCCAAGGGGAAGATATTCAAGCTGAAGCCCTGGAAAGCTAGACCTGCTTCTCCCTTGGGTTAGTTAGAGTGGCTGCATGGGACAACAGTGCTGTTCCCCAGAATGGGGTTTGTTGCTGTTTTACTTTTGGAAGAGAGCTGAAACCCAACAACAAAAGACAGTAAAGGTGCAAAGCTAGTCAAGGAAAAGTTAAGAGCCACTGGGAATGGGGTTACTTGTAATCTTGAAGTTCAGCCCCCTTAAGCACAGGGACAATTATGTATTTCTTAATTAGATGATCACATATCCCTCTTCCCACAGGATCCTGCCATTTTTCAGCAAATAACCTGGTTTTCAATAGTCGCTTTCATCCTCCTCACTTGATGTGCAGCTCAAGCTATTATTTATTAATGCATGTTACATAACCCTCAGACTAGATGCATAATTATTAATTCCCTTCTTTCTTCAGGATCCTATGGGGCTTTTACCTCTATGTACCCATGGATCCCAAATATCAATGAATGTGTTTTATCCAGCATTATGTGCAAAGAGCTGGGATTATCATCTGCATTCTGGGAATGGGGAACAAAGGCAGAAAAAGAGCTACTCCTTTCAAGTATCTGCTCATTCTGGGTAGCTGCCTTGAACACACATGCACTTCTTTTCCAGAGAACCTGCTGTTTTTACAAGTTGGGTAGGATATGGAACACTTGCACGAGGCTGGGACATATGGCGTGGGAGCTATTTTATGGGGCTCTTTTATGTTCCTGGCTTCTGGGGATTCCTGAGAAGGACTTTTCATCAGGGACTGTAACAATAGGACAATGGGTGGTGGGTTCAAACTTTAACAGGGGAAGTTTAGGTTAGATATAAGGAAGAAGTTCTTTACTGTGAGGGTGGTGAGGAACTGGAACAGGCTGCCCAAACAAGTGGTAAATGCTCCATCCATGGCAGTGTTCAAAGCCAGGTTGGACAGAGCCTTGGGTGGCATGGTTTAGTGTGAGGTGTCCCTGCCCATGGCAGGGGGTTTGGAACTGGATGATCTTAAGGTCCTTTCAAACCCAAACCATTCTATGAATTTCTGTTGGTGGACTGACATCTATGAAGTTTTCATCAGATCCCAAGTGTGTCAAAAACTGGGTAGCTGACTAGGCTTAAATATATTACTGTACTACCGTGCAAATATGACTTTTAATGAAGAAACTGAGGAAGGAGTTAAGCATGTGCTTGCCAGAGCTGTTCTTGGGCTCAGTGTCCTGCTGCATGTTATGTGGCAGAAGTGGGTCAGCCCTCTCCATTCTTGTTTTCTGGATGTTCCTTCATATTGTTGCTCCAGCCAAGGCTTATTGTGGTGTCTTAGGGGTTAAGGTGACATAAGACACATGCACAGTAGGTGGTGTTATTCTAACAGAGTATGAAGTATAGCTGGAAGGACCTTATCAAGAGAAGGAATTAGCTCATTGAGGCACTGAATTGTGTAGTGACAGTTACACACTGGCTTGCTTCCGGATCTTTGTTTATTTACCATAAAAAGACTGGATGACAGCCAGCTGTTGGCTCTGTGAGAAGGCAAAGGAACAAGATGTCTACATCTGCAAAGAACATTACAAGTTGTAGTTTGTGTTATAGTTGCAAATAAGTATACAACATGGGACCTAAATTTCAACGCAGAAATCCATGCCTCAGCCACAAACACCACACCACGAAACACACATTCAGAAATTCAACTGTGCATGTAACACAGACTACACACAGAGAGAACTATACAGCACATCCTTTCTTAGGTCACAGGTGAATGTGCATTTGCCTGTGTTACAGAGCAACTCAGATTGTCAGAACACCTCCTCACCTCCCTGCTTGGTCAAGTTAAGACAAGCAAGCAGCCACAAGATACCTCTGTGGAGCCTTGATCATACTGAAATGGGGAGCTGCTCTCAAACCCCAGGCAGGGGCTCAGCATAAGCAGCTCAGCTCAGTACAATGAGAAAGGTTGAGGTGAGAATGTAATGGAGAGGTACAGAACATGCTGCACTCCTTAGGGGCCATGAGAACAATCTTGTGTTCTGCAGCATCTCTCTTGGAAATGGTCTTTCCCTTGCATTTTGGGGTTATTTCTGAAGTCATGATCATTGACTGCCATAGTAATCTTTTCTAAAGTGATAATCTTCCTGTCACTATGGAGAGTACAATTGCAGTAAGGTTTGTGGGAGTACGAGTGGAAAAGTGTGAAAGGAATGTAAACTAGCCTCTGACCCAGAGTAAATAACACACTCAGAGAAGCATGTTGCTGAGGAGTATCTTCTACTTTGTAGAAAGTGAGTTATGGAAGTACTATACCAAGATTAAGAATAACAAGAAAATAGTAGATGCAGAGGAGTGAGTCTGCACATGTGAGGAGTATCTTCTACACATGCACTTTTAGAAAGTGCATTATATGTAAGTGCTATACCACGATGAAGAGTGCTGTGAAATCCTCCTATAGAGCTGGGTTCTCCTTTTGCCTCTCAAGGCAAAAGAAGACTGCAGAATTAATAAATGCCTTCTCTGCTCCCAAGTATGCCATCAGCTTTTTTTGTTTCTTGTCCTCAGGGTGTTTCATGGAAAAAATATGTGTCAAAGCAGACTTGGACACTGTGATTCAATTCTTAAGTCTGGGCCTTCCTCTTCTGAAACAAGCTTTCTCCTTTTTCTAGGAGCCTGCTCCCACTAGCTGTAATGTAGCATATGACGGCACATGCCTACAAGGAAAATGGGTTGTGAGACACAGTGAAGATAGTCAGTTCAAGGTTTATACCTCAAGTAATAAAAGATTTTTAAAAGTTAAAAGTGGCAAGTGAAGAGGGGAATTGTCTGAGCCACTGCAAAAGGTTTATAATTAGGAAAGGAAGCACTGGAATAAAGAAAATTTATCCTGGCCTGTGGGATGGGTATCTGCAGGCAGGTGGTAACTGTGCTTGCCAGAAGGAATCATGCTGCCAGCTAAGTGGTTCAATACTTTGTTCATGAAAGCAAGTGTCAGACTCTGTGGGGTGGCAAAAAAAAAACATTTAATTTAAAGCTAAATTGTGTTAAAGCAAACCAGAGCTTCAAATAATAGATTGCAGAGAAGAATCCTGCTCTGCCAAGAAGGGAAGTGTCTAAGGTGTGATTGCTACAGTGCCTTTTCAGTAGGCATTTATGAGACCCTGTGAAATGCATATGTTGCAGCCTGAGCTAAAGGTTGTTGGACTCACAACAGCTCCCAGTGGACAGACAGCCCAAGATAGCGAGACTGCTTTTCTTGGAGGCTGTGTTGCACCAGCATGGAAGAGGCTGGATTTGCAGCCTGCTTGCCTTTTTGTTCTGACACTGGGAGCACCAGTGTGTTCAGGTGGGCTTACCTAATGGTTGCAGGTAAGAGAGGAGAAGAAGAAATCCATCAAAGGCCAACCATAATAAAAGTCCATCCAATCTTGCCTCCCTTTATGATCAGCAAAAATCAAAGCATTAACCTTTTCTGAATGATTTCTGCCTGACTTAATGCATATCTGATAATTTACAAGACACTGCAGAGTTTGAACATTACCTGCAGTTTCCTGGAGCAGTGAAAATAGCCAATACCCAAATGATGTTACTGCCTGACAGCACATATAAAGAGAGACACGCTGCAGGATGCTGCTGTCCAACAAGGCAGTTGCTTTCCTTCATCTGAGAGGGTGTCGAGGTGCTTCTTGGAGCCATTTTGCTAGTCCTGGCTGCAGATAACAAACTGTTACGCTCTGAGACTGACTCTCAAGAGGTATTTTGGCCCCTTTTATAAAGCCCTGTTTTAAATTAGACTTTGGGAAGGTTGTGGGGTTTTTGTTTGTCTGTTTTTAAACAAAAGCCTTGCTTCAAAATAAAATAATCAACTCCCTTTGTTTTCAAAATGCTGAAAAGCAATACTTGGCTTTTGCGGATTATCTTCTCATTTCTTTAGCCATGACTTCTCCTTCAGTATAGCCCAAGCTTGCCATTACACAAGTGCTATGTTTCTCAGTTAATCCATCCCAAAAGCCCTCTCTGAGACACTGCTCTTCCACTCCATATGAAGTGCTACACATCTCATGAGGGACCCTGCCAACAGAAGCAACTCACATCTCCTGCCCTAACCTCTGACTGTTTGTGATTATAGCCTTTTGGGAGTGAATGCAGCCATCCTTATGAACATGAGGGACATACCCCTTCACTCCACCCCACTGCTGCAAGAAGATGTGAGGCAGTGATGGATTTACCTTCCTCTGAAAATATGTACTCAGCATTGTCTGAGGTAGTAAAATGCGAACCAATTCCTATTAAAACAAATCCCATTCCCCTGCCCTAAACCCTTTTCCTTGCTTTTTCCCAGGAATATCCAGACAAGAATTCTGAGAGGAGCATTGTCACATGCAGAAAGGCTGCTACACTGCGTGCACGTCCACCTTTTGATCCAAAAAGCTAGTGGTAACTCAATATGATTTGTCTGTGCTGAAGTGCTAACAGGGAGTCAAAGGGATTTAAAACGGAAAGGGAGACAATCCTTCCAAGACCAGCAGAAATACTGGTTTTATCAAAACTTGTAGCTTTTAACTAAGTAGAGTAAAACAGGTATTTATTCAAGGTCCAACAATGAAGCCATTCAGTCAGAGACAGTAGATGGCAGTAAAAGGTGGGGAATAAGGAAGATTAAATGTGGAATTTGGGAATAGCAGGCAGGTTCTTGTTTCAGTGCAGAGACTTCACTAACCTGGTACAATACTTTGTTTGCAGGTAGGAAGGTATAGTTTCTTGGAGAGCCTTTCTTTTCTTATGCCTCATACTTTTCTCCATAGGTTCTGTGGACACTCAAGAAATGCCAATGTATCTGTACAGTAAATTTATGTTTTCAGGATTTAACCTCTCAAATAAGTTCCCCTGGAGAAGAGTTGCAAGCAAATATCTGTTTTGTAGGTAGGATGAAGTATGACTATCATTTTGCATTAGCACCCAAGTTGCTGAAAATCAGCTCCCTCTCACTGAAAGCCCAGTAACTGGTGGGTATGATCCACAACAGCTCATGAAGAAAGGGAAGACTGCAGCCAGCTGACATGCAGATAGGCAGCTGAAGTAACCAAGAGCTCATTTGTCCCCAGTAACGTCTGGTCAGCATTTGGATTAGCAAATTGAATATGGCAAAGAGAAACCATCCCAGGACCTTCACCGAGTGTAGTGATCAAAGCTCAGACTGTGCACTTTAATACAAAGCAAAACCTTGTACAGCAGAATACTGTGCAGTCCTGCATTATGTGAGCTGAATGAAACACTCGGCACTGTGGCCTGTATTAGTTGTGATGCCACCCTGCAACAACTGAGCACTTGGAAAGAGATGATCTTTAAGGTCCCTTCCAGCCCAAACCATTCTATGATTCCATGATTCCCACCTGGGCATTAAGGGCCATGACTCTCATCTGTCACGCTGAGAGGGGAGCAACATTGGAGCACAAGTCTGCAGGGAGTCCTAGGCTCTGCATCATCACCTAGGCTCATCATCACATTATATCCTTAGGGAATGTATTAAGCTCCATCCCAAAACTAGTTTGTTCTCCTTTTCCCTCCCATAAATGTCCTCTGATTATCACCTGTAGTATCCCATACTGTGCTCTAGCAATGACACATACCGTAGTTCTATATATTCAATGAACATACTCATATTTTTATTATATAATATGTAAAATATAGAATTGATGTAATTATTCTGATTAAAATTCCTTAAGAAGTCTAAATACAAATAATAAAAAGTCCAGTTCACATTGGAAGCAGATTGACACTTCTCATGGAAAATGGCTTCCAACAAGTGAAAAATGAATTCACAGTTCTCAAAATCTAAAACTTTTTCAGCAGATAAAACTTTTCAAAGAAACCTTTGCAATGAAAGCAGAATTATTTCCACTGAAAAGTTTTCTCAGGGGACAGCTGCTTATTCAGAATCTGTATGTAACACCTAGAGAAAATAGCATCCTTTGCTGGGTCACCAGCAGGCACAGAGACTCCTGGATTTTATATTCTGTGCCTGTCCCTGCTGAGAGTGTGGAGTCCCTCATGTCATGGCCCTAGGAGGGTTTAAATTGAACTAACCTCTCACACATTGCGTGAGGCTCAACTTAAATTTAGTGGCTTCTGTCCAATACCCTAGAGGGATACGTGTTCTCTGAAGACTCTTCAACAAGGCCCTCTGGTAAATCCCAATTTGTTTGGATTTGCCTTTGAAATGTACTGTTGTTCCTTTTGTTCTGCTTTTCACAACCATCACCATTTTAGAATCACAGAAAACTTTATGTGGGAAGGAGGTCATGTAGTCCTGCTCCCTGCTTAGAGCAGGGCTGACTTCAAAGTTTGATAAAGTCACTCATGTTCTTCTAGAGCTGGGAAATCTAATAAAATCCTGTAACTAGGACAAGAGAAAAGCACATGGAATGGTAAGGAAACTCTTTGTCATGCCAATTATTTAAGTGAGAGCTGAAGGCAGTCACTGACACAGTGTTACTAACAGAGTTGCACGGCCCCTGTTACAGACTCTGTAAGGAGCTAGTGTCAGCTGCACATGTGATACGTATAAAGTATGACCAGCATTTTGCATCATGCTTATGTAAAACATAGATTGCATTGTATAAAGCAGTAATGCACAGACAGGTATTTAATGCCAGTAGTGACTTGTCTGCCGTTTAATGCCATGACAGCTGTTACCAGGTTCTGTTTGCTGTCTGGTGGGAAGGTGACTTTACCTTGCCAGGTGCTTTCTGAAGTTAACTTTGGGGATCTGCAGTTCTCTGGAGGAATGTTAAAAGTGAATACCAGATTAAGGTATGAATCACAGGAATCTCTTTTGGGGTTGGGCTGCAAGGTTTGCATTTGAATTGGATCTGCCTGGGGATAACTTGACAGTGCTGGGACAAGGATTTTAATTCAATGGAAAACTGTAGCCTTAAGGTTGTATTAAGTGGCTGGAGAGCTGCTGGAAAAGGATATCAAAACCTTGTGGTTTGATCTACATTTGTGTGTAAGATGAATAAACACACTTCTTCAATTTCTGTACACAGAGAGCCATTCAGGTCTTCTGAGCTCTGCAGCTAGTTGGTTTTGTGGGTCCTATGGTAAGGTTAGGTTGTTCCTGACATGGAAGTGGAATTGGGAAGACAAGGAGCAGAGCTGGAATGGAGAGGTGGAGGAGAGAGCCTAGCAGGGTTGGATGTCCTCATCCTGCTGTTCTCTTAAGAGGGTGGCATCTGCTTTCCACTGGCACAATCCTCCAGCAGCAGCTCCCAAGCCGAGCCTCAAGTACAGCAGCAGCAGCAAGCCATGCTGCAGCAGGCAAAGGGCCTTGGCTATTGCTGCTCCAGTGCACACAGTAAATGTGTTGTTAGAATCTGAATATAGTAAATGCTTACTTTCCTTGTTTTTACTTTAGTGCTTGTCTGCATTGAGCAGCAAGACATTGCATTCTTATGGGTGAGGAAAATCTTTACCCGGGGTACAGCACCATCTCACAGCATCCAGCATTGCCAGGACACAATTCATGGGTAAGAAGTCTGTTCCTCCAGTGAGCTCCAGCAGGCAGGGTGTGAGCTGGTGAAACAGCCTTTGACGACCAGCTTCAGTCAGATGCTCCTTGGCTTTCCTTCACAAATCCTACAGACCTTTGGGAAGGATGTTGCTCCTGAGGGTGCAAGTTTCCATATGAATTTATTACATCATGATATTTTCACCAAGATTTAGGCTTTCATTTAGAAAAAGTTATCTAGAAAAAGTGGTTGCTAAATGTTCTCTCTGAAAAGATGACATGGGAATCCCATGAAGAGCTGTATGGATAGGTTCAATTGCTTGAACAGAGGCATGTTCTTTCATCTGGGATGACCTGTTTCATCTGTTTCTGACACAACTCCAAGGGATTGGCAGACATTACATGGGATTTACAGGAGACCTTCTCCCTTCTGGGGGGGGTACCTGGAGGCTATAAGGAAGACCTAAGTGATGTAAGATGGCTCTAGATGTTCATGTTTAGGCATCTTACCAGTAAACTCTGTACTGAATGGCTTTTCCATTCCATCAGGAGAAGGTGTTCAGGAACAAGTTAGCTTATTTCAGAAATGAACAATTTGGCAGTAATCCAGTCCCCAGAAGGCTTTGTGCCAGGCTCTATTGCTGCTTCTAGCCTCTGTCTGGCTTCAACCAGGCAGTATACTGCAGACAACCACCTGACCGTTGTGCTGTCTCTGGCCACCGTGGGGTTCAGATGTCCACCTAGAAGTCTGGGAGCTGGGCTATGAGCCTGGACATTTATTGCTCCAGAGCTGAGGTATCTACAGGAACCCCAGTAACTGCTCTGGGGTGTCAGACCCTTTGCTGCAGCCACAACCCAGACCCTTGTACCTGAGCTGAAACAGTTAAGCTCGCAGTGACCTAGGCTGGTAGGAGGTAGAGGGAAAATGAAATGTCTGGAAATGAGAAGAGAAGGGAAGAGTAGAAATGGCAGAACTTTCCTGCATGTGAGTGCCATGCAATGATCTGTTTGGTAACTACCACACCCTGCTATGTCCTAGAGCTATTTTTGTCTGATGACACTTCTGTGCTGACTCATCGCAGTACTCAGCTTCTGACACAGGCTTATGAGCCACTAGGCAAAATATCCACCCATACTCATGCTTTATCTCCAGACCCGCTGTTCTGCCTATAATGCAACAGTGCTTTAAAGCATGAAAGGAGCGTAACAAGCTTTCCTCTTAACAAGACCCAATGACATGCATGTACCTTGTCATCACAGCTCGGTGTTATTATCCTCCAGCTCCTTAGATAATTAGGGCATGCTCAAATGTTCTTAAAATTACAACAGTCAGTGTGAATGATACTGTTTTTATCTGGAAGAGGTGGACTTCTGTGGCTCAAGCAATACAGCCTTAAACCAGAGCAACAAAAGGTCACAGCAGTAAATTCAGATTCAGGTATTGAAAGTCTGACCTGTCTGCACCAAAGTACTAGGAACAGCAATTGGGCTGAGAGGAAATAGAATATATTTCACAGAGCTTGAAAGTGATTTGGCAAAAGTATCTCACGTTCAGTAAAATCATATTCAAACTGTCTTCCCTCTACCACATCTGACAGGTCACACAGGCTTCCTCTTGATTCACATTTAAAGAAACCACCAGTGGTGGTGGGTTTCCTACCACAGTCTAGACACTGTAAATTGCCCAGCCTGATGCTCCCAAGTGTCAGAATTGAGCAGAGTTGGTTCAATGGAATTATATTCCCTGTGATACCATTTTGCTTGTTGGTTTTGTTTGGTTTCTTCGGCTGACGGCATCCTCTTTGTCACCAAAGAAACTGCTACAGAATAGCTTCCAGTGATAAATCCTTTTGACTCTGATTTTTTTTCTGTCACCGTTAGCTGCTAGTACCTGCTAGTACCTGCTGTCATTGTTATATAGCTTGTTTTACATGGTCACTCAAAATATTCTCTTTGAGCAACTACAGCCTCCATGTATACACAGGAAATTATAGAATCATAGAGTCATAGAATGGTTTGGGTTGGAAGGGATCTTACGCAGTTCCAACGCCCCTGCCATGGGCAGGGATGCCTCACACTAGCCGACATTGCCCAAGGCTCTGTGAAATCTGGCCTTGAACACTGCCAGGGATGGAGCATTCACAACTTCCCTGGGCAACCCATTCCAGTGCCTCACCACCCTCACAGTAAAGAACTTCCTCCTTATACCCAATCTAAACTTCCCCTGTTTAACTCGTTACCCCTTGTCCTGTCACTACAGTCTCTAATGAAGAGTCTCTCCCCAGCATCCCTGTAGCCCCCCTTCAGATACTGGAAGGCTGCTATGAGGTCTCCACGCAGCCTTCTCTTCTCCAGGCAAAACAGCCGCAACTTTCTCAGCCTGTCTTCATACGGGAGGTGCTCCAGTCCCCTGATCATCCTCGTGGCCCTTCTCTGGACTTACTCCAACAGTTCCATGTCCTTTTTATGTTGAGAACACCAGAACGTACACAGTGTTCCAAGTGAGGTCTCACAAGAGCAGAGGGGCAGGATCACCTCCTTCAACCTGCTGGTCACGCTCCATTTGATACAGCCCAGCCCATGGCTGGTTTCTGTGCTGTGAGCACACACTGAAACCGGCTTATGTTCAGTTTGTCATTGACCAATACCCACAAGTCCTTCTCCGCAGGGCTGCTCTGGATCTCTTCCCTGCCCAGCATGTAGCAAGGTTGGCATCAGCCCAACCCACAAGCATGTCAAGGTCCCTCTGGATGGCATTCCTTCTCGCCAGCGTATCAATTGAACCACACAGCTTGGTGTCATCAGCAGATATTTATAAAAAATAATTGATTGGTTTGCTCCCTGGTCATCTTTCTCATGACAGACCATCTTTTTCAGTGGTCTCTGAACATCCCAGCCTTGCATAAATCCCATTTCATATACTTTCTAGCAACTACAATCTCTCTCTACTGAGCCATACTTCTACTAACTTTCTAGCTAAGATTTTTTTAATGACATAAGGGTTTTTTTCCTCTCAGGTAAAGGAAGAAACAAGCAAAAGCAGTTAGATCCTTC
Source organism: Pezoporus occidentalis (assembly GCF_034315485.1). Classification (NCBI taxonomy): domain Eukaryota; kingdom Metazoa; phylum Chordata; class Aves; order Psittaciformes; family Psittacidae; genus Pezoporus; species Pezoporus occidentalis. Next base: position 502,422 of record NW_026913554.1, read on the forward strand.
TGCAACAGGCAGCTTACAATAAGAGGTGAAATTAAGAAGTTGTGAGTCTGCAATGTGTTAAGTGACACACCCAGAAGAAAAGGAATTATTTGTATCACTTGTCATCCTGCTGATCCACTTTCCTAGCTACCAAACCTTCCACATCCTAGATTAAACCTTCCCAACTGCTCTAACCCTACAATCTAGTCTGTCCAAGCTTCTGGACTTGGATGAGTCCTGTGAGTCTTAGGAAAATTTTCTCTTAGATAGATCCTTCACCCTCAGTTCATAAATTCTTTCCCTGGGAATACTTCAGAGATAATCCAACGAGATTAGTACTTGATTCCTGTAGGGCTTCAGAGCAAACTAATAAATTTAATTATGGGCTAAGTAAAATCCTACTCTGAGTTTTTCTCATGACTCATGTTTGATATGTTCAGAGGTCACCACTGACTACACCACTGTGCCAGCTGAAGATCAAGTGCAATTGGTCATTTTTAACATGGATCTATTACTGCTCAGCTTCTTTCTTTTGTCTTCACTGACTCCAACTTCTTAGAACCCATGAGAAACGTAGAAACTAGAGTCAGGTCAAACATAACTGCTTACCACCCTTCTCATTTCACATGCCACCGCCCTGACACATACAAAAGTGCCACTGGCTTAAGCAGGATCAGACCTACCTTGTAAAATGGCACTTCTCAGACAGAAGACTGCTGAGTATCAATTCCATCTGGTGGTCCAAATTAGAGTAATGAATTGAAATGAGAAGGGTTGCTCTTATGAGAGGATCACCTTAGAATTCATCTCCTTGGGAATGATTCCCTGTATTGTTTTCAGTTTTAACACTTTTTCCCCTGGAAATGAAGAGTCCCAATGGATGCAGCCATACCTCTTATCACTGAGAAACCATCCAGACATTGCACTGTTGAGGCCAGCTAGAAATAGTCTACTTAAAACTCCAAGCAATCAGACATGTTTTTTGCTTCACATGTGCTTTCTTTCATGAGATAACAACAGCATAAAAGAATGGATGCAAAACCAACCAGCAAGAATCTGTTTCCCTTCATTTACCCTTCCTTATTCTGAAATGATAATCTTTTGGGAAGTAAAACCATGAATTACTGGTTAAAGAGGTTCAGTCCAGGTCACCAGCATTTCTTGATGTTCTTCACCTTGTGATCACTTTAACAACAGACCTCCTGGCTGCAATACCAAAGCCTCTGTTTTGCCCTTCTTTATAGCCCCACAGAGGACACCCACATGGCCTTCCTCACAGGTCTCCCAGATGAATCCCTCTAGGTGGCAAAACTACATGTGGCATCTGAAAAGCTTCTCACCTCAGGATTTTGTCCACCTTTCCATCATTGCTTCTTCCACAGTGCTCCTACTTCCTCTCTGAAAAGTTCAACCGTGTTCTGTGGAGATGGTGGAGAATGAGGAGACCACAAGTGCTGTGCAAATGCCTGTTACACAGTGTGAATGAAACCTTACTTGCAATGCACAGTTGCACAGTCCAGAAGGAGCTTTATGAGAATGCTCTGGAGATCAGTTTGCCCTCTTAAGCTTCACAGGAGATTAATAAGATGCTAGTTTGAAATATTGCTATAGATAGGAAAAAGAAAACCAAACCCACAACCAAAACCAAAACCAGAGCAAGACAACTCCCAAACTATTAAAAACTCTGAATTTAAAGAACATTTTCCAAGTTGTTTGTTTACATGATGTTGTGAATGAGCTCACACAATACTAGCAAACCAGATGACAGCTTTATAGTTGCCAGAAACTCTCTTTTGCTCCAAATGATTATAGAACCATTAGCTACTCAGCCACTTTTCCCAGGAGTTGAGGGGAATTTGACCTGGTTTTTATACCTGGGTTTTGGTGTTGTTTTTTTTTGTGTTGTTTTTTTGTTTGGTTGGTTTTTTGTTTTTTTGTTTTTTTTGACAGACAAAGATACGGTATATTGTGAGGTTTTTTCTGTACATTAGATAATTGTTTAATCAAGCATAAAGTGAGGGTTACTACTTCACAGCCAAAGGAATGCCAGAGAGGAATTGAAAACCGAGAGCTGAAAACAGTCTAAATTTCTTTAAAATAACCCAAAGTCATTACTGCTCTGTACTAAAAAGCCTTTAGTGGTCTTACAGCTCAAATGCATCTTTACTAACCTTAACTATACTTCTCACATGCTCACATTAGCAATGAGGAAAAGGGTTTGCCGTACATAAAAGCACTTTTTTCAGGATATGCTTTCAAACATTCAGCTGGACAACAGCCGACAAGAGCTAAGGGCTGTCTCTAAAAAACACCCTCGCTTCTGTTCTTGTACTGAAAGTGGTGCCTTCAGTTTCTTTGCAAGCACAGTAAGGAGCCTAAGTATTCATGAGAGGTTTCAGCCAGTGGAGGGCAGCAGCAGCTGGGCCTTAACACAGCAACAGTTGCTGAAAAATCTTCAGTTTGCAGTTCAGCTTCAGGAAAATGCTCTGGAATAATGACCATGGTGTACTCAAACTCGGCGTCTCTCCAAACTCTGCTATGCTGGTGTTCACTTTCAGGACAAACTGCATAAAGAGCTACAGTGAAAATACCATCAACTAAAGTGATTAAATACTTCAGAAGCAACATGGCCATTGTTACAAAGCAATCAGGGCAAGGCTTAAGGAACGTATTTCAAGAAGGTTCTCACCTAATTTTTTCATTCCTAGACTATGGGAGGCCAAGCACCCCAGTAAAGCAGAAATAAGCAACAATACTGCTTATGGTAATAAGCAATCCTGGAAACAGTTTAAAAGATGTCCAAGCAAAGTAAAAAAAGAATTTATACTTTGGCAAATAGGTTAGAAAACCACAAATAAAATATAGAGGGGGGAGAATTCATCAAAACCTTCCCCATGGGGTAATGGGTTTAAACTTCAACAGGTTAGATATAAGGAAGTAGTTCTTTACTGTGAGGGTGGTGAAGCACTGGCACAAGCTGCCCAAACAAGTGGTGAATGTGCCATCCCTGGCAGTGTTCAAGTGTTGGGTAGGGTTTTGAGCAACCTGGTCTAGGGTGAAGTGTCCCTGCCCAGGGGGTTGTAACAGGATGATCTTAAGGTCCTTTCCAACCCAAACCACTCCATGATTCTATGAAATTACCTGAAGATTTTCTTTCAGGTTGAAGAGTAAGGAACCCTCCCTGAGGGGCTGTAGGGCCAATTAACAACGTTTCTTTAAAGAAACATTAAAAAAAAAAAGGGGGGGGGGGAGGAAAAAAAGGCAAGTGTGGCAAAAATTAAAAAAAAAAGGAACTCCAAGCCTGCATTGTGGAGAAGGTTGGAACATCACAACTGGGGTGCAGCAGAAGACCTGTCTCAAACTGAAGTATTAGTTAATGAGATCTTAGTATGATATAAGGAGAAGAGCAAACATAGCTTTTAACAAGGACAGTCATGGTTCATCAACATGCTGGAACTCTCTGTATAGGCGAGGGTGATCTGATTCGCATAGTACTTCTGGATGTCGTCAAATGTTTACAAGGAAACCCCTTGGAGTGTTCCAAAGAAAAGAGAAATGACATAAAATAGTATTTTTCTGTATTATTGTCTAGTTAAGAATAAGAAATAAAGAGGAGAAAAAAATTGTTCACTTTCACAAAGGATGAAGGTGACTATTTATGTCCTAAAAGGAACTTGGCTATAACTTGCTGTGTTTTATGTGTTTGTGAATGCTCTTGAAAAGGGGGTACAGGGATCCTTGCAGGGATCTTGATGTCTGAGCTCAGCTGAGCAGGCAGGGTTCTCTGTCTCTTGATCCTCTTGTTAAAGAATAAAATTAAGGCACTGCAACAGGAAAGGGCAAACACTGATGCTGATACACTGCAATCCAGATTCTAACAGTATTAAAACACAAAGAGGATTCAAAGCAAATTTTATAAAATGATTCCTTCCCTAAAAAAAGCCCCCCAAAAAACCAACCCCAGATTTAGTAAATTTAGGAATAAAATGTTTCTGTGATGGAGCTGAAATTATCAGCTGATGACCAGGTTTCTTCAATCTGTCCACTCTTTCTATACAGGAACAGAAGAAAACAGTTAGGTATCAAATCATGAGGTACTGAGTAAGCTCTCAACAGTCCCAGTGTGATGTAACACTAAGGGACTGAGCCATCTGCTGGGAGACACTACCAGTAACTGCTAATCCCCCCTTTGACTCACTATCTCAAAATAAAGCTTCTTTTAAAAAAAAAAAGTGGAGATAAAATGCAGAGTTATCCAAGTTTGGATGCTTGTTCACTCAGAATGCTTCTCTTTTCCTCTGTCATCCTCCTCTCCATAGACGGATCCATCTGTAACAAGACATCAGAAAAGTCACACTGCTGGACATTGTCCCCCTACACATACCCAGTGAAGATACCAATACAGCCCCATGTCTTGATCTGCCAAGCAGGGCACAGCGATGCCAAGGGGGTTGGTACAGATCAGCGTTGAAGGGGATGCATAAAAATAGGATGTTCTGGAAGAGCCCAGGCTGCCTTTTCAACTAAAAGGGTTTATTACCTAAAAAGGCAACCATGCAATAAGCAATCCTAGGTAATTCTAATCTACCCAAAGTATCTTATGCTTTCCTTTCCATGCAACAAATCACCTTAAGAAACAGACATAACACTATGTTTTAAATTTAAATGCAGTTCCAGATCTAGACATGTCTGGTCAGCTGTGGCAGGCTAAACCCAGTCACTAGTGAGCCAGGACCCAGGTATGAAGTGAAGTAGTAACTTCTGCTCTTCCTCATGCACACAGAACTTCAGCAACTTCTAGTGGTGAGAGACAGTTGCCCCCCCTTTTTTTTTGTGTTAGGCAACAGAATGTTGTCTCTAGATCATAAAGATCTGGGATCTCAAAACTGATCAAGACCCTGAAGAACACAGATAAGGTAACATCTGTATAAAAAGAAGAGCAGGATTTTCACTGTAGAGGAGCAGAAAAAAAACCAAACCAAACCCAAACCAAAAAAGGCCCAACAAGAACAGAAATAGAAACTCGCATGGATCACCAATCACAGATTCTCCATCCAAACTGATGCTGCACTCAACTGCTGGCATAAGGAAAAGATGTTAAAAAATCCCCCAACCAAACAAACCAAAAAGCAAGCAAAAAACCTAAACCAGTAAAGCCAATTCTTTATAATGTATCGCTCTACAAATCAGTTGGTCTTTCTGCTTCCAAACCAAGTATGAGGTACCTAAAATAAAGCAATCCAGAAGGCAGGCAGCCCTGCTAACTGGCACACTACGTGGACTGCCTGGCACTGGCATACAGGACCTGATGCCTCTTCAATTACTCTGTGTTTGCAGGGAAGAAGGAAGATGCAGCTCTGATGTCCTAAAGTGGTAAAATGGTGAATGCTGGGTTTGCTGTGTATTGGCCACATCCCCTGCAATGCACATTTCTTCTCTGGAGATAACTCACATCTTAATTGTTGATGCCTTATGGATGGTTTCTCTTGTTCTGAATTTAGATCAGCACAGCCAGGAGGCCTCCATATCTGGTATTAAGACAACCATATATGATGTGTTTCACCAGAATATCTGGGTACTTTCACTATGAAACATGGGACTATTTTATCAGGTGCTATTGTTTAATACGACAGAAAAAAATACCTGTCTTTGCCATGTTTTTCTCAAACAAGAGTTACAGGCCTCATGCGTACCTTTATCAAGTTATTGAGGCAAAACCTACTGTTTGATGCTCCCTCAGTGTAAAGAGATTTCTGTGGATTAGAAAAAGCCCCCACAATCACAAGCCCCCTCTGCAGCATTCTCATGCTTACAGTTCTTTAGAATGTCCATAAAATAGATTTGTCACACAGTGTAATAAAGACAGAAATGCGACTATTTACAAGCTAAATAAAAATAAATGAAACTTCTTACATGCTCTCTTCTGCACATGTTGCTCAGTGGAGATGATGCTGGGCTCATCTGCAGAAAAAGAGAAATCAGTACTCTATGAAAATAGACATCTCACATCCTTTTCAGCAAAACTCTTTGTATATTGCCATAGCAGCATAGTGTAAGGCTGGCTGTGCTATGAGAAGAAGCAGAAATAGCAAGCTAGCTGAATTTCCTGTATCCCTTCACAGCAGCATCTGTGTACCTGGTAGCAGAGTACTTGGTAACAAGAGTTTTTCATGCAAACCTAGCTGTTTATTACACATGAGAAACTGTTACATTTTTTGCCTTCCTAAGTGCCTACAGGTACTTACTCCTTTTGCTTATGTTTTACACACATAACTTGTAACTGCTGCAGGCTTGAAGAATTTATGACAAGAGTAAAAATTAGTAAAATACTGGCAATACAGACAAAAATGAACTATGTGCCAGAGGAGGAGTGTATCCTGATACCGCTAAACAGGCATCTGGGGTTCTGCTTACATTTATTTCATTTCTATGGTATATTTACAGCTTGAGAAAGGAAATGGATAAGAACTTAGCTATTTCTCTTATTTCCCCTATAACAGAGCATACTGAAAAAATAATTACTTTCTGAGACCTACAAGAAATTTTCTGACTGAAGTAGGAGAGCAGACACAAACTTTTAAATATTTTTATGATGATGAAAAAGGCCAGAAACAATAAAACCCCCGAGTCCTTCTGCCTCACATTATACTTCACACAGGAATAGGCTAAGAAGCCAAATCCAGGCAACAGACATGAAATTTTTTTTTCCTCTACAGGTTATTACACACTGTAGGAATGTGAGGTATGTGTGAGGGTAACTCTGAGCCTGTTGGCTGAAGACATTTGCCGGAGAAGGGTAAAAGAAATGGAGCTTCCTGGACATACCAGTCATGTAGTCTTCCTCTGTCATAGAGTCATATTCAGCTACTAAAATGAAAAAAAAATTAAAAGGGCATATTTTAAAAGGTAAGGATTTCTAAAGACTTTAGAAGAAATCTCAGTCCATGAGAAACACTGCCAAGATTCAAGTTTCATCCTGTGGAAGCAGCACTTAAGCCAGATGTAGAAGAGAAAGAGGAAGACAACAGTATCCTGATCCACCCACCTCTTCTCCCCATCACTCCAATCCCTCCTGAAATCCATCCTACCAAAGAAAGAGTATTAAATACTTTACTTGCTAACAAGCAGATTGAAAAGTAATACTGGTAGCAGGAGCTAAAACCCTCAGAGTTTCTGAATACATTTGGCCCAGTGCACACATGTTGCATGACAAGATAGGGAAGCTGTGCTACAGCCAGTCTCCTTCAGGCATACATGCCACTGGAAGGCACTTGCTTCCCACAGGATGCAGAAGAAGCTGTGAGCACACTGGCCAACTGTGAATGTTTTTGGAGACCCAGGACATGAAAAGTTTCGGATTTGTGCTACCCAAGGACAATCGCAATAGTAAGGGCAGGAGAGCCATAGTCAGGGGCCAGATGAGCAAGATTGTGCTGACTGCACAAAACCACAGATAAACATGACTTCTGCAAAGCCAAAGAGCAACCACTGAAGCATCAAGGTGGTGGAAGAGCTGAATTCAGAGCTATTTTTGTTGGCATGGCAATTTGCCAAGCCTGACCTATTCCATATGGAAAATTGTGTCTTCTGAAGCGGCTTTTTTATTGAGGTTATTGAAAAGAAAGAAGATAACCAGTGGCTGAGGATGCTGCAGTAAGGGCATTGCAGGCACTGAGGGAGGTCACAGCTGGCACAGCAGACAGAGTGTATGTCAAGACTGGCAGGATACTGGCAGTATTATTAAAGAAGTAAGACTTAACAGGTATAAAGCTTTCAAACAAAGCTCTGAAGAGCATTAACCAGTGACTTGGGTTGAGGTTGTCTTTCCCACAGTTTTCTGGTATGAAAACACAGCTTGGGATCCTTAAGCAAAATCTACACGTCTTCAACAGTCTGGGTCTTAGTCTGTCTGTGGCCCCTGCAACCTCCCATACAGCCTTTCACATAGGAATCACAAGGATATGTATCACTGTAACAGGAGTTAGGTGCTTTAAAAGCAGCATGACTAACTTACTGTATTCGCTCCTCCTGCCTCTGCTTCCACTGGTGGTCACTTCATCTGCAGCAATGAATACAGAAAAGTATATTTAGGCCAGCCATACTCTACTAGATGCTCTCCCAAAAACCCTTAGGTACATGCGGACAGCTGCTGTGGCTTATAAACCAAAAGAACAAGGTCAAAACATCTGGGCTACTGGGAAATATGACAACTAAGAGATGCTCTGCTGCATCAATGGTATTGCAGGAGCAATGCCAGTTTGTGCAAGCTGTTACCTCTGCATTAAGCTTTGGCTCCTTATAATGCTCCAGAAAATACTCAGGTTTCAGTTGTGATGACTGAATTATCTGAGACAGAGAACTGATCCAAATGGGGGAAAATGCAAAAAGGAAAGCTGGGGTTGCAGCTGACGCTCCAATAATCAAGAGGTTTAAAGAATCAGTCACAGACCATGGCTAACAGGTAGCTCCTTTCTGAAAACAGAAGGGTCTTGTGCAGCATAGCAAAAGACAAAATATAGCATGAAAGAAATATTGAAGTTACAAGATGTTCACTGAGCTCATCTCCATTTGGGTCAAAACTGAGTTGAGCTAGACAATAAGAAAACATTACAAACACTACATATTGCCAGGAATAACTGTTGATTATTGCTATTCTTTTATGTAGGATACCCATCTGCTAAAGAGGCATTTCAGAGTAACATGCCATCTCAGACTGACCTGAAATCACACCAAAAGCCAGAAAGCAGCAACTGCTGCAGGGTGGAACTAAAGTGTGTCAGCACAGCAACACAAAGTATTAGAAAACACCCCTAAAACTGCCCTAGCACATACTGAAATGTATGAAGAAAGCTGTGGGGGGAGCCCTAGGCTGAGCTAGCAGTGCAGGGTCAAGGGCAGGAGTGCAAAGCCCTGGTAGAGCCATGTGGCAACAAAATTAAAATAGAAACGATGACTTATTTCAGGATCACTGTACTCAATTGTGCATATATTCTTCAGTCTTCAATACCACACTTTAAAAATGAACTCACATGCTTTAAGGTTATTATAATTTACTCCTTAGACCATGAGCAAACAGCAGAATGGGCTTACACTTTTTGATAAAAATTCAGTTTGTCTGACTTGTAGCAATTTATCAGGCAAAGGAAACAGATACCAAGGTTAAGAAGGGGTTTGTAGGAAAGAGGGATGACACTAATCCATCTGTTGCCTTTCCAGTTGACTCTTCATTATGAAAAGTGATATTTAGGAAAGCTAAGTAAAGCAGACAAATTAGTAACATTCTTTCTAGTCTTGTGCACCTGCTAGTGCTAGTTGACAAACAAAGTATGAAAGAGACCCAGGCTTCACAAAAGAAAGACTTGGCCCTATTTTTCTAAAGATTATTTTTAAGTGTTTGCAAGCATTTTTGTATATATTCCTATTATTTTTTTCCTGACAATTTCCCTAATGGGGACATAATAGAGACACAGCTACAGGAAGCTTCTTTTTCATGTGTAGATTAAGGATTTATTCATTTAGAGATGCATTTGGTTAACACCACTAACACTGGGAACCCATGTTTCTAAGAAATAATGTATTTTATGTGGAAACTCACCAAGTATCTTTGTTATTCCTTCCTCAGTAAAATACTGGGTGAACCCTGGTGAAACAAAGAAAAAGACACAAAACTAGTTGGAAACACTAGAAAAAACATCACTAAATTTATCTTAATTATATCTATCACACGTTTCATGCTGTTTTCATGTGTGGCAAGTACAAATAAAATGAACAAAGAAAAATTTTTCTTATGAACATATTTATAAGTAGTTAATTTCTAGTCAAGAAACTCCTTGGATGGGGCTAGGCATAGAGAACAGGGGTTGCTGGAGAATTCAGATTTCTGCGCATCTGTGCTCCTGGTCTAGATATCCACTAGTTTGTTACATGGAAAGACACTCACCAGTAGTTTCTGTAACTGTGCCCTCCAGGTAAGAAGCTGTTGTACCTGAGGACAGTAATTATGAGAATTAAATATCTCCTGTACACTTGGAGGATATGAAAGTTTTAATCTCCAAAGCAAACAACACCTATCTGAGTAACCCAGCACTCTCCAGTCTTGAAAGACCTTCAGCTGTGGGTCCCTAAGAGTTATTTCGATCTCTAGAGCTCACAGGCTTCATACAGTGATGAGACCATGTGAATTTTCATCACTGCTTCCCGACAGCATCTTGGGTCTTTGCACTGGACTTGTGTTATCATAGAATGGTTTGGGCAGGAAGGGACCTTCAAAGGTCATCTAGTCCAACCCCCTTGCAATGAGCAGGCGCATCTTCAACTAGAGCAGGTCGCCCAGAACCACATCCAGCCTGGCACATGCACTAGGAAAAGCTCCTGTGCAGCTTTTATTTTAGAAAGAGAACAGGAGTTCAGCCATTGCAAGATCTACCTCAAATGAGGGGGAGAGGGAGCACAGCATGCAACCATCACCTGCAAGCAAACCCATGAAGATGGGGATGCCAGTGAAGGGCCCCTAGCAAAAACATGGCCTAAAGGCACGTTTTAGAGATGTATTTGTTTAATATCACTAACACTGGTATCATTTAAAGGTATTAGCATGCTTCCATGGGATACCATGTTGCTAGGAAATAATGTCATTTAGGTAGAAACTCATCAAGCACCTTAATTATATCTTCCTCAGTAAAAACCTGGGTGAAATACAAGTTTCACACAGACCCGGATACAGTTGTCTGGGGAAAGCTGCTCTACCCAAACCAACCCACCCATGCTGGATGTCCTGGGCACCCTGCCTCGCTGCCAGCACACACACACAGAGGAGGCACCCACCCAAATGGGTGGTCCCCACCTCAGCCCACCCCGGTCCCCGGTTACCTGGTGCCGCCGTGGGGAAGGCCAGCACTGGGGCCAACCAGGCCAGGAGGAGCAGCACTGCCCTCGCCATGGCGCTGCGGGAGCCCGGTGGGGGAGCTCGGCGCCGCCGCTACTTGAGGAGCAGCAGGGTGGGAAGGAGGGGGGCGGCAGAGGGTATGCACGCCCCGGGCCATCCTAAAACGCATTCCTGCATTTCACAGGCAGCTGAAATTCCCCTCTTCGGCTGCTCGCTGGTTGCAGAAGCTTAGCCCGGGGACAGCGATTCACCCCCAGCTGAAACCGCCTTACCCGGCTGGTGGTGCTGGAGGGGCCCGCTCCCGGCTTAGCCTCGGCTTTGGTATTTCTAGTTTCCGCGGCCAGGCCCGCGGATGCCTAAAAGCACGGATAAGGTTGTTTTGGGGGGTGTTTTTGCATGCTGTAAACTCATCTAACAGAATTTAATACGCTGCCTTATAACCCCAGTTTGGGAGGGTGTGTGGGGTTTTCTGGATGGGTCTTGACTTTTAATAATTCTTTTGCATGTTACTATATTGGCCTGAAATAAGACTGGCTTATTTATTATTTCCTAGAGTAAAAAAAAAAAAATAAAAAATGGCAATTTGCCGTAATTACACCACAATTCCAGTTTTCCTCCCCATTTCTTGTAAAGAGCCTGTCCAGATCACCCTGATGTGAGCCTGCTGCCTTTATGAGCAGCCCCATCGAATCCCAGGGTATTGCTCTTAGATATTCTACGACTGCCTTCTCAAACTGTGAACATCTCAGGCGTCACCTGCTGTAGTGTGACTAGACCCCCTACTAGACAGCCAGGAACAGGTGAGCACCTTCAGAGAGCTACCTTCTAATACCCCTCATCAGGATGGAGTTGTCTTTCCACCTTGAGGAAAGCAACTGCCAGAATTCAAATGACTTACCTTAATTAACAATATGAGACACTAGAGGTGATTGAAATCTCTTAATTAAAGCTACATATTCTTCAGAGTACTCTTTTTCCTGGTCTAGACAGGGTGAGGTGATAGCTATGTGGTCATTAATACCAGAGCTGGGTCCTGGCGGGTTAAGGAGCAGTACAAGGTCTGATTTCTGATGAATCAATGTGGGACAGCAATTAAGCCAGTGATTTTTTACAGCTGTGGAAGGTCAGATAATGACTGATCTGGCATCAAGACTAGCTGTACAAAGTTGAGCCTTCAATATTTGTAAGAGGTTTCAAACAAGCACAAAGTAAGGATATTTTGACATGACATTAGAAGATCTCAGGGCAGATTTACTGTGATGCCAAAGCCTGGTCTCAATTTCTTTGCTTACCAGAAAGTGTCTCCTCTTCCTGTTCAGTACTCTTGTACTCTTCATAATACAAGGCCTATCTGCTCAACTCTTAGGAAAAGAAACAACTCTCCCCCCCCCAACCCCAGGTGCTGGATTAACCATGCAGAAATTCTGAAGCATTTTAATGGAAATCCCAGATAAGGAGGCACTAGTAAACAACAGTATCTGCAGAAGAATATGGTTTCAAACTGGAATCTGATAGACCCTGTACAAACTCTGTTATGGAATACCACAGAGTGCTTATCACAGCCTGTGTAAGAGGGGCATGGGCTTCAGCCAGTGTGCATGCAAAGAATTAAAAGGTGACCAGTCTAGTGTTTCTACGTAAAACTGAGCTCTCATGGTCTCCTTGGTGCCCAGCTTTTCTGCTAGATAACTGATGCAGTCCCAGAGAGGAAGCAGAGAAAAAAAAGGAATTTCCTCTAGGGGAAAAGAAGATGAAATTACAAAGGGAGAATTAAACACAGTGGAAATGCATTGTTTATTAATCCCCAGTGTCCTTCCTCACTGAAACATCACTTTCTCAGGTACCTTGATCTTGCTTGTCACTTAACTATCACCTTGTTGTGCTTTGTTCCAAGTCACTTAGCATCCCTGTTCTCCTGTGGTTCTGACAGGTCACTGATTACTTTGTATTATCCGCACTTGCACTTTCTTCTGTTGCCCATCTAATATTCCTATCTGCTTGCTTTGCGAGCTGTGTCTTCAATCTGAAGAGGGGAAGGCTAGGGTAAGTCTGAAAGAAAGTAGTAAGATCTGTAAAACAGATGTGCCACAAACCAGCTTTCCCACAAAACGTAAATGAAGGGGATTCTGTTACTCTTGCTGGTGCTGCAGGTTCCGTCAGGTGATTGGTACATCGTGTATGGATTCCTCAGCTATTCCGAACTTTTATGATGCAGATTAGGGATGCAATATAAGCTGTGCTCACAGGCTTGCCTTTGCCAGTTTGCTGTACTGGAAAACACCAATTACATTTCTGGTGTTTTTGCATTTCTGGGTTTGACAGAGGAAGTGTCTTATTTTAGCATTCACAGCAACCTCATGTTGCTGTAGGTTGGGCTTGCTCTTTGTTACCCCCTTCTTAAACACAACACATTTCATACAGTAGTGCAAGATGTTTATTTTTCTTGGTGCTGCGTGACTATCTCAACCCTAGATACCACTGAGATTTAAAATAAGAAACAAGGGAAGATGGAGAGACTTTTGCATGAGTCTTCACTATCAGGCGAGGGGTCTATGAAATACCCTGGCACCACAGGACAAATCTCATCATGCCTTTGCTGAAAAGGGAAATTGTAACCCAGGAGAGGACATGCAGACAGACCTGCTCTAACATCAGGGCTGAGATCTATACATTATTGAGGATGCATGTCTGCCATCCTACCTCAACTGCACTTGGTACCATCTCAGGTTGGGTGTTATGGTGTTTCACAATTTCAGTTTTAGGGGCTGTGTTTTGTTATTTCCTGTTTATACACTGGCTTTCTGTGCAAGCACAATTGAATGAGTATGGGGACCTGATCCTCTGGGAAAAAAGAAAAACAAAACCTTGGAGTTACTTGAGGTCTGCATAAAAACTGTGGAGCAGTTTGACCATTGTTGTGAGGAAAGAGCTAAGAGTCCATAATAAAAGCAAACGCTGAAATCAGCTTAGAAATATGTTGGCTTTTTTTTAACCGAATGTACATAAGGATATGACTTCAAGAACATGTTGTAAAAGGCAAATTTTTTAAATATGTGGTTTTCACTGAATTGTCGAAATTTTTTCTTAAATTTCCAAGTATCTTCAAATTGTCTCCTCTCTGTACAGCTGGGACTAAGAAAACTAATCACTGTTGCACCTAAACACAGAAGGAGGTCTGCAGGCAGGTGAGGACTAATCCAGCTTCTACTGCAACCCATGTAACTCTCAAGGCTCCATGAGTTACTTCTGCTGCTGAATCAAGCTTTCAAACTTGGTAATGTTTGAGCCTGCAGTTAAAGACAGCACAGCCAGCCAGGGACAACAGCTTTGCAGGAACCCAGCCCTGAAGGCAATGGGAGGCTAAAGAAGTGCCTAACACTGAAGATACATAAGGTTTCAGGGAGCTCAGGATATGGAAGCAAGGCAGAAACCAGTTGTTCTTAACTGCACTGATCTTGAGGAATTTGGGAGCTGGATGGACTATCTCTTGATGTAGATTAAAAGATGTTCTAGGCTCACAGATAGGGAAAAATAATCCTGCAAGTTAGATACATAAGGCTCTGAAATGGACTTTGAGGGCAAATGGATCAAGAAAATTGAGTTTCAGCCTTTTGCCATGAGTCATGTTCAGAAGCACAGGAAGTTCAGGAATCCCTCTGAAATTTACTAATGAACAAATTGTTTCATTGTTACATTTTAATAATAACTTCCTCTTTTTTTTTTTTTGTGTGTGTGTGATTTTTATCCCAGCAGGTGAAGAAGGCAAAAATGATATGCAATCTCTGAACAAGAGGCAGCTTCAACACTGTTTTAGTCTCTGCACAACTTGTAGCGTGCCTTGTGTTTGTTATATCATCTAGCAGTGGAGTTTATTTTGGAGAAAGATCAATAGCATGGAAAATCTTAAAATATTTTAATTATTGTACATTATCTCTCAGTGGACCCATCCAGTTTGTCTCAGGTGGAAGTAGATTCCTACTCTGATAGTCCTTCCACACTACAGAAAAGTTCCAGGCTTCTTCAGTTAGTGCATGGAAACTTCAGCTGCTTCCCCTGCAAAACCAGATACAGCTCCAAGAACAGGGCTGACTGTTATTTTCATTAGTTGTCATGAACTAACACAAGTCCTGCTGTTCAAACTTCTCCTCTCAGTGACATGTCACATCATCATCCCGATCTGAGCACAAGGGCAACTGTCATTCTGTAAACCATCCTCGAGATGAGACACAAAAAATGGTAGTCTCCAGCTCACCCTATTCCAGCTTTGCAGAATCTGTAAGGTGAGCACAGACAAAAGCTGTTGATGATTAATTACTCTAGACTGTCACTCTGACACACCAAGGAAAGCTATCAAATAGATCTGTTATTACATGATCATGCTCCATGAACATTTTCACTCTAAGAAATGGTGAAAAAAATCATCACAGGCAAGAGAATTTGAACAAATTCAAGAACACTCTTTTATTAATGCTTTATGTGCTTCTGTTCATCAGTGGAAACGCTTTTCATGTTGTGGCTTGAATTTTCCTTTTATATAAATGAAATGTTGGGAAAATGGCTGTTTACTTCCACTGTGGTACAGTTCTGTAATACACTACAGAGGGAGAGGAAAAAGACAAAATTATTGAAAAATGTTATTGCACAGTGAAGTTTAGGTATATATTTCAGATGTAACCTAGATAAATAGATTAGGTGCAGAACTGTAATATGGATTATATTTAATATCATAAATATTTAGGAGATAAGTTGTCCCACTGAATCAAGTTGAAGGATAAAGAGGCAAAGCGTTGGTACTAGCAGTGATCTTTAGCTTGACTCCTCATATCCAGAACTACAGGATGGGCTGACACCAAAGCATCAGCTATTAAAAGTAACAGTACATGGGATGTTGTTCTCTGTGTGGCCATATCATTGAGTAGTAGGATGAGGTCAGATGGATCCAACTGCCAACTGAAGTTGGACCTAGATCTAAGCTGACTTTCATTTTACCAAAGAAATCTCCACTTGGAGACAATTAAAAAATTTTGTCTTCATATGATGGACAACTGCACTGCCTGCAGTGGCAATTCAGCATAAATGCATTACCCATCTAAAGCACCTGTATTTAATATAAGAAACATATATCAAGGGTAAAAACTTTTCTTCAAGAAAAGTAGGATACCAAGAAGAGAATTCAAATACTGTTCTCTAATACACTCCAGTTTTCTTCAGACATGCTGGATGCACCTGCAAAGAACAAAAGCAGAGCTGAACTCAGTAACTACTCAGTGATTAAACATGTGATTATTTTAATAAGGGGTAATGCCAATGTATAGAGTTCTTCTAGGTTGTGCTGGCTAGAAACTTTCTAATGGAATATTTTTCTGTATTTAAGTTCTGATTGATCAGAAAATCCCTCCCAATACTTGCATCAAAGCATTACTAAGTCATAAAGAATGAAATTCATATCCTGTCTTAGTTTCAGGAAAAGAGTTTCAAATTTTCATTTCAAAATGTATTTTCTTAGTTCCAGAAACATCTAAAGCACTACAGATCTTGTGTTGCTTGTGGTGCACTTTCAGGCAGAGCTCCCTTTAGTATGCAGAGGCCTGGACTCTCTTGGGTGGTCTTAGAGGATCCCTTGTGGTCTTGCCTTTCTGTATTCCAGTAGGGAAATAAAATACAAAATATAGAAACCAGTTAAAATAAAACCACATCTTAATTTGTAGTGAAAATAAATATTTTGAGGAACACCATTTTTGCCCCAAATGCTTTATAACATAAAATTTGATCATTCAGTACTTTATTCTCCTTGAAGCAAAACTGATGACTGTAATAATGGACTTTTCCCCAAAGCACAATTTCTCTTTCCTGCATAGCTCTTACCTGATGTCCTCACAAAATCTCTGGGGTAGGGTATGTATGGCTGAGGAGTGGTTGACTATGGGAACCACCCCTTCTTCACCAAATTCCAGCTATCCTAATAAAAAAAGAGTTGAACAGAGGATATATTTGACCTCCCTGTCTAACTTTAGGTCAATAACTAAAGAAAAGCTATAGGAAAGTAACAAGAAGAAGCAAATTCACTTACCATGTGATTGCCCAATGTGCGCCCGCCCAGCTGACCATGCATAAACTAGATTCCACTTCTCCTCCCCTAAGGTCCCCATGTGGTTTTCCAGATTCCAAGATACCAGAATCACCATGAGAAACATTTATGCATAAGTGCACACAACATACAAAATGAGGTGATATTTCTTCCCCATAACATTGTTCTCTTCTTCGATGCTCTGTTCAGCTCCTAATTCATTTGGGATTACGGAATGGAATATAGTGAAATTGTGTGATGCTCTGGTTTACTTCATCACCCTCTAGCACATCCCTAGGAGCCAGGGGCATGTGTTGGTTTTCTGCACCTTTGTGTCAAAGCTGTATTTGGGAAAATCAGAACTAAAAGCACTAGGAGACCTTCTGCCTTCCCCCAGTCCCTGAAGAGTACAGTAACATATAAGACAGTGCATACTTTATTTGCAGAGGAGGATCATCTTGAACTTGCACCCCCAGACACAGGACTAGCATACTGCAATTAGAAAAAAGAAAAAAACCAAACCCAGATGTATTGTTGAAGAACATATATATCCATAGAGCTGGTCCCCAGCTTGTCCTCTGTGAAAATAAAGGAAGCTTGTCTGAATGGACCAGAACTGTAATACTCTGATGATACAGCTCTGAAAATATCCTTGGAGTTCAGGGCTAGTCCAGACCAGTCCAGAGGTAGTTTTCTGTTCAGTACAGAGAGAGGGTGGCTTAGATTCAAGAAGCAATGTGAGATACATTTGAGACTTCTGCAATATTTTAATACTACCAACTCATTCAGAGAGAAAACCTAGGTTTGATGAGTAAGGCATCTAGGGCTGCCTGATTCTTATCCATCATTATCCATCATTGAACATCTTGTACAGCCTGGTCATGCGGTGTTGCAGTCAATGTATTTGCTGCTTCAGGAATGCAGACAAGCCAATTCTTAGCTTGAAGCAAGAAAGGGTTCTAGGTGAAATCTCTTCTCTGAAATACCAATGAACTTCAAAATGTACTAAGGTTACCTTGTGTTTGTATCACCACCTTTTCCAATGTTACTGCTGTCTTGAATGAAGCCCCCATGGCAGACAAGAGAGTAGAGAGGAAGAGATCTGAATGTGTTTGAAGAAAGCTCTCCTCCCCAGTGAACTTTACTGTAGCAAAAAGAAAAGACATTTAAGAGTGAACTATTCAAGTCTCCTACCTATAAGGAAGATTGCCTGTATGGGCTGGAGAGTCCAGCTGTCCAGGTAAGTGGTTAGCTGATTTATTTCAAAGACAGCAGGCTATGATATATTCTGTCATTTAGGAGGAGCTGTGTGAGTTTTACCATTCCAAGACACTGGAAGTCCAGGAAGTGATGGAGTCTTTGGCTTATTTATGAAGAGCAAAACATCTTGAGCATGTGCACACCAAACATTCAGTTGCAGGCAAGCAAGCCCTATGAAAGGTACAAAATGAAGCAGTACAGCTCATGAAGTTTCTCCATGTTCACAGCACAGGTCCTAACCAGATCATCAGTCTCCCAGGCATTTCTGCTGGAGGACCTGCTAGGACGTGCCATGGCTCCCTTGCTGCCCAAGCACAGTTAGTTGTCTCATATCTTTCATGTGCATGGAAGCAGGACACAACTGGGATCAGATCTCCACTCTGAGGTTCTCCTGCCTGTAAGGATGGCTTTGCTCTAGGATGATTTTCTGCATAGGCAGGTAGAGAGCTTTTTCTAGCCAAGTTCTCACTTGGTGACTTGATGCCACCTATTAGCCACAGCAACATTTCTGTTGCTTTCCACATAAGTAGACTCTGTTACAATTTCTCTCAGGAATTTATGCAGTGGTGAGAATTGCTAAGCAGAGCCTGAATATTGAGTGTTCTGCTAGCTCAGAATTTGGCTGGCTAGGAAAGAAGGTGTACAGGGTTGAAAAGATGAATGATAGTACCTTCTTCTTCAGGCGAGCTCCTGTCCCTCCTATTCCCACACTGCAGCCTTTAAAAAGAGTATGCTGAATTTCCAAAGAAAATGGTTTGAAGCTACCCCTAGTTTAGGATTTTAGTTGTTCTTTTTACATTTTTATATTTGCCTTCATCGAGGTCCTGAAATGTTTCCCTTAGGCTGTACAATTTAATCAAGGTTGTCCTTTTTTTGTGTCTTGTTTGCATTCTTTTCATTATCTCCTTCAGTCTTTATGCATGCATTACTGTGTCCACAAACAAAAGGGATGGTGCTTATCAGCCAGGTCTGAAAGAATGGCTGAATGGCCAGGAAAAAAGAGGCCAAGCCAGGATAGCAGGAATGAGTGTTACTCATAGCTCCGGGATGTGTCTGAAGCCAGAGGGATAAAAAAATGCAATATAAGGAATTGTGGAAGCTCCAGGGAAAAGGAGAGAGGAAACAAAGAAGAGAGACAACTCCCTAGTGTCAGATTTACCATATAGTCACATATATCACATACAGATTTATCATATAGTCACATATGATTTTTTAGATACCATGTGTTATATGTGTGATGTCATATATATTACCAATGGCCACACAACCTGGTTTAAACAACTCAGTAACAGATAGGGCATTTTCCTCTCAGGCAGTGTTTAAGAAGGAGTTTGACTTTATGTTTAGGAGTAGGAGGGTGTGAACATGAAACAGTTCTGAGGAGAGAGTCATTTGGTTTGCCCATATCCCTAATATTGCTAGGATGAGAAACCACCACACGCTGCCCCTGAGAGCAACCAGGCTGATGAAGCAGAGAGCTGATCAGCTGGTGTGGCTGCACTGGCCAAAAAGTAACTGAAGCCCAAAGGGATCTACAAGAACCCACTGCAAACCTGCCCATGTGTAGCTTTCTATCTGCCAAGAGCCATCAGCTGGGAAATACTTCCTGTTACAGCATTGCTAGTTAGGTTATAAACATCGACAAACCCACCCAGATTCAGAGAACACAATTGTATTCTGTGCCTATGGATCATGAAGCTCAGATTTAAGTTTGTTAAACTAGCCTTAAATGCTATAGTGGATTGCCAAAACCACAATAGGTTTTGGCTGGTGTCCCAGATTCTCAGTAACCAGCAAAAATACCCAGTCACTTCAGGTTTAGTTAAAACTCATTTTAATAAGAGTACTTTCCCCCTTCAGAGTCACTGGGCAGTATATGCATGCTTCTTACCCAGTTGTCTGCACAACTCAAGTGGTTGCCTTTGAGATGCTAGGATGTGCCACTGAAATTCCTGTAGATCTGCCTGTGTAGGGGTTATCTGGGAGACTGATGTGAGATATCTATCTTAACATTCTTCCAGCCAAACCAGGTCAATTTAAGTGAATGACAAAAACACACAGGTCCATTTCAGATAAAAATGTTACCAACTACCTCTTCTTTTCTTGTCTTTGTTTTTTAAACACTACTTTTTCCATGGTATTTGAAGACCTGGATTTATCCCGGAGCATCTGGCAAACAAAAGGATGATCTGAAGAAAAACAACCATGTACTTCTACTACTCATATGGTGCTCTGCTCCATGGGGCAGGGATTCTGTCTTTAGTACTTACCAGGACAGCATCCTGCATTATGACAACAGCTCAAAGGTGTTACAGCCATACAAATACTGAATGTTGTATTTCTTCTAGTCTAACATAAGAACAACCACCAACATATTAAGTGCTTTACTAAATCTCTTTATTGATTTCTGGTGCATATAAAAAATAATAAAAAATAGTAATTACAGACAAATGCATCTCAACCCTAAGGTGGCTCAGTTCCAGTGCAGGACTGATCTAACTGAAGATACAGGATTTGGAAAAAAAAAAAACAAAACAAAACAAATACAGAATTAATTACTGCCCGAAGACAGAAACAACATATTGTATTTCTGTGAGAAGCTCTTCTGAACAAGTAGAACAAAATAATTTTGTTCAAGCCGGTGGGGGGATGAGAATGAGACTTCTCTACTAAACGAATACAGTTTCTTGCTCTTTCAACACCCCTTTCATGCAAATCCCACTAAAAGCTGTTGGGAGAAGAAAAATCACATCCAAACCTAGGCTTTGTAAAAAAGTTCAGTGCAATCTTTCACATTCCCTGTTTTATCTATGAATTTTTGCACTTGCACATACCTAATCTAAAAGCTTATTTATATTGCAGATTGCTGCAAAATCAAGTCAGGTGTGAAATAAAAGTGATGTCTCAAACTGGTCCGCAGGGTCAGTTGTGTTGTCTAGACAAGATCCAAATTCAGCTTTCAAAGCAGCAGCTTGAGCTCATTCCTTGGTGCATGCACCATTATAATTGGATGGTTGCTCATGTTACAGGATTAAGCAAATTCCAAATAATAATATATGTTTTGTCCATATATGGAGAGATTAGAGGTTTAATGGAGACCCTGAAAGACGGAACTGAAGAGTGATCTGACTGATGTCATGTCTTCTTTCATAAAGGTCTCTTCAGAGAAAATAATGTAAAAATAAACAAGCATTATGTCTTGTTTTGTTGAGGAAACAGAGCCTTCCTCTGCCGAGTTATCTGTAAGTAAGAGAAACAAAAGCCAACAGACGTAGAGTATCTCACTGAAGTTCAATCTGCTGTGAGTGTCCTGCCAGTGAAGAGAGGGCACTCATTTGCCATGAGGACCATGGTAAGACATGCCATGCCTTGGGATGGAGGCATGATCATGCAGACATACGACTTGTGAGATGCTCAGTGACAGGGGCACTGGTCCTGGCATTGGATGGGGCATGGTGTCTTCAGCACGGTCAGTGATGGCTTCCAGAGAGAGTGGCCTGGAGGATTAATTAAACATGCTTTGTATCTCTACAGGAAGCACTAGGTGTGGATGGGAAGGTTTTCTCTGAAGGGCTGTTCACTAACATACCTAATCCAAATCAGACAACTGTTCTCTTGGTTTCCTTCAAATCCCAGACTGAACAACACAGGTGGCTTGTCTCCCCTCCCTTCACCAGGTTACTGTCAATCCTGGTTGTCAACCCTAGTGGTTATGGAAATCACCTCCAGCTGCACCCAGCCCTGTGCTTGTTTCTTGTCATGGCAGACCTGAGGCATTATTTCACTCCACAGTTGCAAGACACCTATGATTAAGTGATTAAATTAAAATCAGCAGAAACAATACCTAGAGTTCTGCTGAAGCTGCTCCATTAATTGCAGCATACATCAGCAGCTAGATGTTATCTAGTGTCACTGTGAATGGCTGGCTGGTTGAATTTGTGATGGTGACCTTAGCATTTGGCTTGGGACGCTTCCTTGCATCTTCTCTCATAGATGCAACTGTATTGTATGAAAACATAAATATAAAAATGGCTTACTCTGTGCATCAGGAGGATGGCAACATCTGTCTCAGAGGTTGTGACATTTCACTGCCAAGAGGATGACAGTGATGAGCAGAATCACTGCAGTGAAGTATAGGGCGACAGCAATGTAACACCAGTGTGAGTTCTCCAAACAGGTCACTGCCAAAGGAATAAGGGAGAGGGGTCTCACCACAGGCAGAAGCAAGTCAGCTGTTGTTCCGAGCTATGGCAGTATGCAAAATCATTGTAGCAGGAATGTGTTGCACTGCATGCTATAGATCTATCACCTGTTTGAAGAGCAAGTTCATGAGGATATTCTCAGTGTGCTGCAAATGCAGCTGAAAACTTTTTGAAGTTTTTTCAGCTAAATGTACCTGTAGAAGCTAAATCTTGCTTTGGAAATTCTTTTCTTAACCAAAAACCAGATGCCTGAAAACTGGAAAGCAGTGGGTCCCAGCATTTTAGATATTAAGTAAAAAAAAAAAAAAAAAAAAATCCCGTCACTTTATATATTTATATATGTATATAGGTTTACATGTATATAAACGTGTATATATGTATGTTTATATATAAAATCACATTTTCAGGGTCTGAAGAACCCTCTTCCGGGCCAGTCCTGATTTTTTCATACTTGTTGAGAAGATGCTTAGAAATGTGAGCTCTCACCTTCTGTTGCAGTGGACAGCTTTGCCAACACTGCTGTATGAACACTTTGCCATTCAGTTTGCCTGCAAGCCCTGCACAGCCAGTGCTTCTCGCTCTGGAATATACCCTGCCTTTCCCTTGGAGAGTAGCTTGCAAGGGTCATGCTACTATGGGCTATTTTTCTGAGGTTACACAACTGAAGACCCCCAAGGAAATCCTGAAGTTCACACGCAGGCTTTAACAAAAGGTTTTATGGGTAATTTGAAATTCTAGAGACTCTTTCCCCAGATGATTACCCTTTTTAAGCATAACAAAGCAGTACATGTTTATTTAGTCAAATTCCTGCCTCCATCATTTTCTGCTCCAACTGTAATCCTGCCCAGGACCATTGTGTTCTTTTGATCCCCATTCCTTAACACTTTCTAGGCTGATCCATATGGTAAAAATCCCCAACAATCTAGAATTAGATCGAACACCTGACTTCTATGATTTTAAAGGTATTTCAGTGAAGAATGGGAAGGGACAAGGCTCACCGATCGCATTTATCCATATACATATCATATGGCTTGTAAAATTCCTTGAACAAAATTCTGATCACCTGGACATATAGGCAGTGTAGGCAGAATTAAAGAAAGGAAGGAAGGAAGGGAGAACTGGGATATAAAAAGGCAGCCAACAAACAGGTGGGCTGATAGTGATATATCAAAAACAGCATTACAGACAACACTTTTCATGCTGCAGTCCAGTCCTGGTTTCACTGGCATAAAACCAGAGGGCATTTAAATGAAAGCAAGAAACTGGTTTTGCCTTTGTAACAGCAGGACTGAGATCTCCACTTGGCCCACTCTCTCATCTGCCTGACTGCTACTTTTAATCAGAAAGACGATCGGAAGCTTTCAGTTTCTTTTTCCTTGTGGTAAGGCCAAATTAAGCCACAAATGGAAACATTTGTTCTCACTAGTGTTTTCTGCTAACATTTAATCTATAAATATCTTAATTGTTCCTATGAATTGCACAGATTTTCTTTCCTTTTCTTCTTTTTTTTCATGAGTTAAAACTCATACCCAATATATTCTTTCACTTTGAAGAATCAGATTTACTTTCAGGATTGGTTACACAGTTTGAGAAAACAGTTTAAGGCATCTTAAGACTTTTACTTAAGAAAAGGTAGGTGCAATTTATCTTGTCAAATAACTTTTCAAAACCTAATTTTTGCTTTCTAGCTATCACTTTCCGAAAGTAACTAATTTTCTGTGCTTTAAATACTCTTTCTGACCCTTTCATTCACCCTAATGTATTTGGAAATGAAAAACAATAGACAGAAATTGTTGCTAAAAAGAGCAGAAGAGTTTGCAAGTGCCTTTACTGCAAAATGCATTTTAACCACATGTTCTGAGCATCCCTCAAGAATGGGAAGCAGGGAAAAATGGATCAAAATGACCTGCAGCAAAGACAGCAGGTGATACTGTCCCATACCTGGAAAAGTGTGCTGCTGGCCGGGTGGAGAGTTGCTATGTTTTATGTGGGTCTAACTCACTAGAGGTATGTAATGGCAGTTTTTCCTGCTACCAGGTCCTGGACCTCCAGTGGACTACACTGCCTGCATGATGCATGTTCCTTTTCTTCTGGGATCCTTCTAGGATGAGCTATCTGGTCCCTTCTTAGAAGAAAGCAAGTCATATTGCCGAGAACCGTTCCTTTCCCACAGTTTTTACTCCTAGATTTTACTCCCTCTTTTACACCCAGAACTGATGTCCAGCAACAGCCCCAGTGGACGTTCCCATGATCTACATGAGACCCCTTATTATGCTCCCAGCAACATATTGCAATGTTGTCTGTGCTGTGCTTTTAAAAAACCCACACACTTTGGTGAGGTACAACACAGCCTTTTAAATACAGGCATTTCTGAAACAGAATGCATGGACAGACAGGTCTCACGGAGCCCAAAGGAGGTAAAGTGGCCAGGGGCTGTTTTGGTCCAGCATGGCTTGCATTGAGGCCTGTGGAGGGAAATCTGTCTGCACGAACAGGCCCTGGGGCCACTCTTTGCTCCCAGATGCTGTCTGTATGAGTAGCACAGAAATAAGCCCAAGGTTCACTTGACTTGAGTCCCAGAGGAAAGGGACACCAACCCTGTGGATCCTCATGGCCTTAGCTGGGGCTGAGGCACAGAAAGTTCAGCCTAATGAAAACCTGGGGGGCTGCGACTCCACTTGCTGACACTGAACACACTGTCACCAGTAGCCTTCAGGCACTTATTGGGAAAACCAGCAGCTGGAAAAGGTTTTGAAGGTCTTTTAATTTGCTTAGATCACACCAGCATCTCTTTGGGCACCTAGCCCTGAGAAACTCCTCCACTAGATGTAATTATAATGGCATACAAAAAGCATAAAGCATACTGAGAAAATGTGAAGTGTCCTGCAGTACTGCAGTACCTGCATGTGTAGTCTTGGGTGTGCTGTCAGGTCTGTGCCATTTCACATTCACCTCCGCGTATGTGGTTGGATCACCTGTAAAGACAAAAAGTGCCACAATAGATAACCTGCCCAAAGTCAGCCTTTGCCATTCTCATTGCATCCAGTACCCTACGGCATCAGTCCTTCTCTGAGACAGTGGGAAGACCAAGCATACACAAGAGAGGTTGTGGTTTTTTGGTTTGTTTTTTTCTTTTCTAGGTAATATTTGTGTGTCATTGAATGAATGTGACAAAAAGAAGTTAATGCAAATAAGTGGAAAACATGGAAAAGTTTATGCAAATAAGTGTCCTGCTGTGCAGTTTTCCAAATAAATAACAAAAGTTATTGTTAAATTTTAGAAAATTAAAAACCCCTTTAAGTGACTGTAGGTTATCACACACTAAGCTATTATTAGTTCAGTTTCTTTCTTAGTATTCCATATCTTAGACATGCATGTATACGTTCAGTCAATCTGTAAACAGAAGTCAATCAATGGCAACTTTTTTGGCTAAATTAGTTTTTTCTGTTTACTTCTCAATAAACTTTTTCTTCCAAGTGAATTCAGATCTTGCATATGGGCATGAAGCACACCAGTTTTTTACTGTGTCTTGTTTTATAAAAAGGAGCACAATTCCCATTGGAGCAAAATTATACATGTGGGTAGAGCAGAGACAAGCTGCTTTTCAATCACTTATGAATTAAATAGAATTTTTAACAATTCACAGTAAACCACCAAATGTAAAACATTATGCAAAATATAAACATACTGTTTCCATTTCATCCACAGATTTTTTGTTCCTCAAGTTCATTCTTCCATGTATTTAAATGAGGTTTTAATTAATCATTGGTAAGCACTACTGCAGACAGAGCACAGATTTTCAGTACACACCATGAATTCAGCTTTCTCCTCAAAAAGAGGGGGGCTTGTTTGTAGTCGATTTTCCGCCAGAACTTCCTCCCCCCCCCACAGTCGTCGTGTTCCCCCCCCCCCCCCCCCCCCCCCCCCCGGCTCCCATTGCTACTCACAGAGTCACAGAACACAGAAACTTGTCCAGAGAAGACTTAACAATAGACTTATCTGAATCTTTATTGCTTTGCTTAATTCATGACCATTCTCATTTGTCAGCAGAGGAGGTCCTCTCCTCTGTCAGTGCCCATTGTCGTGGTTTAAACCCAGTCAGGTAACTCATTCACTCACTCCCCGCCCCTACTCCCGGAGGGATGGAGAGGAGAATCGAAAAGAATGCAACTCCCACAGGCTGAGATAAGAACAGTTTAGTAACTAAGGTATAACAGAGATCACTACTGCTGCTACCAACAACAACAATGATAAAGGAAATAACAAGGGAAGAGAATACATCACCTCACCACCAGCCAACCGATAACTCGCCCCCCCCAGCCCGACCAAGCACCGACCGATACCTCCTCCAACCCTGCAGTCCCCCAGCCCTTCCGGCTAACTCCCAGTTACATCCTGGGCATGACGTGCTGTGGTATAGAATACCTCTTTGGTCAGTTTGGGTCAGGTGTTCTGTCTGCTTCCTCCCGGCTTCCCCTCCTCCCTGGCAGAGCATGAGGCTCACAAAGTCCTTGGCCAAACCAAAACATCCTTGTTATCAGCTCTGTTCCGGAGCTGAAAGTCAAAACACTGCACTGCACAAGCTACCAAGAAGGAGAAACATGCCTGCTACTGCTGAACCCAGAACATTATCCACCCCTTATTCCATACCATTCACATCATGCTCAGATCCCACATTTTCAATATACCATCACTCTTATTTTAGTGCATGGACCAGTCCCTATAAAGTTGCTAAATCCATCTGGTCCATGATGTCAGGCTCCATCTCTTGTAACAGTCTTTCAGAGCAGGAGAGACTGTCTGCAGTGTTCACACTCGTGAACAACCTGGGCAATAGCGTCCATTGCTAAGTCCACCCCTTGATCATGAGTCCATCTCTGTGTTGCATCTCTGCTCTGATGGCCCGAAGTGCCATGGGCCCACCAGGCTCAAAATAATTCACTGTCCCCTTTCTGCAGCTTGTTGCTGGGGACTCCATACATCTGCCCTCCATCTCCGACGCTTCCAAAGCACTGGAGGGGCCCAGTGGACTAGATACTTGCCCATACTGTCCCACACACCCTGCCACTCATGACTTTCCAGCCTTAGGGAAAATCTCCTGGTCCCCCTATATTGTCGTGAACCCCAGACAAGACCCAAACCTGACTCTGCTTAACTTTTGAGATCAGACAAAATGGTTGTGGGTAGAACACAGTCTGTGTGTGTGCCAACATGCTGATCCCCACCACAATCAGCAGGCAGGTCCCAAGGGTACCCAAAGGCCATTCACAACCTTCAGAACTCTCAGTTGATGCTGCTGTGCTTGTCACTGGGGCCGGTGCAGCTGCTGTGCTTGCCGGCTCTCCCACCGCCAGCTTCTCTTTTCCTGAGTCCAGCTCTTCCTCCTCTGCCTTGCTGGGAAATGCTGCCTGGTCTCCTGCATCCTCCTGGGGCTCGGCGGGCGGCTTCCGGGGGATGCTCTCGGCCGTCGCGGGGCTGGGCTCGGCCGTCGCGGGGCTGGGCTCGGCAGTCGCGGGGCTGGGTTCAGCCGCGGGGCTCGGCTCCTCCGCGGGGCTCGGCTCCTCCGCCGCCTCCTCCCTGTGCTCGGCAGCCGCCTCCTTCCGCTCCTCGACCGCCCCAGCCTCCTCCACCGGCAGCCGTCCCCTCGCGGCCTCCGGCCCCGCTCCCGCCGCCGCTTGGTCCCCGGGGCCGCTCTCCTGAGCCGCTTCAGCAGCCGCCGACTCCCGGGGCCGCTCCCCCTCGGCTCCCCGCAGCCTCACGAAGATGGAGAGTAGGGTGAGGGCCAGGACGGTGAAGAGCAGCCGGACGGCCAGGTACAAGTCCACGGCCACGTCCGTCCCGCCCTGCTGCTGGAGCCCGCCCGTATTACAAGCCATTGCCATGAAGCACAGCGAGACAAGAACCTTAGCCCAAGCCCCACACTTGATAAACACCAACACAGCAAATACCGGCTCTAAGTAAGTTACAACGGTCTGAAGCTGTGAGATCAACAAGAACAACTCTGAGAGCCAATAAATCAGCATTGTGACGAGTGACTATTAATCCGGTCAGATCTGTCGTTATCTCAACCCCTCGAGCCCCATGTTGGGCGCCAAAAAGAACTGTCATGGTTTAAACCCAGTCAGTCAGCTCGTTCACTCACTCCCCCCCTTCTTTCCCTCCCCCTACTCCTGGATGGATGGAGAGGAGAATCGAAAAGAATGCAACTCCCACAGGCTGAGATAAGAACAGTTTAGTAACTAAGGTATAACACAAATCACTACTGCTACCACCAATAATAACAATGGTAAAGGAAATAACAAAGGAAGAGAATACATCACCTCATCACCAGCCAACCAATAACTCGCCCCCCCCCAGCCCAACCAAGCACCGACCCATACCTCCTCCAACCCTGCAGTCTCCCAGCCCTTCCGGCTAACTCCCAGTTACATCCTGGGCATGACGTGCTGTGGTATGGAATACCTCTTTGGATAGCTTGGGTCAGGTAGCAGAGGCCATACCTCTGCTACTGCTGAACCCAGGACACCTGGACACATGCTTTCCATAACTAAGAGCCACGTGCAAAGGAAACTTTCCATCTTTGATGCAGAGTTGGCACCACCACTCAAATTGCAGCAGCCTTCATTCTCCACTGAGTTGAGACACCCATTCCCTTGGGCTTGGAAACCCACGTTTCACATAGCAGGATAAGACATGTCTGCCTTTAGACGGAGCACATTCAGGCAAAATAAGCCTTAGCTTTTCTATTACTGGGAGACATACCTTCCAAGTGCAAAAGGATTGCCTCTTGCTATGCATGGAGCATGTGGCAGGCACTCTAGCACCTTCTATAGCACTATCTCATATTAGGCTTTCAAATTTGACAGGGCAAAGGTCAATGCACATACCAGGGGCTGCTGGAGATCTCCCCATTACGTATCTGGAGGTCAGTCAGTACAAACCCCCCATATGCCCTGGTAACCATCAGCACGGTTGCAACCATTAAAAGAATGTTTTCAGTCATGTGTTACAAGAGTTTTACAACCAAGGGAGAGCATTGAAAACGTTGTCGGGGCAGTTTCCCACAGGAGTGGGATTGCCTGGAAACCCATACGTTTCCTGCCCACCCAAGCTTCAACAGGGGAGAGTTTTCATCTGAGAGGCTCTCAGGAGTGCTTAGTCACTTGGGAAGTTTTGCCAACACTAATGCAAGCTGGGCTGGAAAAGGAAGTGGCAATGGGATTTTCAGCAGCAGCCATTTTCCTGACAAAGTAGGTGGATTTCTGAGGTTGCTTTGCTTTAACATGAGAGCTAAGCATTGCTCTCCTTATCTTAGGAGGTTTTGTCTATACTTACCTGTTATTATGTATGAATGCTTACACTGGCCATCTACATAACAGAAGAGATCTGTTTCACTATAACTGTAAAAGGAGTGGCCTCTTTTGACTGTTTAGCTCCGTGGCCAGTGTTAGATGTAAAGCTCAATGAAGGCAAAGATGATGTTTAAGTACCTGACCTCTATTAAGAGCTGCATCACATAGGCAGTGCTTTCAAATTTATAAACTTAAAGGTACTCCCAGAAGACATCTCACTGCCCAGAGGGTGTCTGCAGGACTGTTGGCCCAAATCATCACTATCGTACAATTAGAAAAGCTCTTGGGAAAAGGAAGATGATTAGAGACTTAATGAGGTGGTGAACTGCCTAATGTCACAGTTTATCTTTCATCTTGTGATATTAAATCCGCAGATGAACTGTCAGAGTAAGGGGGAGAGGGGAAGCAGTGTGCTATGGGACATGCCTGACTGACCAGCACTTTTGGCTAGGTGTGGCAGAGGAAGGAAGGATGAAAAAGCTATATTTTTATATCAACACTGCCTTGTAGGTTTCCTGCTTTGCATGTTTTAGCTGTTTTCCCAAGAGCTACTTACATCAAATTTGCTTGCTGATAGTGTCTGAAATAAGATGTGTTTTTTTCTTAACAGAAAAATCAGATTATCCTCTAAAGTGCCATGGGGAACAGGAGCAAATGCAGACTTCAGCAGTGCAAAATGTAGGTCAAGCCCAGAAATGTGGAGATTAAACTCTATCCACCACATCCATAACAATCAAAAAAGTAGAAGAGGATCAAAGGAAGAGGAGAAGAGGGGTGCAGACTAGCTAGGGGACAGGCATAGTAGGCATGGGGAAGCAGACCAAACTGAGAGCTATGTAATCAGATAAGACAGCACAAACACTGAAGTCTCTCCCAAACATGCTCTGAGGCAGGGCAGTATGAAACCCCTTTTCTTTGCTGGCCAAGGCTATTCCTGTCTCAGAGGAGCAACTTTAGCCTTTCCAAGTCTTGATGTATCAATGATCTAATGTAAAATACGCATGGAGTAAGACAGCAACTGCTTCCTTTGAGCTTTTTCAGGCAGGTGGATGACAGCCAACTTAACTCTGAACTCACTGTAGCACAGAAAATACCAAGCGTTTGCCTGAAGAAAAGCACCCTCCTAAGGACTGTCAAAGCTGCTGAGGTCTACCTTAGGCTTATGAAAAATACTGAATCAAACCTTTTTTAGTGCCAAGCATTACCAAATCCCTACCATGCTGAATGCAGCATCTTGCTTGCGCAGCAGGCAAGGAGTCAGAGCAGTTAACAGCGTTTGGCAGACAATGAGGACGACAGTTTCCCTAAACTCATGCTCTTAACTATGAAAGCAATTGAGCACATGTGGAAATCGAAGATACTGTAAAAATATATAATGGAAATTTACATATATAAGAACACAAAAACATTTTATGTTATATATATTTATACTTCATATAATAAATTATATATGCATATTACACATTTAATATTATATATTCTAGATTACAGATAACATACTATATGTTATGTATTGTATATTATATGGTACATATTATATACTATGTATTTTATATTATATATATATTTTATGTTATATTCTATGTATGTTTATATATTTCTATAATAATATAGATAGGGTTTTTTTTACTTTATAATGAGGACACACCGATAGTTTTAGAAATTCAATATCGAAGTATTTCTTCATGAAAGATATTACAATCAGCTTGTAGAAGAAATTACTTTAGGATGCTACTAAAGAAAAGCATTTCTTAGGACACCACAAGGGATGCAAGATTCACAGAAGTAACAAGCATATGGTCATTGCAATTGAAAAGGTTTTCCCAAAAGCTTATGGAAGAGTAAACACCATGTTGTCACACTCTAAAGCACAAGAAACACATTTTGCCTGGAATTCGGTTACTGAATTAGCCTCACAATTGGCCATCATTCTTTTTTTTTTTTTAAGCACTCTCTTTCCAAGCTTCTCATCCTGGTTACTTTCACAAGTACGTTACTGGGTTACAGGGCTCTCAGGATCACTTACAACAGCAATTTCTAAGCATAATTCATTGAAGTTCATTATGAAGCTGCATGAAAGCACTTGGGACTATAAAATACAACTGTACATTTAAAGAATAGTTTCAGGTGAGAAAAATAAAAAATATGGAACAGACTTTTATGCTCTCAAATTTTGAAACATTTTGTACAAATGTCTGGTTCTACTAGGCATGTGTGTGCTTTTCTGTAAGTACTTATAGCGTAGTTCTACACTGGGATAATGGAGATTGTCCTGGCAGTACTGGTTTTTTACCGTGAACTGATCACACAATCTAAGGGGCAAACTGAGTTAACACATGAAAGACAAGGAGGTCGTAACTGTACTTTTAGTACCATGTCCCAAGGAGGAATCTACAAAACTTATAGAATAAATTTTGCTTTGCTAACATATTCAGGACACATTTTTCTTTCATACTGTGACCTCTGAACATTATAATTTTAAATAAATTTCCCATACTTAATTGTCTTATAACTAGCAAAGATCTATTTATTTATCAGAATTTTAAAAATAAAACTTGGTACTTTGTTTTAAAAACATGAAGTATTCCTAATCATATCCATTAATTGTTATATTCTGTGCTTTATTTCTTGAAAATAAATTTTTGAAGTCATGCAGTTTTATAGTTGAAGACATCAGTACGTCACACACAAATTGTAGAAGCAACAATTTTCAAAATTATATAAACCTCTATTGATTCTGATGTGTAGGTTTCTCAACACAGAACTTCTAGAAGAGGCAGAGAGAGGCAGAGAGAGAAGAAAAAAGAAAGAAAGGAAGAAAGGAAGAAAAAGGAAGAAAAGAAGAAAAAGAAGAAAGAGAGAGAAAGAGAAAGAGAGAAAGAGAAAGAAAGAAAGACAGAAAGAAAGAGAGAAAGAGAGAGAGAATGAAAGGAGAAAGGGAGAAAAGGAGAAAGAAGAGAAAAGAAGAAAAGAAAAGAAGAAAAGAAAAGAAAAGAAAAGAAAAGAAAAGAGAAAGAAAAGAAAAGAAAAGAAAAGAAAAGAAAAGAAAAGAAAAGAAAAGAAAAGAAAAGAAAAGAGAAAAGAGAAAAGAAAGAGAAAAGAGAAGAGAAAGAACTATCATTCTACAATTTAAAATATTTCTGGTGTTTACAAAATGAATCAAATTAAATATAAAATGCAAATGTATTGCAGGAGAGAGGAGCCCATTCAGTGCTATCAGTGTATTGTAGCTGCCAGTGTTTCCAATACTCTGTATTAATATCTCCAACGTCTGATCATCAGTGTGTTTCAGAAACAGCACATTTCAGCCATACTACTGAAATCCAGAATGGGATTTTAAAGGTCATTCCTTACTTTTGCTAGAATTCAATATTACTTCTACTAAAAATCATGAATTTTCCAAGTGAATAGATTTATAATAAACAGAGATGGAGATTAATAGTTATGAAAATGCTTTCAGCATGACTTAACTTCATGCTTTGATTTAAGAACAAATTAAAGTTTACAGAATGCGTCACCAAGCAACCAAAAAAGTAAGTAATATTAAGATGCCCGTTTTTTACCTGTATCTGAAGTTTGTGAAGTAAAACGCACTCTTTCATTGGGCAATACCTCTGCATAAACCACCTCACTTGCCATTTTGAAAAGATGCTTTCAGATCTGCAATCAAAATGGACTCATTGGAGAAGTAGTACCCCATATCACACCCCTTCTGGCCTCACCCCACCCTTCATACCACATTAGGTCAAAAGAAATGTTTAGATGTCTGTAAACCGGAAGGAAATGAGACACTTTTTTTTTTTTTTTAATGTAAATTCTCTCCTTGTAGCTTCCGATAAACATTTCTGAATTCTCAGCCACTTCTGTTGGTGCACTTCTACTAAAAACCACATACCTGCAATTTCTATCAACTTTTTCATAAACTGTGACCTTCACCCCACACATTTTCATTTGGAACCTGAGCTGGCAACACTCTGAGTATGTATATATTCTTCTCAAAC
Source organism: Pezoporus occidentalis (assembly GCF_034315485.1). Lineage (NCBI taxonomy): Eukaryota > Metazoa > Chordata > Aves > Psittaciformes > Psittacidae > Pezoporus > Pezoporus occidentalis. The sequence continues at coordinate 536,168 of NW_026913554.1, forward strand.
CAACCTGACACTAAAATGTATTTCAACAGAAAACTCAGATCATGATTATTAGATCAGCTTCAGTTTGGGATTATCAGATCACTTTCCTCCTAAACTTCATTACTTCAGGGTTGAAACCAGAAATCAATGTTCAGGGGAGGAACAGGGGGAATAACTGACATTGCTGAAATAGTTCATTTCAAGACATTTGAGATAATTTTGTTCTGCAATTTTAATTATTTTTGCATTTATCTCATACTGAATAGAACTAATTTTAAAAGTTGAATTTGAAACTAAACATTACTACTAGGCCAACCTTCTATTTTATTCAGATTCTTTCAGAGAAAAAATTTCCACAGAGAAATATCTAATTTTGGGGGGTTTATGGTAACTTTAAATGCCAAAACTTTGAGTTCATCTCCTAGAAGAATTTCTGCTCTTCAACCAGCTCCAGACTACATGCTTCATATCCCCTTCATATCCCAGTGGCATTATTGAGCTTAGAACTAAACCAGGGATGAGTCTGATCTGCATGTTGGTCATCAAATCTTTTCATTAAAGGCAAACAACATGTTGTTTTTTTTCCCTTATAGTATGGACGTTAGTTCAAGATGAAGTCAATGGAGTTATCATGGTCGTAAGTCAAGAAGTGTAGTATTTTGCCCTCTTGGGACCAGCCATGGAGAAACGATGCACAACATTTTGGCTTTTTCATCTTAAATCATTGAACTCTTTCAAGAATAGGCTTACATGTTGGTAAATAAAAAGCTGTCTATAATGCTTTCACCTTCTAGAGTTTGATGTGAGATAATTTGCTGTTCTCTCTCTTACCTGCTAAGGCCAAGCTCTTTATGCAGCCTTCCTAACCATATACTTTGAACAGACAAAGAGGAAAGATTAAGACAAAGCATATTGACTTTTTTTTTTTTTTTTTTTATTCTACTGCAATGGTTTGTAGTAGATACAAGCTACTCAGCCATACTGGAAGACTTGCTGAAGACTGTCAAGTTCCAATCATAGAAACAGTGATAACCATAGAGGTGATCTCCCACAAAGAAAAAAAAAAAGGCAGGAAATCAGCCATTTCAGAGACAAAAAGAAGAAACTGAACCTCCCTAGACATGACCTATGTATGCTATGGGGCCAGAAAAACAACAGCACTGGGACATAATACAACACTTTTTGTTTGAAGGATCTTTAGGAAACTGTTGCACATGTGCCTCGGTCGATATACATGCATTTAATCCATGTGTATGTCATGGTAACACAGAGTAAGTTCTCAATGTTTTTATTAACAGTGCCAGAGAACAAGCTTTCACCCCAGGCCAGGCCTCCAGCTGCCTGCTGTGACTGTATGCATGCCTACACCATTCAAGGACAACCGCTCTGGAGGTACCTCTCACATTCACGCCGCATATTAATCGGGGTAACTGTATCCTTCAGGCCTCTCCAGCATGTACCATGCTAACAACTCACCCGTGCCATGCACAAATACTGCTGTGCTACCATGTTCCTTATCTAGGTGCAATTCTCAGCACTCACAGCAAATACATTACCTCTGCTCTTAGTCATCCTCTGTAATAGCGCACCATTGTCTAGGATTGTTGCAACATGTGGCTCATGCAGTAGGAGTTTGGTAAGTCTGGATTTGACATTGTGCCATCCTTGAGGAACCTGAAGGGAATGGAAGAATTTGATTGCTAAGGGCATTTTTAGTAGCTCTGGTCCATCATGAGCTAATGATTCATGTTAATGATTCAAGACAGTCTTCCTTTTATAGAAAGGAGGTTTCTGGCAACAGAGACAAGCAGCATCAGCTTGACCTGGGAAAACAAGCATGGAGTGGTCACACTCAAAGTGCCTATCTCGGAGCCATGTGTTCCCCTTCAGCAGCAGTTTAGGACACTGCAGGGACACTGCACCCCCTGGTGCCTCCTTCACCTAGTCTGTCCTGTTGGGAGACATTCCTCTGACCTTTCAGAAGATGCTAGGACCATGGAGGTACCTATTTCTTTCTACTAATTGGAAAGTAAAAGTAAACAGCTTAGATTTAGACACCTACCTATAGGCATCTAAATGAGCAGACTTCAGGATTAAAATATTTCTGTCCAAAGGAACGCAGAAACATGGAACCATAGAATGGCTTGGGTTGCAAGCAGCCTTAAAGATCACCTAGTTCCAAGCCCCTTCCAGTTCCAACATCCTTCCCCTTCTAATTGCAACATCTTCCCCTTTCCTTAGCAGGCAGGAGATGGATGATGCAGATGAAAAAGACATTTGCTTCATGACTTTACAGCCAAGATGTTCTGAGACAGATTCTTTATTGTAACAAAATAACACGAGGAAGGGATTTGTATTGGCACTTAGGCACTAAACTGTGCCCTCAGTGTCAGTGATGGAAACCTAGACTAAAGTTATTTGCTGTAGCATCCAAGGTTTTTGAAGACACCAGGGAAAAGAGAAAAGAGGCTCTGCAGGCACAGAAGCCAGTAATGTTTGATCACTGTTTTCCATCCTGTGTATTACCAGTTGCACAGAACTGACAAAATTATTTTCTCAGTGGGTTTGGTGGAGAGCATGTAAAGACTTTTTCTCATGGGTTTGGTGGAGTGGATAGGCGTAGTTCCGATCACTAGAAGGGTATTTCAAGGGATTTGCCATCTTACATTAATCCTTTGCATTTTAATAACACAAAATAGTCACTAGATGTCTCTGCTGCACCATAAAACAAATCAGACATCCTATTCCGTTTAAACTGGATAATATTTTGTATGTTTATATAGCCTTTGTTAAAAAAAGAGTGTGAGTAGCATAAAATAACTTGTCAGAGATAGCCAGAATGTGAAGGAGAAAGAAGGCCTGGAAGGTAAAAATGACTGGATGAGATGGGTATTGGTTACAAATTCACGAAGCACAGAAGACTTAGCTGTAATCTTTTCCTAACTGAGATCAACACAGTAAAGTATTGGAGAGATACTGGGATATAACTGTGTCCCTCTAATAGAACTGTAAGCTTAAGCAGTATAAACCAATCTTGATGAGGAGGATGGGAGTGTGGGGGAAATAAGGAGTCAGTATTGTAGAGAGATGTGCAATATCCATATCCCTTGATTAGTGATGATGGTAGCAGAGATGGAGGAGGGTGTCAAAGTCCACAGAATATACCTCAATGTCTTTGGCTAAATTGACCATGAAGGTGATGTCAGGTGATAGGACTTCAGTGGGGCACAGCAAGCAGCATGCTCGGAGGGAAGAGGTGTCTTGCTCCAGGCAGCTCTCTCTCAAGGGCAGCAGCTACCCGCCCACCTAGGACTGACCTGTTTGATTTCTTGAGTTTGCTTATCAGCCTGCTCTGCCCCAGGACCTAGAGCTCTGCTGTAACTCATCTTTAAAAGAAATCTGCTGGCTTAGGCTAAAAGAAACATCTTTTTCCCCTCCCTGAAATAGATATGCCTGGGCAAGAAATCCTGTATTTTTGAAAGGGTAGAGGCCCTGCTATATGCTAATTAGCCACCATTTTCCATAAGAATTATATGCTTTCCTAGAAGGGGAATAGGGAAATACTTTTATTATTGCTTCTGACCAATGCATCTCTCAAGGATGCATTCAAACATACTGGAAGGTTTTTAGACTGCCCACAGCCTGATTTTTGTTGTGCACAGATACTTAGAAAAAAGACTAAGACCAAGTGTGATGCTGAACTGCAACACATTCAGGTAAAAGTAATTAATTTCATACTAATCAGAGGCAAGAAAAGTGTTAATGCATGGGCCCTTCTCTGTTTAGTGCCTTACCAGCTCCTGTTGATTTCTAGTAAGAGTAACAACAGCCTAAGCATAGAGAGGATGTTTTCAGTGGCTTCCCAATCTGCTTGGGATACTAGAGACACAACACTGTTTCCTTCTGTAGTAATCAGGAGCAAGCCTCAGGCAAGGTTTCCTGGGAAAAACTGACCTCAAACATTTGAAGATCTTCCTAAGTCCGAGTAGAGCAGCCTGCATGTACCGTACAGATGTATCTGTATGCATTGCACGGTATATATGATAAATGGCACTAATAACAAGGATGTGACACTGGGTTGAAATTAATAATCAATCAGCTGCTTTCTGCCAAAAGTACAGCAGCATTCTATGCACAATTTTTTTTTAAAAAAGCCCTGTTTTAAAGGTTTTATGATGCATTAAAAAATCTCAGAACTGTCGAGCTTCCCACTAGAAGCAGTGATGATATTTCAGAAAATTTCCTAGAAAAAATGAAATTTTGAATAGACAAACTGAAATCTCTACTACTGCCGAGATATCTTTTGCAGGAAACATCATAGCAGTTTGTTTTTAATCTCTTCTTATTCCATGCTGTCTCAGTTTAGACATGGGCTAAAAGGGCAAACTGTTGGATTCTGATCCATCCCTTGCTTACCTAAACTATAATTTGAAAGCTTGGATATCTTATTTTTTGATATATAACTTTGAACTAGTATTATTTGCATACTAAGCAATTAAAAGAGAGAAAAGAGTGAAATTCTGCAATGATAAAGCCCCCTGTTTTTTCAGGGGTAGCTATCCTTCTATTTCAATTAATTAAAGTCTGAATGGCTCCAGTAGCTTAGAAGAAAGCACTTGGATAAGGATGGTAGGTATTCCATAAATGCCAGGAAACACCAAAAGTGAACCTGCTGAGAAAGACAGGTGCTCCTGCCTTTCCCTGTAATTTTCTTCCTTTGCTAATGCTAGTCTAGACAGGTATTTTCCTCTGGTATATGGAAAAACATGCACAAAAGAGTTAAAGACAACCAACCAAGCAACCACTTTCCTCCCTCTGTTTTCTGCTCTGAGGCCTGCCCTGGATGTGACATCCTTGGTCTGAACAAGTCCTTTGGGGAACTCAACTCATGCAGGGGTGGAAACTACATCTGGCTGAATTACACATTTGGTCTGCTTCACTTGTTTGAGATAGACACAGCAAATTCGACTTTCTGCATTACTACATCATCTCGTCCCCTGGGGATGGAGGCAAGGACACAGCAAGGGATGCAGCACGTGCTGTGTGAGCCAGAGGTAGTTATCAGTGCCCAGATTTCATTCAGGCAAATGCACACCATGCAAACTTGTTCAGCTGTGCAGGGGCCCTGAAATGTACAAAGGCATTGTCAGAATCCATGTATTTTACGTCATGGCCAGGGCAGTGCAGTATGGTTACACAAGAGAGGGAATACACTCCCTATACCAATCTACCAGAGGGACTAGCAGAGCTCCAAGTTCACCCTATGAATCAACTGCTGAAAACTCACCAGGTTTCAGCTCAAACAAGGTATCCACTACAGACACAGTATCCACCAATCCATAGCATCTCCATCTGTAAGTTGCCCAACATGGGTGTGAGTGGCCATAGGCAGCTGGGGGTACCACTAAGGGTCAATGATTTCCAAATATAATGGTTACTTCCCTTCTCACCACAGTGAGTGGTGAGGATACATGGGATGCTATCTTGGCAGCTATGTAGCTCCAACACTTCATCCTAGACTTCGCAAAGGTTACCTTGCACATCAGTGTGCCTCAAGTACAAATCCTTCTCAATCAACCTCAACTGGAAGCAGCAAGTCTTTCACTGAGCATTTCACAATACCCTTTCTTTAATCCCTGCCTATTGGACTGTGACAATCTGTTCAGTTTCTCTGGACTTCTTATCAAAACTGGTGCTTAAGCAGCACCTCCCTGTAGCTTGGCAGTCTAGAAAAGGAAGCAGAAATTGCTGGAAGCAGTTGCTAAAGTGGTCAATGCGGAAACGCCTGTGCAGAAGCAGGGACCAGCCTATCTGCGGATGATGGAGAGAAGAAATGGACTCCAATCAGCCTGTCTCAGGGAATGGCCATGAGGAGTAAGTATCCCCCCTGCCTAGAAGAAGCTGCATCACTGATATCTCCTGCCCTGTGGAGATACTGTAGAGCATCCAAGGGTTCAAGAGCCTTGAATGCTCTACAGTATCCAGGACAAGGCCTGTCCTGGACCAACAGGCATCCAGCCCAACAGCAATACATCTGTGACAGCCATGGCTGAAGCCAGGAGAGTTTTTACAGGGTAAAGCTCCATACTGCACATCAGTATTGTGCATCCTGTTCTCTCCCTGCTTCCTTGTCCCTGGTAAGGGCTAAGAGAAAGCAGCAGCGAGAGGGAGATGCATTTCTCTGGGTGGTGTTTTGGCAGACTTCAGACACAATGCGGTTGTGCATATCCATGCTGTGGCACCTCTCTGCTGGTTCCATTTCTCACAGCAAGCATGAAGCCAGTGTAAACACTTGGGTGTACGGTTTGCAGCTTGAGGGGTGTAAAAGTGGGTATTCATGCCTTGCCTGAGACAAAGTTATACCAGGCATAGTGAAACACAACAGTATCTCTGCCAGTGCAGACCTCACCTTAATATGATGTGAAATTATGGTATAATAGTTTTTGCAGGAGGAAAAGATAAATCTTGCAGAGGCAAGATGACAGATCTTCAAATTTACAGAACTTGCAACCTGTTCCAGCTGAAACGGGGACTGACTATTTGAGATTTGCTCTTGGAAGAAGCAGCAGATTGCAAGGCAGGATATTAAGTTCCCACAAACTTCTGCTCTTACCTTGGAGTTCAGCATTGTGCAAAAATTTCAGTTGCTGAGTATTTCTCACCAGCTGAGTTTATTTGCCTGCACCAGTCAATTCTTTTGAATGAGTTACAGAATTAGAGATAACATAATTCCATTGGGAATTGACAATGTTCACAAAATGTCTGGGTATGGTAAGGAAGCGCACGACAATCACCAGGGAATTTCATACTTTGGGAGATGGATAATGTTATTTGATGAATTGGGAAGCTACTTTTGAAAACACACATAATTTAATTATTATAACAAATCTAATTACTATTGCATTAATTCATCACAGACAAGTATGGTGGATTCTGTGCAGATCACACAGTCCAAACTGATTTTCCTGCCAAAGAGCTCATTACACAAGAACTTTATAACCTAGAAGAGCAAGATGCAAAGTACCCATCCAGCCCATTTCAACTTTAACTGATGTGGTTAAATAATCCAGGAAATGTACACAGCAATTATGCATATCTATTTTTTATGTGCCTATTATGATCAACTTCTGGTTTTGTGGGTTGCTACTGTGACAGCTTTAAACGAAATTGCGTTCAGCAATTCACCTGTTGGAACTGCATTACAAAATAGCTCCTTGCATGATTCTGTTGCCATGTTCCTGACTGAACTTTGCTTGGGAATCTCACAGTAGTGGTAAATACTGTGCAAGTTTTCCTTAACAAAAAATGCTTAAAATGAGAAGTTCACATGGGGCTTTGTTTTTTTAAAACGACATCAATTGGCTATCAGCAATTTGCTGTAATACAGCTGCCACTTGAGACTTTTAATGCGAGCAGGGAAGATGTAGGCAGTAGTCTGGCTCAGCCAAGCCTCCACATCATCAGGGCAGGTCCGAAGTGAAGCCAGGAAATCAGTGGATCGGTTGAGCTGAAATGGGGTCCTGAGCCCCCGTGCTGCCACATGGGAGGAGGGATCACCCGCGGGGTGACCCTTCAGGGTCAATCAGGCTCATGATGAATTCACAGACTCCACTATGGTCCTACACAGAGTTTGTGAATTTCACAGTCAAAAACTGTGCCCACCTACAGGCAGTAACTAGACACATGTGCATGTCACCACAATTCCTTCGATGCCAGTTCTGTTGTCTCTCTATCCAATTTAAATCACACATTTAAAATCCCCAACTTTCCAATTTTTACACTTCTAATCTTGACACCAATTGTATCATAGGTGTGTGAGTACGTTCTGTTTTCTTGCTCCTTAGATTTGTGACCATAAGATCAGTTGGGACTACCTAAACCCAAATTCCAGGACATTCGAGGGCACACACACAGTTTACCAAAGTCTTTCTTGATTCTTTCCTTATAATCCTGTAATTGTCTCTGAACACACATTTGATATTGTGCTATTTTGTTTTGTTTTTTTCTCAGCCATGCAGAACACCCTGAATTGGTAGGACACTACAGGAGACATAAAGAACACATAGTAAAAGGAAAAATGCTTTGAAAACAACAAAAGGCAAAGGTAGAGCCTACTCCACAAGCCAGGTATTTTCAATACCGTGGGTCCCACCATCATATAACCACAGACAGTCTTTGCCTTTTGTGGAAACAGAGAAATTGACTATTTTGCAGAGAACTAGCAATACATTTTTTCTCCTTATATGGCAACTAAAGCATTTGTTATGCTAAAGAAAGCACCCTTTAAAAGATCTATAACAAGAAGATAAAACACATAGATGTGTACCATGGTCTGTAAACTCAGAATTAGTTTATGGTTATATGTGTATGAATTGCTGTTGACTGTACTTTGGGGTATCCTGGAAAGGGAATGAATGTCAAGAGGATGTGAGCTGATATGACAAGGCTAAATTGCCTACCTTAAAATGTGCACATGAATTGCCAGTTTAAAAAACCCAACCACACCTTCTTTATTAGGGACTAGGACTCACAACTCCATTTTTATATCCTTTCAGGCTTTAGCTTAATTTATACATAGCTTCCCTTTTAAATTTCTGAAATACCCTCTAAGGGAATCACAGAATTCCTACAGTAGGCTTTTGTGAACAGACCGCATTGATTGATCAAGTCTGTAGGCTGTGCTGACTTGCAGCAAGCAAGTCTTCTACACAGGACACTCCAGCTGTACCAGGAATAAGTGATGGAGTACAGAAACGGTTATGGCAGCAGACATAACACTGAATTCAAGGCACTGGACACCTTACCAGTTCTTGGTTGCTGTCAGTCACTGCAAGGGAAGCCCACGTAGCTATAGCCGGGCTCCTGACTGGCATTCCAATCTCCATGGCTTCTGAGTGACAGTGACACCTCTTCCTGTAGTACAGCCAGTCCTCAGAGCATGACTCCTCACTGGAGACACCACAAGAGGGAACAAATTCCAGTTTTAGCTAGCACAGAGTTCATTTTCCTCCCAGTAGCTGGTGCAGTGCTGTGGTTTGACTTTAGTCTTGAGAACAATGCTGAAAACAGGATGTTTTCACTTGTTACTAAGTAGCACTTACTCTAAATCAAGGACTTTTCAGTCTCTCATGCTCTGCCAGTGGGAAGAGCGCAGCCAGGATATCTGACCCACACTAGCCAAAGGGATATTCCAGCCCACAACATGTTACTCCAGTATATAAACTAGGGGGAGTCAACTGGGAGGCACTGGTCACTGCTTGGATCAGGCTAGGTATGGGTCAGTGGGTGCTGAGCAACATATGGTGCATCACTTGTGTTTTCTGAATTTTTATATCTCCTTTTTTTACTGTTCCCTATGATTATTATCAGTATTGTTATTGTTGATATTATTTCTGTTATCATAATATTTTACTCAATTTCAGTTATTAAGCTGCTCTTATCTTAACCCACAGGTTTTACATGCTTCCAATTCTACCGGCTAGGGAAAGGGGGCAGTGAGCAAGCAACTGTGTGGTACTTAGCTGCCAGCTGAGCTTAAACCATGGCAGAACATCAGGGCAGAGACTGTCTTTGACAGAGTGCATAGATGCTAGTTATCTACTGTGAAGAAGCTGCAATTAGACCCTAAACAGGTGGTGTTGGTTCAATATACCCAGCTGTAAAAATACCCTAGAGGCCAGAGCCAGGAAGTCAGTATTGCCTCCTTACTCTGCTTATGGCTTTGTCATTCCTGAGTATTTTGCCATACTGCAGCCCAATGACATCCTGCAGAAAGCTTAAAAACAGTATGTCAGTTTAATGTTACCATAAATAAACAAATAAGGACAAAGCCATAACACAGTTCAGCTTCCCTTCCCTCTACCAGCCTCTAACCTCTCTGTACATTAGTCATGACACTTCCTTGCGACATAAAACACAGGAAATACCTCTTACTTACCAAAATGAAAAGACAGCAAAAGGAAAGTGAGAAATTCTTTTGTTTCCAGAGCTAGGTTGTTTTTGGTTTGTTTTATTAAGAAATGCACTCAGTTAAGGCAATCCACGCTGAAAGTGAAGTCACAGCAATTGGAATGAAAATACCTACAATTCTTTTCCAGAAAGAGAGCTGTGAACACATATCTAAGGAGAAGATAAGGCATGTCAGGGAGTAAAGCACATGTAAGATGCTGCAGACTCAGACGAAAAAGAAAATAAAAACCAAAACCAAACAAAAATGCAGCCAAACCAACCAACCAACCCCCAAAACACGCCGAGATACATTAGCTTCATTAAGGTTTTCCAAACACTTGTGCCTGTGCCTGAAACGACAGCACACTGCAGAGCTTCCTCATTTCTAGAACTTGACAGATCTTCAGAGGAGTGAGAAAATGCCACAGAAACACTCGCAGAATGCTGTCAGTCCCCCACCTGCTCCATACTGACCTGAAAGAGGAACTTTCCCTGCTCCTGTCACCCCCACCCGCTGCCACTCTTTTCCCAGGCGTGGCCAAGGGCCCCATTAAAGACTCCGTTCTGTCCCATCAGTTGAATGTAAGTCATGCTCCAGGTGAGTCACTCCTGCCCCAAGCACCAGCTCTTCCATCAGCATCGGCCCCATCAGCACCACCAGCCACTAGGATGTGGGGGACCCATCCCCGAGCAGCACCTGGATCACAGTGGTTCCCTGGAAAACAGCTGCCAAAGCCATCGGAGCAGCCACAGCTGGTCCCGGCACCAGGATAGAGAGACATGAACCTTTCCCTCTTCTGCTGCCTCCTGCAGAAGCTGCCCGCCCAGTTTGGGTTTCACTCCCATGGAGGTGCTTGAGGCCTAAGAGGAGGATGAGGATACAGGCTGTGGCCCCAGCCCCTTCGTACCCTTGACATCCAGAGACACCCACTTGAAGTGCCTGGAGAATATAAGGGTGCAGGCTTTGCCATGGCTCAGGTTGGAGGCTTCTGTGTACTCTCCACATCTGCCGGGAACATAGACTTCACTGATGTCAAACAAGAAGTGACAACTATTTCACTGATGTGGAGGACACGTAGGTGGTTTCTGCAGTCAAAATGTAATATTTGTTTCTTTGGTGGTAGGTAAGACGCCTTCCTGCAGAAGGTCTAAAGTCTAGCTCCAAATCTAGTTCCAGGACCCCTAGCTTGGGGAAGCCAAAATCTAGGAGTTTACTTCTAAGCAAAGCTGTAGTCACAAAAAGTTAGGATAACTTATGTTTGATCCAAGTGTGAACTGTCTATGTTGGATCCTTTTGTGTGAAAATGGGCATTTTTCCATGTGATAGTTTAGATGTATGAAATACTCATGGATAAGAGGTAGGAAGCGAAGCCAAAACTCATTAGAGAAAACAGTTTGTGCCTTTGCAACAGATGAGCTTGCATATCTGCATTAAAATCTGTGTGTGTAGGACAGCTTGTGACCAAGAGAAAATACATTTGATTCAAGACTGCAGACATACTCTGAGTCTCAACCTTTAATGGTTGAACTGCGTGAGAACATTCTCCTGTTTCCCAAACATGGATGGAGCTTGACTGGAGTTAGTGATGGCCTCTGAGTTCTCAGCTTCCAAAGGTTGTTGCTGAGAGGTCAGCAAACATAGAGGAGATTATAAACTTGGGGCTGGAAGGTTTAAATTTGCTATATGGGGATCTGCACATCTGTGAAAACCTTTGGGATGTGTATGAATAAAAATAAGCAAATGATTTGATAGTCGGCCCTTTAATCAAACTGTCCAGTTACATAAACGTCAATTCAGGGTGTCCTGTTTGACTTCAGCAGTGCTTTGGATTTACGTAGTTGGAGCTTAAATGAAAGGCTATCCTGCTGCTGTCTCAATACTGAAACACATTCTGGGTCTAACTGCTCATATATACAAAACCATTAATGGAGTTTTTTTTTTTTCCAAAGCCTTTAGGCTATGCCTAGCATTTGGGTTTCTGCTGATGGCTATCATCACCATCATTCTACTTGGTAAGATTCTGGCAACTTTTTCCTGGGCTCCAGGATCACAGTAGCCAAGCACACCAGTGTTAGTACTCTGCTGTGCCTGCAGAGTCACAAAACCTGCGACTTCCATCACTAGTTCGGTTGTTTTGATGTTGGTGTAAGCTTGAATAACCTCCATGCAGAGAGAGAATTCTTACGATAAAATCCAGATGATTCAGATGTAAAATTTTGGTTTGTTTTATTGTTTGTTTTAATCCTTTTTGTTGCTTCCTGGCTACTGTTAAGAGTGTAGTTTTTCGCCTGGCCTTGCGTGGGTTACGTGAGCCTGGGTGTGCTAAAAAAAGACAACATGTTGCACAGAAAAGGTCACTGTCACCACTGAGTAACAATGAGGGCAGATTATTTTGGTTGGAAAATAGAAAGCAAAGTAAATGCAAGTTAATTATCTTCATTGCAAGAATTGAGCTCAACACTGAAACAAAATGTGTCAGTGAGTCCGGTCACCCATTAAGATGTGACAGGGGTGACCTCCTGTCACCACCAAGATGAATGGGCATCAAAATGTGCTGGGGAACAAATCCAATGAGCCATTCTTCAAACCATTGCTTTCAAATAGCATCATATCAACACCTAATTTACTTACCTTCCCATAGATTTATCAAGCACTTAAAGTGTGATTACAAAATCAAAGCAACTTGTCTTCATGGAATATCTCACCAGTTGTAGATACTCAAGCAACTTTATTACTTAAAATGAGCTCGATCAATAAATTAGTATGAGTGTTATTACCTTGTTACTGGATTTAGAATGTGTCACGGATAAATCATCAGTTTTCAGAGTCCCTAACTCTCTAAAATTCAAGGGTGTTTTTCTAAAACCTACTTTTTTTTTCTATTGACTGCAATAATTAGGCTGTGGCCCCCAACCCTCACATTTCTCAGCTGAAGATGGTGTTTGAAAGGCAGGGAAGGTTAGAACCTTTGCCCTCCCTTTGGCCTCTCTTCTAGCATCTCATGTGGCATTGGCTCTCAAATAATCTACATTCTAGGCTGAGTTACAGTGACGAATGCTAAGATTTTACCAGGTAGAAATTTTGTTCTCTCTTTTCCTTTGTAGCTGCAAAACCTGAGACGTCACCATGGAAAATGTCCTCCTGAACAGTGCCCCAGAGGGTGGATGGGTTTCAAAAATAAATGTTATTTCATCTCAGAGAAGGAAAAACTGGATATCTAGTCAGACCTTCTGCACAGAGAATGAATCCATGCTAGCCACTTTTGAAACCCAGGAAGAAATGGTAATGGGAAAAAACACCCCAACAACAAACCAGAATGCAACTTCTGCATCTCTCTCCTTCAGGTAATTTATTTATTTATTTATTTGTTTATTTTGCATGCTATGGTTATCCTTTAAATCCTTGTAAAATAAATAAAAAGTGTGAATTCAGGCAGTGGGAAGTACTTTGTCACAGCCAGTTGGCTGCAGTAGCTGCAGGAACAGTAGCAGCTGTTCCACACTGCTTTGATGCCTGGATTTGACTTTATGAAAAACTCTTCAGAGTGGGTCAGTTTGCCTAGTTTTACTCTTCTGTCCTGGACTGACCTTCATCTTCAAAGCAGGTATGAATCTGTCCAACATCTAGTACAGACAAATAAGTGGATACTTTGGTTTTTATAAGAAACCAAACATTTAAAACCATTCTTCAGCATACCAGAAATTGTCCATCTTTGTCTGCTTGCACCTTTAGATATGCCTTTTACAGAGGCATGCTTATACCAGTCATGGGAGCATGCTCCCGCTGCAACTGGCTTGGACATTTTCTCGCGCTAGCAAGTTTGTTAAAATACTTTGATTTTCTCTGTTATGGTCCAGTTGCATATAGTCAGTGAATGCCAGTGACATCTTACTACTGCGTGGTACTAAAAGTGTACAGTACTTTTACAGATCTGCAGTCTTTTGGGTCAACGGTAAACTAGTTTAATCAAAAAAGTTAGCTGTGTTTGAACTGAAGTTTCTGTGGAAGACTGGAGGAGTATGAGGCTGCACTCTTTCCATGTCTATTAAAGGCCATGATGACAGCTAATAGTTGTCTCATGAGATAACATTAACCCATTGCAAGTGCTGTTTCTATTACCTTCCATTATTCTTTGCCGTGTTCACTACAGGTTGTTGAAAACTTCTGGAGCACTGAACTGTCTTTTACTTTATTTGTACACCCACAGATAAAAATCTTTAAATGTAAATTATGTAAGTAATAATTGGGAAGGGGAGGAGTCCTGATATGCCCATCTGAAATGCAGGAAACACCTGTATGTACCAACCTATTTAGACTGAGCTGCTGCATATGTAAGAGCTTGATAAACATATAGACAGACAGAAACCAATACATGGTGTTTGGGTACTTTTGTGTTTAGAGAACAGTAATAATTTTCAATGGTATAGAATTGAACAACTTCACTGAAGTTTATGATACTGTAAGGGTCAATTCAAAGACAGAATTAAGCTTTAAAATATCAGTGAAATGCTTATGAGTGTTCTAGGTGACAGAGTGATGAACTAGTTCTGCTCAAAAGTCACTGGAGGAATTTGCTTCTCATGGTGAGAGCTCATGTTTACAAACATCCAAAATACCCTTTTTTGTTTTCTTAGCATTCATTAGCCAAGTGTTTGAAAATAGACAACTGCTGGATTGGGTTGCACAAGAAAGGTGAAACCTTCTACTGGGAGAATGGCGCTGCCTTGAAGAAGGCCTTGTAAGTTCCTTGTGATTATCTAACATGTACTTAAGAAAATGTAGAATTAAGGTGTAGAACATAATGTTATTTCTACCAGATTCTTTTTTTCCCACCTGTGAGTTATAGCTATGACTTTGAAAATGAACTATCCACCATTAGCATCAATGTAGAAAAGTCCCTGATTCAAGAAGGGTTTTTTGGTAGCTTAGCACAACGAGACAATGTTCTCGATCATCCCTGTTTACCTTAATTTATACATGTTTTTCAGTACATAGTATAAACATTTCAATCTCTTCAGATTTTGACACTTTTTGGTTTCCAGTGTTATTCTCTGTGCACATCTTCCTGAAATACACATTACCTAGCAAATATACATACATTTTCTAGGGATGAAGGAGAATGAAGTGACAAGTATGAGAGTATGATAATTTACAGATGGATTAAGCAGCCTCATAAGAAAAATCGTATGTGCTTTAGGCTCATCAAATAGCAGTTCCCCTTATCTTTCTCTCCAGAGCATTTATGACTTCAGTAATTCTACACAGGATATGTCATAAAGTCTTTTGTCTTTCCTTCTGTTATTGTATGATACTTGGTATGGATTGTTCATAGAATCATGCAACACCATGTGAGTTAAACAGGCTTTTATAACATCATTCATCACTCACATTGCTTTTAGCGGCTGAAACTACATATTATTAGGGAACAAAGTCAACTGGAAACTACTTCAGCAGAAGCCTTGTTTTACAGCAGGTTAAAATATTTGGCTCAATAGTAGAAATTATTTAACAATCACTGTTTTCTTCCTGTACTTTTTTTCAGGTTCCAGATACAGAATCACTCTGAATGTGTCTACTTGGATGGTTTCACTATTTCTGCATCAGCATGCTCTTTGCCAAGGTTCTCAATCTGTCTGAAACTTCATATTAACAGTTAAACACCTATTGTGCAGTGGGCCTGCTGTCTCAGACCATCTGGAAGCCTAAACAGGACAGAGGAGGATTTGTGTCAGCTGCCAAAATGTGCTTCTAGGTCTTTGCTGCTTTGGATTTGAGGATCCGAACCTGACTCCCTTCTGATCACTACATTCATGAAGAGTGAACTTGGATAAAACTGGAGAAGTGCAGTGGTGGTGCAGTCAGATCAGCATGCAGCAATCCAGCACCACATGCCATCTTTCCTGCCCTGAGACTGTTGTAACAGATAGAGCCCAGAGTCATGAACTAAAATGACTAAGGGAATAACCACAGAATCATAGAATCAGCAAGATTGGGAAAGACCTTTAAGATCATCAAGTCCAACTATTACCCCAGGACTGCGAAGTCCACCACTGAACCGTATCACTGAGGGGCCTCATCTACATGCTGTGTAGATATACCTATGTGTATACCTGTTAAAAGACAGGAAAGGCGATGGTGGTTAACTGGAATATATTGGAAAGTGTGGGACCTGGTCATGACATAAATTATGTCAAATAAGTGATGCATGCTGTCCTGGCACCACCCACCTGGTGCAAAAATTCTGCTGCTGGTGGACAGAGGGTAATGTTTACTGGTCACAAAGTGCAGGACTGGGACATGAGAGCTGCCGCTTTGCTGGTGCCCCTCTGCTGAAGCTTCCCATGCACTGTTAGCACAATCCTTGGCTGCTCCATTCCTGGAGTGGGTGTGGAGTCTATATTAGCTTCCCACAGTTGTCCTGCACAGGAGCAATCCCTAGCAGATGGGTGGAGCCGATAGCTGGAGGCAGTAACTTCACTTGCATTAGTGAGGTCTGCTGGAATTTCTGTTGGAGCTGGAATTTCACTTGGCTGGTTACGGAGAAGACATCAGCAGAGGCTGTGCATTTCTTTTCCACTTGCATCTTGCCTGCTACTGATGTAGAGTCACAGAATCATTTAGGTTGGAAGAGTCCCTTAAGATCATCCAGTCCAATGACACATGATGTAGCTTATAGGGGCAACTGATAGTGGCACAGACTGGTCCTTTGGTTCAGCTGCAGGACCTGCTCCCGGGGTTGGAGTGGCTGCAGTGTCTGTTGTTGGAGTTGGGGTAGCTGCTGTGCTTGTTGCTGGGGATGGAGCAGCTGCATTGTCTGTTGCTTTGCCATCAGATCCAGAGGCATCTTTTTCCTGCTCCTTACAGAACAGGGCATAGGCCAAGCTGCAGCACATTGCGGTGATCTGTCCCTCTCTGGTCCTGCCAGGATGACAACACACCTCACTTAAGTGTTCTGATAATTTGTCTGGATTTCACACTTTTCAAACGGGTGAATTTCCAAAGCACTGGAGGGCCCCACTGGCCCAGATACTTGCCATATGATCCCACACACCCTGCCACTCATGTCCAGCCTTGTGGAAGATCTCTTGGTGGTGTTCTTAGATAGCTGTTTAACCTTAGACAAGACCCGAACCTGACACTGCTTAGCTTCTAAGATCCGACGAGTTTGGACATGCTCAGGGTGGTATGGCCTTAGGTAAAACGTGCGCAGTACAGGCAGCAATATGCAGACTCCCAGCAAATGGAGAAGCTGGTTTCAAAAGTATCCAAAGGATATTCAAAATCTTTAAAATTCCCTAGATCTACTGGAAATAGCCTGGTGGGGGAGTGGAAGGTGTGAGGATGTCCCCTCTATAGGTTGGCCCTCCAAGGGGGAAAAAACAAGGTGTAATTGTTAACAATTCTTACTACATGCATCACAAAGTAGAGAGGTGATGGCTATGCTGAGAACACATACCAGATCTGTTTTACAATCAATAATTCTATTGTATTACAAGCCATTATCATAAAGTACAATGAAAAAAGAACTTTAGCCCAGGCCCCAAAGCCGATAAACACTAAAACAGCAAATACTGGCTCCAAGGAAGATATGACATAATGAAACTCCAAACCGAATGCTGGTCTGGAGTGCAACACCAAGTGCAAAGACCAAATGCAGCAACTCTGAGAGCAAATAAATAAACATTGTGATGAGTGACTATTAATCCAAAACAATGAGTGCTTATCACAAATAGGATTAGACACACTCTGGTCAGATCTGTCATTACTGCAACCCTTCATGCCTCACACTGGACGCCAAAAAAGTCTGTCATGGTTTAAGCCCAGACGGTAACTCGGAACCACTCAGCCGCTCACTCACTCCCCACTTTCTCCCCTTGCTCCCTGAGGGATGGGGAGGAGAATCAAAAGAATGCAACTCCCACAGGTTGAGATAAGAACAGTCCAGTAACTAAGGTATAACACAAATCACTACTGCTACCACCAGTAATAATAATGGTAAGGGGAATAACAAGAAGGGGAGAATATAAAACTAAAAAGGGAAGGGGAAAAAAATAAACACCAGCTTTCTTTGCTGCTCTTGTACATACTCACTATATATACACCCAGTTTGTGTTAGTGTGCTTGTTTGCTTTAGTGTGCTTCTTTAATAAACTGTGCATGTTATACAGCTAGTGTGTGGGTGTTTTGTAGATTACCCTGCCTGGCAGCGGAATATTGACCCAGGAGTAATCCTGGAGAGAATCCAGCATTGCTGTATATATGATGGAGGTGGTAAAGACAGTGCGTGCACCATCTCGGGCACGTGCCTGGTACAGGCACAGAACTGCTTGGAGAGGGGTGATTTGTAGAAGTAGTCGGGAGATGGGCTGTGTAAAAGAGGAACTGAAAAGAGAAAGACAATGAACATGTGTCTTGGAACAAAGAATTGAAATTATGCTGGCATGAGTGAAAAAAGAAAACACCCCAGTGTTGTCCAACAGAAGCTGGTTGAGGGCACAGACCTGGAGGACTGGGGCAGTGGTATCTGGGGAGATTCTGATGAGAGCTGCTCCAAAGAGGTGGAGGAACTGGAGGAAAGGAATGTGTGATTTGTAATTAAAACAGAAAGGCAGAAGGGCCCACGAGGCAGCAACCCTCGAACCATGTTCCACACAGCTCCTGGTCAGGACTTCAGCTCAGGGAATTGCAAATGGAGTTTTCTAGCAAGGCAGGTGAAATGGAAACAGAGTATTTGTGGAGTCTCTCTGACAGAGGGTGATCAGGAACTGTTCGGTGATGAAGAGTGGATTTGGGATCCAGGGATGTTTTTGAGCAACAGATTCGCAAGCTATCAGTCGATAACCTCAGGAGGGCTTATTGGGCTGGGGACTTACTGGACCTTAAGGAGAGAGGAGACCCTATCGCTGCGACAACGAAAGGGCTATCGGAGCTGGACCTCAAGGAGAGAGGAGAGCCTGCCACTGTGAAAACAAAAGGGCTGTCAGAGCTATCGCAGAGAGTACAGACGGCTGCTTGTCCCCAGGTGATGTATCTGAGGGCTGCACGGAATACCGATGGCCCTTCCCGAAGGTGCCAGGCATCTCAGGCCCCTCCGTAAAGGATCACCAGACGTTCTGAAAACGCTCTTTCAGTCTCCAAGGGAGAGAATTCTGGCAGCCACTGAGCAGCCCCCGTGCGCGTCTGGACTCGGGCGGAGACATCACACAGTTACTCCGGGGCGCGACATGGGCTGGGCTGGCCCGAGAGCGTCCGACGGGGAACCCCGCTGGGACCTCGGACCGTCCCGGGACAGAGTGGGTCGGCCTCACGTTTGTGACAGAAATGACCTTTGGCGAAAAGCGTTCCTGCCGGGGCACCCAGCGCGGGGCTGCACGGACAGCCCAAGGGTCACATCCCGGCACTGCTGCAAGAAGGGTTAAGAGCCTAGGCACACGCAAATGCGACCGCCCTTCCCCTTCCCTCCCCGCTCCCCCCCCCCCCGGCCGCGACGATGTTACTAACCAGCTGGCAGCTTTGCGGGAGGACTCGAAGTGGTTAACAAACTGGAAGCTGCGATTTGGGGCTCGGGCTGCCCCCTGGGAAACATGAATACCTGCCAATGGTCCTCGGATAAGGAGCCCTATGGACATATCCCCATGGGGCCAAAGTCTGGAGTTTTTAATTGACACGGGGCCCAAATTAATGCTTTAAATAAACAGCAAATAGAGAAGTTAGGAATTAAACCATCAAAGCAAAGCTGTAAATATAGTGGGGGTAGCTGGTGTAGCAAAAAAATTCCTCCTCACTCTCGCTACCTGGGGAGAAGAGGATGACCCCTGTGAAAGTGGCTCTAAATCCTCACAAGGAAAATACATTCGGATTTGACACACTGGCAGGCAACAATCGTATTGACACAATGGTGGGGTGTGGAGTTTTGGATATAGAGAGGCAGAAGCCCCCCATGTGAGGTTTTTGCAGGCTGCCCCTGCACCACCCCGATCTAGAACAACCTGGGTCTCTCAATACCTCTCTCCCAACCACTCCCAAATGGGGCATATCTGACGTAATTAAAGACCTGGAGAAGAGACAGTAGAAGTTGTGCACACTCCCCTTATAACTCTCCAGTTTGGCCAATGGTGTTTAGCAATTAATTACAGAAAATTGAATAGTAATACTTCACCATTGGCTGCTGCTGTCCCTAGCATAATCTTTGTAGTGACAGCAATACAGGCTGCTGCCCACCCCTGCATTGTGCCTCATCTCCCTGGAGCGTGCAATGGGTGAAGAAGTGGTTTGACCCATGAGTGGGTCTTAAAGAGTATCTACAATTGAATTGAAAGGTAGGAGAAACATGGGAAATTGTTTCTGCTGAATTCAGAAAATAAGCTGTAGCAGACTGCACTGCATTACTGCCAAACTGTAGCATTTGTCCTTTGAGAGCCAAAAGCAGCCTCCATGCTGTGCAGGGGTGGCTTAGTTTTGAGCTCAGTGCATTTTCATACTGGATGTGACACGCTGCTTGCCCACTGATGGGGAAAGGTGTACTGTAACTTTGGTAGCAGCACCTCTGAGTTTTCATGTTGGTTTGGCTAGCAGAGGCACGTCTGTGCACTTCATGTCTCTGCTTCCTCATCGCTTGTTCTTGCTCCTTGTGCCACACCCATGACTGCCCCTGCCTATTCCTGGCAGTCCCAGGGTGTCATTTGAAGAGCTGTGTGTGACTGGTCCTTAATTACTGGGTCATCATCCCTGTGTTAATGAAAACGATTACTGCACATCATGTAAAGGTGGTTTGGCACTCTTTGGTAAGAAAGCCAGCAGAAAATTCTACATTGCAGCATCATCTCTGTTCCAGCTCTGCATTGGACAGGGGTCAGAGAGCCTCATTCCCCTCTGTGAAGGAGAGTCCCAAGCTATGTGGCAGGCCTCATTCCTGTTTTCCCCCAGGAACTGCTGGTTTTGTGCAGTGCTGTGTTTCGGCTTTTGTCTGAGAATAATGCTGATAGCACACCCATGTTTTAGCTGTTGCTCAGTAGCGCTTACCCTGATCAAGCACTTTTCAGTCTCCCATGCTCTGCCAGTGAGGAGGGGCACGGGAAGCTGGGAGGGAGCAAGACAGTTGACCCAAAGTAGCCAAAGGGGTATTCCATACCACAGCATGTCATGCCCAGTGTATAAACTGAGGGGCGTTGCTGTGGTCAGGAGGGTATTGGTCAGCGTGTGATGAGCATCACTTGTGTTTTCTGAATTTTCATGTATTCTTTTCTGTTATTTCCTATTAATTATCATAATATTGTTAGTATTATTTATATTTTGCTGCAGCTCCTTGCCCTCAGGTGCAACCAGTAGTGAGGCTGAGCATGTTATTCTTGGTAGGCACACACACACAAATGCACATACGCACCACAGATATAAATACATACATGGCTGCCACAGAGATCTACAGAGACAGGAGAGCACTTCCATGAACACAAATGGCATCAACAGCCTCCCTCCTTTTTTTCTCCCTGGCTGAGTAGAGTAGAGGTCTACTAATGAAAAATATATATGCATATGTATATCTATGATGTGGATCCCATCAGCATATGGGCTGTTGCAAATCAGAGCATTATCAGGTCAGGTAAAACAAATAAATGATGCTTTCCATGGCTTGAATGTGCTACATAAAGATACCTAAATTCCAAAATTAACTTTGGGACTTAAAGCTCACTTTTGATCCAATTCTTGTTCCAGATCTCACCGGCAGAAAGTAGCTTATCACTCTTATAAGGAGAAAATATCCAGCTTCCAACATCAGATGAGTTTCAGCATTGGACTGCTGTTGTTACCTAGTAAAGGGAGTTATTAATCAAGCTCTTGCTGCTGTCGTGAATCAGCTGTGGTGCAGCCCATTGCTCCTCTGACATCAGGTCTCGATTGCAGGCTGAACAAGAAAGAATATTCTAATAATGAAAGCATGGAAAGAGGGATGTGTTTTACACTTTATATTTGACACAATTTGTTCAAGATCCAGACTCTTGACTTGACTGTTTCACTTTCCCATTCTGTAGGCTGATTATTTTTTTTCTTTTAGACAACAAAATTAGGATAGCATATTACACTTCGGAGCTTGTGTGTCTTATTTAAGTATTTGCCATTGAAGTCACTGTTGGTTAGTTGCTGTTGGTCATGACCCCACAAGAAGACCTGCGGAGCTCAAATTACTCAGTATGATCTGCAGGTTTTCAGGTTTGCAACAGGAAAGAGTGACTCCACTAAGGGATGTAACTAGATTCTTCCCACTGCTGCAGAGAAAACTAACCTTCCTGAATATCACATTGTGCTCCCATATTTCCTGCTGTAACCAAAGGGCAGTCAAAAGGAGACAACAGAGTCAGTATAGCTATTGCTAAATGCATCCTCTTTAGGGAGGGATCTCTGATAAGACCATGTGATGCTAACTATCCCATATCCCCCAACTCAAGGCTCTAGAACAGTTTGGAGTGGCTGAATTGCATGTTACAAGACCCAGGTCTTCTTTGTAAACACAGGAGCAGCAATAAGGACTTTACTGCAGTCCACACTGTGAAGTGTCATGTGTCCTGAGATGTGCAATGGAGGTGTGTGGGGGTGACTGCAAGCACAAAGCCTACTGCCAAAGCAAAAAGGGGTCCAACCCATAATGACTATCAGCTGTGCTCCGTGCCATGAATTATCTCCAGAACCATACCTAGGTTTCTTCCTAGAAGGAACTGTGTGGTTCATTCCAAAACAGCTCCCTGTGATGAACTGACAGCCATGCAGAGTGGACAAACTAGGAACCAGGACATGGGAGCCAAGTGATCTGATAGTGCAGATATGCCCAGAAGATGAGGTATTAGCTGAAGAGACAAGGATGACCATGTGAGCTGTGCCAGTGGCGGTGGTTTTGTGTGAAGGTACACAGAGCTGAAAGTGTTGTAAACCCCTATCCGTGTTTTATAGCATCTAAAGTGCTTCTCCTGGAAAATTCAAGTTCTTCAAGGAGATGACCTGCAGGGTGACCTTGCTGGTTAAAAAATGTGAGGTGAAGACACAAAGTGATTTGAGCTGCAGTTTGTGGTCTCTGATTCCTGCAAGAATGACTGGCTGTAAAGGCAGAATAGGGACAGATGCAAGAACCTTGTTTTTGCTACCTGAAGAGACCCTCTTGAAGGCTCCTTCAGCATCCTAGAGCACAGCGGAGGAACAGCTGAGGGAAATGAGGTTGTTTTAGTCTGAAGAAAAGAAGGCTCAGGAGGGACCTTGTCGCTCCCTACAACTACCTGAAAGGAGGATTGACAGAGGAGGTGGCTGGTCTCTTCTTCAAAGAAACAAGTGACAGGACAAGAGGAAACAGCCTCAAGCTGCACCAGGGGAGGTTTAGACTGGATATTAGGCACAATTTCTTCCCCAAAAGGGTGGTCAGGCATT
Source organism: Pezoporus occidentalis (assembly GCF_034315485.1). Lineage (NCBI taxonomy): Eukaryota > Metazoa > Chordata > Aves > Psittaciformes > Psittacidae > Pezoporus > Pezoporus occidentalis. The sequence continues at coordinate 559,506 of NW_026913554.1, forward strand.
GGAACAGGCTGCCCAGGGCAGTGGTAGAATCAACATCCCTGGAAGTGTTCATAAACCATGTAGACAAGGCCTTCAGTGACAAGGTTTAGTAGGTGGCCTTGGCAGTCCTGGGGTAACAGTTGGGTTTGATGATCTTAAAGGTCTTGTCCAACTTGGTTGATTCTATGATTCTATGTTCCTGTTGCTTACATATTAGCTCATCAAGCGCTGTCTTTCGCAAAATTACAGTGAGTAGCACAGCAGCTGCTTGTAGAAACTTTATGGAAATTGTTTCATATAACCAGTAAGAAGTTTTCAGAAGACCATAAGGCTTTGTTAGACAAAATAACACACCTGAAAAATGTCTTGTACTAAATGGAAGCCTTGGGGTTACAGAGCATGTGGTGGAGCCATCACTCATTGCTCAAAAGACTGGGAAAATCAGGTCTTAAAATATAATGAGGGAAAACATCACTTTATACAATATATATCTCATGTTTTAAACTACTGATTCTCCTGAATCACTGGCAGCTCATATTAACTATTTCTCAGCTTATCCATGAGATCATTGGTCTTCATAGTGTTTTCAGTTAGAAGTTTAATGATCAAGATGCCTGGTTACCTGCACTTGGTAGTACACTTGTGCTTATGATTGTTTGGTAGAGGTTCATTGGGCCATGCAGCTGGGGAACTATTGCTCTTAGGCTCTTGTTCCAACTGATGCTATAGAATGAAGAGTGGGAGTCTGTCCTGGCTCATGATCAACTGCAACGTCAACCTGAGTGTACCTTGTGAAATGTCTGTTGGCAAGGATCCTCACAGTCATCCCAGAGAAGGAAAAGCAGGAATGTTTTCAGGTGCCAAGCTTGGCTTTCCTGTGATTGCAAAACATCACAGAGTTTAGATATTTCCAAAAGAGTAAAACAAGGGGATTCCATAAATTGGGAGATTGTTGACTGGGCTAGTCTGGGGGCTGGTGTATTGCTCTCTTTAACAGTAAAAAAAAAAACCAAGCCCCAAACCCCAAACCACACAAAACAAAAAAATTACGTTTGAAACCCAAATGACCTCCTTTAACCATAAGGAGTGGGAGGTTGTTTAGAATCTGAATATGGAGGTAACTGATTCTCATTCATTTTCTTTGTAATAGAATCTAAAAGCTGAGATGATGATATTATATTTCAAGAAGGAAGTTTAAAAAGACATTTTTCACTATGAGGGTGGCAAGACACTGGCACAGGGTACCCAGAGAAGCTGTGGCTGCCCCATCCCTGGCAGTGTTCACGACCAGGGTGGACAGGTCTTGAAGCAACCTGGTCTAGTGGAAGGTGTCCCTGCCTGTAGCAAGGGGGCTGGAAATGGATGAGCTTTTAAGGTCCTGCAGCCCAAACCATTCTAGGATTCTGTGATTCTGTATGTTTCCTTCTTTTAACTCAATAACTGTTGGCCTTTTTTAAAGCCTGGTGCATCTGGCTGCCTATCTCTACCTAACACAGCAAAACAATATAAATAAGGGAACAAGGAAAATAGTGAATACAGGAAAATTTTCTACTGAAGGAAAAAAATATTTTTATCCTTTAAAAGAGTCCCTGACACACTTTTCTGCCCTTTGTGATTAACTGAAGTACATGATCATGGTCCCTTATGGCAAAGGTTTGTAATAACCAAATCTTAAATTAAATCAATATGCCATTGGTTCAAGATTTTGAGCTAATTCAGAATGGCAGCAGTATAATTACTGTATCAGAATTACATTGTTCATAGACTGTTGGGCTTTTTTAATTTTTGAGAAATTAAATTTTGATATCAAATTGTTCCTTTAAATATAGTAATATTTAATACTTATTAGATTAACTAGAACAATAGGGAATAATATTTATTGCTTACACTGCTCATGCACTCTTCTTGACCTCATTTTCTACCCTTCTCATTACATGTCCCTGTAGATTCTCTGGCAGGCTTCCTGTTCCTGTTGCATATGAAGAAAGATTGGGGCTTAGTTTTGATTTTCTTTACCAGTCTTTTTTAAATCCTTTTTTTTTTTTGTCTTCTTTGATATGTTTATGTCCTCCTATTTTCATGATTTAGACAAAGCAGGGTTTTTCAAGGATGTCTGTATACATTACACTTTATAGATGAAGAAAAATGGATGGTATTTCAAGTGTTTCATGCCATATGAGGCTGACGTACTTTATTTCTTGTACGCAGGACTAAAATATGTTCCAGAAGGATGATGTTGGCAGCATACCAGTTAAGTTATTACCAACCTATCTGTAAATAGATCTTGCAGGGACTGAACAGTGTGCTGTTTGCTCTTCTTGGTATGTGTTATAATGTTCAGTATTAGAATCGTAGAATCATAGAATAGTTAGTGTTAGAAAGGACCTTAAGATCATCTAGTTTCAACCCCCCTGCCATGGGCAGGGACACCTCCCACTAAACCACTAAACCATGTCACCCAATGCTCTGTCCAACCTGGACTTGAACACCACCAGGGATGGAGCATTCACAACCTCCCTGGGCAACCCATTCCAGTGCCTCACCACCCTAACAGTAAAAAACTTCTTCCTTGTATCCAATCTAAACTTCCCCTGCTTAAGTTTTAACCTGTTACCCCTTGTCCTATCACTACAGTCCCTAATGAAGAGTCCCTCCCCACCATCCTTATAAGCCCATCTTTGTTATTACAGAAAATGAGCAATATCAGAAAAATGTTCCATCCATTCAACATGAAATGATCCAGCATCCTCTACCAACTGCACTATGAGCTGCTTGTTTCTAGCAAATATTCTGAGAAATACCACTACTTACAAACCTAAAAGTTGCATAGGGGGATATGACTTGGAAGAGAGGAAAGCGGTGTAGGCAAATTCACCAAAAGTATCCAAAATCTGAGACATACACGATACTATTCAAAGAAACATTAGCTTTTTAAAAGAAAATATTTTTTCAGAGTAGGTTTGAATGTGTTGTGGGGAAGAATTTCTCAGATTACAATAGAATTTCCTGAGAAGATCACAAGCTAGCAAATAGCCGGGGTCTGTTGAGGCTATTTGCTTAAGTGAAATGGATGCCAGGGCACTGGCCCCACATCTGCCTGTTTTAGATAAAAAAAAACACCAAACAATAAAACAGGTATTGCAGTGTGGGGTGGATTGTTTGTACTTCATCTGAGGTGAGGTCATGACTGAGAAAGTACTTGCAGTCCTCAAGTGTTATGCAAATGTCAAGTGGAACTGTAGAAGAGAAACAAGTAATTACGTATTACTCATTCTTCTGGAAAATCCAAGGCTTCACTACTGAAAGGTGTTGTTTCCACTGAACTTCCTGCTGTTTCTCTGACAGAAAGGAAAACAGGCATCTAAATCAGATCATGAACCTAAACAATTCTATGATTCTGCATGGCAAATGGATATTCTTTGTCGTGTTTCTTTTCTAATCTGTGACTGCATCTAGTGTCTAGATTCTGCACATACAGCTATACTGGGCATTTAGGGACAGCCTCGGGAAATCTGAGGTGCCCTATGCAAGCTAGCTGGAGTATCGGAGGTAGGCTAGTCACATCATAGAATTCTCTGTTGTGAGTCTAGTGTACACGCAAAACACAGAATTCAACTGCTCCCAGAAAGTGAGTGGGATTAAGTGTTAGTCTGAAACATTGCCGTGCTGTGTATGTGTGCCCAGTGTAAAAGAGAAGAGGAGGACAGGTGCATTTGATGGGATAAAATGGATTGGCAACTTCATCTTTATTTGATGAAAGAAAACTAACTTATGAAAAACACGTTTCCAATGCAATGCATGCCTCTGACTCATCTAGAGAAAGAATGGAGGGAAAAATTATATGCATATATAAGATTTCTTCATAAGAGTGTGCAAATGCAGTAACATTCTGAAGTCTGGACTGAATTAGTTGAAGACATCTTGATTCTGTGCTGTTCATGCGTGCAACATGACTCTATTTTGAAAACCAAGTATGTATGTGATACTTAAGTCTGTATTTGCATGGCTTTGGTCTTGACATGCATTTGGCACTGTTCCTCATTTCATCAATTTTCTAGCCAAACTGTGATCTCCAATTACGTCTTTCATCCTGTCAGTACGAAGCAGAGCTAGTCTAAAGTCAACAGATTAGTTTACATGACATCTGGTATTAATGTACCTTCTGCGTCTTCTAACAGCAGCTTAGTGTGACGTTCATTATCTTCCTTATTCTGATCTTTGTGTTTGCAGATGATTAATCACCTCCTGCTCCTAGCTTCTTTATGAGACAACCCCAAATTTCTCCTTTCTTCCAAAAGCAACTAGAACAATTTTTTCATTGCACTGTGGTCTTCTTAAGAAGTAACCCTGATGTGGTAGTGATGTGCATAAAGGTGTGAGCTTACTTTTTTATCACGACACTGCTACAATGCAAAGAAGTCCTTTGGGATCAATAATTTCACTGAAGTAATGAATCCAATAGCTTGTTTCCAGAAAAATGTGTGCACTTTAATTAATATGAGCATAATGTCTTCTAACATTTCAGTCTTAAAATATTTTATCTTTTTTCTTTTCCATGTCTATGTATCAACAAGAAAGCCCTCTTATGCTCATGCTAAAGGCATGCTGCCCTTAAATAAGGATGAGCTTCTGGATAAGTTTCATAGAAACATAGACCCATAAAATGGTTTGGGTTAGAAAAGGACCTTAAGATCATTTAGTTCCAACCCAGATGCTTCACACAATGTCGCCCAAGGCTCTGTTCAACCTGGCCTTGAACACTGCCAGGGATGGGGCATTTACCACTTGTTTGGTCAGCCTGTTCCAGTGCCTCACCACCCTCACAGTAAAGAACTTCTTCTTTACATCTAACCTGAACTTTCCCTGTTGAAGTTTGAACCCATTACCCCTTGTCCTATTGCTACTGTCCCTCATGAAGAGTCCCTCTCCAGCACCCTTGTAGGCCCCCTTCAGACACTGTGAGACTGCTGTGAGGTCGCCATGCAGCTTCTCTTCTCAAGGCTGAACAGCCCCAGCATTCTTTTTACGACTGCAGCAGAGCCTTGGAATTAAATGCTATTTCTTTCTCACTCCTTAATTATTGTTTGCCTGTTATTTAATACCTGTTAAAGTAAAACATGGGGCATTTCAAAGCTGCAAATACAAACATGTCTGCGACGCATTCTTAGCTGTCTTCTGCCCTCATTACAATTAATGGAGCAGCTTTCTTCACAGTGGGACTGCCCTGTTTGCACACCACTTGCTTGCTGTGCAGAGTTGTCACTTCAGTGTCAGGACATTCTGAAAAGCTTTCTGCAATAGTACAAAGTAACGCACTAAGTAAGAATAGGTAGACTCAGTGGGAATAGTGGGAAAACTGTCCTAGGTGTTCCAGCCGCACCCAGGGCAATGTTTTTTATGTCCTAACTTGGTCAGCAGAAAGCTTCCGGGAAAGATGGGCAGGTAAGGTGGTTAGGCATAGGTAGTTTAGGTCATCACCTGTGCTGACGGAAAGAATAATCACTGTACGGCTGACTCATCAGCAAGAGCATATTACATCATGAGAAGTAAAATTGATTTTGGCTTTCAACAGTCCCACATCCATTTGTACCACATCACTATAATAGTCCTTATTTCCTTCTCATGCCCCTTACCACAAAAATAACTTCAGGTCCACTCTGCATTGTCTAACACCTTTTTCAGTGCTCCTAGCTCTCTTTCATGTCCCTAAATATTCCTACAGTACACTCAGCTTCCTCTTTCCACTCATTACCTGTTTGTCTGAGGAAGAGGAAGGGAAATTGCCTGTTACTTCCCCTAGGTTGCCTATTTAGGGATTGGCTTCCTTATTTTGAAGGGCTTTGGTGGTTTTGTTGTTGTGGTTTTTTTTTTTGTCTTCTTTTCTTATATATGCATGAATGCAGCCCCCACTACTATAGGTTATTTAATCTTCTGTGTTCAGGCTGTATTACCAAGAGTGTAACCAACATGTCAAGGAATCCATTTCTGATTTGTTCAGCAGTTGTAAGACTACAGATGAAATTCTGTGTCCAGATTTCATTCTCCATCCTTCAAGATACTCAAAACATGACTGGACAAGCTTTGAAGCTAGCCCTGCTTGAAAGGAGAGATAGGACCAAATAATGCCAGGAGGTCCCTTTCTATCTGAGTTATTTTATGATTCTATATCTTCATGATTCTGAAACTTCTCCTCAGATTTACTAAATACTCACAGACAGGGTTGCAAGTTGCTTGATGGGGAAAGCAAGGATGCAGGGGAAAAGCAAGACTGACAGATAAGTGAACAAATGAAGCAATGCTGTTAGATTCCTTCCCCTAGAGATATGTTCATCCTGACCACTGGCAAAAATGTTATCAACTAGCCAACAGCATTCCTTGCTGAATGTTACTATGTGCAGTAAGAAATTCAGATTATGATCAGGAATTTCCTTCTGTGCAATACTGAATGAAGCTATAGTCTGATGCTGTATGATAACTGCCCAGGCCTCTATGCAGGCATACATTAGCGGTGTGTTATGATTCCTTCTGTTTTGTGAGATGTATCTACAGGAGATCTTCACAGAACAAGGAAATACTGAAACAGCGGCAAATACTAACAACAGGTTGAAACATTAAGGAACAGCCAATGACAATGATAATCAGAGAGGTAGGCTTCAATAAAGCATTCAGATGAGCAGGAACCGGTTTGTCTTGCAATGCCTCACAGAACTATGTGAAATATGAGACCTTTCCTAAGCTGTTGTTACAGAGTTCAAGGGGTGTGAGAACAGGCCGCAGAGAGGAAGATGAATCTATGCAAATTTTATGTAGATATCTTTTGTTAGAATATGACTGAACCATGGAGGAGGAGCACCATCTCAGACCAGTTTAAAAGCCAGAAGATGGGCTGTCCACTTGAGATCTCTCTCTCTTCTTTCTTCACGGACAGAGATGTGGTCAAGGCTGCTTCTGAGCATTCTGTCCTTGAACTGGATTGCCACGGTGTCTTCTGAACTGTAAGAGATCATACATTCTTTTTTTTTATGACAGTATATTTTAATATATTTCCCACTAGTTTATTTCTTCTAGGACACTGCTATATAATGAACTGGATGTTTGAGACCTTGGTTCTGAAATGTGTCTGAAGTGGTAGTAGACGGCATTGAAGGATGATTTGGAATGATGCTCTCCATCATAAAACTCTTAAATCTGATTTGAATGACAGAAACCTAGAACTGGACTAGTTGCAGTCTTAAGTGAATGGGTAAAGTGGGGAGGAGGTTCAAGACTAGACTGTAAGTGACACTAATGATCAGGATTGATATGCATCAGAAGTACAGAGAGAGCAAGTTGTATGAGGAGGTGCTACAGGCCAGATAATGGCTGGTATTAGGGACTATGCTGACTGGCAATCCTAATATTAGTATTAATGTAAGAATGAGTATGAAGTATTAGTATTACACCTGCTGTGCTTATGCAGCACTGTCAATGTCCATGGCTCTATACAAACAGTTTTCAGCCACAATATTCAAAAATAGGCCAACATTAGAGCTTAAATCCATTTCTCAAAAGTTTTAAAGGAAAACACTGAAAGTCAGAGGGGTTTAGGTTTCTCAGATACACTGTTCATTTCAGTCATTTTACTTTCGGTATTTGAATATAGTGCAGTCTGAACTGGGCAAGTCAAAGTAACAATAAAGGCAATATACGCAAGCAAAGCTGTGGGAGGAAAAAAAGAAAAGAAAGGATTAGATTGCTAAGAAAAGATTGTGTGATTCATGTTGTGTTGCTGCACAGCCAACCCATCAATTCTGTCATACATTATTTGAAATGACTAGTTTGGGCAGCAGAGAACCAGCAGCCAACAACAGAACCTTTATCAAATCTGACAAATCTAAAGGAATGTTTTTCAGAGGAAGAATCTGAGGAAGGAAGGCTGCCCTAATTACAGAGAGCAGTATAAGTAAAAAAGCCCAGTAGAAGAAAGAAGCAAAGGAAGCAATGCAGGGAGAGTCATGGCGACAGAATGCAGCATATAGGTTAGATTGAGCATTCTCTGAAATGTTCTGCAGAATGGAAAAGCAAGATGATTTCTTGGTGCGTTATGCTCATCGACTTATCAGATGTCAGTTGTTATCTAGAGGGAAAGATGTCTAGAGAAAAAGAAAAATTTGTTGCAACCATTAGCTAGTATTTTTGTTATTGATTTCAAGAAGAAGCTAAATATTACTCCTCTTTATGGGAGGTTCCAGAGGTTTAAGTATACATATAGGTCATGGGAGGATAAATGCAGGTGTTGTCAGATGCTTGTCAGGTGTTTAGACACTTTAAGTGATTGGAGTTGTGTGAATACCTGGAATGGAAAGCTGCAGTATCATGCTGGGTAAGAGACCGCATATAATGATGCCAGTCCTTCAGCTCATAAAGAACTATGAGGGACAAAATATTATCACCTGTACTTTCTTAGCATATTATTCAAAACTTGTTGAAAGCAACGGAATTCCTTCCAATTACTTGGAATTGGAGTTACTTCCAATCCAAGCAAGATTTGGATTGCATCTTTGTTCACACATGTGGCATTTCTGTGGCATTTGCCCCTCCTGTTTGCTCTGACTTTCCTCCATGACTGAACTTTCTGATCTGGTTTTGCTTTCTTACAGTCAGTATGTACTACTGGTCCCAACAGTAGTGCGGAGCGACTCTCCGCAGACCGCTTGTGTGCAGTTCCACAACCTCAGTGAGCCTCTGTCTCTGAGCATTGTCCTGGAATATGGCAGTATGCGGAATACTCTTTTTGAGAAATCAGTGACAGAGAATGATTTCTTCCAGTGCTGCGAGTTCAAGGTATTTTCTCTTTTGAAACTACTGAAAAGAGTGTAGAAGCTGGAAACACTTCTGAGTGCAACTCTCCTTGTCAGTGTGGGCAGAAGGTGAAGAGTGTGGGCAGGGAATAGGATGAAAAAATATAAGTGCCTGGAAAGGCTGACAATATAGCCAAGAAAGACATATGGGTTCTACGGGGAAGCTGGAGAAAGACTTTCCATCTCCATTCACAGGGAGACTAGGAAAAAGCTTGTGGTTGCTATCACAGGTCCATTCACCCTATGAGACTGTCAGAATTGCCAAGCTGGAGATCCCAGCTAGGACATGTTCATTCTGTTTCCTGTGACTCTGCAAGATCTGTACAGATATGAAAAGCAAGTTCCAAGATTGGGTCTTCCAGAATGTAGCAGGAGAAAACATTTCAGAACTGAGATATATGGTTGGGGCAACCTGCATATGGGCATGAGAGGAAATGCATAGTACAGGTCACAGCTTAATTGGTGACAGATCATGGGACTTCCACAACAGAAATTTCCAGAGACTACCTCACTTTCAAAGATGGATCTTCTTATGACTTTGCATAAGCTATTTATGATTCACTTGACAGTCAGTACCTTACTCAAGAACCCTGAGCAACAGGGGACCTCAATATATGTAATTTACCAGTTTTCCTCATGGGTTTTCTTTCCCTCCAGGTTCCTCCTGCTGCTTCTGACCCCCTAGCATTCATTTCCTTCACTGCCAAAGGCACCACAGTCAATTTAGCTGAGAGAAGATCGGTGGCGATTCAGAATGTGGATAATACTGTCTTCATCCAGACGGACAAACCTGTCTACAAACCAGGGCAAAAAGGTAGTTGAGGAGTTTGAGTCAGCTAGTGAACTGCGAAACTGGTTGCAAGGGTGGGTCTAGAATGACAAAGACTTCCTTTTGTAGAATAAAAGCCCATGGACTGCAACAGCGATGATCCATCCCTCAGATAGTGTATAGTTGTCATCTGAGTTTGGACTCATCAAAAGTCAGTGAAAACTAGAACCAATTCACAAAATCACAACAAATGAGTAGACTTCATGTGCTTTTACTAAGTTCATTACATTTACAGGATCTTGAGTTCTGCCAGGTTTACTGAGGTCAGTCACATAAAAAGTGTCCTTCAAAATACAGAAAATAATATGTTAAGCTTAAAATTAGTAAGTGTGATATAAAAATAAAGGAAGCATGTAATTTCCTGTCAATAGATCTTTCCACTTAATTGCTAATCTAATTCAGAGTGCTGATTCCATCATGATATTTAAATGACAGGACTAGCTAAGATAATCAAATCTCTTCTGGTTCTCTAGGGACTCTTTAGTTTGCCTAAGAGCCTGAGCAAACTTTGTTTCAGTTGTATGTTGAAAGTAACTTAACGCTGCTAAAGAATCCTTTTTTGTCCTGTATCTTTTTCAGTGATGTTTCGTGTGGTCAGTTTGGACACTCAGTTCAGACCTGTTCAGGAGACAGTAAGTATGAGTGATGGTCAAGATTTTTCAAGCACCCTCTTGAGATAGCTGTTCATTAAGACTCTCAATTAGAAGTTGAATAAAAAGGGTCTGGGAAAGGCTTCCTTATGTTTCTGGAGAAATACTATAATTCCTTCACTTCACACTCCATCCTTTCCCTGCCTTTATAGAGGGCAAAGGGTCTGAAAGCACTCCTGGAAATCTCTCACAGCACTCAGATTTTGTAGTCACTTTGCCTGTCCCACATATGTAGAAAAAGACTGGATGTTTTTGTAGGAAAGAGAAATTCACAAACAGGTTATCCTCTTTAAGTTATCTCTGTAAATAAAGACATGACTTGAAATTATTTCCTTGGCCCAGTGTTCTGTAGCCAGAGAAAACAGTTCACAGCCTTCTTTATGTTCTAGTATTTCTCAAGCTCCACAGCTAATTTCTTGGTGTTCTGATTTTTATTTTTTTTCTCCCTTTTTTCCTCCTCCAGTATCCCCGGATCACTGTTGAGGTAAGAGATGCAGTGTGTTGCTTTGGAAGGACTGTGCTTCATTATTCCCCATAGTGTCAGTAGCTGAAGGAGACTCATCCGGAGCACACCATCAAAAGCCAATGAACTTGAGATTGAACAGTGACAGTATTTGTTATCAAACAGTAGAGGAGAAGAAATCAGTACAAATGGAGATGTTAGTTGGAGATGGCATGCTGATGTTGCTGGATTTTTCATTAGAATTCAAATAAGTTTAGTGTAGTATTCCTTTGGCAGGACTAAAGGTGTAGTACTCCCATGGCAGGGAGGTTGGAACTAGATGATCTTAAGGTCCTTTCCAACCCTAACTGTTCTATGATTCTATGACTACAGGAAATGGTCTGGTGAAATAGTGTCATTCTCATACAAGTTACAATAGTAACTCCCTGAAATGTCATGTTCTGCTGGGGAACAGGCTAGCAGTGAACCAGTCTTCTACCACATTTCACATTGCACTTTCTAAAGGAGGCCCTCGTAATATTCCTGTTTTACAGGAGTTGAGGCAGGAAGACTTACGCTAGGGATGCTTCAGATAAGCAACCTGACTCCCAACCAAGTACTATTCCTAGATGATCTGAGATCATCTTGCAGTGTACCTAGTTTCCAGCTAGGGAAATTCAGAGCACATCATGCACTTAGGCAATATGCTAGGATACAAAACTGGAAAGAAGGCAAGAAAACAAGAAAAAGGGTACATCTCTTCCACTCTCCAGGATCCAGAACGGAACAAGATCATCCAGTGGTTGGAGGTCTCATCTAAGCATGGAATTGTCCAGCTCTCCTTTCCACTAATTCCAGAGCCTATTCTGGGATCCTATCACATCACTGTGGAGAAAAAGTCAGGTGAAAAAGAGGACCAGTTCTTCACGGTGGAAGAATATGGTAAGCAAAGGCTGTAAACTGCCCTGCACCAGTGGTGAGGCTTGCTCTGCATAACTCAGGTAGGAGCTGCTTGTGAAAAGTTTAGGTGCTTTGAATTCTCGGCTTGACACAAAATCACTGTGTGACTTTGGGATCCACATCCTATGACTCAGGACTTACACTCCCCATCTGAAAGGAGTAGTCAGGCCTGCCTGTTTTTTGTTGGGGTCATCACCATATGAAAAGCAGTAGGCTAAGATATGCAGAGAAATCTGAAGATGTTATCTGTCAAGCAGATATGTCATGACAGGTACTGGGTTGTTACTTGTGGGGCTGGATAGTCAGTGAAAATGCAAGATGGAAAATAGTGGGTACTTGAGGTGCCAAAGCTCACGTAATGATCTGCTTACTCTCTGGAATAGCCCGTATGAAAAAAGTTGCTAGATTTGTTTTGATCTTACAAGTTTTCTCATCTTATACTGGCAGGTTTTCCTTAGTAGTCCCCAGAGTAGGCTTGGACAACTCCCAGTTGTTTGGGTTTTTCTGTAGGAGCAGTAAAGCACCTTTCCTGTTTACCCTTTAGAGCTCTTTCATGTCTTCCAGTCCCCTGTGTACAGGTTTGTGATAATAAGGCCTTTTCCAGCTATGTAGTCATTATTGCTGGTGACCCAGGACAGAAGATAAGCTGGAAAAAGAGAGTGACAGTGACCTATTTGATTTTATTATTTCACTTAATCTGTTTCCTTTTTCATTCAATGGGGTTTGATTGCATAACTTCTGTTCTTCAGGGCTTAACTGGATTAAGACATCAGCATTACTTCCACCTTTCTTTTGAATAAAATGTAAAGCCAGTTAGTGACTTCTCACAATTCTTACTGTGCCTGCAATTATTATTACTATGATTATTATCCTACAGCCAGCTCCTAGGTAGACTTTTCTTTGAACTTTTTCCTCTCCCTTCTTGATGAAAATGCCTTTGCCAACTGATTCAGGTTTTTTACTGTCTTCCACACATTACACCTGCCTCTGGCATATAACTACTGATCAGTCATATTCACATTGCATTTCCAGTGCTGCCAAAATTTGAAGTGACAACCAGTGTGCCAAAGAGGATTTCTTTCTTTGATGAAGAAATTAGGTTCAATGTTTGTGCTTCGTAAGTATCAGAGCTGAGAACAACACATCTGTGCACAGGAAACGTGGCATAGAGGATGGTGTGCATGCTGGGAAGTAGGGCCTCTGCTGCTGCTGATTCCATGTATGGGTTATGGCAGTTCCTTTAGCTGTGACTTTCATGACATGAAATATAAGTCTCTTCCCACTACACAGCAAAATTAGAACTCAGGGCGTTTATGTGTGTCTGGTAGTTTAAAGATAGCAAGCAGTACATACTTGCTAGCTGTTGTTTTTTATTATTACAGAAAAAGAGAGAAATAGTACCAGGGTGTGTATGTCATTAAGATTGATGGCTGTGATACAGCCAAAGGGCAGGGTGGCATGAGCTAAATGGGAGAATAAGGATCTTTCTGCAATATGTCCTGCTTTGCATAAGGCACTAACAAGAAAAAGCAAGCAGCAGGGAATGAATATCTCAACCTGAATACAGCACCACTTTCCAGCTTCAGACCTTGAAGAATGACTACAGCAAAACAACGGTAAAACAGGCTTTTTTTAACAAGATGCCAGAAACAGCCTAAAAGTACTCAAAGGGAATTCTGCTAGTGCTAACTGGTCCTAATTCCTGCCTGCTCTTCTGTCTTGCTATGGGCACTCCTGAGGGGTTTAGAGTCTGCATTACTCTGCAATCTTTGCAGATTTCATGCTAAGTCCACATGATTGGATTCTTGTGTCTTTTCCTCTCCTAGGTACACTTACAGCCAACCAGTGCAAGGGAATGCCCGAATCAATGTGTGTCAGCAGCACTTTTATAGTCCACGATGTGAGCAAAACCAGAAAGAAACCTGTGAAGCAGTCACTGGACTGGTATGATTCAGGGCAAGGCTTTTCTTCCCAGTCAGCTTTACTACCCAACATGTAGCAGAGTATTTGGTGGCTTCATTCATTTACTGGGGAACACCAGAGAGACAATCTCAGAGGCATGCTTTTTCTCACTGTCTCACAGGCAGTGCTGAAAGACCATGAAAGTAGTTTTTACTGATGACATTATTAGGAGACTTTGATTCTTCCCTCAGGAAGAGTCACTAGAGGAGATGGAAGCTTATGGAAATCTAAATCTGTGGTAATTTCTAAAACACTGGAGCTGTGTTCTTACCAAATCTAACCAGCAGACCTATACTGGGAGTCTCTGAGGACACTTAATGCTAAACTAATGATTAATTTCTGCACTAGATCAAAATGCTCTGATCAGAATCCAGGCATCATGCAAGATGGGTTTAAGAAGGAGCATGAGCATAAGAAAGGAGTAGGGGGAATGAGGAGAGAGGCTTGCAGGTGCAAAGGTAAATGGTATTGAAACGATGTAGGAAGGGAGCCAGTGTAATGTAGGAAGGAAGCAAGTAGAAAGGAAGACCTGAAGAAGATTTGAGCAGAGACAATGATGCTCTTCAGAGACCCACTAATACACAGTCAGAAGTAATTTTCCAAACCTTGATAAAAATGGGGTTTCCCTTTGTGTTCTGTTTCCAGCTGGGGAAGGATGGCTGCCTCAACACTGTAATCTCCATCAAAACGTTCCAGCTCTACCGCAGCTATGCCAGGATGTATACCAGCCTCAATGTAGAAAGCATTGTCACTGAAAATGGGACAGGTAATACCAAGTGAAGGTTGTGAGTAGCTGATTAAAGCTAACAGGTGGTACTTTCTGAGATGAATCTCCCGGATCCTGATCTGTGCAGCAAACAATCACCATTTTCTGCATAGCTCTCCCTCCAGAGCATCACTGCTCCATATAGCTTTTCAAAGAAAACAGTTTTCGGGCCAGTCTGATTTCTGTTTCCTCCCCTTTATACTGTCTGTGTCTCACAGGTATCCAGATGAAAAGCAATGATTATGTTGCAGTCAGCCAAGAAAACGACAGAGTGATGTTTAAGAATATGGATTTCTATTACAAGAGGGGAATTCCTTACTATGGTGAGGTGAGTGCCTGGAAGAACACATTTAAACCAAAACTCCCTGAGGTCCAGCATGATGGTCCCTGTGTTGCCCTATTTATGGATATCTCTTGACTCTATGCTGACAACTTGGCATGATAATGCTGCAGAACAGTGACTGCTGCATAATTCTCCTGCTACATTAGATGCTCCTAGAGAAAATAAGAACATGGTATCATACCTAGACTGTTAGGGTCTCTCTTCTGCCATACTTAGAGAGTGCCTAAAAGGTGGGTAAGTGAAAGGTCAGATGAGCCTTTAACTTTGTCTGCAAGAAACTACTTCAGCAACAGCTATGCCTAAACTGAAGGTAGAATTTTCCCTGTGTTGTATCACACAGTCCCAGGGATGCTTACTTAAAGCAGCAAAGTAAAAGTTGTTGAAGCGTATTCCAACTTCTTAGCAGCGTGCACATGCAGGAAAATCCCAGGCACAGAAAGGAGGAGGAGCTGTACAGCATCATCCTGATATGAGGTTGAGACAAAGGATATTAACGAGTATCTAGGAGGTGCTCCTGAGCTCCACAGGTTACCTGTGGCCGTGAAGTCATCTAATTGCTTTAGGTTTGTTAATCAGTGCTCTCCAGAGAGTATGAATTCTGGAGTCCCTCTGTTTCTCTTTGCTCAGAAAGAGTGAGGATGATAAGAGCTCCATCCACCATCTTTCACTCAATGGTCTTTATCTTATGTGAAGGCCCACAGAACTAATGGTCAGAGAAGAGGAGTATTTATCATTAAAAGAATTTGTTATATGAGATCACATATGTATATAGTTCCTTCTCCCACTGTTACATATAGTTTGTCCTTGCACTGACGGCAATTGCCTGCCTTTGCCTGTCACAGAACTCCTGTTTCTTCAAAGTATTGAAGGAGCATTTGCCTCTTACATACATATGATTCTTGATTTCTTCTCCCTGCAGTTGTCCTCAGTGCTTAAGTGAGTGTCCTTTGGTAAGCGGAGCTTTTCTCATTGTTTTTTTGGTTTGGGTTTGTTTTTTTTCTGAATCCCTTGGGTATTCTTTATGTTCAGATCACTGTGACAGATGTGGATGGCAAACCTATTGCTGGTAGGACTGTGCTGCTGGAGCTCAATGAAGAATATCTAGCCAACTATACCACCAACAAGAACGGCACTGCTGCTTTTTCCATCGACACATCCAACTTCTTTGATCCCAGTTTAAAGCTGAGTGTAAGTACATACAGGTTTCAGTCTAATTCCTGCAAAAAAAAACTTCATTGGAGAGAGGATTTAAAAGCAACCTGGAAAGTGCTGGCAGGATTCTTTCAGATGAAGAAAATAGTCAGTCAGTCTACCAACACCTGAAACTAATATGAGAAAATACCAATGCCTGAGAACTGGCAGATTGCACCCTAGCGATGTTTGGGCTGCAGTGATTTTCAGCAGCCCATTGTTTTTCCTTTGCTCAGAAACAATTTGTGCAGCCCTCTTCCTTCTCTGTGCACTAGAGGACCTTCATCACAGACTGTCATGTCTTTCCCACCCAGCCTGGATGCAGACTCTTTCTCTGCTGCTGCCTGCTTCCCTGCATTTCTGCTGGCAGAGAGGCTCATGCTTGTTGCTACCACATGGTCCTCTCATGTTATCATGCCTTTTTTCTGGTGTGATGGGAACAGCCAAGAAAAAGAGCAGTGCTATTCTAACTCACAATAAGTCCGAGCAGTTTATATGACCTGTCCCAAGCCTGCAAGAATCTGAAAAAAACTCCCTGCTGCAATGTGCATAAAGATGCATAAAGATGTCCAGAAGGTCCCCTGTCCTGGGCTGGTGAGGCACAAATTTTTCACACCAGCTCTTGCTTTTGGCTTAAATGGCCCCAGAAATCAGCTTCCCAACAGAATATTTTAGCAGGAAGATACTTTAGCCTCTAACCTACCTCCTGTTTTTTTATTTCTCATTTTGTTGATTGTTCATATATGATTCCTCTGCATAGGTCAGGCAGGCACTAGATGACTGTGCAGGCTTCTTCAACTGGAGGAATGATAACGAGCCCCAAGCCTTATTCTTTGTCCGGCGTTTCTACTCGCGGACAAACAGCTTTGTGAAAATTGAGCCAGTGAAGGAGAAGCTCAGCTGTGGCCAACAGCAAATGATCAATGTTCAGTATGTCCTGAACAAAGAGAGCTACAGGAATGCTGGGCACACAAACTTCTACTATGTGGTAAGTGCTACCATGACTCCCATCTCTCTTCTTGCTCTGCTGAACACCATAAAAGGCAGAAATCTCCTGACCAAACAATGGTTACAGATCACAGCTTGATTTGATGGCCTTTGAAGCCTCTCAGAACGCTACTCAAAATAAGTGATTTCATGGGGAAAGGGTGAAGGTGCTTTTGATCCTGTCTCATGAGTTTTTTCCTATGCCCAGGTGATGACAAAAGGAAAAATTGTTCTCAGTGGCCAGAAGCAAGTGAACATCACTGGTGGTAAGTTCTAGAGTGCGTTACTTCAGAGCACCTTCCTGAGCCCTAGAGCATTAGTAAGTTTTGTAAGAAGGGATGAAAGCAAAGAACTGCATCTAAATCAGGTATTAGCTCTTAAACTTCATCACCTCTCACCACTGACTGTATTGTTTGCTTTTGCTGCAGCATCTAGCCAGTCTCCTGTATCATGATCAAATTTATCTTGCTAGTTGAAAGATAAAAGCCTTTGTTATGACCAAACAGAAAGAATATAACCTATTTTTTTTTTAATTTCTTGACAAGGAATATTTGCAGGTTCACAATTATTCTGTGACATCCTAATCTTCACCGATTAGAAGTTTAAAACTTTTTAAAGTCAGAAAATAAGATGTATCCCATTTGACACGGATATTTAGCAGTTAAGTGCTTGGAATTCATTGTACTTTCAGAAGTCTTCAAATACCTACAAATGACAATGATCCTACCGATCACAGCAAACTGACCTTCTTTCTTTCATTTTCAGAACCTGGTCTATACCCAGCCCTCAGTAGGTGGCTTAAGTAAACCTCACTCCATATACGGGACTTGTTGTTTAGTACTTGTCATCTCTGGTCTCAAGCTTAATTTCCTGTCCCTATTCTAGTATTTGTCATCCATGTAGATAAAAACTTTGTATTTCTTAGTGTTAAGAGAGCTCTCCCTTAGCTCAGGGGATTGGCCTGTCTTCTCTTGTGTAGGACATTCTAGGTTTGAGATCCTAAGGCAATCATGCACAGATTTTCTTGTCAGATTTCTGCTCAGCTCAGACCCCTCTCTGCAAAGCACTCTACTTCCATTACTTTCCAGTTTGTTTTTATTGTCTTGCTAAGGGCACCTGTTTCTCAGCCACTGCAAGATGAATCTTCCAATATCCAACTTTCCTATTATTTAAAGGTGCTGGTAGGTCTTGAATAAATATATGGCCCTTCCATTAGAAAAAGCTGAGTTTTTCTAATCCCCTTTGTTGGCTTCTCATCCCCTGTTCCGTGTTCCTTCCACAGCTCCCAGAGGTACATTCTCCATCACACTGACTGTCACCGAGAAGCTTGCTCCCAGTGCCAGACTGTTGCTCTACACAGTGCATCCTCATGGGGAGATAGTGGCTGACAGCACTTGGATACAGAGTGATGTATGCTTCAAAAACAAGGTAAAAGTCTTTGCTTTCTTATGAAGGGCTCTATCAAGTGACTCTTTAATATGAGAAGAGTAAGGGAATGACTTCATCAACAGCCCTGCACTCGGGATGGCCTTTAGGAATGGAAAAGGTACAGATGTGCCTGGGAACATGAAGAGCTGTCCCTGGAACTGGCATGTATTCTCAGACTCGGGAAAAAAGTCCTGAGTGGAGTGAGGAGAGGGAGGTGACTGGGATTACAGAGGTTGTGAATTTTCACAGAACAGGGGTTCAGAAGGGCCATCTAGCGGCAGGAGCTTTGCCCCACAGAGAACAGTGTGAGCGGGGTGAAAGGTGAGATTTAGGGCTATATGCCAAGCTGATTCTCCTAATTTCTATGTGATCGCATTGGATTTATTAATTTCCAGCTCCAGCTCGAGTTCTCTGAGAAGCAGGGTCTCCCCGGCTCTAAAGTCGGTCTCCACCTTAAAGCTGCTGCCAACTCCTACTGTGCCCTGCGAGCTGTAGACCAGAGTGTCCTTCTTCTTCAACCTGCACAAGAGTTATCTGCCGAGAGAGTAAGCCACATCCCAAGTCCTGTGTTCTTTTGACCTAGGGACATCCACATTCCCAACCGTTGTGTCTTTGCTGCTGTCCGTATTTTCACTTTTCCCTTGCAAATAGGCATCTCAGTGATTAAAAAAAACTGTCTATGGCAGTTGTATACCTCAAAGACAGAAATTCACAGTGGAACATTTACTTTTGGAAAGCATGGCCATGTAAGACATATCTCAAGAGTATGTCTAATGTAAGTCCTTGAAAGCATAGTTGCATAGTTTCTCCCTGGGGAGTGATTATGTCAAAATTCCATTTTATGACTCAAATAGGCCTTGGGCCCAGAACAAAAGCTGTAGATGTCAGCTAGTTGGACTCCTGCTTCCTGTCTGCATAACTCAGGGACATAACTCTGTGCGTTTTGCTCGTGTTTACCCCACAAAGCAGTTGCCCCTCAGAAGGAGGGTGGTACAGTCCTTCCTATGTATCACCAGCCAAATTGTTTATTCATTTCCAGTTAGGCAACACTAGGCAGAGCCACCATATTGTGCAGGATTGTGCAGGAGCCATCATAAGCTTTGCATATATGTGCTTTTGCACCTGCCTGGGACCTTCCTTGTGTTTACACTATTTGTTCTAACCTGCCAGGTGTACTACCAGCTTCATGTGAGTGATTTATATGGCTATTACTACAATGGGCTCAACCTGGAAGATGACAAGCCAGAGGCGTGTACCCCAATCAAACTCACCTTTTTTGATGGCTTGTACTATGAACCTGTGAATGTCAGTCGCGATGGTGATGCCTACAGGATTTTCAGGGTATGTGCTTTGCGTGGCTTTTTAAGTGGGAGGTATTCCAGAAGAATTCATGCATATTAGCATTCAACTTTCTCAGGTGGTGTTATAACTACTAAGAGAAAGCATCTGATGCCTGGAACTGCCTAAAGTTTCCAAACTCCCAGTTTCTGCCTTCATATCCCTCCCTCTTCAGGAAGCCTGAAAATCAGTACTAGATAGATTCACTGGGATCCTGCCTATGCTTCAGTATGTATTTCCTAAGCACGACCATGGCCTTGGGTCATGATCTCAGGCATTCCTAGTAAATATCTGAGTTTGTGATGTAGGCCACTTGGTTCCTGTTACGCTTGCCTCCACTTTCCACTGGCCCTATAGGCTAAGATCTGACATAAGCCTCATCATTACTGATCTTCACAGAGAGCCAGGTGTCACTGCTCAATAAGAAAGACACAGAGAGTGTAGAGAGAGTTGTGACGTTCAGGTTTGCAAGGGTGGGATGTGAGGAGGGAGGAGAGAGATGAGGTATGATAACCCAGATAGGATGCACTGCTGGCTAGTGACATGACCAATTCCTTCACATGCAGGATATGGGTCTGAAGGTTTTCACCAACTCTGTGCTACGGAAGCCAGTTCTGTGCAATGAAGACAAATCAGATATGGAAGATTATCCTGTCTATTTTGACCATGCCGGTGGTTATGGTTCAGGTAAAAGTAGGTTCATACTACATGTCCAGTCCCAGTCTTCCTGCTCTTCAAAACTGTTGCCTTTATAAGATAGCAACCAGCATGTTGAGGGGGTTTGTTTTGGTTTTTTTTTTTTTTTTGAATTAGTCTGTGTCCCAGTTTGTTTCTAGAAATCTCTTTCTGACAGTTGTTACAGTAGAGTCAATTCTCTGTTACTTAGGAACTCCGAGGTACCTCCGTGCTAAATGACTTCTTGAACATTACAAGCGAGTCCATGGCAAAACTGGAAAGCAAACCTTGGTTCCTAATATCAGACCTGTAGTTTAACTGTATGGGAAAATGTAGTTTTCCAATGGACTGGATATTCAGTTTTAACTACTGAACAGGGTAAAAATGATTGAGTTCTCAGAATAAAGTTTGTAAAGCATTAGAAGTTTTGGTGACAATGCTGGCTACTGTTTTCTACTGAGCTAGTGGTAGAGGGTGGGGAACATGCCTTTCTCACTGGATGATGAGACCCTTCAGTATGAAATGAAGTGAAATGTCTTGTGAAATAGCTAAATTTTCTAGTATTTTCCCATGGGAAAAGGGAGCGGATAAGAAATTGTTTCTTCACATACCCTGTATCTGTTAGAATTCTCCCTTTTTATGGGAAAAAGAATGGGAAAATGCTCAAACAGGATATTTAGTGTTCATTTATGGTGTTAAGCATGCCTGACTGTTAAGCAGTTCAGATTCTTCTGGCGTGACCTTTCTATTATGCTTTAACCATAGACAATATTCTAGATGAGTCAAGGATTCTTTCTGGAGTTAGCACTGTTCGAAAATTCTTCCCTGAGACCTGGATTTGGGATCTGCTTCATACCGAGTAAGTATTTTTATTTTCACTTCTTACAGTGTGGTTTTGAGTTTATACATGTTGCTGAAATGAATGCTGGGCTGAAGCCATGGAACGTATGTCTACTTTGTAGATTCGGGCCTCCTTTTCTAATCTTGATCAATGACTGTTGAGATCCCAACCTTGTACACAGTGTTAAACCTACTTGAAGTGTGAATAACATATGTTCTGTGCGCTTTCCCACATCCTTCTGCTGTGGAGAAAGAATAAGGGCTAAAAGTAAAATAAAACCATTTGTTTTGGAGCAAGCAGGAGCAAAACTTGTTGTGTTTTATCCAATGTTTAATTCAACAGCAAAAACTCAGGTTATTTTGGTTATCTTTCCAGGCTATCACAGCATCTGCAAGAAGAATATCTCCATCTTAACAATACATCCAAGGGCTGTTCTAGAACATTAATCCAAATGTATTGGTTCTAATCTTTATGTTTGGGGATTATTGTATTTAAACAAATTGTATTTCTAAATTTAAAAAACTGAGTGTTCTTCCAAGTGTTTTCAACATGTAGTTCACCAGCACCTTCATCTTTACTTCGAGCTTTATAACTTTTTTAAATATAGAAAGGTATCTTGCAGAAAGCGAGACAAAAACACTTTCAAACTAACTCAAGTAGAGAGCCAATTCTATAATTTGGCTTTAAAATGCCAAAGATCACTTTTTATTCTGTTTTTCTTGTTTCCTTCAGTTCCAGAGGAGAGGCAAATGTCTTTTACACCATTCCTGACACCATCACAGAGTGGAAAGCCAGCGCATTCTGCATGCAGGATGATGCTGGTTTCGGCATCTCTTCACCTGTTTCATTGACAGCGTTCCAACCATTTTTTGTGGGTCTCACCTTGCCATACTCTGTCGTTCGAGGGGAAAAATTTAATTTAATAGCCAATGTCTTCAATTACCTCAACAAATGCATCCAGGTATATCAAGTTCCCTTTTACTTCCTATATGTTTTGTCTATTTCTCAGACAGCCTGGCATTCTCCTGCATAATGCGCCAGAAATGCAGAAACAAGTGTCTAATTTACACTTTAGCCCGATACATTACTCTATCACTCTCTCTCCCTGGACACATGCCTGTGTCATAACCCTAGAAAATGTGGCTGATGATAACTGTGGCTGGTCCACAGAAGATAAGAACTTGATCCTTATCCCTGTATAATTTACTACTTCTTTTTGCTGAAGGGGGAACTGGAATGTGGAGTTTGGGTACTGTGCTATGCAAAACACAATATATGCTAAGTATGTTGCATGTAGCAGTAACTCGTAAAATGACTTGACTAATTGGCACAGACACCTTGGTATACTTCTGGGAAACAGTTACTGATAGTGGGCAGAAAAGAGACAGCTTTGCCGCTTCCTCAGAGAAGTGCCCTGTCCTGTCCTGGTACCACCCCACAGATTCAGATGACAGTTTCTCTAGGAGGTCTCCCTTGCTCTGCAGCCTAGCTTTAGGGGCAGCCTACTTCATTTGCAATCATTCTCCTTCATTCTTTGTCTCAGATCAGTGCCATACTAGCAAAGTCGAGTGACTACAAGGCAGAAATCCTTTCACCAGAGGGCAACACAGCAAAGGTGTGTGCCAATGAAAGAAAAACCTATATTTGGGCAGTTAGCCCCCAAAAACTCGGTAAGTTTGTCTTTTCATCACATTGATAAATCCCTGTTTGATCTTTCTTCTTCTCTTACTCCTACCTTTTAATGAAGTAGCAATAACCCACAAGCAGGCATTTCTGGACAGCTCCATTTATTGCTCCATGAATTTAGTATTGCATCTCTGCTAAAGCTCCCTTAGACACATTGAATGAGCAGTGAATTGTTCTGATGTTTTATCTCTCCTGATTTTTGGTACTTAATTTCCTGTCCATTTTAGGACTAACTCTTCACTTCCCACATTATGTATGAAATACTGGCAGAATTTCATGTGCCCATGATCTTTCAGCTGACATTTTTACACTTAAGCAGCTGTATTCAGTAAGAATAAAATTTGCTTATAATTTTGGATCAGATTCCCAACAGGCAAAGAGGACATTGCTCTTCCCCAATTTTACAGCTGTGTCAATTTAGACTGCCTTCAAGTCAATAGTGTCTTTTTAAAAAGCATTTAGAACAGCATGCATGTGTAAGTAAGTGCCCCAGAAGCTGAAGTACAAAAAGCTTTTAAGTAGCAAAGATTCTTCTCAAAATGAACCACTGAGGGACCTTTTCCTTAAAAGGTAATTTCTAAAATCCTAAAGTCAGTGTGAGTGATTCCCTTCAAACTCACTGGGAAAGATACAAAATTATAGTGGGATGAAAACTGGATATGCAGCGAAATAATATTGCAGAGCTGAAAAAAAAAAGCTGTTGTTTCTCCCTGATAACTCTGATAATGCATTTTTTCCAAGTAAACAGCTTCTTTGGATTTCCAGTTTGCAATGATTGAAAGGGTGAAGTGAGCAACACTTCTACAGCTGCTCACTGCAGGGTTGCTCCTTAGTGCTGCAGCAGCCCTGAGGCTGCTCCTCACTGTTGTCCCTCAGTTAACAAATTCCATCAGAAGGAAAGATGCAGCAGAGCTATAGCTATTGCAACACTGCCCTAGGCCAAAGGAAACTATAACCCTAAGAGAGGTGGAAACTGATAGTACTGTCATTTTTTTTGGCCAGGATCATTCCTATTTGATTCCTCATACTAGGGCCCCAATCTACCACTCCTTGCCAGTAGCAGACAGATGTGGAACCTCCATGAAGTTTGTTTTTACTGAGCTGCCTTCAGAGGGAACACATTTCTCAACAGTTCATCAGCCTAGAAGAGGCAGTGAAAATCAGGGATAGCTGTAGCCATGGAAGATAACTCTTTTCTTGGGTTGGTGGGTGGCTTTCCAGGTGAAGTGAAATTCACGATTACTGCTGAGGCCAAACTGAACACTGGAAGTACGGGAAACAGCACATCCCCAGAAGAGGAGACAATTCGCAGGGACACCCTGATTCAAACTCTGCTTGTTGAGGTACAGTAGGAAATCTGAATGTGCTTTCTGCTCTGTGGGAACTGCAATTCCTATAGCTGTGAATTAGAAGCACTTAGCTAGTGTGAGGAGGCAAGTCAGCTGACGCAGGTGGAGCTGTGTAGGCTGCTTCACATGAAAATAAGAGTGTAAATCACAACAATCAGTGGCATCCACTCTCTTCCTGCCACTGTCTCCTTCCTGGGATCATATGTCAGTATCACCTCACAGATGTCAGCAGAGATGTAGGTAGAAGGGAGGAGATTCGATACCTTACCTAAAAATGCCTTTAGCCTGTGACTCTAGTACTGTAGAGGGGGGTGGAGGGCAGATATAAAAGAACAAAGGTTTATCTTGAGCATCATAAAGCAGAACCCACATAGGATTAGTTGGACAGGGTCCCTCTTATAGGCTGGCAATGTCTATTTTTTAACTGCTTCCTAAGAAGAAAGTTGTTCTGGACAGAATGCTGTGTAAAAGAGAGAGGGAGCCATGGATCAAAAGATATCCTAGCGGAGATGGAGTAGGACTGGGTTCCAGGGGTGCACTGTCTGGATAGCCACATGGGTAGACTGCTTTACACTGCTAAATTGTCATGGCTTCTTAGTGATGTTCTACATTTTTCTTCTCTTCCTGACCAATCACCTGCAATCAAACAGCCTGAAGGCATTAAAAAGGAATTGACTCAGAGCTCCCTCGTCTGTACGAAAGGTAAGGTGAGGTCATTCATTCATTCCAGGCAGTCAGTGGAACTGCTTCACTGTCTTGCAGGCTTTGTCCTACAAAACCAGGCACCCTTCCAGAAGAGGAAAGAGGGTTTCAGGGTCAAGGTGCTGGGCTACAATTCAGGCTTTTCAGACATACCTTACGATGAGTATCTCTGGAAGATACTCATTAGGCAAGTCTCTGCAGCATTTTCTTTACCCAGGCTGCAGATTTTAACAGTCACTGTAGTAATGCTTACAAAGTAGAGAGTTCTAGAAAAAAGATTATTTTAACAAATATTCTTGTTACATTTTCTCATCAGGCACTACAATCTCTGAACCTGTGTTGCTCAGCCTGCCAAGAAACCTAGTGCAGGGATCAGCCAGAGCTTACTTTTCCGTCATTGGTAAGTACTTTAGTACTTAGACTAAAAGCCAAAAGTAAATGGTATTTCCCTAGTGCTGCGCCACCTGTCATCATGTATACACGTGCAAAACTAATGGGAAGTTGAGGAAATACTTGATTTTAGAGGAAATGTTTCCTACTTTGCAATTCGGTCATATCAAAAGAGGACAAAATACTCAAATTACTTCAACTTAATATTGCATTTCAGATTATATTAGCATATCCCGTTCTCTGTAGTAAAACAGTTAATTCAGCTGGAAAAGTAGAAAAGGCAGACTTCTTTGAAAAAATTATTTTGATTTCTTGGAAAGAATACATCAGAACTTTGCTGACTGCCTCGTTTCAAATTTATGCTTTTGCATGGAGAAAAACACATCAGTTGGCAAGTTCCCACAGAACAAGACTTTCAGGTCCCAATCAGCTCTAATAATCACAAGGTCATTATTAAGCCTGACAGTTCTCTTCAGGGACAATTTTATGAGGTTCTGAACTTAGATCGCTTTCCAAATACAGGTTTTTTTCATGCCTTGGTCAGTGTGAGGTGTGCTCATACTGTGCAATACAGCCTCTGTAGCCCATCAGCATCATACCCCACACATTGTTCTCACTTGTACACACAAAATGAGAAGCAGGTTGTAAAAGGCAGGGAAAAATCTAACCCTTCTAAGGGCTCATTGGTGTTTCTCAGAACCCATTCCAGCCAGTATTGGTGTATAATGCTGCGTAAGAAAAAAAATGTTTGAACTGAAATGACTTCTTATATCTTTCATTCTTCAGGAGACATTTTGGGTACAGCCTTGAGGAACATGGAAAACCTTCTCCATATGCCTTATGGTTGTGGAGAACAGAACATGGCTTTGTTCACACCCAACATCTATGCCCTGGATTACCTGAATAAGACTGGGCAGCTGACTGAAGAGATCAGAATCAAGGGTACTGGATATTTATCTACAGGTGAGAAGGTTTCAGGTTCTTCCATTTAATGTTGTGATTGTGTGCATTAAACTCTTCAGGTCTAAATGTTTAACACTCATCTCTGAATTCTAGCACCACATTTACTGCATTGGGGCATGCAGTGACAGCACCCCAAAGAAGCATGTCATACTTCCTGCAGCAAAAGCACCTGGAATTCATAGTAGCTGACATTATTCACCAGACATACATTACTTAGTAGTAAATTAAAAAGTCTCACTGCTTTAGTTGAACGATCAGCAGAACTAGTTCTTTTCTGTGATTAGAAATATGTCTTCTTTATTGTGTTTTTAGGGTACCAAAAACAGCTATCGTACAAACACAGGGATGGATCCTACAGCTCTTTTGGGAAACGAGATAGGGAAGGGAGTGTATGGTAAGTGATGATGCTTTCTATTTCCCAGGATCCTTAGGCTTTGAAAAACGATCAGTATTAAGTTGTTCCTATTTTTAACAGACCAAATGGACAAAGCTCGATTAATTTGGATTCCCTAGTAAAGGAGAGATTAATAAACCAGAGAGAGTGCAACAAGAGGGGAAGATGATTTGGGCTAGAATACATAATGTTGAAGGCGAGGCCGAAGGAACTGGGTTTGTTCACCCTATAGAAGAGGAGAGTAAAGGGAAAATTGGGTAAAACTTTCTGCTACCTAGATGGGGACTGTAGAAAAGAAAGACACACTCTTTTCAGGGGTGCACAGAGTAAGAACAAGAGTTTGTCCTTACTCAAGTTGCAACAGGGAAAACTCCAACTGAGTAGAGGGAAAAAAAAAACCAACATTTTTCCCCAGGAGAAGGGGAAGCACTGAGACAAATGCCCAGAGAGGATGTGGATATCTATCTCTGGAGATTTTCTTAATGTGATCGAAGAAAGAGCTAGGTTAGCTAGCTATTCTATTACTTAAAATTAGAAATTACTATCATGAATCATCAAGCTGTGTCTATACCCTTGTTCTGAAAGAATGGTTTCAAGCACAGTGATAGAGAAACCTCAGGTCAATTTTTAACTATCTTATTTATTTAAACTTACAAAACACTTGTTTCTTTTACCTCAGACACTACAGGGTTCATTTAATGTAATTTTTTTGTGCACATCCAGTTGCTGGTAAACGTTCTTCATCTTGTTCATACCTTACCTGCTTTCTGTTTCTGATTCATCTACAGGCTCACTGCCTTTGTGTACAAGTCATTTGAACAAGCCAAACGCTACATCTACATTGATGACACAGTCCAGTCTCAAGCTTTGATCTGGCTGGCAAGCAAGCAGAAGTCAGATGGCTGCTTTGAAAACACTGGATCACATTTTAACAATGCTCTGAAGGTAACTGAGACTAGTGTAGTCCCACACTTCCAGTCCTGCCATTGGGATTGATCTGGATCATGTCTTCCACGCACAAGCTTATGACCATACCCTTACTCTTTCTAGTACTATTCTCTTGTTTCTATCATATACAAGCAGGGAATGATTCTTCTGTCTGCTATTGACAATGTGATAGAAACAAGTAGAACTGTCTGAGTTAGAAGTCTCAGGTTTTATTTTTACTATTGTGTTATGTGTTCAGCCACAGGCTATAATGCGCTTTATTGCATACGTGCAAAAGCCAGAAAAACACATGAAATAATTTTTGGCTTTATCCTGAGTGAACTTGATCTATCTTGTTCCTGTGCACACAGGGATACAGAAATTACTTCTGATCTCAAATCTAACTGGTATCTGAATTAATTACTATGAATTAATAACTATGAATTAAATAATATTTTATTTCTTTCTGTGCTTATCATTTCTTTGCTTGTTTTTCCTTCAGGGTGGAGAAGAGGGTGAATACTCACTCACAGCCTACGTTGTAGCAGCTTTGCTGGAGGCTGGACACTCTGCTGCGGTAGGTATTTGATGATGTTATGCTCTATTAGTCCAGTCAGCCAGTTGTCAAACAGTGTGCAAGTCATAGTTCTCACATCTGTATTCTTGAGCAATACAAATTGTTCTTGGTAAATACTGATTGTTGGACATTAGGGTCATCTGAGGAAATTTATTTCCAGAACCTGCAGTTGCCATAAGTATTTGACGAGTGTTACAAATCAGTTCCTATGGGTTAATTTGAAAAATCCCTGAGGAATCCAGTTGGTAGTCTATGTAGATGCAAAATCCAGACTGAACTTGCTTACTCCATCGAGAGTCCAGCTCAGGAAAAGAACCAGTGATCTGTTAGTCTGGCCATGCTGCCTCTAAACAAGTAAAGAAAAAAGGCAGTACCGTTAGAAGGGCATTTTCTTATAGGATACACAATGTAAGCCCTTAGATGTAACATGGATCATGTATATTCTTAGCATGAAGGGTCAGTTATGGCAGCTTAAGCAGTGGTGGAAGTATTTAAAGAGAAGCTGAGACACAATTCCAAGTACCTGACAACCCTATTATGTTTTGCATTATCAGCATCCTGTTGTCCAGAATGGCATGAACTGTTTGGAGACTGCATTTAGCAATGGAGTCCACAACCTGTATAACCAGGCCCTCTTTGCCTATGTTTATGGCTTAGCTGATGACGAGAAAAGATACCAATTCTTCCTTGAGAAGCTGGACAAGACAGCTACTAGAGATGGTAAGTACAGGATGGCCATGATACAGGCAATACAGCTTATGGAATGGCCTGTGGTATGATGTAAGCTATCTGAATACAGTTTTCTCACTCATGCTGCTTCCCTCCCATTTCATGCCTGCTCTGCTACTGAATTTATCTCTATGAACTTCTTTGTCTCTCTTTCTTTGCTTCACAAAAGATGGAGTTGTGGCCTGATTTTCTCAGAATTATGAAATATGGGGAAAGACCTCTGGAAGTCTCAGTCCAAGGTGGCAGAAGACTGAATGGTTCCTCCAGTAGCCTCTTCTACACATTGAACAAACCCAGTTCCCTTGGCTGTGTCATGTGCTCCAGTCTGCTACTGCTTTAACATCTGCTGCACTGTCTTCACTTCAACCACTCTTTGACTTATGTAGCCTCCTTTTATTAATTTCTTTTCCATCCCTTTCTGTTTTCAGTCCTGGAACTAAAACTTTTCCAGTTCAGGACACTGATGGCTGAAAAAACTTCAGGGTAAAGACAGGGAGGGAATTGTGTGCCTATCTCCCAAGTGATGCTGTAGTGAATTAACCAGCAAGAGATTTTTTCCATGCTTTATACATCCCACTCTTCTGTTTTCAGGTGCTTCAGTTCACTGGCAGAGAGAAAAGAAGCCACCAGCAGAACATTTACCTGTCTTCTATTCCCGTGCCCCTTCTGCTGAGGTTGAAATGACCAGCTATGTGCTCCTGGCTTTGCTTAATAAAGCAAAACTCACTCCAGAAGATTTATCTTACACTTCTCACATTGTGCACTGGCTTGTCAAACAGCAGAACCCTTATGGTGGTTTCTCTTCCAGCCAGGTAACAACTGGGTGTGGTTGCCCCAGAACTTGTATTGCGTCTCCTTAGCTCTTTACAAAGTCCCCCTCCGTGTATGAGCACAGACAAAGCATCAGGGAAATAGGAGCTGTGCTAATCTCATGTGCCATCTTACAGCTGGGTATCTAATTAGGAATCATGTTGTTCTTTTCAGGACACTGTTGTTGCTCTCCAAGCTTTAGCCCAGTATGGATACCTCACCTTCTCTAAAAACAGTCTTAGCACAGTCAAAGTCAACTTCATGGAATCCCCCAGTAAGACTTTCCAGGTGAATGACAAGAACCGCTTCTTACTGCAGCAGGCTTCCTTACCTGCTATTCCAGGGAATTACAGTGTGGAAGTGAATGGCACTGGCTGTGTCTATCTGCAGGTAAGCAAGCTGGAAACTCAGCACCACCCCTCTGAGAACTAAGCAGGCGGTCCCCTGTACCTCATTCCTCTCCGTACCTCATGCCAAAGCCACAAAGCACCTAAGCCTGTGACCATCTTGCACTTCCCATCTCTTTTAGACCACGCTGAGATACAACATCCATTTGCCAAAAAAAGTTGCAGGATTTTCTCTCTCCATACGGTCAGCCAATGTATCTTGCACAAGCAACTTCCCACCAAAGTTTGACCTTGTCATCTCTGCCAGGTAACTTCTTCTTATTGACCAGCCCCTTTGCATTCATAGTTTGTTAAGGCATCAAAGGAAGGATTTAAGTACAAGCAGTTAACTGCTACTGCTGCAGGAAGTCAAAAAGGATCATTGGGACCTGAAAATCCAGTTCACTGGCCTCCTTTCCATTTGCAGACCAGACTAACAGAACTTTTCTCATTTTAGTTACACAGGAAACCGCAAAGTCTCCAACATGGCTATTATTGATGTGAAGATGCTCTCAGGTTTTGTTCCTGTAAGGTCTTCCCTGGAAAAGGTAAAGAATGAGAGCAAAGTGAATGGCAAACACTGAAAACATAGGAAGCAGATAAAAATAGTCTCTGGTCAGCAAACTGGAGCCCCATGGGAATTCTGCCAAGTCTCTGGGTACAGCCTTCTGTCACAGACGTGTAGCTGTTCATCTACTGAAGACAAATCTGTTAGGAGCTGCCAAATCCAGTAGCTCAATAGATATGATACTGCTGCAGCTTCATATCCCCAGGTACAGCCAACAGCAGTCTGTGTATTCTCAATAGGCAGACATACACATCACACACATATCTAAATACCTACAAGGCTGGCCACCCAGGTCATCAGAGACAGAAAGACAGCATTTACACAACCACAGCACAAATGACCTTATTCTGTTTCCTTTCCTGGGTAACCAGACTGAAAACTCATTTTTGGGAAAGATAAACATGAATGTATACATGTATGTAGCTGACCTTAGACACCCACTCTGCCCAGTAGCTGATCATTGTTCTATCCAGTTTCTGGGACCTGGACATGTGCACCCCCAAGGCTGCAGCAGCACTCTAGTGGCAGGACCCTAGAGTGCCCCCCAGCATTCACATATATGCATGGTGGGTATCTCCAGTAAACGGCTAACATATCCATGATGTATCTTCAGTAAACAGTAGACATGCAGTCTCTGCAGCAGCTGGGCTTGGCCTCCCAGTTGCCTCATGCAGGCACGTGCACACACCCAAACAAACACAAAGGAGTCTCTGCAACTGGTCAAGCCCAATAGCCTGACCAGTTTCTGCTCCCAAGGCCGGGTCTCTCCCATAGCTGAATCAGATCCTCTGGTATCTTCAGTATTTGGCCAAGACTTCAAGTGGTCAACAAGAAGAATGCAGTTCACTGTAGAGTCTGCTCATAGCTTGGTACACTTGTAATCATTCATCCTTCAGGCCTGAATTCCTTTTTTTTTTGGCTAGAACTGTGTAAGATTCATAACTTTACTTTGCAAGATTTTTCCATTAGCATGTTACACTGGCATGCTATTCCTTTTAATAGGTACTTGGGAAAAAAAAAAAAGAGCTGGTTTTAAAGTTTGGAATATTTTGGGGTTGTGTGATTTTATAGGAAAATAATTTTGCTCATACGCTTTTCTAGTTTTTTTTAAACATTTGGGTTATTTTAAAATGTACAATGGACAAGCAAGTGAGTCAGCTTGAGCTGCAGAAATGTCGTGTAAGTGTAAATTCTCATTGAAATGAGAGCATTCAAGTTAATGCTGAAGTCATATGCACCGAAGCTGACTGGTAAAACTGCTTATCATTGTGATTGGTTTGCACTCGGCCTGTTGTGAAAATGCTCTACTTGCGTTTCTCATTTTGGCCAAGAGATGTCAGAATGGCACAGGAGGAGGGTGGCAGCCACTTTAAACGTGTTTTGCTACGGAATAGTTATTTCTAAGTGTCCTTGGCAAGTCTCCTATGTTAACATTGCTATTATTTGCCTTATTTAAAGCTTCAGTACCAGAATTCTGTTGTGGATCGTGTAGACATCAAGAACAACCACATCTTTTTCTACCTTCAGAAGGTAAGTCTGGGAGGTTTCTTTTTTGGTTTCATTAAATTGGAAGTTTAAAACAGGCTCCCAGATTAAAACAAGTATATCTCATTAATAGCAGATTAGCAATACACATTTTAAAGATGTAAAGGGGTTTCATTCAATCCAACATCAAATCTATATATACAAAGTAGTTGTAGTCTACAGTGAAGTGATAAGCATTTATTGCTTTTTGTGAAGAATGCTGTATGATTAAATAGCATTTCTCAAACACAGCTAAATTGCAGTCCATGTTGCAAAAGTTTCCAGTCCACATAATATTGCTCAGCCACTAAGTGAGGCTTCTCATCAGTTAATCTGAGAGCATTTTACAGGGAGTCAGTATCGGCCCCTCCCTTTTAGAGAGATTTATGCATGAAAAGAATAGTTCTTCCACATCAGTGACATTGATAAAGGGAATGAGAGAGGAGAAAGATGAAAATTAAAACAGAGGGGATCTTAAAATACCAAGAAGGGAAGGAGAGAGGAACCAAAATGAAATAGTAACAGTATCTACCTTTCAAATAGTAATTCTTATTAGTAGTTCTTATGGTCTCCAAGAATCTAGTAGGGAAGATTGGAGTCAGTGTTCTGAATTCACAGAGAAGCTGAGATCTTGAGATGTGAAAAATTTACTCAGTGGGACACCAGTGATGCAGAAAGTTCTCCAGAGCCCTTGTCCATGGCTCCATTCCTATAAAGTGGTCAGCAAGATAAAAACAAGGACAAAGGGTGAAGAGAGCAGGGATACACAAGAGGAAGTTTGGGCAGCTGAGGAAGCTGAGGCTAGAGGAAAGTTTGGGATATATAGCTGCAAGATTGTGGACTGAGGAACAGAATCACAGGGGAGGATGGACATCTTGAGCTCAAAGTGATTTAAGAAAGAAAAGGGAGGAGAAGATTCATAAAGGTGCTGAAGGTGATTTTATCTGGAAAGGGCAAGGAAAGAAATTAATGGCAACTTTCAATGACAAGATGAATGCTGATGTGCTGAAAGCTGCAGTAACCAAGGAATGGCTGGGATAATTGGCAATGGAAATACAAAGAGAAAGAAAGAAAAGAGCACGCAATTTTAGCAACAAAACTTATTTAGCAACAGCTTTTAAACAATTAACCTGATTTGATATCAAGTTTACGATCTGGAGAGAACTGAGAATGGCACTTTATCACACAGTCTGACCCAGAAATGCCTTCTTCAACCTTAGCCTCAGGGTAGATATAAGAAGAAAAAGTCTGATGAATTTTCTTGTCTTGCCATTTCCAGGTTTCCCAGAAGGAAATAAACTTCTTCTTCAGTGTGGAGCAAAGCCTGCCTGTCTCAGATATCAAACCAGTGCCAGTACATATATATGATTACTACGAAACAGGTAGGTGACCTTAGTAGGCCTGAGCAAAACCAGTGAAATCAAAGTATTGATCTCAGTATTTACAAAGTGTGGACAGTGTGTTTTCCCTTGCTCTCTCTGTGCAAGCCTCTCTTCCCTTTACTGCATTTGCTACCTTTGTGTCTCAGGAGAGACAAGTGGAGAGCAAGTTAGCAATTCTGCTGGTTTTGACTACTGAATTGCAAAGGGTTTGCAGATCATACACAGTTTCTCCCCCATCTTTTCTTTTTCGGCTGCATTTAGACATAAAGCAGATTACAAAGTGGTATGTCAGGGGTTGTTTTCCTATAAACTACATACATAAAGAAGTGTGATTCCACTTTTTTTTCCGCAGTTTGAGCACTATGGTTAAAAATCAATAACTCAAATGCAGCAGTGGCCTGACTTTCCTGGTGTGGGTTATCTCATATTTTTGCTTTATATTACCATAGAAGGCTGCTGTCAAGAAACTCCTCTTTTGTGTAGTTTAAATACTTAGGTAGGAATGACGGTTCCACTGAACTCAAAAGGAGTTTAAGCACCTAACTAGAAAGTGAAGTGTCTGACCACCTTTCCCAATCTGGCCTCACAGGATTACAGTTGCATCAGACATTACTCAGTTATCAGACATTACCCAGGACAGATTTCCCTGTGCTTTTCTCAAGCATGGCACAACCTTTGGGAACTGCATCCTAACAGATTAGCAGCAGTGTCCAGAGAACTGGCCCTGGAGCACATGTTCTGCCACCTGATCCACATCTTTCATGATCTCAGCAATGATGTGCCCTGTCAAGCATAGCCAGAGGAGTGCATTGGGTTCTGACCGTGCACCCCTGTAACTGAGTGCCTTAACAGCTGGAAGACTATCACAACATCTATCAAATGTTTTCTGGTTCATAATGCATTAATCACAAGTGCGCACAAACTGGGGTCAGAATGATTTCTCACTTATAAAAATGTCATCTTCCTTTCTTCTTTTCAGATGAATACGCCCTTGCAGAATACAAATCACCCTGCTCCCCACCTTCCAGCTGAAATTAGATATGTACCAGAAGAGATAATGGTTCAGAAGGTATCAGACAAGCATTTGGAGAGGAAGGAGAGGATAAGAGATTTGGTTATTTCTGGGAGGGCAATAAAAATCATATAGAAGAATGAAAAATAAGCAAATCCCAAACTGCAGTAGATCAGAATGACCCATTCTGGCCCATATTTCAAAAGAGCTTGGGGTCAGTGTGGATCAGAAACTCCAGATAAAGTGCTTTTCCTAACAAGGGAGGTACTGTGCAATTGTTAACCCTGACCATTCATCTTTTTGAAAACCCATGACATACATTCTGGTGAGAGCTTTGTGTAAAGGTAAACTCCCGAAATGTGTACTCATGGCCAGAGATTCCTCTTAAGAAATCCAAGATTAGGAGAATAATCTGCTACTGGTGAATGTTCTATAGATTTTACTTGTTTTGGTCTTTCCGTTTATCCTGAAGGAAGATTCTGCAGAAATTACTTTGATCCTCACCTTTGTCAGTAACTGGACTGAGTGGTTTACAGAGGTCAGAATTCTAGTCACAGGGAGACAAGTTTTGTGCAGTTTCTGCCTCTATTTAGAAAGGTTTTTTTCAGATTAACAGCTCATATTTTACTGCTCTTTATAATAAAACCTTCTGATTGTCCATGCTATTTGTCCCGGTCTCCACTCCTTTTACCTAGAACTGGTTGCTGTAAGGTATTTCATAAGATAAAAATTTCATACCTTGGACATGTCAATCAATGACGACATCCTGACATGAGTGACATCTTGTGGCACAGACAGAACTGGGGTCCTGGCCTATGTGATGGAAGCTTTCTACCCAGAAACTCCAGAAAAAGTGCATTAATTCAGCATAACAGTGGGAGAAACTTGAGAACTGTGACACAGAATCTCTTTGAAAAGGGGTCAGGGGGAAATGGTGGACCCCATGGAGCCTGTGGAGGGAGAAAAATGAGATGTGGACAGGATGAAAGTTGAAGAGAGCCACGAGGAGCTTATGATGAGATGGCAAAGTACAAGAAACTTCCTGTCATGCTTTCTGCATTTAGTGAACAGGTACAGCAGACAGCCACACACACACTGTCATTACCTTTGTCCTGACCAGATCACATTAATGTAAGGACCACAGAAACCAATCACACGTCCATAACAATCTGAGCAGACATCTGCCAATTTAATCATATCACTGAGCTGCTCTTTCTTCAGTCAGGGCGCTAGACATATTCCTAGTTTTGGAAGAGACTAGCTTATTTATCATAAAAATGGACTCCTCAAAGCAGATTTTGATGCAAATCAGTGTGCCTACTGTGAGGCAGACCGCACAATATGAAATGGTAGCAGAGGAAGAGACTTTTGTACACCCTGAGACCACTGTTCAGTAGAGTGGTCAAGCTTGCCCTGAGATGGCTAAAGTGAAACTAATCCTATTGCCCTGAGGTGTGCAGGAACCTTTGTGTTAAGGGGCAGCCATGAAAGAGACCCACAGGCTCAATGTAATCCCAGAAAGGTACAGAAGAAATTTGGAAGCAGTAGAAGCACATAAAGGATGGCTTAGAAGGAACCTGTGCAGGACATCAAATGAAGCCTTCTATTCTATGAACCACCTGCTAGAAACCAGAAACTCAAAGCAGGAGACAGTTGCAGAGGAAGAATCTCCACTGTCTTCTCAGGACCTCAGTGTAAGCCTCTTTAAAATGAACTACAACTGTGAGCAGTGTATCAAGATGCATGACTCAGGTAACAGAAAACGCCCAAACCTGTCCACCAAGTCTGCACTGCAATTGCTTTTTTAGTTCTGAACAATTTACTAAATATTAGTTCTCCTTGCAGCCAAAAGCAATCATGCATAGGTCCTTCATTGCACTGTAAAAGGCACTCATCCAGGAGGTTCCCTAAGGAAAGGCCCATTGGGTGGGAGAGACAAAAATTAAGGACATTTTACTTGAAAGCTGTAAAAATATAACCTACCATCCCCAAAACAACTTCTTTCATTCTTTATGTCTTTGACCAACTTTCACATGTTTTTTAAAAAGAACTGTAAAGTGATTTAGCACCAGGTATTTCCCCTGAGATAAGATCACAGAACCTAAAGCCTGAAGGTTGGCAAAGGCTTACTGAGATCACCTTTCTTGCTGCATCCAGGACAATAACCTACCGCTTGTCCCTGACGAATAAAAGCAAATGCTAGTGACTGTGCTGAACTTTCAGCCACACCGTGTGAAGCAGTATTTTTCTGCAGGGGGTTTTCTCTTCTGGGTCACATACCAACATACACATATATAGACATACCTACAGACAAGGAGCCTATTCATCAATCAGTTACTCCCAGTACAGGTATTTCTTGGCTTGTTGCTCAGAGTTTTCTGCAAGTTCAGACGTGCAGTAGGGCTCCTGTGCTCCGATATGAGTTGGGTTATTACAGCTGTCTTCAGTTTTAGTCGAATACAATACCCTTTATTACAAACTCCGCTGTCTCTGTAAGTAAAGGAGTTGTGGGAATGTAAAATCAGACCGATATTGTCTTGGATAGCCCTTGTGAGCAACCTCTTCCCAGGTTACTATCTTGGATACTATATAAGATAAAAAAATAGTCTGAACTGTGGCATTTCTAGTCAGATGAAAGTCTTTCCTTTTCTTCTCCTTGGAAATACATTTCTATTTGCTCATATGTCCTCTGAAGTTGACCAAAAATGTCTTTGGGCATGTCCTCTCTGTCTCAGCTTGGTCATGCATTAACAGATGCAGATAAATTCAAATCCTTCTGCCCAAATCTGAGTGGGGGAGACATGAGCAAGCTGAAATTTGGAGGTTAACTGGCCTGTTTAGGCATGTCCATAGTCTGCTTCACAGCAGCTACTCTGACTCTTGTGTCAAGTCACCCACAGACTCGGGTCTTCTCTACAGAAAGACAGGGGACTTCACAGATAATTTCTGTCAAAGACAAACACCATTACCACTGGATAGGTTGAGGCACAAGGTGTGTAACAACTCCCAGAACTCTCTTTCTGGGTGCTTTTCATGTGCATTTGGTGAAGGCTTGAGATAGGGTAAGAGTTTCTGCACATCAGGTAGCAGGAGAGTATACAGCTTGAGAGTGACATTGGGGTCCAGGCAAAAAAGCAGACTTCAGGAATTTAGCAACATCAGGATTTAGGAAATTTTGGGAAGCAGCTGGGTAGCTGTGCTAAACAGCTGAAGAATAGGGCATAGGATACTATGTCTCTTTATGAATTTTTGTCAATTTAGAACCTGTCTGATGTGAACCAAGTGCCTTCACTCCCTCAGGAACCTGACCCCATGCTCTGACATATCCTGTCTTTCTAAATACACCATCTGGCATTTGAGAGCTTTGGGCACATAGAAGCTTTTCATGTGATAGCACTCTGCATGCAGGCAAGCCTGAAAGGACACTTTGATGTGTAAAACAACATTTATGATTACATGCCATGCCATCAATATTTTTGGGTACTGTCCTCAGGATGGACACAGGTATGGGAATAGAACTCTCTGCTTTCTTTGGGTTGGATTTAATCTTTGCTTTATTGAAGTGCAAGAGTAGTTTCTTCCATGACAATTTTGGTGGTGATTGATGTGAGTTTCTACCTTTTGGAAAAAAAAGAAAAAGACATTCTGAGGAAAGGATATAATGAAGTGAGTGACCCTCACCTCCTCCGCTTCTGCTCAAAACCCAGAGGTCCTATCCCCAGCATTTCTGTCCCAGCAGAAGCATCCCCTAAGCACAATAGTTGACCCAAAGTCACACTAAAAACATTGTTTTTATGTTTGTGTGAGACCTCGTGGTGACTTTTGCTGTAGACGGACACATGATAAGGAATTAGCTCTGAATCTGAAGATATTAAGGTGCCAAGCCGTTTTTCAGTGACCCCAAACTCCCCTTGCTCTCCCATTCCTCTCACCACAAAAGACTGTGTGAGCTTCAAGAAGGATCAGTCAGACTAGTTCAATCCACCTTCTTCAGCTGTGTACACTCA
The DNA here is from genome assembly GCF_034315485.1 of Pezoporus occidentalis. Taxonomy (NCBI): domain Eukaryota; kingdom Metazoa; phylum Chordata; class Aves; order Psittaciformes; family Psittacidae; genus Pezoporus; species Pezoporus occidentalis. The sequence continues at coordinate 598,143 of NW_026913554.1, forward strand.
GCATGCTACCAAACAAAAGCCTTTGTTTAATGGCATTTCAGTGAATGGCCAACTGCAAGACTGGTCAGATGGAAACTGATATGAAATGCAGATTCTTTCAAAAGCACAGCATTTAAATTTTGCCATAAATGTCAAAAACACTAGAGTGACAGGGAGTGGCTGGGACATTGCCAGTGGTATCTAGCAAAATCTGCATTTTATAGCCTACTTTTACTTCTGTAACTCTTTCACATCCAGCACAACCAGTCACACAATTTTTTCTCATGGAGCTGATCATCTGAATTTGCTGATGCAGGAACTCAGGAGTTTGCTTAACCTCAGTGCAAGTCAGACAGGTTGAACTATGCCCCACATTCTTACTTCTTTGAGATTTTAATTTCATTTGTTTGCCAGAAGTGAAAACAGAGCTTTGAGGCTATTTGGCCTCGGTTCACTGTGGTTTATTTGTATGTATTTCTCTAGCTCATGCAGTAAATTTGAGAAATTTGGCTACTTCCATGTTATGCTGTTTCACATTCTTCCCCCTTACATGTCTCTACATAAGAAATTTTACTTAGTTTATTTATGAGCTCCGTAAGAAAGTCTTGATTTTTGAATTATGTAAAAAATTAGTTGTTGCACAGCAGGTTGCAGCAGAAACCTATCACATGTAGTAACAAGCATGAATCTCGCTACTGTTCAATCAATGAGTTGTACACCACAATTTCTTTCTTGTGTGTTTCATTTCTTGTCTGTACAGCTGAGCCACCCTGCTCTTAGCATTACCTTACTAAAGGGTAACTCCCTCCTGTGGAAAGAACTGGTGAAAATTTACTTGATGTCATGAAGTAAAGAATAGACAAAAGTGGCAAAGCAAGTACAGAAGAAATCTTTAGAAAAGCCACATAAGCCTGAAAGATCACTTGGGGAGTGTGGGAGATTCTTACTCTTGATGTTTTTGACAAGTCAATAATAGCCATGTTAATGTCATCCTTTGCCACAAGCAGTGGATGCAGCTTTTGGGTCCTATCATAGCCAGTCAATAAAAAGGCTCAATTCCTTTAAGCCTTTTTCCAGTTCTTTGCAGTCTGTGTCATGCAATGACACCTCTGAAGACTTTTTATCCACCTAAAGTATTAGGAAGGTGTAGTAAATGCTCACTGTTCTTTGAGACTGCAGTAAATACACAAAAACCTGAGCCAAAGGATTTTCTTCTTAAAATTGCCTGTGAAAAGATGTAACAATTGACAGAGACTTCAGATACTGAGCTTTTAGGATCATGTGAATCAATGAAACCAAATGGTAAGGGTTGCCTCTGATCTCCAAAAACATGTTTTTATTAGGTGCCAAAACCAGTATGTTTACGCTCAATTCTTTAGTTTATAGACAGGCCCTAGACTTCTGTATGCATATATTTTCTGTGAAAACAATTCCTTGTTTAAAAGGAATTTGTTTAATTTTTTTAATTTGCTTAATTTAAACAATTCCTTGTTTAAAAGGGTCTGTCTGTTTGAAAGCCTGAATGATAGCCTGATTATATTTAGCAGGAGCATCTGGTTGCCAGGTAAGACTAGAAAATGCCTCCAACTCAATGGCATCTGCATGAAACCTTCAGCACCTTGTGGAAGTCCTTGATCAGTGCTGGAGGCTCTGCAGAGCTCATGGCCAATAGATTTGCCCTGCTGAATACTGTCCCAGAGCAAACATATTCAGCATTACTTGCTCTGTTTCACTTTTCTTGATTTCTGCAATTTGTCACCAACAATTAAGCTGCAGGGTTTTTTTTCTTCTAACCTTTATTGCTTGCTGTAGTCATCCATCATGACTTTTCTCATTGTTGTCACTTGATGGTTTTCATTCTTGTTGACACTTAGTTTTGTTCAGTGTGAATGCTTGGAGGGGATTCAGTGACTTAGCATTGTTTGACTCATGCTCCTACTGGTTTTGCCTCAAAGAGCGATGACACAGACTAGCACAATCTGAGACATGATCCTGTAAACAGTGAGAAGACTGAAATCATACATGTCCCTAGCTTTCATAGTTATGTAGCCCAGAAAGACTAGGTGAAACTTAGGAAGAAGACACAGCACTGCAACTACATAAAATCAGTTGTGGTAGATTCTTACTTGTTTCTTGGATTTATGTGACTCTTACTTTTGATTATAAGAGGATGCCAACCCCTGCATAGAATCATAGAAAGGTTTGGGTTGGAAAGGAACTTAAGATCATCTAGTTCCAACCCCCGCTGCCTTGGGCAGGGACACCTCACACTAAACCATATCACACAAGGCTCTCTCCAACCTGGCCTAGAACACTGCCAGGGATGAAGCATTTACCACTTCTTTGGGCAGCCTGTTCCAGTGGCCCCCCACCCTCACAGTCAAGAACTTTTTCCTTATATGTAACTCAAATCTCTCCTGTTTGAGTTTAAACCCATCACCCCTTGTCCTTTCGCTACAGTCTGTGTTGAAGAGTCCTTCTCCAGCATCTCTATAGGCCCCCTTCAGATACTGGAAGGCTGCTATGAGGTCTCCAGGCAGCCTTCTCTTCTCCAGGCTGAACAGCCCCAGTTTTCTCAGCCTGTCTTTGTATGTGAGGTGCTCCAGTCCCCTGATCATCCTTGTGGCCTCCTCTGGACTTGCTCCAACAGTTTCATGTCCTTCTTATGTTGAGGACACTAGGACTGCATAAAGTGCTCCAAGTGGGGTCTCACAAGAGCAAAGTAGAGGGGCAGGATCACCTTCTTTGACCTGCTGGTCACGCTGCTTTTGATGCAGCCCAGGATAAGGCTGTTTTCTGGCTGTGAGCACACACTGAAGCCAGCTCACGTTCAGTTTGTCATTGGCCATCACCCCCAAGTCCTTCTCTGGAGGGTTGCTCTGAATCTCTTCTCTGCCCAGCCTGTAGCTCTACCTGGAATTGCCCTGATCCAGATGTAGGACTTTGCACTTAACATTGTTGAAATTCATGAGTCTAGCATTGGCCACCTCTGAAGCATGTCAAGGTCCCTTTGAATCCCATCCTTTCCCTCCAGCCACACCACACACCTTGGTATCATTGGCAAACTTGCTCGGGGCGCCCTCAATCCCGCTGTCACCAACAGAAAGTCCACCACATAAAGTGATGGAATTAATTGCCAAAATAATGAAAAAAAAAAAAAATCAACCTTTTCAATCATTTTAGTAACAAGAGTTCACTGTGTTCTGACATTAGATACATTTCTGTGTTTCTGAAAACATGCTTCATGATTTGCAGTCAGTCTGGGATGAAAATTATGAGTAGCAGACTTGTTAAATAATCATTTTCAAACTAATTCCAGGCTTCTGGTGTGATGGGGTTACCTCGATATTTTCTGTCTCTTCCAGGAATATAAGGTCCTGCCAGTGTCAGCAGAGGGCTCACAAAATAGCTGAAAGAACTATAAGCCTGTTGGTATATACTGCAAGAAAAAAAAGAATGACTGGAAGCCAGAGCAAAGAGGAGCCAGTAGAATCAAGAAGCCAGCACAGTTGAGTCTGAGGCCTTACATGCAGGAGGCTATAAAGAGAGCACATATGGGAGATAGTGTCTAGCTGCTCCTTCATTTTAATTCTGTCAGATAAGGAAAGAGGATTCACTGTGACTTCACTATTTTGTCCCCACTGTATCTTTAATGAAGCCATGTTAGAGCATTCTGAACTCAGAGCAGTTCCTGGGGTACAGCCACTAATGCAGCTGGAGTGCAAATCACACAAATTGTCTGTTCCCCAGGGACCCACCTCATCAGGTCTTTGGCTGCTGTTCCTATCGATTTCTAGTGTCTGGATCCTACCGTAGCCAGTGTGAATCTTCCTTTCCACCTCCCTGGGTTTTGGTAGAATTTGGAGTCAGCTGAACACAGGACTGTTAGGACCCATGGCTCTGGTGTCACAGCCAGAGATGCCATCAAGTTTTGTTCCCAACTGACGCACTCTGTCTTAGAAAGAAGTCAGTTGAGTTACGTTTTCTTACACTGATTGCTATAGTTGGAAGGATGCTTGAGGACCTTAAAACTATGATGAATAAATCTTCCCTTTAACTTCCAGTGTGAGAAAAGGTCACTCATCTGCTTCCACTTCTTCCAGAAGTCCCAATGGGATCCATCTGCTGCAGTCTGTGGGAATGTGACGGGAGAGACTCTGGGGGCTTTCCTCAGAGGTGTGAACAGCCAGGACTCTACCACTGCTTCACATAATAGCAAAGTGCTTGCATTGCCCTCAGGCTAGCAACTAGAGATGACATTAGACATGGATGTGTTGCTCCAGTCACTCCCTCATCTCCATCCAGTGCTGCTGTGCAACATACAGTTTTGCCTAGCACTGTTTATGACACCGTAGCCTTAAAATACACCTAGTTCTTTGCAATGAGGACTTTCTCTGACTTTCCATTTGCCTGAGGTCATCTTATTTGCCCTGAGCTGGGTCAGAAGTCTCAACTGTTTAGAAATGTAATAGAAGATAATAAAGAATGGCAGCTCTTCATCAAGGACACATCCTCCAGCTTGTTCTGTACAGTGCTCGGTAGTTCAGTGTAAAGCTGTAGAATATATTATCACTGGAGACGAAGCAAAAACAGCCTTTATGTGTGGAGAATGAATCCAAAAACTTTTCAGGCATAAGGTCAGGGGTTGAAGACACAAACAGGCTCTCCCCGGGGGGCATCCTTAAAGTAGTGCAATTAATATACCAAGTAACACAAGAGTATTGTTGTGCTGCCAAGTAGATAATAATAACAGATAAAGGGAGAGAAAGCTGCAGGCTCTGAATAGCATTTGCATGGCTCCCATAACGTGTCTGGAACAAGTTCAATTTCTGGTATGTCATGGTGGAAAGAAAAAGCCTTTGCACCAACAAAAAAAAAAAAAGGATTTAAAAGCAAGATGTTGGTCAGTGGCAAAAGGCTCAAAGCGATGCCCTCATACTCACAGAGGGACTGTAGCCTCCAACATTTGGTGTTACCAACTACTGCAAGAGACTCCTAAGTCCTCTTTTTCACATTTGAGGGCCAATAATATCATGCCTACACAGACTTCTACATAGACTGTAGAAGTAGCACCTGCTCTTAAAGATTTAAGTCTCATTTCTTGGATTCACCTTCTATGAACTCTTGGTTCTGAAGACATTGTTTTGCAACCTTGAAGTGGCTACACCAAGATCCACACTTTCCTTCTCCGAGCAGCTGGAACAGTCGTACAGCATTTCCCAAAAGAATATGTCTGAGAAATTTCATTTGGCCCAGTTCCTTACCACAAAGGTGCATTCATGTAACCATGTACAAAGAAGCATGTAAAGGCATTACCTTGCCACAGTCCCCTTATCACAGACAGCCCAACCTGCTGTTCAGAGACATGATTCAGATCCGTCATGTCAAGAGTGGCTGCAGCTCCACAGAAAGACTTTAGGAGTACAATTATGTCAGCAAAGCCTTTATAGGCTCTAAAGCCTGATGGCTGAGATCCCACAGGGGAGCAAAAATCCTGGATAACCCCTCTCAAACCCAGAGAAGGAGGGCAATCAGCTAGCAAAGGCTACTCCTCTGTAAGTTAGTGGAGAGAAGGAGAGGAAAATGAAGGGGACTAACAGAGTCTCATGCACTTAGAAGTCTGGTGTTACAATGAATTTTTGAGGCATTTCTGCAGAATTAAATAAAAAAGCAGGGTTTCTATAAAGCAGAGAAAAGCTACTGCAATATGAAAGCCTCAGACATCTTACTTCTTTCTACATGTGACTGACACAAGTTGTCACCCAAATTTAAAGCAGATGCTTCTATTTACAGAGTGCAGAAGTTATGGCTTAGAAGAGAGGAGAGTTGTGCAAAACTGTGAAATAGAAATACAGAGTTAGGATTTTCCTCAGAGGCTGAGAGGTCAGAGAATGGGTTTGGCAATCTTCAGCATGGTAGAGATGGTTGGTTTAGCCTGCAGTGCCTTTCTGGTAGCCAGGAGAGTAAATGCATAGTGTCAGCTTTTATAGACAAGATGATTTCCACCATGGGAGGTTTAGGGAGGGAGCATGCAGCCAGCCTAATTGTCCCACCAGAGGAAAGGGCTTAACTGGCTATATTTTGGAAACTACATGCCAAATATTCCCCTCTTGATACTTCTTGTTAATTATTTCTTTTCCCTCTCTAATAAAAAATTATGTTTACAAGTATGAAGAATGAACTTACTAAGTACCAAAGATTTTTTCATGGAGATTATTCAGATATTTTATTAGTGACCTCTCTGCAGTTGAACCCAACCCTTGCTGTTGCCTGTCAAGACAACAAAGAAAGGAGGGTTGAATAACCATAGTCCTCTCCATACAAGGACAGTAAAACTTCAAAGCACTCCCAAAAGTGCAGAGTAACTTGGTAGCCAAACTGTATCTCTACGGTTACAGCTTAGTCCAAGCTCTGCTGAGTGAGCTGTGTTTAACTAGGAATTACCAGCCTCCACTCCCAGGTTTTGCAGGCGCAGTGACAGAAGTCAGTTTCCAGCTTCACTTGCCTTTGACTGGCACATTTGCCACCAAAACTGCACAGCAAAGACAGTCTTAATTCTTTAGCTCACACAGAGCTTTTCCTGCTCAGACCTCAGCCTCTTCACACAGAAGGATAAAAGTCACAGCTTTGAAAATAGGTTCTGACTGATTCATCCACACTCGTATGAGTCTCTGGCATGACAGAATCCTTGCAACCGAATGCAAGGATGAAATAATACGCACCCTTCTACGCTCCCTCCCTTCCCTCTCCCACACTTTTATTGAAAGAATTTCCATCATTCACCAAAATCACTGCAAGATGTGACTATTCCTCTAGGGATATACTTATTTTCTTTAATGAACTCACTATCCTTTTACCTTACAGAGCTGCTAGAGCACTTTGTCAGGGCCCATGTCTTAGAACAATGAAAGAAATCTTGCATGCTTGACTGCAGACCCTATTGACCAAGCAGGACTTTACCTGTAGTTACCATTTTCAGCATTGTTCCCCAACCACCTGTGCCAAACCAAGCATTTCGACCTTTACTATGCCTAAACAAATTGTTAAAGGTGTCAGTGTCTATGCCACAAAGACATGGCTATAGGTCTGGCAGACATACCCAAACTGCCAGCTGGGGTGCTGCTGAGAAGGCAGTCATGGAATTCCTCAAATGGGCTTTGCCAGAGGTCATGCCACTACCAACTGCAGTACTCAGCCAGTTAGTTCAAAGCTGTTCTGCTAGGATGTGCAAATTCTCACAGAACTGTCACTCTCTTCTCCACTGCTCCAGTCAAGCACAAGGAATGGTTGGGGGATGGCAATAAACTGCAAGACTAAGAAGCAGTACCATAATTAAAAGAAATGTGAATAGGTACAAATACTGCAAAAGCAAGAAGGAAACATGAAGCTCCTGGAATTTTCTTAGAGCCATTTTTTGACTCCCACAGGAAAGAAATTGGGCTCTTTGCAGTAATAGTGAGTGAAATTTGAGGTCAGGTCTTTCCTTGACACAGGAATCTCTGTGACCAGTTCTCTATGAAAAAAAAAAACAAACAAAAACCCACTTGAGTAGTATTACTATAGTTTATCATAATAAGGCAGATTTTATTCATAAAGATAAGCTTTTACTGATAGAAAGTGTCTAATGCCTCTAATAAACCAAACCACAGCTGTAGAGGCAAAATTTTTACAGTCTAACTACACCTGCAGCAAGGCTGTTTAAGTGGCAGAAAACAATCTATACTCAGCTGGTGGGTATAGATTAACAAAGTTAAATAAATCAATCAGCTGCTTCTACTGCTGTCAAGGGTCCCTCTCATTGCTTTCTGTCTGCAAACACACAGATCTAGCGAAGCTGTGCTGAAACTGAACAAGACTAGCTGAGGTCTGAAGTTATGGCTTAGGTGACATTCAAAATTAGGCTGACAAACACCACATTTTGAGTCCACCTGTACACAGATATTTCTCCAACATTACTTCATAGTTCCTTATATATGCCCAGAAAGTTCAACAAGGTTTTCCAGAATCTCCTGGGAAGGAATCATGGTGTTGGCACAAAGCACAGCAGCCTTGAAATCTATCTCTAAGAAATCTTGGTGACAGAGGATAAAGGAGAAAATCTTACATGCCTTCTATGTGGGTATGTGTGGGGAGGAGGTTTAGGTTAAGTTAGGTGCCAGTCATCTGAATTAATTCTTCTATGAGGAAAGAACAGAACCCCAAATACAGTATCTTGACCTGGTGATGGAATAGCATCTCTGATTTCTCTATAGAGCAATATTCAGAAGCTTCTTGCACATATACAGGTGAGTTAAACAAAATGGGTAGGATTTGAAGAGCACGAAGATGCAGTCAGAAAAAAACAAAACCAAAAGCACCCAAAAAAAACCAAAACAAAACCAAACTAACAAAAAACAAAAATTGATGGTATTGTGGAAACAACACTTTTGTTGTGTCAAGTGGAATGTTCTTTGATTTTCCCGTGGAAGACAAATGATTATATGTTATAGCCAAGAAGAAGGGATAACATCTAGTTTCCTTTATTGTGATAAGGTGTTGTGGCTGTTTTTCATCCAGGGTATTTCTTTGATTGCAAATGTATTAGTCCAATAACTTCTTTATTCAAGATATTTGCATTTCTTGTGTGCACCTTCTCCATTCTGGTTAGTGGAGATGTTAAACTAGTGCAATAAGTTATTTGGATATAGGATCCATGGGTCATTTTTGTCCTGCACTTGGTTACCATTCAGAAGACATATATGCATAGAAGATATCATTCCTAGTGCCAGTTCTTGGAGATACTAGAGTGGACTTTCTAACCAAAGCCCCAGTCTAATTAATATTTGGGCCTAAAAACCTGCTCATTGTAACAGTAAATTATATACAACTACTGTCCTCAATCTATACAAACTTTAAATGTCACCTAACCCAGTTGATCTTCTGGTTAAACTTTCAAAAGTAGCCTCAGAATGCTTCTTGCTGCTAAGGATATGGACTGTGATGATTATGAAATTGGCTGTTTTGGGATGAATACTTTATTATGTTGCCATAAATTCATAACTACCTGAAAAATCCAGAAAGATCAAGAACATGAAATACTGATCATCTACTTTTTTTACAATGTCAACTCAAGTTTAAGTCTTCATCAGTGGATTTCTGGTTTTGATAGCTCCTGGGTATTCCATTGCAAAGAAAATCAAGCCTGAGACCTAGTGAAGCTCCTAATCTGTAGAAGCTGGTAGAGAACCTCTTTAATATGACAGGGAGATGGTCTTTCAGAGCGGAACATCAGACTGTTGTGTCTGGTCTAAACAATCACATCATGCCAGAGAGAGAGTCTGGGAACCACCAGCTACTGCCCTGTTCCAGTTTCGTATGGTTTGGCATTTCAGTGATAAATTTGAAGATGTAAGTGAAGTATCAGAGCTGCCCTATGTGGCAGGTACTACTATCACACACAAGCAAGAAACAAGAAGAGACAGTCACACAATGTATGAGGAGGTTAGAGAAAAGCATGCTCCCATGCAAGTACCCTGCCTTTGAAGCTGTATCTCTCTGGCTTCAGGTCTACAAAATTTTACCATGTTGATAGCATACAGTGGTGGGTTGACCCCAGCCAGCAGCCAAGCACCCACCCTGCCTTTCACTGACTGCACTTTTCAGGGGGATTGGGGGATAAAAGGAGGGTGAAAAGGCTCGTGGGTTGAGATAAAGACAGTTTAATAAAGAAAACAGAAGGTTAACATGAAAGAGAAGAAAAAGGAATTTATGCACTGCTTCCCATTGGCAAGCAGATGTCCAGCCATTTAATGAGAAGTAGGACCTCAGTACATGTAGTAGTTGCTTCAGAAGACAAATGCCATAACAACAAACGTCCTCACTCCTCCTTTTCCCCACCTTCTATTGCTGCACATGATGTTGTGTGGTATGGGACATCTCTCTGGTCCACATGAGTCAGCTGTCTTGGCTGTGTCCCCTCCTAATTTCTTGTCCACCTTCAGTGTACTGGCTTTTCGATGAGAGGTGGGTGAGATAGAAAGCCTTAACACCATGCAAGCATGGATCAGAAACAGGCAAAACACTTGTGAATTATGAACAGCGTTCTAGGCACAAGTGCAAAGTGCAGCACCATACAGGTGAAGAAACTTGACTTCATAACTTCATTGCAGCCAGATCTGGTACCAATATGAACAGAAAAAAATTAATTGCAGTTATCAAGCAACTGTTTTCTAGCACTGCTTTATTTATGGGGAGCAGCACATAGTGTGCTTTATTTTCTCTGGAGAGAACAGGAGAACAAAAGAAGGAGGATGAAAGCAGATTTTTTTTTTCTCCTGAAGAAAATCAAGCAGCTTTCACACAGGTGTGAAAAGTAGAAACCTGGGGCACTAACAGATTTACATGGACCCATTAAACACCTAATTTCAAGCTGAAATTAATCAAACATCAGTAACACTGTAAAGCGGTCAATGGTTAAGGTAAAAATAGTTAAGAACCTTTCTCTTTCTGGCTTCTCTATCATTCAGTTTCATCAATATTCAAAATATCTATGACACAAGGGAAAAGAGGGGCCAATACATTATTTTAACCAGAAGCAGGTGTCAAAATGTAGAAAGTCTACTTCACCCAGACTATCAATCCAGATGATAAATTCCAAGGTGGGCAAAACGTTCAAATATTAACCTGGTTTGACAGGCTTATTCTGTTTAGATTTTAGATCATTTAGAATTTAGATAATTTTGTGTTTTTCTGTGCTGTGCCAGGCCTCAGTGCAAAGGGCAAAGCCCCTCACCCTGAAAAGAAGACCACTAAAGACATCTTGTGCAGACATTCAGAGACTGCAGTAGTGTTATAGTCTGAAGACTGTGGGTTTGATCATCTTGCAGTAGGGTTAGGGGAGGTTCTTGCAAGTAGTAAGATAGACTAAGATCTCCACCCCTTGCTGCAATTATAAAGGCACTAACATCTAAGGAACAAGCCAGGGAGGAGTTGAAGGGCTGACTCCTTTTCTCTGGAGCACTGGGTGAGAATGTTGCAGAACTGTTTAACTAGTAGGCAATGAATTGTTTCTTGGGATGAGAGCTCATCTCTTTCTTGTGTCTCCCAGTGAGAAAAATGTGGCTGAAGTTTCTTTTGGCTATTCTTCTCCTGCATGTAACAGCTGCAAAGGAACCTGAGCCGTAAGAACTATCATATTATTGCTAATAGTGTTTATGATAAGGCTTTAAGACAGTGCTAAAATTAGTGCCACTAATTTTACTTTAAGTAATAAATACTGCCATGACTAATCTTTTATATCTGGAGAGTTAAGTTAAACTGGAATGTAGATGGGAAGTGAACGGTTCTCATTTAATATGAAGCACACCTTCTGCCTTCTGCAGAACTTCTATAGAAGTTGACAAGCATGTTCAGAAAGAACAATAGTAGTAGTAACAGCAGTGTATTCTGCTAAAAGAAGGTGAGTCCAGGACTCAGGTAAAGGAAAAAAAGACAAGAGTTGGGGTCACTGGCAGAGCTGTGGGTTGGGTTAGATCTAACCAGGGATGGGTTAGATGGGAGCTGCAGGGCAGGAGTGAGGGGCACTGGCACAGCATCCTATATTTAATCTAAACTAATCAGTGGGTATGGAATAACAATACTTTGTATTTCTCTCATCTTGTTGAGACTGCTTCTTCTCTTTCTATGGTGTGATCACTTTGATGTTTGGATCTCATAGGCAGTATGTCCTGATGGTGCCTGCTGTCCTCCAAACTGACTCTCCAGGTCAGGTTTGCCTGCAGCTCCTTAACCTCAACGAGACAATATCCATCAGAGTCATCCTAGAATATGGTGCTGTCAACACCACTATTTTTGAGAAAACCATGACATCAAGTAATGATCTCCAGTGCTTCAACTTCACGGTAAATTAATTTTAATTAATGTTCCAGTGGAAAAGAAATGTGAGGTGAAATAAGACTTATTGAAGAAAAAAGGAAGCAGAGGAGAGATATATAGTGACAGACAAGGAGGCATTTTTAATAAACAAAAAATTACAAAGGCCCAAGAAAAGTGATGGAAGGTGATAAAGGTGATGGAAGTGAAGGGGGTGTCTCTTTTTAGGAGTCTAGGCCACAGGTATAGGTGTTCAATAGGTTCTGGAGCAAATTACTTCAAAACTAACAACCTCCCCTTGTTTTTCTCCTTCCTTACAGATTCCTCCTGTCAATTCTGCCCCATTGGCTTTCATTTCCTTCTCTGCTAAGGGTACCACAGTCAGCCTAGAAGAGCGGCGGTCAGTGATGATCTGGAACACAGAAAGCATTGTCTTCGTGCAGACAGACAAACCCATCTATAAACCTGGACAGAATGGTGAATATCTATTTAGTTTATAACATGTCTCTTAGGAAGCAATATCTTCAGACAGAAATTGTCTGCCTGGTGTTTTCAGTTTGAGCTACAGTCTAGGCAGTTCAGAGTTTCTGTTAAGACCATTACAAGTGTGGAGCTCAGTCACTTTCAGGATGGCAGGAGACATGGCAGCCCATGGTATCTATCATTTTATTTGCCCTTCCTTTGATGCTGGTCAGCATCAAAGTCTAAAGACAAAGAGTGAAAGCCATTATTTTAAAATTAATTCTATGTCTTTAAAGACAAAATCATGCTACTTACCTTCTGGGTTCTGATGGCTTTGGACTTTATATTGTTGTTTTTCCTGCACTTACCCTATTCCCTTATGAATACTTCTCATCTGGCAATTGAACAGAGCTCCATGTATGCAAAGAACCATTTATCTTTCTCCATTCCTTAATTTACTCCTAGGCTTTAAGGCTTCTAAGACACAGCTAGAACACTATAAGAAACACTATGATAATACTTCTTTCCAGAGCTCAGCCAGATCATATAGCCCTTAGATTTGTATCAGCTATGCTTTACGTAGGGATGTGTTCTAGCTACATAGACACATAGCTTGAGGGAAAGCTTGCCAATCAGAATATGATGCAACCAAGTTGTCCACAAAACATGGCTTTATCAGTTGTCAGATGTCTTGGTTTTGAGGTGGGAGAAGCAGTAGTCTAAATTAAATTATGGAAAGGTAATGCTTTTTAAGGATATTTTGGAAACACACATTTATACTTTTCTTTGCTGTTGTGGTTTAACCCCAGCTGGCAACTAAGCACTCACCCTCCTTCCCAGTGGGATGGGGGAGAGAATGGGAAGAGTAACATTGGGAAAACACGTGGGTTGAGGTAAAGGCAGCCTAATGGGACAGAAAAGGAAGAAAATAATAATGACAATGGTAATCATAATGATAAAAAAATGAATATACAAAACAAGTGATGCAAACTACAGTTGCTCACTACTTGCCAACTGATGGCCAGCCTGTTCCTGAGCAGCAGTCCCTGGCCAGCTTCCACCCCCAGTTTATATACTGAACATGATGTCATATGGTATGGCATATCCTTTTGGCCAGTTTGGGTCATTTGGGTCAGCTGTCCCAACTTCTTTTGGCTCTCCAGCCTTCTCACTAGAGTAGTTCTTTGCTCTCCTTTTAGTATTCCTTTTGCAAAAAAAAAAAAAAACAAAAACAAAAACCAAAAGAAAACCCCCAAAACCCAACCCAACCCCCAAAAACCTGTAGAAGATGAGAACAAACTGAACTGAGATGAATTACACTGCATTAGGAAAAACTTACACTTCGTCTACTTCCAGTGATATTTGGAACTTTCTTCTGTTCAAACAAACCCTGCTTTAGATATGGGGAAATGAAGAGGAGCAAGTTTGTTTGCATCATGCACATGGTCACTGAAAGAACTATGGCTGTCACTTAAGACTGCCTGACCTGCACAGCAGTTCTTGTCTGAGGTTAAGCAAACCTTCATGAACAAATGTGAGAACTTGATACTGGGGAAAAGTCCATTCAGCAAAGTCTTTGTAGGATTCTTTTACCTTCAGGTGAATTTTATTAGCTGCATCCTGTGCAAGTGGGACTTTTAGAAGATCCAGTGAAACTGGGAGTTCTAATGAATGCAAAACACTGTGCTCAGCCAAATAAACTACAGTTAATGCTAACAGCCTGTTCCTTGTCTTTTCAGTGATGTTTCGTGTTGTTGCCCTGGATTTCAATTTTAAACCTGTTCAGGAGATGGTGAGTGAATAGTAAGATTCCCCTGTATTTAAAACTGCTGGGAGACAACTGCTTCTCAAATTTTAGGTAAACAGCTGCTGTGGATAAAATAAGATGTTGCAGAGACTAAATGCCTAGTAGGCTTGATTCCTGACATGACACCTCTTGCTGTTTCTGGGGAAGAGGCTCAAACCCCCTTCACTTTGTCACAGCAGACATTATTTTAGCTCTGACCAGAAAGCCCACGGTTCAGTCTCTTGCTATTACTGTACAACAATTGTTGCTTGCAAAATCTGGTAAGTCACCCATCTGCTACTTTGTCCATTTTAGAAATAGGGAATGAAAATGAAAGTTGTTCCTACAATTGTTTATCTCATCAGAGGCACTCTTTGCATTGCCAGCAAGCTGCCTTCATGCTCACAGTGCATAAGCCAAGAAAGGTCTTTAGTGGCCTCCCCTCATGTGGTTGTAATACAGAAGACATCAGAGTGTTACCAAAAGAGCTGATGCTAATAAGAGTTAGGATATAAAATCAAAGAAGCCCTAGTCATGGTTTTCATGCATCTCTGTAACTCCACTTACTCAGCTACTCTGGGATTGCACTAAATTCAGTAAGATCAGAGACTGCCCTGACATTCTCATTTGATCTCTTTATGTAATGTTCTTATTGAAGTAAAACTTCTATTAAACTGATTAAAGTAAGCAATGAAGATATCTGATTAACGGCATTATACTGATTATTGATTATGCATCTCTCACAGTCCTGGTGAAAAATAATTTGTGTTTGTTCAGCCATCTAATCTCTTCTCCCACTTTGTTTATTCCTCTTTCAGTACCCCTTGATTGCAGTTCAGGTAAGAATTCTTTCTCTTTGTACTGTCTTATTCATCTACAAATAAAATCTAGGGCACACATGCTTGCATTGGTTTGTATGTGTCTACATTCAGACAAATCTTGCTCCTAGGTACACTGCCAAAAAATTAACAGAAACTCCATAAAATCCCAGGATCTTGTTTGAGCTTTAGTAGCATGGAAAACATTTCTATATTAACTTCAGCAGTCAAAAGTTGTACTGTTCTTATACCTACCTTTGTCTCCCTCCCACCTCCACCAGTTTTCTCAACTTATTTTTGGGTCTAGCTTTTCACAAATCAAGTGTTCTGAAATCTATGAACAAATATAGGCTGTAGATACAACTCATAGAATCACAGAATCATAGAATAGTTAGGGTTGGAAAGGATCTTAAAATCATTCAGTTCCAGCACCCCTGCCATGGGCAGGAATGCCTCACACTAGACCATGTTGCCCAAGGCTCTGCCCAACCTGACCTTGAACACTGCCAGGGATGGAGGATTTTCCACTTCTTTGGGCAACCTGTGCCACTAACTCACCATCACATTAATTACAGGTTATGTTAGCACTTCAATTGCATTTTGTAAGGATTTTTAAAATAGCAGTTGCAGTTGATGTCTAGATAGTATTCTTGCAAGTTTTCATGTTATACCATGAAGCTAAGTTGACATTACTTCATTTGCAGTGGAACATACATATTTTGAGCTCTATGTGTGTTTTCTGCAGCCAGTGATTTAAAGAATTCAGGGAAATGGTGTGAGTTTTCTTTAGTCTAACTAGCATAACTCATGCTAAAAGGTAAATGACACCCTAGTGAATGCAGAAGAAATGCTTCCTTCCTTCTTCCAGCAGCTGAAAAAAGCTGGGGATGCCAAAGGGCAGGATTTGTGTGGGATAAGCTCAGCTGAAGTGGGAGTACAAAGATTTTCTTTCTCTGCCCTCTTGATGCAAAAATAGAGCAACATGTACTAAGAAGCAGGGAACAGCAGTATTGTTCAACATCACCTGATGATTGAGACCAATACCTAGGTTAGCAGAGGATGCCTAAATCTGAGATCAGGAGATGAGACTCCAGCAACATTAGCAATAAGAGTACCAAGGCATAATTTATCTCAATACACATGCCTTAAGCAATTTCCACAATGATTTAAAACAGCTTGTCCTACTTTCTTTTTTGTTTCTGGTTTTGTGTGCCAGTAGCAGAAGATTTCCAAGGAAAAAAAAAGAAAAAAAAGATAAGAGTCTGTTTTGTTTTTCTTCTGCAGGATCCACAGGGCAACAGGATCTTTCAGTGGCAAAATGTGACGTCAGAGATGTATATTATCCAAATCGAATTCCCACTAACTGAAGAGCCTATCCTGGGGAACTACAGAATTATAGTAGCAAAGAAGTCGGGAGATAAAACAAATCACTCATTCCTTGTGGAGGAATATGGTAAATGCCACCCATTGGTTTTGTTTAGAGTGGAAAACGTTATTAGATATAAGCCCCTATCAATCAGACCTTTTGGCTGCTGAAACTTCAAACAGCTTCCTGGCAAATGGAACTTCAATCATTTGTCATTAAGAACTGGAGAGGGAAAAGAAAAAAAAAAAAAAACCAACAAAAAGCCAAATAAGAGAAATTAACCATTTTGCACAGGTTCAGCCAGGAAAATAATCTGCATAACAAATCAATACATTGATTGCAAAACTCGCTGTGACAAACTAACCTCCTTCCAGACATGTCCATAAACTTTCTTGTTCAAAGCTCTGTAAGGCATCTAGACATCACAGGATTCACCTCAGAAGCTCTGTTTTCTCTTCAAAGCTTTGTAGAAATAATTTAGTGAGCTTTTGCAGGTCAGGCCACTTGTCAAACATTTTGACACCCCAGTTCTGTGATCCCATTCCCTCTGTGCACTAACACTAGTGATATTATCCTCATTTTCTCTTTCGTTTCAGGAAGGCCTGCAACTTTGCAATTTGTCAGCGTTGTTTTTTTTTCTTTTCATTCTCTGTCCTAGTGTTGCCAAAATTTGATGTCACAGTCTCTGCACCAGAAAGCCTTACAGTCCTGGATTCAGAGTTTACTGTGAGAGTCTGTGGAGTGTAAGTACCAGGTGCAGAGTAGTTAGGAAATATGCTGAAGAGCAAGAACTTTCCAAGGACAGGGGAAAGAGACAGGCTTACTCAAGAGACTAAAATAAATAGTGCCTCAGAAGAGGCTGGAGGTTGGTCAGGGATGACTTGGTGGTTGGAGCTTTTCATTTACTTGTGTGCTCATCTCATTTATTGTAAGAGTATTCTCTTCCAACTGGTGTTTGGTGAGTTGAATAAATCTTTTGAAAGGTCTCTCCTGATAAAGGAGGATGTGTCCACTCCCAGTAACCCACTTCAGATGGAGACCTTCATACAGCAGAACACCACTGAATTCTAGCGGGGTTCTTAGGGTTCCAGCTGTCTTTAACCACGCCTTCCAAGCTTAGTCCTTCAGAAGGACCTTGCTTACTGTAACACTACGATCTTGTAATATAGAATCCAGGGTTGAAATCCTGATCCTCTTGCAGGTATGAGGAGTTTTGCTTTGACTTTAGTGTGTCTAGAAACCCAGTTGAACCTAGAGTGGATACGTCACAATTTGGTTGGTAGACATGTCTGTCCATCATGCTTATAGAGGTATTTATGTTTAGGGATGAGGTAGAACTCATTAATATTTCAGCTTCTGAGTTGTATTACCTTTTGTAACAGGAGGAGAGTTAAGAAAAGCCTGTGAAACTATTCCATTCTCTGACTTCCCAGCTCACTTCTGGTCCTGGATCTATTCCTGCATATGTTAGCTTAAGTCAATTTTTCAATCATCACTCATGGACTCCTTTTTTCCATAGGTACACCTATGGCCAGCCTGTTGAAGGGAAGGTCCAGCTCAGTGTGTGCAGGAATTTTGATTCTCATGGGAGATGCAAGAAGAGCCCAGTTTGTCAATCATTTACCAAAGATGTATGATACACAATTGTTATTCCTCTTTGTCCTCTCTCTTGTTTTCTTGCTTCTCTCCCATTGTTCAGCACACTTTTCTTTCTCTCTTTGATCCTTCACCTCATCTACTCATCTTGCTAAGGACTCTGGGCACCTTATTTCTCTTCTTGGTTTCCTGCAGGTCTGAAGGGGGTCTGACATGTTCCTTCTTCACGGCTGTTTCCTGTCTGAAAAGTGTAGACAGTGATACCTCCATCAGTCCAGTATAAATAATGTTAAAAGTGTCAGGAAAAGACTTCACTTGCTAAAGAAGGGTCCTGTGTATTGCAGGCATTCTTTGCAAGCTGTGATCCTTGGTGACAGGATTGTTTTATTTCCTATTCCAGCTGAAGACTGGCTGCCTCTCCCAGGTTTTCAGCTCCAACATCTTTGAGCTAAATCGCATTGGTTATATGAGGAATCTTGATGTGAAAGCTATTGTCACAGAGAAAGGAACAGGTAATACCTTCTAGACAGTCAGAAACTGCAATGGTGGTGTGGTCAAAAGGGGAGTAGGAGATATTCAGCATCTGCCTGCTGACTACAAGGATGTTTTCCTGAAGAAAATCCATTTTTATAAGCATAGTAACCATCTCCAGGCAAACTCTAACTCTGAAGCTATATGAAAGACAAAATGTATCTTCCTTTGCACATTTCTTACAGGCCTGCAACTCACAGCTACTCAGGCTATTTCCATAACTCGGGTGATGACCAGTATACAGTTTGAGAATGTCGATCGCCACTACAGAAGAGGAATTCCTTACTTTGGACAGGTAAGTAAGGGTGTGGAGAGCTTGTATTGAAGATGACTGACAGGCAATCACATGACAAGAGTAATAGGAACATTTGGGGCACTGTCTGGGGTGGGTGGTGTTCTCCCCACTTCTCCTTTTTACGTACAGTGCGCTATTAGTAAGTTTAAATACTGAAGAGTATTAGTATATTCTGAGTTTAATTTTGCCAGAAATACTTTGAATCAAAACAATCCAATAACTATCACTTTTCTAACTTGCATTTTTAGCTTGATATAAATCACTGCCTCTCCCTTCAGGACTGACCATCATATGACAGCTAGAGATTAATAAAAACACTGGGGGTAAGGGAAGAAAGAGTGAGAGGAATTTAAGAAAAAAGAATCAAGGAAATAACAGCTTCTGTCTTAAAAAGCTCTTTCATGATTTTATGTTTTGTGACAAATCCCACATAACTGTCAGTGGCTTAAAGGGTAAGGATAAATCTTTCTCCTTCAGTGCATTTTTTTTTCAATGATGAAAGGATAGGAGATATCTTACCGATAGCACATAAAGGAAAGAAGAGATTGTCTTCCAAGGATTATTTTTTCCCCTCTAGAAGATGTCTGTATAACTTTTACTTGGCTCCCACTCCGATCTTCAGATTGCTGTGCACCTTATCACCCCTTACTGAAGGAAGGGGATCAGCAGGCTCCCATGGGGTAATGTGCCACAGTGAATTCCTCAAACACACGCATTGGCACGTGTAGAAGTTAAACATGCTGAAAGACATCTGGTAGGAGCCTGGAAAGTCACATCTCAGACACAAAGCTGCTGCTGCTGGCTTCAGGCAGCTTCTTTGCTTTTGTGCAAAACCCTGCCCCCTGAATGTCATACTATGGGAACTATTGTCTCAAAGTCACTGATACTCATACTTTCTCAAAATGCAGCATATCCCAGTCCCTGTCCTGGTGCCATCACATAAGATTCATAGCCTTTCCCTGCTCTGTGAAATGTGTGTGCTTGACGTATGTTGTATGCATTTACTTCCGTTGCATTCAGTCCCTCTGAAATCAATATCACTCTGAGTACTGTTAGCTCTCTGTTGTTATTTTTGTTTCAGAGGTCATTGTCTCTGTGCTGTTTCTGGACAGTGAGGATAGTCAGTGTCTTAAGCTTGTAATTAATATATTATTACTTCTGCCATCTTTCTTTGGGAAAAAAACAAAATGAAACAAAAACCTAACTTAAAATGAATGTTCAGTTCTAACAACCCAGAATTTATCTGATGGTGCCTGATATCTTTTATTTGTTTGTTTAACACATGAACAGCAGAAACAGTGGGGACAGGATGAGAAAAGAGTTTAAAACAAAGAACTGGAGGAAAGGTCTTCAGATACTGAAAGTATCAGCAGCAGACTCTCAAGACTAGCAAAGATAAAAATGGAGGAAAAGGGGTATATCTTTAAGGTGGAAATGTGTAGCCAGAGGGGTCTGATCAGGAAAGAGATGAGACATAAGTTCTTCCTCCACAAAGGACATTATCAATGATGCAGCAGGTGCTGAAGAAGATCCTGCTCCAAACCTCGTAAGATAGCTGAAATAGATGCCAGAATGTGAAGAAAGACATTTCAATTCTTAAGTATTGCTTTGAAGGGATTAAAAAAAGCAATTCTGTTTGGCGAACAAGGGAGCACAAAATATTAGCATCTACAAACAAAAAGATAACATGCTTGAACATGTCTCACATTCTCTTCTACAGATCAAGCTGGTAGACAAAAACAACTCACCTATTTCCAGTGAGGTTATTCAGCTATTTGTCAATAACAAGAACACAGCCAACTTCACCACTGATGATAATGGCATTGCAGAGTTTAGCATTGACACATCCAAAATGTTTGATCCTGAGATCAGTCTAAAAGTGAGTACCAAACAAGACTGAACAGAGACACAAAAAGAGATGACTGCTCTCAAACTGAACCCTAAAAAGGTGGGATGAGGCTTGAATTCTGGTAATAAAAATAAAGCTTTCTCTGGATTATTTAATATTCTAGAAGTCTCAAAAATTACTATAAAAGCAGTTAGAAAAACACCTGAGTTGTTGCAATGCAATGGCTGTTGCAAGGCTGCAAGACCATTGTGCTACTATTCTCTTACCAGTTTGGTTTTAGATGCAATTCTGAAATAGATGCATTCTATCACCTGGTCATTCTGATGTCAGTATGTGATAATGATTTCCCTAGTGACATGTGTTTTGTTTTCCTTTTCTTCCTCATGCCCTCTCCTGCTCAGGCAACTTATAAAACCAGTGACCAGTGCTACTCTGAAGGCTGGATAGAGCCTTCTTACCCCGATGCATTTCTTTCCATCCCGCGCTTCTACTCCTGGACTAGCAGTTTTGTGAGGATTGAACCTTTGTGGAAAGATCTGACCTGTGGGCAGAAAAAGATGATCACTGTGCATTACATTTTGAACACAGAGGGATACAAGGGCATAAACATTATAAACTTCTACTATGTGGTGAGTGTGAGGTTGTTGCATGGCTTGTTGCATGGTTTGTTTGACTGGACAGCTTTCTGACAGTCCATCCACAGCAATTACAGCAGCTGGCTTTCAGATTTCTAGCCAGCACAATGACAGAAACAGCACTGAGGTGGTCTGGCAGAACTTCTCGCTCAGGGAAAATGACTCCCATTTTGGGCCATGTTATTCTATCTCATAGTAAGGAACCACCTTCATAACATCTCAAGCCAGGATTCTTGTCCCTTCCCTCCAAGAAACTCTTTACGATATTCCCTGCCTCCCCTTTCCCTTCATTTTCCTTTTGCTTCCTGACCAGTGACGAGGGTACCAGTAGTAGCAGCAGCGGTGGCAGCAGCCAGCATGTCCCAAGGCTGATTTTTAAGCATTTGGAACCATCTCAATGTACATGCTTTGATTGCCCTGTCCACGTACATTGAACTCAATTGCTGTTTTCTCCGTCCAACCTCTATCAACATATAGATGTATTGCTCTTCTCTGCACAGGGCATGGCAAAAGGCAAGATTGTCCTTACAGGGGAAATCAAAGTTAATATCCAAGTTGGTAAGTTAAGTTGCCAATCCATGTGTCTGCATTAAAAAACAATAAGAAGGGGTGGTTGAACTGAGGACCAAGTCAGGACTCCCTGGATGTATACAGCAGCTACTGGGAGGGATATATTGCTCTCCATCCATTCATGTGTCCGTGATAGTACCACTAACATCACCATAAAGTCATATTTAGTCCAGCACCTAGATCATTTGATATGAGTCAAGTAGTGTCCTTTAAAGATCTTCCCAACAGATAACATAAAGAATGCAAAGTGTCTGCCTTTGGCTGTTTGAATGTGGGGAGACATATTTAAATCCACAATAAATCTGAGAGTGTCTGGATCTAAACCCAGGCATGTCACCTCCTGACAAATCCAGGATTTTTCAATTTATTGTCTAAATACAGATTTCTCCATCAACTGGTACAGTTATATGCCAATTGAGGATGGCTACTACTACAGGAGGTCTTTGCAGTTCTCTCCTTACTGGTCCCTTTCTCTTTCCTAACAGATCAAAATGGCACTTTCACCATCCCACTTGTGGTCAGTGAGAAAATGGCTCCAGCCATTCGGTTGCTGGTGTATATGTTACACCCTGACAAGGAACTGGTGGCAGACAGTGTCCGATTTCCAGTTGAGAGGTGTTTCAGAAACAAGGTGAGAGATACTAGGATACAGCAAGTCCTACCTGCTGCCAGATAAATACAAATTCTTTGTGCACACATTCATAACAGATTTCCAGTTTTATTTCTTGTTTTATCCACTTCTATCAACATTACTGTCTTCATTCCCCTTTTTTTCTCTTTGGCCTTGTATCTCTCTTCTATCACCACCTCCTGCCCTTATCATCAAATGATAAAGCCCCTTTGAACATTAAAACCTACTTTTCAGGAAACCCATACTACTCCCAGATGGTTCCTGCCTCTCTTGAGCTGTGTTAGCATCCTATTTGGTTTAAGCTGCATTTCTTTAGCATAGTGAGCCACTTTAGCCTTATCCCACTTCACCATCTAATCTTTTACACTTTCCTCATTGAAAAACGCAATTTGCAACAGAATCACACTTTTAGTTTAAATCACTTGAGGTAGGCTTTATTGAAGCTATCACAGGAATTTAAGTGTAAGCCCCCATTATAGCAGAGGCCTGGTCAACAGAGACAGTGGGGACCAAGCATCTCTACAGGCAGGCTATCTGTGCTTTAACAGAACAGCCTTCTACTCTCCTTCTTGCCCTCCACACACACACACACAGGCACAGAGCAGCCCTGAGCAGTAGTGATGAGCCATACCAACATCTGTTTGATAAATTTCAGGTCCAGTTGCAATTCTCTGCAAAGCAGATGCACTCAGCTTCCAATGTCAATTTAGTCATTGAAACTGCTGCCAACTCCTTCTGTGCTGTGAGGGCAGTGGATCAGAGCGTGCTGCTCCTGAAGTCTGAGACAGAGCTGTCTGCAGAAATGGTAAGCTGCCCAAACAAACACATTGTTTTTTTTTTTAACTCCTCCATTTCAGTGTCTCTCCACTTGAGATTGTTAGACCGTGTTAACAACTGTTATTAGCCACTCTTCCCAGTTCAGGTACACTGCCCCATCATCCAGATCATTAATGAAGATGCTGAACAGGATTGGACCCAACATTGACCCCTGGGGTACGCCTCTAGTTACTGGCCTCCAGCTAGACTTTGTGCCAAAAATCATTGCCCTCTTGGTCCAGCCGTTCAGCCAATTTTCAATCCAGGAAACAGCACTGTTTCAAACAGGCTAACATCTCAGCTCTGGCAATCTGCAGCACATGGTGGTGTAATCAGGACTGATCTTTCCATACAAACAAGTTTTGTGTTTGCTTCCCCCTCACAGATATACAGCCTGCATCCTCTGCAAGACTTTCAAGGCTATATCTTCAATGGGCTCAATCTAGAAGATGATCCCAAAGACCCCTGTGTCTCATCTGACAACATCTTTCACAAAGGCTTGTATTATATGCCTGTAATGTCTGGATTAGGACCAGATGTATATCAGTTCCTCAGGGTAAATGTTCTGTACATTACTCAAAACTATTCAAGTGAGTTTCCACTTACGTAGCTTAAGATATTTCTGCCAATAATGCTGTTAGTAAAGCTCATACATGACAAACTATCCTCATCAACATCTGTTCTCAATTGATGCTGGTGTCTACTGTGATTTTCCAGCATGCATAACACTCCCACAAGTCTCAGCATAGATGCCTCTGAGCATGTCTCTGCATAGATGACTCTGGACATGTCAGAAAAACAGTAATGAGAAAGTGGGAGGAATGGGATAAACCTCAGCTACAGTATGGTTATAGCTAACACAAAAGTGTGTTTTTTACAGGATATGGGCATAAAATTTTTTACCAACTCAAAGGTTCGGCAACCAGTTGTGTGTACTAGTGAGTCTTTAAGACCTCCAACATATTTCTTGAATGCAGGATTCATGGCTTCTACACACCATGTCAAATCATCAGGTAATACAGGTGACAGGAAAGAGATTTTATCTTTCTCCTTAAATGAAGTGGTATTCATGTGACATGGACATGGGCATGGACATGGACAGTACTCATGAGTCATATTGGGACTGATGTTTAATACTGGTCTAGCACAAAATGAGGTGGCTTAAGATAATGGCCAATACCCAAAAACTTCTTTCTGATTCATGTCCAGTTTCATGCTGGAAAGTGTCAAAAAAAGTGTTGAGTGTCACACAAAACTAACACTGATTCCCTTCTGACCAGAGCTTGTTTGAAAAGACAGTGAAACAGTGTGGACAGCAAACAGATACAAGAGCCAAGTGACCTGAGTTCTAGCCCTAGGTCCCTTGCTCGTATCTGGAGACCAAAGGACTTCAAGTCATGTTTTCTTTCTTTGTGATATCAGATTATACCTTACTCAGAGATACATTAGTTAAATTAATCAACATTTGTGTGGCATTACAGATAATCTCAGAGAGATGCTAATCATCCTTCACACTGGCCCATGCATATTAGAATCTGTCCTTTCTATGAGTCTTTGTTACATGACCCAGGTTTCACTAAATTTCCATTATCTCTTACAAGCTGAAATTGCTAGAGAGGAACGTGGGAAGAGGCTTACCCTTGAGACTATTCGGGAATTCTTCCCTGAAACTTGGATTTGGGATATAGTCTTGATAAAGTGAGTACTGCTTCTTCCATCTCTTTGCCTTTTTATTCAGACTAACTGAATATGTCCCTTGATGTCCTGCAAGGTGGCAATTCCTTGCCACCTCTTCTTTCCTTCTGGCCTGGAAGACCCAGCTTTGTCAATCATCACCTGACCACCTGCCCTCCTTCTTTCCATCATAAAAATACCCTGTCCCAAAGATATCTATTCCCAAATGTGTGTACCATAAGTCATATACTCTTCCTAAGAAAATGAACACCTCTATTTAAAATATGGGTCCGTCCGCAAGAATTCTGAGGTTTCTTTCCAAACTCAGGGAAATTATGAGCAGAAGAACTTTCAAATGGGTTTTTCTCAGAAGACTTGGGTGATAAATTCTGGGGGAACTTGGATGTGGGATTTCTGCAGATGGAGCAGGAATAATTCTGATTTTCAAACACCGTTGCCTCTACTGAGAAGCAAGTTATATGAAATTTAGCCTTTCTAAAGTCATCCTTTATGCATTCCCATCAGCTCTACTGGAAAAGCCAGCATCTCATATACCACCCCTGACACCATCACTGAATGGAAGGCTAGTGCCTTCTGTGTGGGAGAGTTGGCTGGATTTGGTATGGCTGTGCCTACCACCCTGAAAGCCTTCCAGCCTTTCTTTGTGGACTTGACCTTGCCATACTCTATCATCCGAGGAGAAGATTTCCTGCTTAGAGCAAATATCTTCAACTATCTTGACCACTGCATTCAGGTGTGTACTTCTTACTTAGACCTTACTCCATCTCCAAAGAAGCTGCAGCAAAATGGTTAGTATAGGTGACTAGATCTGTCCCTGCCCTTGATTGGCATACTGCTCATTGTATCTGACCATAAATTATCCTGACTTGATTTGTCCTCCCAAACCACTACAAAGCAGAGGGAAACCTGTGTGAACTTAGACTAGGATGGGTGTGTAAGTAACTGTCTCACAATCCATAGAGGAAGGAACAAATGCTTGGCAGAGTATCATTCATCACCCACAGTCATGCAAGCCATCAATGGCTGTAGTGTTTTTTTTTTCTTTAGGGATGTATGTGAAAGTGCGAGGAAGTGAAGGGCTTGTGCTTGCCAAACATAAGACAGTGGGACAAGCAGGAACTGGAGAACAGACAAACCCTTTCTCCCTGGGGCAAAACTTCACAGAAGTACCAAAACAGGGAGCACAAAAGTCCAGTACTCGCTCTACAGAGTATTTATCCAGCTAAAGGCCCTATTGCTCCCAGGTGCTGGAGGACAGTACTCTCAATATTCAGTACTTTTCAGGCAAATTGGTTCCAGACCACAGCTGCAGTGCACTTCTGTATGGAGAAAGCTTACACATGGTTTAAAGGATACCTGAAGAAAGAAAACCAGGGATCTTTTATTTGGCTTCTTGTTTCTTTTGCTGTATTTAGGAATCCTGAAAAAAAAAGAGGCAGGTGTGGAGTCTAGATTACTTTTGCTTGCTGAAATGTTGAAAATTAGCCCTCCAGTCTCACAAGGAGATCACCAGCAAAAAAGTAAAAATCAAGACAAAATTTAGGAATGTTTTTTATTCCAAGCAGTTTGACCTAACAAAACAAAAAAGTTTTGTGTTTTAAACAACCTAGAAAAAAAAACCCAAACCTCTGTTTTTGAGTCTTTCATCTCTTAACCTTGTTTTCCAAGTGTTTCGACAATAACAGAACAAACACTGATCAATGATTTCCTTTGCAAATTAGTTCAAAACCATTAGCACCAGGTCAACTGAATATAACTCAATATCTTGATCAGGAATCAGATGCATGCATAGGATATTAAACATCTCAATGGAGAATGTCATGAGAAGCAACCTGCTAAGGTTACATCTAATGAGTGATTCATCTAACACCATCATCTGAGGCCTTAACCTGCTCTACACTGTTAACATTGGACTTAAAAAGAGACTAGCTCACCCACTCTACCAGTAAAGCACCATTTACCTATGGTACAAAACGTTCATCCCATCACATCTCTCTGTTTTCAGATTAATGTTTCGCTGTCAGATTCCCTTGATTATCAGGCCAAACTCATCTCCCCAGAGGATGATGGATGTGTATGTGCCAAACAAAGAAAGACCTACATCTGGAATATTTCTCCCAAAGAAATTGGTAAGTGTGTTTGAATTTATCCCTTTCTCTGTCCTGAGATTGATACTAATCAATTTACACCTCACCTGAAAAACTGAATCCTCTTCTACCCTGGAGAACTTGGTCTGCTACTGGTCTTTCCAGCTGTTTGGGCTAAAGACCTTCTCCACAACTGCAGTGTGTTTATCATTCCCATTTTCAGAGATCAGTTCTCTTTCTACTTCTTACCTAGAGTGACTAACCATTCATTATGTTGCACTACTTAACATCTGTAGATATTCATTACCAGATGAAATTTCTTACTTTAGCCATCATTCTGCATGACAGAGGTCCATTTTTTCTTATTTTCTGCTACTATTTAAGGTAATGTAGTATTCAGCATTACTGCAGAGACCAAGGATGTTGAACCTTGTGAAGACAAAGCACCTAGGAATGGCAGTATTGACTACAGGGATACCCAGATCAGAGCACTGTTGGTCGAGGTACTGCTGACAGGTCTTACTATCTGCCCTGTAATCCCTTCCATGAGGAAAGAAAATTGCAGCAGAAGTGCCAAAAGCAAGTAAAAGCTTTTCAGATTCCCTAAAGAACTCCTGATTTGGCTCCACCTTCATCTGTCTGGGACAGGGTCTGGCTGTTCAATCTAAGACCAAGTCCACTCCCATCTGATGTCCTCTTCCATGAGGATCAGTGGGCGTCGGTAAGTGCATGTCTCCCTCATGCGGAGGAGAAACTGGAAATGAGGGACTCCATCTTACGGGAACTCCCTTTTAGTGGAAGCCACATCAAGTATGAACATGTAAAATGTTGCTTCAATCCAGCTGTCTTATGATTCAGGAGGATGGGGTGAAGGGTGATTCTTCTGTCACTGCATTTCTTCTGCATGCTTTGTTCTCACTCACTGCTTGTGTCTCTTCTTCCCATGGCCATGCAGCCTGAAGGAATCAGAAGGGAAAAGACTCAAAACTACCTGGTGTGTACAAAAGGTAAAGTTCTTATATATTGCTGTCCTGAGAGGAACTGAAAGGAAGGTTGGAGTTTGAAATGTTGCTGTCTCTCCCCTTTTTCCTGGAGTTGCCTAAATGGCAGCTAGTGTGAGTGTTGCAGTTCAATTCCCTGCCATGAAATTCTTGTGTGATCTGGTGCATGTCATGTAGGGACTGTCTCTGCTGCAGCCAGCAGTGCTGAGATGCTAAAGGAAGGCTGCTATGAGACTATCAAATGAAGATTATCTTTTCGTGCAAGATCTGTCCTGTGTTTCATACACTTGTAGAAACTCACTCAGTTTACTCATGTTGACTGCTGTACTCCACTTGAAGGATAATTGTAGCTTGCAGCTTTGCCCTTCTAGTGGGAATGGGAAAGGGAATGTAAAGCTCCTTTCCAGATCATCTCTGGTACTGACAGCAAACAGTTTCCAAGGTTTCATGAAAGCTCTGACTAAAAGAGGCACAAAAGCAGCCCTGGCCCTCACCAACCAGCTCTCCTCACAGTCTCACTGGAAAAATCTCCAGAGTCCACAGACACTAAGGCCTGTGAGCATCAGCCTTACCCTGTTCAACTGGTTTCTGTTCAACAATGACAGTTACTGCACCATTTTCCTGGCTTTCACAATTTTGCTTTTTCTGTTCCCCCTTCTCTGTTGATGTCCTTGGTGACAGCTGTGAACTCCTATCTATTGGTGCCTCTTGTGTGCAAATTTGCGCTGCACAATTTCGCGCTGCGCAATTTCTACCAGGAGCATTTCACTGCTATAACCAATGTTCCCATACAAGCAACCACAAGATACTGAATATTTTTCTCCACAGATGATGTGGTTATTCAAGATGTTCCTCTAAGTCTACCTACAAATGTGGTGGAAGGATCAGCCAGAGCCTCCTTTTCTGTTGTTGGTAAATATATAATTAATAAAACATGAAAAGAGAGAAAATGTAAAAACATAAAATGAAAGCTTTTTCAGGATTCAAAATGTGAGTTTCCACTCACTGGTTGGAAGCTTTTGAGCAAAGAGACTGATTCTTATCTTGTCCAGGAATGTTCTTTGCTGTATCAGAGAAATTAAGATTAAATATCAGTTACATCTTTCTTCACTCTTCTGTTCAGATTTATTGCATTTGAATGTTTTGCTTTGAAGTAGCATAGTTCTGGGTTATGACTTCAACCTACATCAGCCAGACTCATGCTGGTATGACCTTTTTCCACTCACCCATCTGCACATCTGTGATGTTAATGGAATCTTTTCAGTCTTTTCCCAAAAAGGACTTGGACTTGGTTGCATGGCTCACTAGTCATATAATCTCTGCTTTGTAATGTTGGTGATTTCAGCTCATTCCAGAAATCTTTTGCTGGGTCTGTGCTATCTCTCATAAAAATAACAGTTTAGGAGCTGTCTATGATACATCTACATAACTAGTGTTCCTTTCTAGCATTAGTTGTTACTTCTGTGATACATGGTTCACTGTAGTATTACTGGGCTGCTCCCCTTCCATCGTCTGGAAACAGAAGTTTTCTGAAAGTTCTTCTTTTCATTTCTAATAAGCACCTGCTTGAAGTGGCACTACAATAGACAACATTTCTGATGCGGCCGATTTAGACTAATTAAGGACAGACAGGGGAGGCATTTCTTTGCTGACTGCAAAGCAGAACAGAACAAAGCACTCAGCATTGAGAGCTTTGTGCTTGTTGGAAAGGTTTATAATGTGAGCTAGGCTTTCCATGACTCTGCCTACAGAATGGAAATAACTGTTTGTTTCAGCGGCCATGAGTTGAACTAATCCTCCCTGGCATCTCCTCTTCCCCAGGTGACATCATGGGCACTGCCATGCAGAATGTGCACCAGCTCCTCCAGATGCCGTTCGGCTGTGGGGAGCAGAACATGGTCCTGTTTGCACCCAACATCTACGTCCTGGACTATCTGAATAAGATAGGACAACTGAGTGAGGAGATCAAATCCAAGGCCATAGGATACCTAGTGAGCGGTAAGAGCTTTGTGCTTCCCTTACACTGTATGCTGAAATTCCCATGGAGGCCCAGTGAGCAGAAGCAGCAGCATGGCTATGCTAGTAGTACAGCACTGCTGCTGTAGCACAGATCAGTGACCCAAAGATCTGCCCTGATCAAGACACTTGTTATTTTTGCTTAATCTTCTTTCTTTCCTTATCCTATTTTTCTGAAGCTCAGCTGTTATGTTTCCTTTAAGGTTCTGTCTTTCAGTTCTTTTCTCTTTTTCCACCCAGGCACAGCATGTATCCTAATCATGTTAGCTTAGCTAGAGCACAGAGCTGATACAGCTCTGCCTATCCTGTGACTCAGTGCTCCTGCAGGACAAGATGGTCCATGCTTCCATCAAAGCTCCCGCTGGGATCCCCTGCTGGTTGGTAGATATACACGGACTTTCTACTCTTTCCTACTGTGGTTTCAGGTAAATCTGATAGTAAACACAACAGGGTTTTGTTTTTAACTTAGGGAGCACTTCCACTTCCTTGTGTCTGCAGGCTACCAGAAGCAGCTGTCATACAAGCATCCCGATGGGTCCTACAGTATCTTTGGCACCAGAGATAAAGAAGGGAACACCTGGTGAGTGACTGGGAGTAGAAATGACTCAGAGATGAATTCGCATTGAATTTATATGACCCAGCTGACATTTTGGTTTGGTCTCCTGCT
The DNA here is from genome assembly GCF_034315485.1 of Pezoporus occidentalis. Taxonomy (NCBI): domain Eukaryota; kingdom Metazoa; phylum Chordata; class Aves; order Psittaciformes; family Psittacidae; genus Pezoporus; species Pezoporus occidentalis. The sequence continues at coordinate 628,793 of NW_026913554.1, forward strand.
GTCTCCCATGAACCCCAACGCACTGCAGTGCTCTGTAGCTAGGATCAGCCCCAGAGTGAGCAGGACACCTTTCCTGTGTCCCATATAGCTACAACTCCTTTAACTACTGTCTTCTGGGGGAGCACAAAAAGAGAAGGCAAGCCAGCAACATGTTGGCTGAAACTCTTCATGCTTATGCATGACTTTTTCTGTACCTACTTCCAATCCTCATCTCACAACTTCATCTTTCCCTTGCAGGCTCACTGCCTTTGTCTACAAATCATTTGCACAAGCTAGTCACTTCATCTATGTCGATGAAAATGTCCAGGCTCAAACCCTAATGTGGCTGGCAAGCAAGCAGAAACCAGATGGCTGTTTCCGAAGTGTTGGGACACTTTTCAACAATGCCTTGAAGGTTGTAGAGAATTACATCTTGGTCAAATTTACACTCTTTTCATTAAGAACATGCACTCCCATTGCAGTCAAAAATTATACTTTACTCCTATTGTTTGTCCTCTGCCAAGGGCTAACTTTCCGCAATTTACAATGACTATTTTCTGCTCAGTCAGCTTCCCCGCACTGTCCTTTGAGCACCTGAGATAGGGTTACAGGGCAATAAGCTTGAGAGAGTGATGTTTTTGAGGAGACAGCAACAGGTTTATCTTGATTTGAAAGCTATTTAAGAGCTTCTCACTCGTGTTATTCATTGATTATTCCTCTCTCCATGTCTTTTTCAGGGAGGAGTAAATGATGAGCTGTCACTTTCTGCCTACATCACCATTGCCATGCTAGAAGCTGGTCATTCCAGCTCGGTAAGGAGACCTTCAGGTGCTGCTATTCAGCTGAAACTGGTCCCCAGTGTTGACTTAGCTCCAGCATCTCCTAAAAATTGCCTAGATAGTAAAGAGAGAGAGAGAGGGAGAGAAATTGCAGGAAATATGACTGTGTTCAGTATCTGCACTAGTTGCTGTGATAGAGAAGTTCTCCATCTATAGAGATGTGGGAGAGCCACCAGCATGCATGTAGAAATTGTCAGACCTCAACTCAGACCTCAGTTGTCAGATCAGGATTAGATCTTCTATTTGAGAGCCTCAAGACACTGAGTGACACATTTTACTTTCTGGTAAAAAAAATTAAATAGTAGTAACCCACACACTGTGGCTTAGCCTCAAATATGGCTCAGTCAAGAAAGTAAATTATTGTATGTAAATCCATGAAGTCTATAAATGGAACTAAAAGCTATGTTGGATGAAAAACATCAGAGTGAAAAGCCCATCTGTCTTATTTAAAAAGTAGCCAGTACAAAGGAGACTACAGAGGAGATGTTAGATTTCAATATATGAGTTTCTCTGCCTCCAATTTGTCATATTCTTTCTGAGGACCTTCGTGATTAGTGCATTAGCGAGGACACAGAGTCAAACTGTGAACATTTTTTGCTTGGTGTAAACCTAGTATGACTCCACAGAATTATATTAAAATTAAACCAGAGTCACTGATGGTAGAGATTACTAGGCTAGATTTGCTCAAGACAACAGGCTTTTGACCTTGAAAGTGCAGAGTAAATTATTAGCCCAATAAGTCAACCATATACTGGGCTGCATCAAAATGAGAGTGACCAGCAGGTTAAAGGAGGTGACCCTGCCCCTCTGCTCTTGTGAGACCCCACTTGAAGTATTGTGTGCAGTTCTGGTGTCCTCAACATGAAAAGGACATGGAACTGTTGGAACAAGTCCAGAGGAGGCCACAAGGATGATCAGGGGGCTGGAGCACCTCCCGTATAAACACAGGCTGAGGAAGTTGGGGCTGTTCAGCCTGGAGAAGAGAAGCTGCATGGAGACCTCATAGCAGCCTTCCAGTATCTGAAGGGGGCCTACAAGGGTGCTGGAGAGGGACTCTTCATCAGGGACTGTAGCAATAGGACAAGGGGTGATGGGTTTAAACTGAAACAGGGGAGTTCAGGATACATATAAGGAAGAAGTTCTTTACTGTGAGGGTGGTGAGGTCCTGGAACAGGTTGACCAGAGAAGTGGTAAATGCTCCATCCATGGCAGTGTTCAAGGCCAGGCTGGACAGAGCCTTAGGTGACCATGGTCTAGTGGGAGGCACCCCTGCTCATGGTAGGGTGGGTTAGAACTAGATGGTCTCAAGGTCCTTTCCAACCCTAACCATTTAATTAATTCTACAATTATCATAGAAGTAAGCAGAAGAAATAAGCTGTGAAAGAAACAGGATGGTCTTCTGTTTATAGACAGTCATCTTTAAGAACACACTGAAATACTACTTGATTTTTCTGAATATTTCCTCCAAAATCCCTGCTTATAAAATTCTGCATTCTCTCTCCTGAAGTCACTGTACAAACTGAAGTCCCACTCTTATTGATGTGATAGTGACAAGATGAAGAACAGGTTTAAAGAAAATAAATGTTTGATCAGGTGAAGACCACTGTCCTGAATTAGACTCATGTAGTTTTACTGGTTTATTTATTGTTATCTTTTTTTAAAGTATCCTGTAGTCCGAAATGCCTTTTTTTGCCTGGAGGCTGCATCTGAGAAGAATATCAGTGAAGTTTACACTCAGGCACTCATGGCCTATGCTTTCTGCTTAGCTGGAAAGGCAGAAAAATGTGACTCATTCCTCAGACACTTACAGAAATCAGCAAAGGAAGTTGGTGAGTTTCAGCCTATTTGGGAATTTTGGAAGCGGGAAGAGGGACTAGATCTTTCTGCTGGTATGTGGTCTAACCTTGACAATAACAAGAGTATAGGCACTTAAACCAACCTCCACAAACAATCTATGGAGTTAATTTACAGCACATTTGTTGCTCTGAACAGAGTACTTGTGAGAAAGAGTTCAGGACACAGTATGTCTCTGAGGCAGCATAGAGCAGTGTCACCTATAATCCATTTTGCTTGCTCCTCACCCTCTTTTTGTTCAGATGGCTCACAGCACTGGGAGCAGGAGAAGAGGTCTCCATCAGAAAAATCTCCTTCCTTCCTTGACCATGCCCCATCAGCTGAAGTTGAGGTCACCAGCTACGTGCTGTTGGCATTGCTCTGTAAACCCAACTGGAATCAAGAAGATCTCACAAATGCCTCAGGGATTGTGCAGTGGATCATCAGGCAGCAGAATCCCTATGGAGGTTTCTCTTCCACCCAGGTGCCAAAACTCCCTTCTAATCCCCAACTGTGCTAGGAACTGGGGCAGGTTCAAGGTGCCAGTGGGGCTTTGACTACCTAGTCTTATTTCTCTTTTGTATCTGCTGTCTCAAACACAGAGACCAAACCTTTCTCATTGAGAGACCAAAATACTTTCCCCCCCTCTTCTTCTTAACTATGGAAAGGTTAATGCCATACAAGAGTAATTTGGCTAGCAGCAAATACAGATACTTGTGTTGGGGATGGGCCTAGAAAACACCAAGTCCTGGCTCTTATATGACCAAGAAATGCTCTGTAGGTCCCTAGAAAACACATGCTTCACCATTATGAAAAACTCTATTGCTCAGATTTTGTTGTGAGGTCTTCGTATGAGTAGAGAGATTTCTTCCACCCTGAAACATATATGCCAAAATGAAATGGCTCCTTCTATATGAAAACCCTGGAATGATACACAAATTCAGGGTTCCTTTAGCCATATGAAGCGACTCTGCTTCATATTGGAACCATGACTTCCACCTCCCTGCACCGGTCATGCTGTGTAGCTAATTGCCTTTTATTATTTTCTTTTCTTTCAGGACACAGTCATTGCTCTTCAAGCCCTCGCTGCTTATGGTGGGGCCACCTACAGTCCTGTTATGCAAAACATAGTGAAGATCACTTCCCAAAAGCCATTTGAGAAAGTATTTATTGTCAACAATGCAAACAGGCTCCTGCTGCAACAGACTCCCCTTCCAGAGGTCTCTGGGAAATACAGACTAGCAGTGAATGGCAGTGGATGTGTGCTTATGCAAGTAGGTGTCTACTCTCCCCTTCATTGTGCCTCACATCATGCATATGATACAGCCATGTTTTTCACGTTTCTCTATCTGATTTCTCTTCATTTTTCCTAATTATTCGATTGCTGTAAGCTATTTTAAAACTCTTTTTCCCATACTACATTCTGACACAGCATGGTAAGAAAGGAGTCCTTTCTGATCCTCTTTCTGGGAGGTACAAGTACCTTCATTGTTAAAGAGCAGAAGTCTGGTGTGTCCGCAACTGATGTAAATGAAGATCTTCCACATAAACCCAAGGGCAACACTGACAGGGAACTTCACTACATCTGACACTTGTTCTTTGGAATGCAAAGAAAAAACATTGGCATGCTTGAATAAAAGGGCTTTTTCCTTTTCCAGACAGTACTGAGGTACAGTATTCACCTTCCAGAGGGGACTTTTGGATTTTCTCTCTCAGTACAGACGTCAAATGCTTCCTGCCCACCGGATCGACCAGGAAAATTTGATATTGTCCTCATAAGCAGGTAACACACCATCAACAAACCAGCTGCACAGAAGACAAGACATGCAGGGAAGATTGCTGTGTGTATCCAGTTCTGCTTATAAAGTCAAGAATCATAAACTGATCAATGTGTTGATGATATCAGTCTGTAAGACACAATATCCCAAAAGATTTTGTGACAGTAACTGATGGTGGTAGCACATACTTGGCCCCCTCATACTAGGGGCTTGTGTCTCCCTCTGGCTGCATGAGGCCAGAAGGATGGTCCAGACTGACAGGGTCCTCTGTTGTTTCAGTTACACAGGGAAGCGCAGCAGCTCTAACATGCTCATAATAGATGTGAAGATGCTCTCTGGCTTTGTTCCTGTTAAGTCTTCCCTGGATAAGGTAAGCTATAGGAGCAAGATTAAATGAGTCACCCCAGGGACTGAGAAGACTGGTCCTGATGAAAAAGGAAGCCTGGTTAAGAATCACTCACTCACAAACCCTGTGAGATGTTTGCATGGCTGCACTTCTCATTACTGGGTGGAGGGAATGCCCTACGGGGAGCTGTGACTACACAGACCTTCCCAGATTAAAAACTAGGAAGGGTTCCAGGTTGGGCCTGAGCAGCTGGCAGCTGCAACTGGGAGCTGACACTGCACAGGTAGGGAAAGGGTGGAAAATCTGCCAGACTACACAACACCGAAGTCAGGCAGAATTCTCCAAATTAACTGTAATGCCTCTCATGCCCCCGGGAAGCGCTGAAGTCAAGTGGCAGGAATTGCTTAGTCTAGATAGCATCATTTGGTCTCTATCAGCTGCTAACTCTTGATAGCTGGCTAGGAACAGAATCCTGCAGCCATGCAGTGGTAGTGTCTGAGGTAGAACTTGTTTTTTAATGTTTTATATTTATCTCCAATTCCTTGTTTTAAAGCTTGTTGACAGTCATACAGTGATGCAAGTAGAACACAAGAAAAACCATGTTCTCCTTTATCTGGAAAATGTAAGTTCTGATCACTGTTTATTTGAATTTTGCAAAGGATGCAAACAGCATATAATAGATGCACCTACAGTGTGAATATACTGGATAAATTGTATGTACCATGTTCCCTCCCTCATCAGTTTTCCCCTGTAAAACCTAAGCTACTTATTCCTCAAACTGCATTTAACATCCCAAACTCCCAAACAGTTTCAAACTGACACCTGCCCAGCTAGCAACTGTAAGTTAATAAAAAAATAGTACATAGAAATTAATCAAAATTCCTTCTCCTTTCAGTCAATAGAAGATAAACACCACAAAAGATGTCTCTTTGTGTGTATGTCCCCTTGGTAGGATTGTCATAAACCTCCGTGCTTCCAAGAGGACATGAAACACTGCTCTGCTCTGGAAAGATGTTCATTATATCTCTTATGCTAGTATTGACTAACAAAAGTCAATAGCCCAGTGATGTACATTGGTTCCCATAAGTTTCTTGGTGGCGCATAAAGCTCATGTCTGAAAGTGGTGGGGCTGGAATACCAGACTTTATCATTCTGACCACTGGAGAATTAAGCTTACTCTTTTGGGACTGTTTTTAACTCTCTGACAATAGGACGTGTAATAACTACAGAATCAGGTAATACAAGCAGGATAGGAAAACTACAACTCTTCACTTCAGTTTCACTGTGGACTCCAAACGTATTTCAGATAATGGATGTCCCACATGTGTATGTGTGGCATCAGTGGGATTTGGAATACACAATCTATCAGTTACCACCCTTGTCTGCTCCAGATGGTGTTGTAGAAATAAAAAAAACTTATGTGATCCTTGTCCCTACATTCGCAGATCTCGCAGAAGAAAGGGAAAGAAATCACTTTCTCAGTTGAGCAGGACTTTGTTGTGACCCATCCCAAGCCAGCTTCTGTGCAGATCTATGATTATTATGAAACTGGTAAGTCTTTGATTTTAAGCAGTACGAAGCCTGGGGGAGGGACAGGGACAGCAGAAACACTGCATGCATTAAGGGAGATACAGAACCAGCCTTCCTGGACGTAAGATTTCTCTGAACTCTTATCAGGATCTGGATTTAGTATCAGGGGAGAGACTTATTTCACTTCTGTGATCTTATGCTCAAGGTGACAAGTGGGTATAACTAGAAAGCTACAAAAATTCACAAGCCAGAATGAAGGAGATTTCAAGGATCTCTGGTTTAAGCAAGCGTGGGGTGTACCTACATCCAGGGAAAGTCATCAGAAGCGGTCTGCAGGCTAATAGGAACATTTATTTCCTTCTTCTCCAGAAGAGTATGCTGTTGCTCAGTATATGTCACCTTGCAAAGAGGCTGTTGCAGAAATGGACTAATGATTAGAGAAGGTAAGTGAAATCCAGAAAAAAGTCCCAAGCAGGTGAGAAGGTAAAGTATAAAGCAGCACGTGCAGAAGGATGGGCATGGTGAAGAGAGCAATAACTGTTTCTGAGGAAATGGACTCTGCGGTCACCACCAGGCTTTTCAGAGAGCAGCCAGAGACAGTGGCCAGATCCTGTCTCATGCTGTCACAAGTCCTGTCACGGTGACACATGCTCAGTGGACTCCAAGAGAAGGCCATGTTACTGTTCATGGGAAGAGCTCAGCCTCTAGAATGAAAGTGAAAGTGCAGAATAAAGGAAAGACTGGGAAATATCTTCAGGATTTCCTCAAAAGCATACATACTTAGCAAGGAATAATCTCCCTACAGCCATCCTTGAAAGCCTGTCCTGGTTCAGCACAGCAGTTATGTTGACTGCTATCTGACGAGCAGTTTCGGAGGGATATGGGCATATATCCCACATATCCTACACAGTTTTCTGCCAGACTTTGGTCCAGCATTTGTCTGTTTTGCCCTGAAGGGGCTGATTACCCTGTACCTGAAACCATATTTTAGATCCTGCTGGTTTGTTCTCACTGAGGTTATTTTCTTTTGGATTTTCCCCTACAGGACCATCATAAATGTTGAACAAGTGGTCAAGAAACCTATTTTCTTCTGTCATTAAGTGCTGGGAAGGGCCATTTCACCTTACTAATCACAGTGGGAGTCTGTGACATCATTTGAGCTAGTGTCTGATTCTCTGTTTCCTTTCATGACACGTCTTTACATCCATGTCATAATCATGTATACCTTTCCATCAATAAACTTCCCTTTTACATTGGACACTGGCTTTTTTCAGTGTCACAGAACAGACATTTTAATGACAGTCCACATGTTACGTTTGATGACTGGAGAGGATGAAGAGAGACACACATCTGTCCTGCCTGCACCACTCAGCCTCCTCTCCCAGCTACAGCTGATAACCACTGGCAGCTACTGTAATATGCAGCATACTCGGTCCCTCCACCTTTCAGAGAGCAGGACCCGTTGCTCATAGTTGCTGAACAGCCTCTCACCTTTACACAGCCCTGCCAGGGTGCTGCCTGTCCCCTGTAGCATAAAAGTAGGGTTTTATGTATGGACATCACAGAGTGACTGCATCATGGTTAGTAGAAAAGAGGGTGAAGAAAGGAGCAGGTTTCAGTCCAGGCCTGGTAAGCACCTGGTCCCACACCCTTGATCTGCCCCTGACTGGCTCTCCAGTCCATGAGACTGGCCAGAGTTTGTCCAAAAAGAGGTGATGAACCTGGATCATGATGCCTTGCCCCAGCCACCAGCAACAAGCTTCCCTCTTTTCCTGCACCTCTTGTCATCACCCACTTCATTACACTTGGAATCATGGTGGTTTCGCCAAACACAAATGCTCTTTGGTTGCAGCATGCCAGAGTTGGTGGGTGGGTGGGTGGGTAGGAGGAGCATGATCCAGGCAATACCAGAGCCGTCTCAGAGGGGACAAAGGGACAGGGAGGCATGGCTAGAGATGAGGGAGCAGAGCAGCATCAGGAGGGCTCAAGAGAGAAGTATGGATGCAGCTCCTCTTACACAGGAGCAACAACCTGGCCAGCAGCCTTGCCCACCCCTCCCATGGCTGCAGCTGCGCTGCTCACAGGCAGAGGGGTCCAGCCCCATGCTGGCTTATCTGCAGTGTACTGGGGCCATCCATCACACAGGACTGGGGAGAAAAGGACTAAGCTGTCATGGGGCTGAGGGGGAAGGACCAGCCATGCAAGAGCATGAACAAGAATTGAAGCAAAGATGCAAACTGTTCAAATGCTGAGGAATAGTATGTTTTTTGAAGGCATCCATTTCACCAGGTAACTTACTAAAATTGTGTGTGGACTTGAGTTTTTCATTTTTACCAGTGAAAATCATGTCAACACAGAATATCCCTCTTCCCACATAATTTTTTTTTTTTTTGCAAAAGGTACTAAATAATTTGAGTCAGTGTTTCTGAGTTGCTGAGGCCTGGCTCATGAACAAACAAAATGTCTGAGTCTCCACAGGCAGCAGGGTACCCAAATACTCACAGCATCCATTAGCCATGTGTGAATTTCAGAATTGCACAGGGCTGGCCATGCAGGATATGCATGATATTGCTGTTACAAAAAGCCATTTCATTAAGTTACACAGATGAGGAATTTGTGGGGCATGAAACTGTTTTGGGTAGAATGCAGATTTCCCTGCTAAGTTCCAAAATTGAAACTTCACTGGCAGCAGAAGGAAAGCCAGAAAGGCTGTGAATTTTGCTTTCCTGACACACCCCAAACTGGAGCAACCATCTGGATTTGAATGAGCATCAGACTGGACTACAGCAAGAGAAATCAGTAGTTACAGCAGCAAGGCTGAAAAGGAAAGCAGGCTGAGTGGATGCGGGTACAGGATGTTCATCTTTCTGAGGGATTTGAGGCCAATCAATCAAGGCTTCAGCATCTCACGTGGAACTCATAAAAGTCCCCCTAAGGTCTGGCCAAATGTTATTCTGTTCAGCCAAACATCATTTTCTGGGAATAAACAAGGTCCTGAAAAAAAAAGCAAGCTGCATTTTTATCATTCTTTTGGAATTTTCTTTTCCTCTTAGGCCAAACCTGAACTATTAAAACATCAAGTGCATATTTCCCACTGCAGACTCTTCCTCTGCAGGCTGAAAATGTAATGTTTATTATGTGATTTCATCCTGCAACTCAAAAGATACTTGCTGCTTGCAGGCAGATCTAATGAACATCCCATGCTTATGTTCTTCCTCCAGATTTTTACATGTAGATCATGTTCTCCCTGGCTCCTACTCCCACAAATAACAGCAATATTCCTTAAACCGCATTCCAATACCTCCCAGATTTCTGGAACCTGTGTGTCTCATTTCAGTTATAGGTTTTTTTGCGCCTGAAACTGAGACAAGTGTATTTATTGTTGACTGAGCAAGATGGGGACACCCACTAGACTGAATGTCATTTCTTCCTCTGTAATCTGATAATCGTGAGGGGTCAATTCAATCCTGGAGGCTCAGGGAGTGTTCTAGGTCTTAGATGGTCAAAACTACTTCAGTTTTGGCAAGACATTCAGGTTAAGCAAATTCTTTTTCCCCAAGTGATAAATGCTCCATTCCTGGCAGTGTTCAAGGCCAGGCTGGACAGAGCCTTGGGCAACATGGTCTAGTGTGAGCTGTCCCTGCCCATAGCAGGGGGATTGTAACAGGATGATCTTGAGGTCCCTTTCAACCATTCTATGATTCTGTGATTCTATGAAGTGTGAAAAAATCAGGCTCACTGGTCCAAGAGATGCCCTGAGCTCCTATATACTGGTTTACTGTGCTTGGTATTGCATATCTCAGTTTAAAAAAGCTACCTGAGAACAGAGACAGATACAAGTACCCACTGAAATGGTTGTGCAGGTCCTTGGACTAAGTTAATAATACTGTGAGAAATGGGAAATTCAAAACTTTGCTATGGTTGTCTGCCAGTGCCCTTGCAGCAGCTCTGCAGCTTCTGTACGTTGCTCTATTAAAAGCTATCCTGAAATGCAGCTTCTTGTGAATAAAAAAGACATACCAGAGTATAATCACATGAGAATGTCTTGGACTAAATTGCTCTGTCAAGCTTACTTCTCTTTGTGTTAAAGCCTTCTTTGTAGAGTTTAGTTGTGGAATGGAAATTGCTTTGCTGCTCATGTGGAGTTTACACTGAAGGATTTGCTAAGGGCTGATGCCATGGCCTAGTTAAGAAGAAGAGGACTCACAATTGTTATGGAATTACAATGTTCCACACTCATTCTGGAAACTGAGTATAAGCTTTTTTTACTGTAGATGTTGTCTCATCCACAATGTGGGCAGCAGGATGCAAAATTTAGAGAAAGGTGAACTGCAGTGTAGCAGCATTCTCTTGCTCAGGTTCCTCAGTTGCCTAGCTAGCATTCTCATTAGACGAAGGAGTCCTTGGTCCAGGAAATTTGGTTGCTTCATCTTTAGACTCAAATCCTCTTCTATCCCTGCAGTGTCACAGGTAATAGTGTCAAGCTGTTAAACAATGACCCAGCAACAGCTCAGCTCTATGACTTCTTTTATTTTCCAGATCTTGTTACCTACTTGATGTTCAGGTCTTCTCCTCACCACCTTCCCTCTGTCAAATATGAAGTCTGAGTGATGACCAACCAATTCACCCATCAGAGAAGACCTGCAATGTGCCAGAAATGTGCCAATTTCTTCAATCAAGAAATGGTGAGGTGTTAAAATGCCTGAGGAAACAGCTCAGCCTAGCTTTCTGATCTTTCTTTGATGAGTTCATTTGCCACCTACTTGGAGGACAATTAGGGAGGACCATGTCTGCAGCCAAATGACCCCCAACATCTGATTCATCAGACGGGTAACACAGAAACATGGTCACATCTATGGCACCACTGGCTGAGAAATTCATAACATCGGCTAAAGGCTTCTTGAGCAACATCACTCATGTACTTTTTAATTTGTTATTCATAGTAACAATGAAAAATGTCCCCAAAAATGTTTCAAGTGGAGAAACAAAGTTGTGTCAGCTAGTCCAGTAGCTCAACGGCAAGAGAATGGCAAGCTCAACTACCTGAAGGGTCGCCTATTGAGGGTCAAGAAAAACCTAAATGCAAAGCATTAAGTTGAATACAGGGAAACTTCTTGGTTTTCATGTTTCTGATCCTCTTGCAAGTGCAGCACACTGATCTCCTGACGCCTTTTGATCCTGCCCTGGAGTCCTCCACTCCCCTGCCACACCAGTGCTCCTGCTGGGCAAACTAGGACCTCCTTTAAGAACGTGGTTTCAGCAGGGCTCCTGGACCTCAGGCTGTCACACTGTGCGGATAACCTAACAAGTGGGAGACTTAAAATGTCTTATCTGTGAGTGACAGCAGGCAAAATATGAGAGAGGCAGGCAGAGGTGGAGGGAGTAAAGAAATCACCATGCTGCGTATTGACAGGGCTCTGTGTGCATGCTATGAAAGTGCTAACCTTGCGCATTTCTTTCTTTGGCTCAGTACCCACGAGGAGGTGAAGGCTGGGTTATTACCAGAGGCAATTGCATAATCATGCCACTTATTTTCTGCTTCACTAGAAGTGACCAGCTCTAGGCCCCACTGATTCCACTCTCTGTCTCTCCTGTCAAGGCAACGTACGTCCGCACTCAGTGAGCCGGGGTCTGTGCCATGATAAAGCTCATCTGGGAAGTCCTGTGCACTGAGTGTGGGATGCACAGCTGGATCTCTCCTCACTGCTTAAGCAAGGTCTTGTCCTGTTCCCTTCCAATCACTTATGTCCAGAGCAGGGTGTCCCAAAACAGGAGGGAAGTGCAGTGGTATAATGCAGCCAGAGCAGGCTCTGTAGCAGGACACTGTGTACAAAGGGATCCTGATAAATGGCATGACCTCCATCTGCATCGCAGCATTACGACTCATACCCCTTTCCCTGACCTGAAAAGCCAAACATGACCAGCTCTGCCCTGCCTATCAAGGTGCAACCAAAAAAAACAGAGGTGCAAGGAAGGATTAAACATGACAGTATCTGATTTCCTTTCCTTGTACTCCATTAGGACTTCTTGTCTTGCTTTCCTGTAGCATCCTTCATTTCAAAAACCCAGACAAACACTATCAGCTGAATCCCAGCTCCCCTCTGCATGGGGGAAAGATCCGTATCTTTGAGCATCAAATGACGTTTGGCTTAGCTGTGACACAGAGAGGGGCCTGGACTTATCCGATGTTACCCAGCAAGGCAGTAACTGAGCTAAGTGTAAAGCCCTTCCCTCCTGCTTCAGATGAGCCAGCAGGTTCTGTGCCCAAGGCCCCAGCAGTGCCAGGCCAGCTCTCCTCCCAGCATGGCTGGAGGAGCGAGCCTCCTTGCACAGCCACCACAGCAAGCTGGTGTCGCAAGTACAGCGTGGTCCATCCAGCAGATGACATGGACACAGACTTCTGCTGCCTTCTTCTAGAAGAGCCATTTGGGGGGGCAGTGATTTGGGGTTTCACTTTTCTGTAGCTAAAATGAGCATCAAATCTAGATGAAAACAATCTTTGAAACACCCATGCCACATGAGTACTGTCTTTTTCTCTACTGGTGCTCTCACTCATGGCCTCGTGCCATGAAGCTTGGATAGTCTCTGGGGATAGCTATACCATGGCAACTCTGTGCACCTCTTCTGTTGCTTCATCACCCTCTGAGGGAAGCACTTTTTCCTTCTGTCTGCTTGGCATTTCTCTGTATGCCACTGTGCACCTCCGAAGAGCCTGGCTCCAACTTCATTCCACCTGCCTTGAACATCAAGAGTAGAAGTACCTTCATGAAATGCCTGTACTAATGTGAGGGGAGAGGGAGTCCAGGCAACAAAAACACAGCTAAAGCTAAATACAAAGTCTATATGCATTACAAAATGCGTTTTTATATGGTAAAGTTGTATCTGAAGAGTCGTATGACTCAAAAGGAGTATAGTTAATTGTGTCAAACGCTGCTTTCAGATACATTTGTAAATGTTTTGGCTTTTTCTCTCTCCTTTGTCAACAATCTGAGTAATACAAATGTATAAATTAAAATAGGTTTCCATTTTTATTACATCAGGAATTATCCTAATTTCTCTGTAATATCCAATATCCAAAATATCTGTGAACATACAAACAGCCAGTTTATTTTGTATGTATTTTAAAATTATTAGGTAACATTCACCCATTCCTTTTAGCAGATTTAACAGTAGGATTTCAACAAATGATCATCCTCTGTGTGTACCATTCATTTTAAGTTTCAGACAGACACACTGCAGATTTATCATGCTGGAAGCTTAACAGCCTTGGTTGCAGCATGTTTTGCAACATACAGCATATGTTTAAGGCAAGACAAAGTTTATATGTTTATATGATGTTTATATGATTAAGTTTAAGAACTTAAGAACCTTAAACTTAAACTTTACAAACTTTATATGATGTCTGTTACAATATAGCTGGGAAAGCTGAATATACTCTACTTTGTATAGGGCTTACCCTACAAATGGGCTAGCCTTACATCAAATATAGCTATAGGACTATTTATAAATCCCAGGCACCAATTTAGCTTGCAATTTAATCTCTGAAGAGCATTAAAATAAGAGCAGTTCATTGATGCCTTTGCCATGCCTCAATTTACACATTTGTTCACATGACACCCCAGGAATATGTTATATTTGGCAGCTCAGCTCTCTGTGACTGGGAAAGACAGTTAATCTGCCACCAGGCCCTTTATCTCTGGTTAAGATCTTCAATAGGCTACTAAAGTGGATCATCTGTATTTACTCTGATATTTTTAGTTTAATTTGAAGTTTACATTTTGTACATATCTACATTCTTTCCTGTTAGGGTGGTGAGGCACTGGAATGGGTTGCTCAGGGATCTTGTGAATGCTCCATCCCTGGCAATGTTCAAGACCAGGTTGGACGAGGCCTTGGGTGATATGGTTTAGTGTGAGGTGTCCCTGCCCATGGCAGGGGGGTTGGAACTAGATGATCTTAAGGTCCTTTCCAACCCTAACGATTCTATGATTCTATGATTTTTATTTATTATTTTTTTCAGCCTTTAGCTGAGCACCTAACATGTTAACCGGAGTTGTAAATCTAAGTTTTACAGTGATTGTTTTCTCACCAGTCTCCATGCACAGCTGATGTAGGTACTGAAAAGAGATGTTCTTTTTGCTACATCAGCTCGTATCTACTAGGGGTTCTTGTGTGGAAGTGCAGGGACCACCTTAGGCACAATATCACTGTTACAAAGAACTGCTTCCTCAGCTTTTTTCTTTTAACACATGATTCTTATTGAAAGTCAAAGGTTGAAGTTAAGTTTATTGTTTTGGTTTGGTTTTAAGAGCTGAACATTGTGTTACAGTCCTTGAAAAGGCAGAACAGGGACACAGTAAATTACAGGTGTCTTTCTTGAGATTATTTACCTTTGGTGACAATGGTTCCAAAATTGCTTAAGATTGTAGACAAGGATTCCTGTAGATGAAAGTGTTGAGATAGTATTAAGGGTATTGCAACCACCACAGATACCTTTTCTTCCTGCAGTTGCAGAGGCTGGTGAGCCACTGTTACTGATCAATTGGTTGTCATCTACAAACCTAAACTGTAGAAACTGAAAGGAAGTCAGAGGAAAATTGACCAGATTTGGGTAAGGTAATTAATATTGCACACTGAATATCTTTATTTTCATGGGGAAATACGTTTTCTATAGCGGTCCTAAACTTGGAGATATAGGACACTTGACATTTTTCTATCACTTTTGCTAGGCAATGCAGAGAAGACTGTAAGGCTTATAGGAAATTTCAGAATAAGGTTTGGTGTGACTGGAACTTATCAATATTTATGGTGGTCTGTATTAACTTATTAATTGCACTTCTTGTGCCCGTCAGTGCAGCTCAAAATAGTAAATTTTAAAGTGCTGGTGGAAAGGAACCTGTGAAGGAAATACTGCGGAGAATTAAATGCTCCAGAAAATAATAAAATAAAATAGTCATAATGATACAGCCAAAGTAGAAGTGCTTCCATGGCATCCGTTTCTTATTGATCTGGTGTCTTGCTCCATTTCAACATGATAGTACCTGGAAAGGAAATCCAGTGCATCAGCACATACAACTTACCAATCAGTGTAACCTTTCTGAGATTTATCTACAAGTAAGGTAATTTCCCAAGTGTTCCTTGGAACAAAATAAAGTTTTAGAATAATTTCATAGTTTCATAGTTTCAATTTAGAATTGGAAATAAAGAAGTTTCAAATATCTTCTGTGAAACAGCTGAAAGATATGCTGCCTTTAAAAGTGAGAGTAAACGTGTGTAACCATTCACTTTCAAGGAGGATGAACCAAAATTAATTGCTGTCATTTACTATAGAAATCCACTATGCTTGGAGGGTTATAAGAAATTTGATATAGGCATTTTGGCTATATCAACCATTTATTGTGATGTGGCCTAATTTGAATTCTTTATGATTAACAGTTAGGTACAATGTTTCACTTAGGTTTTGTAGCAGCTTAATATGATTAAGCTCAAAGGACTAGTCCTTGAAGATAGTAGATAAACACAAACTGCCTGTTAATCTGTCAGGTACCCACTGACCTCAGACACATATGAAGTATTGTCATAAGAGGAAATCTCTTTCCTGTGGTTAAAATCATGACTCTCAATTCACCGAGGCCATCAACATGTATGGCAAAGATGTTGCATGCCCTTTTCAGCACTGCTACCTTTTATTAGACCAGCTAGTCTTGTTGGAAGAAGTAGCCAGTTTTTCAGACATACAATTTCTCCTTCAGGTCTGAAAAAGCACCCAGAAGCTTTCAAATTAAGCACAAGCTCAGACCACTTGTTCTGAGCTTTGGGAGAGAGGAACCACCTGAAGCACTAGCTGACTGCCTGAACTAAAGGGCAGTTAGTGCTTGCGGAGCAAAGTGGGCATGAGGGAGTCAGAGAGCTAAGTGGTTCCTGGGGGACGGAGAAGAAGGTATTTTACACCCCATGGACAGTAAATGGCTTAGGGGAAGGAAGCAGATGATAGTGAATAGGATCTTCACAGAATCACTGGTTTTGGTGACCCTGTAGATCTATTATTTCAGTTTTCCATGCTCATCCTTAAACTGTATTTTGCATGTGTCCATTCGGATTACTTTTTGGTTTCAGTTTACAGCAGCCTGAATGACAACAGGCAACTTGGGATGAGTTGTGTTCCAGCAATGCCCAGGGCACCATTGCTTTGAAAACTGCTATTTTCCACAAGTTATTTATGGGAGAAGTCGAAGATGGGAGTGAGAGGACAGACGATAGGAGGCACTTCTGGAGAAAGCTCTGTTTATTACTTCATAGTTACACAACCACTTTTTTATCAGTATTTCCATCTCTAACTGATAATCTTCTTAATCTTTTGGTTTGTGTGAGTACGTGTTCTCTCCTTCCCCATATGACATTGATATAACACTTCCCCCAGCTGACACTGCCTGCTTCCCGACTGCTTTCGTAACTTCTGTGGTTTATAAATGATGTTAAATTTTATTCCACAAGAGGCTGTGCCTGATTTTCTAACACCAGCCTGAAAATCCCTTTCATACCCAGACATCTCTCCTGGGCCTCTGCACTGCTCTTCCCTGTGTTTTTTCCGGCTACTACATCAGAGTCAAGGCACACTGTATAGCTAACATTCAGCCTTAACATTCACTCTTTTTCAAAGCTTACTCCTCAGACAAAGAGCATATAGGGCTGCTTGTGCTGTTGTGATCTAATAAGCTCCCTTGCACAGAACAGAGAACCTCTGCTGTTAATGTGGCTTCACAGGGACGGTTTGTGTCGAATCTTTTTTGTCTTCACAAGGGTCATGAATCTCTATAGTGTTACTGAGTCATTCCACTGCACAGTCACTGGAGGGCATGCTGACAGCCATGCAGCTGCAGTTCTGCAGGTTTTTGGGGGCTGCTGCAAAGCAGCCTTCTGGTTAGGGCTCGCAGGGAGTAGTCATAGTTTGGAGTGAGTATTTCTGCTCAATGACATGTTGGAATTTAGCAAGTTTCTTTTCTTATCAGATTGAACTTCTGGGTAAGATGCTACAAGCAGGGGTTTGCAGAAGACCCAAGTCAAGTGAGCAGCACTGTTTGCGAGTGACTTCTGTTACAAGCAAGACTCACAGCAGCACAGATCTGAATCTGGCCAAAGGAAGGAGGAGCCACCTGGAACACCTGAGACATCTGCACTCCTGGTAACACCAGATAACAGAAGATGATCACCATGCTGGGGAAGCAAGGATGTCTTCCAGCAACATGGTGTAATGTTTGTGCATATTCACAGTGGAAGCAGAACTTACTTCCATATCTAGACTAGCACCCCACCCCATTTTGGGTTATATTCCTGACAGATTGCCTAACCCATAGCAACTTTATTAGCAACTCTGTCAGCAAACTACTGCAGTATTCTGTTAACATAACATGGGCAGTGTTTCTCTGTGTGTGCTTCATTTTGTTCTGAAAATACTTATAAATCTGGCTTGGGGCTTCAAAAGATCACAGTACCCCATGTTAGAGTGTTGTGATTGGATGATCTGCCCAAAGGGAGTATTACCTTATGTTGAACATGGTTAATTTCAAAGAATCATAGAATAGTCTGGGTTGGAAAGGACCTTAAGATCATCCAGTTCCAACCCCCTGCCATAGGAAGGAGTACCCCTTCCACTAGACCAGCTTGCTCCAAGCCCCATCTAACCTGGCCTTGAACACTGCCAGGGATGGGGCAGCCACAGCTTCTCTGAGTAATCTGCGCCAGTGCCTCACCACCCTCACAGGGAAGAACTTCTGCCTAATACCTAATCTAAAGCTACCCTAAGAGAAGGCAGATTGTGTATTATGCTGCCTTGAGATGAACAAAGCTTTCCCCAACACTGTGGATTTTGGTGGGTTAAAGGAAGCAGGGTTTGAATCGTTCAAAGATTTCTCATGTAAGCAGTATCCAATAAATACCCTTCCCCCACTTGGAAAGTCTCTGGGCAAATACTGTCTCTCTGTTCCAGCTCCTCCTTGTTGCTGCCTCTCCCCACTTCCGGATGGGCCCTGGCCCCCAGCCCTTATCTCCTCCAGCCCCTGGGCTGTTTGCAGAAAGCGGTTATAAAAAGGCTGACGGAGCAGAGAGTGGAGCAGAATTACAAGGTGCAGGAAAACTGCAGCACCGGACCAGACAGTGTATCTACTTGACTCACCACAACCTGCTCTGCACCATGGGGAAGAATGGGCTGCTCAGCAAACCAAACATCTTCCTCCTTCTCCTCTTCTTTCCTGGAAACAGCTCTCCTACCACAGAACCGTAAGCAACACATGTGCAAGGGGTGGGGGGGTGGTCTTAGCGCAGCTTTTTCCTTCAATTTTCTTCCTTTCTGCCAAACAGCGGTGCCAGTTTCTTCCATTGATGCCTGGCATCCCACTACCAGCCAAGCCCTGAGCTTCCTGAACAGGGAGCTCTGCCAGTGCTCCCCACTCCCACACTGCAAACCCCTGCTTGTTCAGCCCTGGGACATGTACACCTATCCCCTTCCAGTGCTCACACTCCTGCCCTGTAGCTGCCTGCTAGTCCAGCTCTGGCTCCTCACAGCATCTTTGCCTGAGTATATCCTTGCCTACAAACCTTTAGATCCTTAGGTTTTTGTGGACATGATGCTAGAATCCCTGCAGTATCCTTATTTCAATCCCTGGGCTGTTTCTCTCTGTTCTCTTGCTGCTTTCAAGCCAGTTTGCTCCCCTTTCTCCTGCTTCTTTCAAGCCACTTTGTTTTCCTTGGCAGCATCAGATGTACTTGTTCCCAAAAGAGGATGTGTGACCTAGATTCTCCTCTTTCAGCATGGAGCCTGGCACTGGCACCCTCCCCTGGGTCATCCACCCCAGGGCTCAGCAGATCAGCAGCATGGCTGCAGCGCCTGCTCTACTGAGGAGAGGGGAAGCCCAGGGAGGCACAAGCTGGCTGGAGTCTGGCCTCCCCATTCAGCCTCCCCTACCACAGAGGGTTGCTCTGAAGCCTGTAGTCTGGACAGGAGCAGCCTCTCTCCTCAGACCCTGGCTGCTGTCACATATTGTGCCTCCTGCTGCGTTGTGCTGGCAGAAGTGCAGCTCTCACCACCACCATTGCAGCTCTTGTAATGCTTGCTACAGGGCACTTCAGTAGTGCTAGCAGCTGTAGCAGGAAGGGCAGCACTACCGCTGCTGCTTGCTGTGTGGTCAGAGGTGATGTAGTGACCAACTCAGACTGAAGGACCTTTCACTCACACTGTACCATTAGCCCCTCAGTCATCTGCCCTGTCTGGGTGCTTCTGGGACAGATCAGCCAGCAAAGTCTGCTTTGAGGTCAGGCAGAGGTCTCTGGTGTCCCTACAGTGATCTGATGCAATTAATTAATGATTAATTATTTTATTCATACCTGCCCAAGATCAGAGGGAAAGGGAATGAATTTGCTCAGACCTCTCCTCCTATGAGCAACATGCTGCTCTTTGTCCCTGACCTGAGCCCCATTCTGGGAGGGGAGAAGGAAAAAAGGCAAAAGGAAGAGGTGAGGAAGAGAGGGGTGTAGCTGGGATCCACAGAATGAAGACAGGAGCCTCACAGGGAGGCAGCGGAGTCCAAGCAGTCAATTTCTAGGTAGTATGAGGGTAGTGGTTCTAAGTGCCACAGGGTAGGTCAGATGTCGAATACAGTACAGAAGGGGAGCCAGCCATGAGCTGAGACAAAATGAGGCTTCCAACTGAGATTTGCTTACTGTGCTCTGCACAAGTAGGAGTTTTCTTCAAGTAGCAACAGTTGCTGCTATTTCTGTCTCAGATGCGTCTGGCTGCACAGGAGATAGTTACGACTCAGACTACGTATTAGAAAACCTATTCTCCAAGTTAGGGCAGCACTGGAACAGGTGACACAAGAAAAATGGTGGAAATTCTATCTCCTGAGCCCTTTGCAATGGTCCTGTTTGGGAGAGAAGTTGGGCTTGAGACATCCAGAGGTGTCTTGCAAGCAAAAAAATCTATAAGATACTACAGCAAGATGACTTTTTTTTCTTGCTCCTGGTCTGTGCTGGAAGGATTCAACAGGAGGTATTGTTCCTCTGTTCTGGTACGTGGCTGTGCATGCAAGCCATTTTACTATGCAGTAGACATTCCTGGGAATACACTGCATATGGTCGGAAAGGCAGGGTCATGATGGCACTTGAATTGGCATGTATAGTTTTGGATTGGTGGAGATGATGAAATTCAGTGCCTTCTTTGGCTGGGCATTTGTTTTAGGAGGTTGCTGAGTCAATACACAGACATTAGTGCATCTTCAACTAGAGTATTACCTTCTCTATGTAGACAATCTCATCATTTTTGCCTCAGCCACTTTCTCTGGGTCACCTACTGTTTCTTGATGCTTGCTTCTGACAGAGTCACTGCCTCTGTTGTCAGAACAGTCGGCTGTATGCAGGGAGCTGCCGAAGTCTCTTTTGGCAGCTCAGATGCTTTTTTGTCCTGGAATGTCTATACATGGGCTTTGTGACCCAAGTTATTTAAAGCTCTCACAGAACTTTAATTCATGTAACTCTTTTCACCAACACATCCCAAAACAGCTAAAGGGAAGTCTATAAACAGCATGGTTTATATCCTTGTTTTCAAAGGCAGGAAAGCTGGTGTAGGGGGAAGGTCTGTGCATTGGCCAAAATTTCAGCAGAACAGTGAACAGGAAGAGGAATGAGGCCAAACTCCCCACAAACTAGGTCACACTGTCCCTTCAGCGGATGGGACGTTACAGTCAAGTTGCCAGTGCCACTGAGAGAGGGTAGGGGAAGTCAGATTCGGGGAAGCAGGCACGGGGTGAAGCTGTGGTGAAAAGGCTGTGGAGGAAGAGGAGCACTAAAGCAGATAGTCACAAGCTCTAAGTCACTCCTGGGGTGGCTGAAGCTCCCTCCTTTCACTGCTTCT
Source organism: Pezoporus occidentalis (assembly GCF_034315485.1). NCBI lineage: Eukaryota > Metazoa > Chordata > Aves > Psittaciformes > Psittacidae > Pezoporus > Pezoporus occidentalis. The sequence continues at coordinate 650,003 of NW_026913554.1, forward strand.
GCAACAGCATGACCAGAGTTGCCATCTGGCTTCTCACCACACTTTATCCTGTTGCTTGGTGGTGAGGGAAACAGAGGTACCGCCTGGGTCCCATTGCCTCCACAATAGCTTTAGGACTTCCCAAAAGCCCAGATCTCAGGCAGTAATTTAGCTCTGGATGGGCATAGCTATGTTTCCCCAGGGCTGGCACCATCTGGCACTAGCTTTCTCCATGGAAAAGTATGAGCAGTCCACATCACAGGTTTTGCCCTGTGCATACAGTGATTAATACACACTGCAGAGTGAACTTCCATGAGAACCTTCTGCTCTGGATATTTTACGTGTTCACAGGGAAAAAGGAATACTAGGCCCATAAAAATGGTCCATCAGACCAGAGGACTACATTGGCTCTGTATCCTGTCTGTATTGGTGGTCAGTTGTAGGTACTGAGGGACCTTGCTGAGGAGCAAGGCAAGTACTGTGGAAATAAGTTTCCCATCTGCTGAAGACTTAAGGAGTTCCTATCAAAAGTTCCGGGTTTTACTGTGGCAGAGATTACACCTCTGCTGCTATGTTTTCTAGCCAATTCTGGGCAATTAATTTACCCAGGACATTCTTAATAACCTTCATATCAGGAGTAGCTGATCTTCTTGCCCTTAAGAGCCTCATACCAAATTTTATGTAGCCGGTTCTATAGGGCAGGTAACATATGCCTTCCTTACTGGCAAGTGGGAATTAACAGCTTCTTTTGATGGCCTGAACTTGGCTGGGCATGCAGGTAAGGCTCTAATTATCCAACTGGGTAACATCCAGTTGGCAACTGCTGGATGCTTTTCATCCTCACAAAGGGAAGGACAGTCTGCTGCTGTCTATTACCTGATACAGCCTAGGCATACTGCCCTTCTTGGACTCAGGAGCTCAAGAGCCATGGACTGTCCACACCAGAATCGTGTATTTGGATTTTACAGCAACTGGTAGCTTGAAGTTTCTCAGTTTAAATTTGTACATTAGCAAAAATGTTTCTGCTCCCTTCTGTAAGACATCTGTTTAGTATTTTCACGTGGTGGTGTTTACTACACATGTTGTCATGGGTGATTAACAAACCATATTTTCTTTTGTGCACATCATGCCTTTATGTCTTTCTGATGTGACTTTTTCCAAGCTGAAGTATTAATCTATGCAGTGCCTTCTTTTATGAAAAACATTCCAGATTTCATATTATCACAGCCATCTTTTGCTGAATATTTTCTTCTAAATCCATTTTTTAAACGCATGACATATGTGAGATGTGGAAGTACCTTACAATTATACAATGGCAAAACAGTGCATTCTGGTTTGTCCTCTTTTCCTTTCTGAATGCTTCCCTACAGTCCATTTGTTACCTATAACTAACTGAGAATTTTGCAAGAGTGATATACAGTACTCATGTCTAAGTGGTAATAGCCCACTTACTGATACAGCGTATACACGATACTATATACACTGCTGGGCTAAATTTTTTCATAGAAAAAAAATCATAGAATCATAGAATGGTTTGGGTTGGAAAGGACCTTAAAATCATTCAATCCCAACCCACCAGCCATGGGCAGGGACGCCTCACACTAGACCATGTTGCCCGAGGCTCTGTCCAACTTGGCCTTGAACACTGCCAGGGATGGAGCATTTACCACTTCTTTGGGCAACCTGTGCCAGTGCCTCACCACTCTAACAGGAAAGAACTTCTTCCTTATATATAACCTGAACTCACCTGTTTCAGTTTAAACCCATTACCGCTTGTCCTATTGCTCCAGCACCTGATGAAGAATCCCTCCCCAGCATCCCTATAGGCCCCCTTCAGATACTGGAAGGCTGCTATGAGGTCTCCACGCAGCCTTCTCTTCTCCAGGCTGAACAGCCCCAACTTCCTCAGCCTGTCTTCATATGGGAGGTGCTCCAGTCCCCTGATCATCCTCGTGGCCTCCTCTGGAATTGTTCCAACAGTTCCATGTCCTTTTTATGTTGAGGACACAGTGCTGCAAGTGGGGTCTCATGAGAGCAGAGTAGAGGGACAGGATCACCTCCTTTGACCTGCTGGTCACACTTTTTCTTCCTCTATAGAATATTATCTATTGATTATATTCCCACAGTGAAGTTTATTTGCCATTTTTGCTGCACAGGCCCACCATATGACAAAACTTTTCACAAATCTGTAGGTCAGTTTCCACAAATACAGAAGTTGTCCAGTTCCCCTGGACAATTATGAGAAAATTGTATTTCCCACATCATTTAGAAGTCTACTGAAAAACAGGGGTCCCAGCAGAGCCTCCAGAAATTTTCACTGGTTTTGTTTCTGATCTTTTAACCTTTGATAAAAGTTAAATGTTGTTCTGCTCTTTTTAACACTTTGTTTCTGATCTTTTAACCAATTAGTTGAAGACAGAATTAATACTTTGATTTATTAGTAAAAACTAGTAACATTATCCAGTTTATTGTATACCAGCTTGGTTTAAGGGTCTTTTGTGAGGGGCCTTTGTTGAAAGCTCTTTGAAGATGCAAGTACACTTGTGTTACAATAAACCACTGCTCTCTGAAATCCTTTGTGTGCTCATCTTAATAAGGTCCCAGACTGCAAGCACACACATTTTTGCTCAGCGTGAAAAGGATTTGGAAACCTGGATAGGCAAAGACAGGAGCAACCAGACAAGTGGGTGGTTTTTCTCAACCCTAAACCTGCTGAATTTTCAGCCTCTTTTAGCTAATGCTTTTGAGTCTCAATAGGAGATTGTGGGATATACAAAAATAATGAACAGCCTGGAACCTTTCACACCATCCTTACTCCCTGCTGTGAAGCTGAACAAAACATGCTTTGTAAAGGGCTCTCTATTAGCATAGAAATTATTCCTTCCACTGCAAGCATTTTCCTGCTTTAAAGCTAATTAGTTAGGCAGTTTAATATGTATAAACCCAAAATAAAATGAATGCTTATGTGTACATGCACTGCAATTCATAGGTAATGGATTAAGCATGCTGGTTTGCTAAATTCTTTTCACTTAATACTGTTTCCTTAAAACTGTTTCACATTTCTGATCCTCTTGATTCTTGTTTCCCTCTCTTCCTAGGCAGTACATGGTGCTACTGCCCTTTCTGATACACACGGATGCTCCTGAGAAAGTCTGTGTTCAGCTGACCCACCTGAATGAGTCTGTGACACTGAGTGCCACACTTGAGTATCAAGGGGAAAACAGGAGCTTGATTGATGACGTGGTGTCAGAGAAGGATGTATTCACCTGCATCCCTTTCTCTGTGAGTATCTCATCCTTGTGGAATGATCCCTTGCGTGGCATAGTGTATCTAAACAGTCCTGAAATGAGAAACAAGACATACTGCAATCAGAAACTTCTAATATAAGCCAAACAAAAAAAATGAATTTGACTTGGAAAATTAACTATGGTAGTCTTATGAGGAATATTTATCCACCATTATCAGATGCTGTGTCCCACATGATATTTCTGCACATTCAGGGCTTAGAGAATTTTTTGGGGCTCCTTCATCCTAGAATCTCAACAGACAGAACATACCCCATATTTGTTTGATCTGTGTAAACCTCAGAGGAAAAATAGTGAAGGGTAATAAGAACCATAGAAGCTGGGGAATGGTTAAAGATAGTGAGGTCCATGAGGTCATTTGTCTTCTTCTGGAGCTTATTCATGATTTTTTCCTGCAGGCGGCTGGTTGGTGAGTAATACAACCAACTGGCCCATTGCCTAAATAATGAATCTGGGTTGATTTCCGTTTTGATAAATTGTAAGATGCAACAAGATCAGATTCAATATTTCTCTAAGGAAAGTATATAAATGAAGGAAGGGAAAAGGTTTCTAGTACTGGAAGCAGAGGAAGAAGCAGCATGGAGAAAACTCAAGGAAATGGAGATCTACCATTGCAAAAAATCCTGAAAGGAAAATTATTTTCTTGAGACAGAGGAGACAGGCTCTCCAAGTTCATATCAGGAAATCATGTTTTTCTCTTTCTTCTAGCACTGAGCCTTTGGTGTCTGTTTAGACAACTTCCATACCTAGCTAATACACTGTCTTTCAAAGGATCAGTGAAATGGAGCGAATCGGTAAAGCAGTTATCCTCTTCATTTTCCTTAGCTTCCAAAATCCAATAGCCCATCAGTCACGTTTGTCACCGTAACAGTGAAGGGCACAACACTGCAGTTCAAGAGCCGCAAGTCGGTGCTGGTCAAGAATTCTGAGAGCTTGGTCTTCGTCCAGACAGACAAACCTATCTACAAGCCTGGACAGACAGGTATGGGGAATTGGGTTGGTGCTGACTCTGATGGCAGAAAATCTTACAGTCTTCATTTCCTAGAGGCCCCATACTTTTATTATAGTTTTCAGACTTCCTGGGGGGAGTTAAAGCACTCAGTAAATCTTATTTCTGTCAGCTTAGATCTAGGGCATGTGGGACTTTTGCCATTCCTATTCTGTATATAAGGAAGAAGTTCTTTACTGTGAGGGTAGTGAGGCACTGGCACAAGCTGCCCAAAGAAGTGGTAAATGCTCCATCCCTGGCAGTGTTCTAGGCAAGGCTGGACAGAGCCTTGGGTGACGTGGTTTGGTGTGAGGCGTCCCTGCCTATGACAGAGGGGTTGGAGCTAGATGATCTTAAGGTCCTTTCTAACCCTAACTCTTCTATGATTCGATGATTCTATGATCCTCCACTCTCCAGGCACAGCATCTCAGCCAGATCTAGGAACAGTCTCTGATTTATTCTACACTACTAAGAGGCACAAATCTGGGATGACTTGAAAGCATAGTCTCCCTTGGCTGCACCTGAATCAGCAAATCAGGACAGGCCCTCACAAGTGACAATTCAGGTCAGCCAAGATGTGATTATCCTTCTAAATTTATCTGCCTCTCACCATCTGTAAGAGAAGGAGCCTGAAGTAATTGCTTCTATTACTTGGACATCTCGGTTCAGCCCCTGTTGATCTATGGAATGAATCTGAGCTATAAATCATTGAAAAAGTGAGATTTCCTGGTAATCACTACAAATCTAACAGTAGAATTTCCTTCTTTTCTGTTGCACCCTTAGTTCTATTTCGGATCGTCTCTCTGGACAAAGATTTCCACCCGCTGAATGAGAAGGTAGAGCCATAATTCCTCACTGTTAGCCAGGATGTTTAATTCCCAATTAACACTATCATCATCCAGAACCAATGAAGACAGCCTCTAAAGCATATGATCCTTTCTTGATCACACCATCCTTGAACCATTCCATATCATATCCTGGATACACTCCACCTGTCTCTTGACTGAGAAACATATGCCATTTTTCAAAGGAATATAGGTTTTTAAAACCAGATTTGCAAAGGAATGTATATGGCTAAGCATGTAGGCAGGGATCTCCTTACGAAAATAAATAGGTGGGACAAGTTTCCATTGAAAGTGACAAATGCGCAGCAATTTCTGCCAGTGGATGCACCCACATGCTTAGAGGCAAAGAAAGCAGTATGACAAAAACTGGTTTAAAAGAAGTGGTCAGGGGTGTAAATCCACCTTTTAGCATATTTGGTAATCAGTTCCTCATGCAGACAAGTTCTTTGAAAATTCTAACTTCATCTCATTTTCATACTGTGGTGAGACAAAAAGTTGGGGCTCTAAAATATTAAAGAAGAGATTCCCTTAACCATCACGAACTAATGAAAGAGAACAAATACGGAAAAGGAAGGACACAATGGACATTTTGGAAGGTTGTTCTACTGCCCCTAGGTCTGAATCTGGAAATGTCTTCCATCCATGTATGACTAATGTTTCTAACACTGATTTTATTTTGTTCTTTCCCCACAGTTTCCATTTGTCTATGTTCAGGTGAGTGAGTAACTACATGTCTATTATTCCAGCAGAATACACAGGCACAGAGGTAGTAGTTTCCAGCAGTAGCATTTTCAGGCTGAGGTGCAAAGCAAAAGACATGGGCACATGATCTTTTTCATTGTGCAATGGCAGGCTGAGTAGTCGGGTATCAAAGTAAGTTCCACCAATGGTTCTTTGACTGGGGAATGTGCTGTAGGAACAAAACAGTTAATCAGTGCAAGCTATGCTGTGGACAGAATTACACTTGCATACAGGTTGTACCAGAATTGCTTACTCCTCTTCCCAAACAGAACTAAGATTTTGTGTCTGCCAGCTGTGGCTGTTTAACACAGAACTGTGTTAAACAAATGAGCAAAAATAAGGGAACAAAATTCTGTAAGTGTAGGTTGGTTCCCTGTCTTCCCAAGCATCACGTTTTTGTCTGGTTTGTTTGGGAGTTTTTAACTGTTGAACTTCAGTGACAGATAAAAGTTAACAGGGAGGATGTTTCTGTGGGACACACACAGGCTATGCTCCTCTTTTCTATCCTATGCTCCTCCTATCAGAGTGCTGTCACTCTTCCTCTTAGCAAACTTCCACAACAGAGCTGCAGATCTGATGGGCCACCGATGGTCTGTGACTATTTTGAGAAAGAAGAGAGCAATGTGGTGTGGGATACAAGGCGGAGGAGAGCATCAGAACTACCTTCTGCTGAGGCTCTCTCATGTGGTTGCCAGACAGGTCCGTTCCCTTTCAGTGAGGTGATACTTGACTGAGTAGAGGGATTTTATGAAAGGAGCAAGAAGAAATAAATATACACTCCTCCAGAAATCCCACATGCCTTTGCTTAAGAAGCTGAATAATTTCATAATTCTTTTTTTGTCTCAGTACCGCAAAAGGCTACAATTTTAAATCATTAGGAAGGCCACCTTGTGTTTTCAGCTCCAGCCTGTAATGCATGGTGTTTGTCCATGCTGCTTAAGCTGGTTCATGAAGGACGTTTCCTCCATCCTCACCATCATCTCTCCCTTAGTGCTCCTTCTCAGACCAACACTACCCTTTGGCTTTTACAGATGTCTGCAAGGCAGTCTTGTAGAGTGGGAAACTCATCTGGCAGCACACGCACCATATTTCTCTAGGGTATTTTTCCTTCAGCCAGATCAGATCTGCCAGTGCAGTTTACCACATTCTTGCAAGAAATTTGGACTGCCCAAAGGAAAGGGTGGCAGGAGTGAAGAAAGGTGAGAGCTTAAAGTCAGCAGTGCTAAGGAAAGGAAAGTTCATCAGTCCATACCCTTAATGTCACTAATTGATTGTAGTCAGCCACAAAGGTAGAAGTCAGTGTGAGCCTATTATTTCTGAGCTATTACCTTGACCCATTGCTTCTGTCATTAAAAAAGAAAATCACAAAAACCTTTCTGAGGAAAACCAAACAAACTTTCAGGCCTTCCCTACAAATACATCACAGAAATGGCAACAAGTTCACAAGCCCAGCTGTAAATATTTTCTTGAATTCCTCTTCCAAGGAAGTCAGTGCTGTCCCTCACAGTAAGCATTGAGCTTTTCAGCAGGGTTGAAATGTGATGATAAAGAGAATTTTGTCAGGTCAGCAGAGTGGGATGCATTTTACTGACTGTGCACCTCCTGGGTTACTTCTTAGGAAGAAGGCTGCCTCTTCTACCCCCTGACAAGTGACCTCCAATGAGGGGATGTCATTCACAACCCTTTTCCTCTAAGCCCTAAGATAAAATCTCAGTGCAGTAAATGCACACAGTCACATACCTTGAGTCACATATCTATCTAGAGTAAATAGAATCTTGGTGACAGCCAAGATACAATGCAAAGAGCAGGCAGAGAATGAAAGACTGTAAACATTAACAATTCCTGCTAAGGAGCCAGGAAAAGGTTCATCAAACTTTGCAGCACCACTGTGCTGGTGCAGTAACTTCTACAAGAAATTTGGAGCTGAGCTGATGAATTTGGAGCATAGCCAAATTAGCAGAGCTCATCATGGTTCATGGTGAGCAATATTCAGCTGTAGTAGTGATAAGACTTCAGCTCCAGCATTAGGAGCAGGGAGAAACAAGAAGGTAGAGCCCATATGTGGGATATATTTTCCTCTCTTCCTGTCCCCACTCCATCCCAAGCTTTGGACTCCTCCGTATTTCTCAGTCCCATGAATAGATCAGGTGGCTCATTCAGCAGATTATGCACTGGTTCTCAGCCAGTCTCTGTTCCTGGCATGGAAAAAAAAAAAAAGGAGCAGGCTGTATAGCAAGTGAAGGAGACTGAAACTTCCCTCTTTTCTCCCTATGCTCCATTTATTCCCTATGCTGTGCATCTCTCATCTTTTTACCTTGCCTTGCCAGCCCTTTCCCAGCTTCCTGGCTTCATCCTTCATAAGCATGCAGGTATAGCTGAGGGGTAGACAACCCAGAACCTCCAGGGTTAAAAAGCTTTCTTCCATGCCAGTTATGCAGAACTGACAGGTAAGCACTCACAGATCCTCACAGATTATGGAATAATTACAGCTAGGCATTTCCCAACCAGGATATATATGTACACTGGGCATTCCACTGCTGTCCCTGGGAGCCTCCTGTACTGTCTTGTGACCTTGAGTTATCCTAACCTGCAGGATCCCCAGAGGAACCGTGTCTACCAGTGGCAAGAGGTGGAGCTAGAGACTGGCCTTACACAGCTCTCCTTCCCCCTTACCTCGGACCCCATCCAAGGCTCCTACAAAATAGTTGTGCAGAAGAGCTTCTCGGCCCATGTGGAGCACTCCTTCAGGGTAGAGGAATATGGTAAGGAGATGAGATATGGGCTGCAAGCAGGACTGACAGCAATGCCTTATACTGTAACCTCGCAATTTGGGATTTGCTGGTAATGGCATGGAGAAGGGAAGGACTGAATACACAGGCAATGGTGTTCAGAGGGGCTGGCCCTGGCGGTTCTGAGTATCAGAGGTGGTTGCTCTTTTTATGGCATCTCTGCAACCTGCCTGAGGTTGTATTTGCTCCTAGTGCTCTTGGAAGTACAGAGTCCAATAGGCTTCCTGTGCAGGGCTTATGCCACCAATTTCAGTTGACTCTGTTTTAGTAATTTTTCAGTCCAGCAGCTTGTTGCAAGCACCACTAGATACAGAGTAAGAGATGACAGTATTTTGGTGACCCTGTTTTGCCCCTCTCATCATCTACATCAGTTCTGTTTCTCCACTTGCAGTCCTCTGTCTTTTTCCTCTTCTCCTTTGTTTCTGCAAAAGCTTGGAAAACATGTTTGGTAGAAAACTTCAGTTTGAAGAAGAGCACTCCACAGATGTTACAAGAGGATGCAAACAGACTGGTAGTAGAGGCTGAGTAAGGAGAAATGTGCTGCCCCAGGGAGCATTCTAACCCCAATTTCTATAATAAAACCTCTCAGGTATTTGTAGAAGTGTACTCAGGCTAGGCTCTGTGTTGGAGGAGACTGCTTGGCCTGTGCTCTGCAGTCCCAGTCTCCCCCCCAGCTGTACATGCAGCCCTAATGACCCAGTGCATTGTTCAGAACCTGCTGTTTCTGGAATACACAGGGTTCAAACCAAAGAAGATTGTCACTGAAATCCATGGGGCTGTCTTATTTGGCTTTACATCAGGCTTGGTGGCTAGTATGAACATGGTGAATAACTTGAACACAAACCTGCTTATTACAGGCTTCAGCCTGCCATGCTGACAGATGGGCTGTGCCTCCTCTCACAAAGATCATTCTGAACATCCCCCAGAATCACAGATGTATGTCACTTTCTTAGCTTTAAACTAACTTAATTGTTCTTTAGTTTGTTCTTCAGTCTTATTCCCATGAATCTCCCCTGTTGCTAGTTCCCTTACAGCCTTTAGAGGAAATGTGCCCTGGGGTTGAAACATGGTGCCTTGCCTCCCATCCTAAAGGCAAATGTATGGCTAAACTGCATAACCCAGGATTGTTTTCCAGTTCCTGGACCTGGTTGTGTACCCCCTCTGCTCTTATTTCCTTGCACTGTAAAAAAAATCTATCAGATTCACCATCTGGAAGCAGGCCATTGAATGCCTCAGTCCGGTCCTAGACTTGAGTAGTTGGGGGATTAGGTTTGCAGGATGCAGTGTAGGAGAAGGAATGTAATTTAATACTCAGGAGCAAAATATGTCTTTTCCTTGCCACCCTTTATATTAGGCTTTATTTCTGACTTGACACTTTGAAAATAAAAACCTGAGAGTCTGTGTCTAGATTCACAAGAACGGTGTGGATGCGGAGGACAGCTTCACATGCTACATATTACTGAGCCTAACAGTAACAGTTACTGTTGGGATCTCCAGAACAATAACAACCAACCAAGTGAAAAAAATGGTTCAAGCTGTTTCCATGTGGTAAACTACAAAGGCGGTGAATGTGCTGCAAATTATGGACACAATACACAGGACCATTGTGTCCTGAATGGGCATATGTAAGAGATCTACACAGCTGTCTGAGATCACATGAGCATGTGCTGCAAATAAGAGAAGGTAAGGACTACAACACTCTTTAATTCCCTTTAAATGCAAACAGTGGTGAAGGCTAAGAAAACCTAGTGAAGGGGTAGCAGGGCTGTGCTGAAGACCCCAGAAAGGTGATGGTTCATGTTAAGATGATCCTGGCTCTGTGTTTGGGTTGCTTGTGTGGCTCTCCTTCACTATTCTCATATCAGACTTTCTCCCATCTAGTGCTGCCTAAGTACGAGGTCCTGGTGAAGCTGCCCAAGATGATCACTCTTAAGGACAAGGAGCTTCCAGTGTCCGTCTGTGGTCTGTGAGTCACAAGAGTCACAGTCTTCATCACTTATCCTTCCCTCCTCCTTTATGCTGAGGTCTGAAGGACAGCTGGGGAAGGGTTTTCATGCTTTTCCCAGACATCCCATGCAGCTTTGTTCCACTGTATTAATCCTGAGCCTGATACTTGGCCTGAACAATCAAAGTGAAAGGTCTTCTCTGGGTTTCTTGAAAGATGATGCCAAACAAATCTGCAGCTCTCTCATATCAGTTTGCTGTCTTTTTCTGTCTTTGCATTTCTTCAGTTAGAGATTGTCTACCAACCCTGAACCCTCAAATACTCTGAGATGTCAGATCAGACATCATTTAAACAGGTGGTACAAACCCAGTGTTCTTATTTTTAACTCATAAATTGTTCCTCCAGTGCCCCTGGTTGGTTTTCTACTTCTTCAGTGAGCCCTCAGCAGTTTGTGATACAGGGATCCTCCTGGCTGAAGTAATATTCTACAATGTTTTCCTGCATTGCTGCAGAGAGCTCCCACCTGGAGCAGGTTCTAATAGATAATGGAAGAATCTCAACATGGAAATTATGGAAATGTAGTCACTAGAATCATTCAAATATCACATTAGTCAGCCTTCAAAAGGAAATACTAGGAAGTCATCCACAAAGGTCTTTTGGGAGATGTGTCTGAGTGTGACTCTGACTGATTAACCCTTTGTCATTACAGTTACACTTATGGAAAACCTGTTCCTGGCTTGGTCAATGTCCAATTGTGCCGGAAATTCTCCCGTTCTGCTTCAAATTGTTATGGAAAAGAAGCAGAAGCTGTGTGTGAAGAATTCACTAGGCAGGTGAGTCCCAGTATTAAAATGAAGGGGTCTTTCTTATGGATAACAGACAGTGTTGTCTAAAGAAGGCCAAATCTGTAACTGGTGGGAAACAGTAGGACATCAGAGGTAGTATTCTGTCTGGGGAAAAGTAGATGTTCTTAGAGGAGGGCATTCTTAAGAGTTGAGTCATTAAACTGGAAACAAAACCGATGAAGAAAACCCCACAGCTGAAACCCTAACCCCATTGAAGCTAAAGACAAATCTCCACTTAGCACCTGTGAGGTCCCTGCTATGGATCCCCAAACTGAAAAAAGAATCTGTGAGAGAATACTGCAACTGTGGGAGGGACTGGCAGGGAGCATGAGCAAAGAGGATGAGGAGAAAACAAGAAGGTGGTATTGCAGATGGGTTAAAGACAGGAGAAAGGAGAAACACAAAGAACTAAAGTAGGAGGGGGTTAACAAGGAAACCAGTGCATTCCTTGTAGAACTGAGTGTCAAGTACTTCAGAGAATACAGAAAATGTGTGGATGAAACACTACGAAACAGGCTGTAAACAATTTCTGATCTTGGAGACAACCCTAGAACATAAGGCTGGGATTTCCTGAACAAAAGTTAAGCATGTTAACTTTGGAGTATCTCTTCCTGTCCCACAAGGCACCAGATCTGTCCAAAGAATTCCAATTTTCTCTCCAATCCCCTGTTTAGGCAGATGCTCGTGGGTGTATTTCTGGTGTAGTAAGAACCAAGATATTCCAACTCCAACGCCGGGGATATGAGATGAGCATTGAGGTACAAGGCAAGATCACAGAGGATGGGACAGGTATGTATCACATAGGGATGGCAAAGTGATGGCAGACCATAAAAGGGGAGGGCCTGGCAAAGATAAGGAAGGTGGAGTGACCTGCCTATAAATGCTGCTATTCATAATAACCCCTCTTTACTGTGCTCTGTCTCAGGAATAGAGATGACTGGAACAGGCTCCTGTGGAATCACACCCATCATGAGCAAAATCAGCTTTGACTTTCTGGACTCTCAGTACAGACCAGGGATCCCAATCTTTGGGAGGGTAGGGAACTTACACAACCCTGGACAATGAGTGGCAAAGCAAACTCACAAATGCACAATCACCTCAGATGGAATAGCAGTGTGTGCAGATGACATGGTCCACTTTGCAGAGGAATTGCTGAGAATTTGGGCACTCTTAACAGACACATGGCCTTGAGCCTCCTGGCAGTAAGCCTAGTAAAGACTAGAAGGGCCATTGTTCTAACACATGAGAATAACATCAGAGAGGAGCAAACATGGGCTATTCCACAAGGGAACGTAATCCAGGTGCAAAGGGTGACCACAACACAGGTAGGCGCAGTGACCTCATCCACAATGGCACAGTCCCACAGCTCCCAAGCAGGCTAAACAGAGTTGAAGAGGTGTAACAAGTTCCGCCAACAGTCCAGTGACCACCAGACAGTGTGAGGTGATGAGTCAGGGCTGAGCTCAACCAAGGAAGTCCAAGTAACCAGATGGGAACAACAGGAGAAAGAGTGTAGGGTATCGGTCTACCTCCAATGTAGCTTTAGTGAAGGACTGGGGCAAGGCAGAAGCCTGAATTCAAAGTTCCTGAACCAAGAGGAAGATGATATGTGGTGGAGGTCCCAAATGAGCTTGGCCAGGGGAATTAAAAACTACTGAGGAACTTAGAGCCCAGACACATAAATTCCTTGGACCAATAAGATTGTTTTACTGAGAATTTTCTCAGTTGCTGCCTCTGGCAACGCAGCGCTCACCTCAGACATTTCCACATTCATGTCTTCTGTTCTTCTCTGCAAAGAAATATCCTGCCTGGCAAGCAAGAAAAGAAGGAAGAGGCAGAGGCTTTAGGACTTGGGTATTGTTTGGTGTTTTTAGTCTAAAACCTGAAGTTTGTTTTTGCTATTAGGTGAAGCTGGTAGATGGCACCGATGCCCCAATTGCCAATGAAACCATCATGATTTCTGTGGATGGAGACAGGTACAAAGGGAATTACACTACAGATGAGCGGGGACAATCCTGGTTTTCCATAGACACTACCACCTTCACGCAAGCCTCCCTGGAAATCCGAGTGAGTGGCAGAGACGGGGCAGGGGGACTGGGGTAAGACTATGCCTTTCTGATCAGCTGGGGAAATACCTACCCATGGGTTTTCTCTCTTTCTGCTAATCAGAAAATATAGCAAGTTTCTTTGCATGTCACCTCTCTTCTCTCTGTCTCCTGTGCATGTTCTCTACCTTTGTCTTAGAATGGGAAATATAAAACATACCCATAGTTTTCCTGTGGATTTTCATGTGACTTGTTACATGGTTTTTGTCAGATATAAACGTTTATTCTTCTTTATCAGGCTGATCATAAACCTGAGCTGAACTGCTATGACAGTGACTGGATCACACCTTTATATGAGCATGCCATGCGTAGAATAAGTCGGTTTTATTCCCCCAGCAAGAGTTTCCTCAAAATTGAGCCAAAGCCTGAGACATTAGGTTGTGGCTCCCCCACGGAGATCCAAGTGCATTACATCTTCACACCAGAGGCCATAGGAGAGCAGAAGAAAATTACCATTTACTATTTGGTAAGGATTATTTGTTCTTACTTTGACCTATGGCTACAGAGAGCATAACGACAGATACAGCTATCAGCACTGCTATATGGTCGTCGGTCCTTAGCCACTGATGATAGAAAGTGTGACCTGTGGCAGGGGGCTTTAAACACTTTTCCATAATGTTTCTCGTGTTGTCTTCAATGTACAGACATGGTTAGGGTGTACATATTTTATTAAGAACATAAGAGAGACATAATGTTGGTGGAGAGAGCACAGTCTTGGGCACAGCCATCCAAGGCTTATTTCATAATACTTCACTCCCATTTTTCCCAACTCCAAATTCTGGTCCATATATGGTCACAGCCCAGAAACCAGCAGCCTACAACAAAGTAAAAGATGAGGAGGAGGTCGACTGTCTCATACCCAGTTTTGTCCCTTGGTAGACATCTGACTACTGAAACTAAAGCAACAGCTCTAACTACCGTAACAGAAAAGCCCAATGAGCTTAGAGTGTAGGTTGTATGTCAGACAATGATGGAAAGTTTGGAATACCACGGTAATTGGAACAGGCTATAATGTGCTGTCACTGAGAACTGTGAATTGGTTCATTTTGAGGGGCAGAAAAGACATTAATTCATCTGTGACCAATGACCTGTCAGTTCACTTGGGAGAACAGGAAGAACCAGGTGAATATTCAAATAGAATTTCTTTTCCTCCTAAGTTTGTTTTTCTGGTTATCCCCTTTAATGACTCTAGCAGAAGAGATGAGAGCAGCCTTGAAGAGCTAGAAGAAATCAGTGGAACAGACCCTCCTGTTCTGATGGATTGTACAGCACATCGGGGACAGTGCTTAGACTGACATTACAAAAAAAAAAGAGAACAGAACATGTGTTAGAGATGTCCATATGCTTATTTTCAAGACTGCTAACAATAAATTGAAGCACAAGATTCCTGTTTATCCCTATAGCCTGGGAAAGCTGGTTTTAAGAATATATTTATAAGGCATGCAACAAAATAGTGAGGGAACTTATATTTTCATAGGTGTGGATCCTACATCTTGAAATTAAAATATGGAATAGATATCCTATGTGGAAAGTAATTGTAAAGCCAGCTCTGACCAATGAGGAAACACTGGTCCTCCTAGGCGTGAATATTTTTGCCTCCAAAGACACAGTAAATTCCAGTCTGGCACTTGCTTAGTATTTTCTTGGTTTTGTTCACAGTTAGCAGCACTATTCATATTCACACTCTACAGTTAACCTAGTGCATGTCCATTTTTCTTCCCTTCAACACCAGTAGCAAAATTACAGAAAGGTTTCTCTGTCACACAGGTGATGGCCAAGGGAGGCATTATATTAGCAGATACCTATGATCTGGCTGTGAATCCTGGAAATGGTGAGCAGAACTTTGCATTTTAGCATCTTTGATGAGAATTTTGGGGGTTTTATAAAAGTATTTAATGTTTGAACTGAAATGCATTCTCAGAATTAAATCTTTTAAATTAAGTGGCTTGGGTTAGGTTTGTTTTCTCTGAGTTCTGTAAGGTCCTATGTTTTTGAGAAGAAAATTTTAGAAAATTCAACAAAAAATCTGCATAATATTTTGATTATTTTTTCAAATACCTTTTAAAATATTCAAATATTTTTTTTTAAGTTTCAAACCAACTTTACCCTATTCAGACCATGGATACTTACCAGTGTTGTGAGACTCATATGTACAGTGAGCAGAAGAGCATGTTTCTTTTTCTTTCTCTCCAATCCTTCTTTTTTTTGGTCTTGTTTCACCCTCGTAAGCATGCAAATACACACATCTCTATATTCTAACCAATAAATTTAATTTTATTCAAATAAATGTCCAAGAGTTACACATTTCAGTAACTGAGACTGGCTTTATGATGAATGAGACCTAATGGATATTTCGAAAGTGTATGAATGAGAAGGTGCATAAACAGTGGGTATAAACAGTATATAGAAGTAAAAGATCTTGGGTGTTACATATTCATAGGTAGTTCTGCATCCTCACTAGTAGCAGTGACTAAGCTAACACTCTGGCTAATATCAAGAGATGTTCTATCACCTTGTCCAGATTGCTCAGGCCCAGCTAGAACAGAGGGGCATTTTCCATATGGTTCAAGTGATAGTTTGGTGTTCCAGCTAAATGCTTGCTTATCAGTAACTTCAAAAAGTTGTAGCCTCCCCGCAACCTTGACTGATGTTGCCTATTACAGCAATCCCTTATTTCTATGTTTTTTGGAGATGGCAGAAGATCTTGGAGTTTCAGAAAAAGAAAGGGGTTGGGAACATCAAGAAATTATGCCAGATGTTAACTTGGGAGAATCTAGAAGGCATGTTGAGGCCCATCAAACTCATTTCGTTTGGCTATTACATGCTCACTGTCTGAATGCAGGTGTCTTCAGCAACAGCCATAGACTTTAGTCATATATCAGTCAGTATTCCTGCCCCTGCTATCTAAAAATATTCAGTATGAGTGAACTTGACTTATCTGAGGAGGACAAATGTGTATACTGAAACTTCCTGTACATTGCTTAGCTGTTTTTCTCTTTGTTAGTTTATGGGACATTTCAGTTGACCTTCCCTGTTGAGGCAGCAATTGCTCCCCTGGCACGGATGCTTGTGTACACCACTTCACCCAGTGGGGAAGTCATTGCCAGTTCAGCAGATTTCCAGGTCGAAAGTTGCCTCCCCAGTAAAGTAAGTATAAGCCAGGGTTTATGCAACCCATGTTTGTCTTGTGGCCAGTAGTTCATTCTGAGTTCCGTGGAGGCAGAATTCACAGCCGGTTCATGAAATGGTCTGACCAGATGTTGACTGAGGATTAGGGATAGAAACTCCAGAATAGGTTACTAAGCCATAACTATAAAAAGTGGAGCAAGACAGAATAAGAAGAAATCACTGGCCATTATTAATTATATTCATCAAAGCTGAAGATATATATTGGAATGTCAAGGCACTAGCAGAGCTCAGTTTACAAGGCTGGATGCTTCAGTATAATAGCATCTAACAGCATCTGGAAATGTGTCTGCTTTAACTTCCTTGTGGAATTGCAGGTTAGATTGAGTTTTGTACCCAAGGAAGGTCTTCCAGCCTCTAACACACGCCTGCAACTCCGTACTTCACCGAGGTCCCTGTGTGCACTCCGTGCTGTGGACAAGAGTGTTCTCCTTATGAAGCCTGAGGATGAGCTCTCTCCCAGCTCTGTAAGTCTTAAATATTTCCGGTAATGAGCAAGTACGAGAACCAACTAGGTAGCTATTGACACCACTATAGACATGGGGCCATGTATTTTTATAGCTGCATTTACACTTCTTTTTAGAAGCTGGCCTTTATCAGTGGAGTGTTAGGTAGTATCTATGTCCCTGTAAGCTCTGACTTGCAACATTTTGCCCTGATTCTTTGTGTTTCTCCAGGTGTACGATCTTCTCCCAGTGAAGGAAATCCATGGTTATAGCTTCAAGGACTACTACCTGGAAGAAGACAACATAAATCCTTGTGTGTCACTTGACAACATATTATTAAATGGATTTGTCTACATACCCATTTCTCCTGATGGTGAAGGTGATGCCTATGACATTCTCAAAGTAAGTGCCAGCCTTTCATATTTCTTTGGTTTTCCTTTTTGGAATTCAGTCTCCTCTTCTCACCTGTCCTGAAAGGCTTTTTAATGAACTTTACTGTGAGCTTGTTAACTTCTGTATGCAAGACAACAACCAGGCCCAGGCCCTGCACCTATGTAGCCCACTGCTGGTACCTGAGTGCTTCTCTGAACCATTAAAACTTTTAAAGGTCTCCTCATTGCTGTTAGAGATACCTGCAAATTGACCCAAGTAAGGAACCAGTCCTGAAAGTGACATCTGGTACCATAATATTAGAAACTCTTCCTCAGTCATGCATATTCTCTATCTGGTGTAGATAGGTCTTTAATAAAGTGACAGCTACTTTGACAACCCACAAACTGACCTGTACCCATCTAAAGAGTCCTGTACAAGAATTTTCGGGTACCCTCAATCCGGTGCTTTTCACACATCATTTTCACCCTGGCAGATGTCCCCACAGTAGACTTGTGGCCTTAGCTTTCCATCTGATCATGCCAGCATTTAGCCTCAGGATGAGTGTAACATGATAAAGCTTCAACATCTGGGTTGAACCAGTCTATCTGGCATTTATATACAAGCCTTTGTTATTCTGATTGATACCAGACTTAGGTATGTCTATTCTTGACATACTAGAAATAGTTCATTTTCAAGTGTGCTTGCGTATTTTCTGTTCTTCTTTCTCTTTGTTTACTAGGAATTGGGCTTAAAAGTCTTCACTAGCAGCAAGATCCATAAGCCTGAAATCTGCCAGCATTACCCAGGACACATGATGGAAAGGAGTTACAGTGGTTCTAGTACCTTCTTCATTTTACCCCCCACACAACTACCTAAAATTTATGACTCCTATTTCTTTGAATATTAATTACGCCAGGCAGATCAGATTGTATTCTGATATGTTGACCTAATTCAGGATCACTCTTTCCTGGACTCAGTCCCAAAATATGAAACTGATCCACCTCTGCCTCCTTATCCCCAGCTAGGCAGCTAGTACCTGGCTGGCGCTACATGTGCTTGGTGACTGCAATGCCAGCCCCTGCAGCAGAAATTCTGTAGGCACTAAAGCAGTCTGCCAACACGAAGTAGTGGCTTTTTTTCCCCTCAGATGTGAGTCCAGCTATGGAAACCTTAAAAAAGGAGTCTCTATTTCTAGATAGTCACATTCCAGAAATAACTAAAGGAACTACTAGGGCAAAAGTGGGCCAAGACAAATGAGAAGGTGGTACACTTCTGTGGGTAGAGGCTGAGAAATTTCGCTCTATTCCCTGCAATCCATTCACGTGACTAAGAGTCTGGGTAGGTCATGTCACTTCTCTGCAACTTCAGTGATTGTGAAGATAGAATAATATTACCTTTTTTATCTGAATAGTTCTGAGATTAGAAAGGCCACATAAAACACTTGCCTATGCCACTTCCGGTTACTGGGTTTCCTGGTGCAGTTTCCCAGCTCCTATTAAAAAATTGCAGCTTTTTGTCTGGTGATAGCTTCTAGCCTTCTATTTATAACAGATCAGATCTTTGGTTTGAAATGCAGGATTTGTCTTCAAAGCACGGCCTGAGACAGCTGGCTGCTTTGAGAAGACGTAAAAGTCTTCTAAGGCTGAAGGAAAGCCTTTCATAAGGCACAACACTATGCAACACTGACAAAGTGTCATGGTTCCTTCGCTAATGGCCAGAGATTCAAAGACCCATATTAATCTCAAAAAAAAGCTTAGATAGAGGAGGGGAAGACTAAATGTGACTTCTGTGTCTGGTCATGAATATCCATCTATTCTTCAACCAGATTTAATAAACTATATGCAACTGCAATATCTGGAGTCAGTAAGTTCCACATTTGACTCTATATTGCAATAGAAATGTACCCTCAATAACATCATTATACTTGGCTCTTTTGGCACTGCTGGGTTTGCTGGCAGTGGGGGAAGAATGTTCAACCCCATCCAATCTCTGTAAGAACAGCAGCAACATTAGGAAAAACGAAATGAGATGACAACAGAGAAATACATCTGTTTCCATTTACCAAGGTTTCAAAGCTGTTCTTTCAATTTAAAGATTTTAGCTAAGAATAACCACTGCCTGGAAGGAAAGTATCCTCCTGATTCAGAAAGAAGTCTGACCTGTCTTTTTCTTTCTTCCTGTCCTTGAACAAATTTACTCTAGTGACTGCATTGAATCTGCTTGAAGATTTGGACTATGAAGTAACAGAACGTATGGTTGCTGGCAATCCTGTGGAGACTGTCCGGAAGTACTTTCCTGAGACATGGATATGGGACATAGTTACAGTGAAGTAAGTGTTTATGGTCATGCAGAGAGTGGTCTCTGCAGCAAACACTCAAGAGATACTTAAGCCTCAATGGAAGTATCAGGTATTTCAGTAGGAGTAGTATTTCTAGTAGACAGAGGGATTTTTCAAGGTCACTAAGTACAGGATGCTTTGGGGGGGACACGCAAAAGCCAGTGCCCATATGGAGCTGGTCAGGAGTTCGCTGTTAGCAGGTGTTGTTCAGTAGGCTGAGAAAAACGTAGATGATCCCCAGAATATAACTGAAGTCTTGTTCTCTGTCCCTCACCAGCTCTGAGGGAAATGCTGGTCTAGATGTGACCATCCCTGACACCATCACCGAGTGGAAAGCCAACGCATTCTGCATTTCAGCAGACACGGGCTTTGGCCTGTCCCCAACAGTGACCCTCAGAGCCTTCCAGCCCTTCTTTGTAGAGCTCACCATGCCCTACTCTGTAGTGCGTGGTGAGTCCTTCACGCTGAAAGCCACCGTTTTCAACTACCTGACCACCTGCATCAGGGTAAGACACACACACAACTTTGCTCAGCCCGACAGCTTAGGGAAGACTACAGTGGGCAATTTATAACAGTTTCCTCAAGCCAGATGACTTGGCCCTAACAATAATTTCATATAGATGTACTTCTGTAGGTGTTCTAGGTGTATTAAATGAAGGGGAATATGTTTTTCTGACAATGTTTTGAAATCTCCGTTTGATTCAGAACCTAAAGCTTTGCTGCTGAGGCCCCCAGCTTTGTCGTCACAGGTTAATGTGATTGTCCTATAGAAATAGGGAACTTGGGTTATCCACAGACCACAGAGTCATTGCATACCCACACAGAAACTCTAGGGTCACCAGACTGTGTTCATTCTTCAGTCTGATCTCATATAAACATCTCACAAAGTTTCACACCGTATTTGCTTGAATATGTAGACTGTGTTTTATTGCATCTGCTCATAAGACGCTGAGCAGAGAGAACTACATAGCTTCACTATTCTTATCTGCATTTTTTTCACCAACAAAAAAGTGGTTAGTCTTTGAGGTTGGGAGGTTAGACAAAGAAAATACCAATCGCCTTTGCTCAGTTGTTTATAAATACAATTTTATTCTGAAAGGAGTGAAGCTGAAACAAGGAGGGGCACTGATCCAGCCATTCCAGTGCACTCTCATTTATTTCCCTGTCTTTCCTGTTTTGTTTGCAATTTTCAGGTTCCTTATTCCATTCTCCCTTGTTCCTTACTAGGTTTTGCACTGCTAGAGTTTTACCTCTCACCCAACTAATCATGAGGGGGATCTTTAATTCATGGCTGAGTTTGTAGTCACTGCTTTGCCTTTACTCACACAACTTGCCCATGCTCTCCATTTTCCCAGAACCCGTTTCCAAGATACACATCCTGTTCTTTGCACTTACCTGCCCAATCTCTTACAATTGTACACACCTCAGTCTTTTTCCACTTTATCACCTAGTTCTTGCTCTGCAATATCAGTAAGGTTCTCAGTCCCACATTATAACCAGCTCCACTACACATATCTATGTATAGCACTGTGTCCTGTACCCCAGCTTCTCTGCAATTCCAGCCTTCATGACACCTCTCTGTACAAATGGCAGGTCAGTGTGTCTCTGGCTGAATCTACCCATTTTCTGGCAACACTAATAGAGAAGCAGGAAGAATCCTACTGCATCTGCATGAATGAAAGGAAAACTGTGGCTTGGGCAGTAACACCAAGATCTCTAGGTAAGAAGCTGAACAACAAGAAAATGCTGGGATGAGATATTTGTGGATGGCATCAGATCTTTGGTGTGAGGAGCTAGGTAACTCCAAACCTGTCTGGAAAGATCTTGTCTATGCCAGAAGTGAGAATTCCAGCCCTGAGGTTGAGACACTACACTAGGATGTGGTCTCCAGGTGCTAAACAAACTATCTAAGAGTTATGGGCCATCATTTTTTTAACACCTGAACAGAAGTTACAAATTCCCTTAATGTGTGCAAAGCACTAAGACATTCCTGAGACATTGTGTAGCTCAGAATGTCTCAGCTTAATGTGTCTGGGTCTGAAATATTTTAGTCAAAGCTTGCTTTCTCTAAAGCCTCACAGAACAAGACTGATTTACAAGACCTGCCCCTCCACTACTCTTCTTGATGATGGACTAGCACCTGCTGGGGTGATCATCACAAAGGAGGCGGCCTGCAAGGCTGCAGCTGGATCAAGATAAAACACTGTCTTGAGTTTAGTTCTCCTCTTGGAAAAGCTTCTCTGTAACGCACCAGAGTGCCCAGCACAAACACAGACTCGTATGTCCCTGGCACTGCCCGGCAGGGCTGGCTAACCCCTGTTTCCTCCAGGGCAGGTGGAGTTCTCAGTGAGCACTGAGGCCCTGCAGAACAAGCAGCCCTGTGGGAGCACCATCGTGGAGACTCCTGAGAAAGGGAGGAAGGACACGGTCATCAGACAGCTGCTGGTGGAGGTATGTGGGCTGCTGAGTTTGGTGTCATAGAAAAGTAGTAATAATTTCATGCTCCACTGCAGCAGTTGCTGTATGAGAGGGGCTTTCTGTTTTAGGCATGATAGCAGCAATAACGGCTTGTGTGACTCTTGCTCTGCACACTTTTATAAAAGAAGCATTGATAAATCTCACAAAGGCCAATAGAGCCCATAAATCCTAATGTTGCCATCTCATACTAAAAGCAGGGTATTACATTACATAGTGGGACAGAAATAATAAGGAGGGCAATAATGACAGATTTGTCCCAAACACATCATCTGGGAGATAAATGAGAGCTGCTTGGTTTTACCTGTAATAAATCACAGGGGTAGGTTGTAAATGGAAGACTTGCCAGAAACATTATACATCTCCTCCAGCACATGGCCAGTACTCTGGAATATGGAACAATCACCACAATCTACTAATATTTCCAAACAAAACTACCATCATTGTTCTGAATTTTTTATTACACTCTTAAGAATCTTCAAGCAGTATGAACTAACTTTTTCTTTTTTCATTCTTTTGTACTTTTTTCCTTAATCAGTGTTTTGCAATGATAAAACCACAGTTTTTCCCATGATAAATAGCCAGTCATAAAATTAATCCACAGTATGAGACTCCCTGTGACATTAATAGCAAACCAAGAGTACCAGCTCACAGTTTAGCAAAATCTATATAATACAACATGCCATAACATTGTCAATCCTTTGCATGACAGGAAGGAATAATCATATTTAGTTAAATTAAGTCAGCAGTAATATAGTAATTTATAACATTGCAACTTCTACTTACATTGCAGACATTCCAATTTTCAGTAAGGCACAGCTAGGATTCGTGTAATACATAACTTCATAATATGTTTTGCTAACCTGAATGTAATGATGGAACAATCCTATCTTCCTGGCTTTTATTTATTTGTTTATTCCCTTATTTACAAATGAATTTGAATGTATAGTGCATTTCATGTATCATGGCTTCAATAATGTTATCATTTCAGGAAAACTTCCTAATTTCATATATGCCCTCAGGAAAAAGAGTGTTTATTTTGTTCTTTCAACTGTACCGTTCTGGTGTCCTCAACATAAAAAGGACATGGAACTGTTGGAATATGTCCAGAGGAGTCCAAGAGGATGATCTGGCCTCTAATGTAAGACTGGAGCACCTCCTGTATGAAGATAGGCTGAGAAAGTTGGGGATGTTCAGCCTGGAGAAGAGAAGGCTGCGTGGAGACCTCATAGCAGCCTTCCAGTATCTGAAGGGGGCCTATAGGGATGTTGGAGAGGGACTCTTCGTTAGGGACTGTAGTGATAGGACAAGGGGGAACGGGTTAAAACTTAAACAGGGGAAGTTCAGGTTAGATATAAAGAAGTTCTTTCCTGTTAGGGTGGTGAGGCACTGGAATGGGTTGCCCAGGGATGTTGTGAATGCTCCATCCCTGGCAGTGTTGGACAGATCCTTGGGTGACATGATTTAGGGCGAGGTGTCCCTGCCCATGGCGGGGGGGGGTGGAACTAGATGATTTTAAGGTCCTTTCCAACCCTAACTATTCTATGATTCTATGGTACTGGAAGATACGAACTGTACAGTCTTTTCTCCCAGATGTCGTGGGAGTGAAAGTAACTGACTGAGCATTAAAATGACTTCTCTCAGGGTGTCTGAGAGATTACTGGTTTTATCCTGCTATTGTACTGAGGTAATTAATCTACAGCAAGCCTTGACTGGATAGAATGGGAGATTAGCATCCAAGGCTGAACAATTAATTAGCAGGAGTGGATACAGTGTAACTTGCTTGGAGTTGCATTGTCCCAGACACATGGATGACAACATCCCCTGCAGCAAGCAGTGCATCCAAGGGAGAGAGAAGGGAGTGTGCCAGAACCCATGGGGTGTCCTCTTGTCCCTTGGGAAATCAAGCCTTGCTGAGAGCTAGTTGAGAAACAGGATGTTTTCTCACCCAGGAATTTCTCAGCTGGAAAGGAAAATCTTTCAAATAGTTACAGTTTGTATGTTTTAATCTCCTGTTGAAATGTTCAAAATCAAACAAAACAATGGATTTCTCAGTTACATTTCAGGATGACATGCTGAAACACATAAAAAGATGCCTTTTTGAACTAAAACATTTAGCTCTGTCATGGTTTCTCCTAAAAGCTTTCCTTTTTATTTTTATTTTTGGTTTTGCCCTACTCTTTTGATCTAGAAAGGATCTTTTTAATCCTTTCTCTGTCACTACATTGTATTTTCACTGTGTGAGAAAGTGAAGGTAATAATACATCGTTTACATGCTGGAAAAAGAATTCAGCTAGCAAAAGTTGGGAATTTTTTGAAACAATAGGGACTTTCCTACCTGGAGTAAAAAAAAAAAAACAACACAACAACGATGTGGGGATCCAACTGAAATAAACTCTGGCAAAATATGTTTTCTGGTAAATATTTGACTCCTGAGGTTAATGCAGAAAGTTTTCAACCAGCTCAACAGAAAATGGGTTCTCTTTCCCAACTTCAAAAATTAGCCTAGAAGTTTTTGAAGCAGAAGGATACAATCACTAGTTGACTGTGGCATATATTCAAATTCTGGGTGTTGTAACGTGTCACTTGTGAGTGCTCTAGTTGGTATCTGTCAAAGCTCTTGCGTACATATCCTGCTGGTGTCCCAGGCACTCAGCTGTCATTGCAGTGTGAAGCATTCTTCTAGACTGGGCCAGGGTGGGTAGTACCTTGGAAGACCACCCTGTGGCTCTGTTAGCACCGTCAGTACTGGCATGTTGCATGCTATCTGCATCATATCCTGTGAAATCACAGGGCCTCTCCCAGTAGTAAGAAAGGAAATAACATGTATTAAATTTCATGCTTGTAATTAGCCAATATGTTATAGTCTTCAATTATCCTCAGTTTAGCATATTGAGGAAAAAAACTTCAAGCCATTTGCAAAGACTTTTTGGTATAATGAATTATTACCACAGAAGAATTTATAACATTTTCATTTTCTTAGAGTCCCTTTTAGGTTGTTCGTTGTTGTTGTTGTTTCACATATTTTGGTTTTTTTTCTTACCTTTTTCCCCAAGCCGGAAGGGACTGAGGTGGAAACTACCTACAACTTTGTGCTGTGTGCCTCTGGTAAGAGCCTTTTGTTTTCTAAGACTTTCTTTGTGAAGATAGAGACCAAAGATGGAGGGAGATGACAAGGTTTTTGAATCCTCCACTCTGAGAAGAAAGGTGTAGGGACCTGATAAAATTGAATAAACTAGATGTATGTCCAACTGGTAGTGAAAATAATTCTTCCTATAGCAGAAGAGCTGAGTCTGTAACAGTCCCTGCAATTACAGAGGCAAAAGCATATCTCAGGAACTGAGGCTGGTCAGGTCCCTAAAAGGAGAGAATATCTGCGACTGAATAGGGTTATTGCAGTAAGCCAGGCCTCCCAGCCAAAGCAGAAAAGGCCAGAAAAACAGCCTAGAAAGGGTATTTGTCAATCAAGGCCTGGCGACAGTGCCATGTAGAAGCCCATGACTGTCTGTGTGTAAGGGTGTTGCAGGCCCAACACAAAATTTGCAGGGTGGGAAGCTTTCACAACAAAATTACAGATAAAGGGATTCGTTGAAGGCAGGAAACCCCTGTGCAGGGACGGTGTCTCACCCTCTTAGCTGCTACTCAGACATGCAAATACACCTGTAGTTTTAACCAGACTGATCTGTTCTTTTACAGCAGAAAAGTTGATGTCAGAGCCAGTCTCCCTGGTTCTCCCTGAGACTGTGGTGGATGGCTCAGCCAGAGCGTATTTCTTAGTATTAGGTAAGCAAAGCATTTTCAGGATGTCACATGCTGTTTTGAAACACTGCTATGTTTCTTCAGGCTTTGCTCAGCCCACTGGCAGGCCCTGAACTGTGCTGATTTACACTGGAAATGGTCCCATTCCCCAGGTGACATCATGGGCACTGCCATGCAGAACCTGCACCAGCTCCTCCAGATGCCATTCGGCTGTGGGGAGCAGAACATGGTCCTGTTTGCACCCAACATCTACGTCCTGGACTATCTGAACAAGACAGGGCAGCTGAGTGAGGAGGTCAAATCCAAGGCTATTGGATACTTAGTAAGCGGTGAGCTTTTGCTTGTCTGTTCATTCCTTCCCTTGGAGACTGGATAAAGATACTAATGGCCGCTAGCATGTGTGATCTTGGGGAGGCTGTCCTTGTGTGTTCTCTGGAAGGAAACATGGTACAGTGGTCGGTCAGCTGCATATAATTCAGTATCTATAAGAGAGAATCCTGTGCTCAGGTGGAGGTGCAGGGTGAGAGCAGAGAGCATCCAAACAGGAACATAGAAGATGTCCAGTACTGACAACAACTCAGCAGTTGTTGTCATTGTTGCGGTTTAAAACCAGTCAGGCAGCTCGTTCACTCACTCCCCCCCTTCTTTCCCTCCCCTACTCCCGGAGGGATGGAGAGGAGAATCAAAAAGAATGCAACTCCCCCGCGTTGAGATAAGAACAGTTTAGTAACTAAGGTATAACACAAATCACTACTGCTACCACCAATAATAATAATGATAAAGGAAATAACAAAGGAACAGAATACAACACCTCAGCACCAGCCGACTGATAACTCGCCCCACCAGCCCAACCAAGCACCGGCCGATACCTAGTATAACCCCACAGTGAACCAGCCCTTCTGGGTAACTCTCAGTTACATCCCGGGCATGGCATGCTGTGGTATGGAATATTTCTTTGGCTAGCTCGGGTCAGGTGTCCTGTCTCTCCTTCCTCCTGGCTTCCCCTCTTCCCTGGCAGAGCATGAGGCTCAGAAAGTCCTTGGCCAGACCAAACATTTGATCAGTAACTAAAAACATTGGTGCTATCAGCACCGTTCTCAGGCCGAAAGTCAAAAACACAGTGCTGCACCAGCTACCAAGAAGGAGAAAAAAATGACTGCTACTGCTGAACCCAGGTCAGTCTTAAGAAAAGGGTTGTATAAAATACATAAATCAGTCTGTAACCATTCATCGTGGTGGCTGCTTATGCAGATCTTGGACTACATAATCATACATAAATCTTAGGATTAAGACTTAAAAAGTGTCACTTGCCTTTGACTAGGCCAGAAATTTGACACACTAGCTGGGACATGTTGGCAAACGTAATACCAGTACATATGGACACAGTGGGTGTCTGCTGACTAACAAGGGACCAGTTTTACTCAGTTATGTCACAGAAAAATTGCACTTCCTCTAATGAAAATGGTCCTGTTTTCTGCATCTCTATCCTGTGTGGGGCTCACCTTTTTTCAGTTCTGCCCTGGAAACCTTTTTCCGGTTTCTCTAAAGTCTGGGATACATTTATCTCTCCTCACCAAGTCTAGGCAGAGAGCAGCAATGACCTCAGATACCCAGTTCCCAGGTGTTTTAGGGAAGAGGATGGAAGTAGTCAGAGCTGTGTGTTTGCCTGAACTTCCATGATAACACTGAGCAGCGTACCTCATGCTTGTGCCATTAGAAGAAGGATACTGTGTCCTATGTCTTCTACATTTCCTTTGCATGGCTCCCTGAAAAGTACTCTGGCAATTAAAATGTTCTTCCACTCTTTTCAGGGTATCAGAGGCAACTGAAGTATAAACACTGGGATGGTTCTTATAGCACCTTTGGGCCCCGTTATGGGCAAGTGGGGAATACCTGGTAAGAATTCAGTACCACTGGCTTTTCATTTCTGCTTTTCATGCCCTCCTTTTCCTAAGTATTCTCTTGTGTCTGATCATTGTGGAGGTTGAAATGGAAGTGGAGATGAAATTACAATCATGACAACGTAGGATAATCATGTAGGATAATGGAGGAGGGAAGGATGCTAAGGGAGAGGCCTTTCAGGTTTTCAGTGCTGCACTGATAGCTACTTACTCCCCAACACCTTTCTTCAGCTCAAGTGAGGATGACCTGAAGGATGCCCTAACTAGTTCTTGTTAGCAGAAGATGCTGATGAATCTCCAGAGTGCCACTGGCCACCTCACTGCAGCCCTCAGGGCTATGAATGACAGGCTCCAGCTAGCACTGGTCCCTGTCTTGCTGATTCTCTAAGCTTGCTCTCCATTTCCAGTCAGCCCACTGTGATCAAGTCCTGTAGCCTTTACTCCATTCCTCCAGAACAGTGATTCCCACATGGGCCCTATGACCTCTGATGGATATAGGGCTTGCTCAGGATGTTTCAGTTCCCTGTATCACTTTCAGGCTCACAGCCTTTGTCCTCAAGTCCTTTGCCCAGGCCCGACCTCATATCTTCATAGATGAGAAGCACATCCAGGATGCTTTGGTCTGGCTCAGTCAAAAGCAGAAGGAGAACGGCTGTTTCCGCAGTTCTGGCACACTCCTGAACAATGCTATGAAGGTAACACGTCTGCTTGGTTGGCTCCACATGGGCTTTGTCAGGCTAGAACTTGATCATAAGTCACTCTGGGACCAACAGAGCTATTTCAGCAATTGGGGGTTGGGAGGAGGGGGCGTTATGTATGTGAGCTATCACAGAAGTAGAAAGAAGCCAACAGCATCTTCTGAAGGACTTATCATGAGAAGGAAGCTAGGAAGGATTTGTCACTGCAGGATGTACCACAGGGAAAAGGCAGTGGAGCTGTGTGGGATCAACATCTGCTTTTCTGTTTCCCTGGGATCAACATGTACTTTTGTGATTCCTTGCAGGGTGGAGTGAATGATGAGGTCACGCTGACAGCCTACATCACTATTGCACTGCTGGAGATTCCTCTGCCTGTAACTGTATGTGTCTGCACCCCAACCTCAGCCACAGATGGTACAAACCTGCCCTACTAGTGCCCCCACCCACAGATTATTAGGTCCCTTTACCTTTGAAAGAAGAAATCCCATGTGAATATTCTTTCCGTTCAAGTCTAGACTGGAATAACACTTTTCCTCCATTTTCCTCCCCTGCCCAATCCTGCCTCCCATATACATAATTCACTTAACATTTTTCTGAGTTCTTTTGTGGAGAACCATGTTTTTGCTCCTTTAAAATAATACAGCTTGGATTAGCAGAGTTAAATAATATTTGAATCTCTGAAATCAGCCAAGTAGGTTTTCTCCATGCACAAAAATTTCCTTGTGTTTCTTGGAATAGTACATTTCTGTTGAACCACTTGCATGGGCCAGTTATGTTGATGCCACAGCACAAGTCTGTAAAAAAAGAAGGTGGAACACTCAGGGATTAATTCTCGTTTTCTCTGCCCCTTCTCTATTATTTTATGGGAAATCCCCATCCTTAATGTTTGGGGAATAAGGTACACCTACAGCAAATAAAGTATACTTATAGGGAATAGTAGCTCATCTGTGAAAATCCTGAGGCTTACTTAAAAACAACGTGGGTTTGATCATTCTGATCCCTGAGTTTGTGATCCCCTTGGTGTGAGACAAGGCTGTGGCACAGCTAAAACCAGGGTGTGAATTGCAGGAGAGGGACAGCTGAACCATGATGGCTGCTGGGCTGCTGTGATCCCTCCGCTCCATATGTAGTAGGAGCTATTTTGTATTGAATGTTGTTTCATATATAGTAAGAATTAGCAGAAGGAATTCTTTTGTCAGCAGGGTGACATGAATGACATTAACTTCACCAAAAAAGTATTCTTTCTTTTGTATGTGTTGTGTTTAGAAGGCAAGTTTTCAGGCAGAACTGCAATGGATAACAAGGATGTTTTTCATCTCCCTGCCTGAGCCTAAAAGTACCACTGAATGTGAAGGGGTTTGCCAGAATCTGATTGCAATATGGGCGCATTTCAAGTTAAGCTGCATGAACTCCTGAGGGTAGCACAGCCTCTAGGTATTTAATGCTACTGACAAGCATACAGATTATTTCTGTAAGTAAAATAAGCCATATTAGACCCCTCATCAAAAATTAGTACTGTCCTGAGCATGTGTATCCACTGCCATGTCCTGTCATTAGACTGAAATCCTCCCCAGCACTTGCCTTACAAACACTAGTAAGCATAGGACAACTTAGGTGAGGCACAGACCCAACCAATTTTGCTTTTATTCTTTGCTTTCTCAAAAGCAGCTGAATTGCTTCTCCAGAAGTTACCACAAAAGATTTCACCTTTCTGTAGTCACTTTGTGAAGGCAAAGTAGAAAGCCACTGAAAAATGAGTATTTTCTGTCTAAACCATTGATTAAGCTGTAAATGTGCTGTCAGGCTTCAGATCATGGCATGCTCCCCCTGCAGTGTTATTGCTTCAATTTTATAGCAGTTTTGCCATCACAAAAGAGGAATAGTCATGTAACTTGCTGAAAGGTCATGGGGTCACGGTGTCTGTTACTTAACACTGTGTAAAGTACACAACTTTGCTATAGCAATTGTCCTCTTAAACCATACTTGAGCTGCTGGCTTCAGAAAGACACGTATTGTTGATGTTTACAAGTCAAAAAACATTCCAGAGAATAGAAAAAGATGTATTATTTCTTGTGCAGAGAAAGAATTTACCTCCAAACTAGAAGCTATGGTTCCAGCTAAATTATTTCTTTCAGAAGGACATGGAAAGGGGTAACTAAGCAATAAAAAGGACAGAACAGAGGGTGAAAGCACAGAACAGCCTCAGGGTGATAGCTAGAGGAGGAAAACAAGTACCCAGTATATCTACAGAAGTATATCAGAGAACTCCCCTTGCCCTGAGACACAGTCAGGTCAGTAATTCTTCTCAAGGCAGAAAGATTAAGAGCCCCGCTTCACAGCCTTTAAAAACAAGCTGGGGAAAAAACATTACAACAAGATATATTAAAGAATAGCAGATAACAGCTGCCCATTTGTTCCAGTGGGTATTGGACCGGAAGGGGAAGGGATACACAGTAGTACAATCTTTGTCAGCAGGAGAGTGAGGATGTCAAGGGTCCATAGATACCATCTGATTCCTATTGATCTAAGCTGGATCTCAGCGTGACCTCTGGCTACTCCAGCTCAGTCTCTCTGTCCTCCCAGCACTCTGTGGTACGTAATGCCCTGTTCTGCCTGGAAATGGCAGCAGGTGAGAAAGAAAACCATGTGTACACCAAGGCACTGATGGCATACGCCTTCGCCCTCGCAGGGAAGGAGGAAAAGAGGAAGGCATTGCTCGCCTCACTTGAAAGGGAAGCTGTGAAAAAGGGTGAGTACTTCCAGGTGGGAAATCTCTTTCACTGGCATTACATCATCCCTTGAAGTGTCTGCAAGTGTCTGTCAAGACCTGTTCACATTCCTTGTGTTGTTCTGCATCAGAGAGCTTGTAACTGCCAAATCCTGGCTTCTCCACTTCAAAAAGGGAAGGAGTGTCATCATTCTTAGGTCCCTGGTTCCTCCAGGTGCCCAAGTGTGTGTGAACTTGGAGGCTAGGACAAACAGGTACCCGGCCTGGGGACTGAGCCTCAGCAGTCTCAGCCTAGTTGCAGCAAGCGAGGAGCTGTCTCACCCTCCCCACTTTATCCTATGTGACAGATGCATCCTGAAGGCTCTGTCCTCCCAGCTGGACTGAGAGCAGATCAAGAACTCCCTTGCAGTAACTACTGCTAATTGCTTGTTGTCTTACCTCCATGCTCCCTGCCTCCTGTGAAGATGGGTCCGTTCACTGGCAGCGGCCTGGGAAAGAGCCAGAGGTTGCTCTCCCATACTATCGCCCCCGGGCTCCCTCTGCTGAAGTGGAGATGACGTCCTACGTGCTCCTTGCTCACCTCACCACGCAGCCGGCACCTTCCCAGGAGGAGCTGGCATTCGCAGCTCTCATTGCAAAGTGGATCAGCGCTCAGCAGAACCCCAATGGGGGCTTCTCCTCCACCCAGGTGAGCTGCTTCCTCCCTGCCACCTCACACCTCAGTGTCAGAAGGTGGGAAGTGTCAGAGGCTCAGGTGGGAGAACACTAGCCTTTGCCAGGGCAGGCAGCAGTCGTAGCCCTGCAGTATCTCCCTGCATATCTGTCATGGTTGCCAATTTGCCAGGAGGCTAAGAAGCGTGTAATGCCTCTGGGAATGACTGATGCCTTGATTAATGACCTGGTTTTCTTGACACGTTGGGGCAGAAAGTTAGGGACATAAGGGATATGTGTCTGTCCAATTGGAGAGGGCTCCCACTGCAATAGGTATGTGCATATGAAGTTGCTGCTTCACCCTGTGGCGAGTGAGTGAAGGCTCTGCAGAGCTCTACGCCAGGTTGCTCAGGCAATACACAGCTGCTGTGCAGAGGGCAAAGGAAGAGAACAGAAACGTGTGAAAGCTGCTCTTTTCCTCTGTGTTTTCTGCTGAAGAGTGGAGGAAGTGAAGAATGGGGGGGAGGGTGCCCCCCAGCAGCACAGGGCAGGCTGTGGGAGGACGGGCTGTGGATAGGCCAACGGCATCTGCCTGGGTGCTGGGACCCATCTCTCTCAGGACACGGTGGTGGCTCTCCAAGCCTTGTCCCTGTACGGAGCTGTCACCTATGCCAAGAGCGGAGCGGCTTCCAAAGTGACCCTGCGATCTGGAGGGGACTTCCAGCAAGATTTCCAAGTGGATCCCAGCAACCGGCTGCTGCTGCAGCGCGTGCCTCTGCCCCGGGTGCCTGGGGAGTACAGCACAGAGGTGTCTGGTGAAGGATGCGTCTACGTGCAGGTGAGGGTGATGGGGGCCTGTGGCACCCTGGGAGGGCAGCCCTGGCCAGGAAGGAGCCAGGCGGAGAGCAAAAGGGACCGGAGGAGAGGAGAAATGGGAGGGAAGGCTCTGGGAGAGGCAAGAGGAGAAGAGCAGAGGTATAGAGAGGAGAAAGAGTAGGAGGGCAGGATCCTCAGTGTGGAGGAGCTGTGAGAAGGGCAGAAGTGAGGAGGCTGCATGGGGAGGGGATGGTCTCTGTCATGTGTTGAGCATGCACACAGGCTCACACAGAGCCGTTGGCTCTGCCCTAGACAAGCCTGAAGTACAACGTGCAGCCCTCGCAGGAGGATGCACCCTTCATGCTTCATGTGTACACATTCCCGGAGACATGCGCAGACTCCAAGGCTCACAAGGTCTTTGACATCGGCATAAATGTCAGGTGAGTCTGCGTTTCGGTCTGAGCCTTCCTGAGCAGCCATGGGAGCTGGAGGTCTGCTGGGCTCGTCTGGGAGCCCTGGAGGAGCAAGGCACTTTGGGGAAGCAGGGTGGGAAGCAGCTGGGCTGGGATGAGAGGCTGCAGAGGAAGGACATGTCCTGCAGTGGTGGTACTATGTGGGCAGCCCAGGGCTGGGCTACTGAGAGCACGTGTAGATGGCTGGGAGAGCCTGGCACAGCTGGAGAAGTAGGGGCTGGATTGGCAGGACATGGTGGGGTGCCAAGTGCAATGGAAAAGGTGGAAATGCCTCCAGCTTTGACCTGAGGTGCACTCTGCCTTTGTTGCTTGCTTCCTCAGTTACACTGGGGAGCGCAATGGCTCCAACATGGTGATTGTGGATGTGAAGATGCTGTCGGGATTCATCCCTGTGAAGTCCTCTGTGAGGAAGGTAGGAGCCTGCTTGTCAAAGAAACAACATTCAGCTTATCTTCAGGACACCTTGCAAGTGTCTATAGCAATCTAGAGGGCTTCAGGGTTTGAATCAGCTTGATCTCAGCGTTGACATCTGCACACTTGCTTTGTACCTCTGAGGAATGTAGAATGCACATGATACCTTTCTTCACACATATGTGTGAGGCATCTATTTCCATGTTTGAAGGAGCATCTAATTCTTCTGGTGTTTTCTCCCCTGTTAGAGAACACTCTGATCCTTCCAGCTTTCTGCTGTGGAAGAGGAGTGGTTGAGGGATGCCAGCAGTAGCACTTCCTTCCCACCCCTAGAGTATTTTCAGTAGTAGCTTATAGTAGCTCAAAATATATGCCCAGTTTGGACCTGAGACCAAGAGGTGGAAGATCATCAGGTCTGATTTCAGGGACTCAGGAGCCTTAGATATGTGCAACAACTGTGACAGTGCTGCCTCATTCCAGTTTTGTCTTGAGGAGGTGCAAGAGCATGAGATAGTGGAAACTGTGAGAAGACTTACTATACAGGGCTTCACACAAGAGTGCTTGCTGAGTTCTTTGGGAAGTACCATCTCTGAGCTTCACTTCTCATCATCCACCTGCTGAGTTTCCAGTGGTGAGGGGAAGCTTATGTGAGTTGAAGGGTTGACTAACTTCCCTTCAGATCAGCAACCACTTCTGTATCTCCTCTTTCCAGCTCTCAGACACCTGGTTTCACCAGATACAACGGACAGAAGTCAGCACAAACCATGTTCTCCTGTACATAGAGCAGGTGAGTACTGACCGTGGGCTGCATGGGGCACACACAGTGAACTCACCAGCACACTGGGAGCAGCGTGCACAGTGACGGAGAATGTGCTAGACATGGCTGGGCTTGTAAACATGAAACATAAACCTGTCTGCCACTGACCTTGCCACTCTCTCACAAGAGACACGTCTGTCCCTGCCCTCCACCCACACACAGCCTGGTCCCTGAACTCCCCACCAGCCAGAGCCTCCCTCAGCCCACAGCCCCCACACCCGCAGGGCCCAGGGGACAGTGAGGGAGCCTGCAGGCAGTGCGCAGGGATCGGGGAGCCCAGGTGAGAGACACCCTGAGCCTCCACCACTTCCTTCCCTTCCCTTCCCCAGCTGAGCAGCGAGACCCTCAGCTTCTCCTTCACGGTGGAGCGGGACATCCCTGTGCAGGGCCTGAAGCCGGCTCAGGTGAAGGTCTATGACTACTACGAGACAGGTGAGTGCGGGGCCGGGGTACCCGTGGGAGTGAGGACGGGCAGTGGGATGCACGGAGGGGCACAGGGGCTGTGGGGACCCACAGGGGCCCCTGGCCTGGGCTGTTTCCCTCCCCTGCACTGCCTGAGCTCTCGGAGCACAGAGGGGCCCCGAGGGCTGGAGGCCACAACCCTGCCCTCCTCCCTCTTCTTCTCTCCTCGTGCCCGGGCAGGCCCCAGAGAACGCTGTGGGGGTCAGGTGTGCTGTGCAGCCGTCCTGCCCCGAGGGACAGGGCAGAGGAAGCATCCCCCCAGCCCTCCCAGGCGGTGGCAGCAGCCTGCTGTGTGGCCTGCGACAAAGGTCTCTCTGGTACCCATCCCTCTGACAGCCCGCTCTCGCCCTTCCCTTCTCTTTTCCAGATGAGTTTGCCACACAGGAGTACAGCGCTCCCTGCGCCACAGGTAAGGTAGCGAGAGCCCCGCCTTTTGGAGGTCTACACCTCTTTTGTTTTATCTTTGGTCTTCCAGCCAATACTTTCCTCTTTCTGCTTAAATTTGGATGAGATTGGCCCAACCCACAACCACAGATTTTGCATAGAAGTCTGAGAACACAGGCGGCACAACGCTGTTGTCTCGTTCAAAACATCCCTGCATTCTCAGAGTGATTTCAATAGACAGGTTCTCCTGGCTTGAATGAAGGTTGTGTTCTTACTGTTTTGTTAGTGCCCCTTGGACTTTTCAGGTTTCTCATATCATTCTTGTTGTCTCAGATTTGAGGTATCCTTTGGTCCTTCCTGAAAGCTCCAGCTAGTGCAGCTGTGCAGGGGACTTGGTTCTTTCAAACCACCTGGCACGCTTCTCCCCAAAAGCACTTTGTCTGGAGCAGTAGAGCAAATCAAGACCAAAAGATAACCAAAAAAGCAGCATGTCATGGTCTGACCTATCACTGTTTCATGCCATGCTCCAGAACGTCCTGCCTAAGCCCAGCATACCTTTTCACTGAAGTTGTAAGTTGGTGCTGCTCTCAACCCCTCATTTCCTATTCTACGCCTGAAGCCGTACCTGTAGCAGGGAGTTCTAATTGCAGAGGAATCCCTCCCAGCACTTGTTATTGAAGAGGTATTCAGCTCTTACAGGAACTTGGGCTTGCCTCTCTGGTATGGTGACAAAAAACTGTTCTGGTGGTAAACCTCCACCTGTACACACAGATACATTACTCATCTGTGGATCATAGCTCTCCAATATGGCACACTAGCCTGTTTAGCAACTGTATGTGACAAAGCCCACAGCAGTGCTGGCACATTTGCAGCATGTCTTTAAGCAATGTCATTCCCCTTTGATCCCAAGAGATGGCAAGTTTGCCTTTGGTAGCTACTATCTGCAACTACAGCTACCCTGCTGCCTAAGCAGGAGAGGGTTCCTTTCAGGAGGAAGGTATTCCTCATGACCCTAGGTGGCCAGCCCTCAGTTTTGGTTTGGATTCTGAACTGGCAGGACAGGAAGGCTATGATTTCTTGGGGGGTTCTCTGCAGCACAAGGCTACGTATTTGGCTTAGGAGCACAAGTAGGTGCTTCTGTGGAAGACCCTGACCAAGGATACTTCTCCTGTCTTATATGGAGTCTTCCAATATGCAAACTGACAGGCCTGGTTTCCCATCAGCTTCAGCTGTTTGGAATATGGAGTACTGTGACCCTGGGAAGTGATTTTTCACGTCTTGACTGTGTACCTAGAAGCAGAGAAAACGTTATTTGAATTTGGGGAAGGCAAAAGCTTTGTCTCTTGCTGGTGGTAAATGGTGACATTTATCCCCTTTTGTGTCTTGTTATCTTGGAAAAGAGCCTGAACTCCCAAGCTTTTACTCCATACTGCCTCCTAACCTGGGCTGTGTCTGTAGGTACAGCTGTGTTCTGCTGATTCTTGATCTATAACCTTCCTTCATGGAAAAAAATTGTGCTTAAGTCCTAAGATAGTGGGGAGCATTTAGACTTTTGGCCCCACATCTGTTAAAAGGCAGAAATTTTATCTTCTTGGAAAGGAGGATGGGAAGTTACTACTTACGAGGTTCATCCACTGGTCAAAAGTCCAAAGTTGATCTGTACTGACTAAAAGGCAGATCTCAGTTGCAAAGCTGAAAGTTTCCTTCCCTGCCCTTAATAGTACTGGTGCAGCAGATTTCTTCCACTTTACAGAGAAATAACACTTTAAGAGCATATTTCATCACTGAGTAAACATCCTCCCTGCCTGTTTGCACTGTGCTCCTGTGACCACCCCAGTTGTGACAAGTCCCACTCTGCTTATCTCTCCCAGTGAGTCAGAAAAAGTCTCAGCCTTCTATCAAGCATACATAGTTTTGAAGGTGACATGAGTGTTGAGTGCTATGGATATCCCTCAACCCTGGTCAAACAGCAACTCACTCTCCTGTACTGTGCTTCACAGACAATCAGCCTTCCCAAACCCACATTTTTTTCTGTCTCAGCCTGAGAAAGGGAATTGTCATATCTCTCTCAACTCTTGTAACACTTCCATCTTCTTCCATCCTTGCAGAGGAAGCAGACCAGGGCAATGCATGAAGAATACTCCCAGTTGCTGGAACCTGCCTGCCTCACTACCACCACCAACTATGGAGTGACAGATGAATAGTGCCTGCAAGGAATGGGAAATGAATTTTACAAACACATTAACTGTATTCAGCAATAATTTTTGAACAGTTTATTCCCAATTCTGTTTCTTCCTGCTCAGCCTCCCCTCGCAGCTTTAATCTCCCTAGCCTCTTACTTAAAGAGCATCCCACCCAGCCACAGCTGTGTAAAGGGCAATAAGGCTGACAAATAAGAAAAAGAAAAAGAGGATGGAATTAATTAAGTTGGAATCAGCCTTTCTAATCCATCTCACTGTTATGTACTCTGAACTTGTCACCTGAGATCCTATCTTTTCTTAAGAACAATTCTTCTGGCTTAGAAAGCATAACCTTGATTGAATTGATTGAACTGATCTCTGCGGGTGCCTATCCATGTCTCCTACAAGTAGGCAGCCGACATTGCATGAAATTCAGCCTCTGTGATGCACCCCACAAACACCCCTTCCAGGATTGTTCCTTGTTTGTTGAAGTGGGAGGAGATACACAGTCTGGCCTCTTCTTAGATTAGAGTGTGTGTGAGGCAGCAGGAAGGATGTGTGCATGGGTTGCAACTTTGGCTGCTAACTTATAAAGGCCTGCTTTTCAGCTGAAGCTTGGGCCTTCTTGTGGAAACTTCCATATCTTGGGCCTGCTGCTTCTGGGAGATTCCCAAGGAGAAGCTAATAGCATTTGCCAGTAACCTACCTACCTAAGTTCAAATGCACATTCATTTAAATCATAGAGTTGCTTTGGTGAAACCATCTATAGTCTCTTAGACATCTCCAGGAATGCTTTTCTTGGTTTTGTCCCATTAATTTCTGGTTTTAAGTGGCAGAAAGATCTATGTGACTGTTTATTCTCACAAAACACTTACTGTTAGGTACCATGGCTAATCGTGTATTCAGAGTATGCACAACTAGTTGTTCAATGCCTTTTTTTTTTAGTGTGCCTGTCAAGTGTTATTGAGAATAAATAAAGTTCTTCATCTATTTTGATAGATATTAATGTCACTTTGTCTCCTGTGGTATTTGGTGTTTCCTCACTCAAAACCTTTTTGAAACCTCAACTTCAGAGAAGTCTATGGAATGAACTGGATTCAGTGAAAGCTGAGTAAATTTTCTCATCAAGCATGATTACTAATTGTGTTTTGGTTTTATTTAGAAATAGTAACAATGTAATTTCCTACCATGAAGCAATTATTTTTTCCAAGTTCTCAAAGCCACATAGCTTTTGGTTGCTGAATTAAACTGGTTTGATTTTAGACCATTGTGATTTGCCTTTGAATGTTCCATGGGGATAGGAATTCAATGTTCAGTGTCATTTCCTACATGTTATGCTGTGGAGGACCTGCAAGTTTGTGACTTTGATTTACAGCTTAGTAAAGCAGAGAGATGTTAAACTGCTTTACAGATACAGGCTAGCCAGGGAGCCCCAGATGACAAATGAGGTGGCTGCCCAGGGGTGGCAGTCAGGTGTTGTCTAATTTAAAACCAGGCAGCAGCAAAACATTGTGTTAACTCTTTCCATGGTAGACAGCCATTATTCACATTTTGTGAATGGAACAGACTCCATTGATTTTACAGACTTTTGTATTAAATTATCATGATGGCGATGACTTCATGGAAAACACAAGGGGTTTGGCTCATAAAGGTGGTTCTTGGTTAAAGTTCTGACTATCTTGAATGCCATCATATGGCATGTACAGGACAACCAGGCGATCAGACCTAGTCAGTATGGGTTTATGAAAGGCAGGTCCTGCTTGACCAACCTGACCTCCTTCTGTGACAGGGTGACACACTTAGTAGACAAGGGAAAGGCTGTATATGTTGTCTACTTAGACTTCAGTAAAGCTTTTGACAATGTTTCCCACAGCATTCCCCTGAAGAAACTGGCTGCTTATGGCTTGAATGGGTGTACACTTCACTGAGTAAAAAACTGACTGGATGGTTGAGCCTGAAGAGTTTTGGTGAATGGAGTTAAATACAGTTGGTGGCCAGTCACAAATGGTGTTTGCCAGGGCTCAGTATTTGGGCCACTTCTGTTTAATATCTTTATCCATGAACTGGATGAGGGGATCGAGGGCACCGTCAGGAATTTTGCAGATGACACCAAGTTGGGTGAGAGTGTTGATTTGCTGGAGGGCAGGAAGCTCTGCAGAAGGATCTGGACAGGCTGAATCAGTGGGCTGAGGCCTATTGTATGAGGTTTATCAAGACAAAGTGTCAGGTCCTGCATTTGGGTCACAACAACCCCAAGCACCACCACAGGCTTGGGGAAGAATGGCTGGAAATCTGTTCAGCAGAAAGGGACCAACAGTCACTTGAACCTGAGACAGTGTGTGCCCAGGCAGCCAAGGCAGCCAGTAGCATCCTGGTTTGTATCAGAAATATAAGTAAATGCCAAGTAATTGAGAAGTGACCATCCCCCTGTACTGGGCACTGGTGAGGCCACAGCTTGAATCCTGTGTTCAGTTCTGGGCCCCTCACTACAAGAGAGACATTGAGGTGCTGGAGCAGGTCCAAAGAAGGGCAACAAAGCTGGTGAAGGGCCTGGAGCCCGTATGATTAGGAACATTTAAGGGAACTGGGGTTGTTTAGTCTGGAGAAAAGGAAGCTCAGGAGAGACCTCATTGCTTTCTACAGCTGCTTGAAAAGAGGTTGCAGCAAGGTGGGTCTCCCAAGTAAGAAGTGATAGCACAATGACAAATGACCTCCAGTTGCACCAGGGAAGGTTTAGACTGGATGGTAGGAAGAATTTCTTCACTGAAAGGGTTGTCAAGCATTGGAACAGGCTGCCCAGAAAAGCAGTTGAGTCACCATCCCTGGAGGTATTTAAGAGTCCTGTACATGTTGCATTTAGGGACACGGTTTAGTGGTGGCCTTGGCCGTGCCAGGTTAGCAGTTGGGCTCTATGATCTTAGATGTCTTTTCCAACCTAACCAATTCTGTGATGCTATGAATGACACTGCTAAGTTTCCAGTCCCTCTCTATTTCATTTCAACTGTTCAGAAACAAGCAGACACTGTCTCCACTGGGAAAGCCCACAGATCTTCACTTCTATCTGGCCTGAGATTGAACAGATTCACACTGTCCTTCCACCTCACAGCAGTGATTTCAAAGGGGTCAAAGGTGATAGTGATCAGAGGTTTATGTCCAAGGATTATCTTGCAGAAAATACTGACTTTTAGAGACAGGGAGCCAAACAGGTAGGATCTCCTCTCTTCCTGGAGAACTGGCAAGTATGGATAAAAACCTCCCCACTGCCAAAAGCTATCTGCTTTCTGGCATTCCTCAGGAGTGGCCAAACACCACATTGCCATGGGTGGCTCTGGATTTTTATCTCAGGCCATTACACAGTATGAG
This sequence comes from Pezoporus occidentalis, assembly GCF_034315485.1. Classification (NCBI taxonomy): domain Eukaryota; kingdom Metazoa; phylum Chordata; class Aves; order Psittaciformes; family Psittacidae; genus Pezoporus; species Pezoporus occidentalis. The sequence goes on from NW_026913554.1 coordinate 691,005, forward strand.
CTATGGATAGGACAAGACACAAGTAATAAAAGATAAGGCCAGATGCATCTGATGAGAATCAAGACTTAATTTATTTATAGTGTTACTTTCTTTTTGCGGTTGAAGTGTTCCCCTCAACAAGAAGATCTTCTGGGAGGAGTGATGGGAGCTGATCCAGCAAGACTCGGACAAGATGTGCTTTTCAGGCATTTCCCTGTTCAGTTCCAGCTGGAGGTGGGAAAAAGACAAGAGTGAGGTAAGCATCCTGGTGAAACAGTGTACATCTCTGTGTTCTGGTGGCTGTATGACTTCAAGTCCTGTTAAAATCTGAGAAACTGCTTCATCTAAACTGCCCAGTTGCAGACAAATAACAGAATGGGAATGGCTGGGAACATTCAAGATATCCATGCTACAGCGAGGGGAGGAAGATTTATCCTGAAGGTGTATGAGCTATTCTAGTACACATTCTCTCTCAGCACCTAGATTTCCCAAAGGAAGGCAAAAATAACCCAGGGCAGAGCTTGAAAGATGTTTGAAAGATAATTCCTCAATACCCTTCTATATCTGCTGTGTGGCAAATGTGGCCCTGAAAATGACAGAGACACAAAAGGCAGAGTATGGTGTTCTGCCCCAAGAGAGATTTCAGTCTTGTACAATGTGACACACACACAGAGGAAAAGACAAGTGCCTCTGTGCAAATGAAGGCAGTAACACTGGCATTCCTATTCTCGTGAAACAAGATGAAAGCTGTATCCCACCTCAGATAGGACATCAGGTGGCAGCATTGTTTTTCATGTCTGTACTGAGGCATGCCTGGAGACTGCTGAGAGAATACACAGACTGAGGAAAGATCTGCAAAAACTCTTACTTGAGACAACCTGCAATAGCCCACGCTGGAACATCTCAGTTGTTTGTGTGCACCTTACCTGTGGCGCAGGGAGCGCTGTACTCCTGTGTGGCAAACTCATCTGGAAAAGAGAAGGGAAGGGCGAGAGCGAGCTGTCAGAGGGATGGGTACCAAAGAGACCTTTGTCGCAGGCCACACAGCAGGCTGCTGCCACAGCCTGGGAGGGCTGGGGGGATGCTTCCTCTGCCCTGTCCCTCGGGGCAGGACGGCTGCACAGCACACCTGACCCCCACAGCGTTCTCTGGGGCCTGCCCGGGCACGAGGAGAGAAGAAGAGGGAGGAGGGCAGGGTTGTGGCCTCCAGCCCTCGGGGCCCCTCTGTGCTCCGAGAGCTCAGGCAGTGCAGGGGAGGGAAACAGCCCAGGCCAGGGGCCCCTGTGGGTCCCCACAGCCCCTGTGCCCCTCCGTGCATCCCACTGCCCGTCCTCACTCCCACGGGTACCCCGGCCCCGCACTCACCTGTCTCGTAGTAGTCATAGACCTTCACCTGCGCCGGCTTCAGGCCCTGCACAGGGATGTCCCGCTCCACCGTGAAGGAGAAGCTGAGGGTCTCGCTGCTCAGCTGGGGAAGGGAAGGGAAGGAAGTGGTGGAGGCTCAGGGTGTCTCTCACCTGGGCTCCCCGATCCCTGCGCACTGCCTGCAGGCTCCCTCACTGTCCCCTGGGCCCTGCGGGTGTGGGGGCTGTGGGCTGAGGGGCCAGGGGAAACTCTGGGGGCTTTCCCCACAGTGCGGGAGGCTCTGGCTGGTGGGGAGTTCAGGGACCAGGCTGTGTGCAGGTGGAGGGAGAGCCTGGGGAGGCTGGACAAAAGTACCAGTAAGCCTGAAGGGTCAGCAAAAGTCAATGAGATTCAGTCCTATTGTCAGAGCCACGGTAGTTTTGAGTCCCAGATCTTTTGCCCTGTGTGGCCAAATTTCTCAGTGCCTGCATTTCTTACACATCCTCACCCCAGGCAGATTCTCACCTTTTCCACATACACTAGGACATGGTTGGTACTGATCTCTGTGCGTTCAATAAGGGGGCGGCCTCCCAGCTGAAGAAAGAAGATCAAGATGTTACAGCATTGAAAGTGGTCTCTCTGTGCCCTTTGCCCAGCCCTATGGATCACATGTACTGTGGATGAAATACTGGGGTTATTCAGGGAACTAAGCAGCATGGAACAGCCTCTTTGGTCCCCAGGCCTTCCTTTTGCCAGCCTGGCTGAGCAAGTACGGCTTGGCTTCAGCAGGAACTGAGCATTGGTTCAAGCACAGTGATAGAATGATTCAATACAAATCCATTCCTTCTGCTTGATAGTCCTAGAGGATCTTATGATCACTTTTACTTTCCAGACCATGCACCTGCTCAGCACCTCAGTGACACAAAACCCTAAAAAGCGAAAATGCTAAGAGGTTGTCAGATCAGCAGACGGAAAAAGGAAACAGCACTTCATATGAATGTCGTGTGCACAGACACGAATTTAGGGACACTATGATAACAATCACCAGACAACAAAACAAAACAAAACAAAAGATAAGTCATTAGACTGTTTTCCCTACATTTCTCACTTTGTTTCCCCTTCTGATGACCTTATGCCAGGAAGAAAAAGAGAGTGCTGTTCTCAGCAAGTGTGCAGATGTCAGCGCTGAGATCAAGCTGATTCAAACCCTGAAGCCCTCTAGATTGCTATAGACACTTGCAAGGTGTCCTGAAGATAAGCTGAATGTTGTTTCTTTGACAAGCAGGCTCCTACCTTCCTCACAGAGGACTTCACAGGGATGAATCCCGACAGCATCTTCACATCCACAATCACCATGTTGGAGCCATTGCGCTCCCCAGTGTAACTGAGGAAGCAAGCAACAAAGGCAGAGTGCACCTCAGGTCAAAGCTGGAGGCATTTCCACCTTTTCCATTGCACTTGGCACCCCACCATGTCCTGCCAATCCAGCCCCTACTTCTCCAGCTGTGCCAGGCTCTCCCAGCCATCTACACGTGCTCTCAGTAGCTCAGCCCTGGGCTGCCCACATAGTACCACCACTGCAGGACATGCCCTTCCTCTGCAGCCTCTCATCCCAGCCCAGCTGCTTCCCACCCTGCTTCCCCAAAGTGCCTTGCTCCTCCAGGGCTCCCAGACCAGCCCAGCAGACCTCCAGCTCCCATGGCTTCTCAGGAAGGCTCAGACCGAAACGCAGACTCACCTGACATTTATGCCGATGTCAAAGACCTTGTGAGCCTTGGAGTCTGCACATGTCTCCGGGAATGTGTACACATGAAGCATGAAGGGTGCATCCTCCTGCGAGGGCTGCACGTTGTACTTCAGGCTTGTCTAGGGGAGAGCCAACGGCTCTGTGTGAGCCTGTGTGCATGCTCAACACATGACAGAGACCATCCCCTCCCCATGCAGCCTCCTCACTTCTGCCCTTCTCACAGCTCCTCCACACTGAGGATCCTGCCCTCCTACTCTTTCTCCTCTCTATACCTCTGCTCTTCTCCTCTTGCCTCTCCCAGAGCCTTCCCTCCCATTTCTCCTCTCCTCCGGTCCCTTTTGCTCTCCGCCTGGCTCCTTCCTGGCCAGGGCTGCCCTCCCAGGGTGCCACAGGCCCCCATCACCCTCACCTGCACGTAGACGCATCCTTCACCAGACACCTCTGTGCTGTACTCCCCAGGCACCCGGGGCAGAGGCACGCGCTGCAGCAGCAGCCGGTTGCTGGGATCCACTTGGAAATCTTGCTGGAAGTCCCCTCCAGATCGCAGGGTCACTTTGGAAGCCGCTCCGCTCTTGGCATAGGTGACAGCTCCGTACAGGGACAAGGCTTGGAGAGCCACCACCGTGTCCTGAGAGAGATGGGTCCCAGCACCCAGGCAGATGCCATTAGCCTATCCACAGCCCGTCCTCCCACAGCCTGCCCTGTGCTGCTGGGGGGCACCCTCCCCCCCATTCTTCACTTCCTCCACTCTTCAGCAGAAAACACAGAGGAAAAGAGCAGCTTTCACACGTTCTCTTCCTTTGCCCTCTGCACAGCAGCTGTGTATTGCCTGAGCAACCTGGCGTAGAGCTCTGCAGAGCCTTCACTCACTCGCCACAGGGTGAAGCAGCAACTTCATATGCACATACCTATTGCAGTGGGAGCCCTCTCCAATGGGACAGACACATATCCCTTATGTCCCTAACTTTCTGCCCCAACGTGTCAAGAAAACCAGGTCATTAATCAAGGCATCAGTCATTCCCAGAGGCATTATGTGCTTCTTAGCCTCCTGGCAAATTGGCAACCATGACAGATATGCAGGGAGATACTGCAGGGCTACGACTGCTGCCTGCCCTGGCAAAGGCTAGTGTTCTCCCACCTGAGCCTCTGACACTTCCCACCTTCTGACACTGAGGTGTGAGGTGGCAGGGAGGAAGCAGCTCACCTGGGTGGAGGAGAAGCCCCCATTGGGGTTCTGCTGAGCGCTGATCCACTTTGCAATGAGAGCTGCGAATGCCAGCTCCTCCTGGGAAGGTGCCGGCTGCGTGGTGAGGTGAGCAAGCAGCACGTAGGACGTCATCTCCACTTCAGCAGAGGGAGCCCGGGGGCGATAGTATGGGAGAGCAACCTCTGGCTCTTTCCCAGGCCGCTGCCAGTGAACGGACCCATCTTCACAGGAGGCAGGGAGCATGGAGGTAAGACAACAAGCAATTAGCAGTAGTTACTGCAAGGGAGTTCTTGATCTGCTCTCAGTCCAGCTGGGAGGACAGAGCCTGCAGGATGCATCTGTCACATAGGATAAAGTGGGGAGGGTGAGACAGCTCCTCGCTTGCTGCAACTAGGCTGAGACTGCTGAGGCTCAGTCCCCAGGCTGGGTACCTCTTTGTCCTAGCCTCCAAGTTCACACACACTTGGGCACCTGGAGGAACCAGGGATGATGTAATGCCAGTGAAAGAGATTTCCCACCGGGAAATACTCACCTTTTTTCACGGCTTCCCTTTCAAGTGAGGCGAGCAATGCCTTCCTCTTTTCCTCCTTCCCTGCGAGGGCGAAGGCGTATGCCACCAGTGCCTTGGTGTAAACGTGGGTTTCTTTCTCACCTGCTGCCATTTCCAGGCAGAACAGGGCATTACGTACCACAGAGTGCTGCGGAGAGATAGCCAGTGATTAGGTGGCTTGGGACAAACGAGGTTTTTGCCTTACTAACAGTGCAGCATTCCAGTGAACTTTGAGGAGGGGGCTACCAGAATGATGTCTAGGAACATTTATGGTATACACATTTCAGGAATACCCAAATTGTCAGCACATAATTCTTGTATCACAGAGGTTAACAACTAAGTCCTTTTTCCAATCTGCAGCAAATTCTGGTGCAAATTAGGGTGCGGCCACGTACAGTTACAGGCAGAGGAATCTCCAGCAATGCAATAGTGATGTATGCCGTCAGTGAGACCTCATTGTCCACTCCACCCTGCAGGGAAACACAGAGTTAGATGCTCACCCCACCTAGCTTCTTATCTTCTATCTTCTCTTCCAATTCAGCAGCAATACTTTACTTTGTATTTTAGACCCTTAGCTTGCCTCCTCCCCAGTGCAGCTAATATGAAGTTATCAATACCACTTTAAAAGTGCAGATTAGCCTTCATTTTCCTTCTATTGTGACAATCATACAGAATGGCATTTGGCTTCCTAGTACTTGCCATTGACATGGGAATTTCCCATCTGCCTGTATGTTCAAAAAGCTCAAATGGACCCATCTGACTTTTGGTCAAGTTCTAGCCTTATAAAAAAAAAACCAACCAAGCAGACGTGTTACCTTCATAGCATTGTTCAAGAGTGTGCCAGAACTGCGGAAACAGCCGTTCTCCTTCTGTTTGTATGATAGCCAGACCAAAGCATCCTGGATGTGCTTCTCATCTATGAAGATATGAGGTCGGGCCTGGGCAAAGGACTTGAGGACAAAGGCTGTGAGCCTGAAAGGCAGCAAGAGCATTGAAAGGGCTTGAGCAGGCCTGTTGTGTGTCTCAGGTGACAGGCCTCACATGCACGTCATATGTCTGGAGAAAGAAAGAATGCCTGGGGAAATTTGGGCCAGTTAGTCAGAGAACATACATATTATATCTTCACCTCTAAAAGTATCTGTCAAAAAAACCTGCTTCCCACCTTGATTTCTTGTTCCTCCCTTATATCATAAAATCTTGTGATCCCTTTGTGTTGAAGGACAGTGGTTGTTGATCTGTATCTAAAAAAATATCTCTTTGGAAAAACTAGGGAATTGCATGACAGCTAAACATCTGCATAACATTAATACTCAAAATGACAAGGAAGAGCAATTAAGTCCCTGCTAGTTCAGGACTCTTCTAGAAATCCATGCCTCATGGGTTTCCCAGAGCTCCACAGTAAAACAAAACAAAACCATGTTAAAGGAGTTTTTGCTAGAGTTGTTACAAGCAGTTATGGAGCAGAAGCAGGCAGGTGGTGAGAAGCCAACATGCTGTCATGAGCCAAGTACCATTTCAGAAAATAAAAGCAAACAAAATGTGATGAAGTCTTTCATTCTTACCCTTACCTAAAATTGAAAATGCATGGCAACAATATGCTGGAGTAACTCAAAACTTTGCAGTCAGTCACACTGGCAACACACATGCTTCTCAAGGCTGTCTTTGCTTAGTAACACAAAAGCTCTTGAAAAAAAATACAGCACTGCTCTTGGCTTATCATCTTTTTCACTTAATGGAAATATTTCCCAGCAGCCTTCTCAGCAGGTGTTAGTCTAGAAGAGCTGCCACTGCAACTCTTCAGCCTTCCTAAGTTGGGATGCGAAATCCCTGCTCCCTTCCTCCCCAGTTTATCTCCATTTCCCTTCCTGTCTGTCATCGTTCTCAGAGCTACTGGTGGGAGGATGTGTTTTAGATATGTAACTGGATGGCACAGCCTATTTCATCAAGTAGGAGGCAGCACAGGGACCACACCAGATCTGGAAAGTCTGCTGATCTACAACAGCATTTCCGATTTACTGTCATGCAGCATTTATTATAAATGTATAGGTGAAAAAGAGAAGCATACAGGGAAGGTATAGGCAACATTGACATCTCACCAGGTGTTCCCTGGTTGGCCATAACGTGGTCCAAATGTACTGTAAGAGCCATCTGGGTGCTTGTAGTTCAGCTGCCTCTGATAACCTGCAATGGTGGGTTAAAGCAAGAATCAGATGCCAGAGGAAGTCTGCTGAGGGATGAGAAAACAGAAAAACAGGTGTATCAGCAAAGGCAGAGAGGATAGGTCAGTCCCATGCTAGTCAATAAGAAGTACTGGTACATCCCCACCTCCATGCACTCCTTCAGGAGGAAGGTAGGACATATTAATAACAACTGACCAGTAATTGTAGCAGCTCACCTGACAACTCTGCACTCCACTGCAACCCAATTAGGGAGCAGAGAAAAGTGTGTGAAGTGATCAAGTACTCTAATGCTTAAGCAAAAGAAAACAATAAAGGGAAAAGCAGCAGAGGGCCTTCTCGGGCATACAGCAGAGACCATCTGTGTATGAAAGAAGCTCTCTTTCCACATCTGGCCACCATTTGACAGAACCACCCCAGGCAGGATCTGGAAAAAAGCCAAAGCAGAAATAAAACACATTGGGTGTGCTCACCGCTCACTAAGTATCCAGTGGCCTTGGATTTGACCTCCTCACTCAGCTGCCCTGTCTTGTTCAGATAGTCCAGGACGTAGATGTTGGGTGCAAACAGGACCATGTTCTGCTCCCCACAGCCGAATGGCATCTGGAGGAGCTGGTGCAGGTTCTGCATGGCAGTGCCCATGATGTCACCTGGAGAGCAGGAGATTCCAGAGGGGTATTGACAATACTCAGGGCTGGATATCATAATCAGAGGGAGCTATGGAACAAGAGAAGCAGGAGATTCAGAGAAGAACAAAAGAAAATCTGGACTGATAAAGATCATGGAAGAAAACACAGAACAGCAGAGAAAAAGATAAGAGGAAAATGAGAGCAAAGTTAGGGTACTGGCAGAGAACCCTGAACAAAAGGACATGCAGAAAGGGGAAAGAAAAAGCACAACTGGAAGTGATGAAAGACAGGAGTGAAGTGTATTGGAGAGCAGGAGTAAAAGCAGTGAGGTAGGAGGCCAAAACAGAAGGGCAGGAACACCATGTGGTTCTTCTGTCAGGCTGATCACTCACCCAGCACTGAGAAATACGCTCTTTCTGAGTCTTGTACCACATTTGAGGGTAGCAAAAGGAAAAATTTCTCTTTCACAGGCACTTCTGAAAGAGAAACAAGACCCAAATAGCTTCAACGCAGTCCCAAGAAATGGAAGGGAAGGGAGCCTCAATGAAACAAGAACACTTCCTATTCGAAATTATTTGACTTCAGTCACTTCATTTTTCCCTGGCTCTAAGGCAATCTCTGTAACAAATCACCCCCCAGCCATTGTTAGGCACTGTAGATTTTGTCCTCACAGCTTTTGCCTGGGCACATTAGCAAATAGAAAATGGCACTTCTAATCCAGTGCCTGCACATAAGAGAATATGGATGCAAACTTTCATGCTAAACTTTCATGCATCCTAGCTCATTCCCTGATGCTTAGGCAGGATGGTCCATTCTCTAAGGCTTTCTTCTGTCTTATTTCTCAGGCTTCCAACTGATGGGGCACATTTTGATTACCTAAAAATATTGGCCTATCTGGAATATGGTAGAGGCAGCACTATCTTCCTCCTCCAGGCATATCTCACCCATCAAATCACACAGGAACAGAGAGGGTGGGGAGAGTGGGTTTTACCTTTTACACAGAGCACAGAGTTATGGGCCATTTCCTTCTCAACTCCTTCAGGCTTGGATGAGATGAAGGAAAACAAGAGAAGTTAGTGAGACAGGAAATACAGAAGAACAGAGGAATCCTTAACAAGGACAAAGGGATATGTGAGAAGTGAGTGAACTGTAGAAGGAGGGGCAGTCACAAACACTTCTGAAATACAGAGCTCTGAAATAATAATTTAAGCAAGCAAAAGAAATATGATCCTAATAGACTGGTGTTATACATGGAGTAAGGACAGGAAAAGGAGAGAAGAACACTGCAGGACTGTCACATTGGTGACCTGCAACTATTGTACGCAGTGAAAGACACTTAACATCCTTGTAACAAAAGGACTGCAGCATTACAGCAAGCGCTGTTGTTAGCAAAAGCACACAGTAGTTCTAGAGGGCTGTCCTGAAGAGATGTCTGCAGTGCTATTTATCATAAAGCTGCAGATGCTTTAGGAAAAATAAACATGTCAGTTAATAGTAGAAAGGGAAGATGATACTATCTGGTGACAAATATACTGATACCATACCAAACGGTATGCAAACATTAGGGGGTTTTATGATACAGAGAAAAGCTAAGAACATAGAATCTACCTGCCAGATGAACACATCCAGCATAATAAATTAGCATTTTCCTATACGCAGTACTCCCACATAATAGTTCCTCCTGTACCACATAGCATCAGTGACTCTTACTGCCACAGGAAACAGAGAAGTAGTGAAATTTTAACACATTTTCAATGACTTTTATAAAATCTGGAGTTTTGAGAGGACTTCTCTATAGTCACTGAATTAGCATAGGTGCTTGCGAATCCCCCACCTTCATCCTGGTGACAGACTGTGGTATCAAACCAGAACTGTATAACGCTCTCTTAAGAGGCAGTTTGCTTGGCCACTCCAGTATCAGAGAGGCAGCATGTGCTGACTGGCAAACCAGTTGGGGGTGTCTCAAGAGGAGGAGAGAGGCTGTAAATAGGGTGTATTGAAACAGGTGACAGGTTGGGAAGGATGAATTGGAGTACGAGTCCTGCTACAATAGGGGATAGGGAAAGTTTAAAGTACTGTAAGACACATTGCACAGCATCATTAAGCTGAAGTTTTCATTCAGCCCTGCAAACTATAAAGATGATGCATCATATTGCATAGAACTATAGAATCATAGACTCATATCCCAGCCCAGGTGGGACGGGACCCTGAAAGATCATCTGGTCCAACTTTTCACAGGAAAGGGAGCCTAGATGAGATTATCTAGCATCCCGTCCAATTCCATTACAACATATCCTACAGCCTGTGGGAAAACTCAGTCCTCCCTTCCTATAGCCCACATACCTCCACCAGCAGCTGTCTGATGACCGTGTCCTTCCTCCCTTTTTCAGGAGTCTCCACGATGGTGTTCCCACAGGGCTGCTTGTTCTGCAGGGCCTCAGTGCTCACTGAGAACTCCACCTGCCCTGGAGGAGACAGGGGTTAGCCAGCCCTGCCGGGCAGTGCCAGGCAATAGAAGTCACTGCCGCTTCCTGGAGTTTCAACTTGCAGGCTCATTGATCATACCTGGGCTCTGGTTCTTTTGTATAACAACATAGCTGTCTATATCAGAAGCCACCCTGCAGCACATGAGCTGCATTGCCATTGAAAGGTGACTCTATTTTGGTGACTCTTTTTCAGAACCTAGTATACCACAATGGTGGGATTCACCAGCCCCAAAGCTGTTCAGCACATTGCTACCCCACATGCACACCACAGCTCCTTCCACAGAACACAACAATAGTGAAAACAAAGTATGAAGATCCCATGGGGAATCATCTAATCTCTGGGAGAAATGAAGCTGGCAGAGCATTCCTGCTGGCCAGCAATGTTTCTGGCTTCCAAAGATGGTCTGCATGGGCTGTAAGGCTTGATCGTACTGCATGCAGTGCCAGACACAGCCTTGGACTCTAAGAGTCCAACAGCCTCTGCCTCCCAGATAACACCAGATGAGACAGAGACTTCGCTGCAGTGCTTCCCAGAAAACTATGTTGCTCTTACACCTGATGCTGAATGGGGAGAGCAGCACAGAGAAACCCTTCCTGCAGTTTTCAGCTTACTGAGACCTTTACCTAGAGATTTAGGAGTCACCAGCCAAGCCACGGTTTTCCTCCCATTCTCACAGAGACAATAAGATTCTTCCTCCTTTTCCACCAGGGTAGCCAGGAAATGAGTAGACTGAGCCAGAGTCACACTGACCTGCCAGAGAGACACAATCAGGGAACAATGATAATGGGAGACAGGGAGCTAGGAAGCCATAGCACTAGCTATTTCTGCAGTAGCAAAGGAGCAAAGAGCTGGAGTTGTGGGTTCTGTGTTTGGAGTGTATAGGAAGAATAACATAAAAATTTAGGGGTCTAGGGCTATTCAGAGATAAGAGGTGTACAAGAAGGTACACAAGTACAGAGAAGGATTTAAACCTTCCTTACCCTGATGCAGGTGGTCAGGTAGTTGAAAACGGTGGCTTTCAGCGTGAAGGACTCACCACGCACTACAGAGTAGGGCATGGTGAGCTCTACAAAGAAGGGCTGGAAGGCTCTGAGTGTCACTGTTGGGGACAGGCCAAAGCCCATGTGTGCTGAAGTGCAGAATGCATTGGCTTTCCACTCAGTGATGGTGTCAGGGATGGGCACACCCAGACCAGCATTTCCCTCAGAGCTGGTGAAGGACAAACAGCAAGGAAAAAGGGATTATTTTGATGGCATTTTGGTGACTACCTGTACCCCTTTTCGCCTACTGCCTGTGTGAATGTTTGGGCCATCCCATCTTCTTCCAGACCCACAACTACTCCTTGAACAAAACTAATCTATGATTCTATGATTCTATGAAGGTAACTTCATCTCAGAGGATTGCCAAGTGAGCTCTGCAAACAAGGAAGGACTTTTAGGGATGGAAAAGGCTTGGTAAACATGTAAGAATTCATGTTTTCACCTTAAAAAAACAGTTTTATTAAAAAGGAACTAACCCAAGGTGCTCACCTTATAGGTACTAAAGTCCAAATCCAAGTTTCTGGGAAATACTTTCGGACTGTTTCCGTCAGCAGTTCAGGAGTGGCTGATGTGGGATAAAGTCTACCTGCCAGAGAGCCTGACTCTAGTAAGATGGAAAAGAAATCAACTACTGATAATTCCAAACAAGGGAGATCTACATTATCATCATGCTTTGGTCTGAGAAAGTGGCAATCTATGTGGCAATCAGGAGTTGTGCTGGCAGCAGATGTTTGCTGTGGCTGTAATGAGCACTGGTACCAACAGCAGTGAAGTTTCAGTCAGAGCCTATTAGCAGGAGGAGCTAGCCTTCCATTATTTCCTGCTTGTCTCCAGTGAACCTCAAAATTTGAGGGGTAGTAATTCATTAGGTTAAAACAAGGATGTTAGAGCAAAGAGTTATTCAAGGCCAGGTTGGACAGAGCCTTGGGTGACATGGTCTAGTGTGAGGCATCCCTGCCCATGGCAGGGGGGTTGGAACTAGATAATCTTAAGGTCCTTTCCAAACCTGACCGTCCAATGATTCTATGGTTCTACGACCATCTGTGCAAGCAGCCTTTTCCCTTTTAGGTGCCATCTTAACGTGACATCCTTCTTCATCCTACCAGGCCAGCTACCAATGGAACATCCCTTTGCTGCAGTTTTTTTGTAGGATCACTGTGACTCAGAAAACACCTCCCTGCCAAATCTATGGCCTACTCAAGAACTAGGCTGAAGATGTTCAAGCTAAAAACATGCACCTGGAATCTGGGAGTGGCAAAAATAGACCTTTTGACTAAAATGAAAATTTTGTCTTTTGACTAAAATGAAAATTGACTAAAATGAAAAAATTATTCCAAGTAAAATATTCTAAATTTGGGGTGAAATTTGGTTAAAAAAAAAAAAAAAGCCCAACTTCTGCTCTGCCAGTCTTTGAAAGCTACCTGGTTCTTCTGAATTCAAATGTGGAGTTATCAAAGTTTGTCTGTAACCCTTCACAACCCAGCAAAACAGATAAGCCCCACACTCACACAGAAACTGAAATTCAGTACTGCTTCCAAGGATTCAGTTCATAACCCCAGCTCTTGTTTCAAGATTCATCCCAAAATACAGATAGGATCTTATTCAAAATAGGTGTGATAACAAAACCCAGTTCCTTTACCGCTTGTCCTCATTGCATGCATAGGTGCTCCAGACATGACTGAAGGTACACCAAAGGCAACTCCTGCAGGCACGTAGCTCTCAGTGCTGCAATACCAAGGTTTCCTCACCCTGGTATTTGTGAAAACTTTTAAACCCATTCCCTATGGGAGAGAAACCCAACATGTTTTTTTGTTACAGATTCCTGTTTAGGTCTACACAGCAGACCTGTCACTAGTATTTTACTGCCTCAAAAGGAGAAGCTGTTACTGTCGGTGGGTTGGACCTTGAGACGGGTGCCTGGGTGGCTCAGAGAGACCAAAGGATGCATCCTTTCTCTTTCTAGGGCACTGATTCTAGCCCAATTCTAGCCTAGGAATCAGGATGAGCCAGGGAGCAGACACAGTTTTCTCTCTGTAAGGAAATGTCTGTGGCTACAATGAAGCTCAAGGATATGCTGATTTATTTGGGGTAACACTAATGGCACAGAATTATTTACCTCCCGTTAGAACCTCATTTCAAGTCAGCCTCGAAGCTTTCCCTGTATGAACAAAACTTTGAGACTGATCCCTTTTCCACCAAGAGGGAGCAAGACTGGCAAGACATGTGAAGCTTATAACTATCACTGAACTTGACTCTGGATAAAAATTAGTGACAGATCATTCAGATTCAGAAACCCTTCCCTTATTACATTATATTACATTACATCACATCACATCATGCCACAGACGGCTTAAGCATTCTTAGTCCTTCTCCCACTCCACTCTCTAACCGTGCAAGAGGGCTATACCTTTAGGATGCTGTATGTGTCTTCACTCATCTCCTGTACTGGAGAATAGGTGATCCCATCCAGAACTATCTTCTTTACGGGGACACAATCCTCCAGGGGCTCCTCCAAGAGCACGTCTGAACCATGGTGATAGTCATGCAATTCTGTCACTGGTAGCAAGCTATACACCTAGGCAGAAACAGCCAAGGTATCTGTCATTTTCAGTATCCACTGTCACAAAACACAACTGAGGTAGTTAGATGCAAACACCGTAACAGTCACATCATCTGCACATACATCCACATTGCCATGGTCCAACTTTGTGGTAGGAACAATGGGAATTTGGGAGTCAGAAAAGAAATCCAGATTTGGAAATACTGCCACTTTTGTTATGGGCAGCATGCTACTCTGGTTATTATGGCTCAAATATATAAAAAAATTACACTGGCCAGTCCATCTGCATTACTTTGTCCCTGCTTAGGGATTGTCATTTGATGCTTGGCATGAGGGGAATAAACTCTCTTGACACTTTCAGACACTACTCTAAGAAAACTAACCCATGGCTGGAAAGAGTAACTGAAAAATTATCAGACACACAACAGTGTTTGTCTCTGGCCAAAAGGAGCAGTCACCTTAAAAGAGCTTCCTAATTGCCATCCCTACAGTCACACAAAACCCTTAAGAAACAGCTGCTGCCCAGTTCTCATCTTTTTGCCTTCTGCAGAGGAAGATGAGAAACAGAATAGGGCAGCTTTCCTGAGTCAGCTCTAACAGGAGGGACTGTTCACTGTTTCCACTCCAGTGCTGAGTTAATCTGACCAGGCTCCGACTTAATTCACAGACTAAGCACTTACAGAGCTGGCTGACAGTTCAGCTTCTGGCTTCATGAGGAGAACACTCTTGTCCACAGCACGGACAGCGCAGAGGGAGTTTGGGGAGGCTCTGAACAGCAAGTGAGCATAAGAGGAAGGCAGGCCTTCAGAAGGAGAGAAGCTTAAGGACACCTGTAGCCAGAGGAAAAGCTATGTTAGAGATGCCCTACTCGTGTAGGACTTTTCCCTCCAGTTGAGGCATCAGTTCCAACCCTACAAAGTGCACATCTGCACACACACACCTCTCTCCCTTTGTGCTACTGCAGAGCTAAGCTTCCTTCCTGCAGTGCCAGAGGAATCAGCACTAACAGTTCTTGGCAACTTCAAGTATCACAATTGCACATCAAACTTTTACGGCAGTTTTGAGGTTTATGGCCACTGTGAATGTGATGAGATAATCCCACGTTCTGTACTGTACCCAGATCTTGTATGTGGAGAGAAAGCAGGCTTGCAAAGACCTTTCTTAGCAGATTCTTTGGTCACATGAGATACAGTGATGCCCTGGAGCAATATCGCAATATCTACTGCCTGCTAATGATTCTGAAGAACTGGCCTGTTGGCTAAGGCCTGTTAAGACTTGTGTGCCTTCCCCAAAACCTAACTCGCATCTCTAACAACCTTTGCCCTGGAAGCTCTTGCTAGAAGAAGCTGTCATCATCATCTCACATGACTTTGTAATTAGATGGCTGATTTGCATAAATCTTCCCTTTCCTTAGCAGTACAAACCCTTCTCTAACATGCAATGACCAAAGCATCCTCAGAATAAACAGGCTGACTAACAAAGCAGCATCAGCTGCCAGTCTTCCCCGTGTTCTAACCAGTCCACAGCATGCTTTCTGCTGATACCCCCCACCTCTCCCAGGGTGGACTCATCATTTTGAGAATAGAAACCCAGTATTTGTCAGAAAATGGCAGCATAAGGGCTGTAGCAATCTTGCCACTAGGAAAAATGTCTGGCACAGACATAGTCCAAAAGTCTGCCCTATCTCGTCTGATAACAGCTTTGAATTCATTATGCTTTCAGAGAGGAAAGTAGGATCTAAACATGTAAATCACTTGGCACTTGTCTTGCACCCAGACCTTAATGTAGTACATAGTATGAGCTTTAATATATGACCAAAATTCAGGTGACCAGGCTTCTACAATGATACGAGTTTCAAGAACTCATTTATCTTAGGCTTTAGCAGGACAAGGGACTGCTTTGGCAGTGTCCCATCTAGTATTCTGAAGTCCCAATAAGAATTTTTGAGGTTGCTCTCTTCTTACAGCTCCTCATACACCAAATTGCTCTTCCACAAAAGGAATACATGGAGCTATAAGAGAATAATGGTGCACCTGCTTACAGGAAAAAGGTTTTATTGTTCTGCACTCTTTCAGTATAACTATTGCTCATGCAGCACCCTGTGCATTGCTCATGGAGCACCACTGTGCATTTCTCAGCAGGTTCAGGAAAGGTTTATCTCCATTTACATGCAATAGAAATTAAAATGAAAGGATGAGCTGTACAGAAGTTGAAAGAACTGACAAGTATTAGCTTTGCCCACTGGATTGGGGTTGTGTGAGTTTTATTTTTGCTCTGTGACCTCACATGCAGCCACCTTATTGCTGGAATGAGTTTGTGTGAAATACACGTGTTGTAGTATGACATAAGATACACACGCCCCTCACACCCACCTACCTCTTTTTCTTACCCAGGACCATCTGTGAGATCAGTGGGTGCAACTAGTTGCTAGGAGGGGTTTTATCAGTGTAGTCCATGCTAGCACTGTTTTTCCAACAGCTGATCTCCTCCAAGCTAATGCAAACCAGTAAGTAGGCTTGTCCAGTGTTAGTAAATCTAAAGAAACTAGTTTAGCCAGGTCAAATCTAAATAAGCGAGCTAGAACATGATGCAGTCTTATGGCTACTCCCTCAAGAACTGGACACATACCTTATTCCTGAAACACTTTTCTATGTTGAACTTTGCTGAATCAGCGATCAACTCCCTGCTGGGGGAAGTAGTGTAGACAAACATTTGGGCCACTGGAGCAATATCAGCTTGGACAGGCAGCTGTAGCAAGAAGACCCCATTGGCTGGCAAAAAAACAAGAGCAAAAAGTTAAAGTACAGGAAACCTGCTTCTCCAGCAGCCAAAAGTCTAGGTTTGACTTCATGCCAAATTTTATCCTAGCCTAGATGAAACTCCAGGCCTCCAAGTGGGATGAACTGGTGCTCACAGAAATGCGGAAGTCTCACTGACTGAAAAGGCCCATTTCAATTCCTGTTTTCCAGTGCATAAGTATGCTGAATTTTGATTCAGCTTCTAAATACAGACTATCAGTCTGTGTCTCCTGAGAGTAGTGGAGCCCCAGAAATGCAGTGTCAGAAGAAAGACAGCTGACACAGGGAATTAGAGAAAATCTGTGCAAAACCTAAATAAAGGCAGAGAAAAGAAAGCTCAAACTCTTCCCATATTTTAGGGGACATGGAGATGTGAATCCCTGCATTATATGGAAGCAGCCTGTATGCTTGACACAGTTGTCCTCCCAGGAAACTGACAATTTGGCAAGGAACTCACCATTTTCCTGGTCCAAATCCAGAACGTGGGTGCCTGCTTGCTGAATGATTCCTTTGGCCATCACCTGAATGGAAGGAAAAACTCTGCTGTGACTGAGGTCATGCATAAGCCAAACCCTAAAGAGGGGAAATCTGAGAGGAGAGTAGCTGAGCTGTGTGAGACCTCACACCCTGCTCAGCTGCTCTCTGCCTCCCTGTAGCACTATCCCAGTGCTCACCCAGGCAGCACTGGGACATCCTTACTCTTCTGCTCCTAACCCAGATCGTATTTTCTGTGGGAGAAGAACATTTGAAGCATGATAGGAAAGTATTACAAGCCCGTTGCCACAAACCACGATTTTCATTTCCAGTTCCCCTACAACTACCAGTGGCAACCTCACTGTACGGCAGGTGCAAGCTTACCAGATAGTAAAAGACGATTTTCTTCTGCTCCCCTATGGCCTCTGGAGTAAGGACATAGTGCACCCGGACCTCTGTGGAAGAGCCACAGCTTAATGCCTTGGACTTGGGCTCAATTTTGAGGTAGCTATTACTAGGAGAGTAAAAGCGCTTTAGTTGGAGATAGCCATCTTCATAATATGGAACAACCCAGGAATGGTCATAGCAGTAGTGGTGTATCTTATGAGTTGCCTAGAAAAGGAGAAAACACACACAGATACTCAAACATGGGTGTCAAAATCCATGGCCTCATATTAAATGTTTGGTATGTTCCGTATTTAAGCAAAAAGGCAGTCTACAGGAAAAAAAAAAACAAAAAACCATGAGCTCGGAAGATGCAAGATAGGGTGGTGGTATCCTTTGCAAATTATTGGGAATGATCTCACTCCCAGGAGGTTGGAGATTGTCTCAAACAAGCTGAATCATACCAGTTGTTTGTATCACCTCAAGGGCTCTTTGCAATAATACCTTGCCCTCTCTAATAATATCATGTTGGTTTAAAGAGAAAAGAAGCTGACTTTCATTTTTCTTCTTATTACTGATGGAGAAGGGTTAGTGCTGTTCAGTTCAGAGATCAACAGTGCCAAGATCAAGCTAAGGATGCTACAGAGAAGGAGTAAAAGTCCCCACCTAAGAATTCAAAACCAAAATTGAACAGAAGTTTAGGAGCTGAGAGAGTCAAGGTTTTCTTAAAATTTAAAGCTTTTTCTTAAAAATTAAAGAAAAAGGAAGATAATTCCCATATAGGAGGGTTCTACTTCAGCATTTCATGTGCCTTACGTGCCTTTAATTCCTATCTTTCTCACTATACTTGGGAATTCTTGCCTTTTCTTTATCCTGCAAAATTTTGAAAACTTCAAGCACCAGGTGGTAACTTCTGGATATTTTTTAATGTTTCTAACCTATGACAAGAGAATTGTAGGGAGAAGAGAAAACACAATTCGAGACAATCTGCCCTATTCCAGAGTGAGATATTACAAAATGTGCATTTTACACACATACTGCATTTACCACTAAAAAAGAAAAGGATGCTCAGCAGCACTTCTTTTTCTCAGATGAACAAACTAATTCTGCACGAGGGAGAGAATTTCTGTGAATAGTTCATACTCTTTTTCTCTTTATGGAAAAAAAAAAAAAGGATAAGAAAAAAAAAAGGGGGGGGGAGGGGGAGGAAAAAGAAAAGAAAAAAAAAAGGAAAAAGAAAAATGAGGACCACTTAGAAACTCTGAATGCTAAATTAAACCCTGAGACGTGCAGATTGCCTTAACTGACCACAAAGGATACTGAGGTGAGATACTTGGGAAATCATTTAATTGAAAAGACAGCAAAGCACTCCACTGTGAGAGTTAGACACACCCTTGAAACAGATTTGCCTAGGTAGGGCTGGCAATCCCTGGGAGCAGAATGGATTATTATGATTTTACGATATTACTTCTAATCCTATATTGCTGTTGCCAGGCAGAAGTCAAATAATTACAAGCTAAGCGCAAGTTGACATGGTTTGTTGTACAACTATTTACACCACACTGGTGTCATGGTTGGCACAAACAAGCAGGAACAAGAAGCTAAGTGCTTTTGCACTTAAGTAGAAACTTCAGAGGCCCTCCCCTTCCTCCCTTCACCACCTCCTGTGCCCACAGGACTTACCCTAATTCCAACAGAATCTGAGTTTAACTTGGAAGTGTTCACAGTAAACTGCACCCTGCCCTCTTCATCTGTTGTGTAGTTACCTTCCTCAACTCCTTGTAAAGAAATCCTCACAAGTTCATTGGCAATTGGAGCACCAGACCCATCCACTAGTTTCACCTGGAAGAGCAAAACCAGTACAGTATAGAAGGAGAGGAATGCCTGTCACCTGAGCAAACTGATAGACCACCAAGCTAAGGATGTTGGGCTCATGCCAGACAAGGAAGCCTCCACCATGCTTTACATGTGCATCACCCATTTCTTTCAGAGCAAGCTGCACAGTTACTGAATCTTACTTCTTCAGTCCTTTCTTATCTCCACCTCCGGGTCAGAGGAGTGGATGTAGAGACTGACACGCACTCATACCCTTAGGGCTCCTATTAAACAGGTGACTGGAAAAGCAGACTTTTACTTGACTGGAAAGTGGAAGCATGAGGACAGAAAGGTAAGAACAATAAGGTCTGTGTTCTCAGCTGCTGCTCCCCACTTTGAAAGCCTGCAGAGGAGAGGAGGCCCACAGGGTATAGCAGCACTGAGGTACAGCATCTTTGCAGAGCGGGCTTGTGTATCTATCCAGGAGGTTCATTAGCATGATTGTTTGGCACTCAAGGCATTCCATTCTCATGGTTTCCCTACCTGCCCAAAGAAGGGGATTCCAGGTTTGTAGTGGGTGTCTGAATTCTCAAAGGTAATTTTGGTAATAGTGGTTGTGATCTCAGAAAAACTTGTTCCAGTCAACTCCACTCCTGCAGGAAAAAAAACCAACAAACCAACATTTAAGAAATAATTTGCCTCTGCCTGACCAGAATTACTGGTCCAGGCTCCTCTGCTGGACCAGCAATTATAATGATGTTCCTGAACTCCAGGCAGGAAAACGTCAGGATTCCAGAAAAGCAAGAGTCTGCTTTTCTCCCTCACTCCAACTTGGCTGTCCCCTCTGCTGGTATCTTGTGGGCTTACCACACAGCTCTTTGATTTAGATGATTCATACCTGTCTCCTCCTCTTTAATCTTAGCCTCCACATGGAGCTTATTCTCATATCCATTTCTCTTGAGCTGGAATAAGTTGGTCTTTACCATTTCAGAAATGCAGCCATAGATGTCTGTCTTCTGGAGAAAAACAAGCAAGACCATTATAGTCTCATTCATATAATGTTCATCCAACTTAATGAATCCGCCACTGTGTTGTTATGAAATGGAAGTGAAGCCAAATAACCTCACAGATCATTCCCTCTGTTGTTTTTATCAAAACTGGAAAAGAGCATAAATAACGTGGCAAGGAGCATTTTAAAGTACTTTCAAAAACATCAGAGCAAAGAATTTGCAGCCTCAAAGATTTTTGTGTATGCATCTGAAGTTTGAAATTGCAAACACTTGATACAGAAGCATAAGGAATTACTCATGTGTCTACCAGACAGGAAATATTTGCAAGGCATCAGGCACATTAGAATATAGCTGCTACTGAAAACACACAAGCTGTGTGAGTGATACATAAACCAAAGCCTGTGCATGTGTAGAAAGAAGATGATAACTAGTAAAATATTTCCAAAGCTTGCCACCTCCCTTTCAGCATTTTCATGCACAGGGCAGGTCTCCACAGAAAAAGGAAGACATGTCTGGAAGAGAGGTTAGCACCGGAGCATTCATATTTTCTTTTAACATAGATAACAACAGCGGTGGCAGAGACAACTGTGGAGACCATACAGCAACAGACACCAAAGACCACAAGAATGTCTTCTGCTTGCTTTCTTGTCCTGACATATTTCCACAATTGCTGTTACCCCAGCTTCTGTCAACTGAACTTGTACTGTTCCACCTGGCCATGCTCCAAACACCATTCAGGTTTGCTCTTGTAGACTTGTCAGTCTGAAGAACGAAGAAAGTGATATTTTTTTTCTGTCTGTATTAACATTGCTGCTAAAGCCATACTCCTTTCCTTCTTTAAAACTGCATTACCTTTCCCCTGATTTCTGCTCCTCTTCTGCTTCTAACATCAATTCTGATCCCACAGAGTCTCTACTGTAAGACAACCCCAACTCTGTTCTCATCACTCACACTTTTTCTATCTCACTTCTCCCTTATACTCTACACTTCATATGACCTTTCTTTTCCTTCCATCTCTTCTTTCTCTACAAGCTTCTTGTCTTTACACACATCTTTCTTACTATACTGACCTTACCACTATTTTTACCTTCACATTTCATCTTCCTCCCAATCTTCTCTCCTTCTTCAAGCTTCTTTAAAATACATGGATTCCCTCCCCTTTTCACATTATGATTGTACATACTAGAGCAAGCCTGTACATGGCTACAAGGCATGCTAAATAGCCAGTGTGACCAGCAGGTGGAAGGAGGTGATCCTGCCCCTCTACTCTGCCCCCATGAGACCCCACTTGGAATACTGTATGCAGTTCTGCTGTCCTCAACATAAGAAGGACATGGAACTGATGAAGCAAGTCCTAAGGAGCAGGGTGATCAAGAGGCTGGAGCACCTCCCATACAAAGACAGGCTGAGAAAATGGGGGCTGGTCAGCCTGAAGAACTTGTGTGGAGACCTCATAGCAATTTTCCAGCATCTGAAGGGGGCCTTAAAAGGATGCTGAAAAGGGATTCTTCACTAGGGACTGTAGCTACAGGACAAGGGGTGATGGATTCAAACTTAAACAGGGGAAGTTCAGGTTAGATCTAAGGAAGAAGTTCTTTACTGTGAGGGTGCTGAAGCACTGGCATAGGTTGCCCAGAGAAGTGGTAAATGCTCCATCCCTGGCAGTGTTCAAAGCCAGGTTGGACAGAGCCTTGGGTGACACGGTCTAGTGTGAGGTGTCCCTGCCCATGGCAGGGGGGGTGGAACTAGATGATCTTAAGGTCCTTTGCAACCCAAACCATCCTATGATTTTATGAAATAAACCACACTTTCTCCTGTCTCTCTACCCAACAGAGTAATCGTGACTCACCTGTTCAGAGAACTCATCACACACTGCTTTAGCCTCTTCACCATAGCAGGTGATGGCTGGGTGTTTAAACTTCCGGCAGATGCGGAAGCTCACAAGGCCAGGAACAGGCTTCCCAAATGTATATCTACCAGCAAAGAGGATTGAAAGAAAACCAGAGACATTAGGAATGTAAGAGAGGGAGAAAAATTACTAGCTCACCCCTAATGTAGCCAGAACTCTTTCCTAGAGCTGCCTCCAGGATACAGCAGGGTCATCACAGGAAATAAAAAGCAGAAAGAGATTTGGTAACATTTTAGGACCAAGCTTGGCTACAGAGGCAGGTGCATGGATCACATCCCCGGGAATAACACATACATACATCTTGAGAATTCATTTACCTTAATGCTGATTTAGTTGAGAGGACCCCTCATCTTGGAGAACACATTGCAAGTACCTACCCCACTGCCTCATTCTGATGAAATGGTTTGTGTATGTATGTGAGCCGGGTCTTCAGCCCAAGCCATGGCTCTTCCTGCAGGATGCGTGGAACATTGCTATGTGGAACTGAATGAGGCGGCCCAAAGGTATGAGGGCAGCTGCATCACTTACAGTTTCTCTCAACAGTGAGAAGCAGAAGCCACAATTAAAACATCATTCCCAGATAAAATAAACAGAAGTCCTCTTCCCTTGCAATATAGCTGGTGTGAAACCCTCTATGACTAAAAAATATGTTAAAAAACCCTCCCAAAAACCTAGAAGAACAATATGTTTCTACATGTTATATACTAAGTTCCCCAAGCAATACTTGCTGCCTTTTGTCAAATGGTAGATGTAGCCTGTTTGGTCCTCGGACCCCAAAATGAATAGCAATGTGATGAAGTACCATATCGCAGTCTCTCAACTGGACTTTCAGTAGCAGCTGAATTAAAAACTGAAACCAAGAAGGCCTTGAAAGAATGACACTTACAGACCACAAACTGTCACCTTCAGCTTCTCATCAAGAATGGTGATCACCTTGGGCATTTTCACTGTTACTTCGAATTTTGGCAACACTGCAGCAGAACCAAAGGGAAACAGTCTGTGTAGTGCGGAGTAGTATACGAACAAGATATAAAGGCTGCTCAAAAGCTAGTCTTAAAAATGACCTGAAACCCTTTTGCACCTAAATTGTCAGATTTTAGAGGTTTCTGTCACCTGCACATCCCACCAAAATCCGTGAAAACCACAGGCACTGAACCAACCACTATGCCAGGTAAGAAGACAGGATTATTATACCAACTATTAAAATACAGCAACTTCTTAGATAACACATGGATTATCAGTTCCACAGCAGCTGGATACAGTAAAATAAGAGAATTAAGTCCATAAAGGTCTCCCACAAACATATAGAGCTGGGTCTCCAGCCTGGTCTTTGAATTTCCATAGCATGTAGATCTTATTAACCTGCGAAACAGGAAGACCCCATAGCTTCTCCAGTGACTTAGCAGAGGGTGAAATCACATCTGAGCCCAGCTGCAGGACGGGAAGTAGACGGTGACTGTTTTGGGAGAATGAGGAGGCATTCAGGGCACAGAACAGCCTTGCAATTGAAAGAGGTAAAAGGACTTCCAGATTCATCTTCCAGGACTCATGTCAGCTGCATGAGCCAGATCATGTCAGACCACATAACAAGGAGAGCTGCAGCCTGCTTGCTGGGGTGGGAAGCTATGTTGATTGCAGCCATCTGCAGGTGTGTATTAGGACACCATTTTCTAGCCAAGCAGAAGGAACTGCACATGGGTGAGAGCACCAGAGAGAGGTTAAGGCACTAAGGAGTCACTCGAGCTACAGGCTTAGCTTATGGGGGAGAAAAGGCAAGTCTGAATTTACAGACAGCCCCAGCTCACACCAAAAGGTCAGGACTTCAGGCCTTAGGTAGCAGAAACCCAGACTTATAGCATGACACTTGACAAGGGTGTAACCAACTGGAAATAAGTCTGTAGCCCTAAATCACCTCTGCAAGGCTTGTGGCTGATAGCACATTGCTCCTCCTGATGGGAGCTCTGCTGAGGTAAGCAGTCAGAAGAGCTGCACTGCATAGCTTGGGGCTTAATGAGGAGTGGAGACAAGTCGCTCAAGTCCTTCAGTCTTCACTCCTCAGAAAGGGATGATGCTTGAGAGGGGGAGGACACAGAGACATTTTTCCAGCCATGCTGGACATCCTAGTCAGATCTACCACCCTGTTCAATTAAGCTTTCATGCCCCATGGGAGTAGCTGATAGGAACTTGAAACTGAAATGGCAGTTACCATACTCCTCCACAGAGAAAGGATGTCGAACTGTCTTCCCAGAGGCCTTCTGTACCACCACTTTGTAGGTCCCTTGAACAGGTTCAGAGGTGAGGCTGAAGAACAGCTCGATTAATCCCATGTTTAACTGTGCCTTCGTCCACTGGTACAGACGGTTTTGCTTTGGGTCCTACAGAGAATGTGATCCGAAGGAGAATGTGAGAACACTGGAAGTCTGCAACCAGAAAGTCCTTTCCAACCCTAACCAGTCTATGATTGTATGATTCAAAGCCATGAGAGAAGGCCTAGCCCCAGTGTTTTAGGAGGCTGCATGGCAGAAGAGGGGGGCACTAGCAAAGTTGTGTGGCAAGCTCAAGTCTGGACAATAGAAGGAGCTGTAAGCTGAGCCCAGAGTACGTTTGCCACCATAAGAGTTAAAGCTGTGTGCATTCAAATTAATGAAATGGAGCTGCTTAATACATAAATCAGACAAGAATCATCTTGAAGCAATTGGTCAAGCAATTTTGGCCTGGCTGAGTGCAATAGATGTGAATGCGAATTGAATGTTTATACATACCTCAATATACACCAGTGGAAACTAGAAAAAGAAGAAAGGAAACAGCGTATTTAGACAGAGTGCAAGCAACACGGTCGAACGACCAGGGCTATCACCATGTTTCAAGGAACAAGCTGATCACCCAGTGGGATAAGGAAAAATGTTCCTGGTATGGAGAAACAGATGATTTTGAGGTACATCAAGAGTGGGGACAATGGACAATCCCTTTTCTCGGTCAGAAAGGTAAGCTGGCATTACTAACTCTGGATGCTCTGCAATACTAATAAGAGCAGGTGTGCACTCTAAAATGGCAGCCTTGCTCACTGCTGATGTGTTTACACCAGCACTATTCATCAGCAGTTTGTCAGACCTTGCCAAGAATGCAGAGGGCAGCTTTATACAGAAATTTGAAGACCAGACCCTGTTAAGATCTGAGGTAACCCAGGAATTACACAATTATCTCAGTGCACTGAGAGCTCTCCCCAGAAGACTCTTCTTTCTTTAGGCTGGGAAGGTTGGGGCTGTTCAGCTTGGCAAGGGGAGGGCTGCATGGAGACCTCGTAGCAGCCTTCCGGTATCTGGGGGGGGGCCTGTGGGGGTGCTGGGGAGGGATTCTTTATTAGGGACTGTAGTGACAGGACAAGGGGTAACGGGTTAAAACTTAAAACAGGGGAAGTTTAGATTGGATATAAGGAGGAAATTCTTTCCTGTTAGGGTGGTGAGGCACTGGAGTGGGCTGCCCAGGGAGGTTGTGAATGCTCCATCCCTGGCAGTGTTCAAGACCAGGCTGGACAAAGCCTTGGGTGATATGGTTTAGTGTGAGGTGTCCCTGCCCATGGCAGGGGGTTTGGAACTTGATGATCTTGGGGTCCTTTCCAACCCTAACTATTCTATGATTCTATGATTCTTTCCTCCCTTTCCCTGCATAGATGACTTAAATAGAGAAAAGGAGGTATTATCCTTACCATCTCGTTCAAGGGACGGAAGTCTTTATCCAGAGAAACAATTCTGAACAGGACTGATAGAGAAAGGCAGACAGTGAGGTTCCACAATGCAGTCACCAACCAAAAAGCATCAGTTGCAAAAACAAATGGTACAATAGAGAACAGAGCTGTTCTCTTCTGAAGAAATTCCATTTGTTAGAAAGCTAAGACATACTAAAAAGCTACTCGTGTAAGAAACTACATTAATAAGAATCCTCTTATTAGAGCAAGTCCAAGGCATTGTGAACATCTTACTGATCATGGACTATAATCTCATTAATTCGGACCAAAGTTAAATTTAAGTTGCCTTTGTCTACTTCGCAAAGACACATTTTTACACTAGAATTCACATAGGTCTTCTAATTTTGTTACAACTAGACTGACCTTTTAGGAAGGATGAACGCAAGCAAATTATTTCAGCACTTGGCTGCAAGTTTGTGTTGGCTCTGGATGGATAGAGAACTCAGTGCCTCTTTTAGGACATTCATTTCTGTCCAGGACAAATTTAGGAGATCAGTGGCCCAGAAGAAATAAATGGCTTATATAGTTCTTGTCACCAAGCATTAAAAATATAAGCCTTAGCCAAGAGGTTGCCATTCTGACCCCCACTGAAAGCAGTGGACATTTGGCCAGCACAATCCAACAGTTTTAACACAAATATTCGTTTCAAATGCAAATATCCAGCCCTTCCCTGGTACCTGTCTGTCCAGGCTTGTAGACGGGTTTGTCTGTCTGGATGAAGACCAAGCTTTCATAATTCTTGACCAACACTGATTTGCGGCTCCTGAACTGCAGTGTTGCACCCTTCACCATTACAGTGAGAAACGCGACTGATGACCAGCTATTTGATTTTGGAAGCTGGAGGGAAAGAAGGCAACTATGTTACAGACCACCTTTAAAGACTGAAACTGGCCTTCATGAGAGATCTAATATAATCCTGATGGACACAGCATAGAGGTGAGGGGAACTATAATCATCAGGAACAAGAGACTGATCTTTACTTGTCCCATATCCTTACTCATTCCTACTTCTGTGAAGTGATTGTGCAAGGATTGTGCAGCAAAAGAGCTCCCAGATCTTCTGCCCAATACTAAGAAATTCTTACTGCCCTAACCAAAACCCTTCTACCTTTTTCCTTTTGACATTCACAGGGGCAATGGAATAATCCCCAGTCTCTTTCAGATAATGGCCCTAGTCCTTGCAGAACATTTCCCTTTTCAAACCAGACATGCCAGATCTCTCTGCATCTATCTTCAACTGACGAAGTTCAGTCTTCAGCCTATATCTGACAGGTGCCAAGTTCAGTATCCTGCAGACCAGTTCTTCAGCCTTCAAGCTAAAGACGTAATCTATGCTCTGAGCCAGATGACCAACTTTCCTAGTTGCCCTAGTTGTTATAGTCCCTAGGGCTATCAGTTATATTAAGCTATGAGTTTCCTGCTTCCCTCTCTTTTTTAGACACAGGTAATCACAGCAATATGTTCTTACATTAATTCAGTGTACATATCCACAAGGAAAAAAAAATATGTAAGGTCCAAAAGCTTTACCCCAATTTGAAGTTACTCAAGTGATAATCTGCGGCTGTTGAAGGATGATGTGGAAAGCCATTTGAAGAAGCTGTTCACCATTTCTTTCTCCTGGCCTCTTACCCTCCTGTTCTACAGAAGGGCTGGCTTTCCAGGATTTGGCATTTCCCAAGCAGGGAGCATGTTAAAGAGATCTCAGCAGTGAGAGGGTGTTGAGAATGGACATGAACATGGACAAGAGAGAAGCGAATACTTACGCAGTGTTACTCTGGTCTTTGCCCTTACAGTTTACCTTTGGCATAAGAGACCAGCCAACAAGGATGAGATACTCACAGAGAAAGGGATGCAGGTGAATACATCCTTCTCTGACACCACATCATCAATCAAGCTCCTATTTTCCCCTTGATACTCGAGTGTGGTACTCAGCGTCACAGACTCATTCAGGTGGGTCAGCTGAACACAGACTTTCTCAGGAGAATCAGTGTGGATCAGAAAGGGCAGTAACACCGTATACTGCCTAGGAAGAGAGGAGAAGGACAGGTCAGAAGGACCAGGAACAGGCAAAGAGCTGTACAGAAAGAACAAATAAACCAATCTGATTACTA
This sequence comes from Pezoporus occidentalis, assembly GCF_034315485.1. NCBI lineage: Eukaryota > Metazoa > Chordata > Aves > Psittaciformes > Psittacidae > Pezoporus > Pezoporus occidentalis. Next base: position 718,970 of record NW_026913554.1, read on the forward strand.
CAGCCTTCAATGTACAGGGAATAAGGTGCATTTTCTAGGAGCATAACAAGATTTCCAGCATGTCTGTAAAGAAGGGAAAAGCAGAAGTCCAGTCTCAAAAGTAAAATACCACAGGAAATCCTCAATGCAAATGTCTGGAAGGGATGTGTTTTTCCAGGTTCTGGCACAACAGCAGCATTTCCTTCTGGGACCCTGAGTAATGCCACTGCAGAAAAGTCAAATGCCACCTTTGCTAGACACAGTTAGTAGGATCCAGGAGCCACATGACTTGCAGTACCCAGTGAAGAAACGCCACTGAGTACACACTGCAAACTGCAGATTTACTCTTATTCTTCTCAGAGACCCAGAACTGCCAGAGTGGTGCCAGACCTTAAGCACAACAACTGGAGCATATTTCAGGTTTCCAGGGAAGGAAGCCCCTCTGTCTCAGCTCAAGCAGCGGAACCCTGCTCAGTCCTATACAGCTTCCCTCTCAGCAGAGGAGCTTGCCGTTGCCCAGAACTGCATCTGGGAATCAAACCTGATTCACCTAATAGCAACAGTGCTCCCTTTTGGGTGGGCAAGGACTGGCCTCTGATGGCCCCTGGGCAGCAAGTAGCTGGGAGAAGAGCTCAGACCCTCGGCAGTAAGGTAGGGCATTCCTTTTAGTGGTAGGGGAGGCTCTGACATCTTTCTATCCAACATGTGCTTATCCTGCATTTGATGAAAGCACTGCAGCACAGCCTTGTTGTGCTGGGAGGAAAAGACATTGCCAAAAAGCCAGAGAAGAAAGTTTCTGTGAAATCAGGATCCCTTCATGCGCTGCTCCTGCCACATATGTACACGCATGCACACAACACACTCCCTTCACATGCAAACAGGGAGAAAGGGGTGAAGAAGGGATGCAGCACAATATACCCTCACAGACTTTAACAGTCACAGTATTACAGTGCCACATAACCATGGGTGAGAAGGGAATTTTTATTCCATTGGCTGAGCTGAAAAGTGTGAATTAAAAAATAAAGCCATTTCTGGTCAGGCCAGATCTGTTATTGTTGATCAAAAAATCACTCCCATCTCCTGGGCATGCAACCTGGGAGTAGGGGAGTTCAACCCCAAAATGAAACCTTTCAACACCTTTTCAAAAAAGTCTGTCTCTGACAATGTGTAAACAGTTACAAAAAGTTGCCTTTCAAAAGAACCAATTTTGTTCAGAAAATTTTGTTGGAATCCTGTCAATCCATCAGCTCACTGCAGCTGCCAAAGGTGTTCCATAGACCTTTTCCTCTTTATTTTTTCCTTTTTCTTTTCTAAAGTTTTACTGATACCTCAATTTCACAGACTGCTTTGGGTCCCCCTGAAGCAGTAGCTGTTTGCAGAAGACACTTTACCAGCCCTGGTGTCTTTATTCCCAGGTGAAGGAAATTAAGACGATAAGAGACAAAGCAACAGACAGAGGAATACAACCCAGGCCTCCTGCCTGCCCAGAGACCCCCCCGCACATGTGTAGCTTACGGCTCTGCGGCAGGCGAGGCGTCTTCAGGAAGGAAGAAGAGGAGAAGGAGGAAGAGACTTGGTTTGATGAGCAGCCCATCTCTCCCCATGGTGCAGAGCAGGTTGTGGTGAGTCAAGCAGACACCCAGCCTGGTCCAGTGCTGCCCGTACTCCCTCTCTGCTCTCCGAGTCAACCCCTTTATACTCTCCTCTGCAAACAGCCCAGGGGCTGGAGGAGATAAGGGCTGGGGGCCAGGGCCCATCCGGAAATGGGGAGAGGCAGCAACAAGGAGGAGCTGGAACCAGCAGCTTTGAGTCTGGGCTGGCAGCCAGGTGCTGGGGGAGAGGGAGGGGAACTGTTCAGAAAGCTGGAGATGTCTCTTGTTTGGGGCAGGGCAGCTGTCGGAGGGGGAAAGGCCGTAGCAAAACCAAGAAGGGTTAAAAGCAGAGTATAAGGGGAAGGCCTCCATTTCTAGCAGGGCTCCCTGTATGGAGCTTGCCGCAGCGCTGGTTATGGAGGTTGCTGGAGGAGTGCTTCAAACTGGGAGCAGGAGACTGAGCTAGGGTTTGGGAAACAAGAGTGGTGTGCCTAACCCCCACTTCCAGGCAAGATCTGAAAACAGAATGCAAACACTGCAAACCTTCCCCCTCCACCCAGCCTGCGCCCTTGTGCTCTCTGTTCCTGGTCCCACCAGCGCTAATGCCAGGAAAACGGTGTCAGGGAGTTTCTGGACAATCAAGTGGTCTAAGATAATCTGGCCTTCACCCGGACAGAAACAGGGACAGTGACATGATGGAAGCTGCCAAAAGTTCAACCCGTTAACAGCACGTAACACATTAACCAGTTCCCCACAGCAGCAGCTGCCCTCATGCAGCAGAACAGATGTGTCCTGTGTCTTGCTTTCCTCATACTGGCTCTTGTTCCAGGCCAAGTGATTGGCATATCTCATTCAAAGTATTGCTGTTTGGTGGAGTCCTTACCGGTTTCACTGTGTGGAAATCCACGTAACGCACTACTATGATAGGCAATGCTATATCATAGGGAGAAATTTCTTTTTGACCACTGTCTTTACTGTCTTTATCTTAGTCTGCAGCAGAAAGATCAATAGTTCTGGTAATTATTACCCTTGCAAGTGTCAGTAGAATATCTGTCTTACTTATAGTCCCAACACAAACTCCAAAGAATAGGGGTCTACGTTAGAGGATGTAAAGCATAAATTTCAGATTAAAAAGGATGCAGAATGAAATTATTATCTGTCTGTACCTTCCCCTCTTCTACTACTATTCCTGTCTTCACCAGAGGTTTGGTAAGCTCAGGAATTTTGGAGTTAAGAAATCCAAGTGCAATGTGATAGCAAACCTTCATCACAGACCTCATTCTGCCCTGCTGTGACCTGCATGGGAAAGCGGAGGATCGTAGTGCATGTCCTTGGGGACTGTACAAAAGACAGCCCAGGCTTATAATCTGCTTCTCCATCCAGCTTAAAGGTTGCTCTGCCTGCCCAAAAGAAATTAAACCCAGGAAGATCTGCCTTATCCACAGAGAAGAGGATTTGTACATGGGGTGGTCAAAGTGCTTTTGAAGATGATACTTTACATTGGTTTGAATGGGTTGGGAGCCAGTCTCATTGAACACAAACCTTTGGGAAAGAGATGCAGAACTGACACTGCAGAAGAAAAGAGAGCTACCCTTTTTTGTAAATAGCCAAACAGCCCACACCGCTTCCAAGTCAGCTCCTGATCATTAAGACCTTAGTAAAAAATGTGCTATGTAGTCAAAAACTGGAGATAAATGTTTTCAGTCAATTGAGGGGGGAAAGATTTTAAAGGCTTGAGAATCCCAGTGGGTACCAATTAATGTGTCCAGGTACTGAACTGACACAAGTTGCTTGGCCTCTCCCATTTCCAATAGTAACATGGGGCCCCAGAGGCCTAATTTCAATGGACCATGTGATTCAGCTTGTAGGAGGTGGCACAGACAAGGCAGTGGCAATGAATTTTCCTTCTCTCTCCTGCCATTTCTATCTGCTGTGAGTACAACTGAGAAGTCAAACAGGCTTTCTAGAGCTTTTTGGCTAGATCTGAAGTGGTTAACTTTGGGCTCTTCAACAAAACTCCTGCAAGGTATTGGCCTATCCATGAGGAAAGTATGTCTTAGTATTATCATTCCTGGATTGCTCTTGGTGAATCTTAAGTTCTGTTATTTGGTGTAGTGCAAAGGGACAGTTGGTGACTCAACTGTGCAAAATGAGCATTAAAAATCCTTGCATCTGAACCAAGAATTCCTGAGGCATTCATTTTTAGCAATACAGAAGTGCTGGTTGGAAAGGAGCTCTGAAAGTTACCTGGTCCATCCTTTCACTTAAAGCAGGCCTGCTGCCAGTGCTGTCAGGTGTGATTTTGTCAAATAAAATCTTGAAAGTTTCTACTATGGAGAACCTACTGTTTCTTCAGTGATCCGTTCCAGTTTTGCACTAATCTCTGGTGAAGACATCTTTTGTCATGTCAAGTCTGAACTCCACAAGCTGCAGTTGCAGCCATTGCCCCAGGTTATATCTTCTACCCCTACCAAGAAAGGTCATGTTCCAACATCCTTGTAACTGCTTTTCAGCTATTCATAGGCAGTTATTTAATCACTCCAACCTCCTCTTGGTCCGACTAAATAAGCCTAGCTCTCTCTGTTACTCCCACTGGGTCATGTGCTCCATACTCCGACTGATTTGGTAGTTCTTCGTTACACCCTCTCCAGTTGCTCCACATTCCTCTTCAACTGGGGACCAGCAGACCAGACACAGTCCAAGTGCAGCCTCATAAATGTCATGGAGAATGAGGATTGTAAATTAACTTGGGATCTGCTAGCCATGCTCCTCCAGTATTCATTCACTGCTGCATACAGAGTTCATCCAAACAGAAATTAATTCCAAGAAAATTAGTATATAGCAATCAGCTCTATTGACATGCTCTATACAGAAGATCAAAAGCTCTGTCAAAGATATTTGTTCAACTGTTTTTCATGTAAATGAGTATATTTGCTTCAGATCCCTTTAGTACTGTAAAAACTTGAACCCAGAGAAGCACCAAGTACATCATTGAAAGTAAAATCTGCAGCTGAAAATTCTTTCCCTTCAAAGAACAGTCAACTTTTGAGACAACCTCATGTATTTCCTTACTTTACATTTCCTGAGCATCTCTTTGGGATGCGATTGAGAGGCCATATTTGAAGAGCTAAAAATTAAAAGTCTAGTATGCACTGCACTGTAAAATCCTAGGAGAGGCAAAATTTTTACACTATTCACAAGGTAACTAGGCAAGCTCAGAGACATGGTTACCTCACCTATGCACACCACGATAACATGAGAAGCTGCTACTTCAGTGGGGTTCTCTGGTAAAGTCACTTCTAGGTTTCCTTCTGTAGATGATACCACCATTTTGACAAAGCAGGTGGTTTCCAGCAATATTTCAGAGGGCCTGGCAACTTTCTAGTTGAGTGGTCCAGAGGAGGCCACTTGGTAGTTGAGTGGTCCAGAGGAGGCCACGAGGATGATCAGGGGCTGGAGCACCTCCCGTACAAAGATAGGCTGAGGAAATTGGGACTGCGCAGTCTGGAGAAGAGAAGCTGCATGGAGACCTCATAGCAGCCTTCCAGTATCTGAAGGGGGCCTACAAGGATGCTGGAGATGGACTCTTCATCAGCGACTGTCGTGATAGGAGAAGGGGTAATGGGTTTAAAGTGAAACAGTGGAAGTTCAGGTTAGATAATAAGGAAGTTCTTTACTGTAAGGGTGCCTGGGTTCAGCTGTAGCAGTCCTTTTTCTCCTTCTTAGTAGTTGGTGCAGTGCTGTGCTTTCAATTTTAGTCTGAGATCAACGCTGATAACACAGTGATGTTTTTAGTTGTTGCTATGTAATGCTTACCCTGATCAAGGACTTTTCAGTCTCACGCTCTGCCAGTGAAGAGGGGCACAAGAAGCCGGGAGGAAGCACAGCCAGGATACCTGACTCAAAGAAGCCAAAGGGGTATTCCATACCACAGCACATCATGCCTAGTATATAGACTGGGAAGAGTTACCCAGAACGCCCAGATCGCTGCTTGGGTTGACGGGTGGGGAGCAATTGTACTGTCCATCACTTGTGTTTATTGTTTTCTTTTCCTTTTCCCCTTTTAGTTTTATATTCTCTCCCCTTGTTATTTCCCTTATCATTATTATTATTAGTGGTAGCAGTAGTAGTTTTGTATTATACCTTTACAGGTATATTATTTTATTATTGTATTATACCTATATACAGTTACTGGATTGTTCTTATCTCAACTCATGGGATTTACATTCTTTCGATTCTCCTCCCCATCCCTCTGGAGGATGGGATGGAAGAAGAGGGGGGAGTGAGCAAGCAGCTACATGGTTCTGAGTTACCAGCTGGGCTTAAACCACGACAGAGGGTGATGGGGCACTGGAACAGGTTGCCCAAAGAAGCAATAAATGCTCCATCCCTGGCAGTGTTCAAGGGCAGTTTGGACAGAGCCTTAAGGTGACATGGTCTAGTGTGAGGTGTCCAACCCCCCATGGCAGAGGGGTTGGAACTAGATGATCTTAAGGTCCTTTCCAACACAAACCATTCTATAATTCTATGACTCTGGCACATACAAAATGACTTACCCAAAGTAATCCAATCTGAGATGAAAACTCAAAGCTTTTAGCTCCTAGGAAATTGCTCAAAATACTATGTTTGTTTCTTGCAGTTTCCCCAAGTCCAACTGTTGCAGGCATGGTTATAGAAAAGTAGACCCACCCTTGCTGGGAACATTCCCACCTGAAGACCCAGCTCAGTGAATTCTAGATGAAGCTCAGCAGACATCCGCCTAGTTAAGTATGCTCAGATCTGCAGTTTCATCTTCATCTGCCCTGATACTTTCATGTATTACATCCTCTATGAATGTCAAGCCTCACATACCAGGGATATGTAACTGAAGGCATTCTGTAAATGGCAGGTGAGGAATTTGCTGTTTTGTTGCAACAAATGGATTGCTCAAAACTTCATTAAACTGCATAAGCTGAAAAAAACATTAAGATGCTTCTTTCAACCAGGTCATGGAAGGACAATTTCAATTATTTGAAAAGAAAATTGCTTGGCAGAAACAACAATTTTCTGTTTTCGCTGTAATTTCACAGTTGGTTTTAGTGTTCATTTACATGTGGCATCAATCCTAATAACAATCACTTCCAACTTCTTTGCAACCCTCCTCGTGAACCCCTGATCTAGCATTTTCAGATTAAACCTCCAGTGCTTGGGTCAATTAGTTTCTCCCTCACCCTTCTCCACCACACACCATGCTGCCTTAGTTCTTTCCTCTCATTATCTCTTAATTTCTGAATGTCCTTCGCACCTGCCTCCTCAATCTCGCCTCCGCAGACCTGTCCTTCTTACCCATCCACCTCCTTCTACCCAATGTGCTTCCCTGTCCTCACCTTTAGCATATCTCTCACAGAATTATGAAGTAGTTGAGATCGGCACGGACCTCTCGAGGCCATCTGGGTCCAACCCCCCTGCTCAAGCTGGCTGCCCAGGACCATGTCCAGACAGCTTTCGAGTATTTCTGACTATGGAGACCCCCACAACTTCTCTGGTGGACCTGCACTAGTGCTCAGTCACCCTCATGGTAAAAAAGTGTTCCCTGATGTTCAGAGGGAATCTCCTGTGTTTCAGTTTGTGCCCATTGCCCCTGGTACTGTCACTGGGCACCACTGAACAGTGCCTGGCTCTTTGTACCCTCCCTTCAGATGCATAATATATATATGTATGTGTATATATATACATACATATATCCATATATATACACACACACTATATATATACACTAATAAGATCTCCCTCAGCCTTCTTTTCTGTCTCAGAAAGAGCTGTCTCAACCTCCCCCCATAGGAAAGATGTTCCGGTCCTTTCATCATCTTTGTGGCCCTTCACTGGACTCTCCAATATATTCATGCCTCTTTTGTACTGAGGATCCCGGAACTGGACACAGTACTAAAGTGTGTAGCCTCCCCAGTGCTGAGCAGAGGGGAAGGATCACCTCTGTCATACCTCCCTCAATCTGCTGGCACTACTCTGTCTAGTGCAACCCAAGATACCATTTGTCCCCTTTGCAGCAAGGGCACATTACTGGCTCATGTTCAACTTGGTGTTCATTAGGACACTCAGGTCCTTTTCTGCAAAACTTCCTTCCATCTGGGTCACCCCCAGCATGCACCGGTGCATCATCAAGCAGTCCTGTCAGAGTTACTGCTCTGAGTTCATCGGACTATAAAGTGCAAATCCAGACCAAGGCTAAATTGATAATAGTAAATTGTAATATAGTATACATAAGTAGAATAAATTGGAAATTAATAACATTTGTCTTCCTTTGTTGGAACAAAATCTCTGGTTGGAAAAAAGAGTTAGAGTTTTCAAGTGTATGGAAATGCAACCTACTGTCCCACCCTTAATGTTCACTGTGGTTTTATGCTGTTCACACTCTTTGTCTCTGCTCTATTTGAACTGAAAGCTCCTTGTAGTAAGGATTTGTCCACTGCTTCCCCTCTCTGCAGTTATGAAACTGCAGAGGGAGAGACAGAAACATGTTCTTGGTCGATTCAATAATAACACACGATCAACTGTGTTCCTGACTCCAGAAGTTCCAGCCTCTTGACTCATTTGGTTGAAGTTGGCCTATAAAGCATGGAGTGCAGCTAGTTCCTTCCAACAGAGAAAAGTAATGACATGGGTGCATACTTTTGGTCCAATGCAGTACTAGCAGTTTATTTTCACTGATGGATTTACAGGAGTTGAAGTCTCATTTCTTCTCTCCTACTCATAGTACTGGAATGCAAAATGAGAGGCTGCCACTGGTAGAAGTCTGTTTATATGTTTTCAGCACTGGAAACCAGGCTTCATTTTCCCAGTCCTGCTAGCACCAGACAATGGAGATGCAGGGAATGGAAACGAAATCTGATGCTCAGGAATGGAGGAATGGCAAGCTCACCCTCAGAGATCTGAAGACCCAGCATCTTTTGTGACAAAAATTTTGTTTGCCCTTACAGGACACACAAGGCAAAGACTAGGCCAGGGAATATGTTCCAGGTCTCATGTGGTCATAAATAGCAGTAAGCCAACACATGTTGATTGAAAATGGATCTACTGCTGCTGATAACTCACCATTATGGGCAACAAACCCGTCCCTGCAAAACACCTTTGTGAGGTGTGAGAGGCAAATCCTTGGTCTTGTGTAGACCTTTGGTTTGCAGGACAATGATCCACTTGTACCACTGAGGAAATGATCATGAGATGAAAATGCACATGAGATTTATCTAAGAGACTTCTCACAGATCCATGGAGCAGCAAATTCACAGCTGGAGGCCTGGAAGTGATCTTTCATCAGGACAGCACAATGTTGCACAGGGCTGTTAGAGAGGATGCTGCAAGAGACATGGAACAAAAATGAGACTGAGAGAAAATGCTGAGGTATCTCCAGTAGGTGAGAAAGAAACAACATCTGATTTTGGAGGGTGGAGCCCAGAGGAAGTGAAAGAACCCAGCCTCCAAAGGACAGCTGTTAGAAAACAATATGAGCACCCAGAAAACCGTAAAACCCTGCAGATTACACATCTAAGTAAGTTTGCCACTGTGGAACCAAAATCATAACCAAACATGGACATGATGCCCTGACAGTGAAAGTGGTACCCACCATCATGAGAATGGCAGAGCTGAGAGTTTCATGGAAAGATGATCATCTCCAAGGAGTTTGTAAGAACAGAAAGCTGGATTTAAGAAGGGAATTAAACCAAGTTCTTAGATTACCGACCTATTGACAATGATCTTGAGAGAGGTTTCTCACTGGAGAAGTGTTAGACACTAACTAGTTTCCTTCACTGCCATAAAAGGGAAAGGGCCAGGCAGTCACTGGACCAAATCATAATGCTTTCCCTCATGCAGAATGCTGAGTTTTGCCCAAGACTGACCCAAAATTAAGGTTCTGACTTGGGCTGGCACCAGTAAAGCAGCAAAGGGCTGGGTACTCACACTCAGTGACACCATCACTTGGCAGAATGGGTGCAAAGTGACTAAATCCAGTTAAGCCAAGATGGACCATATGGTTTTCTGACTGAGCAACTTGAGTGAGCAGTACAGGTAAACGATCGCTGATCTGAGCAGCTGGAGGGAAGTAGAGAGTGAGATACTAACATTAGCCCTGCTTTTCACATGTACTGTAACAGCCTTTACAAGGTGCAGGGCAGTAAAAAGTAGACCCTCTTGAGTTCAGTGCCATACAGGTGACAACAAAATCTGCCCAGGAAGAAAGCTACTGAAATCTGACGCAGGAACTCCGGGGATTTTGGAACACCAGGCAATTAGCACTGTTGTTTTTAAAACACAATGAAACTCACTTGGTGCCATTGAATATAGAGCCATCTTCCCAAATCCATCCAGAGCCTGTGCTGTTCCTCAGTCCAATCCAGAAACATTCTGGTTGAATACTCTTGAACAGCTCCTAGAAATGGTGATGAATTACAAAGTGACTAAGGAAAGGCAGCCTGAAAATGGAGGTAAAGATACGTAAATAGAACAGAAAGCAAGATACATCCTCTTGCCTGACTGTTCCATAAATGGCTGACAATACCGCTTCTCCACACCTTCTAATCAGGAAGATCAGCCCTGCAAATCATGACTGGAATAAAAACTGTGTACACTCACAAGGAAGTAAAGGTGCTTTCAAGGGTCCTAGACAGATTCTTCAAAGGCCATTTCTCAGGGCAACATATGTGAGCCAACTGCACCCCAGTTTCCTGAAGTATCCTACACTTTATGTAGGAACATATGCTATTAGTATTGGTGCTTTACCATACAGCTAGCTAGCAAGCTAATACAGAGTATTAACAATTAAAGGTAAAATCAGGTCAGGGCAGGATGTGCAGGCACTGACAGATCTGTCTAAAAACCCCAGGACCAATGCCCTTTACATTTTACACAAACATTCCTCCTACGTGTTTTCAATATTCATTTCCTTTTGCCTAACCTTTAATTCCCGCTTACTGTTTAAAGGTGAAGCCTGCAACCGAAACTCAGCCCTGAAGTAAATCCCCTCCTTAAAAATAAAAAGGAATAAAGACAAAAGAGAGAACTTTGTCCACATTTGCAAAGGAACTAAACAACAGCAACCTTTCAGTGTATGACGGATCCATTCTTCCATCTTTATCTCCTGCTGCCATGAACAAAGCCTCACAGCAGACATCTTCACACAGAAGCATTAACAAAGTGGTAAACTTGGTAAAGTGGTGGGAATAGGAGTAGCTTGAGGAATGCTTGAGTGTTGCTGGTGGTTTGGAGGTGACTGCTTCACTGACGAAGGGAGGTTGAACTAGCTAGGAGAGTCTTGCTAACATAGGAAGTCTGAGAAGGGACAATGGGTAACACTCTAGTAGCAGAGACAGCAGTAAGAAAGCAGCTGGAGCAGGGGAGGCTTACTTCATGGAGAGAAATGGGTAATGTGGGGAAGACAGGTATTTCCCAAGGAATCAGGATTTGCCTAAGCAAGCGTGAGAGGTTGGTACATATTTCCAGTTGAGCAGAAACATGGCTTTGTAAGCTCCCACAGAACATCATACAATGCAACTTCTGTCCAGGGGCTGGAAACTGTCCACGTTCAGTGGACCTGAGCTAATAAGTCCTGGCTTGCACAAAAACAATCAGGTACTTCTGCTCTACTTAGGCAGATGTGCCTCACATCCCTAGTGATCAGATTTACCCATTTCGTCTGTGGTGATACATGCCACTGCCCTCTGTGAGCACCTACTAGAAAATGAGCAGTGTAACAGACGGTTTCTGATTTCACCAGCATAAGAATGCTTTTGGCAGAGAGGGGAAGTAAGCACTGAAAACAGACTGAGAAAGAAATATCTATGCATGAACACAGACAGTGGCAAAGGTCACTAAGCAGGAGGAGCTGGAGTGGCTGCAGGGAAGAAAGGCATCATTATTGCAGAGGGAGGATCTCTGGAGAGTGTGGCCGTACTGGTTTGTAGGCAACGAGTACAGTGATTGCACAGTCTTTTCCTGTAATCATTCATAACACCCATGTTGGGGGTAGAAGGGAGGTGGAGAGGGACAGTGGAGAAGGCTGTCTGCTAATATCCTTCATAGGATGATTTTGAGTAGCTGACAGTGACCATCACCTCTCCCTTCATTTTGCTGCTTTGTCTGCTGGGAACATCTAAGGTATACATTGAAACTGAAAGTACACTGTAACATCACAGTTGTAAATCCTTCCTCTCCTTTAAAGACAAAATATTGCCAGACTGACAGTACTGCTTGGATGTCAGTCGCTGAGGTATCTGCAAGGAAACTGAAGGTCCTCAGAGAATAAGAAAGCCATTACCATTTCCCAAGTATCACTGATCACTAGGAGATGAGCTCCCTGTGCCTCGCAGGACTGCCGGCTGGAATGCCAGTCCTTCTTCTGCTTGGAGAAGGAGTAGCAGCTCCCTCTGTAGGCGACCCACTGCTCAGGGCAGCGTGGCTGACAGTTACCTGTAAAGGAATCCAAGTACCAGCTTTTCTCTACCATTAACCAACAGAAAGACACTTTTCAGCAAGGATCTGCTGAAAAGCAGCTCTTCTGGATATCTGCAATGCAGAAAACACAAGTGAGGAAAAGAATCTAAAAATAACAGTGTGTGAACACTGAACTTCAGATCCTCTGTGCAATTTCCAGGTATTTGTACAAGAGTCACATGCACTCTGATGCTGGTGCAACACTGTCTGCTTCCCCCTGCCCCAGCCCCACTGGGTTTCCTCCGAACTGCTCAAGGTACCTAAGAACCAAAATTGGCTATCTGAAAGCAGGCAGCACTCTGGGTGTGGAAAAAGTAAGGGGAAAAAATTACATCATCCTGTGGGTAAAGTGTGATCATCACACTTAGGTTGAACAAATTTTAAGCAACAAACAGTAGGTTCTTCCACATAGTCTGCACCTTCTGCATGCATGCAGAATTGTTACAGACCTTGTATCATTAACCTGTAGTATACCACTGTAATTGCTGCAGACAAGTCTACAGAAACCTTTCAGTATCTTTCATTGTTCTTTGCAACAGGTTCTGAAATGGGTTGCCTGGGGTCTGCACAAGGAGTACATTCTTCACAATATTCTGGATAGGCAGTTGCTACTTAAGGCTGGTAGAAACCTAGAATAGCTTCTGGTTTAACCCCATATATGGAATTCAGGATCTGAGCTCCTGTGTTTAGATGAATCTGTGGTCTTTGCTGATGGTTGCTCATCCTCAGCACCCCTTTGTGCACTTACTCATCTTCCATATCAAAGCAGTCGCTAGGGAGATGCTCAGTATCCCAAAGCCTATAGCCAAGCTTGGCACAACTTCTGGCCACAGACAGGGAGCTGTAAAAGAGATAAGAAACCATAGTAAACAGGAGCAACATGAAAACTGACAGTGGCTTTACACAGTTTGCTTGTGTCCTGGGCATTTCCATAAGGAACTGAATTACTTAAGAGACTGCTGTCTACACTCTGCACATCGCTGCCATCACTATGCCATCGCTGCCATTGCTGCTCCCTCCTTGGGAGCTCCCCACACCCCTGCCCACCACACCAGGGCCCACTTTCAGCTGGGCTAGAAGCCATCATTCCTTGCCTAAGCTTCCCGGGAGGTTTATGTGCCTGCAGGTCAGCCACATCTCAGCCCCCGCCTGTTTTATTAATCTTAGTATGAGAGCTACAGACAACAGCACTTTCTAAAAAGCAGCAGATGTGCAACTAATGGTTACTGATGTTGAGGAACCCAGGATTTCTCTGTGCTTCTCCCTTAAGCTTATCTACCACATCCTGCTCTTGTTGTGCTCCAGAGTCTTCTACCCAAGTACAGCAACAAAGTCCCTGATGAAGCTTATGAAATCTGAGGTGCTTCTCTCTCAGTCATGTCACAAGACCCAAAGAAACGTATCTGCCCTCCTAAAAAAGGCCAGGAGTCTAAGGAATAAGATGGACAAAGAGGAAGGCTATCTTTAACCAAAGACACTACCACAGCAAGTACATCTAAAACTTGGTGGAAGAAGGGCTGTGAGCAGCATGCCATAGCAATAGGATATGAAATACACAGGGAAGACAGACGGGGGTGTTCTCTCCTCAAGCCAAATTACAGTCAAATTAAGTTAAATAACTAACTGCATCAAGAAATAACAGTAACAGCATCCCCACAGACCAGGCGAATACTACAGGGTTGGAATTATATTATGGGCTGCCAGATAAGGATGGTGACAGCACTCATGAACCAGAAAAAAAAAGCACAACCAAAAACCAACAGAGCAACTGTGAGGGAAGCCCAATGATAACAGATGTCAATTGATCTCACTAAATTATGCAAATTCCATGTCAGGGCATGATGCTGAGACTGAATGCTTAGACACTGTCAATAGGCAACTCACAGAGCGGCGAGCCAAGAACCACAGAAAGCAAAGCAGCTCGTGACTGCCCTGAGCTGTGCTCAGGCCACACTGCTCACCACGGCTCCATCCAGCAGCTTCTCTGCCACAATGAACACAAATGCACCGAGATTCAACAGAGCCAAAATCCAGAAACAATAACAAAAAGGCACTGTGGTATAATGATTTCAGAATGGAAAACTACAGGAAAACGAGGAAGTCTGTCAGAGATTAATCAAAAGGAATGGCTAAAAGAATAACACAGTTGTGAGCAGTAAAAGTGAAGACTTTTATTAGGACCTCTCGGTGGAGGCTAGAAACAAATGCACATCACGTATCAAGAATATTGTGGGAAGGACAAAGCCAGCGCTAAAACAGAAGGGGAAGGGACTTCACTTGAAAACAAGAATGAACCCTTTAAACACTGGAAGTTTGTCCAAATACAGAAACTAGACCAGGTCAATAAATTAATACTAATTCACCTAGTTTGACCTTAGAGTAGTTTGCAAGTTCACCACTTTTAAGACCAGTTTCTGCTTTACAGTAATATGATATTAGAACGGTTTGCAGGCTCACCTAGTTTTAACTGGTTTTAAGACCAGTTTCTGGATTATAGCAATACATTTAGACCTGCAGGTTTGGCTAAAAGAAGTTTCCAAGGTAACACAGGAGAGCATGAAGGAGCTTCACTGTGTCATTCTTCTGGTAGAAAGATCTTTTCTAAGGTAAAGGTTTTGGCACACTTCCTGAAGCTTGCAGGATCTTCCAGCTGTCCCACTTGTAATTAAAAAATAGCAACTTTACTTTTTTTTTACAGAACAAAACCCCATCTCTTTTCAGTTACAAAATACAACTTTTCAGCTACAACCTACTCCTCAGCTTCATGCAAGCAGACAATTGGAGAACTGAAGGACTTGAACTCTGTTCCTCTTGTAAAGTCACCTTTGTGTCTCTGATGACCTGGGTTTTGCCATCAGATTGAGCCTTCAGAGAATGCAGATAGGCAGAGGTTAAGAGGCAGGGTGGAGCTGTTTCTCTGCAGATTACAACTGAAAACAAAGCAAAAGAGGATAAATATCCTTTGAGACATAATTCTTTGTTCTGAGATCACATTTATGAGGATTTGCACTTCTGTTTTCCTTCCTCTCTTGCCTCTCAAAGAAGCTATTTCCTTCATCCTCCAGACAGCTGGTCCTGATTTTAGGGAAAACTACTTCCAGGGATGACGGTCAGTGAAAAGGTTAATATTTAAATGTTAGCACTGGGCACTGAAGCTAGTGCCTCCTGGCAATGAACAGAGCAGTTCACCCTCTATTGTTTCAAACCAATTGCAGAAAAAAAGGAAATGACTGGACTCAGCATCAAAACAAAATCCTCGGGCACCTCCACATCCAGAGCAATGGAAGAGTTCACTTCAGTTGTTAAAAGTGAAAAAAATATGCCACCAGAAAATTTAGGGAGGAAAAAAGTGAAGTGGGAAAATCATATTGAAGTATTTGAGGAGAACTTAAGCCTCACTTGAACTTTAGTGATCAACCCAGGAAAGTGGAATTAAAAAGTCCATAAATCGAGATTTTTACCCCTTATGGAAGGGAGACCCTGCACTTTCCCTTCTTTAAAACAGGTTCAGGGAATTGTGCTCATCCCCAGGACTACATGTGAAGCTCTTGTAGAAGAGGATCAGAGAAGTATCTGAGATAAATTCGAAACACAAGAGAGAAAACTGGATAGAGCGTCCAGAAATATTTCCATGTAGTTGTCTGAGGAACTGTAGAAAAGACTCCCCAATGGAAGGGAGAGGGAACCTTTTACCTAATGTAAATATCCAGTGTTACAACCTTCTAGGATACAGAGCACCATGCTAGGTCTCCCAGTGCTCTGGAGAAGTGACTGTGACAGGCTGCAAGCAACATGACCCAATATTTTTAGGTTTGGGAATCCAATTTCAGTTCAAAATCTAAAAACTGTTAGCATTTTGTAATTCAAGTCTTCTAGGACAGTCTGAAGAACATCTGTGAACTGCCCCAAATAGCTCGCTCCCTTCAGCTCCTGCCTACGTCAGTAGGGGAGTAGCATGACTACCTAGGGCGAGGGAGGAAAATTTGAGAAACAAGGATCCTGTCCTTGGCTAAGGCACAGACCTGGTTATTGCTGTCACTACAAGGGTGCCGCACAGGCCAACATTGTCTTAAGTGACTGCTAGACTGACATTTTGGTAGTGTGGCATATCTAAAGTTCTCTGTAAGCCAAACAGAAAAAAACAGAACAACTCTTCATTTTCGAGGAGTCCACAAATGCCAAAAAGAGTCGGTTTGACCAGAGGACTGATATATACACGTGGATATACTTGCGATACTGCATCACAGGAATGACTTGGTAGCAAACGTGTGCATTTGAAAACAGAGATGAAATACCTGAGAGCATATCTCTCAAAAATAATGGAGGCAGGGACAGAGTAGAAAAAAAGATCTTCTAAAGAAAGGTATTTAAACTGTGCTCCCTAGGGACTCCTCACATGAAGAAGAGAGCTGGGAAATAATCAGATACTATGTACAGAGAGTGTGTTAAAAAGATCAGCTTCCTTATTTTATGCCCTAAGACTTCAGCTCAGAAAGATGATGGTACATGAGGAAATTTGGAGAGGAGGAATATTAAGAAGAAAACTGTAAAACATCTCAAGATGGCATTGGGTAATCTCCACCTCCAACAGGGTGGGAGTGAACACAAATGTCAGGGAATGAAGGGATGCCCCTGTGTCTTCTGATGCAACAGAAAACACTATTTCTGATGCATGCAAAAACAAGACTGCCTTCTTAGCAAACGAAGTGTGATTACCAGATAGGAACCTTGGGGATTTCTGTGCTGGTTTTGTTTCCATAGTGCAGCAAGTGACCAGGCAGCACTAACAACTACAGATATATGTAGTCATTCTGATCAGGGCATAGAATCTAGTATCCCACAGTGACAGCCCCCTTGGTAATAACAGCTTGGAAAAAAAGCTGAGGTAAAACATTAGTGTTGCAGCTAATGCAACACAACTTGTCTAAAGCACACAGGTGTTTAGAGGAAAAGAAATCAGCTCATGGGAAGGAGACACAAGGAATGATTACCAATGCAAAATCTCACTCTTCTAAGGCAGTATTTCTCAACTAAGCAGGCAGAGAAATTTCTGAGTGTGACATTTGCAAGGCCTGAGCTAGGGGAATGGAGTGGAAATAAGAAAACAGAAAATTGAAGGAAAGCACTAAGAAAATCTTCCTGATAGTAAAACACCCTGCAGGACTGGCTCAAGACAAGCGCTGGAAATTTGCTCACTGGGAGGTATGTAAAACCGGAACAGAGAAAACAGAGGAAAAAATGTATCACAGAATAATCCTGCAGAGCCCCACGGGAGAGAGTCTGGATGATCTCATATGCCTCTTCTGTCTCTGATCTCTGATTAGCATATGCCTCTAATTTATCTGTACTCACATCTCGCCTGCCCTTCAAAGAACTATTGCTGACAATCAGACAACTTCAAAACTGCAAATGTTTTTTAGAGAAAAGGATGCCTAGGTTGAACGTCCTGGAGTAGCCACCGAAAGGGGACTGACAGAGAAAGGGAGGGAAAACAATGCAGGGGCTCTGATCCACTAGCTTTTGTTACATTAAAATACTCATGGCAGTTTTAGAACCAAAGAAACAGCACCATAAGCAGGCACTCAATATCGGTGGCCAGCTCAGAGTGTAGATCTTGCTTTTGATCAATATAAAGTCTTTTGTTGACCTTCCTTACCTCTTTTTTCCCGTGCAGCACTGGTCCTAGGCAGAGGAGTCTGAGAGAATCTGACAGACGTATAAATTATTTCCTCATTCTCTTCGGCTGCAGAAGTTTCTGATCTGCTTCCCTCCATGCCAAAGCAAAGACTGTGTATGACAAGATGTTTCGATTGACAAGATGTTGAGTGACAAGGCTCAACACCCGTAAAACAGGAAACCTGAGGCTACATTCAGAAGACACGAAACGTGAATATGCAACCTCTGTTTTTAGCTGCTCAAAGTAACCCAGTCTACAACAGAATGGAGAGCAGTGGAAGTGTAACAACTTCAATTTCCTAACCTGATCAGGGATGTCTTATGACCAGTCATTAGTGGGAAGAGGTGATTAACCACAAAGTTCATGGGTATTTTAATTGTCGACAGTCCAAGAAGCTGTGATGACACTGCTGCAGTGACTGTGAAAATGTGTTGTGCTCTGCAGAGCTCCTTCTCAGGACAGAAGCAGGCTGATAGCAAGATCACAAGATTAAAAAGGTAAATAGCAAGAGTACAAGGTGAAAAATTACATAAGCAATGGCTACAGCAAACTGGCAGCCCAACTGCTGTCCAAAAGGAAGTAAAGTTGGACAGCATGAGTTTTAGAAGGAAGCCTTGTGAGCTTTGGACACTTCTACTGGGAACTCTGTCTACACCCAGCACCCAGTGTGAATGTGCTCATGGCATAGGCAGGCACTGAGAGGTGGCATACCTCCAGATCCTCTGATTCAACATCTCAACAGCATCAGTACAAAAGAGACATGGACATACCGGAGTCTAGCAATGGGTGACAAAGATGGTAACAGGACTGGAACGTCAATCTTATGAGGAAAGGCTGAGAGAACTGGGACTGTCTAGTCTGGACATGTGTTGGGGAGGATCTTGTTAACGTATATAAATACCTGAAGGGAGAGTACACGAAGAGATAGACTCTTCCCAGTGGTACCCAGTGACAGGACAAAAGGCAATGGGCACAAACTGAAACACAGAAGGGTCCCTCTGAACATCAGGAAACACTTTTTTACTGCGAGGGTGACTGGACACTGGCACAGGCTGGCTAGAAAGACCATGGTGCCTCCCTTCATGGACAGTTGTCTGGACATGGCCCTGGGCAACTGGCTATAGATGGCCCAGCTTCAGCAGGGCATTGGACCAGGTGACCTTGAGAGGAACCTTCCAAACTCATTCATCCTATGACTCTGTGGCCAGCAATAACAGGAAGGGCTAGCCTTCTTCTGAAGGAGCTGTTGTGGTTCAAACCCAGCTGGCAACTAAGTACCATGAAGCTGCTCATTCACTTTCCCCCTCCCACAGTGGGGTGGGAGGAGAATTGGGGAAAAGGTAAAACCCAGGGGTTGAGATAAGAACAGTTTAATAATACAATATAATACTACTACTAATACTAAATACTAATAATGAAAAGGGAAGTAAGAGAGAGAGAAAACTAAAAAGAAAAATAACCAGGAGTGATGTACAATACAGTTCCTCACCACCAGCTGAACAATGCCCAACCAGACCCAAGCAGTGATTGGTCCCTTCCAATTTCTATACTGGGCATGAGGTGCTGTGGTATGGAATACCCCTTTGGCTAGTTTGGGTCAGGTGTCCTGTCTGCTTCCTCCTGGCTTCCTGTCCTCCTCCTCACTGACAGAGCATGAGACTGAAAAGTGCTTGATCAGAGTAAATGCTACTGAGCAACAGCTAAAACATGGGTATGTTATCAGCATTAATCTCAGACTAAAGCCAAACCACAGCACTGCACCAGCTACTGGGAGGAAAATCAACTCTATCCCAGACAAAACCAGGACAGTAGCAAAGACTGACCATTGGTGAGTACCATTCAAGGTGTGCCAGGGGAAGATTTAGATTGGATATTAGGAAAAGTTTCTCCCCTGAAAGGGCTGTCAAACACTGGAACAGGCTGCCCAGGGAAGTGGCTGAGTCGCCATCCCTGGAGGTATTTAAGTGATGTATCTATCCCCTCAAACAAGTGCCTTCTCTAGCATGTTGACAAGTCCACTGAACCCAGCGTTTCTTTCTTGATGAAAAGATGCAAAAGCCTCAGAGCTCTGGCGAAGAACATCTGTCACGTGGAGACGAAACAAGGAGGCCCGAGGCCACAGAGCAGTTTTACGAGCAGTGGTGTCCCTTGCTTGGCGGTGCCTAGCGGGGAACAGCCATGTTCTGCTGCTGCCTTCGACACGGAAAGAGCCGGCAGTGGCTGGCTGCCGCTGGGAAGCCCTTCGCCTTTTCACGGGTCTGCCCGAGGCAGCGCGGCAGCTCGGCGGGACGCTCCGCAGCGCTGCGGGCCCGGTGACGCCCAGGCTGTCGCTCCGCAGGCCGCAGCCACGCCTCCCGGCCAGGAGCGGGCCGCGCGGCGCTTCCCCGCCATTGGGCGAGCAGCTCCCGCCTCCAGCCGCGCTCTGCAGGGGCGGCCGGGCGGGGTGCGCCGAAGGCGTGGCTGAACATCCCTCTGCGGACCTTCATCGGTCATTGGAAGAGAAGCGAGGGGAGGCGGGATCTCCGCGCCTTTTCTCACCGCCCATTGGATGGAAAGAGGAGGTGGGCCCCAGCACCGCCCCGTCATAGGCTGGAGCGGGCTTTAGGGGTCGCCCCTTTCCACCTCCTCTCTTCACTCGCTGAAGAACAGCCAGTGAGCGCGGCGATCCCGCGGCACTCGGGCTCCTATTGGCGGAAAGCGGCAGTTCCGCCAAGCCCTTCCTGCTTCCGGTTGGTGGGGTGGGTGAGGGGAGCCGGCGGGGGCCACAGGGGAGGTCGGTGCAGCCCGGCGCGGTCCGCGCCTGCGTTGCTCTGGCGGTCCCGTCACCGCCGACGGCGCAGCATGGGATGCTCTTGAGCGGCGGATCGCTCTTCCCTAGGGCCGGCCTTGCCACTGCCCGTGCCCGTGACTGTGCGAGGCGGGGGGAGGCCGGGCGGCTCCGGGGCCGGGCCGGCAGCAGGTGGGTGCGGCGGCGCGGGGTTGGCGGGTTGGGCTCCGGCGGCAGACGGGAGGGGGAGGGCTGGGGGTGGCACCGAGGCTGTTGGAGCCGCCGCGGGCCTGAAAGCGCGCCCTGACCAGGATGAGCGGCTCCGTCCCAGCGGCGGGCACGGCTCAGGCAGCGGTAACCGGCCAGGGGGGCAGCGTCGCATCCATCCCTTTTTACTTCAGGCTGAGTGCGAGGGAAGAGTTTGTCAGCGCTGTGACCGGCGCAGCCGCGGCTAGCGCCAAGGGCAGGGTTCTGCTTTTAGGCTTACAGGACGAATCACGAGTTCCTGTATCACAGGCTTCCTCATTTCAGCGTAACTGACCTTGTCGTCTGTGACCTCCGTGGCGGTCGGAGAGCTGGCTGGGTAGCAGTAGGCTTGCAGGAGCTGGGGGCTCACTGTTAGGTGCTGCAGACAGGCGCTGCCTGTTCATTTGCAGGTCTTGTCAACCCTCAGCATCTGGAGCTTTATTGAAGTCTGCAGCGGGAGAAGCTGAGGGAAATCTGTTGCATCACCGTGGTTGCTGGTGCAATCACTGAACGTTTCATATGTGATTTTTAGTGTGAGCTGGAGACCAAATTTCTAGATTGCATTAGTGTCTTCATTACTGCCTCTTCAGTTGCATGTTCCGTGGGACGTCTCAGTGTCCTCCTTCCCTTCTTCAGCTGTATAAACAGAAGAAAACTGTACTGTGAAGGTGCAGCTTACAGTTATTAAACACTTTCAGATTCTCAGCTAAAGTAGTAGTAAAAAGATATCATAATTATTCCTAAGTGCTGATTAGTTTTCACTCTCCTGCATAACTTGCTGACAGAAAAGCACACACATACCCACATTAGAGAAATGGAGTTTACAGCGTGGTTAAGAAGTATTTGTAGCCACAGGTAGAAGCGATTTGAAGAGGAGTCTTGGGTGACATGGTCTAGTGTGAGGTGTCCCTGCCCATGGCAGGGGGGTTGGAACTGGATGATCTTACGGTCCTTTCCAACCCTAACTATTCTATGATTCTAATTATGATTATTAAGATTAAGGCACTTGAACAAACAGATCCTGACTAATTGCAGTGGCTTTTCCCTCCAAGCTCTTCACAAAGAGCTGCAAAGAGGCTTGATTAGAGGCCTGGTTAATCATTTTCTGCCGACTGGTTCCTCAGTGCAGTGCAGTAACCAACAATGCCTTGTGCCTGAAACTTACTCCACTGTTCAGCCTGCTGGGCTTAACAGCAAAACTTGTGGTCCTGAGGCAAAATTCAGCAGAGAATCCCAAAATCAGCCCAGTGAACGGCTTGGCTACACAAGTCATTGAGATTTAGTTTCTGGGACCTGTTTCTAGATTCACTCCTTTTTGCAGTGAGGACTGTGGGAGTGGCCAGTCACTGACTCTGTGACCCTGAAGTTAGTTTGCAGGGGCTAAACCAGTTAATCCTCTGTGTTCTCTGTGATGTGCATGTGCAGGATGTCATCACCTTGCCATACCTCTGCTGTGCTGGTAGTTTTTATGGCCCTTGCTGTTGTGGGGGCTGAACAGTCAAAAGAGAGGAGTTGTGATGTGATCGGTGATGAAAGCAGCGAGTCGCAAATGGAAAGAGCCCTGCTGAAGAAACTGGAGCCCCTAAGCCCAATGAGGTACAGTACAACACCCTGCAGGCCCTGGAGCTGTGCAGTGCCTCCCTGAGGCCAATGGGAGGGGAGGACTTGGGGCCAGACTGCAGAAGGGGCTTCCCTGTTTCTAAGGGTGGTGACTGGCTTCCAGGTCTCAAGTGTCTACTGCTCTGGGCCTTGTTCCTTGTAATCCTGTGAGCTGTCTGTTCTGTCCTCTCCCTGCTCAGGTTTAACGTGACTGTGGAGAAAGGCAAAACGGAAAACTACGTCTACCATTTCAGAGTGTGCAGGGAGGTCAACAGCAGCTTGCATGATTTTGGTGGCCTGGTGCAAACAGATAGGCAGAACGGGAAGACCACAGTGATAGGAAGAATCAATGAAACCCAGGTCTTCAATGGAAGTAAGAGTCCACTCAATACTTGTCTTACTCAGTATCTGCCTTTTGTCTCCTGACTGGATTTGCAGCCTGTATTGTTTCTCTTTTGGCAGGTGACTGGATCATGCTGATTTATAAAGGAGGTGATTCATATGGCAGGCACTGCAGTGGTGAGAAGAGAAGAGCTGTGATAATGATTTCTTGCAAGCGGGGAGTTACAGCAGTAAGTGACACATGAGGTGGGAGAGGAGCAGGAGGCTGCCAGACAGATGGTTGATAAGCAGAAGGGCTTTGAGGAGGCAGCAAGGTTTTCTTCTGTCCTCCAGTGTCTGTTGCATAGCTGCACTAACAGTGATGAAAGTGTCTTCTGGTGAAGTTCACATTTTCACATGACTTCACTTTTCCCAAATTGCAGAGCTCATTCAGCATTATTTCAGAAGAGCGGGAAAAGGAGCAGGAGTGTTTCTACCTCTTTGAGATGGACAGCAGTGTGGCTTGTCCAGCTCAAGATTCCCACCTCAGCGTTGGCTCCATTTTACTGATCACGTGAGTCATTGGAAGAGCTGCTTGTGTCTGGGCCATAATCCCCAGTGCCATTTAGAAACACAGCAAATACTGCACTAAACTGGGTAATTGTAGTGTACCTGTCCACAGCCAACACTGGATGTTACTGTTCTTCTGAACAAAAGATCTTGCTCAAGGCATGATAGTGTCCTCAACATAAGAAGGACATGGAGCTATTGGAATAAGCCCAGAGGAGGCCACCAGGATGATCAGGGGCTGGAGCACCTCCCATACAAAAGCAGGCTGAGAAAGCTGGGGCTGTTCAGCCTGGAGGAGAGAAGACTGTGTGGAGACCTCATAGCAGCCTTCCAGTATCTGAAGGCGGGTGGGGGGGGGGGGGCCCGTAAGGATGCTGGAGAGGGACTCTTCATCAGGGACTGTAGTGATAGGGATGATGGATTTAAACTGAAACAGTGGAAGTTCAGGTCAGATATAAGAAAGAAATTCTTTACTATGAGGGTGGTGAGGCACTGGCACAGGTTGCCCAGAGAAGTGATGAATGCTCCATCCCTGGCAGTGTTCAAGGCCAGGCTGGACAGAGCCTTGGGTGACATGGTCTAGTGTGAGGTGTCCCTGCCCATGGGGGGTTGAAACTCAATGCTCTTAAGGTCCTTTCCAACCCTAACCATTCTGTGATGCTGCAGAGCTGCTTTGTTCCCTATCAACATTCTCCTTCATATTCGACAGACGAGCACGGAAGACATGATTTCCTAAAATCGTACAACAGCTTTTTGCCAGAGTTGGGAATGCAGACCAGCTTGACTCATTTTCTCTGCTTATTAGAGGCACTACTTCATGTAATGCTGCTGAAAGATTTATACCAGCATATCAGTAATTTGGGGGCTTTTTCTGCTCTGCTCTGGTCTCTGTTTACAGCTCTGTTACTGAGTGGTGCTCAGCTACTTGCTTAAATACCAATTTGAAGGTGGCTCAGAAGAGGTTGTCTTACAGAATTTCCTCAGCTTTGACTTTTAATTATACCTTCCAGGTTTGCTTCACTGATTGCAGTCTACATCATTGGTGGGTTCCTGTACCAGCGCCTTGTAGTGGGAGCAAAGGGCATGGAGCAGTTTCCTCACTTTGCCTTCTGGCAAGATCTGGGCAATTTGGTAGCGGTGAGTGAAAATCCCCATATATTTCCAGCAGGGCTCATATATCAGGACAGGAGAAAATGGCATCTGCCTTGTCGTTTTGGCCTGTGTTCTCAGGTAGACATACCACCAGGGTAGTATACCTTCAAGCAGAAGAATATGTTTTATTTTTCTGAAGTACTTTATTTCTTAATTATTGCCAAGACTGATTCCCTGCCAGTATCCTGCAATTACCACATAACTGGAAAACATGCTCAGTTGAGGTTAACACTTTCCAGCTAGGGACTTTGAAATGTTACGTCCAACTACCTGAAACACTTCCTTGGGCACTGTAGGCAGTGCCATTCATCAGCCTGACATTGCTGCATGCTGTTCATCAGTATGCCTAGAGCTTTCAGGACCAAGTAGGATGCTTGTAATGTGTGCTTCTCTTGTCAAGACAGATTTTGAGGACCTGTCCCATACAGCATAAGGCAACAGAGAAATGGCAGCAGCTGCTTTGCTTTGGGTGCTGAGTCAATTGCCTGCAGTCTGATTCTGGTACAATATCCTGTGTTGCAGGATGGCTGTGACTTTGTCTGCAGATCCAAGCCTCGAAATGCACCAGCCACATACCGAGGGGTGGGTGACGACCAGCTGGGGGAGGAGTCGGAGGAGAGGGATGACCACTTGCTACCAATGTGATCAGCTTTCAACATTGAGTTCTTTTCTCCCCATCTCCCCAGTTTAGCTGGGCATCTCCCAGCCAGTTCTCCTTCTCTTGCCCTGATTTTCTTTACACTCTTTACTTTCGCTGTCTCTGGTGCGCCAAGTCCCATGGATGCCTCTGGGTGTGAACAGAACCGGTCCCTGGTGGCATGTCTTGTGAATATAACACTGGTTTAGGTTTTTAAAAATGCAGCAGAGCTGAGGGGAGAAAGTGCTGAGACGAGACTTGAGAGAAGATGGCAAGAAAGCAATATGAGTGTTCAGCATGGGAGAGAAATCACCAAGAGATAAAAAGAACCATGGATGGGTGCAGAAAGGGGAAGGAGGCCATGGGTTAAAACAGCTGAAACTGTAGGAGGGATCTTTTGTGTCTTCCCTCTCACCCCTAAGGTTTACAGGATCCGTAAGACACTGGAATTCCTTTTCTTTGAATGCATTTTCAGTTTTTCTAGCTTTGCACTGCTTCTGCCAGTGTAACCTGCAGCGTGCTCTATGCCAGACTCTGTGGGGGTGGAGGAGGCATTGGCACCTCTGCAGTATTTTCTTTTCTTAATGGCAGTATGTAGAAGAGTACACACCAGTTTCTTTCAACAGATATAAAGGGATGCATGCCATCCTCTCAGACAATTGAGAAGGGGCAATGCTAAAAAAAAAGAGTTAAATACAGTCTCATGAATTTCTAGTTCAGTCACAATATTGTCTTGGCTTTCTCAAATCACTGAGAAGCAAAAGGAAATAAATGTGCTGCTAAGTAAAGGGAACATTTGCTGAAACTCACATGAAGGCACAATGAAACAGGTAGCTGCCACTCAAGTTCTAAGCTTCCTGAGGTGACTGCCCACACAGTTCAGTCACCCTTCAGCATTATGATTACATGCTCTCCAGAAGTTCCTTGTTTGGCAGAGGGTTTTCCCAGGAAGCTACCAGAATATAAAAAAATGAACCATAGAAGCCAAGGATAAGAGTGCTTGTGTAATAAAAAACTGTGTAAGGGACTCCTGCACTGCCAGGGTCAGCTTTCATAAATCATTGTCCCTCAAGCATGGTACAGATAGTACTTGGATACTGCTGCTGGCTGGGAGTGAGAGAGACCTCTTCTTGGGGCCCTGCTAAAAAGCAGGTACAGCCAAGTTGCAAGACTTCAGGAACTTGGTACCTTGATTCTTAATTGCTTTTTTTTATTTCAGGGGCTATACTCTTAAGTGATCCCATTCTGCCCTATTCTAGACTGGCAAGAACTGCCCTCAGTCTTGAGGGCAGAGACTGTGAATAAGCAAGCCACTACTGTTAACAGCAGAATACAGACAAGATTTATATATTTGTAATACTGGCAAAGCAGTCTGAATGGTGACATGGAGGGGGGAAAGGGGGGCCTTGCTTTCTTACTGGGTTTGGAGTGGGCAAACAGCTCCTGCTTTCTTTGACTTTTGTTACAGTCTCAATCTTCCTTATAACATGGGAAAAATAGGAAGTCACTAAGTCTGTTATTACTGGTTTTCATGGTGGTGTTTAAGGTAATTTTTTTTTGTACAAAACACAACTTTCAAAAATAAAATTAAAAAAAAAAAACAAACAAAAGACCCCAAAACTGGTGAAGTGTTGTGCTGCTGTAACAAGAGCTTTCTGTGGTACCAGAGCATCTTTCTTACCCAAAGGTGAAGGGTCCTTAGTGGGTGGTGCCTTGTGCCTGAACTACTCTTTCCCAGAACAGGCCTCTTCTTGTTAGTACATGTTTTTTTGCTGCTACCTCGTAGGGCTTAAGAGGGAGTGGTATACACTGCTTTAGAAGCTCAGGTAGTAAGGGATGGGAAAAGGTTCCTATGCTCTGTATCTTTCTGCAACAATAAAAGAGAAATTAACTTTTAGCAGCCACACCTGCAAAGCCTGAACAAGCTTTTTTTTTTTTTGTTAAGAACATTGAATATGAAGTGAAACCTCATTTGACTGAAATAAGATCCAGTCCTCAGAAGCAGTAGTACTGCAGGCAGGTTAGCTGCCTGCCTACCCTGCCAAGGGTCAAACTGAACTGGATTTTTATCATAGCCAGCCTACTAAGGATAAAATACTTCAAGGACAGCCTTCCTCAGCTGATTCGTGTTGAGAGATTCTAACCTCCCTTTTCCCTACCACCAAATTGTATCAGACCAAATAGCATTACCAGTGTGCAGCTTCTTTTGGGCCCATTCTCATTCTAGAAGCCTCAGAAGTTTTCTTTCACAGGAACAAAGGCATTATTAGAGTGAAATTCAACAGTACACTTAAGACTAGAAAGCTGCTGCCACATTTTATCCATCTTCTAAGCCATTTCCCTCCTCTTTTCTAATATGGGTCAATAGCGAGCCAGTTCCAAACCATCTCTAGTGTTTTCCTACCTATGCTATTAGGCATCCATTGTAACTACAGCTTTCCTGCAGCCATGGGTGCTTTCCACACAGTGTCTGTTTCACTCAATTATTCATGTGAAACTCCTGAAATCAGAAAAGCTGAGACACATGGTTTATAAAATCATGTTGCTTGCAGGTATTTAGCTCTAAGGGGCACTTAGCTCTTTCATGCTTTGTGTAATTTCTTTTGAGTTTTTGCCTATTTTGTTTGAAGAAGAGGTGCTTTTGGAAGAGAACTCTGCCCAGATTCTCACCTTTGGCAATCTGGTTACAAAACTAAAGAATACCACATTTGGTCCTTAAAAATAAATCCCAAACCTGGAGGGGCTAAAAGAGAGAGACTCAGCCTATAACATAATTCTACCCCCTAGAAGGCAGAAGTAGCATTAAAGGATTAGCATTCAGTTGTTGGAGGGTTGGTTGTTGGTTTTAACTGAGAAAGAGAAGTATTTGTTTTATAACACCAGCAACAACAACAAAACAGCCTGAGGCAGGTGATACAATCCTGCCAGCTTAAACTTTGTCCCAGAAACTCTCCTGAGGGTAATGAAGACAGACATAAAAATAATACAAACTGGTAAAAGAACACAAAAAGCCCAAAACAAAACAAAAACCCAGCCCATTGTATGAAGAGCCTTGGCGCTTCTGGAGACTGCTTTGGACCTGCAAATTACGCCCTAGCACAACGGGAAGATGAACCTAGTGCCTAATTTAAGACAATCCCCCTTCCCTTCAGTTTTCTAATCACCTTGTTCGTAAATACTCAGGATAAATCCTCCTTTGGTTCAGAGAGGAGCATCTGGAGTGAATAGCTGCTACAACACTTCATCTTCATTCTGCATCACTACATGAGACAGTAAAGCTTTGGCAGCTCCTATTGCCACAGGCCTTCAGGTTTGGTATGCATGCTGGAATGGCTATTAAACCCGGTTCATGAGCAGCCTCATGATTTTTTTAACAGTGGAAGAGAAGCAGCCCCTTTTATTCAAATTCTTGTTTGTCCACCTCTTGTCACTTGGACTTTACTAATTCCCCTTCCTAAATGCCCCAAGCACAGCTGCTCCCAAAGCCCATGTGCGGCCAGCTCTTCCTATGCCTCAAGTTCTGGCACAGTGAGATTCAAAACTAAAATACAGCAGACCTGCTGTAACAGAAAGGGGTGAGCACAGTTCCCTTTGAGAAGTCTGCTAAGACAGAAGTCCCCTTCATGTCTTTATGTGTTATAGAAGAGAGGCATATTAAAAATCAGGAAGAACGAGTGATGTTTCAAGGCCCCAGGAGGGAGTATTCCTCCCCATTGTAGCACCATTAAAAAGACCAAGATATGGGCTTGTTAACTGTCCACAGCAGTTAGTCAGTTAAATTCCTTCTCATTCTTGAATGCAAGACCACAGGGGGCTGTCCCATTCTTCCCTGCCTCAGCAGGATGCTTCAAAGCTGGCAGCTGCCCTGGGGTCAGAGCAAGAGTGAGACCTAAGCTTCAGAGCTGTTAAGTCTCCTTGAGGACGTTGATCTTGGCACATATCTTGAGAGCTGGTCCCAGCTTTATGTTCATGGCACTCATGAGGTGTTCCTCCTTCAGAAGCAACAGGGCCTGGCCATCTATTTCCTGTGACCGAAACTCCTCAGCAATCTCCTGGCACCCTGTGAAACCAAAAGAAAACAGCACTGAGACAAAATGTTCCCTGGGCACTCCCCTCATCCCCACTCTTGGGCCTCAGGCAGGTACAGAAAGCAAACTAGGAATATAACCAATCCCCCTCCTCACTCTAGTCCACAGTTTGCCTGAAGACACAGGCTACTTGAGAAGTACATCTATATGACCCACTCCCATTCAGAAACCTGTAGAGAAGTACAATAACAGCACTAGGCACCACTGACACCACTTTCTTTCCAGAAAGAGACCCAACAAATATCCCCATGCTACTGAATCACAGGAGTGCAGGAGGGGATCTTAACTTCACCTTGCAGTGATGCAATGAACTCGTATACTTCTTCCACACTCCAACGACTGGGATTGCTGGACAGGAAGACCGGGTTGATGCCATGTAGATCTGGGGTAGGTGGGGCCATGCTAGAGTTTGGCAGGTCCCTCTCTCCATGACTGGCCCTTACTGACAGTGGCCCTGGAGATGTAGGGGACAAAGCTTCATCATAGCTGGAGTTATCAGAGCCTCGACTTGAGTCTTCCTGGCCCTACAAGCCCAAAGGAAAGAAAGAAAACAAAAGGTGTTTTGTAGGAAATTCAAAATTACTATGTGCAAAACAAGACATTGGGAACAGCAAAAGTTGTCCCAGCCGTCTGGGTCACTGTCTCAGGTTGCTGGTCAGGGCAGCTGACATACGAGCTCAGTGATGCCAGAAATGGGAGACTTGACTCGCCTCCCTTCTCCCCATCCTTCCCCAGTCGATTCCTCTTCCTCACATGAGCACTGAAGCTCATTCGATTTTCTCTAATCTGATTAAAATCATTCATGTGGAAGAATGGTTAATCGAACGGGAAAAAGAAGACTGTTTCCTACCAAAGCTGATCTCATTCACTGATACCTCCAAGACACACACGGGAGTGAACACAGAGTGAACAGAACAAGTACAAATGTGAATCCACTTTCTTTAGTTGGTGAGTGATTAGAACAGCTCACTATGCCCCATGTAATAACTGTATTAATGTGTACCTGGAACAACTTTTACGTCTACATAACTGTGAGAAAGCAGTGCATCCAGCAGTGACAGCTTTACACTGAGACCTGCACTGACTATGTGCTTACCCTGTGGCGCTTGCCCTGGATCTTTGTTCGCGCGATGTCAGAGCTGCTGCGCCGCGGGCCCCGTCGGCGCACACGGGCATAGTTGGCTTCCTGGAATTCCTTCATCTTCTTCCTTTGCAGCCGAAACTGATGGCTGCAGCTGACATTATACCTCGAGTAAGTAGAAGCAGAGCAGCAGTTAGGGAACAGCAACGATATAAACCTACTGCTTCTCCTTGCTCTAGATGGGGATAAATCTCCTCTTTACCATCAAGTTCTGTTCCTCCTCCTAAGACTTACCCTTGGAAGGAACCAGTCCAGACTTCTGACTCAAGCAATATTTGGACAGCAGAGTCTTGGTCTAACATCTGAAGGGTCAATTAAGTCATTCCCCTAAGGGAAAAAAGACCCATAAAAAGCACTCTGCTATCAATAGGAGGCAGCAATGACTACTCTAACTTCTCCCCAGCTTCTTCTTTCCCAATGCTCCCTTACGTTTTTGTCTAGTACTAATGCAGCAGACAGCTACCAATATGCATTTGTTTACTCAGTCAAATCTGTAATTTGACTGAAGAGTGTTTTTTCAGATTTCCAGAACTTCCCTCATTCCCACTTCATTTTCTGAGCAAGTCAGAAACCCTGCTTACACTCAACACCACATCCACCTCTCCAGACCTAGAAGCATTCACAAATCACTGAGTCCTAAAGGATCTCGGTGGCCAGTGCATCCCATGGAGGGAGGACAGGATGTACTGACATGTTGTACGCTACCTGGAGAAAGGACACACACCCAATTCCGAAGAATGGATAGTCAGAGAAAAGGAAGATAATGTCTTACCTTTTAGCACAGGTCATGGAACAAAACCTTTTGGAGCCACGGAACTGGGTTGCTGGGGCATACTTCCCACAGTATTCACACTTGAGCAAGTTTGCCTTCTTATCAAGCTCTGGTGAGACAGAGATACACACCAGTTGATGGTAATACAGTATCAGAGTGCAGAAACTTCCAGTAACAGTACCTAGGCCTCCTGATCCTGAGACTTACCTACAGAAGCACTGTCCCCTCCTGGAGAATTGCTGGACAGGTTTTCACTATGGCCAGAAGAAGCCTCTCCCTGCAGTGGTTTCTCAGATTCTTTCAGCAGCTGAGAACAACCCACCTGGACAAGAAGAGAAAGAGCTGGGCCCATCAGTAAAGGACTCTCTGTGCCCACCACCCTCCACAGGGTATATGCTGCTCACACATTATTACAGCTCAGAAGAATCCCTCTGTCCACTAGGGGAACAGAGATTCTAAACAAAGTGATTACTCCTTCCTGACTTACCAGGCTGGCTGTTCATTCAAAGATCACCAGGTACTATTTGTCTGGAACATCCTATAATCCCAGGTAACCGCATTTCCCCTTCACTTGCTGCTTGTTTAAAGTACAGTGCATCTTTCCCTTACTAAAAGTCCAAAGAACCACCTTCTTGCAATTCGTACATGATTGCTTTGGGGACTACTGGAGAAAGCAGTTCCCATCACACTTGTTTTACTTCTTCCAACCTGTCCCCTTTAATGCTACCACTTAATGCCTTGCTTTGACCATGACACCTCCCTCCTTTCCCTTCCTCTTCACTGTCTCTCAAGGCTAAAAATGCTTGAGTTGGAACGTGCGGAAAGAAGCTCCTGTCCAAAGACTGAAGCCCACCACTCTCCTTCCTCCACAGCAGAGAATCCTTACCGGAAAGGGCTCTGCTCCTTCTTGGATGACAAAGCCTTCAATGATGTGTGTAAGGATCTGGGGCTTCACAATGGCTTGTGGGGGTTTGGAGTCTCCCACCTGACGTGACACCGTTGCCAGGTTTGGGGTGGGAGCAGAGGTGGGGGTGGCTGATGCTCCTTCACTTGAAGTGGTATTTGGGGTTGCAGTGGCAGCAGAATCGGATTTATCTGTAAAATTAAGTCACAAGAGTCTGTTACTTTTGCACTACTTCAGGTGGAATACAGGATTAGATCATTAATACTCGCAAGCAGAGCTTTCATTTGTACCTCACCTCCAAGGCTGCCCTTCTCCTCCACATTTTTGGGGCTGTCCATCACAGGAGAGGACCTGGCAGGCAGGAGTGCAGTGACACTGGGCGACTCCTTCTCCTCCTCCGACTCTGCCTTGCGCTTTACAGCTAAGGTCTGAGATTTACCCTGCGTGAATAAAGAGGAACACATAAGCAGAGAGAGGAGATCTAAAGCAAAGAACAAGACAACCCAAAGGCAAAAGGAAGATCCATCCTGCTCCACTTTATTTCATTTTCAGCATGACTCCTTCTCATAGAGATGCCTCTAGCTCCCTCACAGTACACACCTCTAGTTAGGAGCATTTGCCTAGCAAGGAGTAAAACTTCAGAAGACTCACTACCAAAACACTGTGTGAACCTCAAAGGATTATTCCAGAAAGAAAGAAATGGGATGGCAGTCACCCAGCAGTTTCCCAACAGGCTTGTGGCTAAATCAGATCAGTTTCAAAGGAGAGTCAAAAGAGTAGGGGGCACATGTTGGATGAGAGTAGAATTTTTCAAAGAGAGACAAATTCTGTGACACCTTCCTTAAGAAACGGCCCGTTTAGAAACAGTCTCAGCAACTGGCTAAGGATGGCTGAGCTGTACAAGTACTGCTGTCCCAGGGAGTTAGACAGGCCCTAGCTGCACAATTCAAAGCAGCATGGATGAGGCCTGTGGTACATCAACAATCTTTGTTTTCCTCTGCACAGTTACTAGGGAATCCTCTGAGGTCTAGAGTTGGTGGCTGGTACCACACACCATGGGGTCTCTGACCTGGAGGTATCCACACACCTAGTGAGAAGGGAGTTCAGTCACAGACCACTCAGCTTTCATCTCTCTCCTGAGAGAGACAAAAGAAGCCAGTTATTGTTTGTAGTGGGTTTTACTTAGCAAGGTTTTGGCAGCAAGGGGCTCTTAGGGGTAGCTTCTGTGAGAAGAAACGAGAAGCTTCCCCCATGCCTGACACACCCAGTTCCAGCTGCCTCCAAGACGGACCCACTGCTGGCCAAAGCTGAGCCCATCAGTGATGGTGGTAGCACCTCTGAGATAACGTGTTTAAGAAAGGGTAAAAAACTGTGTTCAACAGCAGCTGGGATAGAGGAGTGAGAATACATGAGAGAAACAGCTGTGCAGACAGCAAGGTCAGCGCAGGAGGGAGAAGGTGCTCCACGCTCTAGAGCAGATTCCCCTACAGCCCATGATGCTGACCACGGTGAGACAGCCTGTGCCCCAGCAGCCCATGGAGTTCCATGGAGCAGCAGATCCACCTGCGACCCGCAGAGGACCTGACACTGGAGCAGAGGGATGCCCAAAAGAGGCTGTGACCCCATGGGAAGCCCACACTGGAGCAGGCTCCTGCAAGGACCTGTGGCCCTGTGGAGAGAGGAGCCCTCGCTGGAGCAGGTTTACTGCAGGACTTGTGGTCCCCTGTGGGATCCACACTGGAACAGTCTGTGCCTGAAGGGCTGCACCTCATGGAAAGAATCCATGCTGGAGCAGTCTGTTCCTGAAGGACTGCACTCATGAAAGGACACACGCTGCAACAGCCTGTTCCTGAAGGACTACACCCCACAGAAGGGACCCACGCTGAAGCAATTTGTGAAGACCAAACTGAAGCAACTGTATGAAGGACCAATGCTGGAGAAGTTCATAAAGGATTATCCCATGGGAGGGATCTCATGCTGCAGCAAGGGAAAAGCATGAGGAAGAGTGAGCAGCAGAGATAAAATGTTTTGTACTGACCACAAGCCCCATTCTCCATCCTGCACTGCTCAGGGGGAGGAAGTAAGAAGGGTTGGGAGCAAAGTTGAGCCTATGAAGAAGGGGGAGAGATGTTTAATTTACTCTTACTTCTCATTATTCTACTCTGATTCATTTGCAATAAATTAAATTGATTTGCCTAAATCAAGTTTGTTTTCCCCATGATGCTAATTGGCAAGTGAACTCCCCGCCCTTATCCCAATCTACAAGCTTTTCATCCTATTTTTCTCTGCCTGTCCTGTTGCAAAAGAGTGATGGAGCAGCTTGGCAGTCACCCAGCAGCCAGCCATGGTCAACCCATCACATTGAGAAGCATGATCTTTAGCATGCAATGTGGACACATACCACAGTTGGGTCAGGGGCTGAGTCTCATCTATTTACTTCATGCATGCCTTCGAATGATAACATGGAAGATAAATGGCTGTAGTCAGTAACCCCAACGGCTGGATTGGAATTAAGTGTTTTCGAGGGGAAAAGGTCTCCATGTCCCTTTACCCAAACATCTTAGCCATCCCACTGACCTGGGCTGCGATTGGTGTCCTAGGAATGAACAAAGAGAATCCATATGCTATTCTCCTTCTCAATGGTATCACTTACTGGCAACTGGACAGACTGCATGTAGAATGCTGCTGGCATCTGAGCCACAACTGGAGAGGAGGCTGGGCTCTTCACCATATGGGCTGTGCCTTGAACTTGTGCCAAATTCACCCCTGTGGTGAGAGGGGGAGCTTCCTGTGAGGATGGTGGAGCTGAAGATGACGAAGGGGAAGCAGCAAGGGCTTGGGAAACAGGCTGGACCACGGCTGGCATTCCCCGGGACGCTGGCACTGCTGCAGCAATCTGAGCCAAACCCAGTGCTTGGGCTTGGCCTGAGCCCTGCTGCCGAGTACCCACCACCTGCACTGGGATGTGTGGTGGAGGTTGCTGCACTGCTGACATTTTGGCAGGCCCAAGCTGAGGTGGCTTGATGGGGGTGACCAGAGATTTGGACTGAATTGGAACAGGTGACTTGGTGGCTGGCTGGCAAGGACTGTCCTGCTGGAGCTGCACAGACTGTGGCTGGGACTGCAACATAGGTTGCACCACAAGGGTCTGAGCCTGCTGCTGGTTTTGAGGAGGAGCCTGCTGCTGTGGAGGTTGAGCTTGCTGCTGCTGCTGGGCCAGAGATGGTGCTTGTTGCTGTTGCTGCTGTTGGGCCAGCTGAAGATGGGTGGCTGTGTGGAGGAGCTGGGACTGACGGTGCTGGAACTGCTGCTGGTGATGAATGGCAATCTGCTGCTGGATCACCACCTGCTTCTGCAGGTGGATTTGCTGCTGCTGTTGGATCAACGAGTGTGGCTGTATCTGTGTGTATGTGGCTGCACAAACAGAGTGGAGGAAGAAAAGGAGAGCACACAAGTTATCAGTAGTGCAGCTGGGAACTACAGCAACAGAAGTAAAAACAAACCCACAAAAGGCAGGCAGCCACTTCATGGCTTGTCATTAAACTCCAAAATGACTGACAGCTAATTGGCAAAGGACATGAAGGACAAAATCAACTTCTTTTGGTAATGCAGAGGGATAATCCCCAGAGACAAGCCTTCAGGAGTCCAGGGGCTAGGAGTCGTGTAGGACAAGGTGTCACTGCTGTGCTGTCAAATGGCACTCCTGAAAAAGCCCACAAGAAGGAAGAAGTCTGCACTTACCCGAGCTGATGAGTGTCTGGCTGGGTGCTGGTGTAGCGGTCCTGGTCAGGTTCATGCCCACTGTTTGCTGTCCACCACTGTCTGTTTCTCCCTTCTTTGTGGCTGCATTCTCTGCCTCTGTCTGGCTTCCCTGGCTAACTGTCACAGCCTGGGCAGCTGCCACTGGTAATGGCTGAACCACCCCTGTGCCTTTCCTTTGGCAACTGCCAGCAGTGCCTGCTGAGGAGGTCTGGCTCAAGCCCGTTGAGGTCTGGCTCCCACCACTTGCCACCACACCCCCAGAGATACCGTTGCTGCCTGCTGCCCCCTGGCTCAAGTTGAGGGACTGGCTTGAGCTGCCAGAGGAGGCCTGAGCCACTGCCAAGGTCTGGCCCGTGCTGGTGGCCTGTGGTAAGCCCGAAGCCTGGGAGCTTCCTGGCAGAGCTGCCTTCTGAGCAGAGCCTTGGAGCTGGGCATTGGTAGCTGAGGTCTGTTGGCTCCTCACAGCCAAGTTCTGCACCTAGAAACACATATACAAAACAGAATCTGTTTGCTTTACATATGTTACCTGCTGGAAGCTTGGTGGAGAATACGACACCCTCTACTGGGATGTGGGCTAAGCTGGTGTTTCAAATCTCATGCGGGGATCTGACTAACACTGCAGAGCAAAGCTCAGGCATGGGCCTCCCAGGAAGCACATTATACGCAACTTCCTCCTGCCCCATCTCTGATGGAAGTTAAAGATCTCGTGGCACTTTCTGAACAGCACATGAGGACACTGCCATTTTCCAAGGCATGAGACAGCCTTCAGACCTGCGTGTCATGCCTTTGCATAGGCAGGACCCAGTTTAGCCCAGCTCCAGAAGTGCTGAGATGATACCCTTTTAATGACTAGTCACTCCTTTTCAAATTTTGTGCCACCTGCCGTCTCCTCCTGTGCAGGGCTTTCCACTCAGCAGGCCCACAGATCTACTCATGCCCTGAAGCCCTTCTGATTTCACCGGTTCCTCTGCATTCTGGTGCTGCCATCATCTGTATTTACTCCTCCTGCAGCATTATCTTCAATTTTGATCATGGCTGACTTCCATTCCAAAAAAGTGCTCCAGGCAAGAAAAATATGAAGTAATGGTAATTCCTAAGAATGACTGGGACAGGACAAGAAAAATGGGAAGCCATGGCAGCTCCCTTACCTAGGGAATGACTTGCACATGAATGCAGGCGCTAAGACCTTGTGGCCTGTTTGGTCTTTCGCATCTTTACAACAACAAATAACTGTGAAAGAATACTACCACTGGCAAAGACTCTTCATTGCAGAATAACTGAAAGCTAGACATAGAACTCAACAATTCTTTTCACAGAAGGACAAATGAGAAACTGTGAAGCCTATAGCTCACCCTAGAAATTAATCCAATCTCTGGAGGCAAAAAGCAAACGTGGAAAAAGAAAAGGTGGTAAGAGAACAGAACCTCTTGTCTGGACAAGGAACACAGCCTGGGGATAAAGTAGAGCTAATCTGCCATACAGGGATGGCTGGAGACAAAGACCAGAGTGTGGAGTGATGGAGAGCAGGGGAAGGGAAGAACTCTGGGAGCGGGTGTCACTGACCTGGTCTGTGTCTGCATGGACCCCAGGAGACTGTGTGGGTGGTACCTCCTGCTGCACAGCGGCCACAGCCCCGTTGGGCATCAAGATGAGTTGGGAAGCAAGAGGCACATTGCGGCCCAAGGTTCGGTTTACCTGCAACAGGTTCCCCAGCTGTGGCTGTTGAGGGAAGGTCAGGTGATGTGGAATGAAAGGAACGGATGAGGAGAGAGAAAAAGACAGCGAACCACAAGCAAAGGATTACAAAACAACACTGGGCTGCAATGTCACACACTGCAAAACCCCCAACCCTTGCTGTGCTGTAACACTGAACATAACCCTCAGAAGCATGAAACTGGGAACTGCTTCCTTGGGAAAACAACCCCTTGTCTATCAAATGTGGGGTCAGTCCAACTCTCACAGACTGCCCAAGGCTGGCTAAAAGAATGGGGTGTAATTGAATTTTCAGGTATGTATCTGGGACTGGTTGAGAAACAGTGATTAAAAAAAAACATACATCCAAAACCAGAGTTGATTTAAAAGAAAGGGATTACAATCTGTAGCTAAAGTTAACTGAGACAAAGAAAAAATATTTAAAGTAAGTAACCAAACCCTAGACTGACTATATTGTCCAGCCTAGTGTTTTCTGTTTTATCAGCACTTCAAAATGATTAAAAGGATGACATATTTGGTCAGGTTGATTTATGTTTCTAGACTTACCTGAATTCTGATTTATGGCCCTGAGCTCAGCAGTACTAGAAGAGAGTAATTTACCATTTATCTTTTCCAGCATTGAACCAGAAGAGTAGTTTTGAACTCTATTCAAGGGACATGTATTTCACATTTACACTCTAGCGAGAAGTGCCATGGGATCTTTAACGTCTATGCAGAGCAGCGTCAAACATGGTTCTTAATCTCACCTGAGCCATAGAATACAAGTGTCATCTACCCTCAAAAACTGAGCCCAGAGTCAAACTCGTGGTTTCAGGGATAAGAGCTTCCCTATCTGAATTTAAAATATAGTGCATCATCCTTAAAGATAGTTAGTCCAAAGGTGTCTGTAATCCCCAGCAGTGAAAAACTGAAGTGGTTAGGAAGTTGGGTTCATGGTCAGGACATATTTTGGGTACATATCTCTTACCCGAAGATACATCTGGGCCTGTGACTGGTTGAGGGGTGGTGAGGTGGTGTTCCCAAGGAGCACAGATTGTGTCAGGGTTGTGGCGCTGGGGGAACTCACACTCTGTGACCGACTGATTAGCTGAGCAGCTGATGTGGTGGCTAGGTTGATCTTAAAAGAGAGAAAAGCCCCAAATTATATATGAAGAGGTGGAGGCAAAGAAGTACAAATTCACTTTTACAGCCAGAACAGACATTTTAAAGTTTTCTTCCTGTAATCCACAAGGAAGCAAGAAGGAAAAAGTTCTTGTCTTAGAGACTAAGCAATACAAACTAGCCAAAGCCCTGGATGCTAACCTCATTTGTATGCTGAGCCTGAGAATCATTGTTAGCATGCAAACGCAATAAGAGAACCAAAAGAAATATATCATTTTCTCCAGCCTCTCAAATAAAGGAAAAAAAACACAAAATAATCTCTACCCTACCAACTCATCTACTCTCTAAATAAATCCCAGTTTCTCAATACAACAGAACCAAACTTCCTCTCATTTCTCATTCAGCAAACTACTGCTTAGCCCAGAAAAAGAGGATTCACTTTCAAGATGCTCATGACTTCTTAGAAGTCCTGATCCTTTTCTAATATGTGATAATCCATTCCCAAAGTCTCAGCAGAGACAGTGTCCGCCTTTCCAGCTAAGAAGCTTCTCCCACTCACAAACTTTCTCCAGTTTCCTCAACCTTCACCAATGACAGCACCCCAACTCCTCAAAGTTGCCTGCATCTTGTGGATTCCCAGCATTCTTAGCTTAGCTGTGTTTCCCTGGCTGACTGCCTTCCTAAAAGGCAAAGAGGAAAAAGAACAAGGCAGGGGGTGGGACGGAACAATTACTTACAGAGGCTTGTGTGGTGGTGGTCTGTTGTGGGGTGCTGGTGTTGGGGGAGCTGGCCTGTCTACTGGCTGCAATTGTAGCCTGCAAGAGAGATTGACAAGAGACATGAGTACCTGGAACAAACTTTTCAACCCAGCCCAAATAACTGGCTTTGTCCAAACACCTAGTCACATCATCATCTTCTCCCATTCCTGAGGAGAACAATCTAACCACTACAACTCTCTGCCATGCCCTACAAATAAGGTGCAGCAACTCAGCAAGGTACCTCTTCCCCAACCAGTTCAGTCCTGTACACTACCCAAAGCAGTGGACAACTGATCCTTACAGTGCATGTCCTTCCACCCATGGAACACACTCTGCTGTGGCCCCAGCTTGCCATGCTACACACTGCAACACTCACCCTGATGCTACAATTAACTGTTAACACCCAGACATTCCCCTTAATATTAGCCATTTGCTGGGCTGGTTCTGCAGTTTATCACAGTGCTGCAACACACTCCAAGTAACAAATTTCAGCTTACAGCACATATTATTTGTGGAGAAATGTAACTATTGTTAATTTGGCAAGGGGGGGGGGTGCTGGTTACCCCTCTATGATCCCACAGGAATTCCACTGTACAGTTTAGTCAGGTTCATAACTAAGATTTGTGTCAAACTGGTGAGAGGATTTTATTCCCTCTATTCTAGAAAACTGTAGGTAGGGATTTTGAGAACAACTAAATCCTGGACTACCAGCTAAGGAGCACTTCTACTGAGATACTGTTACAGAGACAGAATTGTATTCACATCATATATAATCCATCTTCAACTGATGATAAAGTCTGTTAGGTGAGCAAAGTTGCTAAAGAAGAAATGAAAATCGG
Organism: Pezoporus occidentalis; assembly: GCF_034315485.1. NCBI lineage: Eukaryota > Metazoa > Chordata > Aves > Psittaciformes > Psittacidae > Pezoporus > Pezoporus occidentalis. The sequence continues at coordinate 759,070 of NW_026913554.1, forward strand.
TCAACAATCATGCATCATATCTTGATTTGTATAAACATATCTTAAAGAAACATTGTCTTGGCTGGACAAGATCTACCCCAGATCACTCTTACAAGTAACTGGTAAAGAAAACATGGGCTAGTAAGTTTCAAGACAGAAAATTCAGAGGATACTGTCTGAAATTTCATGCACACAAGAGCATGTTTATTCTCAGAGAAGTAACAATCCACTGTTAACTTTAATATGATTTTTAAACACCACTACATCCATTTCTGATTTAACTACCCATCTTTTTATTTAAAGATGGTGCAGGGGCTAGTCACAGGCCTCTGGAGTACAAGTTTCCTGATGGGGATGCCAATTTTTACCTTCCCCTGCTCTAAATCTGTAATCCAAATGAATATTTACATCAGGCTTCCAGTTTACTAGCTGTTTGCATTAGCTTTTAAAAATGTGTTTAGGGACCCATTGTCTCATCGTGGATCAGGATGACTCCAGTGCACAAGTTACTGTATGAAGAGAGAATATCTAGATCTTCCCCAGAAAACAATCCAATTCCTCTCCTTTTGACCCCTGGCAACTCACCTGCTGGACAGCAGCCAGGCTGTGAAGCTGGGCACTGTTAAGCTGCTGCTGGAGCATAAACTGATGAAAGTACTGGGCTGCATTGGGCTGTCTCTGGAGTGCCTGCAGGGCCTGGGGAAAGAGGAAAACCCAATTGTCAAAAATAGCATGCCCTTGGAATGTGATTAGAAAGAGCAATGACGAAATAAATAACAAGCATGAGACCATCCCTAGACGCCATGAAAAAGCAAAGTCACTAGATTAGCACATGAAAATACATAGTATAGCTACAAATTTTGTAACAGACTGAATCACAGCTGTATTCCAGGACTGCGGGAAGCACACTTGCAAGACTTTAATAAACTCCAAGGAATTTGGAAGTGTGCATGCTCAAGCAGAGTGACAAGTGTTCCAGTATAGTACGTATATAAACTACATAGAGAAACTGTGGTGATAAATTGAATGACTTGCTCCAAACCAGCAGGGTAAAAATCACTATTGGATCTAGGTAGTGATTAAATCTAAGAGGCTGGACACTGGAATAATATCCTATAAAACATGACACTAGTATCAGGGCACAGGATCTAAACATTCAACCTAGCACAGGAATCTCTAAATCTGAAAACATGACAGTCCTTCAAGCATACTCCCACCTTGACTCATGACAACTCAAAGGAAAATGCAAGGGCTCACCACCACCCTCCACTGACGCACATGCCAGCCCAGAACATGACCACACCTCACCTGTACTGCCTGTCGCTCATAGAGAGACATCTGCGATATTTGAGGACGGGCGCTTCCTCCAGAACTGGAGCTCCCGCTGGTGGAGCTGGAGTTCTGCTCACTTTCAGTCTCCATAGTGACAGAATCCCAGGAGCTTGGGACGAGACAGACTCCAGATCTACATCGAAAGAATTAGAAACTAATTCAGGCTGGAGAAGGAACCAAACCATATTTCACTGAATTACACAGCTTTTTAACTGGAATATCCCAGTACCGGGCTCCTTGCATAGCTTTGCTACATCACAGGGCATGGGAGATGCCAGAGTTCTGAAATCACACAGAAATTATACTCAGTTTAAATCTTTTATTACTGCAGTCAGAAATGGAACACACATATTCTCATATTTTTATTGCCACACTACAGTTGGAAGCTGCAGCATTCTGAACTCTTAAAAAGGCATCAAAGTGAAGGAGCAGCTGCAGCTCATTTAGACAATCATTTGGCTGCAGACCTGATTGCCTCTCCTTCAAGAGGCCAGTTAACTGAGGCCAACTGCTTCCAGTCTCCCACTGCACTTCAGCAACTTCTGATCCTCTCTTCCTCCAGCCCCAAAGAGGCATAATTATCCCAGAACTCTACTGCCCTACTGCAGATATACTGACTCAGTCCCTCCTTCTTCCAGTTTAGCCCCCAGCCCTGGACCACTTCTTTATTTCTCTGATCACACAGACTTTCCAGCTACCTGTTGTTCTTGACAGATCATAACTTGCGTTATTAGACTGGAAGCTGGTATCTGTGATGGCAAGCTGCTTTCAGGAGAAATGGAGTCAGAAGCAGAGTGGATGAAGGGTTTACTGGCAACGCTTGTGAGGGGAAAGCTGCTAAAGATATCATGCAGAGCCAGAGACCTTCCAGTAGCAGCAAAATGCACTGCAGTGAACCGTAGGACTGAAAAGGGACTGGAGAAGGCTTTCATCAGCCAAGAGGAAGAAAAGCAAGACTGAAGAGAGCACTTAGTAAGTGACACCTTGGGATGATCAGGGAGTTTTTCTGCAACAAGAAACATAGACTCTACAGAGAGTAACAGTAGAAGGAGAGTCAGAAAAGTGCAACAGTGGCTATTCAACAGAATTCCACTGAAAAAAAAAGTGACTTTTTAGAAGGATATAATTCCATGTAAGATTATAAAAAAAAAAAGGAAAAAAAGGCTTCTGATAGTCTCAATATCACCGACAGCCTATTTGTTTCCAAAAACCAGCTGTCTCCCCGTGACATATCTGAGAGACCTCTAAATGACACCCTCTAAAGGAGCTTCAAGAACCCACATCACAAGCACAGGCTCTGTATCTAAGACCTTTTCAAGTCCAGAGATTCTGAAATTCACAGCCTTCCCCAGGCACAACTTTTTCCAGGTGCCTAAGCAAACAGATCAGTACAGCAGAAAAGGAGGAACAACAGTAGACTCGACCAGACAAGTTTTTAAATTCTGGAATGGTGTTAAGGGCAGCAGATGACTTTAAAGTAGGGCAGTTCTACAGTTCCCTGATTTTGCCAGCTTTCCTCTGCAGAGTAAATGCTTTCCAAACCTGCTCCTCAAAATCTGGAACATTCTATCGTTGACAAGCAGATACCTGCTGCTCCAGTCCTGTTTTCCCCATGCATCTTTACCTATGCCCTCAAGTCCAGCAGGCATCTCCCTGCTAATCCAACACTGGCTTCCTGCACTGCTTCAGCAGCAGCCATGGATAATTCTGCAGTCATCATCTCAACTGAGACACATGCCCTCCTAACTGACCACTGCTGTCTTCAGGCACAAGCTGTTACAGCTGGACACAAAGCTCTGGAGAAGACAATTGCCACAGAGATCTTCCTCAGGGGGCAGCACCACAAAAAGTAAATGAAGCCTGAAAATATAAAGGAGGGAAAGAATACAGACTTTCTGAAAGAAAGAAACTGTGATAGATAAATGAAGTACTTCAAATGGGGTTAAAATGCAAGTCACATAGAAGTTATACACACTGCAGCAAGTGATCTCGTAGCTCAGTTACCATTAGGAAACAATTTCTGTTCCCTTGGCCATGCTCAACCTCCCTGTGCAGGTCCCTCCCAGCATTTACCTCATTGCTGGCGCTCACTAGATCAACTTGTTAACTTCGCAAAAAACCTACTCTAAACATCACTTCCTGACAGATCAGTTGAATTAGTTTACTTGTGATGCTACAAGTGCCAGTGAGAGATAAGAGAAGGTATCTAAGAAGGTTCAGCTTAGCTGTAACACATACCCCCACCCTCAACAGTTGCATCTGACTGCGAAACCTAGGTTCTGACTCAGTGCTCTGCTCCAATCTGTATTTCCTCAGTAAACAGCACCATTGAGTGTTAAGATTAACAGCAAATTTGAGAGTTCCACGTTGATTTACATTTTAAAATCAGGTCCAAGCACAAAGAAAATCCTACTGAAACACCTTCTGGGATGAGAGGCATCAAAAAAATTTGGTTTCTGTGTAGGCAGAGCAGCTCCATGTAAGTGCAATTCGATCCAAACACAGGCTATTCCCACACAAAATAGCAAGGATTAAACCCTCCCCCCTCCTCCAAGTGCATCTTCCAGCACCCTCTCCTTACAAAATAATAGTGATCAGCGCTATCAGATCAGTTGACTGAGCTAGCTGCTCCTCGAGCTGGATAACCTACTAAAAATGATTAAACCGTGGGTTTTCCAAACTATCTGAGTTAAACAACTCACCTTGAAAACGTAATGAGCAGTTCCCAAGGGGAAAAAAAAAAAAAAAAAGGAAGAAAAAACCGAACAAACCCAACAATACAAAAACCCCACATAATAACAACGTGACCATTACTGGAAATTAACCTTTGAACAAACGCTAGAACTGCACCCCTATTAGGCAGACAAGGAAGGATACAAAAGCCTATTAAGACCATGGCAGGAATAACATGGGAATCGGCAGGGAAGACCACAGGAGAAAGAATGGGAAGGAGAAGGGAGAAAACTAGCTCCGGGAGCCATACAAGCATGAGAACATGGGCCAGTCCAGAGCCTAACCCTCAGTGCTGGCCCCAGCACACACCACACACACCACGGGCTGTCCATCTACAAGTTCTTCACCTCTCTCAAGTGCAAGAGCAGAAGAGCCAGGCCAAGCATCTACTCCAGTCACTGAACACTACTGTAGGAGGTAGAAAAGTTTTACTCGCTCACCCCATCTATTCCCCCGGCATAACTGCTGCCTGAAGAACATCTACTAACCTTATAACTGGTTTTGTTACTTTATCCTTAAGAATATAAGTTAGGGAACAGCAAGATTTGCACATGCTTGTCCCACAGATTTTGGGGGAATAAAATTAGCAACCAGGAGACCATAGTCCACTTCTCGCTCTCTTACTGTTTTCTACAACACAGTCTCCAAACTACCCAAGTAAAGGCGTGAAACTGCCGGGTCACGCCAACTCTGCTCTGGGATGCTCTGGAAGCAAGCGGCAGTCGCTGCGACTTCCGAGCACCGCAGGACCTGCTCCTCACCCGGTGTACGCGCCCTGCCACCGCCTTTCTAAGCCGAGCGCCCCAAGCACCCGGGAGCAGGGTGAGGAGGGACGGGACACAGACACGGGGGTCAGCGCGACGGCAGCATCCCAGGCCGCCGGCAACTCCGGCACCAAAGTTAAGCCGACAGCGAGTGTGCAGGCGTCCTGCCCGCCACACGTATGTGCCGTGCACGCAGCCCGGCGCGGCGGGAGGGGGGAAACCGCCGCAGGATGCCCGCCGCGGGGAGCCAAAGAAAGGCGCGTGTTTGACGCCCGGCCACCGTCAGGGGGAGCGGCGGCTGCCCAGGAGGCGAGAGCGGGGCTACGGAGGGGAGCTGCTCCCGGCCGCCGCTCCCGGGGCCGGCCCGCGTTAGACAATGGCTGCTCCACCGCCGCTGTCAACTTCCAGCCCGCCCCGGCCCCCAGGGGAACTCTCCCCGCCGCGCCCCGAGCCCGGCCTCACCTGCAGCAGCAGCAGCAGCAGCCACCACCGCCACGGCACTGCCCTGCCCCACTCCGCTCCGCAGCGCTCCCGCACCACGGGCACCGCCCCCCGCCCCAGGGACCCGCGCTACCGGAGCCGCGGGGCCGCCGCCGGACACGCCCCCCGCGCGCGGGCAGCAGGCCGGGCCCCGGCGGGGCGGGGCGGGGCGGTGCCCGGGGGGCCCCGTTGTTGGGGAGGGCGGGGCCGGGGGCGTTACCTCGCGGCGGTCCCGGGGAGGGGCTGTTGCTGAAGGACCTGGGTTCAAGTCCCGCCGGGGCCTGGGTAGGGGCCGGGGCCTTGCCTGGGACCGAGGCCCGTCCCGCTCCCCCGCCTGGCGCTGCCGGGGATCGGGGTCGGTAGCTCGGCTGCGGCCTCCTGCCGCGCGTGCAGGGCAACGGGAGCAAGGCATGAGGATGGAATTAGAGAACCAACTCGGTTGGAAAAGAGCTTTAAGATCATCAAGTCCAGCTATTCCCCAGCACTGCCAAGGCCACCACTAAACCATACCTCTGAGGGCCTCGTGTACACGATTTGTGAACACTTCCCAGCGATGGTGACTCCCCCACTGCCCTGGGCAGCCTGTCCCAATACCTGACCACCCCTCGATGAAGAAAAGTTTCCTGATAATCATGCTAATCCTGAGATGTGATAATCCTCACAGACTGGCTGTACAGCCGGTGCAGAGCAGCTGCCCTCTGTGCTGGGACATCCTCTGCCACGAGGACTTCTGGTTAGCCTCATTAAACGTTAGTAGTTTCATGTAGGCTGTAAAATGCTTTCTGGGTACCTGGGACAAGCTTTGCTGGACACAGTGGTAGTAACGGTGCCTGGGAGGTTTTCTGTCCATGTCACGTAGAGCACATGCAGAGGTGCACATTGGAAACCTGTGTAAACAGGGTGAAGAAACCGCAGTGCTGGAGCTTGTTGACTTTTGGAAGAGAAGCTGCACTGTGCAGGCACCTGGGTCTTGCTTCCCTTGATTACTCTCAAAAACAAGTTTCACCAAGCACTCTTACCCCAAGCCGGGCAACTGACAGAAAAACTGATTTTTTTTTTTTTGAGTTTTTATTGTTATTTTTTAACAACAGTGTTGTTAAAACACTATTGTCAGCACAACCGTTTCTAAGAAAACAATAAATACCCCACTGGGTCGGAACAGTGGCTCAGCTTGATGAGGGCTGGTGAGTTTCCTTTAAGGATGACAGCTCAAGTGCCAAGGATGAGTGGGAAGGAGCAAAAGGCAAGCAGAAACAAAATCATGCTCCATCTATGTGTACAAGGTGCAGAAGCTCAAGCATTGCTGAGGCTATGAGCATCATAACTGCTACTGCAAATGACATGTTTGAGCTTCATGTGGCAATAACATTGCATCTGGCTCAGTAATTAAAGTGCTGGACTATCCACTCACAGAAGATCCAGTCCCATTGACTTAGAATCACAGGATAACATTTGCTTGCTGCTGTCTGAACTACTGTAGAGGATTTGGACTGTTACTGGCTCTAAATGCTGGGGATTCTTTTTTAATTCAGGTGGAAAACTGGCTGATTTTCATGCCAAAAAAAAAAAAAAAAAAAGCTATAGAAGATATTTAAGGCTATTCAAAATAAAAGGCCAGATAGTGACTAAAGGAACAATTACAAAGCAGGGAGCCCAGCCAGTGTAATCCCTGTGAATCAACCACTTCTAAAACCCTCAACGACTGGACCAACGACTAAGCCATTTGTCCCTGTTGTAAAACCCAATGAAGGCAATTCAAGGGAGGAAACTCTGGAATCTATGCAAATGAGAGGAACTACTGCAGTAAAGAGGCTTTAAGACTTACTGGGGGGTGCTGGGGGGGGGGGGGGGCGGAGGGTGTGGAGAGATGTTGGAATCGATAGAGAGAATTTGAGGATTTACAAGACTACACTGGTGTGTTTGGGTGAGAATCACAGGCAGAAAGATGGAGGGATCAAGGTGGATCAGAGGCAAACAAGCGTGGAGAAATGGAGATGTGAAACAAAGTAAGAAGCTCCCACTCAACTCCGTGGGCCCAGGAAGGAAGGAAGGAAGCAAGGCTCTGGATTTTTCAGTCCACCAGATATGGATGCCTTTAATACTTTTCAGGCAGAGCAAGTGCATCTGGCCAGTACCTACAGTCCATTCCTCTTGTCCTACTCCCATATCCAAGCATGGCAGTAAGGATGGAGGTATGATCACAACCTATTTTCTTTGGTAGAGACTGTTTTTTCATTAGTTTGTCTATGAGCTTTCTGAACCTGCTGATATTATTGGCTCCCATAACTCCTGTAGCAGTAGGTTCTTATAGTGTAAAGTACCTTTTTTATGTGTTTTAAAACATGCCCCCAGTCTGCCATGGAAAGATTTCCATTCACTTTATGCATCACCTTCATTATTTTTGTAAATATCAATCCCTCACCAAATTCCATTCATTCTGCTCACCAAATGGTGGAATCCCGGCCTTTTAGTGTTTCCTGATGAAGCACTTTTTCATCCCATAATTGTTGTCACTTGAGGCTCCTGCTATAATTTGTGAGTCTGGCTTATAGGGTCTGGTTGGAATCCTGTCAAGGGCTATGCCTAAATATAAGCCAGGAATCATTGCATAGGTAGTACTGCTTACTCGCATTTTAGGTGCATATTTCAGCAAGAAGCAGCTCATTTTCATTCCAATTATATTTCTTCCTTTCCAACCCATTTCAACAAAGGGTTTTGCTGGAGAAACGGCATCTTGAGAGCAACCCACGGAGCGATGGTGACACTCAGTGGCCCTGCAGGAAAAGTGCACGTTCTGGATTTATGGTTTTTCTAATTCAGCTGGAAGACTCTGGTACCAATGAACCTCATACACGCGTGAGTAAACAGCACGGCTTAGCACAGCTGCATACTGTGCCATACAGATTCATATAGTACAAGCATATAAAAACATCTAGCCTAACGTGTCTGCATTTGCCTTTTTTCTACACCATGGAGGTGTAAGGGGAGCAGAAATCTGATTCAGACAGACTTGCAAGCCTGGGATGTCTTCCTGTTCAGAGAACAGCGTGACATTATTCCCAGTTTACTGGGACATGTAAGTGCAATTTATCCCACTTACTGCAATAACTGCAGTGTACTTCTTACTTCTTTGTTTTCCATCCCTCAAAAAAAGAAACAGGTCAATGCATGCCAAGCTACCTTTCTGCTCCCTGCAGGGAATGGGAAGTTGGACACAGAAAGGGAAGACCCAAATGCTTCGTCTGTGAGGAGCCTGCACCAGGAGTCAGTTACCTGAAGTACCCTGAAGGCACCCTTCTCCTCTACACCACCTTTAAGATGTGAACTGCATATGAAAGGAAAATCAAGTCAACAAGCAAAAGCTCATACATATCAGTCTACTTGTAAACGTTACTGGGCCTGGCCATCAAGACAGTATCAACTACATTGTTTATCAATGTAAGAGAGAGTGTGGGGATAAGCCCACTGTGTGGCAAACTGTACAACACAAGAAGTTACAAGTTTTAGACTTTTCTAAGGAAAGAAGCCTCTCTGAATGTCAAAGGTAAGCTGCATTCCGGGGCCTCTATTGAAACAAATTATGTTAACAAAAGAAATCCAAGAATGCTTTAAAAATTACTTACTCATCTATTGCATGTCTTGGATTTAAGTGTGGGCTGATAAAAAAATCTTAGTGAAGCTATTTGAGCTTGGTAGAAAACTAACCTGTCAGATAAGATTGAAACTTGGCAAGCCATCACATGTGAATCTACAGGTATGCTTAACTTGCACAGAGATCATCAGATTGTGCCATGGAGTCTCACATGGTTCTCAGTAGTAGCTATTTTAAAAGTCTGTTATTGTCCTGCAGCTACAAGAGACAAATATAGGTCATTGTTTACTGCAAAAATGAGAAAAAAAAAATATTTGGGATTAACCTTAGACTCTGTTTATGGTCAACAATCCTCAGTACCAAGTTTTACAATTCCAAAAAACAGCTCTGCAGTTTTGTATTTCTTTCCTGTTTGGGGGGCAAAATGTTAGAGAAGTAAGGAAGGCAGATTCATAAGCCATTGTTCTGTCGCCAAACTGGAGCATGTGAGTTGAGCATACAGGTAATATGCATGAGTCAGGATACAGCCATGTATCCAACTTCCTGGAGAGTAACAACTTAACTGTCCTATGTTCTAACTTCTATTTGGATGAGGGCTCCTTTCAGTTTTCTATTATGACCTTTGCAGAGGCTTGCACAGGTGCGAAAGAGGCATATAAGCCAGTTAGGCCAAGGAGGGAAAGACAGATTTGAAAACCATTAAAGTGAAGAGAGAAGAAATACAGGAGTGGACAGAATGCTTGGGCAGGCAGAGAATTTCGAAAGAGGCATGGACTGTTTTGAGAACAAGTGTTTGGGACAAGCAGCTCTGACAGCAGTTTAGGCAGGCCATATGAGCAATGGGGACTGGGACTTGGGGTCACAGTGTGAGCAGCAAAGGAGCAGGGCAGTGTGAAGGGGAAGTGGACAACCAGGAATAATTACCTGCATGCAGGCATTGCCTAGAAACACTACTGGGCAGAGAGTGTCCCAGGAGCAGGGGGTGGGCTGGAGCCTTTATGGAAGTGCTAGCAGGTCTCAGAGCAGGAGACACCCACCCATAGCAAGACAGGATCCTTGGTGCAGGTGATAGAGGGAAGGAGAAAAGGTGCTATGCGAAGACAGGAGTGAGGGGATTGAGGGAAGAAGGCGTGCAGGATGGTGGTGAAGGCACAGACACTAAGACCAGGCAGAGGTCTTAGGGCAGCTTGGCAACCAGGGCTCTGAGAGGAGGGGACTGGCCACACTGGCTGGAGGTGAGGGAGGGAGTGCTTTGCCCCTGAGTTCCCCAACACCTAGAGCTCTATCTCAATGTCTCTACTAACCCAAGAGGGTCCTGTCTCCCTTCCCCATTCTATGTCCCTACATTCCCCCTCTCCTCCCCACTTCTCATTGCCACCCCTTTGCTGCAGGATCCCCACTTCCAAGAGACAGGGAGAGAGAGGCTGGATAAGGTTTGTTCCTGTGTCAGGCCACAAGAGCCAGGTAAAGGGAATTTCCACTGCTGGGGCTTGAATGCTTGGGGGGGGGGGGGGGGGGTTGAGGTTTTGTTTTTAGTTGTTGATTGGTTTACATGGCTCTGTTCAGAGCTCTTAAAGTATTATCAAGGTATGTCCTATTCTTTTACTCAGCCTGTGACGCTGCCATCATCCTCTTTTGCAGCCAAGGTACATAGTGAGTTTTTTAGTTACTTTTTAGCTTTTTAGTAACTTTTTAGTTACTAAGTCCATTTTCGGATGTGCTGGAGTTGGAGGGTGCAGAGGGAATTCACCCACATTGTGATTTTTAGGCACCAGCAGTAAAGGTAGTGGGCAAGCCCCCTAAGAAGCAGAAAAGATGAATTTGCAGGTACAAACAACTGCATACAGGATCCCAATATCTTTTTTCTGCTGTCTCCATCTGAGTTCAGGTCCACAGCTACAGCAACCCTACAGTTGGGATGTGGATGAACAGATCTCTGCCTGCCTCTGCTACTAGTCCTAGCCAGACTATGTCAGCCCTAAGGGCTCTTCTGCAGCTCCTGTGATCTATTTTAAACATGTAGTGTCATTTTTTTCGTCTTCCAGGCTCGTATCTCCTGGGCACCATTTGTTGCTCAGCCTGTGTCTTGAGGGAAGAGCACCCTTTACCAGCCCTAGCTCCAGGAGCATGCCCGTAGTGCAGGACCTATGATGCCATCTAGGTACTGCCCCAGTCTTGGCACTACAAGTTGGTGACACACAGCAATCATTTATACAAATGTTAGTCTTACCCTATATCCATAGTATGTGCACATGACCTTAATCTGCTAGCTTTCTGAGGTTGTCTTAGCTAGCTGCTTGATCCCCTCCTGCAAGACAGGTATATAAAGAAAACTGTAAGGACAACAATACCCATTTTCCATGTCACCAGGAAGGCAGAACAGCCATAACCTGAGGAAGATCATGGATAGTTCACTGCATGTAACATCTATTAATATCTTCTCCTTTCATTATATTTCTACAGTAATGTTAGCTTTGCACATCCTGTATGCACACAGCATCCATCACTGCCTCCTATTGCTATTTCTCTTTATGACACATAACTGAATCACTAAAAGGAGATTACAAATGTTTGCTTCCAAAAAAAAAAAAGAAAAGAAGCACAGGACATAAAAAATCAGCCACACAAACACATCCAGACCTAACCCTTCATTTATATGGCTTGGCAGACTTGCTTTTAAAATAGTAGGCATTGAAAGAAAATCCTTGAGTTCTTGATCTAATGGAAATGGGATCTGAAAGTGATATCTGCAGGATTGTGCACTTTTAGAGTTTTTAAAATACTCCTGCTTGACATAAGAAATGGAAACAAACAAGAAACCACACAACACACTGTGAATGTGGAAGGGTTATTTCAGTCATATGGCCTCCCTTCAAAAGGCACTGTTATACAGTTCTTTTCTGCCTGTTCCTACTCTTCAGTTATGACATAAAGATGATTCAAAAGGCCATGTAGTGAACTAGATGAGGGTTAGAAATGTCTTTTTTTGCTTAGAGTTTGGTTGTAGACAAACTGTTCTGTTAACTCTATTGAGAAGATAGCCAGAGATTGGACTCAGGGAAGAGGCGAAGAATAAAGTCACTATGACGACCAAAAGCAAAGTATGCAACCATGACCTAAGTAATGTTTCTCTTTTTTCAGGCATTAAAATCTTCATCAACTGTCAAGTCACTGCCTTATCTCCATATTCCACATACTTTATTTCACTTGATCCCAAATTACTGTGTATGAAGCCAGGTTTCACATGGAAATTTAGCATCAAAAGAAACAGGGTGCATCCAACACAGCAGAGAGCCAAGTCAATGAAGTTTTCCTTGTGGAAGCAGAGAACTCAGATTATTGGTTGCAGAGTCAGGACATTCTAGTAGGAACCTTCTTTGAGATATCTATGGAAAGAAAGAGCAAGAAAAGACAAAGTGCCTGGTGAACTTTTAGGAAGCTGTCTAAGAGCTAAGAAAACTTAGAGGATGTCATCTTTCTGTCATTGAAATAGGCACTTCCAGTTGCATTCATATTTGAGATGCTGTAAGAACTGCACATGTGAAGAGTGTATGGAAATGGAATAAAAATAGATCTTTTTAACCTTCCATGGTATGGTAAGGCCTTGGTCTGCATTGAGATTATACCTGGGCTAGAAGCTATGCCCACAACTAGTACAGTAGATTCCAATTCAACCTGCAGACCAAGAAGGCTCTACTGGACCTGATGGAATTAAATACAGAGCAGAGGTGGGGTGTTTTGCTTGCTCACCACCAGTCCTCTACTTTGTGTCAGCTGTTTCCACCTTGGAATCTTGTTAAGACTAACCTGAACTGCAAGGGAAAACATACTCTCTTGCTGTGTGGTCATCTGTAGAAACAAAAGAGAAAGAGCAATGAGGTGCAGAACTGCATTGTAGGGTAGTGCCAGGCTTTTTACTCTTTAACACAACCATCCCACTACCTTAATTTTTTTTTTTACCCTTCACACTGTGAATGCAGAACAGAAAAATATCTACATTGGGTCAGACCAATGGTCTGTCTTTCCAGCATACCTCCCATACAGCTGTAAAAGACCCCTGTATGCGTTGTGATGCCTTCTAATACAAAGACATTTTTGTAAGCAGAGACCCTTTCATTAGTGTGTCCCAATAGCCTTGCTTTTTTATGAATAATTAGTATTCTTATGTGAGATATCAATTTTTAAAATGTATGTACTAAACACAAAAATTCTTGTACAGGATGGAATAGTAAAGAGAGCGGGTGACAATATTTATCTCTGTAAATGCCGGATTAAGAAGTCTAGTTGTCTTCTTGATATGGTGTGGAAAGGGGAACAAGAATAGAATTCACTATACAGCATGTAGGCCTTTGGTACTGCTTTCTGAAACTTCAGTGATAGTTCTTCTATTTTGTTCCCAAATTATTTAAATAAATAAATAAATAAATAATTCTTCATGTTTCATCTGCTGTTTTGGCTCATACTAAGAGACTCAAAATAACTCCAAGATCTCTTTTCTTTGCACTGGTAGTTCATTTAGAGCTTTAAAGGGTAAGAAATTATTTTCCTATTACCCTCTCAGTACACAATGGATAGTAGGATTTTCACGCATGAAAAGCACAGAACTAAATTCTGCCTTCTGGTGGATCAGGGTAGCAGCAGGTAACACTGATTTTAAATAAATTTCTAAGTATTTTCAAGAGTGCCAAGGAGCTAGAGGAAACATCCTAAATTGACAGAGAAGCTTTCTTTCCACAGAGACACATCTTGAAGCTAGAGGAAGTGAAAAAAACACAGTCATTTTGAACACATACACAGCACAACGTAATCATAGTGCCAGACAGTCTCATCTCAAGAACAGAAAAGCAATTGATTCTGTTTCTTGAATGTCAGAGTTTAATACAGAGTAAACCCAAGTTTGGAGTTGCAGGAAAAAGTGTACCAGAATAAGGGAGATGGGGAATAAGAGACATAGACAGAACTGTGTCTGAATGGGGGTATAATAGTTATTCTTTGCTTATGTCACTGAAATCTCACCTGGCTTATAGTAGTCGTAGACATACACTGTCGCCGCTTTCAGGTTCTGAACTTCAACATCTTGTTCCACTGAGATGTTAAACTTCAGAGGAGTCTTACCCAGCTGGAGAGAAGAATTGGAATTAGCAGAAATCCACTGGCCATCTCGAAGTCATCTATATACCAACTTTATTCCCTCTGCATCAGAGATTTGTTTTTCTGTCTTTCCAGGTTCTTCGTCTTCCTTTTCTGCCAAAATTTTAACATCCTTGACCAGCCTACAGATTTGCATTTCTCATCTCTGAGAGTCCTGTACAAAGTACTGCAGTTGCTATTACTTAAATAGGCAGTTCCCTGTGGTCTTTCTCTTACCTCTTCCAAGTAGATTGTGACTTTGTCTGGTTTTACCTCTGTCTTTTTTGCCAGAGGTATCTTCTCCAGCTGCATAGGAAGACAAGAGATGAGCTTGGTTAGCACCTGGTCATTGGCCTTCCCTGTTCTCTCACACGAAGTTTAGTGTTTGTCAGTGAACCACTGCTGACCAAAGCATTCAGCCGAGTCAGGGGAAGACCTGCATAACCCAGCTATAATGGTACTAAGGTTGCTGGGAGTGCACAAAGTCTCAGGAAGATTTTTTTCACATATGTGACAACTGTCTTTGAGCCATGTTCCTGCTTTCAGCACTTGCAGCGAAGGGAGGATAGGTAATAGGAGGATATGATATATCTTCCGTTATCTCCTGGAACACTGGAGCATGTAATTGAACAACTACAGGATTCAACACCACTTTATCGAGTATCCCTACAAATGGTACTGGCAATGGCAAAGGGTCTCAGTGCACCCCCAGACAATTCTAACTAGGTGCTTTCCAGCTCCTCTCTCACCTCTCACTGCATAGGTGATGCTCACTACTGAACATGGAAAGCTGCATTATCAGTTCCACAAGTGGAAAATTGCCTTGTGAAATAGCCCACTGTATCTGCACTTTCTTAGTGCAGATTTTAATTAATTTGTAGCAAGGTAAGTAGATACTATTCTCCAGCAGTTCTTAAATGTTTGGATATTTCTGGCTCAGCTACATCAGAAAGCCACATTTTCATATCTTCAGGGAAGGCCAGAGGCAAAAGTCTTACCGCTTTCACAGAGCTCTTCACAGGAATGAACCCTGACAGCATCTCCACCACCACCAGGGCCATGTTACTGGTCTCACGGTCCCCTACATAACTGAAAAACCAGGAGAGAAGCACATTAGATGTGGAAGGCATCACAGCATGTCTAGGAGATACTAATGAACATTTCCAACCTCTGGCCTGCTCTACGGTGATGTGAAAGCTCAGCAGAATGTCTAATTGATAAGAGAAAAGGACAAAAATTTGTCTCCATCTATTTGCTCGTTATTAAAACAGATTGTGCAGTGAATGTGTTATGATTAATGTGTTATGGCTTCATGCCCTCTGCAACGTGGAGATGTTACTTTCAAGACAGTAGGGTATGGAGAATATGGACCAAGACGCTCATCCTAAACAGATGTGTGATGTGATGGCTTGACTTCACAAACGAATATTTGGGAAGTGCTTTACCCACGCTTACTACAAGTGCTTTGATGACTAGAAAGGCCAATGTTGGTTAGGCAAATCCAGTTGCTTTTTGCAGGATTAGACAGATGCAGGCAAGTGAAATAAGGATGGGGACTGGAATTGTTGCTATCTGGTTCCAGCAGAGGTTCACACTACAGGAGAATGCACCTCAGGGCTGGTTCAACCCAGGCTGCCAAGTATCCCTCAGGGAGGGAACTCTGGCTCTTGGGAACAATGCCATCTCAGCTGCTAATGCTCCTGGACTGTTGATGTGCTCTATGCTGACTGAAATAGTTGTTGTGGCATTGAAAATGCATTCCCATGCTTCTCCAGGCCTCAGTTCATGATCTGTTTGGGATCTATGGAGAAGAAGAGAGTCTTCCCCTGTGTATTTGTCTCCAGAGACAGGAGGTTTTTGGTGGGTGGGGGTTGATCATATTACTGGGCTCCACTGAAGAAAGACCTTCAAGGAATCTCATACCTGACAGACACATGGATGTCAAGCTGTTCCCTGACACCATCATATTCTCTTGGTACTGTTTCCACATCTAGAATGAAGACTTCTTCTTTTTCTGGTGGTGGGATGTTATAGTACAAAGTGGTCTGGTGGGGAAGAAAATATCTCTGTGAAGTGCCCTGGAGCTTCCCTGTGTGAGCTAAAGGACTACCTGTACCTCCAGCTTTTAAGGAATTGGTAACCAGTGGCTAACACAGTTGGCCCCAGCTGTGCTTTCTGTTCAGATGTGCTGTTTAGCACACAGCATCAGGTACATCTGCCAAATCTAACCTTCAGCATGGAGGCTTAGCTATCTGTGATCCAAGACCAACACCAAGCACAAAAATGTCTCATTCTTACTGAAAACAAAAATCATTAAGATGTGAGAAAGTACATTAGTTAAAACATTGCCGCAAGGAGAAAGAAATATGACTGTTAACTGTTGACATGAGAATAGTTATCAGTTCCAGGTATCAAGAGGAAAAATACTAACAAAACAAGTATAAAACCTGAAAGAAAGGAAGAGTAAAGAATCAGAAGACAATTCAGCAAGAGGGTTGATCACCACTCCAAAGAACAGCATAGGCCAATCTTCCTCCATCTGCCTGGTGCCTGCCTGGTCAGCAGTATTCATCAGATGTCTTGTCAAGTCTAGCCAAGCAGTACGAGTTACTGCCTACGTGCATTAACAGTAAATTATTATGTCCTCTTGTCTATACACTGCTGGTAGATTCTCTGAACAGAAGAGATGGCTGAACGGAAGTGACACAGTGAGGGAAGTTTTCATAGGGAGTGACTTGAGTTCTTTGCTGCTTGAGAGGCTCGTAAGCAGACTACTATCAAAGCCGCCAGAAAAATAAGATGGACCAGTTGTGTTGTAGTACTGAGATAAGAAGACCTCGGTCCTACATCTCTCCTTATCACTGTGTGTGATAACAATCCAAAGAATATTGAGTCAGAAGATACACAGTGCTCAGCTCCTGAAGCAATGACATCAGCAACATATGTTCAATATAGAAGCAGGTACTGTTCTGCATCTCATCACTCCTTACTTCAGATCTACTGGTCTCTTTACAATGACATGGCTCTATAGCATGGGGCAGCAAAACTGAGACATTTCTGAGATGAAGGTACCACAGATGGTTACAATAAAACCATGTCAACAGAGTATACCTGAGCTCCTTCAAGCTCGACATGATTCTGCCTAGAAAACCAAATCCTACTCAGAATCTGAGGCTATAGTGTCTCCTTAGAGCCAAACCTCACTTGAATAGTCAGTGGCAAAACCTGACAGTTCTTTTCCTTGTATATACGCACCTGTACATAAACACAGCCACTGCCAGTTGCTTGTACTGTGTACATCCCTGGGACTGCAAGGAGGGAAGTCTGATGCAGGACCAACTTGTTGTTCCTGTGCACATGGAACTCCAATGGAGAAGTCTCCTTGCCTTTCACTGTCACCTTTACCTCTTTGATCTCCTGAGGAATCAGGGCTGCATACTGAGCGAGGGCCTGCAGGCTAACAACTGTGTCCTGAAGGTAGAGAGAGAGTCACTTTGCTGTGGAACCGTGCAGTACAAGATGCAGTACACTAGCTCAGGCACTGAGGGGAGAACAGCACTCCTCATGGCCCCGATTTACACTCTGACACAGGTGGGGTCTATGCCACCAAGTGCATAGGTAGGGTCTATGCCACAGGCAGCTGGCTTACTTTGTTACCTGGAAAGGATGGCTTCTGAGCCCTGGGGTTAGCAGTCCCAGGCTCTGGGTAATATTAATTACACCACACAGAAAAAGTGTTTCCCCCTGGCATTCCCCTTCCCAAGCAGGCTTATGTATGCCTGTCCGCAAAGGATGGATCTAGAGTGATGTGCACATGAGAGTTGTGCACACCACTCCGGGCACAGTATCTCTCTCCTTGCCCCATGACTTCCTCCAACTTGTTACCTGTGTGGAAGCAAATCCACCAAAGGCATTTCTTTTTCCACTGAGCCAGTGCACAATCTTGCTTACTGAGGCTTCATTGAATGCCAAGTCTGGTTTGGAGACATGAGCCAGGAGGATGTAGGCTACTGTCTCAATCATAGAAGAGGAAGATTCTTCACTACTGGAATGTGATGTCAGGAGTTCTGCTGATGGGGGTAGAAACATGTGGAAGAGTAGAACTTATGAACATCAACTTCTCCTGCCCTAGTATCCTTCAAGGACTGGCAGTTTCCTGTATACCATTGGAAATACCTGTGCCTTTCCAGGGCACCTCAGAGTGCAGAAGCCAGTCACTTGTGTTGCTTTTGTGCTCTGAAGGGCCAGCCTTCTATAACAGGCTACACTTTTTTCTTTTGAAAGCACAGAGAGATCCAGGCCTTAAATCCTCAAAGAGTTCCTCCAGAAAACAATTTTCCTAGAAACTATTGACTTTGAACAGAGGCTTTTTGCTTAAAGTACAGTCCTAGTCTTTACTAATCTCTGTGTACTGTGTATATTCAAAGCTACGTACTCAAGCGTTGACATTTTTGCTGCTTCTGCATTTCCCTAGGACTGTATAACAGGGCTCCCCGTACTGAAAAGCTGCAGGATCCATTTCCAGTCATTTGTATCTATTGTGCAAGAATTGTTCACTCTTTGAAGATGAATTGCTGATGGGCTACCAGAGGAGCAAAACTACCCAACTCACTTTGTTGGCATCCTTACTATGCAGTGCATAAGCTAGGACAATTTTAATCTAGAGCTGGCCTCCTATCTATGGTCTAAGCTTATAGGCATTGAATACATCTGAGTCCAGTCAAATGTTTTGCTATAGTGATGTTAGGGAGCTAACCAAAATTCAACTAAGTATCTAGAATTCAGTTGAATTGTAGGTCATCTTCTGCAAAGGTACAAATATGAAACCTTGAAACACTTTTAAATTCCAAATCAGTTTTCAGAACAAACCTTCACTTTTGAAATAGAATCACAAAATCACTTGTTTGCCCAAAACCAGCATAAAGACTTCAGAATTTAGCTCAGGGCTAAACAAGGACCCCCCATCTATGGACTGGTATAACTTCATTATGCTTATCAGAATGGAAGGTTTTTGCATGAGGGGTTTGTCATTTACTACTCCCAAGGTGGTGTAAGCAGAACAAGTTTTAAATGAAGTGGTAGAAGGTTTCCTGAAGATGCAGCTACAGCTGATCTACAGATTAACCTTGAGTCTTTAAAAAGCATTGAAGTCCTCTTGAAGATCCAACTGTAATCCTGCTAGTGAGGCTAATACAGAAAGGTGTCTAGCCAGCAGAAGATAAACCTCTGAGGCAAAGATTCTCCAGCAGGCAAACTGCAGTCACGTCCTCAGACTCAGCAGGCAGAACACAGACACATTTAAACATGTAGGACACCTTTCCCACTCTTACAACTCCATTGCTCTTGTCAAGACATTGCTAACTATTAACAGTGGAAAAAAAAAGCCAAAGTAACTATGACTTGACCCACATTAAAGAGATAAATGGAAGAACCAAGATCAGCGGCATAGCAATAAATATGTATCCACCCACGGGCCCTGAGCTGAGTAAAGCAGCAACGGGGAAGCAGTCAAAAAGCACTGCAAATTCTTCATGTAAATGCCCTGACCAGCAGATAAATAGACATGGTGAACCAAGTTTCCTCTGTAAGATCTCTTGCACTACAGATGAATTGCTGAAGAACGGTGGGAGCATCACAACCCTAGTGAGCCC
This sequence comes from Pezoporus occidentalis, assembly GCF_034315485.1. NCBI lineage: Eukaryota > Metazoa > Chordata > Aves > Psittaciformes > Psittacidae > Pezoporus > Pezoporus occidentalis. Next base: position 778,731 of record NW_026913554.1, read on the forward strand.
TTTGACCACACAAATTGAGCATGGATCACATCTGCTGCTTTCAATTAGAAATTGTTCCTGGGTCCGAGAAAACTAGAGACTCTCACAGCTTCAAGAGGTTAACGTTTTCTGACACAAAAGCCAACCTCAGAATAGTTAAATTTTCCAAATCACTGCAATTAAATCCTACAGATACCAGGCTTTAAACACAGTCATTGTTTCCAGAACCCAAAATCTAAACAGCAACCTACCAGTTTCCTTCTCTAGCATATGCAGGAGCTGCTCTCTCATCTCCATATCCTGACTCAGCGTGAAGACATAAGCCATCAAAGACTTAACATAAAGGCTTGTTTTATCAAGTGTTACATTCCTGAGGCAACGTAAGGCATTATCCAGCATGGTAACCTGAGAAAGGAATTCCAACCCAGTGAATTTCCTCTGACAAAAAAAAAGTTGTTGTGAAAATATATCCCCAAACCCTAAAGCATCCCAGCTACATCTTTGATGAATTTTAGTGCTAGCATCTCTCTCAGGACTGTGGAACGTGAAGTAGAGTGGACAAAGCATCACTCACTGTGGGTGGAAACCAAAGATCTGACTGGACATACCACTGGGAGGGGGGATTGTCAATACACTTGAGAACCCAGCTGTAGGAAGTGTCTGGTAACACGCTGGCTCAGAACTGTCAGAGCTGCATTGTGTGTGCCTCAGTTCCTGAGGGGGTACAACATTGTTCTCAGAACTGTACCAGGAATGCTGGAATATCAGCCCATCATAGCTAGAAGAGTCTGCTCTTGGCCTGAAGATCATTGCTTTTATTTCAGTTCTGAAGGAGGAGGGTTGCATACCTAAAAGGTGGTCTTTTTATCCTTTGGCTAAATTGGTTGGTTTAATGAAAGCTACTGCATCTCCCTGCAAGCCCTGAGCCATTTTCAGAGGCAATTGTTTCCCCTGAGATCAGCTGGGAATGGCATATGCTCTGCTTTGCTGTAAGTCAGCCCTTTTATATTAAGAACTCCTTTCCAAGTTAACAATTTCCTGTTGAGCTTATTGTATACAAAGGTGGGACATGGCAGAACTTTTCACCAACTCAAGCTGGGTACTCCCTGAAACCATAGACCTGGGGAGGACGCTGCCAAGCCCTGCGAGAGTTTGGATTTGACTTACATTCTTCTCCATATGGAGCTCCAGCAGTGCAGCAGCAATATAGGCTGTTAATGAGATTGTATCATCCACACCACCCTGCAAGTCACACAGACTGACATCAGAAAAGGGCAAAACCAATCACTGATTGCTTGTCATTGTATAGCCACTGAAACTGCCTATGGATGGTGTACCTGAGAGAGGATAGTAGCATACCTCAGGGAATTCCTGGACATATGAGGACTGAAGGAAATCACTCCAGGTTCACTTACTGAATGTAATGAAAATCTGGTGTTGAGGGCAGCCTCACAGCCATATTATGCATCCAGCCAAGGCTTGCCTTCTCACAGAAAGGCATGAAACAGACTGTTAATCTATTTATTTTCTTAAATATGTTACAACTAGACTCTTGAACAAAGTGTTTATGGCACAGGATTTGCATACAAGAAGCAATGCAAGTTTACATACAGTTCAGCTGACTGTAAGAAGCTACAGGTTAATATGGGTAAACAGGAGCCTCTTTTCCCGTCAGAAGACATTTGTTCTTGGGGAAGTTCTGCTTGTATGCATAGACATGAGACACAACAACATCTAAAATGAGAAGGGGAATTTGGGCTGAGCTGCTGAAAAGCATTGCTCATACTGAACAGCAGAAACTTTGAAGTGTAAGGGGAGAGACAGAACCTATTCCAAAAAGTTCTATTCAAATAGAAAGCCCAAGTTGAGCAATTAATGAAAATCAGACAAGGATGGACAGTCTATACGTACACTCTGGGTTTGGGTTTTTTTTATATAGCATCCAAATTTTAAGGAAAAAAGTGTAACCCTTTGCTGAAATAACACTCTTCTTTCATAAACCTGCCTTGTATTTAATATGGGTGGCCTTGCAATCTTACCTTTACAACGACAATGAACCCAGTTCATGTTTACCAAAAGCTTGGTGCATTTGCAGCTACACTGCAGGGATCATTTTGGGGATGTCAGGTTCCAAAAGTCATACTTTTTGGGAGGTGGAGAACAGCTGTGTTTTCAGATAATCTCAGAGCACATAGTCAGGTCTATCTGGAGTGTATTGTGTGTCATAAGGCATGAGAAGAGGGAGAATGCAGCCAGGGTATTCTAGACAAGCACTAAAATATAGGAATATTTCTTCGTATGCCCTTGAAGTGCCCTGGCACGATTGGCCATGCTGCCTTTTGACTAAAGTAAAAATGAAGAAATCCTAGCAGCGATCCTATGAAGTATGCTGCAAGGATACCAGAGAGGGACTCTTCATCAGGGACTGTAGTGATAGGACAAGGGGTGATGGATTTAAACTTCAACAGTGGAAGTTCAGGTTAGATATAAGGAAGAAGTTATTTACTGTGAGGGCGGTGAGGCACTGGAGCAGGTTGCCCAAAGCAGTGGTAAATGTTCCATCCTTGGCAGTGTTCAAGGCTAGGTTGGACAGAGACTTGGGTGGCATGATCTAGTGTGAGGTGTCCCTGCCCATGGCAGGGGGGTTGGAACTGGATTATCTGAAGGTCCTTTCCAACCTAAACCATTCTATCATTCCATGATTAAAACCTCACCTGGAGGAAATGCCTGCGGTTTTAGACCATACTTTTTTGTTCTGCTCTGGGAAGCTGCCTTGGTTGTGCTAGGCCATGGGCACATTGCTTTGTGCTACTGTGCACAGAGAAAGAGCCTGGGGAAGCAGCCCTGTGCCTCACATTGGGCTTCTCCTGCTCTCACTCCCATGTCTGGCAGCCATACCTTCAAGTCATTGTTGAAGAGCTTTCCCACACTCTGGAAGCAGCCATTGGGCAGCTGTTGCTTCTGCAGCCAGAGCAGGGCACTGTGCACATGATCCTTATTGATGTAGATGTGAGAGCTGGCTTGTCCAAAGGACCTGGCTACAAAAGCTGTCAGCCTGTGAGCAGAGCACAAAGGAATCCCATGTCACAGCCAGGAGCTGAACCAACAAGGATAATAGGTTTGGGATGACAGTAACAACTCTGGTCACTCACCATGTGTTGCCCTGGTTGTCACCTTTCCCAAAGGCGCTGTATGAGCCATCGTCATGTTTGTAGAGCAGCTGACGCTGGTAACCTATGAAGATGGATGCCAGGACATGACTCTCAGTGTGAGGGCCTGTAGCATCTCAAACTCTATCTGGCTGTGGGAAGAAAGGTCCACAGCAAGAGACTTCACCAGGTCGTATAGTCAGAGACATTGAGGCAAACCTTCCACCTCCCAATTCCCCATGCACCCCACACCAGCATGACAAGAAGCAGTCACAGAGCACCACTGAAGTGTGGCATGCAGCTGCTCTATATGACTAGAGCTGTTACATGCAAGTACTGTGGGTATCTGCCCTGCTGGTCTGCAGAACGGTGACATGTTTTGCCATCTCATGTTTGCCCACGCCCCAGGGAACCTTCATGGGTACCATGCTGTGAACAAATTAGCTGTAGGAGTTAGGAGTAAGGACGAAGGCTTTTCCTAGAGGGGACCAATATAATATCGAGTTTGGTTTTCAGTACTTCTGCTATCCCTGTTGGGACTCAAGAAAGCACTGTTTTGTGAAAGCTCTGAGGGCAAAACGCTAGCTGCATCTGTTGGCTCTTCCTACACCCTCCACAGAGCGTCATCGGCTACCCTCCATCTTGCTCCTCTGCTGCTGCCACTCTCTTGGGTAGGTCCCTCTCTCCTAAATATCTGACCCACTTACAGTACAAGAGAGAAAGGGGGAAGGAGAGGAAATAAAACTCTATAACCCTACCCATGGAAGGCTGTTAAGCTTGCAGCATAGCAGGGTAAGGAGACTGGCAGGCTGAAATGGGAGGCACTTTGCAAAATGGGACACACACACTGGCACTGTATTAAGTTCAGATTAACAGAGCTGACATACCCCCACATTATGTGTCCTAAAACATGGAGAAACACTAATCTACTGAGCTCCTATCTATTCCCAAAGGCCATTTTTTATTCCAGTTAATAGCAGCTGATGCCATTTCCACAAGGGACTTCCATCTGCCTCAGACTGATAAGAGAACAAACCACAGGCATCACATAATGATGGAAATCATTAATTACCTACACCCGTCACTAAAAAGCAGGGTTAGTACCTCAATAACAGTGAGAGACAGAAGTCCTGCTTCTTCAGAAGCACACTTTTCCTTCCATGAGACATATCTTTTATTCTCTGTAATACCTTTCTTTGTCACAACTCTGGCAGTGCTCCCACTTCTCCCTGCACCTCTCTACCAGACCAGTGGCCCACACTCTTGATTTATAGCACCTTCGTTTTGGAGCAGAAGAACAAAGGTCAATATTTACCTGTTTTCAGGAATTTCAGTGCTTTATCTTCAATTTCTGGGACCAGTTGTTTAGTCTTATTCAAGTATTGAAGTATGAAGATGTTTGGTGCAAACTGAACCATGTTCTGTTCACCACAGCCAAAGGGCATCCTTAGCAGCTGGTCTAAATTTTGAAGTGCTGGGCCCATGATGTCCCCTTAGGTTTGAGGTGGAGTGGCAGGAGAAAGAAAAAGCAGAGACATTCAGCAGAATGAAATGAAAAGGTTGCTGCCTTCTCTAAACTCTACTGGGACTCTGGAAAAGAGCCAGCTGCGCACTCAAGAGAGATGATGATTTCTGCTGACCTCTCCTAGATTAGTCCAGCACAGGAAGGGAAGACATCATGGTTCTGGGAGGAGGGAGGGTATAGGAAACTTGAGGGGGTCTGAGGAAAGGTGATGAGAGCTTTCATTCTTGAGTGGGTATCAAGGAGGGAGAAGAATTACAGCAGCAAACCAGGTGGAAATCTGCCAGGATGGTTTTGGTTCACTTAGGTAGACGGCAGGGACATTATGTCAGAGAAGATACCCCATTTGTGCCTTCTCGAGCCACTTGGGGATAACCCAGGATAATTCCTTATGAGAGGTATAAATACTGAAAAAGATTGCTTGATCCACATTTCTGAGGCCAGCAGTATACCCCTTATAGCTTATCTCATGAGGAACTGGGTTGATGCATCATTAAGTGCAAGCTCTTCCCCCAAGAGCAGTGAAAGTCTCTCACCAATCACAGAGAAAGTGGCTCGTCCAGATCCCTCCAGCACTTCTGCAGGCAAAGTCAGGGAGAACTCTTCAGAGACAGTATTATCTGAGGAAGGCAGAACCCAGAAATTTATCCCATGGAAGAAATATCACACACAAGTGCAACATCTCAAGGAGACACAGGTGAGGCTCAGTGTACACTGTGACACAACAGCTGAGACTTGCAAACAAATGCCTCAATACAGGAAACTTTGCTAGACATGGACAAACTATAGTTGTTCTCTCAGACAGAGGCAGTACCACCAGTTGTTGCCCTCTGACAATTCCCCCTGCCTCTGAGTCTTTGCAGTAGCCCTCTCCTTTCAATCCTGCACTCATGATCAGTCAGGGATTTTTGTCCCATACCTGCAGCACAAAGAAAGGCGTTCTGGGTCTTCTCTTGTAGGATACCTCCTGGCTGCAGATGGAGAAAGAGTAGTTCAGATAGAGAAGGCAGGTAAGGAAACCACCATGGCTCAGCATACCTGTCTGCTTCCAAGGAAGGACTAAACTTCCTCTTAGCATTTTGCTAACTGCTTCATGGAATGACCCATTGTCCTCAGGTGTACTCCACCCTGAGATGTAACTCACCTTCACAAGCAGAGGTTTTATTACTGTGTCTCTCTCTCCTTGTAAAGGTGTCACAGTAACCCTGTTATCACACAGATTGTGTGAATCTTCTGCCACGCTGCTCACGGTGACATTCACTTTGCCTGCAGGGAGCACAGGGGCACATTGCTGAGCACTTGCAGCAGACAGCTGTAGGTACAAGCATTGGGATCAAACATGCAGAGGCAGGTGAATTCCACCCTTCCTCCCACTTAGATGCCATACATCCCTCTGCTCAACCTCACCCAGCCTGGTGGCTGTCACATTCCACGTGAAGGTTTTCACTTCATTGGAGCAGAGGCAGCTGGTGAACTGGCAGCCTGGACAGGCACCCACCTGCAGTTCTGGGGTCTCTGTGAGTGTGGTGCGCACCTGAGTGTAGTGGGGTGTACAAGCACACACTGGCATAGGGTTAGTGACAGGCAGTGCATGAAGGGACAAACAGGGCAGTGAGAGGTAGGGCTTTGTGGCCCAGATGCCAGCATCTAGGGCTTCTGAGAAGGTCATAGCTTACCTTTGGGCTCAAGTTTTTGTTTTGACAGAAGCTGTGTAACCTGGGGAACGCTCACCTGGATACAGTCCTTGAGGTAGTTGAAGACAGTGGCTTTTAGGCTGAAAGTCTCTCCTTGGATCACAGAGTATGGCAGTGACAGATCCACAAAGAAAGGCTGGAAGACCCTAAGAGTGGTCAGAGGTGACAACCCAAAGCCAGTATCAGCAACACAGAAGGTGTTGGCATTCCATTCTGTGATGGTGTCAGGTACAGCAACTTGGAGAGACACTTGCGCATCATCCCTAGAGCAGGAAGAGGGAGAGGAGAACTTGCTCAGAAGCAATCAGAAATCTCCAGGGATCTCTCTGGGGAGGGCAGGCAGAAGCTGTTACCAACCCAACGGAGACCAAATCCCAAATCCAGGTCTCTGGGAACAGTGTCCGTGGTTTTGGCTTCTTGTCTTGAGAACGAGGTGCAGAATCACCATGGACAACATGACTTTCTACTGGAAAGCAAGTGATAACCTCAGAAAAAAAGCATATGTAGCTACAGGTGAAATTAGTTCTTCATTCACAGGCAATCTAACACAAACTGTAAATGTTTTGTGACACACAAGAGTGGACGTTTCAACAAGAGGGTTGGTGTTTCAGTGAGAATCTGACACAGATTATTTATTTCTGGGGAATGCAGCTTTAGGAAGGCAGAATTGGATGGAGTTTAGCCTTAGACTCAGTCTGACAGATCTAGCAAAATTGGTCTGGATTCAGGGGAGACAGCATCATCAGATAAAGTGCCACTATCTTAGTCTGTGAAAGTGCTGGTGGAGAGCATAGTACATTTTCTGTGCTGTAGGACCAGCCAATAAAGCACAGGGATTTGAACTTTTGTCTGTGATTTATAAATCAGGTTCATTGAACTGGACACAGGCTTTATTCCTCCCATATACGAACAAGAAACGCAGCAGGGTCGAAGTCAACTACTTCATCTGCAGGCTGGCCAGAACTGAGAAAGGAGAGCCCCTTCAGTCAAGGAGATGGACATATCTGATTCCTTACCAGCAACATTGTCTTTTCGAGAATACATCTTTTTCTCAAAGCCTGGTTGCATGCAAGAAACTGGTTTCTTGATTCTAGTATTGGTTAATATTTTCATGCGCAACATCTGAGAAAGCAGTGAAAAGACTAAATCAGTGATGAATGAAAGGGAACAAGAAATATTTTCAGTATCTCATGATAGTAGGTATTGTAAGGGGTCTGGTGGTAGCTGAAACAATTTAAAACTATGCTTGTTTAAATACATATGCATAAAATTACAGGCTCAGACTTCGGGCAGTGCATGAGGAATGGAAACCAACATATGAGGAATACTGGAGCCAATCCTTACTTCTCATAAATTCCAACTAGATCTGTCCTTCATATGCCTGACCCTAACAATGAGAGAGGGTCAAACACTATATATCCCATGAAAAAAAGCCTAAGAGAAAAAAAAAAAGCAAGCTTTAAATTGCTGCAGAGTTTTATAATGGAAACATCTAACTGATCACAAGTAACCATTCTTACACAAGAAAGGAAAGAGTGAGCGAGCAGCTGCGTGGTTCTGAGTTACCAACTGGGCTTAAACCAGGACAAATCAATAACAGTTCTGGCTTAGAAAACTGATGGGCAACTTGGTCACAACTTAGTTTGGATCCTGATTTTGTCTGAATGAGACTCAGTCCCTTAGGGCCTATGCTTAACATGGTGGTAATACTGAATTGAATGCACACTCATGGGCATGGGCTGAGAAAAAGACATCATCACACCAAAGGAAGGTATTTCATCCTGTAAGCAATCTTTGCTTTGATTTAATGGCCTGCAGATCACTGAGAACTCTTCTACTTTCTTGAAGTACCAAACTGTTTCATGGATAGTAGGAGCCCTCACCCTTTCTGCAGAGGCTGTATATGCCTGTAGATTTAGTCAAATGTTACAAGACAGTCATCTGTTACAGGATCACTAATAATTGGAATGTGGGGGGGGGGTGTCTCCTTTAATTAGCATCTGACATAGTGTAGGACTAAGCATGTAAAGACAGTACACTACCATGCCTCTGGGGGGAATCAGGGTCTGTATTTGCAAGGTAGAGTTCTGTCTGCCTGAGAAGCCTATGCAACTCAGACTCCATTTTGGCTTGTTTTCAGTGTGGCTTCTCCTGTTTTGAGGTGCTTTTACTTGCATATATTTCTCTAAACAGCATTTTGGCAGAAGCAGCACTTCTTCTTTGGTTTTGTTTAGCAGACATGTTGCATATCTTTTTCTGGCTATTGTACTTGTTAGCTGATTAGCTTATTTTGTCATTTGTCTTGATAGCCAGCTAGAAAGCCAAATTGTGAAGGACTTGTTTTTATTAAAAATGCTTTGAGGAGAGGTAAAAAGAGATTTAATGAAACAGAGTAAACACTTTGCAAATAAAGTAATAGCCAAGCGGCAATCCGTCAAAATATGGTGAGGTGGTCAAGTCTTACTGGCATTTCTTGTGACTTGCCCTTTGTAGCTATGGTAGCCTAAAGTAGATTTGTTCATTTTTATACTTCTGTAATCAGGTGGAATTCACTATGATTACTCATAAGTTTCATCTTTCCCCATAGTCCCCAAATGAGTGCAGCTGCACTGAACAACAAGGTACAGATGACTTGTAGCAATCAAAGTTGGGGAAGCTGAAGTTTGCAAACAGTGAATTCCTTTAGGCATTCAGGATGGCATATTGGCAACCTCTGGCTCAGGAAAGTTTAAGGTTTAGTGGAAGTGTGGACACTCACCTTAAACAGATTAAAGACATCAGCGTCACTTTGGTACCACGGTGCTCCCATCCGAGTCTTTTTGTGGAGGCTGGACTCCTGGGGCAGACAAGGGTATGCCTCAAAGTCTTCCAAGTGATAAGGGAACCCTCGTCCTCCAAGTTTAAAGCTGTCATCAAAGACCTTCTCGTACAACTGCAATGGAAAAATAAAGGTCTTCATGAGGAACTGGCCAACCAGCATGTGTATGGGTCAACTATGTGGATTGTAGCCCTCTATTATACTTTGTGAAGCTCTGCAGTTGAGGAAGTTCACACTGGCCCAGCTTAAACTAAAGGACATTAAGCTCAAGGAGTGGATATTGGCAAGTGGCTTCCATCTGCAAGACTTTCACCTCTGACAGTTCAAGTCTTTTAACTCTCGGGTACAAGATTAGGATAAAAAGACATGATTCAGTTTGAACACAATGCATTGGCACACCTGACTTAAATATTTAATGATTACTACTTTATATGCCTGTTAGTAGAAGATGCAAGTGAAGACACACTGGAACAGCATTCCTGTAAAATAGAACACTAGATCACACTACAGGTCTTATTTACTGGTGTAGCAAGTCCCCCTGGATTTGGTGAGGCTCCTCTGTAGCAGTCTGGCTTGCCACTTTGCATGAGGTATACACATATGTGTTATCTCTGGTATATATACATTGTGTAATTATGTTGTGACTTTCAATTCTTGCAGTGCTTTTGTTCCAAGTTTTAAATGCATTCCTCTGGAATGCACAGCTGCTTTAAGGCAGGTTCATTCAACCCTTCTAGATTCTCATACCTGGGTGTGGACAAAATCCTGACCACTGTTCATCAGCCACTGTGTGCTCTGCATGCTGTCCCCTCGCTACTGTTTTCTAGAGAACTGCTCAGGTGCTCCGCCTGATCCATCATGCAGTTACCATTCAGCAATGTTTGGGGCAGAGGGATAGGAGAAGCCTACTAGGGAAAAACTCCATTTCAAAGGTTTAGCCTGGTGGAAGATGGAATAGCAGAGAGACAGCTGCTAAGTACCCTCCGTCCAAGTGGAAAGCATCAGCATCTCTCTGAAGCTGCTCTCCTTGCCTACCCCTGCAGTACCATGCAGCGTCCACCACTCTCCAGGCAGAGGCCCAAAGTTCAGGGCTGGTGCCCAAGGAACTTGATTGCTACATAACTGCTCAGAAGAGGCTGAGGACAGAGAATGCCAGGGCAGCCACTTAACACTGCAAGCATGTCCTGGGATGGACTATAGGCTTTTTTTTGTCAGTGCATGGGGAGAAAAGGCAGGCAGATACTAGGGGGTTGGAGACAGGAGGCTGAACTCACTGTGTTTGCTGTTAGGGTAGTATCGTTCTTCAGGAGGACACTCTTGTCAACAGCTTGGACAGAGCACAAGGACCCTGGAGCAGCCTTGAGGTTCAGAGTGACTTTTGATCCTGGGACTTCCTCCTTGTGTGAGAATTCCAGTGACACCTGGAAAAGAAGAGAGAGTCAGGGGGCTTAGCATTGGAGAGTGGGACCTTGTGACTATTAGATGTCTGGGGAGCAAAGGGAAAGACAGAGAATAAGGTAGGGAAGTGGTCTGAGATGCTGAAACAACCCCTCCTAGAAATCCATTGGGAAGGCTACAGGGGCTGCAGTGTGTACAGCTCAGCCAGAGTTCCCCTACTACCACACACCTGCCACCCTCTGATCCAGAGCTACCACAGGATCAGAATCAGGCAGACTTCTCTGTTAGGGAGAACACGGGACAGCGGGTTCCCACGTCAGTCATGGGGAATGGGGGAAGAAAACAGAGTTTAAGGGAGCCTGCTTAACTCTTTGGGAAAGGCTTTCCAGTTGGTGTTGGGAAGAAGGAGGTTACCTGTTGTATTTCCCAGCCAAAAATACTGGGCATCTGGTTTGGCATATACACAGCTTACACCACTTGGCTGAGGATAAAACAGGACCAGAAATCAAAACAGGCTACAGCACATCAATGGTGCTATCTCACTCTTTGTGTTTCTACTCACCTTGTGTCTAAAGCATGTTTCTACTTGAAACTCTTCCACATCAGCCACCACCTCTCCATCCAAGAAAACTGCATACAGTAGAAGCTGGATGTCAGGCAGGAAGTCATTGCCAACAGTCAGAGTCAATGAGAAGGAGCCCTGCAGATCTGCACAAGATAGCAGCAAGAAAGAGAGGCAAAGAATTCAATGAATCAGCTCATTGGGGTTGCACAGAAAATAAGAGTCAAAAGAAGCATTAATAATTTCTACCTGCAGATAAGGATATCCCACACAGACACTATCATAGATTAAAGCTAGTTTGGCTCAACTTTAGCAACAATATTCCTCTTCCCTAATGCATAAATAATAAATAAACAGGCAAGCTACACAAATTTTGTATTTTCTCCATAGCTGGCAGCAAAGTCATAAGGTTCAATAGTAGATGAATTAGACAAGGCAGGAGAAGGACAGCTGCCTAGAAGGACACTGAACTCATATGAGAGGAGATTGTGTTGGTCTAATGAAGTGGAATCACTAAGATCTCATTTCAGTAATTACCACCTGTGGACAAGAATAAAACCTGCAGAGACTGTCACTGGAGAGAGGTCACAGTTTTCTAGGGTATGTTATGAGGCACTTAACTTCATGTGTTTCTACTCACTCTCATGTCGATTGATTGGCACCTGCTTCTCTCCACTGAAAAGGATCTTGCCTTTAGCTATCACCTGAAGAGCAAAGAGAAGAGCCTTTCAAATGCTGAATTCTGACAGCATGAGGAGAGTGGGAAAAGAATAAGAGAAAAGGATGTCTGACAGATGTTGTGAGAAGCTCCTCTGGCAGGGCATCACCTGAAGAGCATTGCAGCAGAGATGGTGATAGTATAGGTGTGAAGAGGACTTGAGAGGTGTTGGCTATAAAATGAGAAGACATGACTTCTTGCAAAGCCAGAGGTATGTCTGAAGCTATGAGCAGCTGCAGTGAACTCCAATTTTCACATTACCAGGATACAGTACTTTTGACCATATGAATGAGCCGAGATACTAATGACATCTCAGCCAGGCTGTAGTCACACTTGCTTTGGACTCACTTTCTTGAAAGTGGACTTCAAGATAACAACATGATAACAAACTTCTGGAGTGCATCAAGGGCCTGTGCAGTTTCAGGCCTTCTCCTGTAAATATACAGAAGGAGGTCAGCTGCCTCAGAGATTGCCTCAGACACAGATGGAATTCTGTGGCATACCTACAGGGCAGAAACCAGGACAGCCCTCCACTGCCACCCATGTGAATGTAGGATTAATAGCAGGTATCCCCTCACTCAGGCTTATGTCAAGGCACTTCTAACAAAGCAAAGCAGCTGGGGGCCAGGAGCAGGTCTAGGAACTGGGAAACAGGAGGAGGATTGGGCAGAACAGAACTCACAAACAGACTTATACTGGCCTGGGAGTACCTTATTCTCTCCTGTCAGTATGTGTTGTGCAATGAAGGTAAAACGCTAATAAGCATGATCTTGCCCTGAGATTCAGCTGTCTTTTGTGCTCACCAAGTAGTAGAAATCAATGTGGTCTACTTCAGAGCCAAGTTTATTTGGGTCAAGGATATAATCCACTTGGACTTCCTGCTCTTGATCACAGGCCATCATGTCATTCCTGGCCTTGATCTCAAGGAAGCTGTTGCTTTCAGAGTAGAAAGGTTTCAACCAGTGGAAGCTATCTTCGACTTCTGTGTAGCTTTCAGAAGAATCTTGCTCGTCTTCATTTCCAAGACCGTAGGTACCCTTGAGCACACAAAACCATGAGTTGGCAATCAGTATCAAGTGATACAAGGAAGCTTGTACACCCTCTGAAAACATTAAGTTATTACCTGCCCTGATGGCAGACCACACATCTATAAGCTTATAGTATTCTTTTATTTATATGTCATTTTAAAGTCTGAGACTTTCTCTTATGAAGTTTTAGTAGATTTTCCCACAATCTCATTTTTCTTCCTTTATCTTTCCATGAAGACACACCCCACACCAGACTTTAACCTCAGTACAGCACCCCTGTTTTCAACTTATGTTTCTGGTCAGATGCCCTGAAGCACAACAGGCACCAAACCAGCTTTTGTATGATGAAGCTCCAGTTCTGCAGATACTCTAGGGCTCTCTGGACAATAGCCATGGGCCTAGAAAGAAGAACTAGAGCCTGTCTGCAGGCTCCCACAGCAGAGAAATCTACTTCTTAGATTACAGATCCTCAGATCACCAAATCCTGCCCAACCAAAATTAGGGAACCTCACCCTGAATAGAGGAGGGAATATGGGAAAAACATCTGGAACAATAGTTCCAGTCTCTGAGAAATGAATGGCAACAGGAGATTGTACTACTTGGGAATTAATCCCATATCAGCTGCAGGAATGCAGTTAGTGGGAAGATGGGTGTACTACCAGGTTGGTAACAATGAGCTCCAGGTGTAGGAGCAGAAGTTGTAAGAAGGAGCCAAGTGCTTCAAAGTCTGTTGAAGGGAGGTCAAAAGCAGCTACTTGCCAAGCTCAGGTGTGCACTGCTGCAGAGCAAGAGCAGCCACTAAAAATGGACTTCAACAGACAGAGTTGTGCTGAGCCACCTCCTGCATGTCCCAGGGCAGAGAAAGGGGAGGTTTCCTCGGAGGAATTATTCAAATTAGCAGATGTTTTTAGCAGAGCCAAGGGAAGGTGATGGGGGATACAAAGGTTTAGGATCATGATTCAGCTCAGGACAGCAGATCACCTTTGGTGACCATTTGTCTGAAATGTCACAGCACAGCCTCCAGTTTCCCTGGGGAGATAGCACTGGAGAGTAATTCAAGATGCTTCTACAGATACAGCCAAATGAGATTAGGAGCAAGAGGAGTGTGCTCCAAAACCCTCAGATTTATTCTATTTTCTACCCCTTTCCTCAGTCTGTCATCACTTTATCCTCCTTTTTCTATGGCAAATGCTCACCCTCAGAGAAACCATTGTGCTGTTCCAGCTGGTGGTATCCAGTGAGAAGTGGGCTTCCCCATTCTCATCTGTGATGAATGTCAGGTATGTCTCCTCATCATTGACATCAACTATTAGGTAGACTGTTTCATTTCTGAGGGGAGACTTGTCACTGTGACAGAGCATCTGCAAAGAAGGTGAGGAAGTTAATACGCCATGGTGCCACATTCTGAGCCACTGCCAGTGCTTAATATTGTTTCTATCACTGGGCTTTCTCAGGCCTTCTAGCTTCCAGAGAGGTTGGAAGGATCCAAATAAAAGTGCGATAAATACACAAAACCAACAACATGCAGCTGTTCAGGACTAGAAATAAGAGGTAGTGCAGCCAAATGAGGCTCCTAGATATTTTGGGGAAAAGGTGATTTCCTCATATCCTGAGCTTTTTCATGGACAATACTGCAGGACCTTTGACAATCAGAAAGAGTCTTGTCTTCAGCAACTTAACTGACTGTTCCTTACCCTTCTTCATGCTGAGGTTAGTACTGGCTCAGGTAAGAGTGTTTCTATCCCCAGTGGGACAGCAGTCCTAGCATTATCGAAGGGACCATGAGTCAGAAAGGAGTGTCTAAAGCGATACACAAGGCATTAGGGATTTCTGCCAAGGTACCATGAGCATTTGTCTGAAGGGAGTGTTGTTTCCCTACTGATGCCACCCCCATCCCATATGCCTTTTATTGCACAGACTAGTTTCAGGAGCTACTCTTGAGAAATCCTCCAGAGACTGCAGCTGGACTCAGAATTCCCGTCCAGGTTAGGATAGGGAGAAGAAATTGCTTCTCCAGGAGGCTTCACTCATGTTTGCAGGGTACCAGCAGAGCAGCACTTACTTTCCTGGAGATAGTTGCTTTCTGCCTACAGAAGATTAGATCTATGATGTATTCTCAAGAGAGAAGGGATCCATGGGTGTTACCTTCCCTGTGTATGGTAGTCCACGTTTGTAGAATAAATGAAGATTGATAAACTCTATAGACTTCATTCTTGTCGCAATAGGAATTCGAGTAATTTCCATAGTCTCTGCTCCTGGGTGGAGAGATGGGGAATCTGTTAAACCCTAGCAGTGCTCTTACAGAAGCAGAAGACAAGAAGATTCTTAAACATTACTTACAACATCTACAGCTTCTAAATTTAGGAGAGAAAATACATTCTTCCAGGATGTAATTCCCTCAACCTTTCTGGGCCCCCTGCTTCATGACATGACACACTGTACCCTTTTAAGTGCTTATTTCTCTTTATTGAAAATAAACTAGATGACTGTTTAGTTACATGCAGCTACATGGTAGATGCCTAAAAGTGGCCTGAAGGACCCCACTCAGTGGCTTGAAGGACCCCACTCACAGTGTGGCAGTTTGAACAGCGGACACCTCCAATGGCCAGAGCTAGGTGCACATAAACACTGATACTGAAAACCTACTTCCTTATAGTGAATACTATGTCAGACTAAAAGGGAGCAGAATGGCATTCCTTACAGCAGGAGTGTGCCTAATCAGCCCTGCCTCAGGCTTAGGAAAAGAGAGGGTAAGAGAGAGTGGGTAGGGACTACCTGTCAAGATGGTACACTGCAATTAGCAAGAACTACAAGGACTTATCGCAGGCTTTTCCGTGGCTGGTGGGTGCTTCTGAACTGACTGAAGAACACTTTGGCATCCAGTCAATCACTAAAAAGTTATATATGCAGTATTGGAGATGAAGGGTGGAGAGGATTAGGAAATCTCATAATAACAGATGGAAGAGGTACTGGAATAGAGACCATCATCATGCCACAGGACTTGGGAACCCTCAAGTTACTTTTTTAAAAATTAATTCAACTGCCACAGAAAGGCTAAAACCAAAGAAGTTGCTTTCAAGGAAGAGAAAACTTCACAGATCCTCCAGTACCTGTTCCGTCTTCCACCATTTTTCCTATGGCAATTATGTGGCTGTCAGTTTTATTTATTTCCAGAGTCTCTGTCTTCACTGTAAAAGTAGTGCAGCCATTCTTGTTTGTCTGCAGAAAGAGAGACATGAACAGAGAGAAAGAGCATGGTGTGGAAGAAGACAAGCTGTCCCATAGATGCTGGGCAATCCAAAAGAAGTGTTTCCAAATACTTGTGGAAGAGACAGAAGTTCAAAAACCCACTATGGATACCTTAGGCAGAGAAGAAAAGGAACATGCTTGGATTAAATAGTCACCCAAAAAAAAGTGGCAGAAAAAAATGCTTCAGGCAAATCACATAAGGGTTAATTGTGTCACAGACAAACTCAAGAGACTGGATTAAGCCTTGATCCTGCAGCTGAAAGAGTGTGGGTGTCTCTACCTGAGGTAAAGGTAACTTTCTCCCTGAAACTATACAGCCCTGACGAACTAAGCCTGTCAGCACGGCTTTCCTGTCAAGACCATGGCATGGCCATGTTAAACAGACTGCAAGAGCTTTGCCAGGCACTAAAGCAGAGGCTGGGTACAGCCAGTCTGCCAGAGAGGGGAGGCGAATAAACTATTTCTAGTTGTGCCTAGTGAAGTTTCCACAGAACCTTACAGGGCCTCTTACACGTAAGGTGAGAGGGAGCTGGCATTCAGTTGGTGTTTTGCACAGCTAAGACTGTACAGCATTCCAGATGGAGATATTTTACTGCTGGATGCATTTTAAAAGATGCCGAGATCCAGCTGGATTTTTCTATTCTGGCTTGTTGCTGGCTGATCTGACATTTAGAAATAATGTCTTGTGACTTTCAGGCTGAAAGAGCTGCATCTGAAAGCCATGGGTAAAACCAAGCATGGAGCTTAACTACAGGCATATAAGGAACACAAATGTTCAGATAGTGGAACCAACACAGGACATAATCTCAGCAAGGACACTAGCAAGTTTAAGATGATCCATTAACTCCATCGATACAACAAGAAACAGGGCATTAGCCACAGATCATTTGATGCTCTGATACTGGTGTTTACTGGTGGGAATGATCACAGAACTGAATAGACCGGTGATCTGATTGCATACAATATGATACTGTCCCATGGGGAAAAGCACTAGATGTCATTACTTACATAGATCTTACACCTTCTCCTGAAACACTGAGTCAGATATGGACAGCTAGAGCAGTAATTTGAGTCACAGGAAGAGGAATCAATGGTCTGATCAGGTTTAGCAAGTGGGAAGGCACCAGACTAAACATTGGTGCACATCAGGTACGTCTTGGGGCAGGTTAAGGGGACAGACATACATGCCTAGCAGGTAATACTTTCCACTCTCCTGTTTGTTCACCTACCCTGCTGGTTTGCTTCCTCTTCTCAGCAGAAGTTGATAAATCTTCTTCCAGGAACTGGGATAATACGATAAAATTAATTTCTATTTTCCCTTGAACGGGCTTCCCATAGGTATACCTGTGTCAAAGAGGAGAAACATTCACCTGAAGACCGGCCACTTCAGCAGAAATATTGATCCCACCGTTATCTGGGGAAAGTGGAGCCTGAGAGAGCTTTGTACCATGTTTGCTCAGGAAACTTCAGCTCATCCCTTAAAATCAGTTTGCATCCCTCTCCACCCACTATACCCAGCATCCTTGGTATCTTTCACAGTAAATGACCAGGTGCAAGAATAAGCCCATTTCAGAGAGTGATCTGTATCCCTCAACCACAGGGTAATACAAGGATATTATACTGGAAGGCCATTTGTCAGCTATGGGCAATCTGGAGGTGACTACGGAGTCAAAGACTAGAGATTACAACGGTACCATGTACTCACTTGCCACAGACCTTCAGCTGAAATTCCTCATTCACTGTAGTGATAAATGGAGGGTGCTCAATCTTTATCTGAAATTTTTTCAGCACTGCATAGAAGAGAGGAAGATAAGGATAGAGGAAAAAAAGCAATACTGAGTATGCACACTGCAAGTTTGGTCATAGCTGCAGTCCAGATAGGGGGAAAAACATTAATGTCCCCATCACCATGCTGCAATAGCTGTTACTGCCTTCAGCGACACCACCCTCTAATTGCTGCTATAATTGCACATGGGTCTGCTTTTCTACTCTAGCTCAGTCAAGCAAAAACATTTTAAATAGCACAGGGTTTCATCGATACCTACATTACTGTAACTAAACGGGACTAGTATGTGATACCTCTTCCTATTATAGCAGTTGACTGCAGTAGATAGTAAACCTAGATTAGAAGAGGGTGACAATGAGCAACAGAGAGTGCTCATCACAGGGCCCAGCCACAGCTAGTATAAAATGTCAGACCACAGCCTCTCCTTTGCAACCTATGCAATTGCAGAACCTCCAGACCATCACAGATGTGTGCACAGACCTCAGTCTGCTGTTCTCCCAGGGCAAAAGGTCTGATGAACATAGCCACATTGCCCTGCTCTCTTCTTCAGCTACCCACACAGCTTTCCCCTCACCTCTGTTGTCAAGTCTTACCGTATTCTTCGACACTGAAGGTTTTTTTAGCCATGTCTTGCTGCACTGAGATGGTATAATTCCCAAGGGGTATTTCAGAGGCCAGGGGAAAAGATAGATCCACAATGCCATGTCTTGATTTAACATTCAGCCATTCAGCAATACGGTTATGCTCAGGATCCTATTTGGGAAAGGATGTTCACAGCCATCAAGTCACACTGGGAGGAACCTGGCAGGTCCAGCCATACTCAGGCACAAGAAGGTACTACGAGGGCTTACCCTTGCTGCAGTAGAAAGGATGCCAGAGCACCAGGAGAGATTCCTCCTCCCCTCTCCAGTATCCTTTTACTGAGCTTTTGAATTGGAAAGGCTGCCAAGAACTGTAAAGCTGCTAGGAAACGGTAATGCCATAACACTGTGGTCTGTGCTGCATCTACTGACCACTTAGCCTTATGCTTTGTGTTCTGTGCAGACAAGGTGTTCGACAAAGGTTAATTACTGTCCTGCCTCTAGCCCAATTGTGTGCATCACAGAGGTGCTGGTTTCAATCAAGAAACCAGGCTGAGCAGGTAGAAAACACTTCAGCTGAACCCGAACCATAAACATAACCTTGTGAGGTTACAATTTTGGCACAACTCTGTCCAGGAGTGAAAAAGTAGGAGAGACAGTAGAAGAGACAGACATCTCCCTTTGGCCAATTCCTTGTCACTTACCTGCAGCCATATCTGGGAGTACTGTAAAATCAAGAGAAACACAAGTTAAGTTTTATACAGAGCAAAACACATCCATGTGAATCAGTATTAACAACACTGCCTGACATGGGGCCCCACCAGAAATTTCCACTCTATGCAGATCCCACGCTAGGCCTCCTTCTCCCTCTGTGCAGGCTTACACTGCAGTCTTTCTCCAAGGGACCAGTGGATGAGTGGCTTCCCTTCAAAGATAATTTGTTCCTATGGTTTAATAGTCATGAAGAGAGATGTCTCTTTCATGATCCTCTCAATGTGTCTCATGCTGAGGCTACTGCTTCTAGAAAAGCACAGGGTAATACTCACATCATTTTTAATGACCTTAAGGTCCTCATTGAAGTTCACAATTCGAAACCTCACTGTAGATACAAAGAAAAGGAAAGCAAAGCATTCTGGCTGCAATATGCACAAATCTGCTTCTCATTTTCTGTGCTCCAGTGTTCATGTCTCTCTGTTTACCTCAGAGGTATTCAGGTCTTTTCCCAGACAGCCCTCCCCAGCATCTCCCAACCAAGAGAACTCTGGGAGGTTTACATGCAGCTGTGGGCTATAGAAGCTCACTGCCTTTACCTGAAAAGACTACAGTGATGTGTTGAAGAGTTGGTTGGTTTGTTTGCAGGCTGTTCATGTTGTAAAGACTGTGAAGTAACTATTTGTATTTCTAGAGCTTGGCTTTACCTAAATATTATTAACAGTCTTCAAAAAACAGTAAAGTGTTGTCCAGTGTCCTGGACAGTTCTGGCTTTCCTTTTATGTCTCACTAGAGATACTTTACCAAAACAACACCTGGGAGCAGCAGGCTGGACATTTGGTGCAGCACTGCTTGGAGAGGAACATCCTGACTCATTTTTTTCCTGGAAACATCTGATAGTAGACATTGGCTTTCTTCCATCTCCAACAAGTTTAACTTGCTGCACTCAGTGAAATCTTCTCCCCAGATGTGGCTGTTACCTTGACCCTTCCCTCCCCATTTTCACATGCCACATTTTTGCCTTACCTGTTTCTCCAGGTTTGTATAAGTCCTTATCTGTCTCTACTAGAATTACATTCTTCTGGGGCTTGACCAGAACCTTCTTGCGACCCTCAAAGAGCACATTTTCCCCACTGCAGATCAGGACATGGAGAAAAACCACCGTCTCTGGCTGTCAGGTTAAAAAAACCAAACTGCCTGAGAATACAAGCAGCTTGAAGGAGAAACGAAGGCACCTGTCCTTCCTACCAAATTTTCCAACTTCCCTCTCCTTCCTTCCCCTCCTTTGATGTAGCTCTCCCTTTTCCCTACTCTCTGTGCTCCCTAGCTTCCTCATTCTCTTTTTTCTGTCTTTCTCCTTGTCATGTTTGCCTCTTCCCACATTTCTTTCTCCCCTTTACTATCTTTCCCACCCTCCTTCTCCAACATTAGTATGGCTGAAGCTTTCTGATCGGTAAGAGGAGAGGCAGCCAAGAGACATGTCTTACGTGTGACGCGGAGCCATCTCTTTTCCTGGGAATGAATTCTGGCACCTAGGTTGATTGATACAAGAAACGGAAAGCAAATTCATCAGACTTTGTATCTTATTGCAGATGTGACACATCACCTCAATGTTGAAAAATCTCTGAACTTCAAAGTCCAAATTCTGCTGTATGACTCTGTCTCTAACACACTTGACATTATAGGGAAAAGAAGAAGCTACTGCTTGTCTCTTGTTCATAAACCTAAGAATGAACCAACTGACATGTCATTCTCCCACTTCACATAAACATGAGATTTTTATGAAACCAAGAAAAACCATAGGGAACCTGGAGCTGACCAAGACAGTAACAAGACATGAGACACTGATCAGGCAAAAATGGGACAGTATCAGAAAGACCAAGCCCACCAGAAGAAAGGTTCTTTTTGCTAATGACAGACTTCCTTGGCTTTCTAGAGCCAGGACTTGCTTTTTCCTAAGGGCTGGCACCAAAAACTTAGTTAATCATTGTCTTGTTGATGCAAGAACCAGAAGTGACTACAGTGATTCCTCGAGTTCTGCTGAATCTGCAGGACAATCAGGGCACAGGCACAGTAACTTTGTGCAGTGCTGAGGCAGACAGGGGCAGTTCATAGAGTGCCAACACCAGCTACATCTCTCTCCATGGCTCTCCAGAAATATAACTGAAGATTCTGCAGTTGTGCCCCAGCCTTAGTGTGTCTAGTTAAGCAATATTGCAATGACAGGAACTCAAGCTCCCCCCAAAATACCCAGATTGCCTGGGTGAAATTTGGTTAATTCAGTGGGTTCAGTGCCATTAGCACCCATCACAGCTAACTTAAAGCAAGCTCAATGACGGTGCAGGCTGCAACTACACTTTACTATATAGATGCAGCTTTAGAGCAGAATGGTCCTCTTGGAGCTGGATGTGCACGCTTCTGAGGAAGTGAAGATGAAAAGAATGTGTTCCCAATGCATTGGCTTGCACTGTGATATGAGAGCATTTCTAGGGTCTAAACACTAAGTACATTGAAAGTCAGTGTTTTCCAACAGGCTTGAAGTAGGATGAAATGGGCTGATATAGGTCAAAAGAACAGGGTTTTATTTACACATGAAAGATTTCCCACTTTGCTAGGCTCCAGGACACTGCTGTATTTTGCATGGCAATACATTTAACCTGCTTGCAAGCCATGGCAAAGCAAAAGACAGTGTACCCAAAAAAGACAGAGATCCAGAGAAGTGCTGGGCTCATGTCTGAAGTGAAGGTGGGAGCACCCACTGCCAAATCAGCTGCCACAGCTACACTCACCTGGAAAGTGATGCACTGGAAAGTGCCTGGCTTCTCCACATCCCGTTCCACCAGTGTGTGGTTCTGGGTTGACGCCTGCAAGGTGATAGCCAGGTGGACAGCCTCACTCAGGGAGCTGAAGTGAATGCAGAGCTTCTCCTCTTGGGAATAGTGAATAACAGCAGGGAACACCACCATATAATGACTAGAAGAGAACAGGTGATGTGCAAAAGCAATTCAGAGGCTGAGGTGAACAGGACAGAATCCATCTCTGCTGCTTTCATGAAGAGGTAGACCAAGGGTCCGAAATATCTTGAGGCCTGCAGCCAAGGAACTACAGTGCAGCTCCCTTTCCAGAATGAAGCAGCATGCCAAATGTGGAACTAGAATGCTCCTGATATCTGCCTGCTACCACCTTGTCATCAGCCAGGACGCAACTGCCCAGTGTACAGTACTCCAATTGCGAGTACACAGAGCAAAGCCGTGTGAAGAATGAAGCCAAAGACTCAGTGTCTTGGGCATAAAGCTTCAGTCCTCCCACCAAATTTCACCCCCACCAGCACAGGATGAACAGAGGCAAAACTTGTGCCTCCTGTAGCTTTGCAGTGTGTGCAGTGCAGTGCCTGCCAAGCAAACTCCAGGGACTTCACCTTCAGTGGTTCTCAATGCCCAGCGCTCCAGTGGGACTCAGCAGGAGCTGCTTCTGCGCAGCCTCCCTGAGAACAGGGCCCCACTGTTCAGCCCTGTGATGCTAAACAGTGCAACACCTCAGCACCACCCTTCAATGACAGTCCCTTCCTCCAAGTCCCCCCAAAATCAAAAGGAGATAATCTCACGGTTCCAGGCTTGCTGCAGCTGCGACTGGGAACAGAGTCAGGGCTAAAAGGAGCACTGGTGCTCCCATAGCTTGGGCTGGGACAGACAGCTCACAAGATCCACACAGGAGAAGTGCCTGCACTGGTGGGTTGGAGCAATCCTAAATATCCCCTCACATGATCCTAAGTCCAAAAAGGTGGGGGGGACTGATACATGGAGCTCGTATGTCTTCCAGGCTAATGACATTAGCTAATATTTACTTGCCTCCCCCACCAGCAGAGTGAAGGCCAAACAGCACAATTCTCCACCCACATCTGCATTCAGATGGTATTCTAGGCCATGGGGTGCCAGAGCATGGAGACATGTGGGGTGGCTGACCTCTAATCCAGGCTGAAGGGGACGAAAAAACTCATGTCAGCCATGGCTAGTCTGGATCCTGGATGTAGCATCCATTGAGAGCCAAAACTGCACCTCAGCTACTGTCCTCAGCTTCTAAAAAGCATCATCAGTACTCTCTGCATCATTAGAGAGCTTCCTCACACCCAGTATTTACTCAGAACTTGGAGTAAAGACCTTTCAATTCACCTCTGTTCCCTGCATCAGTTCCTTTGTCCAGCCATCCATCCCAGCTATGCCTGATCCTCCTGGGTTCAGGACCTTTCCCAGGGCTGCTCCAGCCACCCACTGCCAGCTCCTCTCATATTTCCAGTATAAGGCGTTTCCAAATAAAGCAAGGTGTTTTAAGTCCCCACATATTTTAGCAAGTCTCCACTTTACATCCTTCAAGCCAGATGTCCAGTCTCCTGCCAGCTTCCTCCAGCCATAGCATAGTTCTACACTGACGCCACCACCCATGACTCTTCCCAGGTACTGCAGCCTTGTTTCTCATTTTCCTGGGTGGCAGCAGTGAAGTCAAGAGGTCTTGGATGTATTTGCCCTCTGGTTATAACCCCGTTTGAAGGTGGATGTCCTCATCCTGCCCTGTCCTTAGCTGAGTTTTGGTAGAGCATAATCAAAGGTACAATACAGGTTGAATTTACCATCCACTCACTCTTTGCTCCCAGCTGAAGCAAAACCCTGGATTTACTTTGCCACAGTCCCTGTATGTGTGCTTAGCATTCACCTTCCTAGTACACAGTCCGATGTAACTAGCCTTTAACCTGGCACAGACATTGCAGATAGTCTGCAAGATTAAAGCACTGTATGTCACTGATCTGGGAGTGCATTTCATTCTCCAAAATCAACAGGCTTTTGAGTCCAAGCCTAAATTAGCAGGACAAAAAACAACCTGGGTCCTGTCTGATTTCAGAAACACTCCCCATGGCTCTGCATTTCTGAGTGGTCAAGTCAGCTGTGTCTGAAATTAAATGGCAAGACAGACAACAAAAAGAGTGTAACATGCTACAGTGCTTCGCTTCTTCCAGGAAGGAATGAGGGCACTGGCAGAACAAACACCAACAAACCTTAGTAAGCCTTGAGGCCTTTGGTGTGCAGGCAGCAAACAGTATCTCCACCCCTCCCACCCGCCCACACCCCAGCCCCAGCCATGCGCAGCATGATTTCCACTTCCTTGGTTTCAAAGCCAAGAGTGAGACAAACACCCTGTCAGGGCAGGAGCTGCGTAGTCCTTCAGCTCTGGATGAAGGAAGACAGCAGAAGCAGGGGTGAAAGAGGGACAGAGGAGAGGCTAAGCTTCCCGTGGAGGGATTTGACCTGCAATCAGCTATGTGGAGCATCACTTTCCTGTGGGGCAGCATCCTCCTCCTGCCTAGCACAGCTGGAATGCCTGCAAGACTGTAAGAACTTCAGCTGCTTTGCATATGCACTCTGGTCTGTGGGGAATCCTGGGTGAGGTGGTGGTGTGACAGGAACAGGGCAAAAGTCCTAAAACCAGGAGTGTTTTTCCACAGAGGTATAATATCTTATACTGCCAGGGTTTCACTTGGTTCTCAGGCATCCTTCCCCCCACACTTCCTCTGCTCCTTGGCTCTCCCTTTAGCGCTGTTGATGTAGACCATATACTTCTGCAAGGACTCAGGCACAGCAACTCTGCCAGCTTTCTGCATGCGACCTGCCAACATCTCACATCTCCTACTGTGCTCCAGATTATATTTCCTTTTGGGTTATGCTTTTTTTTCCCAAAGCCATAGGCCACCATTTAAATCATTAGCAGACAAAGCTGGGTGACTTTACAAACAGGGCAAACATGAGCCCAAGGTATCTAGTACGAATGCTCTTCAAAAAGCAGTGTCTTTGTTCTGGCTTGGCTGGCTCCCTCCATGCCTTTTCTCAGATCTCTGGCAAGGACAAATCCCAGTACTGCTTCTCCTCATATACTTTATCAGGAATGCAGCTCCTGTTCCAGCAGGCACTGCTGTGATATACCGGCTTGTGAGCTTGCTCTTGCTTTTTGAAGGCCTTTGCTTTTGCAGCCATGGCATACACGCAAACAGAAAGATGGCTGTGCTCAAACAGCAGATGTTACGGTGGGAAATATGACACTGAGCTGTAGCTGGGTTCCCTCCTGCCATGTCTAGTTTTAAAATTCTTTTCCAGCAGGCGTACAGCCTCTTCCTCTAGGACATGCCCATAGGCTGACACGGCTCCCACTCAAACGATGCTTTACTGCTACCTGAACCCCACTGTTACCTTCAGCATGAATCTTTGCTTAATGGAAATACTGCTTGCTTGAAAAGGCTGTCTACTGCCCTTCCTTGTATACCAGTGTCTTTTGTAGCTTTGTGAGAAAGTAATCCAGCCTGCCTCTCAGGGTCCTTGAATGACAGCCTCTGAGATGCTGGCTCATACTCTTAATGCTCAAAAGTCAAGGGCAAGGTATGAATTGTCAAAGGGGTCTAAGGAAATGTTCCACAGTAAAGGGTCATTAGGAGTAAGGGAAGTATGGGAGGTTCAAGCTGTGAGTCTTTAGTGCTCATCCCATCCTTTGGCCCAGTGGCAGGGGGGAAATGCTGTGAATCAGCTTAAGTAGGAAAATCAAAAAGGCATCTGTTATCAGAACCCCTCGTACTAGCAGCAGACACGCTGCCCAAGGCAGCTTGACAGCACTCAAGTGTGAAAGCACTGAAGGCTCCTGGCCAGCAGGACCCTGCCTCCCTCTTGCCAGGGTGCTGAGCTCTAGCTAAGAGCTGCCAGCAGGTCACGTCCCTGCCTCCTCCTGTTCTGACCTTTCCAGGCCCTGTCCTCCTGCCCAAACAATATGAACAGCTCCTTGGTGTCATATCCATGGACACAGCTAGAGAGTAGCTGTAGGTGTGAGATTTGCCAGAAGAGAGCAAGGAGGACAGGAGTCTGAAGAAAAGGTGCTCAGGAGACCCTCCATCTGGGGGACAAAGCAGGGACACTGGCTCCCACGTGCATGGCAGTGGTTCTGACCCTGAAGGGTAGCTGATGGGAGGGAAAGCAAACTGATGGTGATACCTAGTGTCAGCTGAAGTCTCAGGAAGCCTGCAATGCCGACAAGCTCTGCTGATGATCCCTTGGGTGATGTGGTAGGGTCTCTTCCCCTGATTTTGATACTCACTTTGGGAAGCAGTGACTTTATCTTTTTATATGTGCAATGCAGCATATTATGCAGACTCAGTGTTAATGGCTGAAGTACCTACGGGGAGAAGAACGGTGTAGTCTTGTTTCACTGGTATCATGATAGTGGAACAAAGAGACCAAAAGTCTTATTAGGAGTACCCAGATCCTACTGTCAATCCTGTCCTCCTAGAAAACCAGTTTCATTTAACATTTTTTCTTTTTTTTTTAATAGAAATTATGCTGTGGCTGTACCATCTCAGCTCTACTACCCCTTCTCAGAGACAGTGTGCCTCCAGCTCAGCAGAAAGCAAGCAGTCCCCATCCATGTGACCGTAACCTTGCAAAGCAAAGCTGGGAATGAGACCCTGATCACTCAGTCCATCTCTCAGCTCACCTTCTTTCACTGCGCAAGCTTCCAGGTGAGGAATATATTTTCAAGGGTTGTCATTAGGGTGAATAGTGCATGAGTTCTTCTCTTGTTGGGCGGGAAGGCAAAGAATTATGTCTCCCCATGGGGACACCTTAACTGGGCACTGAATCTTCTGCTTCAGCCTGTATAGGTCTGCCAGTGTCCTTCTTGCTGTGTAGCCCCATTGAAGCATCACTCTTCTAGAAAACATTCTGAAAAGTACTGTGAGGTCCTTCAGGGCAAGAAGAGCTGGAGCAATATAGAAGCAGTATCATAATCATTATTGTAAGACTCTGGGGATTCATGAATGGGATCCACCCTGAACGATGTTTACAACTCCACCTGCAGGTCCCTCCTCCTGTTGGAAATCACGATGAAGTGGCTTTTATTGTTATCACAGTCCTGGAAGACAACTCAGAGTTTCAGAAGAAGCAGAAGGTCCTAATCAAGCACACATACAAGAGGACATTTATCCAGACAGACAAACCTGTGTACAGGCCTGGACAGATTGGTATGGACAGAATGCCGTGTCTTGTGAGAGAAAGGGCAGTCCCTAGGCCACAAAATATGGGGTAGCCTCTAGTGGTTGTAGCAGGGCCTGCTCTGCAAGGGAGATGGGTCACAGGCATCATCTTCCTTCTAGGCTTTGAGGGATTTGAAGGTACCTCTCTCCTACATCAGCATGGTGCATGTTTTCTCCAGTACTAGCCCTACTCACACAGCATGCCAGTATGACCCAGGCTTGTGTGTCTTGGCTAACATGTAAGAAAGGTTCAAGACAATAGTGTGTTATATTTGTGATTGTTCCAGTCAAAGCTACAACAGCCTGTCAGTGCCCTAAATCCCTCTCTTTCCCACAGACTTCCTCAGACAAGGATTGTGGTTGTACAGGCCCCATCACTGCCCTGTAGCACAGCTCAAATCACTGCAGGGCACGGCTGTTTGCCTCATGCTTCTCCAACCTTTCCACTGGCCTGACCTTCACTGCAGGCAAGACAGAGTGCCCGCTGCAGGTCCATTGTCCAGTAAAATGGTGTTTCTCACCAGCATAGGCAGCCCACACTGCCTTTCCTACCACTGTTCTTTTCTTAGTAGGCTGCCAGCTCAGAGCAAGCCTTTGAGCATAGGCCCAGGAGTGGAGGTCTCTAGCTGCTGCCCACACCCTCTCAGTGAAGCACATGGCACGTCTTTCTTAGCCATCCATTCTTATTAACAAACCTGATTTCATTTCAGCCAGTCCTGTTTTTCTTTTGCTCTATAGTCAAGTTGCGAATTGTAACCTTGGATCAGAACTTCATTGCCAGCAATGAAATGGTAAGTCAAGAAAGGAGAAACCTTAATAAGTCTGAAAATGCTATAGCTTGCCTCTATGACTTGTGGGTCAGTGCTTGTCCCAGACAGGTGGTCCATCTGTGGACAGCTAGTCTCAGTGTTGCTTTTGCTGCTTACAAATAGCATTGGGCACCACCTGCAATGCAGGATTTGCTCATGATGCTGGGTAACTAACAGTCCCTGGGAATTACTTAGGGAAGGCTCATGGATGGTCCGGGAATAAAAGATGCCAGCGGTGTGGGGTATAGCTCACTTACCTGAAAGCAACTCACCAGCAACTGTTATTTCCTCCCCACAGCACCGCCTGGTGGAACTGAAGGTAAAGCACCTACTTTATTGAAAGTGGTGAACTCTTGTCACCTTGGGGAAGGCGCAGGTCTGGAGACGATGGTGGGGAAATATGGATGCAGGAAAGCCAGTTACTTCAGAATGAATGGGAACAGTCCTCGATTTCTTGCCCTTCCTTCCTTTAGTATGCACACAGGTTTGGCACTGCAAGTGTCACGATACTGATCACACAGGGGTCCCTACAGTAAATGATGGGTGCCAATGAAAACCAGTCTTCTAGAGTGGTCACAGAACATTTATTCCCTTCAGCCCATGAACTGAAGATTTTTTAAAATCCTGAAGTTTATTTAAAGGAACTTTTATATTTAACATACAGAATATGAAAGTTTGGGCAGTTAGGGTTGTGGCTACACAGCTAGAGAAACTTCTTAAGCACCTTCCAGGATAATGTTATTAAAATCTTTTAGTTTAGTTTCAATATTACACATAAAATATGGGCCACAATCACCCAAGCTGAAGAAAGATACCTGAAAGTGGTGGGGAATTTGGAACCTCTCTGTAACCCCTGCAGGAAGTTCACTGTTCCAAATACTACACAGTTTCAATTGGCAGCAGCTAACACACATTTGCATGCTACACTCACCAAGCAATCAACACGCGTTTCCTGAGGCACCTATGCAATGCTTTATGCCAGTTTATACAAGTGTAGTGCTCTGGTAGAGCTTCACCTTTTCAAACATCAGTTCCCACTTGTTCCATATGTTTATAAAGCACCCATCCACTCACTGCTAAGTCCTTCCTGGCTGGCTGGTGTGACCACGGAAAGAGTTCTGCATCTTGCCCTCCCAAGAACCATCAATGGGAGGACACTGTCTATCATGGACTAATGGTGATAGTCAACAAAAACTCCAAATGCCCTTGCATCCCAGGTCTTTAGATCCTCCTTTCTATGATGGCCTCATGGTCCCCTGCTTGAAGTCCCAGACTCATTTCCCCAGACTCTCCTGGGGATTCAAGATGTCACACTCCCCAGTAATCATTCCCAAGTAGCTCACACCTTAGAAAACATGTGTGCTCAGGACTGACCCTCTCCACAGTAACCTGGAGGCTATACCAGCTCAGATCACCACCGGGGGCTCTAAGAGGGACCACCTCTATCTCTTAGTGAAACAGACAGGCAGTAAACCACAGTTTTGCAGCAGCCAGTGAGATGGTAGTGCCACCAGAGAGCAATAATATGATTGACTGTCAGTGAGACAAGGAAGAAAGCCCTATCCCCTGAGCTTGAGCTTGCCTGAGCACTGTGGCTGTGGCATAGACCTGGGCTGTCAGGACAAGAGGATATGTGCTCAGACCATGCTGTGACAATTCTTTTTGCACTGGGAAATAACCACTCTCTACTACTGCCTATGCAGGACCCCAAAGGGAACCGAATCGCACAGTGGCTGAATGTTACACCTGTGGGAGGCATTGTGGATCTGTCCTTCCCTCTGGCTGCAGAAGCACAGGTTGGAGAGTACACCATCAAAATGCCCGACCGTGCACATACCTTCAGAGTAGAAGAGTACGGTAAGGATCTGAGAGAGCAGCAGAGAAAGATGTATTGCTTCCAGCCCTCTTCTCTCACACTTCTTCTCTCACACAGCCTGCCAGTAGGTATAATCACTGACTTCCACTCATACCCACTGGCTTTCTCCCCTCCCACGTCCTGAGAATGAACTGAGGCACCATCCCGTAGCTGTGCTCTGGGAAGGAGACTAAGGCTGTCTATTCCCACCACACTCTCCTGGCTGGTCTGCTGGTGCTACCAGGCCCTATGCTGGTAATCAAGAAATGAAAGGAGAGAGTTATTTTCTGAGAACAATAGAACAGGATTAGAACAAATGAGCTCTCTCTATTCTCAATGAATTATATTTCTCTTGCTTTCACACAGTGCTGCCCAAGTTCAGTGTCTCCATCCAGATGCCTCAGGTGGTCACCATCTTGGAGGAGAACTTCCGTCTCCACGTCTGTGGCATGTGAGCTGACTTATTGTGGCAGAAGGTGCATTCCTACTGGTTTGGAAACTGCACAACTATCAATAACTGAGCTCAAAGTGATCTCTACCAACCCTAGCCCCACACCAAAGTCTGGTACCCTGACATCCTTTGCTAAAGAATTCTCCTGGACTCTCACCTTTCTCTATGCCTATATCTCTACTTTTTTTCTCTGTGAGTTTGAAAGTGTGGTAGTGGGTCCCTTCAGCGGAGCATGTTCTCTACAATACATTACCTCTACTGCGCTGATTAGTGCCAGTGTGGAAGGACCAATGATTCAACTTGTGGCCAGCACTATGTTTCCTAGCACTGCCTGATGGGACTAGTGTTGATTTGGAGAGAACTCACCTTCCACTGCCTTCTATGCCAATCTGATTATGTCTTTAATACTTTACTGTGAGGGTGGTGAGGCATGAGAACAGGCTGCCCAAGGAAGCTGTTAATGCTCCATCTCTGGCAGTGTTCAAGCCCAGGTTGAATGGGGTCAACCTGGTCTAGTGGAAGGTGTTCTTTCCCATGGCAGGGGGGTTGAAACTAGATGAGCTTGAAGGTCCCTTCCAATGCAAACCGTTCTATGATTTTGTGATTCTAAGTCATTTTAACTTCTTGGTATCTGCTGAGCTCATGAACCATGAAAATACTGGAGGCTGCTGGGTTGTGTAGCTGCAAACCACAGGCTAAAGCTGACATTATTCACCCATGAGCCAGTGTTTCTGTATGTGAGTGTAAGTCTTCTCTGCTATGTTTTCCAGGTACACATATGGGAAACCAGTCCAGGGCAGTGTGAAGGCTGTGGTGTGCCGTAA
Organism: Pezoporus occidentalis; assembly: GCF_034315485.1. NCBI lineage: Eukaryota > Metazoa > Chordata > Aves > Psittaciformes > Psittacidae > Pezoporus > Pezoporus occidentalis. Next base: position 809,924 of record NW_026913554.1, read on the forward strand.
GCTTATCCGCTATAATCGGAAGTCTTCCAAAGCCAAGCGCAGTATTTGTAAGGATTACATTGGTGAGGTGAGCACATGGGACATCCACTCCTGTTGCAAAAGTGGGTAAAAAGAAGGAAGAATACTAAAGGAAGGATTGAGACAGACATCAGTTATTGAAACAGCACGCTCTTTGCTTGAGGATGAATGACTGGTATGTCCAGTGTAGCAATCTTAGTGATTTCTCTGACTGCCCTCAAAGGAGAAAGCATCTGTAGGCAAGCTAACTATTGTAGATTTGACTACAAAACAGGTATTGCAACAAGACAATAAAAAGTAAAAACACTGTCCACATCAATTCACTTCCACTGGATGCTTTTTAGCACCCTTTTTAATCTGTATAACTGCCTATGCGCTGTTTCCCAGAAACAGCAGTTTGGAGACACAGAAATCACTTCTTCCATCTAAGCAACCAACTGCAGTTCAGCACAGACTTTACTCATTCATCTCTAGGGTTGAATTAATGTATCTAGATTTGTTTATATATTTTTAAGTAACCCAGGCCACATCTTAAAGCTAAATCCTGCCTTAGCAGAAATCATGTCAGTGAGAAATCACAACTCATGTTTGCTACTGGCACATGAGTGAGCATGTGAAAGATGAGATGTATGAAACAGCAACCTCCTATTAGTGACTATTCCACAGAAAAGAAGTATATTTAATACCAGCATGGGCATTGTTCCTTTAACTCAAATGTCATGTACTTTTAGATTTCTGGGCCTTGGGTTTGATCTGCACTGCAGAAGGGGTTAGTGCATGATTGTTTAACAGATACAATTTCACTTCCCCAGACAAACGAGGATGGCTGCTTTGCCACTGATGTGAATATTAAGATTTACCACCAGAAGCGCGATGACAGTTATGATTTCAACCTAGAAGTTGTGGCTTTTCTGAAAGAAAGTGGAACAGGTAACAAAGCCAGATTCTACACATTATGGAAAATATTTTAGTTTACAGTCATACAACACGCTTGTCTTTGGGTTTTCATCCGTAAGACTTCTTATGGATCCTTGTTCTTCCCATCAAACCACTCGAGCTTTTTGCACTGGCTCTCGTGGGGGCAAGTGTTCAGAGGGTTGTGTCTTCCGAGGAGCACCATGGCAGCATGGATATTCTCATGTACAATACCACCCAAGTCTGACTCACACAGGACATGTGAGTTCTCCCAGTTGCAGGATGGGCTTTACTAGTATGCTTGCTCCTCCACAAGCTGTTGTGGCCAGGACAGCTCTGACAGTCACCTTGGTTTGGCAGAGATGGACAAGAGCTGCTTTTTCTCATCACATAGAAATGTGCACAGAAATGGGAAAGCCCAGGTTGTTTTGTTCTTAACCCATACTTTAGGGAGGCCCATTGGAATGAGGAGATACTCAGAGCAACCAGGGATAACCAAGAGGCCCTGATTTTGTACTGTTAATAGCTCCTCATCAGACTTACCTCCACATCCCAGATAGGGAGATGAAGCCACTTGTACAGAGCTCCTGTTAAATATCCCATCCTGTAAGGTTTTCTTTCTTACGGACTTCCACAAACCCTTCCTTACGAGAAAATGTTTTGCAGCCCTTTGCTGAAAGCAGTGACACACATTTACTTAGCAAGCAACTGTAGTGATTTCAGATGAGCATCACATAGCAAGACAGCAGATTATAAACTAACGTGGTAAAGGCAAGGAAAAATGTTGCCTTCTAGTGACACTGCTGTGAGAATGGGAGGAGAATGGGAGTTGACAATTATTAGTGGGACCATCTTAAATAAAGTCAGAAAGAGCATTTGAGAACCGTCTGGCAGAGACTTCCTGGTAGACTGCTGTCTTTCTGGCAGGCCAGAATATAGGGACACTATTGCTGAGTGTGTATGTGTGTGTGTGTGTGTGTGTGTGTATTAAATGACTCCCAAAGTTACATGGAGAAATTACAATCCCTTACCTCAGTCCATCAAATCTTGCTGCCTTTGCTCAGATGCATGATGCTCACCTGCCTGCACCTCTTGTCTTTCCTAGGGGTGGAGTTCAACACCACTGAAAACTGCAAGATCACTTTTGATGTCACAACTCTACAATTCTTGGGGACAAGTTACTACTATCAGCAGGGAGCTCCCTACTATGGAAATGTAAGTGAACAGGGCAGAAACATGGAAAGCCCAGTACCTGGGCCAAAGTGGATGGCAGGTACAGAAGTACTGAGGGGACCCCTTACTCTGAGCTGGCTAAAGTTGCTAGCACAGTCCTCTGTCCCAGTCTCTCCTTCGACACCTCTACTAAGAGGTAACCCAAAGGTGTGACCACATGATAGGTACATGCTTTTCCCATATGAGATGGCTGCTGCATTAAATGGGGAGGGTTTGAAGGGTTCACCCTGAGAGTCCCTTTGCAGAGAGGGGAACTGGGACTTCTACTGGGAGGTAGATTTTCAGTTCTGAGACCTCCAATTCTCTGATGGTTCTCTTCATTGTTATAGCTAGAACTCAAAAGTGCCAATGGGACACACCTGAAGAACAAGGAGGTGATTCTTACAGTGTCCTATGGTAGCAGGAAGCAGACCAAAACCTACTTCACAGATGACACTGGGATGGCCTCTTTCATCTTAGAGACATCAGCATGGGACAACAGCAGTAAAGTTCTGCTACAGGTTAAGCCAAATAATTACGTTGGATTTGGCTAGTGCTAAACAATGTATCCCTCAGATCTATGTCATTGTCTTGGTATAGCCAGGGAGATGGAGGCATGGAGTAGGGAAATAACAGACCTAGGGCAAGAGGAATAGCCCATAGCAGAGCCAGCATTCTGACTCCTAGTGCCACACTGAGCAGTGAGAAGACATCATGAGAGGTGGGGCAGGGGATAGAAGCTCCAAGAAGCTGTGACTGAGGTCCACCTATGTTGGACCTCTGTCTGAGGGTGGAAAGGGTTTTGTGGGGCTTCTAATGCCCATCCTATCTAAACTTCAAGTTCAAGGTACTTGAAGGGAAGCCCTGTCTGTATTAGAATGTATGGAGTATCTTAGATGGTGGTTCTTGACCTTGCTGGAGCCCCGGAGTGGCTACACTGGTAGCAGCAGCATTGCAGTTCAGGCTGCAAGCCCTAGTAGTTTGTAGCTCCCATCCCTCCTGTTTAGGCTCTAGTTATCCCAGGGCATGATGGGGGCAGTGTAAAACTCCTCAGGATGGTGCTGACTGAGTTTGGCTGAGATTGATATAAACACCTTACCCTGGGAGAGTTCAGAGCCCACTTTCCAGTCACTCTTGGTTTTGGCATAGGGAAAGCTATAAGAAATCTTCAGACATTGAGCCATCTTTTCTGTGCCACAGGCAAAGACCCAGATGGAGGACTTAAGCAGACGGAATGTGAAGGTGTCTTATGGCACTGCATCCCTCACCCTGAGGGCCTTCTACTCTTCCAGCCAAAGCTCTGTGAGGATCCAGCCAGTGCAGGCAATGCTGCCCTGCGGGGATGTGCAACAGGTCCCTGTGAGCTATCGCATCCTAGCCTCTGAGTTGGGGAATGGGGCTGACAGAGCAGACTTCTACCACCTGGTGAGTGCAGGGCAGCACCAGCAACCAGTAAGGGTCTCTGTCAGCACACAGCTCTTTGCTGTCCAAGGAGCAGAGGCACTATTAACCCTTTGCTCTGTTCATTGCCCTTTAGGTTTTGGCCAGAGGATCCCTTGTGCATCATGGCCAAACAACAGTACTTCTTGATCCACCACTAGGTAAGAGCATATAAATACCAGGAATGGATTAAGGAAACAGGATAGAAATAGACTAAACACAACAGGAAAGCCCTTCCAGCCTAAATGGGGAAGGAGAGAAAAGAGACCAACAGGAAACAACAGATCTGGCACAAAAAACCAAGAGGATCAGATTTGATCAGATTATGACATTTTTAGAGTTTATCTGCCAAACAGGAATTGCCAGACACCTCCAAGAAAACTTACAGAATCTTTTTGTTGGACTCAGGTGGAAAGTAATTTCTCTTCCAAGTGCACAATGTTGCCAAGATCCCTCATGTCTTAAGGTCACTGCTACAGAATGGGACTAATCTACATCCTCGTCTAGCTGTGACCTCCACAGAAACAAGGCAGAATAATTTTTGTCCAAGTAACTGTATAGAAGTATTCTAGAAGATAAGCATGTTGCTGCTGTAATCTGTGGAGACAGACTTCCTTGCCTCTTCCTATACTTTTTCTATTTCTTCTCTTCCTTCAGGTCAGTACAGTGGGGCTTTCAATGTCACTCTGCCCATTGACCTCATTTCGCCCATGGCTACCCTCTTTGTTTACACTGCCTTTGCTGAGGGACAAGTGGCAGCTGACACCTTCAATCTGAAGGTCTCCAAGTGCTTCAGGAACCATGTAAGTGGTGCACAAAACATAAGACTGGAGGGTAGCTAACGAATGCCAAAAGATATCCAGCAGAATCCAGTAGCCACGGTCTTCTCAATGAATTCAGTCCCTCTTCTGTTTCAGGTGAAGCTTGGCTTCTCAGACTCTGTGGCTCTCCCAGGATCGGCTGTCCGTCTCCATTTGCAGGCTGCACCAGGCTCCCTTTGCAGCATCCGTGCTGTAGACCAGAGCATCCTTCTCCTGAGGCCAGAGGCTGAGCTATCCAGGGATAGCGTGAGTCACTTCAGTGCTGATCCTCCTTGCTAATACTGGAGAGATGCTAATGGTTGCAGTCACTGGTTAATAAAGCACATGGCTTAATAAAAACAATGAAGGCCAACATCAAAAAACAGTCAAAATTTCCAGCCTCTACAAAGGGACATAATAGAACAACACCCTGTCACACCCAAGTACAGCCCAAAGCCATATCCTTGTTAAACTTAGAGCGCCTTGCCACAGTGGTAACCAGATGGCAAGAATCTTCCATTTCCTGCACCCATTCATTTCAGGATCCTTGAACTGCATGTTGACATTGTCTTCATGGATCCAGGATGTGCCTTCAGTCATACAAGAGGCTATCTAATGATAGCTTGCAAAGAATCTATACTCACTGTGCGCATGGAGCTCATAGGTACAACCTACGAGCTAGAAGCAGCTACAGCCATGCAGCCATACCCCAGAGGTGCTCATGGTCATCTCTGGTGCTGTGCATCTGAAACTTGCAGAGGCTGTCCATGAAGCTCAGAAACCTCTGGGGCTGGGCTTTTGTGGCAGGCTGGATCCAGGCTCTGCCTCTGCAGTAACGGGAAGTCTCTGGACAGAAATTAAAACCTTCCCACCCCGCACACTGACCTGTACTGTTTTCATCCTCTTTTACAGGTGTACTATATTTTCAGCTATTCTCAGGACCACCCCACCACCCTCACAGACTCTTACAGTGACTACTGTACTATCCACAAGAGCCCAGGAGCAATCGGGTCCCCTCAGACCACCCTTCCACCAGGAACAATATCACCATTCATGTACAACAGATACTCTTATGCAGTGTCCCAGCCAGATATTTACGAACTTCTGAAGGTAAATCTAATTTCTATAACACCTGATGTATCAGAGCTCAGCCCTTTTGGATCCCAGGTGAGTGCTGGGTAGCTTCTCAGATTGTCTTTCCTGTAAACGCTGGCAAGTTCAGGTTCTGAATTTGCCAAGCTTCTGAACTAAGAGATTTCCATGCTCCCAGCTTGATTAATTCCTATTGTTCAGACAGATCCTTAGAACTCCTTTATCCCAAGCTCAAGACCCTCAGACTGTCTAGGGGTTGGAAGGAGAGGGGAATATCATCCTGAGTCAGAGGAAATTGGAGGTTGTAAAAGAAAAGCACCTGAGAGAAAAGGGGGGTATGGGAGTTCTGCATTCTCTCCCTGTATAAATTTGCATGTCAGGCTCAGGTGCAACAACACAGGGAGGCTGATAGGCTGGGAGGTGGGGGCAGAGACAAGCCCTCAGATACACCACCCTCTCCATTGAAATCTATCTTCTCTTCTTCCCCTTCTTTCCTCCAGAATTCAGGTCTAACATTTTTAACCAGCCTTAAAATCAAGTCTCCAATCGAGTGCCGCACTCAGACCACTTCCTACTACGACTACATGTGTACATCTCGATTTATCCTGTTTCTTTGGAAATCACGGGTAACATACAGGCTGCACAAGGGCAGCTGAACATGCAGTGTACTGAGGAACTGGGGATGGCTTCCAGAGATGAGTGGGAGGTTGCACAGGAGATGTAAGGGGAAAGGTCCTGACATGTGTGTGTCCAGTCCACTGGAGGGGCAGAGGGGTGGCTGCATAAGAAGAATCTGCTTGGAAGCTTCTGCTGGCAGGCAGGAAGATAATATGTTTAAGGGGGGAAATGAGGCAGCTGCCTAAGGAAGGAACATCTGTTTGTAAGACTAGGAAAGGTCTTGCTAGAAACCAGAGAATGAGCCAAGATTGGCACTGGGCCTTTCTTCAGGGGCTGACAGCAGAAGTGTGAGTAGGTAGAGTTCCTCATGGGGGAGCATACATACTGGAACCCACATGGTTTCATGGGTTATCTCGTGGAAGACAGTAGTGAAGAAGGTTGAGGGCACCTTGGAGAGGACAAGGGGGATCGGAGTGGGAGTGGGAGGGATGGAGATCTGAGCTTTTCCCAGCTGAGTTTTACCCTGATTTCACAGTTGCTCTCCCTTTGAATGAATGCTTGTGTTCCCAATAGCTTATGGCGAGCTGCCAGACTTGGACAACTTCGACCCAGATGCTGATGCTGCAGTTGAACGTGCAGAGTCAGAGCACATTGAGCTGGGTAGTGAGGCAGGGCCAGTACGTACCTGGTTTCCAGAGACATTCATCTGGACTTTGGTTCCCATCAAGTGAGTAATTACGGGCTACATCACATGGATCCAGACCTACCAGCCACAGCAGAGAGGGAATGGGCAGGAGCAGAGCCAGGACATGGTTGCCTTCTGTGCCCACAAAGAAAAGTGAGGTGTGGAGAAGTGAATAAGGACAATGGTTCAGTTTCTGGCTCTGCTTGAGATTTTTCATATGATCCTGGAGTTAAAATCACAGATGTAAGAGGTCTCCAAAGATCTGTAGTGTATCATCCTGCACAAGGCAGGTCCAGTTAGATCAGGTGGTAGACAAGTTCTCTGTATCTCCAAGGGTGGAGGTTCCATAAACTATCTGGACGCCTGTTCTGGTGTTTGACCATCTTCATGGTAACTTTTTTTCCTTATCTCAAGTCAGAATCTTCCATGTGTCTGTTAATCTTATATGTGTCTGTTACCTTTCATCCTATCAATACGCACCTCAGAAGAGATTGATTCCTTTGTCTCTACACCTTCCCAATAGGCAGTTTTAGAAAGCTGAAAGATCACTCTCTCCCTAGCCTTTCCCTCCTGAATTTGAAAACCCCAGTTCTTTTACCCATTCCTTGTACATCACATGTCCCAGCCCTCTGACCATCTTGATAGTCCTCTACTGGATGCATTGAAGTATGTCAGTTCCTTTTTTTATACTGGAAGGCAAAAATGGAACACAGTTCTCCAGATGTGGTCCCATTCGTGGCAGTGGACAAATATGGGGGAAAAGTAACTTTTCTCAATCCAGTGGTTGCAGCCTTCTTAACACAGTCCAGAAGTATAGGGCCTTCATTGCTGTAAGGGCTCATGAGATGTCTCATGTTCATCTTGTTATCCACCAGAACCCCCACCTCTTTTTCTGCAAGGTTGTTTGCCTTGGAGAAGTCACTTCCTAGCCTGTACTGTTGCATGGTATTATTCCATTCCAGATACAGAATTTATCAATTTTCAAGACCATTTTTCCAGCTTGTCAAGGTTCCTCTTACTTACAACCTTTTCCTGCAGCATATAGAATCATAGAATCACAGAACAGTTAGGGCTGGAAAGGACCTTAAGATCATCTAGTTCCAACCCCCTTGCCATGGGCGTGGACACCTCACACTAAACCATGTCACCCAAGGCTCTGTCCAACCTGGCCTTGAACACCACCAGGGATGAAGCATTCACAGCTTCCTTGGGCAACCCATTCCAGTGCCTCACCATCCTTACAGTAAAGAACTTCTTCCTTATATCCAACCTAAACTTCTCCTTTTTAAGTTTCAACCCATTACCCCTTGTGTTATCGCTACAGTCCTTAATGAAGAATCCCTCCCCGGCATCCTTATAGGCCCCCTATAGGAAGATACCAGATATCAGGAACCCCTCCCCAGCAAGGTATAGTCTGCTAAAACATAGAAAGCTTACTTTGCTAATCTTGCTGAGGATGACATCTGTCCTATTATCTAGGTCATTAATAAAATCATTAAGCAGTATTGTCCCAAGTATCAGTCCCTAAAGGATGCCACAGGTAAACAGCCACCAGCTGGACTTTGTGTCACCAATAACCACACTTTGTCCACAGTGATTGAGTGAATTTTCTGCTTACCTTATCATCCACTTGACCAGTCCACACTAATGTGGCTACAAGGTTGCTAAGGGAGACTGTGCCAAAGACTTTGCAAAAGTCAAGTTACACAGCATCCATTGCTCTCCCCTCATTCACGTATCTCAACTTTCTTAATTCTCCCATGTGCCAATGTTCTGCATCTGTAAAATAGGATCTCTAGCTTTGCATCTCATTTGGCAGGATTTTTGCCATTTCAGGGCAGGGACTGTCTTCTGTTTTGTGTATGCAGATCTGTAAGTGACACCTGTAATGGTGACTGCTGCGTTGTGGTTGGGAGCTTGGGTGGTAGTGTGGTAGGAGTGTCATATGGTAGTCCCTAGCAAAGGCTGGATGTATAACATGGATCCCTGGAAGGCCTGTTTGCCCACACTAAACAAGAGCTGGAGATGCAATGCTGCGATTTTGGTTTGCGTTTGTCTCTCAGTCCTTCCTTGCCCACCTAATTGCTATCCTTCTCACACCTCTGTCCTACTTCCTAGGAGTCCCTACACCTTCACAAGCGCTCCCAGTTCATACTCATAGTCCTTCTGCATTTGTCTTCCCAAAAGAAATTTTACAGGGATGGGACAGCCCCTTCCACTCTGTTTTCTCCGCAGTGATTCAGGGGCTGCTGAGCTAGCTGTCACAGTACCTGACAGTATCACAGACTGGAGAGCCATGACCTTCTGCACCTCAGGGAGCCATGGGTTTGGAATCTCAGAAACCACCAGCCTGCGGAGCTTCAAGCCCTTCTTCGTGGAACCCACCTTGCCCTACTCTGTCTTTCGGGGAGAGTCATTTCCGCTGAAAGTCAAAGTCTTCAGCTACCTGAAGCAGTGCATGGTGGTGAGTGGATGGTTTTGGGCTGGGGGATGTGTGGTAACAGTTCTTCACTGATAGAGACAAGGGGCTGCCTCCTCAGGCATTCGGCAAAGTGACCAAGGAAGCCCTTCACAAAGCTCCACGCGGAGCCACCTCTGTCCAGCTTATCCCTTTCCACAAGCTCAAACCTACAGGACTGTGATGTCCATGGGCTGTTGGTGTCACACAGGTACTGCAACAGGGCAGACATCGCACTCCCTCTGGGTTTATAGGCTTGACTGATACTTGGATCAGGAGCTGAAAGGAAAAGCTTTGTAACCTGAATTCCCTTTTGCTTCACCTCTAGCTTCAGCTTAGCCTAAAGGAGTCCATGGATTTTGAATTTGTGCATGCAAACGTCAAGTTCACTATTTGTCTGTGTCCTGACTCAGCAAAAACCTTTTTCTGGGATGTAAAGGCTACAAACTTAGGTAAGGGGACAAGGGGGTGGGAGGTCCTGGCAGAGCTGCTTGAGGAAACCAGAGCTGAGCTGGGAATGAGAGTGACCTTTACGCAAAGCATGAGTGATCAGCCTCAGGCTGAACAAACTGAATGTAGGCATGGATGTGCCAACTGGCCTTTTGATGTGTTGTTCTGCAGGGAAGGTGAATTTCACTGTCACTGCTGAGGTGATGGAGCAGGAAGGTGTTTGCACTGAGAGTGTAGCTGTTGTGCCAGAGTCCGGAGGGAAGGACACAGTGGTTAAACACCTGCTGGTGAAGGTCAGAGCATGATTCCTGGTGAGGTCAGAAATGGGTCAGGCTCAAAATGGCCCAGTGGGAAGGCTGTGGGAAGGAAGGGTCAGCTCGGCAGGTAGTCACGTTTCTCAGAGAGGCAGGTCAAGGAGCGATTCTAAGGGTAGTTTGGGGTGGTTCATGGGCTGAGCACCTCACTCGATGGGACAGAGACATCAGAACTGCTTGCTAGCAGGGCAATGGGGGCAAAGGCCATGTAGCAGCTTAGAACTGCTTCCCAATGAAACGCCACTGCCAGAATGCATATACCTGCTATCTGTGTGAAGCCCTTTGCATGGAAAAGGTGCTTGCAAGAAGCTGGGGTGCTGTGCAGTTGCTGTCTCGTTTTACTGCTCTCCCTTCTGACCTGACCAGCCTGTTCCCCACCAGGCAGAGGGGCTGCTGGAAGAAAAGACCCACACCTCACTCCTGTGCCCTAAAGGTAGGTGCAGGTACCCCAGAGACCCGGACTGCCTTACCACTGGGGCTGTACATGTGCACAGAGAGAGGAGACTTATCACAAACAGTGTGGTGTCTGAACAACTCGAGGGCTATCTCGAGGTGCATGGGGAGGTGAAAGTCACGGGGTTTGGAGCTTTTATGGGGAGGCAAAGCCATTCAGCTCTAGCCAGTACTACAAGCTTCTGGCAGCACCAAGCCACTGCATAACCACATCACAGTCATCCATCAGTGGGTGGCCTGATCTCTGTGTCATCCTCTCTTTTGAATTTCACCAGCTAACTAGGTGATCCCAGCCTTGTCTCCACCATCTCCTGGGAATGCCTCTGGGTCTGCCGTCTCCTTCCTGCCTGTTGTTCTGATACCTTTGCCATTTTCAGGAACTTCAGCTTCAGAGACAATCAGTTTCACTATACCAGAGAACATGGTCCTTGGGTCAGAGAGAGCCCACATCACTTTCTTAGGTGAGATTTAGGGGGATCATGGAAAGTAAGATTTTTCCGTGCAGTAGTCTTTTCTTTTGCTGCCACCATGCTTGCTTTAGCAAACAGTAACAAGAGCAACTGTGTACGGTAAGGTGTGATACTGGGCCCCTATGACATCCATAGAAGTATCCCATCTCTCTCATACAAGTGACACTGGGCCAGATAGTTCTATATGTAACATAAATTATATTATAACATCTAGATGTTAACATCTATAACATATATTACAATATATAGGTTATATTATAATATAGAATATCACCCAGCCAAGGGAAAGATACCATATCACTGTTCCTACAGGGCTCTTTAGGCATTTAAAAGTCGCCTTAGTGTGAGCAGAGGTGAACTGAGACCGGTCTTAAGTTATCTGGAGAATCAGGGAGACCAGAAAATTTTTACATACAAGAATATGTAACATTTCCAAAGCTGTGGTTCTGCCCTACAGGTGATATTCTGGGGACAGCACTGGACAACATAGATGGGCTCCTCCAGATGTCCAGTGGCTGTGGTGAGCAGAATATGGTTCATTTTGCCCCCAATGTTTTTATCACACGATACCTTGAAGAAACAGGACAACTGACTCCAGAAATCAAACAGAAGGCAATTGGCTATCTGGAAAGTGGTGAGTGGATTTCTGCTCCTGTTGCATAAATAAGCTGGTGATATCCACTACAGTAGGCTGTGCAGGGGCATCTCAGCAGAGGCTTGGTGCTGAACAGGATTTGTGCAAACCTGTCACTTGCCTGACACAATGGGAATTAGAACAGTGTAAATGAGGCTACTGTGTCTCAGCTGAGCAAGGGGTACAGAGCACTCATAGAATCATAAAACGATTAGGGTTGGAAAGGACCTTAACATCATCTAGTTCCAACCGCTTACCATAAGCAGGGACACCACACACTAGACCATGTCACCCAAAGCTCTGTCCAGCCCCGCCTTGAATGCTGCCAGGGATGGGGCGTTCACCACTTCTTTGGACAGCCTCTTCCAGTGCCTCAGCACCCTCACAGTAAAGAACTTCTTCCTTATATCTAACCTGAACTTCCCCTGTTTAAATTTGAACCCATCACTACAGTCCCTTGACAGCATCCTGGTAGCCCCTTTCAGATACTGGAAGGCTGCTATGAGGTCTCCACGCAGCCTTCTCTTCTCCAGGCTGAACAGCCCCAACTTTCTCAGCCTGTCTTCATACAGGAGGTGCTCCAGTCCCCTGATCATCCTCGTGGCCCTTCTCTGGACTTGTTCCAACAGTTCCATGTCCTTTTTATGTTGAGGACACCAGAACTGCACACAATACTCCAGGTGAGATCTCACGAGAGCAGAGTAGAGGGGCAGGATCACCTCCTTCCACCTGCTGGTCATGCTCCTTTTGATGCAGCCCAGGATACGGTTGGCTTTCTGGGCTGAGAGCACACACTGAAGCCAGCTCATGTTCAGTTTCTCATCAACCAAGTCCTTCTCGGCAGGGCTGCTCTGGATCACTCCTCTTAAAGCCCTTTGCTGAATTTCTCAGAGACAATGTTCTTTATAAGGACCAGCAGGATTGGTAGGGCAGGTTGTCACCTTGAGAACAGGATAGACACAGAGCATCTTCACTACCCCCGGCCTTTTCCCACAGGATATCAGCGGCAACTCCTGTACAAGCATGCAGATGGCTCATACAGTGCCTTTGGGGAAGGAAGTGAGCCAGGGAACACATGGTAAGCAGAAATATCCAGACACAGCTGAGGAACAACATCGTGACCTGGTCAGGCTCCGGCTGGTTTGGATTTTGGTCTGGGGAAACTGAAGGAGTCTGGAGTTGTGGAGTCTAGAACAAAAACTGCTCCTGAGACTTTTTGGAAGATAACCATGACGATGAACTGCCTGGAGGTATTCCAATTTGACTGTGTGTGCTTAGACACTCCAACTGAGACTGATTCTGAAAACTTGGCTGCAAAGACACCTTCTTTCCATGTTTTCAGGGTGCTTTGTGCCCAAGCAGGGTTGGGAAAGGGGCTGACTGAGCTCACTATGTATCAGCCTTCCAGGCTTTAAATCACACAAGTTCACCCTGTTTGAATTGGCAGTGTTCTGGGGGGAGCACTGAGCTGCCAGTGATTTTTTGGTCTCTTGCTTCAAATGGATCTAAGCCCAAGCTTCAACAGCATCTACCTCATGTGCACTGCTTCCAGTTCTCCATCTGCACAGAGGCTCTAGCCTGCTGGTATTTCTCCAAGAATGACATAGGGAAAGACACAGAAGACTCCTATCTCCTAGTGGAGATGGGCATCAGTGACTGGTTCAATTTGATTTTCTTCTCTCTCCCTTGGCTCTAGGCTTACGGCCCTCGTCCTCAAGACCTTCAGCCAAGCCCAGGACTTCATCCACATAGATGAGCAGAATATAAAAGATGCTGCCAATTCCCTGATTAAAAGTCAGACTCCATCTGGCTGCTTCAAGAGTGTGGGGAAGCTCTTCAACAATGGTCTGATGGTATGACATGTTCTGGTTGTTCATTAGATACCTCAGAGTTCCTTCACTTTCTGGCCCAACTTGAGTACCAAGAACAAATGAATGCTACTACAACAAGGAGGCTCTGATGTGCCCAAGGTCACCCTTAAGTGACACTCAGAGATGTGCTTACTCATGGTGGCACCTTTTCAGGCTATGAAGGATGGAGGTTTGCATTTGATGATACATGTGTGGGACCTGATTCAGTGCCCTGTCCTAGCCCCATCTCAAAAGCTAACACATGCCTCAGAGTTTTCAAGCTCTATATTGTTCCCTTGGTAAACTGGTTTAGCTTCCATTCCCATTATTGAGCTGCCATTTCTTCCTTCAGTCTGAATTCCTTCTTGTACAGAGAGAGTCAGAAATGGAATGAATGGAAGACTGATGGTAGCTACTCATGTGAGACTCATCTTGCCAGAGGTGTGCCCTATGCACTCAGAAATACAGCGTGGTCCATACACAGACACACTCAGAGAACCACTACAGTTGTGCAGCCACCAGCAGTTCAGGGAACATAACCTCAGATAATTAATCCTCTGAGTGAAGAGAAAGGGACATTTCACTTTCCCTTTCAAAAGATACCTTTCCTTTTGCTCCTCCATATACCTGCCACTGTCCTGGCCCCCATGTGAGATGCCACCTTGCACAGGGTCATGGGAACATCACTTTCCCTTTGCACTGAAATCTGCTATTAAATATCTTTTGCAAGAGAGAGGAAAGGGGGATGTGTTCAACAGAGGGTGGGGATCATCTGCCCAGAGGAGCTTGGGTACTGTGGCTGAGAAGGTCTCTGGTAAGCAGGACCTACAAGAGTAGAAACTAGCCCTGGCACTTCCTTAGCAGGAGGAACAGGACTAACACCACTGCCTGCACTGGCTCTTGCTTGGGGGGCAGAAGGCACGGTAAAACTACTCCCTTCTCACAGCAGCCCTCCTCTTTTCTGTTTTGTCATGGCTGCAGGGTGCAGTGGAGGAAGGACTGGGGCTGAGCTCTGCAATCATCACAGCTCTCATACACTCAGGGATGCCACGCTCTGTGAGTATCAGCAGCAGGGATGGGCTGCTCTGCCTCTGACACATGGGTACGCTACCAGTTTTCTCCCCATGTGTCCTGTTCTTGTTTCCATGCTCCTCTGCACATGCCAATACTGCATTCCCTCCTCATACACACTGCCAGCAACCGGTGTGCTTTCAATTGTATTCTAGGACCCAGTTGTGTGGAAAGCTCTGAAATGTATAAAGGACCTGGTCAATGCAGACACTGACAGTTCCAACCTCTATAGTCTGGCACTAGCTGCAAATGCCTTTGCAGTAGCAGGTGATAAAGCCCTCAGGCAGAAAATCCTCAAAAGACTGGATAAGGCCGCTATAACATCAGGTATCAAAGACTGTGGGGCAGGTGGGAGGGCCATTGGCATAATTGTGTGGAGATCCCAGGGCTGAACAACCAAGGGAACAGAGGGCAGGAGTGGGGAGCCCAAGGCTTGGATAGCCTCTGTTTGCCAACCTGTCACAGGCTATACCCACACTGTGAGACAGACTTTCTTTATAGATGATCTCACAGTCCAGGTCTCCCAGTCATCTAAACAGCGGAGCTTCATGGATGTTATAGAGCTTCTTCCCAGACTGCAGACCTATGTTTTTACTGGGAAAAGCAGGGTGTGGGGGTCAAATGGGGCGATATGCAGCCATATCTTGTGCCAGTGTTCACTCAGTACATAGGCACAAAGGCTGAGTAAGACTCCAAGACCACTAGATACAGCTACACGCTCCATAAGTGTTCCCACTCCATCTTTAGATGACCATATATTCTGGAGTCAACAGTCCAAACGGGAAGAAGGCTCTCTCTATTGGTACCAGGCTCCATCTGTTGATGTGGAATTGACATCTAGTATCCTCATGGCTCACCTTTCGAAGTCAAGTTTGTCTTCAGAGGAAATCAGAAAGGCATCCCAGATTGTGTCTTGGCTCACCAAGCAGCAAAACCCTTATGGAGGCTTTGCTTCAACCCAGGTAATCCCCTTAAGCCATCATCGTTAGTGAACCTGCAACAGCAGGCTACGGTTTGAGAGCTATGGGTTCTAGCACAGCCCATAGAAAAAAATAAAAAAAAGAAAGAAAGAAAGAAAAAAGATACATGGATTTACAGCTCTTGAGAGTTGGGAAAATGTGAATATTTGTATTCCTTTGAGCTAATCCCATACTAAAAGCCCAAGGGGAAAGCTCAATCCTTATTGTGCTGTAGCTGCAGTATAAGGGAGGGAAAGGCATGAAAAGGAAGCAGGGATCCTATTTTGCTCAATGTGTGTCTCTTTCCTCAGGACACAGTGGTTGCTCTGGAAGCCCTAGCCCTGTATGCAACCAAGACCTTCAGCAAGGATGGCCCTGATCTTCAGGTTTCTCTCTCCTCTGAGGGTTTCAACCAGAACATCCGAGTAGACAACACCAATCGCCTGCTTCTGCAAACAGTGGAGCTGCCAGCCATTCCCCAAGACTACACTGTGCATGTGCAGGGCCACGGGTGCCTCTTCCTGCAGGTAAGCCCAGCCAAGGAGAAAAGGTCTGTCTGAGGAAAAGCTTTGAAAGCCAGGGGCTTGTTGCCATCTTGCCACTTGGCCAACACTGAAAACAGACTGCTGCGACTTGCAGAAATCTGGGCTTCAAGGCTCATAAGAGTAGCTGGGATCCAAGGGAAAGGAATAGCAATTTCCCAAATGAAATCTGGATCAGATTTCAGTCAGAGCTGCAGCTTTCCTCCAAGAAGTCGAGAGAACACCACCAGGGCCAGTGCACACACAGAACCTCCATTTCCACCACATCACATCACTCTCTTACACCAAAGAAAGACAGCAAACAGCAGCCAAACACTAGACAAAGATACTCTCCAGAAAAAAAAAAAACCACCCTGTTGCTCTCTGCCAAGTAGCTTCTTTCTGTCCTTGCAGGCCATTCTGCGGTACCACATCCCTCCAGTGAGGCAAGATGTCACCTTTGCTGTGTCTGTGCAGACAGAGTGCACTGCACCCAACATCACCCAGTTCCCTGTCACCATTCATGCTCGGTAGGAGACACTCAGTTGACCCTTGCCTTCCCTGTGCTAAGAGGCTTCTGGCACCACACAAGTCTCTTAGTGACCAGGAATCCCCTTCACTCATGAGGTCCAAGTGCTAAGATGTCCCTGTTCATTTAACCATGCTCTCCTCAGCTGGGTGAAAGGTACAAGGCCCCAGAGGGATGGCTCAGGCTACAGTCCTATCTCATGATCATGCCAGTCACCACAAGTTCTCCCAAGGTCTGTGGGTCTCACCCCTTTCCAGGATTAGGTCTCAAAACACTAGTGATGTGAATGCCATGTGGGACTGGCTGCTTAATTAATTAAGTCTTCCCTCCTCTGCTCCTGGTTCACTGTCACATCACTCTCCTCTGCTGCACCTTTGCTTTGTCCTGACTTGGGACAAAATTGCCAAGAAAGCAGGTGGAGGATGTGATATTCCCTGACATGCCTAGAGAAGGTAACTCCAGAAGCCTTCCAAGGGATTTATTGTCCTTGGCTCAGCGTAACTAAAAGAGAAGAGAACTCAGAGGAAGCACAAAGATTTATTACAGTACAGACACAGGTATGCTTAACAAGAGAAACACTGGAAGGAAAGACAGGTTTTTTCACCTGAGTACTGAAACTGGGCAGAGTATCTGGAGATCATGGCTCAGAAAGTAACTTTAGTGCTGTCCCCTGGGTTCCTGCTGCAGCTACACAGGGAACCGTGTGTCCACCAACATGGTCTTGATCCAAGTGGAGCTGCTGTCAGGATACAGCCCCGTGGCAGGTTCGCTGGAAGAGGTGAGATCATGAGTTTCTGCCCAGCTGGGATGGGAATAGCGGTGGGTGTCCATCATGAAGGACTGCATGCAGAACTGTGATCATTCCTGTGGGTGGGAAAACACAGTTGTCTTCTTCCCAAGAAATCTTTACACCCAAAGTCTCTTCCAGGCTGCACCTTGCCTTCCTCTACCCCAAGGCTCCTTTGGCCATGTGAACATTTTGCCCATGCTCTCACAAATATGCCTGAATGTTTCTGCTTTCTGTTAGAGTCTTTCTGACATTTCCCCTCTCCCCCCTATTTTCAGCTAAAGAAAATGCCTTTAGTGAAGAAAGTTGAAAGCAAAGCTGACCAAGTCATTCTCTACCTGGAGGAAGTAAGTGGAATTCAGGCTAACATCATCATTAAAAGGACTAAAGGCTGGTAGACAGCTTTTAGCTTACTCTTGTATCTGGGTTCCATTAGTATTTTAAGATTCCAGAGCTGTTCTCCTACATGCCAGCCACATTTGCTGACATGGAGAAGTGTGTTTTGTCAGCCTGCAGTAGTTCAGCTATAGAGCCTGTATACATGACCTTGCTTGAATGAAATGAGACTATCTCTGATGTTAAGACTATAGCTGTTGGCACTGATCAGACACTGTTTAAAGTCCATATACAGTGTCTGATCAGGACTGGGGGAGTAGTAGTAGGATCCATATAGCAAATTCAAGCAAGCCTGAATTTTTAGAAAGCCCTTAAGGAGCCTGAATGTAGTAGGGAGCACCCAAGATTGCTCATGGAGTTTGCCAAGATCATTCAAAATTAAACCAGATGGTTGCGTGAACAGCAGTGCTCGCGCCAGAGTCCCATTAATCCACAGATTAACAACCATTCCAGCCTTTCTCTAGGTACAGCACCAGAAACAAGACCTGGCACGAATTTTGAAACTTCAGAATTTCCAAGAACACTTCTACATTTCTGTGATTCTTCATCCCCAGTTGTCAACAAGCTGAGCTAAGCTAGCCTCATAGTAAGCAGGTTATTGTCGTGTGGATGCATTACGCTTACAGAGATGCTGCTTTGACTTTATCTACAGCACAGAGCAGAATGGCAGCACAGAGGAAGATTTCAGTTCAGGCTGCCAGGTAGCACAAAGTGAAACTGGATCAACAGCAGGTCATGTAACTACTATCATCCAGCAGCTGTTCATCCACGCCTTGCATTTTTCGGGTTAATGATGAAGGCTGTGGGAGACTGGAGAATGAGAGCTGATGTAATGGGACTGTGTATAAGAAAGTAGCCAGTCAGGCAAGATGCATGAAGGATCTCAGAGCAGAGCTCAGTGTGGGGAATGTGGGATTGGTTGGGAACACATTTAGATACCCAATGCACACTGAGTCTGTGGGTTTGATGTCTCTCATGAGCTGAGTGATCAAAAATGTAAGTAAACGATGTTTCTAACATGGACTGGAAAGCAGAAGGAGCAGGTAGAAGGGATTGTCTTACACGACTTTGGTTCTGGCAGTAATCCTTGCATCTCTTGGTCTTAGCTGACTAGGCAGCCTCACACCTACACTTTGATGGTGCAGCAGGACATGCAAGTGAAAGATCGTAAGCCAGCTAGTATCAAGGTCTATGATTACTACATGCCAGGTAAGCTCTGATGCTGTACTGCAGAAACCACCCAAATGTACCACTGGAAAGAGACTTTCTGAAGTTGTCAGGGATGGAATTGTCTGAGACTTGACATCTATTTTATCTAACTGCCTCTTAGAAGCTCTCTAGTGATGGACTTGAAACCTCTTTGGTTTCAAAATGGTAAATCCTTCTTTCTCTGGTCCCAGAACCTGCAAGGTTGAAGTTAGCATGCAGATCCACTTAAGGTCTAACTTTCCCACAAGAGGAGAGCAAGAAGCTCAGACACATGTTTTTGTATGCTCATTCTGTGGGAGGCAGCAAAGGCAGAGGGACCATAGTGAGACGATGGCTTAGAAGAGTGAGGGCCCCCTTAGAAAAATGACACTGAAAATAATTTGTCCTCTGTTTTCTGGGGCCCTAGTGGGAGGAATACTAGGGATTCCTATTGCTTCAGAAAGTGAGGAATCCATTAGTATAATGGAGCTGTTTGGGACTTAAAAAAGTTCACAAGCACCGTGACTTGGGTGAATCCAGAATAACTGCACACAGAGTCTTTGACACAAACCAGTGGTTTCATGTGTCACAGTAGAAGGCAGTCATGGCCTGTTAGCTTAGGGAACATCTTCCCTAGAAAACAGAGGCACAATGCTGAGTTGCTTTAGTGGGTTTTCGGCAAGTGTATCTCACCAGCACTTTTTTCTCCTCTTCCAGAAGAAACTACAGTGATGAGCTACAGTGCCCCATGCGAGTGAGGTGAGGAACCAACACCTCTTTTGTCATCACAGGCATGGCCCTGAAGAGTATGGAGGGGGGGGAGATGCAGTCAATGACCCTTGGTCAAGAAACTCACCAGACTGCATGTTCAGGGTAGAAAGTGATTAGCAATGCTAAGTTAGGTTGAGTTCCTCTATCCCAGTGGTTAAACTGAGGGAAAAGGAGAACTGAAGTGGAAGGTTTGACGTTGGAGGTGTATTACAGAAAACAAGGGCTGCCTGTCCTGAGTCCTACACCAGTCCTGACCTTTTGCATCAAATATACATTCCTCAAGTCAACAGAGTTCCTTTTCCTGGCACTTTCTGTGCAGCTCCAGAGCTCTCCAGCCCTATCCATGCACACACCACATTCACCTTTACTGCAGGAACTGAGTTCTTTTCAGTGTCAAGCCCTTCACAGCCTCAGCCTGGCCTACAATCCATGCTAGGGAATGGATACCTCTCCCTTCTCTTTCTAGGCTGGGCAAAGGCAAAGCTTGAACTTGACCAGTGCCTGCTCCTGTTCTAAACTTTACTTACACCTGCATCCTTCTTTGCCCACAGCCCATGAGATGGAGAAATACACTTACTTCACAAATCACCTATGGAGGTACACAGCCCTGCCCTGGGATGCCTGCCACAAGCCCCACACTCTTAGTGGAGATTCTGTCATAGGCTTTGTGTGGGTAGAGCCAGAGCAAGCCCTGTCCTCAACAGCCTGGCAGTTCCATTTGGTCAGGAAATGCAAAAAAAAACCATGAGTTCCAGCCGTTAATACTTCAGGAACACGCTTTTTTTTTTTGTCCTTTGTCATCTTCACAGGAACAGGAACCCACCTATCCTCTTGCAGTCTCCGTTCATCAGTCATTTATCAGCCCTGGCAACAGCCACCACATACAGATGAGAAGCAAAGAGAAAATGCTTGCAATTTCCTGCTTAACAGTTTCTGAAAGGCTAAGACTGTACCTGGCATCTTATTAAAAGTCAGGAGACTAGAACTGCCTGATTGAGTGATTATTCAGGTTTACTCTTGTTCTCCTGAAGCAGTCAAATTGCATTTAAAAGCATTTGGGAAAAAAAGACGTCTTCACCTCTGCTGTGTGTGCACGTACACCTGCAAAACTCTGCCCTCCACTAGTGGGCTTGCACAGGGGAGGTAGAGCGTGCACCAAAGCAGAGTTAGCACCTGGGGAAGGAGGTGACCATCACACACGTTGGAGCTGAAGGCAAGGGAGGGCTCGCTCCCATGTTCAACAGTTCCTTTGGCCAGAAGTTGCATTAGAGACCTTTACCAAGAGCAATTGGCAAGGCTGTACTGTTGAAGAGAGGTGAGGAGCTAGTCTCAGTGTACTGCATTACTGTCTGGAGACTGCTTCAAAGAGCTGATAGCCTAGGAGCTTGCAGGAAGGGCACAGGAGATACAGCTGTCACAGCATGTTCACTTGCATCTTGTGCTCCAAAGCTGCCTGAGTCCTACTGCAGGAAGTATTAGGAGAAACCATAGGAAGCATGAGGAGAGAGCAATAGAGGAGGTAGGTAGATAAGTAGAAGGTTCATACATTGACAATGGCAGAAGTGGTATCTTCATGGGCTAAGCCTGCGGTCCATCAACAACTGGTGTAATCATGGCAAGGTTAGGGGACATGCTTACTTTCATTCTTCCTCCAGCTGTGTACCAGATAAGTGACACACACAAACCCTCACCCCAGCCCAGGTCCTCACAGTGCAGGCACAACTGCTGGACTGCTGTGAACCCTCAGTCCATTCACTAGAGAGCAGGACCCACACAGGCCCATCTTTAATGGAGGCTGTGTCTCAGCTGGGACACTCCTCCCATTCAGTGACCAAACTGGAATATTGGGCAAGGGCAGTAGTCATGGCATGGCAGTTTCTCTCCTTTCCTTTATCATAAGTATGGGAGCTTCTCCACCCTTTTCTGAGGCACCATGTGCAATTGTGGTGACAGAAATGAAGACAAATAAGGAAGTCATAATCCAGTCCTTCCATGGCTGTTGCCAGGCTGTGGAAGGTGCCTTGTCTTGGCTAGTAATGGGGGTGGCTCTCTAGGCAGGTCCCTAGCCAGCACTCTCTGTGGGATGGTGTCAGGATGCAGCATTGTACTTTATCAAGATTCTGTCTTATCCTTACCGAAGGGACTTCTCCAGACCTGTCCTGGCTTCAGGGTACTACTAGCAAGCCATCCCACTTCTAGCAGCAGGGTATGTCACCTCACAAGACAGTCACATCTTCCCAGTTTCAGCTTGGTCCTTGGCCAGTGAATATAGTGGGAGGTGGAGGGAATGGAGCCATGCTTGGGTCTGAGGGCCTTTGTTAGCACAGGTTGCTATGGCTTTGCATTCTTGCTGCATGTGATGCTTCCTTCCTCACTCTCATTTTCATAGAATTATAGAATGGTTTGGGTTGGAAAGGACCGTAAAATCATCCAGTTCCAAACCCCCTGACACAGGGAGGGACACCTCACACTAGACCATGTCACCCAAGGCTCTGTCCAATCTGGCCTTGAAAAGAGATGATGTCCCTCTCTCCGCATTCCACCAGAGCCTTCCAGCTGCCTCTGGCTGCAAAACAGCCCCAGTACTAGCTCACACCTAGCCACAGGTATCTGCCAGCCTTTCTTTCTGGCTGGATGCATGCTCACCACTGATTACCATCCCCCTTCCCTTCTTAGATTGCTTACATTCCCCATGTTCCACCCTTCTGATGCCCTGTCTGTGTCACACAGGAACTTGCTGCGTACCTCAACTACAGACAGCACCGTAGTCAGCCAAGGCTTGCTCCTCTGCAAATGGAAATAAGGAAGTTGATTACACACGCATGCATGCACACAGAAAAGAGTGCACAACATCTTTTTCCAGACAGAAAACTAAGAACTCAGCTCCCAAACACCAAAGTAGGAGGGAATCTGCAACCCACCTGGCTGGTAGTAATCGTAGACTTTGATGATGGCTTTTTTCAGGTTCTTCATCTGAATTACTTGTTCCAGTTGCAGAATGAAAGTCTGAGATTCATCGTTGAGCTTGTGGAGGTGGAAAGATATTAGCAAGGAAGGGGAAAAAGAAGTCATTGCATCTTCATCTTTCCTAGCTTGAATGCTTTCCTGCACTAAATATTTCTAATCCATTGCAGATTCTGAATTTCAGAAATGAGGGTGCATAAGGAATAGCAAATGCTTACCCAATGACAATGAAATTGGGCAAGCTTCCTCCATCCACAGTTCTACCAGTGCTCTTTTTCCATGCCTAGCCCAGCCTTGGGCTTCTCACACAGCTCTTTGTCCTCCTGCCTCTTGCACTTGCTCTGCCAAACCACATGATTTTGTTCCCACTTACCTTGTCCAGATAAATGTAGACCACATCAGCTTTCACTTCTATTTTCTTAACAATGGTTCTGCGCTCCAGCTGGGATGGGAAACAATAACACAAGGAAATCTGTGAGCACTTCCCTTATGGCTTCCTGACCTGGGGGACCTACTGCTGTATTGAAAGGATGGTGTGGAGTCTGTGTGGAACTGTGTCTTTCTCACAGGTTGACCTCTGCTGTCACCACTCAGTTAGAGGAACCTCCCACTCTGGGGACAAAAGGCTGTGTGGATAGTACATAGGACTGATGCATTGGTCAGCAAAGACGTGCAGATCCCAGAAAAGATTCTTGTTAGCTCATCTCACTGACTGCTCTTGAAAGACCTGCCTGGGGACTGTGCACATAATTTATCTTTCAATTTTATGGCTTAATTAGGGGGGCATGAAAATCTTTTGGGCTATAATTAGAAATCTTTTGGGCTATAATTAGAGTCTCTGTAAGAAATCTTGTCTTAGCATTTCTGGCAAAAAAATCCTGGTGTTCAGCACACCCAGCAGTACATTGTTCCTGGCTGAAGTCAGAATAATGTCAGAGAAGCTGAACCACCTCTGATCTCCTGTAGCCAATGTCTGTGAGGCCTGTATAGAAACCAGAAGTTTTGGTTCAGTTACAACAACAAAGGGTCTCTGCTAATTTAGTTACCTTATGGCCTGAAATGAATAGTTCCCAACAACAGAAGCAAGCAGATGGGACCCTCCAAAGTCCTTACCAGCATTCTGGATCTAGGAGCCAGGACGAATCCAGACAGAAGGGAGACCTCCAGGATCACCATGTTGGACGTGACCCTGCTCCCAATGTAGCTGGAGAAGAAGAAAGAGTCAGAGGGTCTGGCTCTGTGAAAATAGTGCCCTCTGAGTCCCCCTTCCAGGAGGTAGCCAGCACCTTCCTTCCCCACCCCTTCCACCTACAAAATTCACACCCTGCCCCAACTACCAGGTCCCTCCATTGCAGCCCTGAGGCTTTCCCCAGGCACAGGGGGTTTTGCTGGAGGAGGAAACCCTTGGGGTCACCTGGTAAGGATGCGGATGGTGAGGACATGCGCATTGGCCTGGCTGCAGTTGGTCAGCTCCGTGTTGACACGCAGAGTGAAGGTCACAGCAGCCCGTGGGGGAGGCTCGTGGTACCTCAGCACTGTCTGTAGGGTGAGGATCAGGATGAGAGAAGACAGGCCAGGCATGATCTCTTGAAGGAAGAGAAGGCAGAATCCTTCACCTCTCCTCTTTCTCACACTCATTCCACCTCCTCACCTGAGCAAAGACACAGCTACTGCCATGGACCTGCACCAAGAACTGCCCCGGGACCTCTGCCAGTGCTGCCTGCTGCACCAGCAGCCTCTTCTCGCGGTTGACTTGGAAAGTCTTCCCAAAGCCCCTCTGAGACTTCACCCTCACAAGTGCCTGTCCTGATGTGCTGAATGTTCTTGCTGCATATTTTGCTAAGGCTTGCAAGGCAACAACTGTGTCCTAGAAAGGGAGAGACAGCCAACCTTCTGGAAGCATCAGCTCTAGCGAAGCTGACTTGGGAGCAGGAAGACTCAAGAAGATTCTCCCTGACAACCTCAGGTGCAAAAGTATATCAACCCACAGGGAGCTACTTGTTACCTGGGTGGAGGCAAAGCCCCCGTAGGCATTCTGCTGACTGGTCAGCCATGCCACAGCACCAGCTGCAATTGTCATGTCCCCTGCATGCACCCTTGGCTTAGAGAGGTACGCCAGGAGCACATAGGCTGTCAACTCTGTGTCCACTGACTGAGTACCAGGCCAGAATTCTGTGGAAGCTGGAGAGCTTGGCTTGGGACTCCAGTGGATTTGTCCTCCTGCAGAATGAAGAGAAGCATGCAGGCTATCTGGAGAGGAATATAATTGATTGGATTCACAGGAAACAAAACCCAGAGTCCTTTCAGGGCTCCTTCAGCTCATTGCCTGTACTGA
This sequence comes from Pezoporus occidentalis, assembly GCF_034315485.1. Lineage (NCBI taxonomy): Eukaryota > Metazoa > Chordata > Aves > Psittaciformes > Psittacidae > Pezoporus > Pezoporus occidentalis. The sequence goes on from NW_026913554.1 coordinate 834,854, forward strand.
GCCCAGCATCGTTTTATTCAGTTTATTCTCCTGGGCTTCATCTGGTCTTAGCTCACAGATTCTTACCTCCTGCTTCAAGAGGGCCCTGGAATCTTCCCACTGAGGAAACTCTTCCTGATAAATCACCCTTCTCAGTCACAGTGCAGTTACTACTCAAATATGTACAAATACATACGTAATTTTTAACCACTCTAGCTTAACCACACATTACTCCAGATCCCAGGAGTGAACAAGAAGCATTACCCCAAAGAGCAGTCAGCACCTGATTTGATGGCCTGCTCCTCCAGTTTGTACAGCAGCTCCTGCGTTGTCTCATAGTCCCCAGCCAGGGCAAAGGCATAAGCCAGCAGGGCTTCCGTGTAGATGTCGGTGATGTTATGAACTGCCTGCTGCAGGCAGCGGAGGGTAGCCTGCATCAGCTTGCCCTGCATTGGGAGAAGAGACACATGCCAAACTCTGACAGGGGCAAAAAAGGGGCAGGGGTGCTCATTCCAGGGAGCCAGGTTATGTCTTCCTGATGTAGTTCCAGAGAAACATCATATTCGATTGCACAGTCACTTGAGGAAACAATCAGTTCAGGCCCAGTGTGTGCTGGGAGCCCTAGCCACCAAACACTATTGCACCATACCAGTTTTACAGTGTTATATCTCTCTTGAGGAAGGACTTGACAGTTTGCCCAAATATTGGCTCCCTCACAGCAGTTCGCTACCTGTTCCTGGCCTGGAGATTGACTGAATTATGGGCTGAGCAGTGCCTAGGCATGGGAGTGTACAGGAGAGCAGGAGCAGCAGGAGCGTGCTCACCTTCAGTGGCTGACCCAGCTCCAGCAGTGCTGCAGCGACATATGCCCCGAGGGAAATCTCATCATCCACGCTGCCCTGTGAAGGGAATGTACCTTTCACCCTAAGTACTGATTGGCAGTGACTCCACAGGAGGGTATCACATTCCCAGCCCCATAACCTCCTCTCTTTAAGGCTGGCTGCACAGGTTGCAGGAGCGACTTTTCAGGATCCTTTGGGATCACACTATCTTTTGCTGTCACAACATCCACCCAGCCATTTCCCAGCTGTGCTGCCTGGCTTGGCCCTCATTTACCTTTAGGGAGGAGTGAAAGAGGCTCCCTTTGATGGCAAAGCAGCCACTGGGAAGCTGTTTTTTCTCTAGCCAGCGTATGGCATCCTGGACATTCCTGTCATCTACATAGATGTACTTTCTGGCTTGGCTGAAACTCTTGACCACAAAAGCTGTCAGCCTAGGAAGAGGACGAGTTGCAAAAGAAAGAGAAACACAAAAAAAGGCAAAGATAAAGCCAAAGGCCTCCTGGTGCATGTCCCTGAAGTTAACACTGACATAGCGGTGTGCAAAACGAGTCATTTTTGTACAGAAAGGCGAGCTTAAAGTGGAAATGGGCCGCAGGACCTGCAGTCTGACTCCACAAATGTACTATGCATGTACTTTACCCAGTCATTTCACAGGTGAAGAACCTCTTGCCCCTTCTACTTTTATCTGTTGCACTTCATCTCCCTCAAATACTTTGAGACAATCTTGAATTTCCCACTTTCTTCCTCCCTTCCTTTCTCTATTTCTCCCAGCCCAGACACCACAGGGTCAAGCTGGGCCAATGCAGATCTTTCAAACTCTCCCAAGCAATTCCCTCCCCGGGGAGATAGTTTCTTATTGCTCTTCCCTGATCTACCACTGGACAGGATGTACCTTGGCTGCCAGAACACCAACAGCAGTAGGTGGTGGTGTCTGTGGGGCAACAGCATGGCCACAGAGATGAAAAGGGACCTCCTACTCCCTGGGACCACATCTCTGCTGTTCCATTTACCCAGAAACTCCGCAGGCCTGCTTGGCTGCTTTTTCAAGTGGCTCCAGTCCCCCAGTCTGTCTCCCTGCCAGAGAGTTCCTGGGGTCTCCATCCAAAAGAAGAAGCACACATTCTAACAGCATTCCAGTCACATTAGCTGCTCTGGCCCACACAGCTAAAATCAGAAGTGAGGGATATTTGTAGTGCTTACCAAGTGTTCCCTTCCCCATCCTGCTGTCCAAAGATACTGTAGGACCCATCTCTGTGCCTATAAAGAAGCTGCATCTGGTACCCTAAGGAATGGGAACAGTGATTAGTCCAACACAGTAACACAGAGGGGCCAGCATTGACGAAGTGAGTGCAAGGGCAAGCGCTGTGGGTAGACTGGACACTGGGGAAGGCAGAGGAGCAAGGTGGGTCTGTTGTACTTGCCATTGCGCAGGAATCCTGTCGCCCTCTCCTTGATCTCAAGGGTCAGCTGCCTCGTCTTCTCCAGGTACTGCAGCACATAGACAATGGGGGCAAACAGCACCATGTTCTGCTCCCCACAGCCGTGGGGCAACTGCACCAGGTGGTCCATGTTCTGCAGTGCCATCCCCATGAGGTCACCTATGCAAGGGTATGAGAAACAAAGCAAGTGTAAGCATGATTTGAGGTGTTTCTCAGCCAGGTAGTGGATAATTCTCTCAGCACATGAGGAAAACACTGGAGGGAGGAGGAAAGAGGAGTGAACAAGAGAGTGCAGGATGGAGAGTAGTGACTGTTTTGCCATTTCCTAGTCTTGCATCATGGTGCAGGATGACCACACCATGGAGTTCCTGAGGAGCTTTCCCTTTGCAGTCTGAAGGGCTCCAACCATAACGAGTACTATTTGTAAAAGGCTGTGAACAGACCTGCAGTTGCTCAGTGTGTGTCACACAGACAGACATATTAAAGCACTTAGGGAAAGGTTGACATGTTTCTGGTCCTTAGCCAGCCCTGTTCTACCTGGCCATATCTCAAGAGTCAAAATGTCAGTAAGTTAGCAAGGGTGGTAGTCAGATGGTGTGAAGATGTCTATATGTCCTCCAGCCATCCAGAAAATGTTAGTATTCAGTTTATCCCTTTGGGGTTCTGTTGCATAATATCCATGGCTACTTATGCCAGGCCTAGCTTCATATCAATTCTGGTATGGAGCCCAGTGCAATGAGTGTTTTGAACTGTAGGTATGTCTGGCCCCATAGCCTCTCCAAAGTGTTATTTTGCAACTTAGTAATGCTGAAAATGATTTCTTCTCTCCAGAAGCTTTTGTTGTAGCAGCAGATCTTAACAGAAAGACAAGATGGTTACGAGCTTTGCTGAATGTATTTACAGAGCATTAGGCAAGTTCTCAAAGTCCCATCAAAAACAAAGACCTAGGATCTCTGCTCCAAAGTTCTATCTAGCCAAATAAGGATTATTCTCTTCTGCAGTTTACTGTTGTCATGAAATCCTAAGTGCTAATCCAAAAATCTGAAAGCCTGGTGTTGGCAAACCTTGCAGAGAAGAAACACAGCATCCTGTCTTTGGAGCAGTTTCATGTCAGATGTATCCCTTGACACCATCACCAAGCTAAGCCTTGCTCATCTGTAACAGCAGCCAGTGAGCCCACAGCAGGAATCACCTACCTGAGATGGAAATCAAAGCCCTGGTAGATCCCTTTACTACATTTTCAGGGAGGTGAAGGGACACAGGTTCTTCAGCCATGTTTCCTGAAAGAAACGTGTGTAGCATGAAAAAAATCAAGCCAAATCCATCTAACTAAAGAACAATACTGGCACAGATAAATGGGACACTGCCTACATCCTCCTCATACTGACTGCTCCTTACAGTCTGTTCCAGTCATTACAAAAAACTCTACTGCCTGGAAACTTCTCAGATGAGAAGAGACATGAGAGCTGCTGGGTGGCCTGAGGGCTGATTGAGCTTCACAACTCAATTCACTGCACTCCAAAAGAATCACAGCTGGTCGTCACTCAGCAGCTAAGCTGAGTCTCATCCTGGGGAGACCTTCAGTGCTGCAGGGACAGGGTGGGAGGGTTGGAGCAGCTCTCACTGGTGACTGTCAAGCCCAGGAATGCCCAGGGGCTGCAGTATGGGAAGGAGATGACAGAGCAGGATTTTAGGACCTATACTCAGTGGCAAATTCAGTAGGACAGCCATGTAGAAGTAACATTTCTTGTTCTTTCTTGTCTAAAAGGAAGCAAAATTTGCTATGTGGAAAATCATTTGAGAATTCTTCCATCAGACCTCCCACAGTTTAGTTCTATTCTCAGTTCTGGTTATTTCAGGCTGCAGAACCCGTTCAGGCTGTCCACATACCTCCTCTTGGGCACAGAAGGGAGCTGAAAGATTTCTCCACTAACACACCTTCTGGCTGCCAGGGCAGGAGCATGAACATCAGGAGAAACAAGAATACACATGAAATTCCCAAAATTTCAGAGCAATTTCAAGTCTCAATTCAGTGGTTAGTCCCCAGGCTGTCAGGGACTCCATCCTCCTCGCCTTTGGCAGGCCTGCACTGCCGAAGCCTCACTGCTCAAGAGAGCAAGAGCAAGCCTGAGGGATGGGGCTCTCATGTTCAATGGTTGATTGAGCAGTGAAACACACAGAGAAACACAGACATGATGTACGAATGTAGCTCAAGAAGGAGTACCACAAGAAGGGAATAGGCTTGGCTACTGGGGGGAACAAGGCAAACTGAGCCCCATCCTTGGTATGCTAACACTGGCCAAAAAATGAGAAGCCAAAACCATTTAGGTGAGTTCAGCCTCCCTTCCCCCAGGGGCAGAGCTACCCAGAGAGAGAAGCAAGCCCACTCTTATACTGACCCGGACCAGCAAGTGTTTGACCAGTGTATGCCTCCGCTTCAGGGTAGATGGCAAGGGCTTCTTGCCCCCACAGCGTGGCGTGGTGTCCAGTACCTCTATCCTCACTGTGATATTCAAAGTCCCTAGCAAATAAATTGAACAGAGCCTGTTTCTTATATCTGTGGCCAATTACAGTCTACTTGAGTTAACTGAGAGCGGTCTGAGATGCTTGGGGTAGCTGGTCTTCATGGCCTCAGCGATTTGGCTGGTAAAAAGGTGAGCCAGCCAGTACCAATGGCTTTTTCAGACACCACAAGCATGAAGGAGCTAGGTCACCTAATTAACAGGTGACTTCATCACACTACAATATGACTGTAACAGCAAAAGGCCCAAAAGGCCATTGGATCTCATTGTACCCTTCCTATTGCATCTGAAGCACAGCACCAGCAATACAATGTTCCCACACACACATTCATGCAGTCCCTTCCTCCCCAGCTGGTCCTACAGCCCTCTCCTTGAGAGTTTTCCATGCCACCTATTTAGTTCCTGTCCTCTCTGGTGAGCCTGTCTAAGGAGAGAGAAAGAAAGAAGACATAATGGATCACATGCTTGAGCCACTAAGAACAAACTTTGGGATCCAAGTGATGCAAGGCTCTGTCAGTTTCTCTGCACCTCCCACTCCTCCTCACTTCAGTTTTAGGGTTCTACACCACCAGCCCCATTTTCTCAGCCATACCCAGCTGCACTGCTGTCACATTCCACAAGAAGGTCTTGGACTCCTCTGCGCACAGACACTCCTTATCCCTGCAGGTCCGGCACGTCTCTACCTGGAAGTCTGAGGATTTAGCCAGGGCCACACTGATCTAAGGGAATGACAGATGCAAGTGAGTAACTGGCAAGTCAGGAGAGACAGCTTGGTACAATGCGCTCTACAACTAGATGGCATGGGAGATCTGCCCCACACGGGCACACACCTGCATGCACTGCTGTAGGTAGTGGAAGACGGTAGCTTTCAGCACAAAGGTCTCTCCTCGGATGACGGAATATGGCAGTGGCACATCCACAAAGAAGGACTGGACTGTTCTGAGGCTCGTGGTCGGGGCAAGGCCAAATCCCCTCCCAGACAAGCAGAATGTTTTGACTTTCCATGCTGCAGCAGCAGCAGGTGCTGTGACCAGGACACTCCTGCTGCCATTGGAGCTGAGAGGAAAAGAGCACTTGCATGAAGAAATTCATCCCATTCCACTGGAATGAGGAGGGCCTATGGCCCTGGGTGAGGAGGGTGTTGCTGATCCTCATGCTGGGATCAACCTCTGCTAAATCACCAATGACTTATGTCCCAGTGGCTCACAGCAAGGCAGCTCTAAGCAGTTTGTTCACTAGAGTCATTTAAACCCTGCCTAAATGACATCAGCAATGCCTTCATACTCTTCTTCTGAGCAAGACACTATCCAAGCATTCCAGTTGCATGCACTCAGCAGCATGGTGTCAGTCAACAGCATGACATCTGGAAAGCAGCAGCACCATATTCTCCTGAGTGCTTACTCATCAGTCTTAGTCTAAGTACTGTGAACAAGGGCTACAAATTTAGCTGGTGCACCCACCAAATTGAGAGGTTAGTAGAGTGCACCCAGTGGCACTTGGTGGTTTGGTCTGAAAGAGTATTGCTCTTCCCTAAACTTGTGTAGGCTTCAGTGCTGCACCTCAGAGTCTACTAGTCCTTCAGTTTGACGCACTACAAGTGCAGGAAGGAGCCATGAAACTCACGTGTAGACCTCTTTTTACACCTATGGCTGGGCTTTTGCACAAGGCAAGTCAGCCAAGACTCAATATCAAAGGGATCACCCTTCTGACCATTTGTAAAGTTGTATATCGTTTACCCAACAGAGAACAGATTCCAGATCCAAGTTTCAGGGAAATAGTGGTGAAGTCTTCCATGGGCTGTAAATTGGGGTTGTTCCTTAGTGATTCTTTGGTATTCTGTAGGAAGTCCCCCTGAAAGAAAGAATAAGGAGTCCCACCAAAGTGGGAGAAGTGATCCCTGCCAATGGTAGACATCCTAGCACAATGGCAAGAGGCGAAGCAAGCAGTAAAAGAGACATGGGAAGAGTCTGGCAGAGGAAAACACAAGGGAGTGGGATTATGTGGTAAAGGGGGTAAAATAGGAAGGGAAAATAGGAAGGGAAAAGAGAGTGAAAACAGGAGAACCATCTTGCAGTGAGCTGGTTGCAAGTTTTCCAAGACTTGGTTAGACAAAGCCCCTTGCTGACCTGACCCAGAATTGGTGCTAAAGAGACCAGGGATCATCAGAGAGCCATTTTAACCAACACTTCAGTAATTCTGTGAATAACAATACTGTTTGCTGGTCTGCAGAATACTCACAACCCTCTGCAGGCAATGATTTCAGTATCAGCAGGTGTGTAAGCCATCTTAGTATGATTACCTAGTGCAAACTCAGACACAGAGGAAGGAAGTGACTGTCCCTGAGGATGCAGGTGGGGAAGGACACACAGCCTGTGGGGTAGTCACTTAGAAATAGATACTGGCCCATATTTGGGTTTGTCTGTGCCAGGAAAGGAATGCCATCTTTCAGTGTCAGGTACTGATGTTCTTCAGAACCCTTTTTATATGGACTGGGTCATTCCTGCTGAGGCTGGTGGACTGGGCAGCAGGAATGCTGCTCCAACAGGAGCTGTGGTATCACTCCTGCTGCTCTTCAGAGAGCCAAACTTCACCAGCAAACCCCAGAGTGCTCTTCCATCTGGGTGATCACATGTCCCAGGTAGGCTGAAAGTACAGCTCACCCATGGCTGGCTTCTTATCTGCCTGGTGAAAGCACTGAGGCGGCTTCTTGACTACAAGGTTTGAAAAGATCTTCAGCCCCATGTTCTGTTAGGAAAAGAAGGAGGACAAGGGAGGCAGTAACGCATCTGTGAGGAGGAGGTCACTAAACCACCAACTCTCTTCTGGGGAACACTCAGATGTCTTGTTCATCTCAACTCATTTCCAGTGGCAATGGCACAGAAAAGAGGTGCCAATGTCCTACCCCATCCTTTAATGCATGCTGGAGGGAATAGCTGGATGAAATCCCCATTCAGCTCCCAAGGCTGTGACATGGGCCTGTACACAAACACAAGAGATGTCTCTATGATGTGCAAGAGCCTCCTAGGGTGCATCTCTATCACTAAATAAAAGAGGACAGGGTCTGATCCCCAGGTCCAAGGCCAAATGGCACTGCCTGTGTTGCGTCCATGCTGCTTAAGGCTAGTCCTTTCTAGAGATGATATGCCTTAAAGACACCAAGAAATCTGCCTGAGAACATCCCAAAAAAATAGTGCCAGAGAGCAGGCTAACAACTAAGCCATGTCAGCTATCTGTGATCTAATGCTTGGGTCACTCCCTGTCTCTCTTTTCTCTAATACTTAAAACAAACAGTACACAGCCCAGGACCTCACTCCCAAGCCAGAAAGCTGGAGTTTACTGGTCCAAGATCTTGTTTTCTTCATCTGTGGAGGCGAATACTCATAATGGGATTGTACATCCCTTGAGACAGCATAGCTGTCAGTACAGACAGCTGGGGCTGTCTGAAGAAGGCAAGGCCTACTCAGACTGATGGGGGAGAGAGATAAATGCCCATAATTTCAATAGCTGTGGGGAAAAATCACAAGATGATTACCCGGAAGAGGTTAAAGATGTCAGGCTGAAAGGAATGCTGTGTCTTCCCCCCTAGCAGAGATGTTGCGGACTGGGGCTGAACACAGCGATCTGAATACTCTTCTACTTGGGCAGGGTATCCATGTCGGTAGGCAGTAGGGAACAAACCATAGACCTAGGGAAAATCACAGTCAGGCAGGAATTAGGCAAGGAGCAGATACCTCCAGATGCTGCACTATACCTTCCTGTAGAATACATATCTGTTCCTGGCCATCTCCCAGGCAAACCCCACTTTCTCCTCCATACAAAGACCTCTTCATCCATTAGCCTCTGGTTCTCCCTGCCACAGCCCCTTCCTGCCTCCCCCAGCTTGTCCATCACTCCTGGCTTTTGTCTGGTTGCACAGACACTCACCATTTGGCTTGTCAGCTCGCTCTCTGGTCTCACAAGGAACATGTTTTCATCCACTGCCTGTACTGCACACAGGGAGCCGGGGGCTGCCTGCAGCTGGAGCTGCACTGTTGACCCTGGGTAGGCTTCTTTAGCTGTGAAACCCACCTGGACCTTGAGCAACACACCAAGAAAGGAAATGTGAACAAGAGAGAAAGGGGAGTGAGGAGACTGGCAGAGAGGTGGCACAGACACAAAAAGGGCGATTGGCTGGAGTCTGCCCTGCTCAGCCACTGCTAGGAACAGAAGCCACTGCTGAACCTTTCCTGGTCCGTGGTCACTGTGCTGCATTCATCACCTTTCTCTCTTCTCCCCAGTTCTCTCTTTGAAGGATCTGAGGGTCTTGTTCCCTCAGGCCTGCTGATCCCTGCTTGTCAGCTTTCCCCCAGCTGCAGGAGTGAGTCTCACCTTGTTTTCAAAGCACAAGGCAACATCAAAACGGATGCTGTCAGCTGTTACCCCTCCATTGGGGAAGATAGCATACACCACTAAGGAAGGTGATGGGGTGAAGTCTTCAGTGAAGGTCAAAGGGATGGAGAAGGAGCCCTTCAACACTAAGGAAGGAAAAGCAAAGTGCTTTCACCACAGCCCCACCAAGATCTCCTTCTGCCCTCCTCCTTTTTCCCGCTTCATAATCCCACAATGTCAAACCAATTCCTCCTGCTGCTCTGTCAGCCCTCTCCCTTTATTTCTGATCCCATGTGCCCCATCTTCCCACAGTTCCTCCCAGTCCCTCTTCCCATCATTTGACCCCTCATTCTGCCTTTTCAGCCTCTTTCAGCTGACACAATTGCTTCCACAGCACCTCAGCACCCGCACCCCCCACCCCCCCACCCCCCCCCGGACCCTAGATTCAGGGAATTTGGGAGACACCCTGGCAACTCTCACTGTACAGCCTAGAACTGTCCAGCTGCCGCAGACTTACTATTCAGCTTCCCAACCTGGACAGTCCTCTGGCCCCTGACAACAATTCCAGCCTTCCCAGTGACCTGTAGGAGGAGGGACTTGCAGTGAGCCCGTTGCTGTTTGCCGCTGGAGCACAGTCACACTCACCATGTGCATTTTGCTCTCCTAAGCAACCTCAGAAACAAACTGTGGATTCAACTCAACCCCCACCTCGGGACCAGCAGATTTACAGATATCACAGTGTGGGAGGAGAAGCTTTAACATGTGATATTCCGGTCTGGTCTGTCCAGTTAGGACAATGGATGGGTAGTGGGCTCACTGGAGATAAGCGAGAGACAGTTCAGGTGTTACCCTTCTAGTAGGCAGGTCTCCAGACTGGACCAAAAGCCATTTCCGCTGAGCATCTGTTTGATACCCAGAGCGAAAAAGTGATGCCCCATCCAGTTTTAAAGGGAGAAGAGTTTGACAGCAGAATATGCAGCCTTGGTGGAGGCTAAGTGTGTGATGGGCTGCAAAAGCAGAAGCCTCCTCCCACCCATGGAGGTGACTGGGGCCCTGATACCAGGACCTCCAGGCTGAGTTATATAGGGTGTAATGCTCACCCCATTCTCCAAGAGCAGGTTTTTCCTGTCATTCCTCCAGTGATGACCTAAGTTACACTCTCATTTCATTAGGGTCTGGTTGCATTAGCGCAGCCTTTCCCCCCGGGTTCTCTATTACTCACATAGTATACAAAACCTATGCGGCTGGTGTTTTCACCCAGGTCATCCCGGCTAAGCGTGAAGGTCACCTGGACATTCTGCTTCAGCTCGCAGGGCAGTGTTTCTGTGAGTGGGTGTATGTCCAGGAAGCTCTTGGTTGTGACATGGAAGGGCTGCAGGTGATGGAAAGCGTTTGTGTAACTGACGTCTGTTTTTCGAGGCATGTGTGAGAGATCCTCTAGTGTGAACCTTCCCTGAAAGGGGACCAGAGACACACAGAAATCAAGAGCTTAATGACAGCTTCAGTGCTTTGATGTCATCAGCTTGGTTTGGGAAAGGCTGCTGCTTGGTGCCTTCCTGCTGGCTCTGCCCAGGCCTGAGCTGGCAAGGGGCTGCAGGGCAGGAGTGGGGATCACCGGCAGAGATCAAGAATTCTCACTTTCCCATACGCAGAGGTGGGATTTACCTCCAAAGAGACTGATGAGCTGTTCCAAGCAGTTGTGTCTAGGTTGAATGATGCTGTTCCACTTCCATCTGTGATGTACGTTTTGATAAACCGACGCCTCATGAACTTTATCACAAGATAAACTTTTCTGTTTTTCATACTATTTCCATAGTGATCCTGAAGCTTTATCTGGTGACAACACAATGAGGCAGAAAACCCAAAGTCAGATATTTCTTCCAGTGTCATACCCAAAACCTTCCTCCCTCTGGCAAACATAGAGCCTCCTGAGCAGGTGGCCTTAACTTCAGTCTGGCCCCAAGAAGACTACAGAGAACACAGGAAACCTATAAAACTCCCTTATTTCTAAAGTTAAGGTGAGAGTGATTAAAACCTGTCCACTCCAAAAGGTGTCTGTGGCTAGAGCATGAGCAGCTCATGCTGAGGCATCCTTGTATCCCAGCATCCCTGTTGAGACATCACTTATCCCTCTCAGCAGAAGCTGGAGAGGTAAACACATCAGGGAATCTGAAATGCAGAAACCGGAGCTGTGCTGTCAAGTAACGTGACACACTGCAGGGTAAAACACTCTGTCTGGGGAATAGGAAATGTTTTGGGTCAGCAAAATTTCCTAGACACTAAATTCCTTGGCAAATGATGGTAGGGAAGAAGATGGGGAAAAAAAAATCACCTTCCCTTTATAGGGTACTCCAGGGATGTAATATGCATTTGGTGTCTCAAACACTGCCCTTGCAGCTGTCCTGGAGATGAGGATTTGGCTGGAGGTGTTGATCTGCACCCCTGTTGGAACGCAGAGTGCAACAGAAGCAGGATCAGTACTGGAGGTGACTACTGCACTCTAGTTTAATCTCACTTTGTTATTCCCAGCCCCTCTAAGCAGAGTGTCTCAAACTTCCTTCCCCAACAGCATCACCCTTCAAGGTTTGAGGGCTGTTCCTGTGGTAACTCCTTTAGTGGCCTCACGGACCACGCTCCCAACCACACCTCACCCACCTGCTGCTGACAGAGCAGCTCTGTAGGCACAGCAAGTTCCTCGGGCAGGACTGCTCTTGTGTCCTGCGATGGTCCCAGCACCAGTGGAGGAGAGGCAGAGGTGCACCCACCCTGACCATCACACCCCTAGAATGGTCTCTCACACCCTTGCACCTCCTCTGCTGAGCTCCTGGGTACCTGTGCCTGTCTCCGTGAGAGAGGCTTCTGCATAGAGCTTGCCGTCTTCCTCACCAGGAGCCAGATTGAAGACTGACATGCTTACAGAAGGCATGAAGCACCCCTTGCTCGCAGTCTGCAATAGGAAGTGGTAGATATTATTTGGGACTGGGGAGAAGGGAAGGAGTCATAGGTAAAAGGTACTTCCATCATAACTGTGGACTGTAACAATAATGCGGACACGTATATAGATAGATACGGTTCACATTTTAAATTCTGTATTTCCTATTTTATATGCATGAATATGTGCAATTCATATTGGAGTAATATAAAGCAAAACACACATCACAGTTTTATCACTGTTACAATGCTGGCAACCTTCCAGCTTTAGTAGAAAACTGAAGACCGGACTAACTGGCTCACAGAGCAAAGTTATGAGAATTTTAATAAATATAGCTAGAAGAACTGCAGAATCAAATAAAAATTCAAAGTAAAGAATCATTACCAAAGCTGGGAGATTACAACTACAGTAATGAGTCATAATGACAAAGCATGAAAAAATGACAAAGCATGAAAAGTTTTCAACTATATATGTAGGGATAAGCCCAGCTATGAACTACTTTGTTAGGAATGGAAAGATGTAATAGGATAAGTATAAAAATACACAATGTGTAAATATATAACAAGAGAAAACAAAGTATTAAAAGCTACTGTGTGATTTGGCTATGGAGTTACCCATGTCTCCACCATACATTAGTGTCCTTGTGCAGCTGCAAGATAGGTTCCCCTTAATGCAGTGATTTTGCAACTAAAAAAGCTCTATTTATTTCTGGCAAGTTACCCTTCTTTCCAGAAAAAAAAAACATATCTCTCTGTGAGATTCCTCTTTTCCAAGCCTTATCATTAACAAAGTTGCAGAGAAGAATTTCTGGGGAGTAAAGGCTTCTCTGTTGGTCTGGGCAGCAACAACTGCATTCATTGAGTGAAAACATTTACTTACTAGTGTACCTATACATTACAGAGGTTGGCAAATGTTCCCTACATAGCAGTTCATCCTGTTTACCAATTGACACTTAGCTCTGTGTGGAGCTCCTTCACTACCCATGTATCTTCCAGGATTTTACTCACCGGACCACTGTATTCCCTACAGATGTCCTTGCTGGAATTTTGAAGACGCCTCCTTGCCTTCTGGCACAAACTGACCCTCATGGTCCCTTGCACTGCTTTCCCGTAGCTGTACCTGCAAGGAGAACACCAGAGGAGCTGCTGAGCAGATGAGCTGTGTTTTTTGCTCCACATAGGTGGCCTTCCTGATGAAGGTCTTAATGCAGGTGGCATGCAGGCAGGCATAAATGAAAATACAGTACACTGCCTGGTCAGGGAGTGCAATAGCACAACGCTGTGTCCAACAGAGGCAGAAACAAAACACAGATAGGAAAGGACCCATCCTCTCCAAAGGTCTCCCACTTCTGGTTGCTTGCTTCCTGGAGCTGCAGGTGCACACAGACAGCTGACCTGAACTGATGTGCCCACACAGTGCAGAGCACAGTGAAGATGCTAGCTCAGGTGTGAAAGCAGCAGAAACCCATATACCTGCAGAGAGCAACAGCAAATGCATGGTATGGCAGTAATTGAGCCCAGAGTGATCTCAGACTTGTCCCACTATGGGTTTATCTCATGGTCTGGACTTTGTTTCCACCATCAGACGTGCTCTGCTGTTGTTTGCAAGGTACAGCAGAAGTGCGTCCTTGTCAGTGCACACATCTCCCCCTCCTGCCTTGCTGCTTTTCCTTGCTTTGACTTCTCTCTGGCTTTCCCTTTGGAGCAATACTCCTGACAGTATCAGTAACAAGAAGGCATTTATGACCCACCATGGGGATGCAGAGTGCTGTACTGTTTCCTAGCAGAGTTTCATATGGTCTGATTTTAAATGTCCCCATTAATGAGAAATTATGTCACATCAGCAGCTAAGGGATACCAAAAGTCTCTGGACTACCACCAGCTTCAGTTGAGCTCACCTCCTTTATCTGCCTCCGAAGTGCTTTCCAGATCATTCTCCTTCCTCCTTCATGCTTATGCCATCTGAGATCATGCCTTCCTTCAGACCCTCATCTGCTCACTTTTTGCTAACGGCTGTATAACTAGAGAAACCCACCTGCTGCTTCTAAGAAGGTGATTCAGTAGCATGTGAGAGGGAACAGCATAACCTTCTAAAGAAACACCAGTTCATGCTCCTTTACCTCAGCAGATCAGTCCCATATCAGATACATGTTTTTCCCCATATAAGGTCTCTTGAGGCTGGACAGACAGCTTCCAGAGCTTGCCTAGGACAAGTCTCCCTATAGCTGGATGGTCTTTCCCGTGTAGCTCACGTACCACTTCCCTAAGGAAGAGCCCATCAGTTTGACTTTTACAGTACTTGGGATTCCTCAAAAGGAATGACTCTGTTTGGCCCTTCTTGACGGATTTAAGAGAAAGAAGACACACGGAAAGAGAGACACAGTTTTGTTGAGCTCTTTCTTTTCCCCTGAACATCCTCCTTACCTGCCACACACACGCAGTGGGAAAGTTCTATCTGTAGCATAAATCTGAGCTGGTCCCTCGAAGAAAACATCAAACTTTTGCAACACTGGAACAAAAATACAGAGTTACTCCATCAAAGGCTACAGGCTACGTAGACATGGAATGACAAAAGGGAAGATTGGGTTTCTGTAAGGCTGGGTTCCCATGAAAGAACATGTTCATGAGGTAAAAGAAGGATTAACAAACAACAGGGAAACCAAAGAAAGAATCCCCTTTCCATCTCTCTCTCCCCCCCCCCCCCCCCCCCCCAACATATGAACTTGTCTTGCAGAGGTCTTTAGTGTATTCTCACTTTGTGCCAGCCTAGTTGTTAGCAGGTACCTTCTCCAGGAACCTCCAGAACAGTCTCCCCTGTGTACATTTCTGGTGTTGCCCACTCTATAGATTGTGTTTAATCCTAGCTTTCAGGCAGTAAATAACAGTTTACGAAGTTTGGCTATATATTGTTATACAGACAGAAACATGCAAATTTTCCCACCCTATTTTTTGTTCTCCACACTCCACCTTACCCCTTTTCTCCACATTAAAGGTACTGGACACTTTCGAGTTCACCACACTGATGGTGTAGGTCCCCAGAGAGACTTCATCAGCTAACTGGAAAGAGAGATCTGCAATGCCCTGTTTTGGTCTCACATCCAGCCACTGGCCAATCCGATTGTGGTTTGGGTCCTGCAGTTCAAGGGAAGGAAAGAAGAGGCAACCATCAGGGTTCAGAGGCTTTCACTGATTCCTGCTGTTTTTTTCCCAGATGGTGCTGAAGTGACCCAAGTGCTGAAGCACAAACAGAACAGGTGAACCCAACCCACCCAGGATTACTCTACGCTATACTGCCACTGATAAAGTAGTTATGAAAGGTCCTGATATTTAGACTCTCTAGCCTTACACAAAGATGAAGTGTAAGAGTTAGCTGAAGCCTGGGCATTTCTGTGTGTAGAAATGGATGGAAGTTGATCCATTTGGATTGTCAAGGCTTGTTAACAGGAAGAATGTGGCAGAGTATGCATGTGCATGTGTATACACAGACCCTAAGAAAAGGACCTTGAATCAGTAAGACAGTGGCCTAGGTATTATCCATACTGAAGTACCTCTCCTCGTAATACCTGAGGAGTCTGAAGCACCCACCTGGACTTCCACCACGGAGTACTGCAAAGCAAACAGACAGCAATGTCAGACACTGGCATAACAAAGCAACCTTCATATCAACTTATCTTACCCACCCAACCCATATGCTATGACAACATCACCAGTCCCAAACATTGTAATAGAAGGAGCTTGATCCTACTGAAACCAAGAGAATGACTTTGAAGCAGTAAGGAAAATATGTAATATTTATGTTGCTATTCTTTGGATTTGCTTTTGAATGTTTAAGACGCACTTTGATAGGAACTCTACAGCTGTGAAAGCTAGAATTTGTTATTTAAAAAAGAAGAAAAATAGAGAGACTCACAAATACTATCATCCCAAGTTCATAAATATTAAAAGGCACACATTTTGTAACATTAATCACAAAAATTAGCAAAATCTGCATCACCTATAGGAAGAATACACCCCACATTTTCCTGTAAAATCCCTGGCCTAGTAGGTAAGACTTGGAGATGTGAATTACTGACAACTGCAGCTGACAGTAACAGGGAGGGACAAAGAAAGACATACTTCAGCCCCTTGAGGCCTATTAATTCTATGATTTTTCTTATATCACTGCAGCTATCAGGAAGCAGCAGTGGTGAAGGACATGATTTGGGAGCACATGGCATAAGGAGGCAGGAACAGGAGCTTGGGAGAGTAATTTGTCTGTAAACAGAAGGCCACATATTATCCACAACATTCATCATCTTAAGCTTCCATGCAAGTTATTACAGGCAGCTCTTTTTTCATTGAAACAAAAGTGCAGGTTAACTATTTTCATAACGTGAATCTAATGCTGATGCTAGAAAAACCCATCCAATTTACAATGTATTATAGCTTTAATGCTGCAGTGCACATAAGCCTCATAATAACTTTGGTTAAACATGAACTCTCAAATTTTCATCACAGCATTTTTCTAATGCTAATTTACTTATACATAGATATTGAACATTTATGGTCAAATGTCATCATGAACCAATTTTGGGCATGGAAACAAATGCATTGCTTGCTCTGTTTTCTAACTAATATATGAGATAAACCTTATATCTTATATTAGAAAGGAGAATGTGATCCTAGGCCCTCATCTATAGCCCAAAAAAAGATGAAATGAAGACAGCAATAAAGAAGCTGGGAAAACCTCTCCCTTTATTTCAGCCTTGAAGGATCTGATCAAACTTCCTGCTCACGTGTACCCTTCAGTATTTATTTGTCATGGCATGAATTCCTTAAACTGCTTGAGGACAGAGGAGTGTGAAATAGCCACAGCTTCTGGCTGCAGGTATAATTGCTTCCCATAGGAAGATGTTAGTCTTGTGATTTCCTGGCTAACACATATGCAAGCCTCTGGCAACTTCTCACTCCCTTGACGCAGGGAGCATGAGCTGCTAACAGCAACAAGCCAGTATGATTTAATCATACTGTTTTCTCTCTTTTCTTTTTTTTATGATCACTTCGTCTATATCCTTCCCTGTATCCGTTTTCTTCAGACTGTGCAGATGCATCACAGCTTGCTTCTGACCCTCCTGCCACCCTTAGGTGCAACACATTCCACACAGCGCTGAGCTTCCCAGTGCTGTGGGAGGGGAGCTTTATGTCTGGCCAAGTCTGTGCACAACCCATCTGGTAACTGCACCCAGGGCCAGCAGCCCACAGATGTCCCCAGGAGCCCTGGAGGGAGGAAGGAGGGTCAGGTTTGTGCAGCTCCAGGGCTGCCCTGTACTAACTCAGCTAGCAGGGGGTGCTGGCACACTCCCCACCAGCAGCACCAACCCTCCCACCAGGCAGCAGCTGTCCCATGAGAGTGACAGCAAAGCCGATGGCAAACGGGTGCTGCTGTCCCCACTTTAGTAGAGGGTTGGTGTTGCCTGCCCTGGGTGCGGGGATTGGGGTTATCTCAGTCTCCAGTGTGGGGCTGGCAGAGGAGGCAGAACTGGCATAGGGAGCCCAGAAACTTCTCATCTCCACTTAGACAGGCTTTACCTTCTTGTTAACAGGAGAAAAGTCTTGGGTCAGTGTCACGATCCGGAATTTCACTGAAGGGAGAAAATGGAACACATTATAGAGACTGAGTGCTTCCAGGAACGGACTTGCCCTGCAATTGCCTTTCCCCAGAATCACATCTCCTCACGCAGCTCTACCAGCAGCCCCATGCCTGCCCTGCAGTCCCCCTTACTCCTTTCTCAGCCCTGCACACCAGCTCTTCCCCCAGATGTGTAGCAGCAGCCCAGCAGCCAGCCTCGCATCTTTCCCACAGCCTACATCTGGGTTCCCTTCATCTGCAGTGTGAGCACACCAGTCCTGGTGAGAAGACTATGTTCGGGTTTGCTCCCTCTTAACTCATCTCTGCTCCTAGAGCATGTGAAACCAACCTTTCCAGTCCCCTCCTACCCCTAAATCATGGTGCACAGGTACATCTCTCCAGACAGCAGTAGATGCCTTCCCCCTCTGTACCCAAGGAGGCCACATGACACAATGCACTCTGCTCATGGGAAACTGGGAACAAAGTCCAGGCAGGTCAAGGCAGGGAAACTGTTGAGGTGCTCCATGTCAGCTCACAGCTCACCTGTCTGTCCTGGGTTATAGACAGCTTTATCCATCTGGATGAAGGTGCCTGTGCCAGCTCTATGGATCAGGACTTGCTTCTCTTCATTTACACTGAAGTAGTGGCCATTGGAGATGCGCAGATGGACAGTGCCCACTTCCTGGTTGCCTGCAGGCTGGGGGACCTAAGGACACAAAACAGGAGCCACTAGGTTAGCAGGCAGTAGGAGAGGACGAGATGGTATCAGAGCAGTGCTCTTCTCCCTGCTCCTGCTGCACAGTGAGGCCAGCCTCTTCCCAGTCATGCTCTGAAGGCCAGCACAGGATGTCCCCTCAGCGGCTGAGGGCTGTGCCTATGGAAGCATGTGGGACAGACATTGGAAATGAGGGAAGGAGAACCTGTTCTGGCACAGAAATTGTGTCTGCCTCTTCACAGGGCTGCTACTAGAACCTGCATGGAGTGAGATGGAGAAGACAACCGCTGGGAAGAGAAGGTCTATGTTGATAAGAAATCCATTTCCTAGAGTGTGTGGGTCACAGAGGCTGAAATTCACTCTTATGCATTAAGAATAATGAAGAAGAAATAATAGAAAATAAGGTTTGTGAGTTTGACATATCAGAAAGGCTGGTACTGAGCTTGTGTGTGCACCCTCCCATGTACTTCCCAGTCTTCCAGCACGTTTCCCAGCCCTAAAGAGAACCTTGGAGCAAAGTAGACATGATGGGAGGCTGTCTGAGATGAAAGTTCTGGCTTTCCCTGCATCCCAATTCACAAATGACACCCTGTGACAGTGCATCCTTTTCACAGGAGAGCCAAAAGAGCACAGTGGAAGCTGCCAGCTAGAGGTCACTGCCAGCAATGATCCTGACCTGAAATCTGGAGCACTCAAAGATCCAGTTGTTCCGGACAACCTTGCGGTAGAGGCTGAGGTTGCCAGATGGGTGCACAAGAGTTAAGGCCACACGAATAGGCTTCTCCACTCCACGGAGGTCCAAGCACACCCTCTGGGAAGAGGGGTAGGGCAGTGCAGCTGGAACAATGATCAGGTACCTCCTGCAGTGAGGAAATAAAGCATCACATCCTGGGAGTAATCTCACCCACTCTTGGCACTAATACTCTGTGGTCTGAGGAAGCAGGAGGGCTTTCCACCTCCTTGGGGGAAGTGGTGATGCTCTGCTGGAGTGAGAGGGACAGATTAACAATGAGAGTGTGAACCTCTCACAGTCAGTTTCAGGTGACCTGAAAACCCAAAATGGGATGCAGCTCCATCAGTGTCACCTCTAGCATCGTGAAACAGGACATGGGGTGTCCCCCCACCCTCCCAGGGAAACCTCAGCCTTTGGGGGGGATGCCTCTCAAGGACCTTGGGGTGTCACCTTGGTGATGTCCACCATGGCAGGTGATCCCCCTGTGTTTTGGGGTGCCCCTCCACCACCATCACTCCAGGGCAGGCAAAAGCTACTGCCCCAGTTGTGCAGCCAAGTCATATTTAGGTGCTCCCAGTACACATGGAAAACAGAAAAGGATTTTCCCTTCTTGCTTTGAGGTGGCTCCTCAACTACCTTGGCAGCAGACTGCTGCCTGCTTGACCATCCCCAGCCCTGCAGCTCTTTCCCTTTGCCCTTCACTTTATCTTACACCTTTCCCTTCAGCCTGCCTCAGACCACAGTCCCTCACTCCTCTTGTTCCCAACACCAGTCCTCACCTAGCTCTTGTACATGGTGATATCCATGAGAGAGGTTCTCACTTTCAGGAGGATCCTGAAAGGCTTGTGACATGCCGCATATACCACCCTATGCCTATCCCCTCCAGGAGATGTCTCCTGGGGTCCCACACTCTCCCCTGCTACTCTAGCCCCCTCCTCAGCATCACAACTACCAGTGACCAGGTTTTTAAATGGCACTTACGGTTGTGCCACTATCCTCAGGGTGTAGAGCAGGCAGCTCAGGAGGAAGGGAGTCCACATCTTCATGGGAGACCCGCAGAGAGGTGGTTCCTCTGGAAGGACAGTCAGGAGGGAAGGCAGGGTGCAGCTTCTCTCCTTCCAAGGTCTCCAGGCCACCTGCTGCTGTTGCTGTTTCTCCCAGGAAGCAGACAAGAAGTCACAAAGTTTCCTTCCTTCTCCTCATTCCTGTGTTTATAGTGCTGCAGGCATAGGGTTGTACCACTCAGGATGTTCCCCAGCCAATCCAAGCCTTCTTGGACTCCAGCCTCTCTGCTCTCCTACTCCCCTGTGGATGAGCAAGCATCATCCAGCCAAATGCTGCTTTTTATTTTACCAAGCAACAACCTGTTTCCTCTTCACTGCACTGACCCCGCTCCCTGTGCCAGTTGCAGCCCCAGTCCCATTGTTCTGCCTCCAGCTGGATTGTCCCACAACCTCTTGGCGTGTGCACTCAGCTGGAGCCCACAGTGAATTCTTGTGGTCACTCTGTCCCCAAGCTTTTGGCATCTGTAGCTCCCAAGGCACGCCTCAGTCTTGAACTGGAGACGAGGCTTTGTACCATATATATATATATATGTATATAAGTATATCATGAATAGTGCCCTGGTCCTTTGCAAAGTGCTGCCTTTACTCAGGAGGAGAGCACAGAGAGCAGCCTGAGCTGGAGATCTCAACTTACCTCTGCCTTACAGGTATTTCACCTTGAATAGGAAACCCAAAGGCTGCATTTCACTCCAGCTACATCATGCCGTCCCCTATGGTCCAGTTCAGGGCTAACCTATGCATGCACTCACCAGTGGAAATGAGGACTGAACATCAGACAGGAAGGTCAAAAACTGCATGACTTGAGACCTAGGGGATTTCCTCTAAGCTACTAAAAGGCTGTGGCTCTAGCCCTAGGTGATGGGAGCACACTCCATAGACTCATAGAATCAGCTTGCTTGGAAAAGACTTCTAAGAGCATCAAGTCCAAGCATTACCCCAGGACTGCCACATCCACCACTAAATCATGTCACCATAAAGAACACTGTCCTTTATTGTCTTGGGTGTTTCTAAGGCATCTTGTTTGGGAGCTTCTTTCTGCATGCTAGTTTTATACTTGTTAGTCCACTGATTATACTGCACTTTGCCCTGTGTATCTTTCCATAATTGAAAAGAAAAGCTGGTTCTTGAAACTGCTAATTCTTAAAATAAGAAAGTTCTATTTTATTGTAATGGCCATTTCATCTCAAAATGAGCCACTAATTTATCCTTCAGTACCAGACTGAGCTCTTTAATATGTAGGGCCTGGTAATATTTCCCTTTTCTTTAGGAAAGACTGATGCGTAACAAGGAAACTAGTTAGAGGCTTTATTTTACATCACCAAACACATAGTGGGGTGATACAACTCCTCTCTCTTCTTTTTCTCCTGTCCCTGAGCATTTTCCAGCTCAGAGCTGCTGGTGCCAATGGCTGAGAAAAACATGTAAGTGCACCTGAATAAACAAGTGGACAGGAACCGGAGCAAGAAAATGAATCAATGCCCGATGCTAAGCTGCCCTTCGTTTCTTTCCATGGGTTTCAGAAAGTACAGGCAGTGCCTGCTGAACGATCCCATCTGACATTTGTTTGTTCATGATAGATCCACAGAAGTCCTAGGGAACAGCCAGATACCTCACAACAGCACAAGAGGCTCACAATAGCAAAGGCATTGAGAGTCCTGCCTCCTACTGACTCCAGCAGCTGTTTTGTGAGAGTGGGCACAGAAACACCTTTGAAGGTCCAGACTTAGCAGTGGTTGGAAACCTACATCTTGAGCAATCAACCCAAGCAGAAAGAAATACATGTTTGAGCAGCAAAAAACAAAGTCACAGGTTTGGCATGCATGATTCGTCTAACTCAGCCCCATCTCCATCACTGTCACAGTGACCAGCACTCAGGCTCCTGCACCCACTGGAACTTATGGTAGGGCACCCCTGTGGTGAGATCTTTCCCCAGCCCACAGACCCATTAATCACCTGGCCCAGAGACAGGCAAGAGGCATGTGAGGAGTTGAGGCTGGATTTGTGTCCCTGAAGGCAGGCTGTTTTTGGTGCTCAAGCAGCGGAGCCAATCCCAAACTAGATGCACACCACCAGGACTGCAGGGTGAATGACCCCAGCCTCTCAATTTTGAGAAGGGTAAACAAATGAGTGTGATGTTTGACACCTCCCACTCTAAGCAGAGAGGGACAAGTTTAGGCCAGAGAAAAACAATGTTTTGCACAAAAGTGTTTTCCCCCCAGTCTTTAAATTCTCCTGGAAGACAGCCCCCTCCCTCCAAACGCTCTCTAGCAGTCAGACAGCACGGGTTCTGCAGTTTAAATCCAAGAAAGAACATCTCTTCTAGGTCCTTCAAAATGTTAAGAAAGCAGGCATAGAAATTGCAATCGCTATAGATCAAACATGTCACAATATAGAACAAATATGTGCAGTTTTTACACATACACATATAAGTGGGGCAGGGTTTGTGTGTGAACAAGCTCCTCCTCAATGGTCAGTAGGAGCAGGCAGAGTACATGTGTGTGCATGACCACTGCAGCAGTTGTTTTCTCAATAAACCTCTGTTCCAGGGACTTCTATCATACCTATTGTCTGTGCTTTGCTAAGATAGAAACACTGTGGCATTGGCTGTGATAGGTGGGGTTCCTCCCTCTCTGCAAGAGCTCAAGCTCTAGCCAATGGTCCAATAAGTACCAATACCAGGTGCAGGCCTGACCAGCTCCAGTTCTGCTTTTTGATATCAGCGAGGGCAGACATTGCCAGAGGTAAAGGCAAGGAGGGAGGAGACGAGCAAAAAAAGCTGCAGTATCTGCAAAGGGCTTTTTACACAAAAATGAAGCATTCTGGCACAAACCCTGCTCTGCAGAGTTGGGCTCTGCATTGGCTCATGGACCACTGCTGAGGAAACTGAATAAAGAGAAGGAAAACAAAGGTGCAGAAGGAGGGAGAAAGTGACTCCTGAGATGAAGCCAACCTCAGCACAGCCACTTCTGTCACTGCAGATGGCACAGGTAACACTTAACAGCTGTGCTGAATTCCTGCATTCATCCTGGTCCTGCTACCTGCACATGAAACATAGAGCAGGCTTTTGAGCAGCCTGCCTAGCTGGCAGAGATTACGGATTATGGGGGGTGGTCACTCTTAACCAGAAGAACTTGCAGCGTTTGTGTCTGTGCCTCACAGGGGGCTACCCTGGAACTCCAAAACTGAAATTAAAGCACACTTTACAAATCCCTGCCTTAAACCCACCACAAATCCGAGCCTTGCTGCAGGGTCTGGTCTCGAGAACTTTCAAGGCTGTGGACAAATACAGACCCCCCGCACCCCATGCCTCCCTCCCAGACCTCTCACTCCTAAACCTGACTTTGTGTTTAGCCATTGCACTCTCACAGCACCCCTACCGAGGGTCTGTGGAGAACTACTGCTCTGCCAAGTGCTGCCAAGTTTGAAGATCCCAGATCATGAGCTGGAGTTCCTTAAATCATGGAGTTTGAAGGAATGATAAATGCTGCACTTTCACATATGCTTTGTTGTCGAATTGCTTTTGCATCTCTTTGCCATGTAACAAAGACCCCATTCACTCTACAATAGCTCGCTGAGGGGGAGGGTTCAACTCCCCGGCACTTGCCTAACAACTGATGCTTGAATTGTCCTGTGCAATATCCAGCTTCACAGGAGGAGCAAAAATTAAAATTACTCCCCTTCCTCTTCTAGGCCAGAAGCTAATCTGTGAGATATACAGCAGGGTAGATTTACTTTACATCCATGTAAAGTGCAGAATCAGTCAAGACCTTATTGCTCAGATGCATTTGTGTGCAATAGAGGATTCTCAGTGGGATCAGTCTCCATGCAAGGCTAGGAGTCCTTATCCCATACTGATGGCTACAACAATGCTCTGGAGGGAAACCCAGCGCTGGAAGAAATAAATGCCAGGTACATGGTTTGGATACACTCTCTCTGTAAGAGTTCACTTCTGCCCTCTCCTACAAGGTAATCCTCTGTCACAAGAATCCAGATACACAGCAGCCAGATTTGTGCTTTATATTTTATTTTATATCTTTACAAGCAAGAAAATCCCTCAATTAAAGCAATCAGAATTAATCAGACACCCCAAAGAATTCTCCAGAAAATGGCTGTCAGGATGAGCAGCATGGCTTGGCTGAAGTTAGTCCTGAAATCCAGTTTGAGATCTGTCCCAGCACCAATATCCCAAGCCCACTGAAATGTGACTTCCCATCTCGTATCTTGCACTAGTAGGATCCCTGTGGGCTGAAAGTGGACAGTAAGGGAGCAGAACAAGCCCTTGGAGAAATGAAAGCAGAAGAGAGCAAATAATACGACCCAAATCATTAACTCTGGGATGCTAATAGCTAGGAAGCCCAGGCAGTCTCTAAGGACTCTAAGGGAAAAGGTTTCTCTGGTTTGATCTAGTGTCCTTGTTTTACCTACCCAGAAAGAGGGACTCTGCATACCCAGACAGAGTAAGCTGAAACTGGTACCATGAATCCTGCTTGACAGTTGTTCTGGAATGGTGCAAACCATCTATGAGAGTCCCAGAAAACGCACACTACTGATCCTTCACAGCACGGACACATGTTAATCACATCATGTCCTGCCCACAGGGCAACCCAGCAAAAAATACATTACAAAGTCCACAAAAGCAAGGGCAGAGACTAAAGTCCCTGGAGGCCCTAGATATAGTCCTAGATGAAGGGAACATGCTGAATCAGAGACACGCAGGGCCCCTGCGGGACAGAGAGAGGTGGCTGGGTTGCAGAAGAAACATCGCAAGACTGCTAGCTCTGTGTGGGGGCTGAGGAAGGGACTCACACCTACCTCAGATGCAGGAGATATTATAATCAGCCAGGGCCTGATCCTCTGTAACAAGACAGATCTAAGTTATCCTTACACAGTCAAGTGCAAACACCCAGACAGTCCTGGAAGCCCATCATTCCACACTGACCTGGATGGTAGTAGTCATAGACCCTGACATAGCCTGGCTTCAAGTTGATCACTCCAATCTCCCGCTCCAGATGCAGGACATAGGTCTCAGACTTGTGGCTCAGCTGGAGAAGAAGAGCAAAGGAAAGTTCACTTATGAGCTGTTCTTTTTATTCCTCACCCAAATTTGATCCTGCTGATAGGCATCAGTTTGATCCTACTCTGTAGAGTCAAAATGACTCTTGAAAGTCCTGCTCTGCTAGTCCAGTCCTGGATTCCCCACACAACTCCACAACTGCCCCCCACTCCTGCAGCTTCTCTAGTAGTAGACACATACCTTGTCCAAGTAGATGGCAACACCTCCTTGTGTTTGCTCAGTTCTTCTTACAGAGTGCCAGTGCTGCAGCTAGGACAGGAGAGCAGAGGAAGCAATTTAGTTGAGTCTTTTGAAAAGTAAGTGTGAGACATCATAACAAGGTTTAGGTAAGCTTGAGTGGGCAGATTCTCATTCACTCACTTCCAAATTTAGTTTGGACTCTTGCCCCTTCAGGCTGATCTCCCTGCAGGGCCAATCAGCCCCCACAAAACCCAAGGAAGGGAACCTAGGCTACTTAGCTGTCAAGGATATGCTGAGCAAATTTGGCCAGAAGGATCACTATCCTCAAAGCACAGAGAGCTGACACTATGTTCATGTTTGTTGTGAGGCAGAGGGCAAGGGATGACAAGATTGCTCAAGAGAGAGACAGGCTACACCTTCCTATGCAACCTCCCCCTCTCCCTGGGCATATGGTCCTGTTGACACCCCTTCACCATCCCGATTCCAGGCTTCTTACAGACATCCCAGATCCTGGAGCCAGGATGAATCCAGACAGTAGGGACACCTCTACAATCACCATGTTGGAAATGGATCTCTTCCCAGTGTACCTGGGGGAGAAGATCAAAAAAGAGAGTCACTCCCAGCTTCCCCTTCCCTTCCCCACCATACCATGCGTGCAGGACCCTGAGCCAGGAGCCCAGCCAGCACCAGGGCCAAGGCAGTCACTTCTCCCTCTCACAGCAGGCAGATGGTGTCTGCACTGCTCTGAGCATCCCCGATTTGAGGTGACAACTTGCACTCTTCTCCCTGGGAAGAACCAAAGCCCTCAGAAACAGTTCCCTATCCCCAGAGACACTTGTATTTTTCCTTCCCTATGTTCCACCTGGACCTTCTGCTGAAACTGCCTGGTGCCCCCATTGCAGTCAAGAAGCACCCCTCAGCTCTCCAGCCATGCATGGCTTTTCTTCCCAATTGAAGTGACGTCTTTAGAAGTCACCTGACATTGACATAGACAGTAACAGAGTGCATATCATCCTCAGTGCAATTGTCTGGTTCAGTTTTCACTCGCAAGGCAAAGGATGTGGAGACCTGTGGGGACAGCGTGTTGTACCTCAGCACCATCTGCAGGGAGACACAAAAAGACAGAATAAGACGTGGATAGTTAGTTCAATATCATCTATCATACTTTTTTTTTTTACTGACTACTTTAATCCTCAAGATACGGGCCCCAGGCAGTGACTGGATAAACCATTCAGTGAACACACTCATCCCAGTACCCAAAATAAAGGCCACTCAGATTGGAAACTTTCCATGACCCATCCATCTAGGGGCTCCCTTCTCCTCACACTTCCCCTTGAGACTGTGCACGTCAGGCACACATTAGCAGGACCACTAACAGAGCATTTCCACTCTCCAATACTTGAGAGCCATGGAAGCATCACTGTCCTCACATTTGGACACAGTCCTCCAGCAGACACGTTTGTTGCACTGGCAACAGGCTGGGATTAAAGCACAGTTAATGCACGTTTCCTTGCATAGAGCTGCAACGGAGAGTTTTGGTTTTGATAAGGTGATGAGCAGAGGTTTGTCCCAGCAGGGTCTGTGGGAACCTACCTGGGTAAAGACACAACAGCTGCCTTGGGCCTGCACTGAGAACTTGTCCGGGACTTCTGTCAGTGCTGCCTCCTGCACCAACAGCCGGTTCTCGTAGGAGACCTGGAACTTCCTCCCAAAGCCTCTCTGGGACCTCACCCTCACTTCTGCAACCCCTTTCGTGCTGTACGTCAGCGCTGCATACTTAGCCAAGGCCTGCAGGGCAACTATTGTGTCCTGAAAATGAAGGAACAATTACATTTGCAGCTCTGAGACCCAAAGAAACTTGATCTCACTGTCCTGAGGACCTCCATATACAAGAGCTCCTCTCCTCAAAGCATTTGCACTTGCAAATATTGTGCATACACTGTACAGAAATTCTTTCTCAAGCAACATCCCCTTCCCAGGCCACAAATTACCTGTGTTGAGGCAAACCCTCCATAGGCATTCTGCTGCCTGGTGAGCCAGGCCACTATGCCAGAGGCTGTGGTGAGATCTGACCCTGTGACATTTGGCTTGGAGAGCAGGGCCAGGAGGACATAGGCTGTCAACTCCACATCCACGGACAGTGGCTGTGACCAAGGGCTGGTGCTGGGTCCAGGCTTGGACAAGGTCTGACTCCAGTGAATCTGCCCGCCTGGGAAAGGAAAACAACAGATGACATTGAGGGATGTCAGGAAAGAAATCCTGAGGCTTCTGAGGCACAGTGGCTTGTGTCTGCAAAGACAATCAAGTAAATCCCTCTTGGCTGGGTCATCATGTCACTGGGTCAGTTTGCAATCCCATGCATTTTGCAATATCCAATACTCCATATTACATACCAAGGTGATATGCAAAAACTAATATGCCGATAATCTGCATACACTTTACCTCCCACACATCTGAGCTCTCCATTGCCCCGTTTGCCAGTCCACTAGCTACGTGATACTAGCTAGCTACCCACTCGCTAGTCCTGAAGCACATAGAGGACAAGGCTATGGTCCTTCCAGGTTGCATGTAACCAAGGGCTCAGAAAGGTCACTTGTCCTTTCTCTGATGTCCACCTGACACTGAGGTTCCCATACCTGCTCTGATTGCCTTTCGATCAAGCGTATCAAGTAGCTCTTGCGTGCGTTGAGAGTCCTTAGCCAGGGCAAAGGTGTAGGCCAGCAGGGCCTGAGTGTAAGTGCTGGCAGCTTTGGGTAGGAAAGGAGTAATGCAGCCAAGAGCCTTGCGCACCACTGTACTCTACAGGAAAGAGTTACACGGGCATTGGTCACATCAAACATATGTGAGGCAGGCAAACACTAAGGCACAAGCAGGAGGATGCATTAGCATATGCAGACACAGAAAGTACCCCAATCATTCACCCAGGTATCCATCCCTGTGCTTGAGCCTGCCTTCTTCTCTTTGTATCAGCGCAGCACCAGTAAGGACCGTTCTCCAGTCCCTGGTGCGACACGCTTGACAGACCCCCTCCCTGAGCTGGTGATGGGCTTCAGCAGTGCTCTCTCAATGAAATGAAAGCCATTTCTGCTGGAATAACACCACCACATCTTACTTTCCAAGTCCAAACACAACAGCAAAAGCTCACCATTGCACATGCTTACACACAACACACTGACCAAGATTACTGTGCTCAGTTCACCTCCACAGGGCCTTACAGCATCACTGGGATTTCCAGTTTCCCCCAGAACACCAGCACTGCTCTTGATAAGAAGCAGCAAATCCACTGGTTTCAGTAGCATTGTATTCCAGCATTTAGCTATGTTATTCCAAACATGAGCCAAAGGCTTGCAGTGGTTGCCGTCCCAAAAGGCCCCAGGCTCCAACTGCTTCTTTTTGGTTGCTGTCTCTTGATAAAGCCCAGCAGAAGCACTATAAGCTAAACTTCCATCATTTCAATAAGTAAGTCCTACTTTTCTATTATCACTTTGTTCACAAGCCTCTCCAAGAAGGCCTGCCTCAGCGACACCACTAAGCTCTTCAGGATTCAAACCTTAAGGCAAAAGCATAGCAAAGAATCCCAATATTTACCTCCAGTGTCTCTCCTGCCTCCAAGTATGCAGCCGTGATGTAGGCAGCCAAGGAGACTTCCCCATCCACACCTCCCTACAAAAAGCATAAACATCCAAAAAGCTGGAAAAGTTAATACCCAAAGACCTGAAGCTTTTCAGCAAAGGTCCCACCTATCCCTGTCTTGCTCCCACACAAGAAAGCAGAACAACACAGTTGTGAACTAAACAATTATCAGTACACTTGGCAAGAACTGTTTTGAGTTGTCCTTCGAGGTGCTGGGGCTCCTACCTTCATGGCTGTGTGGAAAAGCTGGCCCACATTTCTGAAGCAACCATTGGGAAGCTGGTGAAACTCCAGCCAGGTAAGAGCAGCTTGGATGGTCCTGTTGTCCAGGAAAATGTATGGCTTGGCTTGGACAAAGCATTTAACCACAAATGCGGTGAGCCTGGTTGGGGAGAGAACACAAAAAAAGGCATAAGGGAAGAGAGAAGCAGAAAGAGATAGAGTGAATGAAAGAGAGGGAAGAATGAGTGGGGAAGAAAGAATCTAAGCAGAAGTTGAGGAAAAAGAAAAAAAGTGGGAGCTTAAATCTGGTGGGTCTCTCCTCACCTATTCTGCTATTCCTAATTTGATGCTCCAAGGACAGTTCATCCTCAGGAGAGTTGCATACCCCTGGGGAGCTCCTAGCCCACAAAATGTCTGGAACACTTTGGCTTCAACAAGATGGAATGGATTCAACGCTGGAAGCGGACAACTGCCCGCCTCCAGGCTGTCAGACAGCAGATGATAGACAGCAGGGAAAGAGACCTGGGCTTACCAAGTATTACCGTACTCATCCTTGGTGCCAAATTCACTGTAGGAACCATCAGGGTGCTGATACTGCAGCTGTATCTGGTACCCTGGGAAGCAGGATAGGACATGAGTGCTCAGAATGGCATTTGCAATGAAATCACTGTGATGGGAATGGGGTGGTTGAGTACTCTGAGTGGAAGGGGAGTAGACACCCAGGACTACTGATGGATTGGACACTGGGGAAGGCAGAGCAGTAAGGTGGGTCTGTTGTACTTGCCATTGCGCAGGAATCCTGTCGCCCTCTCCTTGATCTCAAGGGTCAGCTGCCTCGTCTTCTCCAGGTACTGCAGCACATAGACAATGGGGGCAAACAGCACCATGTTCTGCTCCCCACAGCCGTGGGGCAACTGCACCAGGTGGTCCATGTTCTGCAGTGCCATCCCCATGAGGTCACCTGGAACAGAGCATAGGCACCCTGACCACCTGCTGCGCAGGAAGCTTGAGGATTCACCTCCTCATACCTGAGGCCCATTCCCAGCAGTGCACCCAGCATAACAGCCCCAGCACAGCAGTGTGGGGTCACCGCTGTCCACCCAGTTTATCAGTTACACTGTGACCTCCATATGGACTCTGCACATTGCCATCCCATAAACAGAACACTCTCGCCCTTGCTGAATGTTTTAGGCTATCAGGAATTAGGAAACACAGCTGCACACATGGGGAGAATAAGGCACTGAAGCCTTGGAAACCTTAGAAAGGGTACAGGGGTTTTCTGGGTTTGGGCTTTCCTACAGCTAAACTTGGAGATTTGGGATTTTAGCAGAAATCCTTACCGGTAACCAAGATGGTGGCTCTGACTGAACCTTCAATCACATCTAGAGGCACCATCAAGGACACAGACTCCTGTGCTGGATTCCCTGACACCAATGGAGTAAGGTGTGTGAGGAAGACAAAAAAAAAAAATGCATTCTGATGAAAACAGCCTTCAAAATCCCCAGAAACTGTTCAAGACTGTGCTGTGCTAACACTCCATTTCCCATCACAGGGGTTGCAGATCACCTCAAAAACCCTGTCCCATTCCACCTCCAGCTTCATCCACCTTGTGATGCCTGCACTGTCCTAATAGCCTTCCCACTACAGAGGCTGAGAGGATTTTCTCTTGGAAACCGCCTGTGGTCAAAGCCACCTGCTTTTCTCTATAAAAGTTACTCCACCTCACTTCAGATTTCAGTTGCAGGCATGTCTTCTCCATGTGCCTTGTGTTCTCAAAATCTGCTAATGGCCCCATTATACACCATAAAATTCAAGACAGGAACAGCAATCCTAAGTCATCTCCTCCATCCGTGCCATCTTCAGTAGTCTCGTTTTATTACTACAGGTGAAAAAGGCCTCAAGCCTGTCACATTACAGTCAGGGATGTTGATGCTGAAAGATGGGACCTCTCCACATCCTTATCCAGGGGAAGCTCTAGATGGCAATTAGAGTATGCTTCTGTAGCTTAGTCATGATGACAAGAGAAAACATTCCAACAAGTAGAGAGACCCAGGAAATGGTTAGGCAGGAAGCAGGGGATGAGCAGGGTGAAAGAAGAGAAAAATCTCTCTACCTTTTTCAGGACACAGGATGGAGCTGTGAGCCTTTTCTACCAACACTCCCTCTGGCTGTTGGAGCACATAGATGTTGCATTATAATGAGCATACAGGAGAGAAACAGGATTACAAGTGGATTAGAAAGAGATATGGACAGAATCCTGTTTCAGGCTGGAGAGTCAGAGGGAGTAACATCACTATCATATAAAAATGTAAATTATCGTCAATAGTTT
The DNA here is from genome assembly GCF_034315485.1 of Pezoporus occidentalis. Lineage (NCBI taxonomy): Eukaryota > Metazoa > Chordata > Aves > Psittaciformes > Psittacidae > Pezoporus > Pezoporus occidentalis. The sequence continues at coordinate 866,493 of NW_026913554.1, forward strand.
TCTTTTCAGGTAAAAAACCAGCATGTGTTTTCAGAACATTATAACTTCTGAACGTCTGTGAAACTGATGTTGTAAGAATCAGCAGAGAACTCAGGAGGGAGGACATAAAAGAGTACACATATTTGAAGTTTTCCATGGTATGAAGTGGAGGATACATCTTTACTTCCCACATTCATCAGCTCTCATCTTTGGTCCCAGCTCAGGCCCCGAGATTCTAATTACACACCTTGAATAGCAAGGAGTGACTCCCAAAATTAACCCACACAAAATGTGGGAATTGCACAAAGCCCACTTTTAGGTCTAGGTAACAGAACAGCTTGTCTGACCCGGACTAGAAGGAGTTTGGTGATTTTGTCTTTCTGTCCTTGGTCTGGGACAAATGGTATCTCTTCACCACAGAGTTCTTTGGTGGCCACAGCCTCTGTGCTGAGAGTGATGTTCATGAGCCCTGAAAATAATAATTAGGTGTTATTTTTTGAGAAAGCACTTCCCATTACCAAAACAGAAATCACCTGTTTACAATGAAAAACTAATCAGAGCCCTGTATGGTTCTGTACCTCCTAGCACAGACTTGTGAGTAATGATGACTTTAGGATGACTGCAAATGAGTACTCTGGTTAATGGGGCAAATAACTCCTCACTCAGTCTCGGCTCTTACAAAACATCCCTACTTTGGTCCCATCTCTTCCCAGTTCCACCACCCCACCTTGCTGTTCTTCTCACCTAATTGCTCAGCTGTGACACTCCACTGAAAGCTCTTAGCTTCACCAGCACATAAGCAGCTGCTGTAGACACAGCCTTTACATGACTCTACCTGGAGGTGTGCAAACTCCTTCAGGGTCACTTGAATCTGAAGGGGCAGAAGGGATGGCAGTAGTACCAAGATAAACATCACAGGCCATAGATTTCAGCCATCTCCTACCCACCCATACCCTGCTTTTCTCGCAGAGGCTATCAGGGCTCACCTACCTTCATGCATTGCTGCAGGTAGTTGAAGACTGTGGCCTTCAAGATGAAGGTCTCACCCTGGATCACCGAAGATGGCAGTGCAAGATCCACAAGGAAAGGCTTGAAAACAAGCAGACTGGTGGCTGGAGCAAGTCCAAAGCCATTAGGTCCTGTGCAGAACATCCCCACTTTCCATTCTGTGATGGCATCAGGCACAGTGACAGTGACACTCTTGTTCTCATTGGGACTGAAATGCAACAGAAATGCAACAGAAGCATTTAACTGAATCTTGCTGTACACAGTACCAGGTGGCCTGGTCTGCACCCTTCTGCCAGTGCACCCCATCCCCTAACCTCAGTCTAACCCCCAAACTGAACTTGTAACCCTTGTAGGTCCTCAGAGAAGAATGGAACCACTGTCTCAGATGTTTATATCAACAGAACGTTTTTGACAATAGGTTATGTGGCTGCAAGATGCCATCGATCACACTCAGTGCTTTTCTTGGACAGCACTTGACCTTTGCACATCTAAAAGTGGTTTACAGATGTCAGCAGTTTTATTCTTCTTGGCCTAGGGATGGAGAACCACACACAAGAAAAGCAACAGGACTGGCTCAACATCAATAGAACTCAGCAGAAGAGACAGACCCAGTCATTCACCTTCCTGTGAAAGACTGACAGCTTTAAGTCCAACATGAAGACAGGGCAGAGACTTGCCTTGTGCCCACATCACAGCTTCTGTGAGCCACAGACTGCTCTGCGGCTGCTATCACAGCAGACATCTAAACAGCCCTAGCTAAAGCAAATGACATTATTTGACTCCAGTAACTGAAGACATTCACTTTTGCCAGGCACATACAAGAAGGTAACACATACAGTATAACCTTTGGTGACTCAGATTAGGCTAGTGGACAAACCACACAGCAGATATCTGCTGCTAGGGAGAGAAGAGATGGATGTAGCTGGAAGGACAGTGGAGATGGGAGAGGGCAGATGTGGGGGCATCTGGCCTGAGTAGACTCCAGTCACCAGACAAGGATTTCCCCAAGTTGGAGATGAAAAGTCTCCAAAAGCTCCCTCAGCAGACCTTGTGCTCTCACTGAGCCTCACAGGACACAATTCCCTGTCCTGTGAAGAACTTCCTTGGAAATCAGCTTCCCCTGCATCCCAGGATACATCCTGTGAGAACAGGTTGGGAAATGCAGCCCAGAGAGATACAAGTAGAACGTAGGAGGTAGTAAATAAAGCTGTTCTGCTGCACCACAACTGCTTTCCTATCTTCCTATGTCAGCCACCTCCCATGGATGGGCAATACTTCTGTATGATCATCTCGTAAAAGAAAACGTATAAGATGTAGACTCCTATGAAAAATGGCCTGATAGGTATGAACCCCATGATATGTCCTTAGGAATCTTCCTCAGCAGCTTTTGACCCAAACTGCTGCCATTCCCAGCCACACTAAGCTACCCAGACTAGACCCCCACAGCTCAGCTTACTCACCCCAGAAAATACGAATCCCATATCCAGGTTTTGAGAAGATGCTTGTCTACTTTCTCTTCAGCTGAAGAAACAGGTGAAAACATATTGGGCTGATAGGTAGATGTTGTCAGATACTCTGCTGGAAATAACCAAGACCCAGTCACCACAGGGTCTTCAGGCCCTGGTTCAGAGCAGAGCAGCTCAGGCTGCAGTTAATACAAGCAGCTCAAGAAGCACAGTACTGGAACAGAAGGTTCTACCCCAGATTTTAAAATCTCTTGCTCCATTTCACATGACAGATGTTCTTGGGCCCTACTTGTACTTGCAGGCACCATGGGAAAGGCAACCATTCCTTCACCTCAGCAATAAGACCTAGGATCCAAACAGCCCACTAATGTTTCAAAGCCAGAAGCTGTGAGCCCCTGGCAGCCTCACACTAGCACAACAGGTTCAGGGCCAGGGAATGCTCTTTCTCGTCCACTTGCAATTACAGCAAGTTCTGACTCATAGCTCAAACGCAGGACTGCTTTCACCTGAAAGATGCTGCATCCCCTGTAAGAAGGAACAGTTGGCAAATGCTTACTGTTATGTGCTTTATGGGTCTGACCAAACATCAACATGGGCCTGGAAGTAAACATTCTTTTTTCCTGCAGCATAGTTGTTGATGGAGTGGTTGGACACACTCTGGGTTTCCTGATATTGGTGTTGGATATAATCTTCAACCCCATTTCCTGTAGGAAAAAAGAACTGATGTACCAGAAGCTTGTACTTTCCTCTCTGCCCTCCACCCTGTGCCTTTTTTTGCCTTCGTGCATAGGGGTCTTGGCTGTGTTCTGGCTTGGGAAAGTATTCTCTTGCTTCATTTTAAGAAGGAATTACTGAAATCCTCAGCAATGGGCAAATGAGGTCTTCAGAGATAATTCATCTGGCCTGAGTCAGCCAAAGTTACTCTTATTCAAACATGTTTATTTAACTACTATGCCTTCTTAGCCTGCAGAGCGCAACTGCTCATGCTATGGAGATCAGACAAACTGTGTGAAATCCAGTTAAAGTAACCAATACCTTGGCATCCTGAATCACACAACAAAAGCGCAGTAACCACACAATTTCTTCTCGGTCAACATTTCAAGTCGCTTATTCAAATAACAAGTGAGTTACAAGGGCCTAAACTGGACATGCTCCCTGTGCTGTCCGTAACAGCATCCCTAGAATATTGGTAAAGTCAGGGGGGCACATTTCCCTCAGTTCATGAATTATCCCAGCCCACCAAATCAACCATTTTTACCCTGAATGCTGTAAACACATCATGCTCATCAGAATTCGGGAACCTGCATGACTGATCATCTTCAGACACTTGGCGAGGATACCTGGCATTATAATCAGATGGGAACAGCCTATAGATCTGAGAAAGCAAGGAAAAGGGGGAAAAAAATCAGCACAGATAAAATCTGGCGTTCCCTTCCTGTCATACTTCCAAGGCCTGTTTGAATTGCTCCTAGCTACTGTGCATGAGCACATGCCAGAAAGCTCAGGCTCACTGTCACTCTTCTGACAGAGCCAAGACAACCTGCTGAACTGAACATGAGGCAGAACAACAGACGCTGATTTACCACTGCTGCACCAAGTGATGGTCAACTTTTCTTAACACTTGCCCACTAACCCTTATCCGTGCCACACTGAGAGAGCTGATGATCCCAAATGCTCAAAGCACTGCCCAGAGTGCGAGGTAAGCACTGCTCAGATGCAACGACCTGTCAGTCTCCTTTCCTCCCTCTTTCCCTCCTTCATGTCAGTACAAGGGAAGGGAAGAATTAGGAGCAGGCTCACTCACCAAAGAGCGACTGAGCTCTTTTCCTGTCTTCAGCCCAAGTACACTCCGATCCACAGCCCAGATGGCACATGTGGACCCAGGAGATGCCTGCAGGTGGAGACCAACCTCTGAATCAGGAAGAGTCTCTGGTGTTGAGAAGGCCAGCTCCACCTGGATGGGAAGAATGCAGGCAAAACCTGAGCGACATTTCTGCTGCTGGCCACGCTACCAATTCCTGAGCAGGGAAGGCACCTACATGATGAGAGTTTCCAAGGACTTTCCTTGGATGGATACCCAAGGCACCTCCCAGGGACCCCCAGAAGGTATTTAAAATGTCATCATGTTGCGGTTCTAATAGGATGGATGGCAGAGGGGGACCCATCAATGTACTGGGGATATTCCTGTGTCAGCACTCTCACATTCTCACACAGCATTCTCTCTACCCAGAAAACCAGCCAGCCATGATCATGCACCTTACACAGCTGTCTTTCTCCTCCTTTTGAAGCCCAGATCTAAAATAAGCTTAGTCCTTACCTCCGGGTTCTTTATGAGGCTAGTCTCAGTTTCCCAAGTGCTCTTCACATACTTATGCACAGCACATACTTGCTCCATAGGTTACAGTACACTTCACCACTCATGCACTGCAATTCATGTGACAGCAGCATGTGTAGTATCAGCCACACACAGCTACACAAACTATGGATCCCTCAGTCTTCTCTTTCTTTGCAGCAGACACATTCACTCTCACACATTTAGCCATGGGCACAAATCCTACCTTATTTCTGAAACACATGGAGACACTGAACATGGCAGAATCAGCGATGATTCTTCCATTAGGGAAGATAACATAAACAACAAGTCTTGGAGCCGGTGCAAAGATCCAGCTGAAGGTAAGAGGGATGGAGAAGAAGCCTTTCAGCACTAGATGGAGGAGAGGGAAGAAGAGAAAGTAGATTTATAAGTAAAAATGGACTCTGATCAGATTTTGCTATTTTGCATGTATCTGTTTAATTCCTTTCTCCAAGGCTTGCAGGGCGAAGGAGATTTCTGGAGACCATTGAAATATTCAGCACATCTCTGGATCTGTTATTCAAGACCAGCAAAAGACTCTTCCTGGTTCTGTTTATTGCCTCAAGGAAACTAAACAACAGTTTTGGAGTTCAAGCTTAGCTCCACAAAGAGTGAGAGGCTCAGATATCTTTTAAAGTCTCCCATCACCAAACATATGTCACCCCATCACCAATAAAGTGGTGACTTATACCCCAAGGCACCTATAATTTAGGCTTTAAAAAAAAAGAACTAGAGAAGCAGACAACAGTGAGTCAAAATGTGGCATCCTAACGACTCAGATTACTTGCAGACAACTGCAAATTAAAGCAGGAGAGGTTTGAAACAGGGTAAGGCTATAGTTTCATGCTGTTTGTAGGGGCAGCAAAAGGAGATTTTGAGAATTAAGGCAAAGGAGGATGAGCCTATGGGCTGGGAAATGCTGAGTATTGTTCACTTGGTACCAAGCAGAAGGATAAAGGAGAGCTGAAAGCTAGGAAGGCACAGTACTCTGATGCAACAGAAAAGCGGTGAGCCAACTCTAAACTGTCAAGGGGCTTATGCCACATATCCAGATAAGATGGTGTCCTGGGTTCAGCAGTAGCAGTCATGTTTCTGGGCTGACACAGACAAGGGTGCTTGCAGACATGAAACACAAGGGTGCTTATAGACATGAAACAGGGGAGTGCACTTACTTCTTGGCAGTCCAACCCAAACAGTCTTCTGACCTGCATGGACTATCCTTCTTCTCCCTGTGACCTAGGGAAGATAGAGCAAGGGAAGAAAATGTCAGTCACATAGTTATTGTGATTACTATGAAGATTAAGGTAGCCCTGAAAATAGAGATTAAACAGGGACAAAGGAAGGGATATGAGCTTTACTCACTCTCAGGTAGCAGGGAGAGCTCAGGGGATCAAGAGACTTGAGGGAGGACAGGTAAGGCAAATACCTGCCCTGCACCAGTGCAGAGCCTGAAAGAAAGGTGCTTTCTTGCTGTTACTACAGCCATGGACTGAAACCAGGATCCAGCCCCATGATGGCTAGATGAGCTGCCTGTCCTAGGCTGAGCCAAATCTATCAAATACCAGGCCTGAATCCGTAGAAGAAGCTGATCTTGTACCTTGAACCATCACCCACTAGCAGCTCCCCAGAAACTCACAAAGTAGGAGAAGATGACACGCTTGGGCCCATGTTCCAGGTCCTCCTGGTAAATTCTAAAGTCCACCTGGATAGCCTGCATTTTATCACAAGGCACGGTTTTTGGCACACGGACAATAGAGAGGAAACTCCTGCTGGTGCTGTAGAACGGACGTATGAAGTAAGAGGCTCGCTGGTAACTCAAATCAATTGTCCCAGGCTCTCGATCCAAATCTTGATGCAGGACACTTGCCTGGTGAGAAAAAATACCAATAACCAAACAGTTAATCTCTCTAGTTAAGCGAGTCCGCTGCAAATCACCCTCACTGGAACCTGGTAAGAGGCTCAGATCAAGTCTGAGCAACACCATAGCACAGGTCTCTATGTTGAGTCCATGAGGAAAGCAAGTGGGATCAACAGAATAAGCTCTCAGGGGGAGACAAAATCCAGAACGCACTGAGGTGCTTCAGATTTGAATTACTGAAACCTTCAAGAAGGAACAAGTGAAATGCCTGTGGGGCAACAAACAGCTCTGAGATACATTTGTACCCCTGCCAACAGACCCTTCCTCACTTACCTCCAGTGCAGCTGAGGTGCTGTTCCAAACAGTTGTATTCAGGCTAAATGAAGCTGTCCCACAGTCCCCAGTGATGTACTTCTGCTTAAATTGCTGCTCTCCATAGCTTACTATGAGGAGGACATTTTTATTCTTCAGTGCCTTGCCTTGGTAGTTGATGACTTTAATCTGAGCACCATGGTGAGCAAGGGAAGTGCAGAAGAGTCTAATCAGTGGACAGAATGTCTTGCTACTCAAACCGCAGCAAAGTCACCCTTTCAGACACTAACAATATTATAAACACTGAAACTGGTCACCTCCTATTATCATTTGCAGTACCACGTCCATTCACTCCAATGCTCTCTACCCTTTCACAGCAGAAGCCCTCCCAGCTGCTGAAATTCCAGGTGCTTGGGTTTTCACCTCAAATTTTGATCCCCATAGTTGCTGCTCCTCCAGGCTTATTTGGCAAATGATAGTCTTGGGTGCTATTCTCACTGCTGACAATTCAAGAGTTTTATCTCTGCACACCATTTATGTCCTCCCAAGCTCCCAGCTGCAGGTGAGGTCAGAAAAGACACTAGATAACAGTCCGTGTGAAGGCATTGCTCATGCTCGCACCTCCAAAAGACTGTAACTAGGAATTACCTTGCCCCTGTATATCTCTCCAGCGTGGTAGTAAGAATTCACATCATCAAACAAGGCCATCCCACCAACCTTGGAGATAAGTAACTTGTGGGAAGCATTGACGTGTATCTCTGAATGAAAACAGTGAGACAGAAACTGTAAGGGAGGGCGCAAGGAAGCCAAGCACCCTCAGCAACTTCCCTCCAGAGTGACCCACTGATTATACTGATGCACATGTTCAACTGCACACACATTCCATACCAGAAATCTGGGTATTTAGTCTTCCTCCTATTTCTAGCCCTTAGAGAGGTCCCCAGGCTTCACCACCTGAGACCAGATGCACTCAGAGTGTGTTATGCCATTAGGAACTGCTGGCTCTGTATTTGTAAGGTCAGACAGCAGGCCCCAATGGGCTCAGAAAGCTCGAAGCCCTTGCTAGCCTGAAAGTCCTCAGTGTTCTTGGCAAGATTACTGCATCTTCACGTGCCTCTTCCCAGCCACCAGAGAAGTTTCCAGTTACCTGTGCCATCCTCTATCAGCAAGGCATCTGCAACTATGCTGTCCTGATAATACCTGAAGTCTCGACTGAAGGAGAACAGGCTCACTTGTGTGAAGAAGCAACCAGTCTCATCTGTCTAGAAGTACAGAGAGAGGAAAAGGCACAGGGTAGCATCACGATTGAAGCCTCCAGCAGCCTCGCCTTACCCTGAGCACAGACATGTCTGAATGCTGCTGAGCTCCTGCTACACATCTCACCTGGTTGTGGAATGCCTGACAGAGATCTGGTTTCGAAGCACTGGGCAGGAACGGGGCTATCTTCTGACAAAGGTTCACATGAACCATCCCATGCACAGCTTTCCCATAAGCGTATCTGTTTGGAGGAGAGGAAGGAAGAGTCAGTCACATGTAGTGAGAGAACACAAGGCTTGCTTTGCAGAGCACTCACTCGGAGACACAGGGGCCCAGAGACCACTTATTCACAGATGTATTCACAATATAGCACAAGAGTGGCAGCCATACAGCAGGCACAGGAGCCCTGCCCCAGTAAGCAGGGTCAGGCTAGGGCACTGCAGTGATGAAAGATCAAGGGCTATGTGATACAACTGGTGCCAAACTAACCTGTTCTGGGAAAACAGAGTGTTTTAGTTGCTAACTCAGCACAGAGCTCTGCACTTTACATCAGCATCACCCCAGGATATGCTGAAAACATGCATCATCTTATGAGCAGAAACACAGGTGACTAATAAAACATCTTTCATTAAGAAAGCGCCTTTACATGAGGCACCTAGTGCTGTCCTTGGACTGTACCTGGGGCAATTCCTTTATGCCTCTCTCTAGTTTCTGTTAAAGCATAATCTGGAAAAGCTTCCTCCATTTCCATTTTCTTCTGCAGGGAGATGAACACCAAACATCTGACACATTCTGTCCCACAGATGGCTGCTTGTCAAAGGGTAGGTTGCTCCACCATGTTTTTGGTATAGAGACTTGTGGAGTGCCTTTAGATAAGGGATGTCAGAGTACCAGAAGTTATATGAATATTTTGTGTGCACCAGAGTGCAAAGAGCTGCCATGGAAAATTCTGGCCTCCTGCAACTGCAGTGTAGTAAATTTACCCACAGCTCCCCATGGTGACTTAACCATTTTGTGCCCATCAGGCCAGAAAATAACACAGGGGCATCCCTCCAAGCAGAGTCCTCACCTGCCACATACCCGGAGTGGGAAGGTTTTATCTAGTGCATAAATCTGATTTGGTGCCTCAAAGATCACTTCAAATTTTGGTAGCACTGGAAAGAAAAAACAGAACTGTAGGAAACACTGGCCAGGCACAGCCTTTGCAGAGAATCAACACAAAGATAAGACCATGGTGGAATAAGAGCCAAGAAATGGAGGAAAGTCACAAGAAGGGGAAAGGAAGATATCCCGTTTCTTTAACAGATTTGTGTGTACCTTTGTGTGACCTCTATTTGTCTGACATACAGATCCAGAATCAGCTGTGTCAAAGGCCTGTGGCCATACACAACACTCCTCTCAATCACTGACCCAAGGTCCCAGAGTGATCCCTTTCCTGAGCCTCTGCTTAGACTCTTTTCCATGACAGATACCATTACTTTTCTCATTTGCTCTCAGGATGGTTATCACGGAATAAGCACCCAGCTTCCTGGATCAAGAGTACAGGGTCCTCTCTGCAGCTCAGGCATATCCCCCAAATGTCCATACCATATTCTTGGACGGAGAAGCTGCCGTAAGCTTTTGCACTGGTGACATTGATGACATACGTCCCCAGCAAAGGCTCATCACTTAGCTGGAAAGACAGATCTGCAATGCCATCTTGGGGGACCACATCCAGCCATTGCTCTATCCGGTTGTCCTTAGGGTCCTACACCCACAAGAAAGGAAGAAACAATTAACTGTTCCAGCATCTCACTGATCCACACCCCATAGAAATTGAGCTGCAGGATTTCAGTGCTGCACACTACCAGTTTCTATAGGTAAGGAATGAGGTTTGGTATAGGCTAGTCAAAACATTTTGAAGACAATATAATGCTCCCAGCATCTGAGTCTCCCTACACTTATCTAAATCCTGATCCCAAGGAAAGATTCTTCACAGTTCCAACTTTTTCCATAAAGGTCTAAGTTGATCTTTCTAAGAACAACTCAGATTTCTACTGAAGTAAGTGGAGCATAACTTCAAGTAAGTGCATAAGAAGAAGAGTAGGGAGAGCGTCAGTTTAAGAAATCTTGAAGTTCTACTATTCTACTCAGAGGCCTGAAAAATCTACCAGGAACTGAACATGAATAGCTCAGTAAAATGGCTGCCATTACTGTAACACCAGATTTCAGCATCACTCACCTGGAGAAACAGCGAAATCTGGAGGGGGGAAAGGCAAAAACCATTAGAAAACAGAAACACATGCCAGCAACACACACAAGGTACTCTGGGTGCAAATCCCTCTCTGAAGGACGTGCAACTAGTGATTTGGAAATTTAGAGCACTGACAACAATATAAAGTAAAATAACCATCACCAGAAAGGAGAAATATCAGGTGAATCCATTACAGTAAGGTCTGGAGAAAGGGGAAAGCCAATCTGGAGGTCACCTAGCACTTGCTAATGACTTCCTAGCAGAACCTTCCATGGGGAAAACTCACTGCCCAAACAGACCTACTTTGGCTCAGCTGCAGTCTGCAGGGGTTACAGAGGCTTACGATCACTTAGTTTGGTCAGCTAGTCCAACAGCCTGCAGAAGCATGTCTTCTTCGAGCAGACTGCTCATAGCCTCCTGCAGCTGAGTTCTGAACATCTCCACAGATGAAAATGCTTTTTCTGGACACCTTTTTCAAAATCTGATCATTGTCACAATGAAAATGTGTTTCCTAATTTCTAATCTAATTTTCCATGTTCCAATTCCTAGGAGCCACTTCCCCACCACGTCCAGTAAAACTTGACTTGAAAATCATTCCCTCCCCATGACCCCCTCACATCAGGAATCGTTATATCTTATGCTTGTGCGTAAGATGAGCAAGAGACATGTATAGCTCTGTCATCTTTCTGAGTTACCAGCTTTTACTTGAGTTACTATTCTCCTCTGGACACTCATCAAGCCTAGACCAGGGACAAATGTAGAAGAGCTGGAAATATGGCAGATGAGCAGGGTAGAAAGGAAGTAGGATCCACACATGGAAAAAGGCAGCCTTTCCCACAGCAGCCCAGGGCTGGCTTACCGAATCATTGAGCACCATGAATTCCTCATCCAGAGTCACTATGCGGAATCTCACTGAAGGCAAAGAAATCGAGGAATATATTTATCAAACTTCAGTCCTCCCATGCAGACCCCTGCTCTGTCTGTTTCCCCAGGTCCTGTCTCCGTGCTATACATGTTTGTGGTAACATCTGACATGGATATACCCACATGTAAGATACCAGGGAAATTACCTACTGCCTCCTGCAACTTCACAGTCACCACAAGCTGGACGTTATAGCCACTGAAAACATCACTCAATGAGAGACTGATGAGCAATGTTTTCAACTGTCTCAAAGCCTTCTGCTAGGGCTGTCCATGAATTTCAGGCAATCACAGGCTTCCCATATAGTGTTACCAGTAAAAAGCCTAGGGCCCACAGCTGCTCCCTTTTGCAGCTCTCACCTGTCTGCCCTGGTTGATAGATGGGCTTGTCTGTTTGGATGAAGGTGCCACTTCCAGCCTTAGAGATCAGAACCTTTTCCTTCTCCTCAATATTGACCCCTTTGCCCATGATGATCAGTTTGACAGTGGCAATCTCCTCTGTGCCATCAGCTGGAGGTGTAACCTATACAGAGAGAGGAGAGCACACAGCTCCCAGGTAATCTGGGAGCCCTGAGCAGAAACTCAGAGTAAAGTGGAATAAACCAACCAGATCCTCTCCACCTGTCCCAGGACATTCCCACCAGTATCTGGATCCAAATCACATCTAGATCTCACTTAGACCTACAAGACAGCAGGAGGCCCAGCATGCCATGGAACCTGACTCTTTTTTGCCACTGGTTAAGGAATTTTGCCTCCGGTGACCAGCAGGTGCCTTACACCTCTGAGTCTCCAAACCCAGTCAGGAGGATGGGCAGATGCCAGAAAGGTGGGAGATGGTAGCAGAGAATCAAAGGAGAGCAATAAAGCTGTAGCAGAGCCTCAGATGCTGGGCCTTCAGAACTAGCATGTACTAGCAAGTAAGAAAGCCAGGTTAGAAAAGATAACCAGAAAGTGTTCCTGTCTCCAGCAGCCAAAGACCCCAGCAGCCTCAGCACAGAATATGCTGTATAACAGAAGACATGATGTTTAGGCATATCTGCCTTATCCTAAATCTTTGCTAAATTCTCACCAACAATGAATAAGCTCTAAGCTGCTGCTTGAAAATAACAAGCACATCAATTTCCATCCAACTGCTCTTCAGGAGCTCCTAAGAGCTGCGCTGCTGCCTGACTCCAGGTCCTACAGAAACTGCAGGATGTCATGCATTTCCCCAGGCTTTAGCTGTGGAGCTGCACAGGTCCTTCAGAGATGAGCTAAAGCTCCTTCATCTAGTCTGGGACGGAAGAGAAGGGAACAGGTCAGTTCTCTTCATATATCCAGAAGTGCGGTAGATTCTAACACATGTAACTGCAATTTAACAATTGATTCAGAAGGGAAATTCAGTCCTGACCAGCAGATACTCTGTTTGGCTTTGCATCCCTAGGCACCATCCACTCTCCCTCCTAGCAGACTCACTCCAAGGCAAAGTAGACCCTGTCCACGTCATCCCTTGTCAGGCAGTAACATGAGGGGTTTACCACTCCAGAAGGGAAAATCAGTGATGGGATTTGCTCACCCAGAACTTAGTGCACATAAAAGCCTTCTTCTTCTGGATGGTTTCTTGCATTAAGAGCTCATGTCCTGCAGAGCGCTCCAGGACCAGATTCACTTGAATCTTTTCTTCATAACAGGTGATATGGAGGCAGGCAACTTGGGTGGATGGGTAGCGGAGATCTGCAGGGATCACCACCAGGTAATGTCTGGGGCAGGGAAAGAAGGCATCAAAGGTGGCACCAGGTTGAAGGCTCAGAAACATGAAGAGTTTCTCTGCAGTGTTCCACTACTGCAGAACTCAGCAATGTGCCATGGCTTCAGTCAATATTGAAAAGAACAGTGAACCCAGCAAAATGACGGCTTCACTCATAACCTGGGAAAGAGTTACTGCTTGATTACCTTAAATACAACCCTATATATTCCAGTTATCTCCTGAACTCCCCAAAATCATTCCTTGCAGTCTTCGAAAGAAGTGGCCTCATAACCTTGCAGTCTAGACACCAGGGATTTGTTCTGCCATGGCAACTGGAGAAGCAAATAACCCTGGGTCTAAGGTCTTACATGGAAGTCCCCCAGAAAGGTGGCTTGCATTTAACTCACAGTAGCCAATCCTAATGCTTTGGAGGTTAGGTAAAAGAGTCGGCTACCCTTTGAGGTGCTCTGTGATAGAGCAGGAAGCACGAAAGTTGATGGCATGGAATGTGGTCCATCCACCTAGACTGATGCTTTCATGAAAGAGACCAAAACATAAGTTCAGTATCACTCACAGTTCGTGAAAAGCAGCTGCAACGTGGAACAGAAGGCTCAGGAGGACGCCTGTCCTCATCCTGGGGGCTCTTGCTCCAGTGGCCCTCTTCCTCTGAAATCACTGAGGCTGTTTTTAGGGGGGCAATTGCTTTCTAGCACAGCCTAAAGAAGAGATGGTATGGGGGAGGAGCCAGCCTCTCCCCACCTCTTCCCTTCTCCTGAGATTATAGCAGGCAGCAGTAGGGATGGGCGTACTGTGCCAAGTCCCCCTTAGCCAATAGCAGCCACTTTGGCTGCCACCCACCGGTTTAGAACATCCCCTCCTGCAGGGCTGCCATGGAGACATCTGACCAAATAGATTTTTCATGGTAAAAAAAACAGCAAGAACTTTGCAGATCAGTGACCCAGGCCAGGTCCTGATCACTTGTCAGTTGTGTCCCTTTGTTTCAGCTGGAGATGGATTGTTGCTGTGCAGGCAGCAGCAAGAGCTCACCCCAGCACCCAGCAGGCAGTGCTGTCACTCAGGATAGAGGCTCAGTAGCTCTGGATCAGATTATGGGGATGTGGATCTCCTTAGGCTGTTTGGCTTGAGAATGGGAGCAAAACCTTGCCTGTGCCTAAGGAAGCACTGCAGCAACACTAACACCAGCCAGCAACCACTACTGAGCCAAAGACTTTGTCTTTTCCTTCCCTGAATACAGGGAGGGAAACGGAAATACATACTGGTCAATGGATGCCTGCAACATACCAGCTCCCTGCAACACCCATCAGCAATGGTACCATCCGCAAGGCAGGGGCCTCAGGAAGTGGTTCCAGCTCCTCATTGTTCATGTCTGGGTGTGAAAGGTCTAAGACACAGTCTTCTGGTTCTGTTTTTGAATCTGAGGGTTGGGTTAAAACCCACAAATTAGAACATGAGGGACATTTTCTAGCACTGATGACAATGCGCACACAAGGGTGGACAACTGTGCTGTTTAACCAGCATGGCTTCCTGAAAAGCATGGTCACCGTGTAAACTGCCTGTTGTGGGTGGAACTCAGATTGCATGAATTCTCAAAGTACATCCAAGACTTGTGTGAGACAGCATTGGTCGGCCCAGGGTGCAATATACCAGGGACTGTCCTAATAATACAGATAGCTACAGTTCTGTGCCTGGATATACTTCCCTTCGCTGTTTAATAGTGATAATGCAGCCTAAGCTTTCCATATCTGGGTCCCAACAGGATGCTACTAAAGCAGGCAGTTGGGATCTCTTTGGCAAAACCAGGTTCCAGGATGTCCAGAAATTTCCAGTTAACTTGGAATCTCTGTTCCCAAGGTTCTCCATACTTTTTTTTCAGATGGGGCTAAGAAGACTGAGCCCCCTCTTACCTCTATCACTGGGCCACTCTAGAACAAGCATGCATCATAGGGGCTATACATTATGCACAGGAGTTGTTGATGCCCTGCCTTTTGTCTCAAGTGCCAGCAGTTTCATGGCTTATCTGATGGAGATAACTGGCCAGAGGCCAGATATCCCAAATGATTTCAGAAACCAGCACTAAGTTGATCTAAATCATTGTTGGGCAAGGAAGACTGGACATCTCTTCTTGCGATAGATGCTTTCTTGTGTCTTCATGAAGGAAGGTCACATTACTGAGAACGGCAGGGAAACATGCCTTTTTGTCTGAAACCTAAGACTGTCCCACAGCAAGCTCGAGCCACCTCATAAATGGCCATAAATGGATAAACTGCAGCCAGAGAGGTGCAGCTGCTGGCACTACTGACAGGAGTTGCACCCACCGGTGCCAGAACTGTGGAAATCTCTCTGACCCTGTCCCACCGTGCTCCTCCTGTGCTGTTTGCCCAGGTGCGTTCTCGATTCCTTGCTTGGCTTTGGCAAACCTCGCTCTTGCTCACAGGAACATACACCTGAAGGATCTGCATTGAAGGCAACGACTGACAGCTGCACAGGTGTCATAGACCTGAACACAGCCTCTGAACCACAGAAAGAGTTTCTAGTTCTGCACTTTCTTTCTCTACACGGACTCAGAGGAGGCCTTTGTGCTGAGCCAAGAGACCCACAGCTGGTTAAGGGATGTACGCCCTCCGGAAAACACACCGTTCAGGTGGAGGAAAGGACATAATACATACTAACAACACAAAACCAGGCAGATACCTGCTCTCCACAGATAACTTGACTCAAAATGAAAAGGAAGAAGAGGAGACTTAATAAAGGTCACACCTGTGGACATGGAACACAGTTTCAGTGGTTCAGAGTGAGGACCAGGAGCGATGGCACCTTGGAAATCACTCCAATGTTTTAATATTGTTGATGGAAACAAGAAGTCAATACTATCAGTGTTCTGTATGAGGAGAGCAGTAATGTATGCAGATCACTTTGACAGGAGACTGTGCATAGAGGAGGAAGTCACCGGTTTCTTGAAAGAATCGCATGCGTTAGAGACCCTGTAGCACAGAATAACTCAGCAAAGCAACCGAACCATTCTTCATTCTCCTCTAGACATTCATCACCAGCTTCATACAGGCTTAGGGCCTCCTCCATTGTTGCCTCTTCCCTTTCCTATTACAGACTCTGTGCTCCTAACCACTGACATTTCCAGCTTGCCTCTTACACACACGCACTGTAACTACTGTGTAGCATCTCTGAAGGCAATGAGATTTGATATCCTTGTGTTTTCATAGTGAAGTAGTTTTGCATTAAGGGTGTTTCACAGTCCACACAGGGTTCATAAAGATGTGTGAGGCCATGTTTCTGCAACCTGACCAACATCCATAACATGGTGGAATCCCCCCGAAGAATCTCTCCACAATACCAAGCTAGATTGATTAGACTGCTGCACCCACTTTCTGATGCCTTAACAGCAGAATTTGTCCACTGCACCAAAGCCAAGCAAGAAATTGAGAACACACCTGGACAAACACAGTAGAAGGAGCAGGAACTGACTGGGTCAGAAAGCTTGAAGGCAACATAGTGTAAACTGTTCTATGCCTCTCTCAGTGCTTGGCTCCTACACTGCGATCATTCACAGAACTGCAAATCTGCTGCAGTTTTTGCCCAGAAATCTAGTGCAAGCCTTTAGGTTGTAGGCTTCAAATTTGTTACTTGGAATTGACCTTTAGAGAACTACAGAACTATTGCTCAGGGGAGTTTGGAAATCTTTACATGGATCTCTCTGCAAAGAACAGGCGTGAACCATGAAACCTGCAGCTTTGCATGCTTCTCACAACTAGTGCAGCTTTCTACCTAACACTCCAACAATCCACACAACCCACTGAAAGAGCCTATTGTCTTCTGAACCTTCTTGGCCAACACCCAAACTCTTAGCTCTTGCTTCATCTTTCCTGTTCGTCCCACTGAGCTGAGAAAGTCTTACCAGCACTCCAGGCACAGTGATTTATCTGAATCACAGCATCCCAAGCTGTAAACTCAAATCTAGTCATTAAGTAGATAAGCAGTCTTGAAAGTTGAAAACTGTTTATAAGTTGGTAAACTGGCTCAGTCAAAACCACAAAGACATCCAGATCTGAATGCTGTGGCTTAGGAATCATCTCTAGTGTTAACAAGTCAAATCCCAAACAAGAACCTAGCAGTAAAGCTTGGGTCCTACATAACGCAAGTTCCACCAAAATAATTGTGGTGAAGCTTCAACCACATGTAATACATTTGTGGACCTATTTGTCAGGTCTTAAAGTGAGATTCTTCATTTTGGTGAAGCCACTTTCTCAATGAAGTTGCAACTTTAATTACACCCAGGAACCCCTTCTTGGTGGAAGGACCAAAAAAACTCATTTTGTATGGATGTAGTTCTAGTAAAGTGACCTAAGACATCACAGTAGCTTTTAGAAGAGGTGATCTTTGTGGAACAGCCTTAACATTGCCAGAGGTGGGCAGGAGGCTACACTCAAAGTGAGGATATTCCCTAAAAATCTTTTAACTGTGCCTTTTCTATTTAATGTAGCACTGAGCATACAACTGGAGATGAAGCATGCACCAAGCAACAGAGGTCTGCCCACAATTACTGAAGGCAGGCTCAGAAGTTTCAAATTCAAAGGAGTGTGGAAGAAGCATTAATGTGAAACAGATACTGGGCTGCATCAAAAGGAGTGTGACCAGCAGGTTGAAGGAGGTGATCCTGCTCCTTTACTCTGCTCTCGTGAGACCTCACCTGGAGTATTGTGCGCAGTTCTGGTGTCCTCAACACAAAAAGGACATGGAACTGTTGGAACAAGTCCAGAGGAGGGCCATGAGGATGATCAGGGGCTGGAGCACCTCCTGCATGAAGACAGGCTTAAGAAGCTGGGGCTGTTCAGCCTGGAGAAGAGAAGGCTGCATGGAGACCTCATAGCAGCCTTCCTGTGTCTGAAGGGGGCCTATAGGGATGCTGGGGAGGGACTCTTCATTAGGGACTGTAGTGACAGGACAAGGGGTAACGGGTTAAAACTGAAACAGGGGAAGTTTAGATTGGATATAAGGAAAATGCTCTTTACTGTAAGGGTGGTGAGGCACTGGAATGTGTTGCCCAGGGAGGTTGTGAATGCTCCATCCCTGGCAGTGTTCAAGGCCAGGCTGGACAAAGCCTTGGGTGAGATGGTTTAGTGTGAGGTGTCCCTGCCCATGGCAGGGGCGCTGGAACTAGATGATCTCAAGGTCCTTTCCAACCCCAATTATTCTGTGATTCTATGAAACAGTCACTTCTCATACCCTGCTTGTCACATAGAACAGCAGGATTAGAGTGTTCAAAGAAATACATATTAAGAGGTATCCCATATTGCTACTTATTACTCCATCTCTTAGTATCTAAACACAAACACAGCCCCTTGCCAAAATTTACACTTGACCTGGAGAGACACTACTGACCAAGGGCAGGCCTCCTGGCTGTGCATCCTTGGCCATGGAGAAGAGCTGCCCCACATTTGCACAGCTGCCATTTTCCCACTGCTTCCCAGCCATTTGGATGACTTTGTCACCTATGAAGGTGTACTGTCTGGCTGACAGGAAGCATTTGGTCACAGAGGCTGCTAGCCTGGAAGGGAGAGTCTCAGACAACAGAACAGGCTACCGACTGTTGGATCTACATAAGTAGTGAGAGACTTTAGGAAGACTTGTTCTTTACTGTACTGTTTACCAGAGGCTGTCTTGCACATGACCTTCTCAAAATCCAGTGGAGGACCCATTGCTAAGTTTGAACAGGAGTTCCCTCTGGAAGCCTTGGTAGGAGAGAAAGGTGAATGAAAAATGTTCCACAAGCAACAACTACTTTCCCTCAAATTGTATTTCTGAAAAAGAAAACCACGTAACCATGGAACAAGGTCACTCTGTACTGCGGTTAACGGTGTAACGGGTCTGATGAACCTCTCTGCAACCATCCCACAGCTTTAATCTTCAGGTCTTCTGTCAGCTGTCCTATCTTCCCCTGGTACTGCAGCACACGTGATGGGGGCACACAACATCATGTGCTTCCCACAGCCACCAGGACCCGTCTGGGGTACACAACCAGGCAGTCGAGGTTTTCCAGTGATGTCACCTGGGCATCAAAGATGAAGGACAAGTCAAGGGCAAAGCCCTGATATGCAGGCACATGGGGTTTGCTTCCTTAACATCACTACTTATCTCTGCCCACTTTCCACCACAAATCCTCTCAATATTTCTTCAGTCACATAAATTACCCCATTTACCACCATCTGAAAGCCTCCACTGGGCTTCGTCCATTTCTACGCACGTCGTTCATCTCCTTCAGCATTTTCTCATGCATGCAAATGCAGCCATGTCAGTAACGCCTTAGTTCAACAAAGAGCTCGTATAGGAGGAAATTATTGTTCAGCCCACTCTTCAAATAATTTCTACTTGATTGATTTCAAAACATTGATCTTTAAAGGCCTCTTCCAAACCAAACTGTTCAGTGATTCTATGAAGAATTTGTAGGAACCTACCTTTAGAAAGCTGGAGAAGTCTGCTGGCTGATTAAACCACAACAAAAGATATCTTCTATGGTCCAGGGGCAGAGGATCAACAACATGTATCGGAGATGACTTGACTCTTGGGACAGAGCAGTCAATGTCCTCATTGACTTCATAGGGATAACCTCCATTTTGGGAGGAAAACATAAAATTCACCAGCATAATCACACAAAAGGCCAAGAAAACTGAACAAAAAGCTCACAATGCAAACAAGACATGATAGATTGCTACCCAACCATCACCCACACACATCTCTCTCCCCATTCTTAAACTTTTTAAATACCAGCAACCCACCACATACTGTAACCCTCTAAAATACCAACAGGTCAGCTTTTAATCACAATCATCTATTGTTAAAATGTAGAATTTGTCATCTAATCATGGTTAAGCAGACTTACTGAATGTTTCAAAGTCTGTCAAAGATAGAGTGTTTGCATCTTTTCCCTGAGAACAATTCTTTTAGCTATAAGCTAAAGAAAAGGGAGACCAAATTTCATATCTCCCACTGAAGAGAAGCATGCTGTTTAAGATCAGCAGTGGTCTGTGCTGTAGAGCAGCTACATCACCAGCCAGTCAGTGGATGGGTACTGGTTAGTCAGAGAGCAAACAAATAGTTCTCAACCAACCAAAACTTGCATTGCCTTCTTGCCAGAAGTGCAGAAACACAGGAAAAGGGGGTTATAAGGGTTAGAAAGCTAGGAATACATAAACAGGGAAGGGTACAATGAAGGAGAAAAGTGTAGACAAACAGGACACAAACCCCTAAGAAGTCATGCTTTCTTAAATGTCACTGTTTATTTAACACCATGGCTTAAAAATGGGCCTTTTTAAAGTCACAACAGACATCCTGAGTTCTGAATATCCTTCGAGAATACAGTCAAGTAATGAAAGAAAAAAAATTAATAAAGCCCTGTGTGTTTCCTACAATGTTTTAAAGGTAGACTACTGAGCAAGTATGTCATTAGTGAATGTCCAGAAAACTGTTTACAAAGGTGTTCAGCCAGTTTTTGACAAGAGCAGTCTGTTCATGTCTCCACAGAATATTTCCTTTTATTTCTGTTTATTCACCTGGTTCAAAGTAATGACTGGCTTATTCAAACTGAAAGAGCCTTCGGGGACTGCAAAAGCATGGAAATTGCTTTTGCCCGCCATATCTGCAAATAGGAACTAGTTGTAAGGAGCTAAGCTCTGTGATTTCTGAAACACTGAGGAACACAGTGACCAGAAAAAGAAAAAAAAATGAAAAAAATCAATCAGTTAATTATTTTTTGAGAAATAAATCTTGCTTTGTTTAAATTGAATCCATGCAAATGTCAAATATATTTAGCCAAGCTCACTTTCCTTGAATCAGAACCAGCTAAGGTAGCTTTATTTAACAACAAATTTTAAATGCTGGGGGATTTGTGCATTAATTGAATTCCAGCTTCCATTAAGCTATAAACATTAAGCTTAAGCTATACTGGAATGAATTGAGAAACAAAACCTGATCCTTATCTTGTTATATTCTGATCATGAAAAACTGATAAAAGCAAAGACTCTAAAGCATTAACCTGGCAGAGTTGATTAAACATGCACAGCCATAGCACTTTTGGATAGCAAAAGTAGGTTTAAAAGGCAACATAGGCAATATTTGCTCAGTGCATACTGGCAAGCCCCCCAAAAGAAGATGAAATAGTTTAAATACAGACTTCTTATTTGGTCGTTTAAATGTATTTAAGTAAATAACTTACAGCACTTCAGTTTGTACCAGTTGACCTCAGAAACACCACAGTTCTGACCCCAGCTCTTTTCCCAGCACAGGGGCCTGCTGTCCAGTCATCAGCTCAGCTCCTTCTACAACTCAGTAAGTTTTGGTGTCTTTCCTCCCTCCCCATCCTTGCTGCCTCATTGCCTCTGGATGAGCCCCAGTAGATTACTACTGCCCAGCAGACAGCTTGCCAACCTAGATAAGTCAACCATTGCCAACTGCAGACACAGAGTGTAGCTGTACTGCATCCTCTACTTCATCTAGCTTGGAGCAGGAATAATGGCAAACAAGAGGTTACTCACCTTCAGCTCCACCAGTGAGTGCTAGAAGAAAAACAGAACAAATTCCTCATTAGCTCCTTGAAACCTTTTCTTGTAGTACAGTGGTGGCATAAGGGCTCAGGACCAGTCACTGCAGCCATCAAACCCTCACAGTCATGAGGATTCAGCTCACCATTCACAAACCTCAGGATTAAAAAAACCCAGTTAAGGACCATTTCCCCCAGATTTGCAGCCTGCAGAAGGTACCTGACACCCACAAAGGGGAGGTCAGCTCAAACTTCTTGCTTTCATTTTGCTGGCAGAGACTCCGTGGACTTCTGTGCACATCTCAAGCTATTTTCTAGGGGCTAACTTGAAAAAATTTCCTGGAGTGGTTCTTTGGGTTGAAAGGAGCTTGGCTGGAGTGCAGTAGTGCAAGTTCAGGGGCTATCAGTCCTTCTAAGTCACCCAGTTCCAGGTTAAAACATGGTCCCAGCTGGGTTATCTTCAGGGATAGGTCTATAGAATTGATCTGAGGCTTCACAAAGGTTTGATTATGAATTCCTGTTGCTGCTTAGGAATGATGGATTTGCTTCTAAAGAATAAAATGCTAAAGGGCAAGACTGAAAGCAGAGCTGCACCCGTATGTAAACCCAATCTAAGCATCCACTTTACATTTCCTCATACTATATATCCCCCCGTACCTTCTCCTTTACATTCCTCACCTCATCATTCAAAGGGATGAAAATGCTGCAAAGAGTGACAATTTGAAACTGTACCGCAATGGAAAAAAGCAAAAGAAATGCTTGTGAGCATAATCTTCAGGCACAGAGTCAGCCCATTCAAACCCCTACCCAGCTCATACTCCAAAATCAGAGGTGTCCTTTCAGGGCAATCCTGTAGGCATCATGCTTTAGATCTCAGAAGATCTGAGGGTGTAACAGGGCCCTGATGATATAAACTAAGAAATACACAAAAAAGGGTATGAAAATATGAGCCTAAGAGAAATGCTGAAGGAGGAAAGAAGGTGCACATAGTCCCTAAGACATGAACTTAGTCTGAAAGAGATGAGACTGGACTGTGCAGGAAGCAGCTGAAGTGTCCTTTACTTCACATTATCTTTCAAAGCATAGTAATGATTCAAGAAATACTAACAGCTTTGTCTTCCAAAATGCACAGAAGACATATGGCCTTGCAAAAAGATGGCAATCAAACATTGATTTCAGTAATTACATTTTTTCACCTTCATGAGAAAGAATGTAGGGGTGCCATTTTCCAGTAATTAAAGTTAAGCCATGCTTTCAGTGTACTTGGAGTGTTTGTTACTGCAGAAACTATTCTGAATAGGCCAGGCATTGTAAAAAAAAAAAAGAAAAAACAACTACCCCAAAAAAAACACCAAACCCCCCAAAATCCCAGTTTCTCCACCCCTCCTCCCAGTTATATACTAACTACGTATTTGTAGCTAGTAGTATAGTTTTCTGGATTTGAAGAAACAAGGAAGATGTGGTGCTGGTCAAGCTGATCTAGTTGACATCCCTGCTCACTGCAGGGGGGCTGGACTAGATAACCTTTGAAGGTCCCTTCCAACCCAAACCATTCCATGATTCTATGATCTTCAGGCAAAGATTGTGTGAACATCTTGGATACAGGAAACAAGTATAACATGATGGTTTCTGATAGATGACAGACAGTTGCCAGGTGAAATTTCAGCACAAATGTACTGCTCACAGTGTTCTGGATGAAGACCTCAGTTACTGTACCAGTGCCCCAAGAGAGGCAGTTAACTCAATTAACTCTGGAGATCTGCAAGGAAAG
Organism: Pezoporus occidentalis; assembly: GCF_034315485.1. Taxonomy (NCBI): domain Eukaryota; kingdom Metazoa; phylum Chordata; class Aves; order Psittaciformes; family Psittacidae; genus Pezoporus; species Pezoporus occidentalis. The sequence goes on from NW_026913554.1 coordinate 889,946, forward strand.
GTTCATAAATGCCCTCTGTAAGAGATGTCCTCTTCCCCCCCACACCCCTGCCACATCCTCACAGTGCTGCACATTGCCAGGCTACCACCACACACTGTCCCTCAACCTGCTTCCCATGTGAACAGGTCAGCTGGGGAAGTTTTAGCTTTGGCTACAGGTTTCAAAAGCCAAGTTCTCCCAACCCAAAGGTGATGACCTGAAGACGAGTATTTTCCAAACATCTGCTTTACAGGAAGCTGTGAGGAAATACAAGACACAGCCTGCTGCTTGACATGGTTTGAATTTTTGGTGTATCATCACTCTCAAGCCAGGACACAAACTTGACAGGCAAAAGTCAGAACGAAGTTTCTGACAAATGGGAAATCCATGAACCTCCCGGGAAGATTTACCTCATTCTTAAAAGCAAGAGTTCCAGAACTACTGCAGATAAAGTCTGTGATGTTGCTTCCAATTTCCCAGGGCTTTCCCAGTACATGCAGGGCTATGTGGCCCAGTGACAGACCTCTTGCCTTGCATGCTCAGTCCCCTGCATCTCCAGGTGGTCTTTGCTCTGAAACTGCTCCGACCTACTGTAATGACCATAGGAGAGAGTGGAAAAAAGGCTCCTTGTGCTTAACACCTAGTCTCCACAAACTAAAACACCTGAAAAAGGGGGGTGAAAAAGGACACACATTTCTCAGAGAGCATTAGTATATGCATACCTTCCATCGGCTATCGATGAAAGGCACAGAATATCACTACTGTCATGGCATTCTTAACCAGTATCATTGTCATCCCTTGTTGTCTAAAATCTGAATATTCCTAAAGACAGGTAATTTTTTGACTAGCCTTCCGTAATTCAGAGAATCCAAATTCACTGCTTTTCATTAAATGAAATTTGCCTGAAAGTAAATATTGGTAATTTTACAGTTCCATTGTTATTAGGACTTAGTAATTACAAAGGATAACTTGGAAACTTGGATATTGCAGACGATTGGATCTGGAAGACAGACAAATCTGAAGGCAAAGCATTTATTTGCCTCAAAGCAGAACGAGATCAGCTGCAGACAAGAAACATCTCCAAGAAACTCCTTCCACACTTTCTGGAGTGAAGGAATGTGATGAACATAGTTGTGCCCTACAGGCAAATGTCCCCTTTACACAAGGGCTGAGCAGTTTCTGTTTCAGAAAGGATTACCTAGTAAGATCCAATAATCGTGGCTGTATTTTCTGCTTCTCAGCAAACCTGGGGTTCAGTCTGCACATGTAATAACCACAGGGTGTATTTGCACACATGCAGACCATACAAAACCTGCCCCTTAGATAGGATACTGCTGGCCAGAAGTGACTTGAGAACCCAGTTAACTAAAACACCAAAAGCCACCACCTTAAAAGCAAATAAATTCCTAAGTCTTGATCATCATGAAACTCTAGCACCACTTTTTTAATATATATAAATGTGGGATGATGTTTCATGGCTCTGAATGAAGTACTTTGATGGGAAAGCCTGGCATATACCTTGCCTTTGTAAGCTGGAATAACAGCCACAAAAAGTCACCTTTGTTAATATATAATAGACTGCAAAATAAAATAGTGGTTCAAACAATGATTTTGTCAAATGTTGAAACACCTGATGTCCTACAGTGATGAAATCTTCCTGGCTAGACAATAAAGGTTTGGTGTGAGAAACTGGATTCATATTGTACTTCTAAGTGGCAAGCTGATATTGCTGTCAAATGTACCTCTCTCATGCTGTAAAATAGGTTCTAACAATGACAAACACTCCAAACAAGGTGAAAGGGAAGATTGTCTAAGAAAATGATTTCTTTTCAGCTTTGAAAAATATTTCCACTTAAAGTGTAAGTTCTGGCACAGAAATGCTTTGCAGCAGCGTTCTCTAGGTACCTGTAAAACAATCTGTTTCCATCCATGTCATTCAGATATGGTTCATCCACATCATGAGCTGAGGAATACCCATCCTGACAGAAATGTAATTCTAAATTCTACAACGTACCATAGTTTGGGATAGTAGTACCGACTCCTGGTGATTCTGTGGACAGAGAGGACAAAAACCAGAGCTGCCAGGGTTAAGCTGAAATCAATACCATTATCTGAGCACTGTCTTGTCTACTACTTCTCTGGACTCCATGAATTCTGAGAGATGGTATGTATCAGCTGAAAAAACCTCTGAAGTATTTGCCATCAATATCTAGCTACTGTACTCCTGAGAACAAGAGGAAGATAATCTGCATTGTCTTTGGGCATAAGGAGATCCGTCTCAGGGATAAATGTCTATGGAATACTTAGGGTACTATAAGCAGCTTTAGAATCCACTTTGAAAACTGAGGCTGTACTGTTACTGAATTTAATAGAATCAAACCTTTTCAACAGGGGTATGGTCTCAGATAACCTCAAGCTGATGATCAAAATATACCTGCAGAGAACACTTGTGGCAAACAGACTCTTGCTCAGATGGTCTGCTACCTACTGGCCCTCCCTGCAGTGAATTTACTTGATTTATGATGTTCCGTTCTCAAGACACGTTAGTTTCCTAACAAATATGGTTTCATTCCCCCTGTTTGCTTAAGGTTGTCAGATAGCCCAGGCTCCGACACAAAATGTCACTTTTCCAAATCCAATGAAGATTCACACAACAGCCATAGCGGCTTTCAGTCCTCAAACACCTATGTGAAGTCTGAAATTCAGTTTTGATCATACTCTGTGCATCAGAAAATTACATGACTGGGGGATTAGTAGGCTCTAGTGCCCTTTATAGGTAAACATTTTCTGTTATTTCCATTACAGAAAGGATAAGGAAGATTTCCAGACTCTTATCAGCAGACTGGCACTGTTAATATTCTGACTTCACTGACATCTAAAACTGTATGAAGTTTTACTAAGCAAACTGTCACAAATATGCAAGCTGCTAGATATCCCAAAGGACTGCTGTTTTCATTTCTGATGAACCTGGATCAGCCTGTAACTCCTCTTCTCTGAAATCTTGCAGACAGCTGAGAAAGAAGAAAGGGTCTTTGTGATTCTGAAATCCAAGACCCCAAGGTCTTAGACTGTCTCTACAGTCTCTTCTCCCTAGAGAAGAGTGATAAAGGCATACAGAGATTGCTCATCCAAGGATATGTACCGTTTCTGATTACCATATCCTTGTTCTTAATTCATAATACCTTCTATGGCTGTTTCAGCTGTTATCTCAACTAGCAATAGACCACTCAGAAAACACATTCTGTTGAGAAAGGCACAAGGAATCTACTATGAGCAATCAACCTAAACAGCCAATGCAATATGTGTTATACCAAAGAGAGTGTGCCTCTAACCTATTGAGGATATTCTAAGAGGACTTCACTCACATGAAGTATCCTCATCCTAGTATATAGACTCAGAACTCCTCTTATTTCCTCTTTCTTGGGTACCAAGTCTTAAATTTCTTCTCTCTATGCAGTTGTAGACTCAACAGACAGACTTTCACAAGTTTTTTCCCCACCCCATTTGCCCGTATCTTGATGGCACAAGTACTGTAAGAGTAAGAAATGGAGATGAAGGCTCTCAGCACCCTGAAAGAGAGTAACGCTTCCACCATCAGGCAATTTTGGAATGAGAAGCTATGGATACCACACTTGGTGCTGAGTTTAGTGCTGCTGGGCCACACAATAGGACTCTAGTCCCATTAAGGCAGATACCAAGAAGCTCGACATAGCACATTCTGTTTGTAACAGAACTTTAGGTGACAAGCATTGGCTTTCATCCCCTTAACTTTACCCCCTTGAACATCTCGGACATTAGGTATGACTCTTGCTAGATCCAGACTCTACGATTTCATCTAAGTCATACACACACATTCAATACGTCTTCTAGCATGGAAGCTGGAAGGGCTCAAACATGGACTGTACTTAAAACCACCACAGTATTCCAAAAAGCTTTGAAAGAGCTTTGTACAGAATTTTGTAGCTACAATTTCCTCTTTTGAGTACAGTACAATCATGTGAAGAAAAGCAACAGCTTTTAAATTTGCATATACAAAGCAGCTCTAAAAAATGTCACTATTATATGCATGACAATCTAAATAATAAAAACAAGGTAGGGAAAAATACATTTCAAAACTCCTTATAACCAACCTGAAAAAAGATTTTATGTGACGTATAATGTAATATTTTTATACAGGGGCATCTTGATTATTAACTATTGCTACTTGTAAGAAAGATGTGAAGTGCAGTTTTAGCTCCTACTTAGGTAAACATACATATATGTGCATAAACTGCACCTGAGTTTCAGGAAATCAGTTCTATTACTCTCTTGCAAATCTCTACACCTCAGTTTCTAAATGACCCAAAGCCTTAGTTTCAATTTTTAGTATTTTTTTTTAATCTATAGCAGTTTTACAAATGGAAACTGGAATTAAAAATGGTAAAATGCACTTAAAACCAGTGCTACTTGTCTTTTTTCAACTTAGCATGCAGTGCAACAAATGTTCAGTTTTATACATTTCCATGTAACTTGGATTAATCATGCCAAAGAGCAACGTGCATTTTCAAAAACACTGTTAGTTTGGCGGTTACCAAAGTATTACTAATTCCCTCAGATTAATAAAATTAGAAACCACTGAGAATTGTCACTTCACCTCTTCAGTCTAACACCCCACCCCAACAAAGATACCACACTGGAAAACTGGCAAGTTACTTTAGTCCAACGTTCTGCTCAAAGCAGAGACTTTACATCTAGAACAGGCCACTTGTCAGCACCACTGCTGTTTCTTTCTTAATTTTTATTAATACGCTATATTTGATCACTGAGAAAGGCAATTTAAATGTTTCTTGGGATTACAAGGAAGCAGATGCTTTGGAAGCTTGGCTTCGAGAAAAAACAAGTCAGCAATATTAACCACATGCCAGCAGAGGGAAACACAGCCTCAAGAAAACTAACTCACCCTCTTGAAGATGGTTTTTATCCATCACATCCATTGAAATGGACTGATTTATCCAGGGATACATTAGAGCCATTGTTGTCTTGTATTTACTCTGTACACTGACAGAAATAAATACAGTGATCTCTGCTTTGATTTCTGTTACTATATGACTTTGACATCTTGGGCTTGATTTTTTCAAGGTTGTGCTTCCTATTCCATGAAGTTAATGGGTGCAAGGTGCACTTGGCAAAATACGATTCAAATCCAGTTAGAAGTGACTTCTGGATGTTGGAATTTACATCTTTCACCTTGGAAACTTCAAACACCAGTCACTGCGGCACCAGATGCTTGCAGAAAAACCACTTCTGGAAAAAGAAACAGGATGCACAGGCATGACCAGCATCCTCTAAGAGCACTTCTCACACGCTACTTCAATGTGTCTCTTTCCCAAATACTGATGACCCACATCTTTTCTATACAAAAGAAGCGCAGTATTAGGCTAGGCTTTGTCAGAAGCTCGAAGACAGAACTGGAAAGCATACAGTCAAAGCAGATGACAAGGTTGGAAGGACACAGGAAAACAGCATGTCAATAATTGGTTAACACACTGCTGCCTTAAAGAGGTGTGTTCAGACAGCATGTATCCAAAACACTGGGAGGGCTTCCAAACATAACAGGGAATGTAGGAATTGTAGAAAGAGCTTCCAAGAGTGGGACTGCACACAAGCATGAATTTCATCTCTTTGAAAGCCCTTCACTACTATGGCCTTGCAACATCTGCTTTCAAACCCCTCCAAACCAGCCAGCATCTCATATGTACTGTTCTAGCTCCTAAGGGTTACATCTGTTAAAGGACACTTATGAAAACATATAATTAAAAGATGCTGAACTCCTCTAGGCAACCAAAGCAAACACACACACTCTGACCTGCCTGCCAACTCTATACGAACAAAACAATGCACCACAGTGTGCTCCGCTCCAAGGGACACTGATGCAGCGATATTAAACACTAGTCGTTTGGGCTTAAGGGAAATTTAATTAAAATGCAATGGCCATGATGAGTAATCTTGCATGATTTGGCTGCCTTAAGAACACACCCTTTTCTTTCCACCCGCCACATTCACAGTCATCTACAGCCTCATCCTAGAAGTACTGAGCATCTTTTTTCTCTGAAGTCAGGAGGCACTGATAAAATTAAGCATTTCAAGTCATTTCAACAGAGCATCACAATCGCATTGCCCTTACTCTTACTGTACTCCAGTCCCCACCATGTGGAAGAGCCCAATGCTGCTGCATACAGAGACCTGACGTGACTTTGGTCATCAAAAGTGGGTCTGCACAGTGTCCTTAATGTTAAATTCCTGTGACTGCACCCTCACTTTTGTTGCTATCATCTTCAGCTGTACGCAGCTCACTGGGAGCACCCTATGTGACAAAGAAAACTGTGGCAACTGAGCCTGGTTAGGCAAGACTCACTACCCTTCCTGTCTGTATGCTGGCTACATCAGCTGCTCAAGAACAGACACTGATAGTTTCTACCTGAAAATGCAGTTATGACTCTGGCAGTAATTCCATACATGAGGGTGAAAAGCAGGCTGAATGCAAAGCGTAAGAGTCAGACAACATAAAGAACCTCAGTAGCCTTTAGTAACTTTCCATCCAATGGACCCTACAGCAGAATGGGGAGCTACGGCTGCACCACAGGGATGATACAACTATTCATTACTGACATGCTGTTTCCTTACATCCTTCCACCTTGTCATCATTTTGGCTCCTTCCAGAGCAGGCTCACCTTTGTGTACAGTCTAGAATAACACACATTCAATGCCACTTTCATCTCAGTAAGTCCCTAAACTTCCAAGGAAACACAGCTAACTCAGCTGCTACAAAAAGAACAGCAAGAGCTCCATATGAGTACTGATGCAAAACAGCCTTGCACAAAGGGACATTAACCACAACCCATTGAAACTGAGGAGAAAAATATAATTCGGTGCTCCCCCCACCTTTTAGGCAAGGTGACAGCCACAGAGATTTCTGAAATGAATGGCCAGTCTTGTAAGAAGTGCCACAAGACTTTAGCTCAGTTGCAAAAAAGAACCTGCAACAGTTAAGAACTGCTGACCTTTGAAATTAAAGCAAAAAAGCCACCTAACATCATCTGGTAAAACCGTATCTCACCACAGCAATGGGAGGAAAAGAGTTTAGAGAAGAAATCAACTTTAGGAACCCCTCTTATCCTTCTGCTACTACATCATCCCAACGTGAAGCAGTCAGCTGCATCTAACGAAGGCCGTACTGCTTTAATGTCTCCCATCCAGGCAAACTGATTTGATGTGACAGCTGATGAAATCAGAACCAGGAATGTTGCAACAGGAGGTTATGCACGCTCACTTAAAAAATCTGGAAACTTAGGTACTGAAAATACTCTTTCTTTCCTTCCCTTCCCTCTAGTGGGCCTCTTCTCCCATTTCAGGGTTTTCCTGTTCCAGAATGAAGCCTCATAACTGAGCTACAATTTTGCATTTCCATTCCCTGCTCACAACTTCAGCTGCTTTCAAAGTATGTGAGCTATTAAACTAAGATTCGGTGAAGAAGAAAGCTCACCAAGTCCAAGCCATGAAAGCATTCAGGCTGCAGCAAATGCTTTGAATGATTTTGTGGAGTTCTTCCCTTGGGGTCTTGCAAACAGGACCACAGAATGCTGTACAGTGTGCTGTTACAGAGAGGACCAAGGAGATACTCTTCTTGCCTACAACTCTTCTTGCCAGGAGGCTGGAAAAAAAGGACTTAGAAGAAAATTGGACTGCAAAACAGCTAGCAAACCACTGAGGTTGCTCCTTTCTTTCCCAAAAACCCCAAGCTCTTCATCTTGCCTCTCCATCACCACAGATGGGACCTGTAGTCCATTAGTGACCTATCACAGCTGGAAGAGATTCTGCCCCCTCCTTCCCCATTTCCTCCTGTCTTAATTTCATGTTCTTACAGAGACAAGCATTGTCACCACTAAGCAGATGAACATGGATGGATACCAGGGATGCTAGAAAGCAGCATCCTACTCCTTTCTCTTGGAAACTCATCTCTGTATTCTTCTGTATCTCTTCATCCCAGATCTTAAGGGCTGTAGGGAGTAAGCAAGCAGCAATTATCACCAAGCATACAGCTCTGACAGCAGCTGTATGCTTTCTCTAGGAAGCTAAAGACAGGTAGAACTAGGAGGAGGATTTTCTCCTTCATTAGAAATCTTCAGAAGCGCTGTCAAAAAAAATTTATTTTTTTAATTTTAAAAATAAAAAAGAATTTTATTTTTCAGGCTGAAGTAAAATATGGAACAATTGGAACTCCATCTCTGACAGAAACTCTTTCTAGTGCGTTTCACATGATTTTGGATCCCAGTATTATTTACTCATCTCTCTTTCATAAACTGGGATAGTAGATCCACAGTGGATCAGAGCAAACATGCAGGAGACCAAGGAACTTGTCTAAATCTCTGTACCAGGCATTTGCAAAGAAAGAAAGAAAGAACTCAGCAACTCAGCAGTACTTACACAGCAACCACTGATTTCACCAGCTGGCAAGGACAAGTGCTGTTTATCCCAACCACTGAAGCATGCCAATGTCCAAGATAAAGTGCATTAGTCAATAAACAATGTAGGGCTTAGATTAGTGCAGTTAAACTAATGCTTTGCTTATTAGCCTGTGCAGCAGCAGCAAAACTGGGGGGGGGGGGGGGGGAGAGAAGCACAGCCTTTCTCCCATGGATTCCATTCTTAAGGCTTTTGAGGTGACTTTGTCATTGCACTGCATGCTCTCCCCTCTCAACGTTACCATCTCAGCAGAGGAAGCTCTCCAAAGTAATATGCTGGAAAAATGCTGAAGTGATGACAACATAGGAGTCACAGAGAAGATGATGTGATGTCTACTTCCAATCTGATGCCTAGATTTTGCAGACCATCTAGAGGTAAATGTACAGTGATAAACCATGTTTTCAGGCAGAGAAAGAGCAGGTTGGAGAAGCAGCCAAGATGGTAATGTAAAGAATAAGGAAAGTGACCCAGAAAAATACAAAGATAGTGGTCAAAACCCAGCTGTCTGCTTACTTCATGCACAACTGGGAATGCAGGCCAGCCAAGTTGCAGAGGTTTTCCAGATCTTATACTAAGCAAAATTATCACCTCTTTCTCTTTCAGTTTGGCCTCAGTACAAATAAACTCCACCCCAAGATCTCATTATACTAAGCAAAGCAGAGTGTGTTAAGTAATCTAGTTCTGTAGCCAGCGCAAAAGCACAATTCTAATTGAGAGAAAAATGCAGAAATGCAAAAAGAACTATTTATCTCAGGCTTCCCCAACCATCACAGCACAGGTCGGATTTATCACTACAGACCTTTAGTTCTGTCTCCCTGGTACTGTACAAACAAGAAGATCAAAATATTTCATGATGAATATCCAATTACTATTTAATTATTTATACTTGGTAATCATATTCAAATGACAAAACTTAAAGTAGCAAAGAAAAAGGAATGTTACTAATACCTTCTTGACCATGGCTCTTGAATTGGAGCTTTTAAGTGAGGTACATGAGAAATAAATTTCAAGGAGACCAATCCCTTCATCAAAGATAGCTATATGAATGCAACAGCCAGGGACCTACTGATCTTCTCAGAACTGCAGTTTGCTGAGTCTCACGCACTGAGACAGTACAGTAAAACCAGACACCTCTATTTTCATTAACTTCTTTTAATTTCTGTTTAACTTCTACATGTTTGGGGCTGTGAAATACAAAAAGAAACTGCATAGTAACAAAACCTTTCTCCCCCTAAAAAAGCAAGTCACACTTTTAGAGAAATACACACAAACATCAAAGAACAATTATCTATAACAGACACTGAAAAAGAAATACTGTTAAGCTACTATATGTGTGCCTGGGATAAGGATAAGAACAAGCACGAGCAGTGGTTAAGAGCAGAAATAACAGCAGGTTTTTTGCTATGACAAGCAGGCAGGAGCATTTGAAAGGGATAAAAAAAAGGGAGGGTGGGAAGGCATTCTGGACTATGAAGGCAGGAGGAGAAAAATCTGTGAACTTCAGGCAGTAGAACAGGGACCGCATTGCTGAATATCCATAAAAGAGAACATATAAAGGGGGACAAGAACTAGCTTAGCAAGATGGGATATATGAAACTAAGAAGCCTTTTAGATGGTTCTCAGCCACTCTATCAAATATTAAGGAAATATATTAACATTAAATATTAAGGAAATATTAAGGATAGTAATTAAATTTAAACATTAAATATTAAGGAAAGTGACAGAAAAGCACTTGTGCAAGCATGAGCATATGCATTAAGTATACTCGTAAGTACTGAGCCACAAGAGACAAAATGGCCACAAGACTGCAGAGGCAATGTTTTACCTGCTTACACAGACACCACAGTGCTACCAGAGACATGGTCTGGCACACATATTTGCAAAACGAACTGCTCCTACCGGAGCCAGTTTCCACTGACATGTAAAAGAACTACACAAGCACACAGAAAACAGGACCAAAAATATCCGTACCGCCATATGGAATCTTCACCAGTTGCAGCCCTCACTTTTCAACAGGCTTCAGAGAACAAGTTCCTGTACTGTTCATCGTGATTATTAGAGAATGGAGAACCTACTGCTCTAGAAGACAAGCCTCTGTGCGAAGAATTCCATTTCATATCTGAGCTATCAGAACTGCTTACAGCTTGATAGGAGATGTCTTAGCTCCACCTTCCACAATCTCTCTCTCCCTTTTTGACACCTCTCTAGAAATATTAGACTATTAAATTGTTTGTCTTTCCCATTGATACAATACACTGGTGGTTCGGGCATCATGTCAACAATAGTCACGTAAGTGCTTATAAAAATAAAACAATTGCCTCACTCTTGCTAAAATCTTGGTCTAAAGAGCACCTTGAAACCAATTCCTACATTTGTCTTCTATCCAAGGGCACTTCCTGCACAAAGTGTGTTATACTACTTTTACGCAAACTGTGCTTTCACCCTGGTATCATAAAATTTAAAATACGTCAAGATTGAAAGTCCAAGGGCGTAATACCCTTCTATCTCCTTATGCTCCCTCTTGCAATTACCAAGTAGCTTAAGGTTTTACAATTGACTCTCCATTCTCCACTTCAATTTCACCAATTCTTTGGCTTTATAACACACATTATCACAGCCCTCTGAAAGATTTAGCCAGGATTTCAAGGACAGAAGGAAAAAACTACAAAGAAACTGAACATTCTACTGTGTTAAGAATAAGAGGGGTTTACTGATAACATACTAACTCAGTATCTTGCTTCCCTTTTTGCTTTTTGTAATGCAAATTTCAAGTAAGCACATCAGTGTATGTCTAACTCTTTATGGTGTTTCAACTAACAACAAAAAAGAGATACGCAAAAGATCCATAACCTATGGTTTTAAACATGAGCTTTCTTCATAAACAACATATAGTAAGAATTTACATGACCATGTCTGTAACAAAACCCTGCCACTGTGGCCTCGAAATCCAAAAGCACATCACAGAATCATTGAACAGTTAGGTCTGGAAAGGACCTTAAGATCATCTAGTTCCAACCCCCCTGCCATGGGCAGGGACCCCTAACATTAAACCATGTTGCCCAAGACTCTGTCCAGCCTGGCCTTGAACACCACTTCTTTGGGCAACCTGTGCCAGTGCCTCACCATTATCTGATAGTTTAATGAATCTCTGATATGTTGAGAACTGCAGTTCTGTTTCTCTCTAGCAATTTCCAAAGCTATCAGTATGGCATGATCAGTATAGTATGATTTTCCTTTTTTTTTTTTTTTTTTTTTTACAACTCAGGAGACTTGCTTTCAGTGAGTTAGGTGAACTCAGAACTGGTAAAAACCAAAGACCTGATGTTGAGGCTCCAAGGCACCTGGGAAAATTATTCATGTCAATAGAAAGCATTTTAGAACTCCTAGGAATGGGGGGGGGGGGGGGAAGCCTAGTATGATAAAGAATATTTAACAGGTTTTACTTTTCTGGCTTAGCTGCAGCTTTGATACAAGATCAACAGATTTCTGAAGTTAACCAGCACTTCAAGAAAGGGGAATTGGCACAGAAGATACCAAAATGAACCTCACACTCTCAAGAATTAAGAATTAAATTGTTTTATTCATTTCTCCATGTTAGGAGGACAGTGTTTATTACGACTATTAACCCCAAGTGTGGACATCACCCCATTCGACACTGCCGCTGGTCTATCCTTTCTTCACTTCATTGTGAAGGGGGTGTTATATCAAGAGGCAAGTGTCCCCGTACAAGAGAAGAGAAGATCTCCTGTGGTGTAGAAAAACCTAGAGAAACAAATCATTGAAGAAGTTAAGTCTTTTTTCACAAAACAGTAATATCAGAAATTCGAGCAGACATCATTAGAAAAAGATCTCTAACTAGCACCTATTTTCCTGGATAACATTACACATGCACCAAGGACTGAGCCATGGGTATCAAACTCCTGACTTTGGAAAAGGCCTTTCCAGGTCAAAGAGAGAAATGCAGTGAAGACTGTTCTAAAGATAAATTCTAGTTCCTGTTACCTTTCCTGTGGGTAGAGGAGTTCAATCTCTGCAACTGTTGGTCCAGCATCTTTCTCAAGCATTAAATTCCTGTGGAAATATTTCATGTGGAGGAAAAATTGTGTAAAAGTTTAGCAAAGTCAAACTGCAGTCTCTTTCTGCCTAATTCTCCCACTGGTAAAGCTTCAGTATTTGCCATTCGGTAAACAAACATTTCCATTTGGGCATGGACAAGCCCAATCACATTACATTTGCACTACTCCTCCCATATGCTGTTGTAAAGATGGAAGGGGAGAATAACCGTAACATTTGTGTTGTTTCAGTTGGCCTTGTGTTTGTTAGGTGGATGAGAAAACATATAAATATGAGAAGCATAACAAGTTTCCTTCTGACACTCACAAAACACTATACAATTTTTAGTCTTAATACACAATACCACTGAACAGACAGAATCCAGAGAATAAACACTAGCAGATGGTGCTTTGCAGAGTAGTAGTGAGGAAAAGAAACTACACACATGCCCTTGGGATAACCATACTTCTTGTAAACACAAGACATGAATTATTTGCAGTTGCACAAACAGTCAATGTGGCATCCCCATTTCTCATCATGGTATAACTGTAACAGCCACTCTGACTACTGGCCTCCCATTAGACTGGTAAGACAGAACTGTAAGATACCTGTGTATACAGCTACTGCTTTGTCTTCTCTCTCTGCTTCGCAGCACCTTCCTGTTTAGTCCACGTAGCACTGTATACAGTTTTCCTCCATATCTCTCCAGTTCCTTTCCCCCCAAAACTAAAGTATTTTATGACACAGATAAACTAAGCATCAAGAGGTCAGTAGTATTGCTGCTTCCACAATAAACAGGAAATCTGCTTAGAAAAAATGTGTAACTGGCCAAAGAGATAGCAACAACTGAGTTACTGGCTAATATAATACAGATTTTTTTTTCCTCCCTCTCTATTTTGTACAGGAGGTATCATCCCACTAAATCCTAGATATTAACGTATGTCCTTGAAAAATTATGAATGTGACAAGTTATTTTTTTCTGATTTTTTTTTTCCAATAAGGTATTGTAATCAAATGACCTCTAATAAAACTTCGTTTCCTCTCCACACCTCAATTACAGTGCAATTTCTCTACGATAGAAATTCAGTCCTGATATGGTAAACTGTAAATATACTACAATAAACCACAGATTAACATAACGGAAAACCTGTAGTCAGGAAAATGAAAAGCATTACATGATAAGGGAAATTTAAAGATTCATCATTGATCAAAAGCAACTGCACTTTCGAGTGGCAGCCATACAGGTTACTACTGACAAAGACTTCTGTTACTACTGCATATATTGCAAAAAATGCAGTCCAGCAAAACCTGTGCTTGACTACAACCCTCTGTCCTCATCTGATCAAGGCCGAGATCAGCACAGCTGATTATTCTTGGTTAAAGAGCATCCCACACCCCTGTTTGACCCACCTCAGCCCTATGCACCAGAGACATTTCAGCAGCCTACACTTTTTTAATAAGATACATCTACAGAAGCACATCAAAGAGTTCTGAAAGCAAAGAAAAGGCAACAAAAGACACAATTCACTGTCTGAAACACTTTCAAAGTCCTTTCTCGGCTGTCTCAGCGTCTCCTTTAACTTCAAGACAGACCAAAAAGCCTTCTCCCCAGCAACATCAATGAGTATTCAACTGACACCAGACTACAACTAGCTGTGTAGTTCTTACTCATTTTGACTGCTTTCCCTTAACCATTCTGCTTCCTATAGAAATGGACAACAGAACGACATATTTAACTCCCCAAACACGTTTTCCTCCTCCCAAACAAAAGAACCCCTCTATTACACTAAGACAGAGTACTATCTGCAGTTGCACATGGCAAATCGCCTCCAAATAAAAAAAAGCATACAGAAATTCACATAAATCTTTTATGAGCCCTTCCCCCACGCACACTTGGCAGAGCTTTAATACACTGACATACCACTATGCAGACTCTGTATATTCTAGTAACACTTGCAGTGTTTCTCCATGGAACAAAAAAGGGATGCAGAAATACCGTGAAGATGCCTTGCCTACGTACAGTGTGATTGTTAACTTTTCTATCAGCCTAATCCGTAACTCCCTTTTCAGATGGCATGAGGAACCTATCCACTATCCATTCCTCCTTTCACATACATAATACCCTTTGCCTGCCTGTAAAAGTCTGTGGCAAGAATGGAAAATATTCTGCTTTCTTCAAATCTCTGCCACAGAAGAAAACAGGATGCTTTGCTATGTCACATCTATTAGGAAATAGAATACCCTTTTGCATTGACAGCCATGTGAAAACATGAAGGATCTGGAACAGTACTATAAATTCCTGCTTGTTGTACACCCAAAATATCTTTTCTTAACAGATGACTAAGTCACTAAAATGGTCCCCTTGCTCATTAAAAAGGCTTACACATATTTGTATAGCTCTATTCTTTACTACGCTGAGAAGCAAAAGCTACAGGTATATCTGGACAAATAAACCCATGTTCAGGGCCAGATGACCACCCTTCTTCCCAAGTTTTGCTGTCATCTAAATTCAGTGCAGTAACATTTTTAATCCGCATGAATAACCACTCTATTCAGCAAGTGCTATGGTTAGTTTCCAGATCAACAGTTCTGTATCAGCTTTTAGATCTCCTTCTTGATAACCAGTCCCCAAAGCCTAGCATATATTATGTACAGAAAGTCTGGTGAGATTCCTCCTTGCAACAAAAAGCTGCGAACACTCAAGATCAGCAAAAGCTAGTTTATTGCCTCATCTTCATCTCTCCTGACAGACCAACATATGCTTCAGACTCCCCTGCCTCTACCACCAGAATTCACTTTCTCACACATCTCCAGTCTGACTGGATTTAAAAACCTTTCTCTATGAGCTTCATCTCACACACAGACTTTGCTCATCATTATATTTAACAAGACTCCTTTCAAATCTCCATCCAAAATACTTTTTTTCATTTTGCACATTTGATTCCATTCACTTTGCAGGAACTCAGCTCTGGGACTTCCAGCCTCTGTTCCACATACTTTTGGAGGCTGTATGAGAAGTGAGAAGCTATTGAGAAAAGTACACCAGCTGTTCATAGTCTTGTATTCATCTGATGTGCACTGGAGACTAGCTGCCTGGATATCAGTAACTCAGACCCAGCTTAGTTCCCATACCTAGGAGTCGTTCCTGATTTCAATGTGACTACTAATTCTTTGATGAGGTCTAGCTCAGTGGTCTCAAAAGTAGAGGGCACTTTCCCTGGGGCAGGATGCAAGGCAATACATGAGGCTGCAAGAAGAAAGTATTTTTTGCATCAAATACAACAAAATAAATGTTTAAATAGTGTTCATATCATCTTTACCTCATCCTGCTTTGATTTCTGGGCTTGTGTATATTTTATAATGTACACAGCAGTACATGTGTATAGCTTATAAATAGACATGTATCAGGGTGCATGCTTCAAATGCTTTTTACTGATATGGATCTTTTACAGACAACTGGTCTAGATAATTGAAGAGGTGGTTAAAACTACTAACTCAGAAACATAGAATTTACATTTCCCACTTTCAAAAGAGAATTGTAACTGTTGGTGCTTTGAGCATTTTTTCTATCTTGAGATACATAAATCATAGAATCAGCTCACTTGGAAAAGACCTCTAAGATCATCAAGTCCAAGCATTAACCGAGCACTGCTAAATCCACCACTAAATCATGTCACTATAGAGAACACTGTCCTTTACCATCACGGTGTTTCTAAGCCATCTATGATTTAATCTATATGGTGCTCTATAAATACCATTATACAGTAATTAATATCCACATAAGATTCACAGAAGAGAATAACTAATCTGCTGTTTGGCTTTTCCTGGTTTAGAGCTTTCACTTAACATTTTCAGGTTGGAAGTGACAGCATTTTGTTGTCTGAGAAAATTCTGCACTTTGTTTCTATATCAGTATCTGATTTTCTCATTACAGAAAAATCTCTAGACATTATGTGGAAACAACTTTTTCTTAAGTTTTCTGCAAAGATATTTGAGCATCTCAATGACTAAGTCCTTAAATCATTTTCATTATATTGTAATGAGCTAATGACTGGTGCAAACCTGAGAATAAATTTATCTCCTGTACTTACCAGTTCAGATTTACTGGTATGACTAGTTAAACTAACCAGTTAAAAAAATAGGGGGGAAAGTCTCCTCAAAGAGGCTTTTTATATATAGGAAACTTTGTAACAGAATTTTGAAAAACTGATTTGGACGTACTTGAGTAGGTTACTTGCTCCCTACCCAACAAAGTTAACAATGATTTAAGGATACAAGTTAGACATGATGTAAAACCTATTTATGTGTTACAGGTGAATCCCCTGTGGTTGTCTCTAAATATAAAGTAACCACCATGTATCACATGAAAATACTCAGTTCTTAAACTGTCATTACACCATGCAGCTGCTTGCTTATTATGCTTACAAATGCTTATTACATGCATTTGTAAACTATGCTCCTTGCACAAAAATAATGCATACTGACAATACCAGGACAGAAGTTCTTCACAGCCAATGGGGTACGAGGCTTTAGACCTGAAGGAACCAAATTTTGATGTGAAACGTAAATTTATATATACAGACATGTAATTTCAGTTATAACTAAGTAGCACTGTGGTGAAACACTCAATATGAGAAGTATATAAGAGAACCACCCAAAAAGTAGCATTACACAGCAGAGAGGCAAAAAAGAAAGCAGCAAAAAAAGCAGATGGGCTCTCAGCCTATGAGGCTGACCACTGGCTGACAGCAAGGATGCTTTTTAGCTGCATAAAACGAAATTGCACAGGTAAAGACTTCATGATCTTCCTCATTTATCCCCTGGTTTTTAAATCATGTTAAAACAAACATGTGACCGACGGCGTAACTATGACTGATCTTTCTGTGAGACAGAGAAATGGATGGATTAGATAAATTCCTTCCAGCCTTATTTTCCAGTACTCCTTTAAATGTGGCCATTTTTGTGAATCTTATTTTTTCAAGGCATATACTATGCCTTATAGAGGCAGTGGGGAAACCGGAATTGAATCTTTGAATCAAAGATCAGAATTAGGACATCAGGTAACCAAACACCAACTCAGACAGATTAACATGTATATTGTATTACAGCTAGTCTTTTGATCATGAGAATTCTTGAAATTAGACTCACCATTCAAAGGGGCAGTTCAGGGACTCTGCCTTTCTCTTCCGTCCCCCTTAGTTGAGTTAGCATTTTGCAATCCATTTCTCCCAGTACTGGAGGTTTCTCAGGTCAGTCACATGAGTTTCTTCTGCTGCTGCTGCCACCTACCAGTTTTATTACTCTGTTGCAGCAGAAGGGCATATAGAAGAAGTTCTTGTTCAGCATGCACATAATCATCATCTACACCATCTAAGATGTCACGGCTTATTCAAGTTCTGCAACATTTCCCCCATACACTAGGCAAAGCACTGGGCACAACCAAGATCAACACAAGGCTTTGAAAGCCACTACATAAAGAGGAAAGAGTACCATCTGTAAAACTACCTTTCAACCAACATTAAATATTAAGTTAGTAACTTCTGCAGAATGAAATTTTTATCAACTCTCCCCACCAAAGATCGTGTGAAGACACTGCAAAGAACTAGCACTGTCTGTCTTTCAAGAACAAACCTTCGCGTAACATATATGAAATCAGGTTAAGAGATGCAAAACTGTGAGCTAACATCAATTTGTTCACAAATCTGAGGAAAAGAAATTCTGGTTTTTTAGACATTGTTACAAACCCACAAATCTCTTCCCCAAAGACACCCAACACATGCCTGAAAGTGTTACACCCGTGTCCTATAGCAGCTGTTGCACAAAAATATACACAAATAAAGGAATAGGCCTGCCCAGTGCTGAGACGCAAGAAGTGGGTGTGTCTGAAAGGAAAAAGCATTGGAAACATAAGTAAAACAGGTCTGTAAAATCATCTCGCAAGTAAAATTAAAGACACAAATTATGCACCCAATTATACCAGTGCAATTGGACAGCACTCCTGGGAATTGATTTCCCAGAGCAATTCAATTCCAGGACTATCTAGTGTAACCGAGAGCAAAATTTGGCTCTAAAATTATTTCCTTCCACTTCAATTTGAAGCTGCAATTTATGGTATTGCTGATAAACCTTTCTGTGTTTCAGGATAATATAAATTGAGAATATGAAAAGCAGACTATTATGATACAGAAGAGTTCTTAATGTACACAGACAAAAAAATCTGAAACAAGTGCTAATTCTTTACAGATGTCATGGGAAATAAAATACTGCATCAGGAAACTTGGAAGCCTGAGTATCGGCTCATATTCTTCCACTTGGTATTCCAACTGTCTGATATTTACCGCCAAGTAAAATACAGATTCTCCTCCTTAAACAAAGTAAAAAAGTATTAAGTTCCCAGCACTTTTAAGTAATTTGAGATTAAGGGAGCGAGTTGCCAGAATAGGATAAAATGTACAAGTACTTGGATAGAGCAGTAAGGGCAACACAGAATGTGTCACTCCATCCTACACAAAGAGAAATAATCAGCCCTACCATCTTTCTTTGGCACACGTGTTCTCCCATCTGTCCTCCTCATAGGTTCCTGCTCTGTTGAATTTTAATAGAGTAAATGTTCTTAGTACTATTTCTTCACACCTATCAACTCCTAATTGATGCACTTGTATTTTACATTCACTTGCCAAATGGAAATCATCCCATCTTTCAAAAACCTAAGCTAAAATAGTACACTTGGAGGCAAACTACCCTGGAATTGATAAAGAAGAGGCGGAATGAACATATTACAAAACCATCCTGCACATATACTTACTTATATGAGGGGACTCACTTTTGTTTCACCTGAGTAAAGCAAAGGACAATGGCAGTTTTCTTAAAGATCAACATGTTTAAGGACAGGAAATAAAGCAGAAATGTAGAATTCTCTCTAAATATCACTGTTAAAGAAATCATTCAAGAAGTTTCACCAAAATGAACTGATGGGATGAAAGGAAGGTAGACAAGTTAAACTTACGAAGGTTACGTAAGAGCAGAAAAGAGCCAATTTACCTGACAACAGGTGGGGTTTGGATGTCACCAAACTGCTGCATTTACCATTTTACCCGCT
The DNA here is from genome assembly GCF_034315485.1 of Pezoporus occidentalis. Taxonomy (NCBI): domain Eukaryota; kingdom Metazoa; phylum Chordata; class Aves; order Psittaciformes; family Psittacidae; genus Pezoporus; species Pezoporus occidentalis. Next base: position 909,579 of record NW_026913554.1, read on the forward strand.
TGCATTACTGGGGGGAAAAGTTTAGGAAGGAACATTCTCAAGGACTTTTCATGAGTTCTCACTCTCGCCATCAGAAAGGGGAGAAGGGAAGGTTTTCTCTGGATTGTTTGACTTTTTTTGGCTCCTGAAAAGTTTTGCAAAGAACAGTAACAAAGTGTGAACTGTTAGAACACATTTCTGTAAAAAAAAAGGAGAATAAGTCACACAAAGCAGAGCAACAGCGAATCTCACCCAAAGTCCGTGCATCTAGTTTGTGTCATCAGTTTAAGCAAACAAACAAAACAAAAACTTTTCAACTCAGACTGGATATATGAGAAGCCTGGAGGCTTCCAACAGCAGACCAAGATCCACCATCAGAATGCTCCAGAAGTTACTCTCAAAGGTTAAGAAAGACTTAAAGAAATAAAACAAAGGAAAAGGCAGCAAACATCAGGTTATAAATCCTGCAGTGTTCAGTTAAAGCAATTCCTAGATCAGTGAAAAAAAAACAAAAATGGGAAAAAAAATTAAAAAAAATAAAGACAGTAGCAACAGAAGTTACCTGGCCGAGCACCTACTATTCCATAGAGAGAACAGGAGTGGGTCGTGTGTCTCACACCAGCCATAAAGCCCATAAACCTTCTCAAAAAGAGTGAGCCATGAGAAAGATCCTGTACATACAATTTGTTTTCAAAGTCTCTCTAAGCCCTTAAGGTCCCTTATATATTTAACTGACAGATATTTGCAACAATGGGGAGAAAAGATTTAGCAAACGTCACTGGTTTCATTTGTTGTGTTTTGAAGTCCAGCATAACATCTGAAGAAGTATCTCCTTTGCGTCTGGCATACACAGATGTTCCAGAGGTTATTTCCTGAGTAAGTACCACACACAAAAGATAGCACACCAAGTGGGAGAAAATGCTCCAAGAGCAATCATCAGGTCAAACCAAAAACATTAACAGTCTACATATGCATCAAGCATTGACACTGTGTCATGGACAAGGTGTTGACATTTCAAGAGAAGATTTTACAGAACACATTAAAGCATTAAATACAAGGTTTAAGATACAATCCGTACATTGACAGAGCAAGACAGCAATTATAAACACTGTAACTTCAACAGAAGAAAGTCTCCAGTGTTACAAAGAACAAAAATTCATCAGATGTATTTTAAGAAACTTAATTCTTGCAAACAAAGAGTTTCTAACTGGCTCTTTCCAACATTAAAACACACAAAACCAGTAGGATCGCCATCAGCTGCATTAGCACTACTGCAATCCAGCACTACGTTGACCACTTCTCCAACACGTGCTTTCTAAACCCACATATGGAGGTAGTGTTACTGCAACTGTATGAAAACTTAGCAGGTGTTTTTCAGCATATGGAACTGAAGGAAATACAGGGTATAAAACTCACATCCATAAACTTCACCTTCACTGGGAAACACTGTGCAATTACCACAAGCTAGATTTGCTGGCGGGTTTTTTCTTCCTTTAAGTAAAAACGAGGCACCCCACTCTCACCCTCAGCCCACTCGATACATTTCACTGTTACAGGAGCAATGGGTAAGTAGGGAGTGAACACATGAGACGAGTGTGTTCCTTTGTACCAATGAACCCTCAAGCAAGGTTTTGATGTATTATCAATACCCAATGTCCAAACAAATATACATGTTTCAAATCCTGTCTCCCTCCCTGACCACTGTATATGGACTTATATCCAAACTAGCAATGGAAGCACCAAACACAGAGGAGCACCTTATCCCAAGGGAGCCAAACTGGAAATCTCCCAGTCCATGTTTGTCTTTCAAAAAAAACTAGTGTTTACTTCACAAATTTTACTAGTGGGAGGTGTAACCTGGACATTCTGAAAGGCTGACAGAAATGTAAAGTTCCTGTGAGCCACAAAATACTATGGAGAGTCAAAAAATAGTCCAGAATGTTCAGTTACGAGGTCTTTCCTCTAAAAGAAGTTTCCTGTGACAGAAATAGAGGTTCCACTATACCAACTAGTATGTGTTTACTCACTGCTGTTACTACACACATGCTCAATGCATGCCACAGCTGAAAAGGACTGACCCTATCAGCCTTGCGAGGAGTGCAGTCACCTATACATAAACCGAAAAAAAACACAAAACAAATGGAAAAAAAAAAAAAAAACAAACATAACCAAAAACTCCCAACACCACACCACCACCCAAATTCTCCTTAGATAAACAAGCAAAGGTAGAAGAGCCTCTGGAAGAGACACTTTAGTGCTCAGTGACTAGAAAATTCTATTTCTCTCATGTTTTGTGGTTCTGCAACTCTTCATGGAAGTCAAGAGACCTTTACACTCTGCAGGTATAACTTGTGTGCTTGAAGGCTCGGGAAGATTTTATAATACCTTTACTGCTGAAGCTCCTTTTGGTGCTGGACCACCTGGTCCATTCTCCTGCTTAACACCAACAGTCAACCTTTCACTTGATTTTAATAATAATATTTAATTCTACAAAAAAAAAAGCCATTTTATTACATTCCTTTTAAAATAAAATTAAAAAAATAACAAACCAAACTGTACAAAGAAGCATGATCAAACCTCCATAAAGCAGGTTAATACTGTTCTGTTTATTGCCTCTTGAAGACTCTCTGCATAGTGTCCGTGAATAGTGTTTAAGGTCCAAGTGAAGATAAAACAGCAGAGCAGCAGAGAGGTGAGGAAGGGCCACAGAGGTGGTCAGTGCAGAGCCTCAGAGGGTACATGGGACATGCTCCATTAAAGTATCCAGAAAATAGCAGCATTGCACACACACAACCCCCCTCCAAACCAACCCTATTTTCACAAGATTATTCTTCAATTGTAAACATTTTACCTTTTTTTTTCTTTCTTTTTGTTTTTTGTTTTTCTTAAAAAGAGGCTTATTTTTTATATATATATATCTATAGTTCCAGGCCTTTATGAACCCAGAGAATGAGAAAGGAATGAAAAGGGAGGAGGAAAAAGAGGAAAAGGAGGAAGATAGGGATTGAAAATGGACTCAGTATCTGTTTTGGTTATCTGTTTTCCAAAACAGCTCAAGGCTAAGGAGAAAATGCACAGCCAGAAGGACTAAGGAAAATCAGGCAGCCTGGAAAAAAACTAGGAGCTAAACAGCCAAAACCCGAAAGAAAAGAGAAGCCAAAAAAGAAAAAGCAAAGCAAATGCACACACACAAACACACAGAAGTGTGTGTACTCACACCACACATGGAAGGGCTCAGGATCAATTTGTGGACCTAGGTTATATTTTTATTTTTTTTTTTAAATTCTGGCTGAGCAATTTTTTTTATAATTTTTTTATATACTTTTTTTCACTTTTTAGTTTTTAAACCTGCTGCACATTTCCCAAAGCTAAAGAATTGGGTATTTCTCCCCAGTTATACTCTTTGGATTTCTGCCAACATCAGCTTTTATGTTCAGTGGGGAAAAAGCAAGCCTGGTTAAGTACTGTATGAACTGCAGCTTTATTCTAAAGTACCTCAAGATGTCTATCACTTTTAACCACCTTTTACCTCCTCCACACCTTACCATGTTCCCCCCTCTCAGTGTTTTCTTAACAAATAGTCTGCAGTGTTTTTACTTTGGCCACTGTTAAAGATGCAGGCATAGAGAAGGGAGTGTTGGACTAGCATGTATTAAAGAAAACGGAACAGTAACATTGCAGATCTCTCTCCAAAAGACTAAAACACTAACAAATACAAGTCGATGCACGTTTGCTTTAAACTAGCGTAATTCTTTTTCACATTGGATTAGACATCATTTTGTATACCAAACATTACAGTGCTGTTTATCTCCTCCAATCATGCAAAGATAGTTAAAACGTGCCACTTGCGCCGCAACTAGAGTATGACCAATTCTCCTACATACCCTCCAAAATCAGGATTTGAAATGACAAAAAAAAAAAAAATAGAATCTGTCTTGGAAAACTTTATAAAGAAATATAGACACAAAGCTGCCAATTAATACCAAGAAAGGTACAAATTACAAATTTCTACAGAAAGCTCACATTAAAGTCAGCTGACGCTTCTCTCAGCCTCATCATCTGAAAGGCCAAATCCTGCAAGGTCACAAAGTGACAATTTTCAAAGGATCCTGAACTTACAGCTCCCATCTACTAAAGTAGGAACAGGAGGTGTCCAGGGACTTTGAAATACCTGGTATTTGACACCTTCAACTCAAATAGAGAATCTGAGGCACTTGGCCACTTACAGGATCAAGCCTTGCAAAGGCAGAAGAGACTTGACTGGTGCAAGAATTCACAGAAGTTTCTAGAGAGCTGCCAGACAGCTTTCTGAAAATCTTTAAGTGTGAATCATGCTTCCAATGTTTGCCTGTGAATACGTCTGGGACCAAAGCAGCATCCAAATAAAATTCCCACTTAAGTTGTGAACTGAGCATCTTCACTAGAAAACTAATACTGAACAATGAACAAAATTTTATGTTCTGCAAAACAGTGGAGGCAGCAAGCACAACACACGTGCCTTTTACTCTTGCTCTCTTGCTTGACACCCCCCTCTCCTTTCCTCACTCCTCTGAGCTTCTCTGATAAACAGCATTGCAAGTTGGTTTAAAAATAAAATGTACAAGAGAGAGTTCTGTTGGTCAGCTATTTACATGTGGCATCACTCCACAAGAAGTTTGATCTCATTGGCTAATAGCTGGTTCATGTTGAACAGAGCCCCCGGGAGCTTGGTGAGCAACTCTCTCTCCGTGGTCTCAGGGTCACTGTCGACAGAGCTGGAGCTAGCACTCATATTGTCGACAGCGGCACTAGCTGGAGGGCCCAGCTCTGGCTCGCTAGTCTCGCTTGCCGTGGACACCACAGAGAGCAAGGACATACGCCGCGTCAAGCGGCCGGGGGTAAGGAGAGAAGCGGCATAGTCCGCTATGATACCAGCTACATCTAGATTACAAGCCTTGTCAAAGGCAATGAAACCTACATTTGCATTGGCCTCGCAGACGTAGAATGAACCGTCGTCCTTCATCAGCAGGTCAATGCCACATACGTCCATCCCCAGGATGTTCGACACTTGGACCGCCAACTGTTTGCCTTGTTCGCTCAGTGAGCACATCATCCCTACGCCACCTGCAAGAAGCGAAAAGCATTTGCTGTCTGTAGTCTGGTCACAGGTGACTGACATCCTTCTCAACCGGGTAGTGCTTTTTGGCTGTAAGCATACTGCTCATGACTCAGAAAGCAACCTCCTATGCACAGTGACTACTAATGAATTTGAAAACACTGCACGATTTCAAAAGACAAGGGCAGGTCAAAATGACAACTCGTTGAAGAGTTAAGTGCAGACTTTTTAGTCAAGAAAGATATCATACCTTTTTATAATCCTGGGATATTAAAAAGATGACCTAACAAACCACCTTTGTTCCTTCTACATACGTATTTTTAAATTATCACAAGACATCTTTCAGGTAAATTAAACAACTGTTCCTGATAAGACTACACCTCTAACAGATATAACTGAGGGGACAGGGTAAAGACATTACCATCTGCTCATGTCCCTCTTAGCTTGCTATCATACGTCTGTGTCTCTAAAGCAAGAATTGGGGAACATTTGTATCTGAAGCTCAGCTGGCCCACTCCACAGTCCATCATCTAAGTATTAACCAACTCAGACTTTACCTATCACAACACTTACATTTAAAAAACAAAAACGAAGGGGAAAAAAAAATTACAAAACACCAAACTAAAAAAAAAACACTTAGCAGAAAAATTGTTAGGCTTTATTTCCTCAGCATCAGGTATTAACTATATGTCTCAGGCATTTCGGGCATTCTCACCAAAACTGTACTACACATGAACACATTTCATGCCATCCCTGATCAGGTTCAGTACAATTTCAGCCAGGCAACCTTCCTTCCTCCTTCCACCCTCAGAAAACCCCCTGCACTGCACCCAAAACTATGCAGAAACTCAGTTCTGTATATGCTACGATCAATGTAGTAACCCTCCTCTTCCTCCCAGGGCACGGTCTTTACTAAAAAAGATTGCAGGGGGAAGCCTGAAAGACTTAAGGATGCATAGCAGCTGCAAAATGCAATCCAACTGTTTACTGTGCTCAGCACTTTCTTCCCTTAACACTCTCCTCTACCTTCTTACCAACTGGCTGTCTCCTCCACCTCCCTCAGTCTCAACTTCTACCTTCCTTGTTTTTCTGTTCCTCTTAAAAGGATGAAATGAATGATAACATGGCATTAGCATGACACTGCCACTACTACAGCAGTTGCTCTGCTTGTGTCCCTAGAACTTTCTCCTCCTTTTCATCCATTCTATCCAATACTTTGGGCAGAGATTGCCTCTCCTTCTGTGTTTGCTCAACACGTGTCTCACTTATTCCTCACTCCATTGTTTCCTCTGTAAACCCTCAACAGCAAGCACGATTAATACAAAAGAAAATGTGCAGCTTATTTCAGCTGGATTGAAAAATTGTGATCAAAACTATGAACGATGCTTTTCCTACCAAGTGAGCAGTTACTCTGCATCCTCCCATCTGTTGAGCAGCGGAGCATGGTGCCCACCACACGGCCTCCTACTACGATGACACGCACATCCTTGCCATGGGACTCTTTCACGTATTTTTGAAATAAGTAAGGGGCATCGTGACGGATCAAGTGGCTTAAGTCCGCCAAATGGTGCTTGTCTCGCGCCAGGAATACAGCTTTACCTGTATGAAGAAAAGAACATTGGAAGATTGGAAGAAGCTACTGGTTTGAGCTGCACCAAAGACCAATATGCTGCCCATTCTCACATGCCCCATCTGTAGCTTATACACATTTACAAATTCTTCTGTGGACACCAGGGTTCCACTGCTTCACTGCTTCTAAGAGTTCAGGGACTGACAGAACTGAGGAGCCACACAGGAGAGGGAGAAGAGAGGAGAAGAGAGAAAAAGCAGAGGAAAGCACTTTAGACACAAAAAGTGGTCTTGCAATTTCTTACTCGTTTTGGTACAGGTCCTTAATGAGAGAAAAAAAGGAAGAAATACTTAAAGAGCAGCAGACATGTAATTAATAAGACAGTTTCATTCATCCAAAAGGACTATATCTGCAGCTTACAGCTTCAACACACAGCAACCAATGACATGAAACTTAACCACCAGGCAGCTAAGAACTCTGAAGCTGCTAGCATGACACTGCAGAACCAGCTGCTTGTTAGAAGCTGCTGCTTGTTAGAATGAGGCTTTTCAGTGGAACAACTGCATTCAGAGGAAAACAAGACTGCAGAGTACCCAAAATAATTTAGCAAAAGATTACACAAGATATAAAATTAATGGAATATATTACGGTAAAAACAAAAAAAAACCAACAAAAACAACAAAAAACGCAACAAAACAAAAAAAACCTCTGCAGAATTCACCAGCTTTTCTGCAAGCAAGCATCTCAAGGACCTGGTTTTTTTTTAACCTAAACCATAATTTCATTCCTCTTCATTTCTACAGCACACTGAAGATTTCTTTGTTCTTTCTCAATTTTACTAATACTGATGGAAAGTCACCCCTGAAACAGGCTCTACAGCTTCCCATCTCATTTCTAGTCTCACAGCATGGCATGCCTTTCTCTCTGAAGTTACATTTCCCAGCTCCTCTTCCCCTTTTTTAAGGACACTTCCATGTGTCATATTACATGTTTTCCAAAAGGCTGCCCATCTTTTTTTTGTGGCAGAATTGTAACTCAGCTATGCCACAACATTAGCAGAGTACAAAAATCAATTGAGAAACTGCCTATCTTAAGATACCAGAAATGCAGCAAGAGCAGAACTAGGAGAAATAACATGTAAAGAAGAATTCCACCAAGCGCTCCAAAACCCAAGTGCAACAGCCACTGCTTTGTCTGGATTTAAGGACTGCCTAACACAGAACACCGCTTGATGAACATGGAATTTCTTAACCCAAACGCTGTATCAGAATGTAGGCTTCAAAATCATTACAAGAAAGCTTCTCCCATTCCCAACTTAGCTCTCCTGCATTTAATGATCCTACTGTATTCCTAAAATGGGATAGGATGAATAATGCCTTATAGGGGAACTATTCACTTCTTAGGAATTATGCAGCATTACGACATCTCGGTAAAACCAAGACTGGTACATTTGCTGTAGCAGCCAACTGGACCAACTATAAGAAAATGGACCTAGAATACAATGACTTTTATTCACTGGCCAGTACCTAGGACCATGTTTGCCCATTTTGTTTGGTTTTTTTTTTTTTAATACAATTTGCAAACGGCTGCTCTTCAGTTAATCTTAAAATGCTTCCCCGGCTCTCTTCATGTGAAAGGATATGTGATGTGCATAAATTTACATTAAGATGCCTGGAATTTAAAGTGCTCTAAAGTAAAACTCGTAAACAGAGATTTATATGAATTCTACAAAAAAAAAAAAAAAAGCAGAAGAAATTCAATAGCTGCAAACTCTGTAATTATTTAATAGATCTTGGAGAAGAGGCAGTGTCAAGTCAAATCTGTCTTAGATACTCCACAATTGTAAAACTGAGCTTGCTGCAAAGTCAAACTCCAACGTGGCTTCATGGCTCTACAAGCACTTTAAAACTATATAATCAAGTATTACTGCCAATAGAAGCAGGTCTATCTTCCTGTCCCAGACTTTTGCTCTCACTCTTCCATTACATCAGCACAAGCATTTGTCCGAGTAAATGACAACTCACGTAAGGAATTAATCCCTGTAAATATAACCCATCTAGATTCATCCAATAACAGCTCCTGAATTCTAGTTACTACATGACAACAAAAGCACTCACGAGAGCAGAAGAGATGCACCAGAGCAAGAACGGAGTCTTACTGACAGACAGTAAGAAGGAACTGCCACCTTTTTCTTGCTTTTGTTTAAGGTAACTGCTGATTTAAACTTTGGTTTCTGTGTTTTTACTTTTAGTATTTATTAAATTGTTTTTAAAGTAAATTAAAAACAGTGCAACCTACTGTGCAAATAGCCTCTCAAATTGATTTTAAACACATTTTCCTTTAGTAGATCACTAACATTAAACAAAATTTATGTATTGTTTCATATTCACTACTTAAAATAAAAGACTAAGAACAGAAGAATTTAATCTGAACCTGCTGTTATTATCACCAGCACTGTTACACAAGATATTTTTTGGAATAAAAAGATCCATTTGGAACAAACAAACAATACATGGGATTTTATTTATATCAGAATCCTAATTATAGGCAACATAAAAAAACAGGTCAAATTAAGACTGACTGAACCAAGATTTCATTTCATTTCTTATGCCTATTTAGAAACATTCCTAAAATCCATGTAGGCTTTTATTTCCCTAAGGCCAGACCTCCCATTATTCTAGTTCAAAGCTTTCCTCACAGAAGTCACCAATGCACCATAATTTTGAAATCCCATCCCCCCACCTATTGCAAGACTCAGTTCTACTAAAACCGCTTCCCAGTGTTGCAGCCTACTGAGCATTCAGAGGCCAAAGTGTAGTAGAATTTAAATGTACCACAAAGAAGTCCAACGTCCAATAGAAGACTTAACTATCTTCACTTGACAAGACAAGATCTTAGAGTCCTCCTCAGAACACCATTTTCCCCCCAGCCCTGGCCTCACACCCACCTCGGTGACCCCGCGTGTTCTTCACCACCATAGGGAACTCCAGCACTTCCGCCTCATCAATCATTTTGGCAAAATTCTCATGACCACCTGGCAAAAAGAAAACCAACAACATTATGTGCCACCAATCTAGTATGGTCAAATAAGGGATATAATTGCCACACATTCCTCCCACCCTTACAGCTTAGAGAATGCAGAAAAAACCTATCAGTTAAGAGAAACTCAGTCATGAAGTATGATCAGACTTTGAAGGTGTTTGTGATCCACGGGATACGAACTCCTACGTCCTCTGAAAGGAAAGACAAGTTGACAAAGGCCTCCTGATCACAACCCCAAAAGGCTCACTCCAACATTTGAAATCTGAAGGTCCCAATTCTACCATCCTGATCCAGTTAATCCCTTTTACTTTATCAACTCACACCTTTTCAAATATCTACCAGGAAAACAGCACAGACATAACAACAGTAACAGCTCCATCCAAACTACTAACCAAGAAAGCAACAAGGAATATGAAGTCAAAGCATAATCCAGAAAACAGCAACAACCTAAATCTTGTCACTCCTCCATCTCCCTTTCCAAGGCTTAAGACTCTTGCATCTCATTCTCCCTACTTCCTGAAGTAGTACTTCCACCTTTTTATCTCACTGCATGTATAAGGACCTTTTAATGACCATTCTGATGATTATGGTTGATACTTGAAGGTTGAGTTCAGTTCAATTCACAAAAGGCTGAGCACAGTACAAGAAATACAAAAGAGAAAGTCAGCAAACAAAGGGATGAGAGTCCTCTAACAGAATGTGCAGTAAGTAAAGAACAGATGCCAAGCCAAGACACTGGTCACAAAGCCAGCAGCAGCCATCACTACCCGGTGCCATGGAATAACATGTCATTCAGCACATCCTGTTTTTCTTGGCAAAGCCAGCTCTCCCTGGGAATTTAATACCTGTGTTTAAAAAAAAGTAGTTGCCTTCCTGTCAAATTCCAGAGGCAGGCATTAAAAGAAGTGGTGGGAAGTTATGAACAGAGATGTTCTGCAACTACCCCATTGTTCATGGTCTCCCTGAAAAAACACTGAACACTTACTCCTTTCTCAAGGAGCCAGAGCAACTATATCCATAAAGAAAGGGTATGTTTCTTCTCAGATTTTTTTCACAGTAATTGATGGAAATTGTAATTCAGACTAACTGATAGAAACCCATGGTTTTGGTTTTGTCAAGTTTCTGTTTTTTGTCAAATTCCTATTACAAGTCTACTGGTGAAACCAGACAGAAGAAAATGAAGGCTGAGAGGTATCTTCAGTTCTTTAACATACTGTAAATAAAATCAGAAATAGCATAAGGGTAGCTCAGACTCATGGTTCCTCTAATATAGCACTCTGTCAGAAACCATACACTCCAGAAGCAGACACAAGAAACAAATAATTAACTGTTCTGGTGGCAAACAAGTCCCAAACAATTGTTGCAAGGTGAACATGAGGGCCTGTACTCTTTCTGTCCTTTCACGATAACCAAAATATTTGCAGATCTTTTTATTCGTACAGAAATTTAATCCCCTTTCAGATTTTACTGAAGTCTAGATCCTTACAGTATCCTATGACATGTAGCTCCCGAAGTTCTTATCTGTTATTTCAGACAACTGGAAAACAGTGCAAAGTGCTTTAGTAGTAACACCAAAGTTAGTTGCTTGGCAGGCTGAGGTACAGCTAAAGTACCCTTCCCAAAGCATCACATCTAATCAACAAAGCCAAAACCAGAATCTAAGTGTTACAACTTTAATTTGCTTTTCTGGTTATGGAATACTTGTTTGTGGAACTGTCCTGGGTTCAGCAGTAGCAGTCATTTTTCTCCTTCTTGGTAGCTGGTGCAGTGCAGTGTTTTGACTTTCGGCCTGGGAACAGAGCTGATAACAATGATGCTTTGGTTTGGCCAAGGACTTTGTGAGCCTCATGCTCTGCCAGGGAGGAGGGGAAGCCGGGAGGAAGCAGAGACAGGACACCTGACCCAAACTGACCAAAGAGGTATTCCATACCACAGCACGTCATGCCCAGGAGGTAACTGGGAGTTAGCCGGAAGGGCTGGGAGACTGCAGGGTTGGAGGAGGTATCGGTCGGTGCTTGGTCGGGCTGAGGGGGGACAAGTTATCGGTCGGCTGGTGCTGAGGTATTGTATTCTCTTCCCTTGTTATTTCCTTTATCATTGTTATTATTGGTGGTAGCAATAGTGATCTCTGTTATACCTTAGTTACTAAACTGTTCTTATCTCAACCTGTGGGAGTTGCAGTCTTTTCGATTCTCCTCTCTGTCCCTCTGGGAGTAGGGGGAGGGAAAGAAGGGGGGGGGGTGAGTGAACAAGTTGCCTGACTGGGTTTAAACCACGACAGGAACAAACCTCATGCAACTTAATTCTATGGATTTCCAAAACTTGACTCATACGTTCTGCACTTCAAAAGCATAAATTATGGTAGGCAACTATGTTACCCATTTGGTCCAAAAGCCTTACCGTATGAAAAAGTGTCTGGAAGAGGCACACCATGACCAGCAAGTTCTTGAAATGTCCAGAACTTGTTGACACAGTTGAGGATGGCCTGGGGACGATTCATCAATCGACAGCCCATCTTCTCTAGGTGGCGAAGGACTGTGATATCACTGTCACTCTGGACCCAAGGTGTTGGTACACGCACAACCACCACCTGTGGGTAAGCAGTAATGAGCTCGCCATTCACTCGGAGACCTAGAGAAGGAGGAGAAAAACATCCCGATCAACTACAAGGTCTTCGGGAGAAGGTAAACAGCCAAAAAAGTACTGCACTGTATGCGACCACAACAGATACCAGACATCAACAGTAAGCACTATAACAGCACAACTATCCCTAAAATGCATCTCATCAGTTGTGCTGTTTCACAAATGCCACTCTTAACCTAGGACTAGGCAAAGAACAGACTGTATTAGGGCACACAGTCTTAGGCTCCTTCCCAGGGTGAAAGACTTTTTTTATAGGTTGACACACCATCCTTTCTATAAATGTTAGCTACACACTAAGTTCATATCATCAGTATCCATAGCTCAGGAGGCTCTTGCCTCCATCATTTCATACCGTTCCCAGTCCCATCTTTATTGATCCCTTTATTTGTGGCATCACATTACACAACACACTGCCAAAGTAACAAAGGTTAGCGATGACCCTTAGGAAAAAAATAAAGCAAAGCAGTATATTTAACATTGATAATTTAAACAATCTGACTTATACTAAATAAGCACTTAGAAATAACCTTATCAGCTAACAGGATAACACCCTGTGACATCAATGTAGGAACTAGAAGGAAAGCAAGCTTTGCCACCAAGACCAATGCATTACTTAATCATGACCTATAGCTTTACAGACCATGTCTCTGAGAAAGGACCACTGAAAGACAGGCTGCAGGAATGAGAATACAATAGGATTGGATGGAAGGCATCAAGCTCAATGAAGAGAGTCTGGCACCTGAGGATGGGAAAAGACAAATAGGATTTGATATTCACTTTATCTACCTTACACTGAAAGTAAAACTTTCTGATTTCAAGTATAAAGTAAGACAGCTCACACTTCAGCACCTTAAGGGTTAAAAAAAAAGACAGGTGAGCTGAGAAATCACAGCACATCTGCCTTTCTGTGCCTATGAAAGCTGTAACTAGTCAGATCTAGCCAAAATTAATTACCCGATTAGCTCTATATTCCAAAGATGTTACTTTTCTAATACAGACTTAAATCTATTTAACCTGAAGGCACATATTGGCAGGCAATACATTTCGTTTCAAGGTGCATTAGAATTAATGAGGGGGCACGAAAGAAGGGAGGGTGTCCCTCTCTCTGTACTTCCCATTTTCTTTTCTTCTCCCCAGTCAGGACATACTTTAGAACCTTCCTTAAATATAATGAAGCAACCACGTAATTCCCAAAATGGAAGTGGAAATTGCTGTCCAGTACTCAAGACACGGAACCACACTCTGGGAGGGCCAAACCAGAGCCACATCCAAGACAAATCCCTTTTTCCAATCCCACTGCCATAACTGCACAGATAGGAGCAAACACAAGCAGCCGGGTGCTCTGGCTGCTCACCTCATTAGCACCAAGCACTGCCGCATTGCAGCTGACATGACTTGCGTGTTTAAGCAAGCTGGCTTCAGACACACACACCCCATTACATAGAGGCATTTCAAGCAAGATAGAAAGCAACACTGCTAAAAACCTAAACAGAATGTGAACATCAAGAAATGGACAACCATTTCCTTTCTCCAGAAAAGGGTACAGATTCAGAAAGAAATGGCTTTTAACTTAGTAGCCAGATTCTAGCTTATGCATGTATTTTCTCATTTAGATGCACACCCAGTTACTCCCACTTTTGCCACTGTAATTGCATGCATGTCCTGATCCACATGCAAGCTGTGTAGCAATCATTTTAAGGAGGACTAAATTTTCTATGGAAACCCAGAACTGCCATTGCGTCTGTGTTGTGAACCAAAACTACAGAGTTTTCCAATTTATAATCTCTCAGAGTCTATTCTGCTGTTTCACTTTAAAGTCACATCACATGCTGAAGTTTTATGCACAGAGCCTGAAAAAGAAAAACAGCATTTTGAGGATACGTGGAATTCACTCACCTGGAATTCTCCTGCATACCTGCATTAGACTTGACTACCAGACCAGTGTAAATTCTGCCAGGCCACAACTCCCCCTAGAGTGACTCTGGAAGTACGATGATGTTATCAACAGAACAATCTGAGCTTTTGTTCCAGATTCCATCATTTTCTCTGGTGTGAATTCTGTTCTTCCCAGAACAAAACAAAACATTCTCTCCCTTTACAGAAGACAGTTTACAAACAAAGACAAGAGCTACTCAATTAAATGTATAATTTGAATCGCTACTACTGCCATACACCATAAAAATTAGCTGCAGTCTCCCAGCAACACAGTGCTGCAAACAGAAGCAGCTTTATTACAGTAAAAAGGAGAGAGAGATTCTGCCATTTTACAACAAGCTTGCATTCAGCATTCCATTCAAGACCCAGCAGTTAACAACCAGGTTAATGGTCATTCTTTCATTTATTCACCCTGACATACAGAAAGCAGTTAACACAGAAGATCTTAATTCTTACAATTAATTTCTTTTCTGAAGAACCAACTTATGAATGCAAAGACGGAGAAGGGAATGTAACAGAGATATTACTAAAAGATTGGTTAAGGGGTAACCAAACTTCTTTTTAATCACAGAATCAACTTGGTTGCAAAAGACCTTTAAGATCAAGTACAACCATTACCCCAGCACTGCCAAAGCCACCAATAACCATGTCACTGAGGGCCTCATCTACACTGTTTGTGAACACTTCCAGGGACAACAACTCCACCACTATCCTGAGCAGCCTGTTCCAATGCCTGAGCACCTTCTCTGTGAAATTTCTCCTAATATCCAATCTAAACCTCCCTCTGGTGCAGCTTGAGGCTGTTTTCTCTTGTCCTGTTGCTTGTTATCTGGGAGAAGAGATCGACCCCCACCTCACTACATCCTCCCTTCAGGCAGTTGTAGAGAGCAGTAAGGTCCCTCTCGAGCCTTCTCTCCTCCGGACCAAACACCCCCAGTTCCCTCAGCCATTCCTCATCACACTTGTGCTCCACGCCCTTCACCAGCTTTGCTGCCCTTCTCTGAACCTGCTCCAGCACCTCAATGTCTCTCTTGTAGGGAAGGGCCAGAACTGAACACAGAATTTGAGGTGCAGCCTCACCAGTGCCCAGTACAGGGGGGTGATCACTGTCCTGGCCCTGCTGTCACACCACTGCTGATATAGGCCAGGATGCCACTGGCCTTCTCGGCTGCCTGGGCACAAGCTGGGTTATGTTCAGCTCTGTCAATCAGCACCCCCAGGTCCTTTTCCAGAAGCAGATTTCCAGGAGGTTGCTGTGGCCCAAATGCAGGACCCAGCACTTTTCCTTGTTGAACCTCTTAACACTGGCCCCAGCCCATCCAGCCAGCCTGTAATGGAAATGAACTGCTCCTTTTTCAGTGATAGTACCAACCTGGTCCCAGAACAGCAGTAGTGAGTTACAATCACAGTTAACTGTATACAATGAGCTGACCTTACACACATACAGAAGATCACACAGAAGATCTTCAGATCATACAAAAGAACCTCGGCAAGTAACAAGTTGGACCATTTGCTGGCTTTCTCAGTGGATGCCCATGGCATTGCAGATATGGCAAACACAGCTGTACAGTCTTTTGAAGTACCAACACCGAGAGCCAGGAAATTCCATGTTTATCTCAGACAGCTATGAAGTCCTTTGAAGTACCAATGCCGAGAGCCAGGAAATCTCATGCTTATCTAATACCATGAACTTTACCAACACAGAACAACCATTTCACCAGTGTTTGGGGAACAATTTCTTAGGTTATCATAAAATGTCTGGGTATTCTTTGGCCCTAAGACTCCCAAGTTGGAATATCACACTATAAAAACAGATGTAAATCCTGCACTTGAACAAGACCTGTTATTTTCCTCAGTACCAGCTTTCTTCGTCCTTCGTCTGAAAGATAAAACCCTCCAAAATGGAATGTGCTAGACCTTTAACATTATACACCAAACACCACGGTATTCAGATGAAAGCACAAAAGGAATTACAGCAATGTGAACAGTAATTACCTTGAATAAACTTAACTAGTTACACCAAATCTCCCAAATAAAGCCAAAAAGGCCCAAGTATCTCTTGAAGACAGCTCGAAGCAGCACATGACAGAAATGAGTGGGTAAACGCATGATTCCTTGTAAGTTGGCCTAACCAGTCCTCCTGCTTTCCATTCCCCAAAAACAGCAGGTGAACTTGAAATGCAAAGCAGCTGGTCTCTGCTAAAAAGGCTTATTTTGGCCCAAACAGATGAGAACCCATGAAGTCCACAGAAAACGGACACAGCATTAAACCCTAGTGAAGACAGAAGAAAGAAGCAGAAACATCTATCACCAGTGAGAAGACATGTATCTATACCGTAAGAAAGTTCTTGAGACAGTTAACAACTAACACGGTAGAGTCTACTTGCATAGCAAGATATTCAAGATGACAGCTGCCTCTCAACAACCTGAGTTAGTGCCATTTCAAGGTGGATGCACATACTTTGGAAAAGAAAATGACGAAATTCTGGAACTTCTCAGTCCTTATTCATGCACGCAGTGGGTTTTTTTAGTACCTTCTGTCTTCTTCCCTATGATAAGTTTCTCGCGATCACAGTTTCTCAGTTAAATAGCATCACTCTTAAGAGAGTGGTACACATTCCAAACAAAATGCCTCAAAAAAACAGACATACAAACAAAACTGAGTTATCCTGAGTTCACAAGTCGCTGCCCATCAGCTAAGACTCCTAAGATAACTATGTACTTACTCCCACCCCACAGCACAACATAAGGGAAGATGCGTGAGCTTAAGCCTCAGTGAAGGGATTCTCTGACAATCTCACTGCTCAACTGGGACAATTTAAGTGCCCAAATATGTACTGCTCAATGCGTACAGCTTGCAAGCCAACAACACTTCTGTAAGTCAATTACAACCACAGCCAGATAATGCAAGTTCTTAAACTGCAGTCTCACTCTTCTTATGATTCATAAGCATTGGTGCTTCATCTGCCCAGTTATCCTACTTGCTTGTGCTTTAGAAACTCTAAGAAGCACTTCTGCATTGCTGGCATTATGGACGGCTAAAAAGCATGACGATTTCAAGATAGTGTGTGGAGTTTCTGTACATCTTAATTAAACCCAAGCAGCATTTTAAATTGCTAGGCATTTCTGAAACTCATTCTATTCAGTTTGTACTCTACACAAAACCCTTCCACCCTCTACAAAACTCAGTTCATCAGAAGATTAATAGCTACTGCAAAGCAGTATCTCATGTCCAATTTGCATGTTATAAACAACTGTACTTTCAGCTGAAACAATGGAAATGCTTTTGCAGAAGGAATATAGTTCCATGAGACAGGTCCAAAATCTGAAAGAGTTGCATCAGGCATTTTTAACGAACGCTAAATCTCAGTTAATATCAAATAACATTATAAAAGTATTTTCACTCCAAATTGTAATTTTGGAAAACTGTCAGAAAAAGCAAACTGAGTCACCAAGACCACAAAGTTTCTAAGACTCAAATTCCAGTCTTCAAAGTACAGCATGTGACCACAAGAACCACAGCCAGCTTTTTCAATGAAATGGTATTATACAATGCTAAAGGCTTCCAGTACTTAATACACAAGCAGAAGGAAATTGGGAACTCTTACATGTAAGTCAAATTACTGACATGAAGCTTCTATTTTTATACAGTTTGAATCATTAGTATTAACTGATAGACTGATCGATGAAAAGGCTGAAGTAGCTGGAAATGTAATAGCTACGGCCTGGGGAAGAAACCCAAAGGACAGTGACACAAGAGTAATAAATAAGAAACTTTCTTAGAGACAAACACTATATTTATCTTTACTTCTATGTGTATATTAGAAAAACAAAGCAGTAAACAGATTTCCATGATGAAAAACACCAAGCCTTTCAATCTGTGGCTGAAGACAACTGGTAACTGCCTTGCAACCCATGAAAGTTCATGACCTATCATACTACTTTTCTGACCAAATAGATCAAAAGAGCAGGGATGATGCAGAGAAGGTGGGACTGCAGAAGTTCCCCTTTCAGTACTGCCATAAATCCAGCCACATATAATATTCAAGGCATTTAAGTCACCTTCTTTCAAACTGAATTCCAAATTTCACAGAACTGTGCGACTAAGGTAAGTAAGTGCCCAAAGTGAAATAATTCGTTGTAGAGCACGGACAGCTAAGAAAGGTATCCTCACCTTTATGGCCACAGGTGACACAAGCAGGCACCTCTCAGAAGAATTTAACTTCAGTGACTGCCTGTGTCTTTGGTGAAATTCCTAGTAAATGCCAACTGCTCTGAAACAGGTAAAATGAAGCAGGAAAAAAAACTGTTTCAGTATCGGGGCAGATCCAGTATGTGGAATACATTTCTAGCAGGCACAGCATGCAAGTGGAATGACGCACAGCCATTTGTGCATACTACATCCCAGAAAATGAAATCAGAATCAAATTTTCAAAAGCACTAAACATATACCAGCTCTCATCACATTCCCAACAGGAGCTTAGAGGGACTGAGAACTTCCCAAAATATTACCCAGATTTTCCCTCAGAGATCTGTATGCTATCCTGAAAGTCTCCAGCTCTCTCAACTTCATTGTACCAATTTATTCATCTATCCATCGAGTTACTAACATTTCCCAGCTGAACAGTCAACTGAACACTCGGCAAACAGGCTATAATGAATTCAACTGATTTCACTGGGGAACGCAGGACAGCCTTCCATCACACAAACCTTTCCTTGGATCACATCCTGCTACCTGCTTTTACCAATTAACCAGTTGTTCTAACAAAAATCACTGAATTTTTCTATAAACTTAAAACTCACTCCTCTTCTCAAAATACCACATTAATACTTGGCATTCATTCATCCTCCCATTATCTGTCAGCCACAAGATTCTACATAATACTTGTGTTCAAAGTTCTAAAGTGTTTAATAATGAAAGTTTACCTGCAGAATTAAATGTGTTCATCCTAATTACCATACAAAAACAAGCTTAAAGCTCAAAAGGGAAATACCCTAAACTTCAGCAGATTACTGGCAACAGCAAGATACACATTCCCTCTGCAAACTCGAACACAACTACATCTCTAAAATTTTCAAAACTCAGAACACTTTGAATACACATTCTGATGCAAAAGTAGCAGAATTTAGAATTAGCAGAAGTAACATTAACAAAATATTCTATACCTCAAAAAAATCACTGCAATATTGATTTAACTTTACATATCTATCTTCTAGAACAACTGTAAGCAACACAAATTCCTCGATACATAGCAAAAAAATGGCATTTAAATGCAATTTTATTTGAACTATAACTTTGAACAGCAGCTAAGAACTGAATTTTCAGAAGTCCAGGGATTTATTAACAAGCCTTTGGTGCCAGGCATTTTCTCCTCTGCATAATTTACTACCAGGCAGCCACAGTTTATCAGGAGGGCCACAAGGATGATCAGGGGACTGGAGCACCTCCCATACAAAGACAGGCTGAGAAAGTTGGGACTGTTCAGCCTGGAGAAGAGAAGGCTGCGTGGAGACCTCATAGCAGTCTTCCAGTATCTGAAGGGGGCCTACAAGGATGCTGGGGAGGGACTCTTCATTAGGGACTGTAGTGACAGGACAAGGGGTAACAGGTTCAAACTTAAACAGGGGAAGTTTAGATTGGATATAAGAAGGAAATTCTTTCCTGTTAGGGTGGTGAGGCACTGGAATGGGTTGCCCAGGGAGGCTGTGAATGCTCCATCCCTGGCAGTGTTCAAGGCCGGGTTGGACGAAGCCTTGGATGAGATGGTTTAGTGTAAGGTGTCCCTGCCCATGGCAGGGGGGTTGGAACTAGATGATCTTAAGGTCCTTTCCAACCCTAACGATTCTATGATTTGTTTGAACACTAAGTTGTCACAACTTCTCCAAAATTTCACTGCCATGCAAAAGCTCCTTTGATATCTAGTATCACCAAGGCATTTTTTCACTCTAGTGTAGACAGAAACAGATTTCTGTAGTTCTGTGCTGGGTATTTCAAGTTCATCTTCTCTCCCTTCCTATCCTACTTACTAGCTTTTCAAACCAAGTTAACAAGCGCTGGAATTTACCCCTTGGGTTCAGTATGACCACAATCTCATCCTCCACACAATCTAAACCAAAAGTCTTTCTCACCAAATATATTTCCATAGCTCAGTAGTTCAAATGAAATCACACATAGCAGAGATAAAACTATCTCTCAAGAACAGTACCTGTACCCTTCTATGCCTGAACAGAGAACAGAAATAAAGAGGAGAAGGTTCAGCTTCAATTGGTAAATTCCTAATGCAAGTATTGTGAAAAGTTTCACGAAAGACCACTGCTGCAGCAACAAACAGAAAGCAAGAAGGTAACTGACTTACACCAGCTCTACTTCATGTCCCTTCCTGGACTCGGGGACCTCTTCCCTTCCCCAGGAAGAACATGGAATCCTTCTTAGACATGCACAGGCTATCAAAAAACGGTGAAAAACTTAGGAAGGGTAACAACACTCAAAGTGACTATGGTCGTTCTGCCTTAGGGGTTCTCTTCAGGCAAAAAGGGGGGAACAGAAGAGTTGCCCATATATGTATCTCACTAAATCAATGCTAGCTGATTGACCTGATTATGCCTAAATCTGTGTTTCTGAGCTACATTTCTAGTCACAATACATTGTTTGCTTAAAATCCCAAATCACAAGCACTTCTTCAGTCATGCATAAATGTGAAATGAATGAACCCACATATAAACACATATGTGAAAGCTGTATTATAAGCACTAATTCTAAACCATCTTGCTCTGAGAGTTGATTTTATGGCAGGTATGTAAGCAGGGAAACTAGACTGGAATAATGTTACAGCCTTAGCTATCATTAGTATACGTATATAAACACACAATTAAGAAACTGCATCACTAATAAAAAAAATACGTTTCATGAGACCACTTCAAAAATGTTCAAACAGGAACAGAAAGAAACATTCAGTATTTTAGCCCTACTCCCAAACACGGCTACTTAAGTGATAAAGCTGCTAAGATGCATTTTAAATGGAGTGTTGTAAAAACAAGTGTAAATAAAAATGCCACAAAAGGGAAATCAAAAGATTCATTAAACAAAACAAGCCAGTGTTGGAAAAGATGAAATCTCAAACACCTTGAAAAAAGTGAAATTCACCCAAAAAAGTGGACTTCTGCTTTTTCCAGTTTATGTAAAAGTTCTCATCACACATCTGCTTCTCTAATTTTCTCCTGGGCAAAGTTAGAAGAATTTTAAATATCTTCCAATGCATAAACTCAAAGAAAAAACATTCAGGATGAGATCCATTTAAATATACTGAAATTAAAAGTGTAGCTGTTGATCTAAGTTTTAAATTATTCGAATTATAACAACACAGACTCTCACAGCTCAGACTGAGTGAAGGGAGATGATTTTGACTCCAATATTTCAAAAGGGTCCCCCAATTTTTGTACAACTATATGCATGCATACATGCTGTACAGCCACTGCATAAGCATGATTGGATTGTCTTTTGTCTATTAGATTTCCCTTCAAAGCTCTCAATGAATATAATGATTCTTCATATTAAGAAAGTTTAGGCTCACAAAAAGAATTTACTGTTTTTCACCACACTTTTTTGCTGGAACTCCTGGAACAGCTTTCCCCACTTTTTGGACAGTTTTTCTACAGCCGAGTTGCAAGTCACTAGGGAGGAAGTTTTTCTTCATACTGCGGGTGTTGGCAAGCCACTTTATCCACCATCAGTACTTCATCTCTCCAGGTCTGCACTGGACTTCATCTGGATCTGTGGGCAACTGCACGTCACCTGGGTCATAATGAATCATCCCTAGCACAACTAATTCCCTCAGGTACTGGATACCTCTCTCCATTGCACTCCATTTGCATGAGTGATGTATAAATTTCTTTTAAGGAATACCTTTCCTTCACACTTAAGATTCCAGCAGACAATGACTTGTGTCCCATCCAGTCACCTCGTCAATGCCCATTCCCTCGGAAGCTTCCCTACTCTCTAATTCCAGCCTACTAGCCCAGTTTACTCTAGCACCAGAGCAGCCAGGTGATAATGTGTTCACCTGGATGATGGCTGAAATATTTCTGTACATCCCCACAGATCATTCACGAATAGCGACTGAGTGGTTACCTCTTACTCTGTCTCTTCATCCTGCTCTTGTAATGGCACCTTGCTTCATCTTCCTTCACTTACACAAGCTGACTTTCGTGTCCATTTCTTCTTCTGTACAGGGCTGACTGACAGCAGCACGGACTGGTTCTTTGGTTCAGCTGCAGTGCCTGTCACTGGGGCTGGTGTAGCCACAGAGCCTGTCACCTTATTGTCATATCCAGAGACCTCCTTTTCCCCTTGAGGGTACTGAATAGTGTCAGCCAGGGTTCAATGGGCACAGGCATACAGCACACTGCAGCGATGTATCCCTCTCTGAAATTGCCAAGGTGACAGCATACTTTTTCCAAATATTTTACTAGTTTTTCCAGATACTGCACTTGTTCAGGGGTAAAGTTACAAAACACTGGAGGTGCCACTGGCCTAGGTACTTGCCCATACTATTCTATACACCCTGCCACTCAAAACTATCCAGCCTTGGGACAGATCTCTCCGTGTGGTATTCTTAAACAGTTGTTTAACCTTAAAAACCTGGAACATGCTCAGCAACATGCTGTTTCCTAGTTATAGGACCATGCTAGTTTTGACATCTCAAAGATATTCAAAATCTTCAAAATCCTCAGATGCTACTGTAATTAGCATAGTGGGGAAGATGTGGGAAGATGTCTCCTCCATAGACTGGCTCTTCAGGGAGAAAATTTAAAGGTGTAAGTATTAATAGTTTCTGACAGATGGCTCCCAAAGAACAGAGGTGACTGCAGTGCTGAGTACAAATACTAGATTAGTTTCACAACCAGAAATTCTATGGTACCATTAGCCACTGTTACAAAATAGAACATGATAACCTTAGACCAGCTCCCACGCGTGATAAACAGCACAACAGGCAACATATATTGCAACTAAGGTACTACATACTGCAACTTTTAAGAACAAACCAACTTTGACAGCAAATAAATCACTGTGACCAGAGACTATTAAGCTATATAACTAACAGTTATAACAGACTTGTTCTAACACATTCTATTCACATTTGTTGTTATCTCAACCCACTGAGGCCCACGTTGGGTGCCAAAAAGGACTGTTGTGATTTAACCTCAACTAAGCATCAGGGGGCTGATTGCTCACTCCCTGCCACTGGTGGGATGTGGGGGAGAATGAGAATCTATGGGTTGAGATAAAACCCAGTTACTATACTGAGCATGATGTTCTTTGGTATGAAATATCCCATTGGCTAGCTCA
Organism: Pezoporus occidentalis; assembly: GCF_034315485.1. Taxonomy (NCBI): domain Eukaryota; kingdom Metazoa; phylum Chordata; class Aves; order Psittaciformes; family Psittacidae; genus Pezoporus; species Pezoporus occidentalis. The sequence goes on from NW_026913554.1 coordinate 933,189, forward strand.
GGTCAACTATCCCGGCTACGCTCTTTCTCAACCTTATCACTGGCAGAGGATGAGAGACTGAAAAGTCCTTGGATCAGAGTAAGCACCACTGAGCAACAACTGACCCTTGGTGTGTTATCAGCACTGCTCTGACTAAAGCCAAAACAGCACTGCACAGCTACTGGGAAGAAAATGAACTTCATCCCAGCCAAACCAGCATACTCTTCCATGGTTTGAATGTCCAACCTCTGTTCATTTTAAATAGCAGGTGAAGAAAAAAAAAATAATAATAATTCAAGACACACCTGAAAAAAAGATAATTGGGAAGGTCTTTCCAAAAGCAGAAAGAAATCCAGAGGAAAATCCAGAGAGAGAATTTGAGCAACCCAGGAAGGCAGATGTCTCCTCCCATATAAGATGAATCTATAATTCTCCCTCAATGCCAAAAATCTACTAAATACCTTTAAAATGTATAACTTAAGCACCTCCTCTCTCTGCCACTAACCAATTCCATCTCAGGAATTCAACCTTCTATTAACTTAGGCAGACTGCTGAATTCATCCCATGTGAGTTTTCAACAAAGCTGTAACGAAGACATGTAGCTTTCTTATCCGTCTCCCATAACAGAAAAGATACCTAGAAGCACACTGTCTGAAACTTTTAATAAATAATACAGAACTACCTGTACCTCCCAAGTGTTTCCAAACGTGTTTAACTGAGCCTGAATTCTGGGGAATGAAAAGATCCCCTCAACTTACTGTTTCAACCTGTCATTACAGCCTAAGGACTTTCTAGGCAAAACTGCATTAAGTTAACTGCATTAACTGGAGGCACTTATTTTGGAGACAATGTATCCTTCTTAAAGGAAGGGATTTAACGACACTATTTCAGGGGAAGTTTGAGCTAAAACAGATTCCAAAGCTTGCACAGATAACATTAACTCTCATCGCCAGGGAGTTTCTGTATGTCCTTTTTTTTACAATAGCTCCAGGTCTCTTCATGAGTACAGCCTTTTCCTACACAAAAAATACCCAAAACAAAACCCAAAATAAAAAAATTGTTCGAGACCAGAAGATACAACCCAAAACGTCTTTAACAGACATTAATATAAAACCATACACAAAGCAAAAGCTAGAGAAGGAAGAATTCCACCTTCTCCATATTTCTGTAAGCTTGCTCACTGGGCTTGTTTCTGCTTCCCAGCTTTAGCAGGTTAAAACTACACTGCAGTAGCTGCACACGTGCTCCATGCCCATGCTGTAATGAAAATACAAGTGTAACACCACAGTATTATTTCTCACCTGTTCTGAATGCAGAAGCTCCCACCTAGTGCCAAAAAGATGTTAAGATATTAACTGATTGAGACATTTGCTTTGTATGTTCCCTAATCAAGACATTCCACACAATCTGGAACTATCTTCTTAAAAGAAAATGCTCCTCAGAATTACAGCCTTTCCAACCAGACCAGGCAAAGAAAGAAATCATGCAGCAGTACTGTTGTATTCACAGACAGCAGGCTAAAGCAAGCAGAAGGGACATTCCCCACTGTCACCTTGGTTTGACCTTTGAAGGCAGCACATTTAAGAGATTAGCTATTTTATCACTGATCTCTAGATTGTAAATGTAGTCCCGAGTTTAACAATCCCTAGAAGCTGTTAAATATCTTTATACGCATTTATTCTGCACTACAACCTTTAAAGCTCTTTTTGTCTTGTCTTTCCTGAAATGCACATCTGCCCAATTTACAAAGAAACAAAAAGTACTGAGGGGCTACTGAGCTCATCAGAAACAAACCAACAGTAGAGATGGAAACAGAAGCTTTTTTTTTTTTTACCAGCATCAGGTATGACAAATCTCCTTAGTTCATTTATCTCATTCCTCCATAGATTCCTCTAAGAATCTCCTTTTAAATATTTGCAGGTTATATTTTTCTTCAAGTTCTTCCACTTTACAGGAACAGAATCATGAAAATCTCATTACCAAATCCCACTCTTGATCTGTTATCAGTAACAGAACAATAATTTACACTCACTCCTAGACTATGCCTTGATCAATTTAAAAATATTAAAAATTCTTAGAGGAAAAGGTTTAAGTGCATGCCACGCACCTTGGAAAACCCAAGTGAGAAAGGGGAAGAAATAAGCACCTCTTTAGAAATCTGTGTTGGACAAAACACATAATACTGTTTCTAAAACAATTTAAGTCACTGAGTTGCAGCAACAGTTTTACTTTCCAGCCCCATGCAATCCTACATTGGCATGAAGTACCACCCCAGTCCCTAATGCTCATCAGCCCCACTGGTAAGCAGGTAACACCAGCAGAAAACTGTTCTGTTGTGGAATTAATTTCTGTGGGTATCGCAAGCTGAACCAGCTCACTGTAGGGTCTGATCAGACCTAACACTTAAATTGTCAAGATAGCACCATTTTCAGTCTGTAGAATTCCTTGTAATTTGATTTTTTTTCCTCTTTCTTACATTTACAACTCTGTGGTCACTGTGCTAACCCAGCTTTGTAAACCTTGGTTAAAAAAAGAAGCCTGTCAGACCAGTTTCTCTTTCTCCAGCTCTTGCTCTCCTGTCCTATGCAGATAATACATTCTTCAGTGGCTCCCACTCTACCACAAAAGAAAAATTTGCAGCAAAATTGATATAAAGGCCAGCTACCAGCCTTGTTTGAGCACGACAAACAATTACAAGCGTTAAGACATGCAGTTTACACGTATGGATGGCATCCCTTTCACCTGCAGCCACAGACCTTTTCACCTCAAAGCATCCACAAAGGGCATGCACTTTCAGCATCCTGCCTCACCTTTAGTCCCAAGCATGTAAGGAGGAGTGCACAAAGAACCATTTCAGTCTTAGGCCAGAATGATCCTGGGAAAATTGACAGAAAAACAAAAGGAAGCAGGATATGAACATGCACATCTCAAAAACTTCCAGTTGTTAAGTAACTTCTCACTACCTTTCTACCTATGCTTACAGCATGCCTCTAACCCACCATCTCTCCTCATTGGCAGACAGACACTTTGCATGCCTAGAGTACTGTGGTGAATGGCTAAAGGCTCTTTCAGAAGGACACACTGTGGAACTGAGGAAGAGGGTTTGTGCTCCACACAAAGGAGCACACCACAGACACGCAGTTTTGGAGTATGCAGAGCTAGTCAAGAGACTACCAACAGACAAATACAACTTGCAAACAGAGTTGTGACAATATATTTGGATTCCCTTCTACCTCTATTAAGAGCGGTCAGACTTTGTGAGAGATGGCCTTGAGAGGCTGTGGAGGCTTTGACTTTGGAGATATTCAAAACCCAACTGGATATGACCCAAGCAACCTAATCTAACTTCAGAGCTGCCTCTAGCTTTCAAGTTGGGCACTTTGAGCACCCCTTCCAATCTCAGTGACTATGATTCTCTTACGTGGCTGCAGCAGCAGGATGCATGCTCCACAGTGCACTACTTCATAGCTCAAAATAGATTTGTGGGCTCACTGGGAAATGTCCTTCCTTTCTTTTGCACAATCAATATCATCTGACGAGTTCTTCATGCTGAAAGTGGAAAGTGCCGCTATAGGTTTGACAGCTGGGAGGGGAGGTGGAACCACAGCTTGATTCCCTGACCACAATGAAACTTGGAAAGAGAGTTGAAAAGAAATTCAGTATATGATAAAGGCAAACACTGTCTGGAAAGCAAAGTAAGGAACATGAGGTGGAAAAAGCTGTGAAACTTTTATTGTTAAGCTATAAATAAACAACTGAAAACAGGCCTTGCTCACCAACATTCCATCCTCCTGGCAGAAGCACTCATCCAACAATGTTGTCCTCCACAGAAAGATGCAGAAAGTTGTCAGAGGCACAAAAGGTAGTTCACTTTAGGTCTTGAGCTGAGTCTGAATCTAGTTTTGTGGAACAAGTTAAGAGCTACTCCAAACCTTTAAAGAATTTTCAAGGTACAATTACAAAACCACTTGTCTCACTGGGAACAAGCAGACAAGAACTGGAACCCAGGCAAAGGAGAGCTTTTAATCTTAGTCTACAGGATATTCACAAAGATCATCTAAGTCAGAGAATCAGGGACACACAGAACACCAGCAGAACTTGATATAGGCGCTTCTGTTATTAATAAAAATCCTCACTGAGACAGGAAAGGCACGATATAGGAATGAAAGCCACCTCTCAACAACATTAAAAGGTTGGATTTGGATGTGTGTTTTCTAGAAGAGTAACCTAAAAGATACATGTGGTTGGTGCAAGAAACCCTGGAACTCCTAAAAAATAATTTCAAGATGGTAACAACTGACTGCCTCTATCACGGCAGGCTCAGGTTCACTACTGCTCCTTTCCTTACCTCCTAGTAAGAAATGGCTCAACATAAACCACATCATCCTGCCTTGTCACCCACCCTGGGGTCTGTTCCTCATCGAGGAACAAAAGGTCCAATACTTTGTATTTTTACATTTTGTATTGTATTTGTATGTTTATAGACAAAAGTAATACATTACTTCTTTATATACATGAAGATGTTCTTAAACATCAAAAAGAGCCTGCAAGGCACCTCAAAAAAATATGGAACAAACACTGAAAGCAATGGCTTCAAACAAACTCAAACAGAAAGAATTCCAGGAATGGTGTAAGCCATTTTCCAAAGCAGTTGAGAAGTTTAATGACAATGGGGACATGCCAATTTACATATTCATTAAACAAGTACAAGGGAGAACAAGGCACAAGCACAACCTCTCCAGGTATTTGGAGAGATAATTCCTCAGTCTCAATGACAGGATATATACATATCTTGAATGTAAATATATTCATGGACTTCTATTCAAGGACAGAGTACTGGGTTACCCAAGTAACCCTATATATATATATAAATATATGTTTGTGTGTGTATATATATATATCTAAAACCAATGGTTATCACTACATCACTCCTGTTTTTCCCTTTTCCCTACACCCAAGTTTTCCAAAGCCTAGCTAGTAAACAGATAGATCCAGCACAGTCCCTACATGCCTGCACATACATTATTTACAGAGAATGTGTATACACGGTATTTACATTAAAAAGCTACATTAAGAGAGAACTCTTGAAGCCAGAAAGTCAAGCACACAAAGGTTAGCAAAAGCCACAACTAAGGATATGTCTGCAGCAATGATCTGCTGTTTTCAGTTATACAAACAAACATTCTTCCCCCCCATTTATCTAACCTTCGCAGGAGGTACAGCAATCACACAAGCAGCTACTGAGGACTGTATCTTCTTTTACATTGTTCAGTGTGTAGTCCATGGATTGGTGTACTGAAATCCTTCCTTGAAACACACAATTAATCATTTCTTCTTGAGATTAATTTATTGTGCTCATCACAGTAATATCTAAATGCTTCACAGACTTATTTTGTCAGCACCACAGGAAACCAGTGAGCATTTTACTGATTTTCAGCATGGGAAAGGGAAACAAAGAGATAAAGGGTAAATGAATTCTAGATGCGACATTTGGGAGACCACGATTCCTCAGTTGCTGAGGCTGCTTCAACTGATTTTATTTGTGAATGCAAGCGTTCAGCACTTTTCCAAAGCTTATCCTAGCATCCAAAGATTGGGCACTCAGAAAATGCAAAAACATTTAATTAAAGGCAATTTCTGAGCAGTCCCAATTTAAATCACCAGACTAACACTTTTCTTCCAGCAATATTCTGCTTCAATGTCATAAATGCCTGTGACCACACAGAAGGAATCCTACAAATCCTACCGCTCCCTCACTATGCTGCAAGTTATGTTTCCAGAGCAGAATACCCTGGTACTCTAAGGAGATCAATGAAAAAGTAGCGTCCAATAAAAAGTAGCGTGCGATCAAGTAATTTAAAATGTAATATCTGGAAACAGATACACAACAAAGGAGCCAAAACTGCAAATTTGTTTTTGCCAATTTCTGATTTGGGGTATTTGCTCTTGCTACTCAGAATAGTATTTTATCTTTACATTTAGCAGATAATCAAAAGCAAACTTAATCAAGTAACACAAACATGACACTGGTGGAATTGCACATGAATCTTAGAACAGTTTTGTCTACCATACAGTCCTTTGACACTGCAGCACTGGGCCAGCAGCCTCTATGTGGATCAGCACTTCAGGTGAATTGGGCTCTCCTGTCAGCAAATATTTGTGTAAACAGCTGGCAGAGAAATGTTTTTCTTTGCAAGAAAGAAAAGCTCTGAAGGTCTGATTTCACCCCAGGCACTGGAAGCAAGCAAGTACTGCAAGCAGCTTGCTTTGCCCCAGTCACCCCCATAGGATTCATCCCCCCAGATGTAACACTTATACTTTCACTTCCTTCCTGTCCCTCCTTATTCTTCCAGTTCATGTCCAAACTACAGATTTCTCCTACCATCAAGTAGCTTCTTTGCTTGCAATTCTGAATACCACTCTAGCCACCCAGTTTCCTGCCTTGCCTCCTAGTTTATTTTCCATTTGAAGCTCCTTCTTTGGTTGGCATCTCTTCCCAAGGGAGTTTCAACACACAACCCATGTTCCCACTGGTTTCCACTTCCAATTTCCTTCTTGAAGGAAGCAATTTCTTAACCAGCAAGAGTTTCACTGCAGTCTCTTCCTGTCACCATTGCCTGTTTGTCACCATTGCCTGTTTCAGCACATTTACAGAACATGCTTTTCCCTATTGACACCAAGTCCCCTGTCCCAAACCAATTTAACTCTTATCCCTGCTATATCCGAATAGAGTACTTTACTCCACTCAGGTCCTTCTGTCAGTGAAAGGAGGGATAACCAACAGGAAATACCCATTATAAATTGTGTGCTCAGACCAAACTGCAGTCCATCCCACAACAGACAAGGCTACAACACCAGAGGTCCTTTTTTGTTTTCCTTTTGCATAATAGAGGGGCACATTTACAGTATTTTCACTGAGAGGCTTAAACAAGCCATTAAGATGCTTAACAGACTATTTTGTTACAGGATAATAACTTGGGACAAATTTATGTCTACTTTCATGGGTATAACAAGCCACTTCAGCCAAACTGAGCTCCTGTTCCAAGCTAGTTCTTTCAAAAACATACTTGCAAATTTAGAGAAAAATAGAAAAACATTCTTTTCTCTTGAAGTGCCCTCCTTCCACTGAATCGTTCTGCTGAAAATTTCCAGAGCTCCCTCAGACATTTAAGATTTCAGGGCTGACAGTGTATTAATAGAGGACAAATTATAAGGAATAAAAAACTGGTTTATAATGGACAGGTTTGGCCCATTGTAATGTTAAGATGGGTGACATAAGACCCATACACAATATCAAAGAATACCTCATATAACTTTTCAGCAGATACAGTATGTCGCTGTAGACACCCTAAACTTAAGTACTAAACCCCAAGATTGCAGATTGTTCCTGCACGCACTGGTAAACCACTTTGCTCATACAACAATATTAGTGAGGACTTAATCTGTGTTTTCAAAGAGACATAAAAGGTTCAGATGCTTATTATGTGGGGATTACAAAGTAAAACGGTTGCAAAACTAAAAAAAAAAAAAAAAAACACACCACAAAAACCTGTGATCTCAATCTCCAAAACCATCTACCACTGATAAGTTACACTCTTCTGTACTGAAGCAACATTTCTGTTCTATCATGATACATGGTCCTGTCAGTTTTCAAAATACTGTTTGAACAAATGGTCCCAAGGTAGCAAAACCAAACAAAACCACTAAAGACCACAATTCCCTTGAGTGCCAAATTTAATTTCTTCTCAGCTATTTAAGTAATGTTTCTACCAAAAATTAACCCCTCAGATGATTCTCTATCAGGTCTAAACAGCTTCAAGAGCTAATTAAAATATGAAGTCAGTCAACTTCTATTGAGGGTGGGGGAAAGCAAGAGAATCAATTCAGAACTGAAGACTTTCACAGTACTATCTGGAGAATAAAACTTGGAAGCAGAAGCTTGACTTTTCACATCAGGTTCACAATGGAATTTTGGCATTTTTCACAGTAAGTATTTGGCGGTAGAGATACTCTTTTACCTCATCATTCAAGGATAGTTACTTGGATATGGAATCCAAATACTGATACAGCCATTAGGCTACACAGTCTTCCTAAGTCAGTCTCTCTCTGTTCATATTAATCTGTTTTGTGTTATATAAAGCAAGTGCCTACCAGGTCAAAAATGAAAATACTATAACTCTAAGGCAGGGCACGAACCTGGGAAGAAATACACTTGCATTCCATTACTTACCACACCTCATACAGAAGTCTTAAGAGAAGTCTGAGGCAAATGCCCCAGACTTCAGCTTCTATATGCTGCCAACTCTTCCCTCCATGTGATGGCTCAGTAAAGGCTTGAGCAGGCTCAGTGGAGATGGGCAAAGATTACGTGCTTGCAAAGCACTAGAAGTGCCTGACCACACCTGGCAGAGAAAACTGACCTCATACTATGACAGAAGAGACTGGAAAGTGGTAGTTAAGATAAAGGGTTACAACAGTTAGGGGGGCTGGCTGACACTCAGTTGCCTGTATCAGCTGGTTGTGAAAATGTTTGTCCAGGACAGCAACAAAAGCATGACTGTCTTCCTGAGGGAACTAGACCAGTATGGGGGAAGCATTTACAGGGCTCAGCCCAACCTAGAGTGTAAAATCTGAACAACTACCAAAAAGAGTTTCGAATGGACCAACGGGCTTTAGCTGGGTTAAAATCCCTTTTGCCTTCCCAGTGGCTGGGGATGCCCAGGGTTGTCACAGTGAGCATATCAGATGCATGTAATGAGAATCACATTTGTAGTGTGATCCAACAGCTCTGCCAATGCTACTTATTCCTAATCCTAAAACACTTCTCAAACAATAAATAGTTTTATATTCTGAACAACTAAAGGGAATACACAACTTTTTACAAACAACTTCCTCTTCTGTTCTTGAAAAAAAGCTTAAATTAAAAGGAAATCCCTACCCCCAGAAGCTCCACAGCATTGCACCAGCACAAGACGACAACAGGCTAGATACCTAGAGGGCACTTTCAAATCAAGTTCTTAGAACTCAAGGGAGATACTTATCTATCTTCTGATTGCCATGTTTCCCTACCATGTTTCAATGACAGAAACTGCCAAGAAATAGGATCTGACAGCATGAATTTTGAGCATATCATTTCAGTGACGTTACAACTACTACTGCAAATGGAATCACCTACCCTATTTACTGTGCCAGTGCACCCCATCCCCCTTCTCAACTAAAAAATCCAGGAGAGAACATTGGTGTATTCAGTCTTTTTATATCAACCCTCAACAAAGTGGATCAAATCACTAGTCTGCCACTTCCAGTATCTGTTCTTCCACTATGCTAGTACTGGACATGTTTAATTCTCTAACATTTCTAACTATATCATGCAATATCATGTGCCTGAAAGAGAGAGAACTCCCCTTGTCTTAAGCACATAGCACAAGTATTCCATTGGATTACCTTTTTTGCTTTGTCTTTAGAAAGGAACACATTCCTCTCCCCTCTCTTTTCATGAAAATATATTCCTAAGAAGGAAGCCAAATTCTTCCCGCATACAATTCCACTGAAAGACAAACACACACACCCTCAAAAAAAAAAAAAACCAACCAACCAACCCCAAGCAAACAAGAGAAAGATGCTCTCTAGGGGGAACGAACAAATAAACCCCTTGCAGATGTGTGGAAGCAAGTAACAAGCACAGCAAGTCAGTCCCCAGTTCAATACTTGCACTATACCGAAGTACAGAGCAAGAAAACATTTCTGTGTAACAGAAAAAGCCTTGCATTAGGTAAAGCACTTCATTAGTGTAATGCTTGCAGAGTTTCTCTGAGAACATGATCAGAATACCTTTGTTCTCAGGTGTTCTAAGCGTTGTCAAGCACTTAAGACGTTCTGCTTACCAAAGCTTGCTTCAACTTTTGACAAGTACAAAGGCATCTTAAAGCTCTTTATCACACTTTTAATCCTAAAAAACGGACTGGACCTTTAAACAGATTATGAGAATCATGTAAACTTTTCCTTTCAAAGAACAATCATTAAAAGGACACCATCACAGATTTTTCTGACACTGTAATGTTAATTATTTACAATATCAGCAAATAAAAACTGTCTGATAGTTTCATTAGTGACTCTTTTTTTGTTCTCTTTTTCATTCTACTATTTCAATGTAGCAAAGGGCAGATATAAAAAGAAAGTGTAAATTCTTAAACTTAAGCGTAAGTTCTTAAAACTTTATTTTATCACATTTTATAGACAGTTTTAAGAAAGTAAAGGGACTTGTTCATGTCCACTGGCACTCCTAGAAGTCTGTATCAGTTAAAACACAGGTTTACACACTGGAAAACCCCTCTCATCACTGAGCAAAGTTGCCGTACCAGTCTCTCTCATATTCACAATCACTGCCTGTTATTCACAAGCGGACAACAACCAGACTTGAGAGAAAAGGTGGAAAAAAATGAAGGAACTATCATTCCTTAAAGAACAAGTACTGTTGACTTTTCTGATTAGAAAGCCAGTAAAGTTGTCAGTTGTCAGTTTCACAAGTTTTTGTGGTATTGGTACTTGTGGTATCTTCTAATATCTCTACGCTCAAACACAAAATACTTTGCCCTCCTGATTTAAGTGCTGCAGCACTTTACATGTTGTTACCTGCCTCGGAGGATTAATGAAGCGTTAAAAAATACCCTCCACCTAGGAGAGGCTGGTTTAAAACGACACCAGCATGCAGACCTGGGTCACAGTGCAACTGCTGACAAATGTGCCAGCACAACTTGCGTAGGTGACACAGCACTGGAAGAGGGATTGTTTGAAAAATGACACAGAACCCCCCAGCTAGTTAAAGACTGTCCTGAGAAACATCAGACCCATTTTAATTTCTTGACTGTGATGTATGGAACATGCCTTCCATCTTACTTTTGTCTTTTTTGACATTGTTTTTCCCCCAGATAGCCATTCCTGATAATTTGTACAACAATTAAAAATCTGGCAATGCTTTCTGGCATTTTCAGCTACAGTAACACACACATCTGTTCAACATGGTATGTCTAAGTTTTCCTGGCTGACTGCATTGGAACACATGCAAATGAAAAACTTCAGTCCTTAACATAGCCCTCTGAAATTACCACAGTAAAATACTTCCATGCAGAAACATTCCTACCTCTCCATCTTTCAAAGGTGGCTTTGGACTACGCCCAGATCTACTACTGATGACATACTGACATCTACTGAAGAAACACAATGAATCTGAGAAGCTCAAATTTACTGTTAGCCTTTCTTATTTAGCATCAGCTTGAGATAACAGGAAAGACTTCTAGCCTTGATCTTAATCACTGATAGCAAGGACAAAAACTGCAAGGACACCCAGGGTCACGAAGTATAAATCCTTTCTTCCTAAATGAATCCTAAAAAAGTTGCGCTTGGTGTCCCAGTTCTGGAAGAAAACAATTCTTCCTAAAACATGTGGTAGCTGTTGAAATGCACTGTTATTAAAATATGTTTCTATGATAATAAAGCAAATGTACAAATTGCTGCATTTTCTACTACATTTCTAGATGTGCTTCTCTGAGGTATCTAATACTGGGGTGGTCACAGTCACCCACCCCTAAACACAGCTGCAAGTCCAGAAACCCCTCTATACACTGCTTACTAGTAACGCATACAGCTTAGTCAGATTTAACATCAATCAGACTGTCAAGCAATCGGTTTCCACAGCCAAAGAACATCAGAAAGTTTCGAGTGGTTCTGAGCCCAACATTTTCAACAACACAAAATTCACTTCACGTTTAACCACCTTCCACTCCTTTGCACACAATGCAGTTTCTTCTCCAGCTCTCACTACTAAGTTGCAAACTAGTAGTACTCGTAGTAGGACTAGTAGTACTACAATTGCTTCCCAGCTCTGCAGAGGAAGCAACAGCTGCTTCGGCTGTTGTTAGTAGCAGGAAACAGGCCAATTCTGCAGTGCTCAACAGGGCACCTTGCCAAGGCCACTTGCCTCTGCTCCATCACTCCTAGAGCCATTGCTGAATACTGCAGGAGAGCTCCTGCAGTAAGGTGCAGCAGGGAACTGCTGAAACAGTCGGAGAAAGAGGAGGTGATTACATTCCCTATTGTGCCATGTAAGACAGGTTTTAGATGACTTAAAGATGATTCAAAATTATTAAGAGTTCTAACATTTTGATATAACAACCATTTCACAGATGAAAAATCCCTCTCTTATCATGGATCTAGCTGACAAGAGTACTTTTCTTTCCATTATACTGAAAACATGAGAATTTGCATCTAACCTTTTTTTTCCCTGAGCTTTCTATACTTTATCGAAATTTGACAGAACTCTTTCAACTATCCTGATTCCTCCAATGCTATCTCACCCAGTGTGAAACAAAGAATCAAAGATCACAAATGTTTTTTACTAGTTCAGACCAAAGCAGAAATGAAGGCCAGATCATATGAAACAAAATCTTTTTTTTGCAAAATTAAAGACTTTAAACGAAATAGTGACTAATATTGCAAATTTCAGGCCCACACAGGAAACCCAAACGCCTAAGCCAGCACACCAGCCACCTTTACCAAGTAAACAGAATCTTACCTTCTAAATAAATGCTCCATCTCTGGCTGTGTTCAAGGCCAGGTTGGACAGAGCCTTGGGCAACATGGTCTACTGTGAGGTGTCCATGCCCATGGCCGAGGGTTGGAACTGGATGATCTTAAGGTCCTTTCCAACCCAAACCATTCTATGATTCTATGAAATACTTCCTCTGCAGGAAATATGAAGACAAGACATCAGCTCCTAGGTGACATCCTTCTGACTTAAGACAGCTGATCATACACAAAGTATTACTGTTTAAGAACAGATCAGTACCATGTCCTTTGTATACCTCAGCTAGACTGATCACTTGCCTTTACATTCCCAAAGGAAAAGACAAGAAAGTCTTAGAAAAGTTAACACTTTGTTTTATGCTTTAGGACACGCCAATTCCTTTCACTCCAGCATCTTTAACAGTTGAAAGCTCATGAAAGCAACCTTCCTTAAAACTGTTTTCCTTCAGAGGACAGTATAAGAAAACATGGAGATTCCATGGAGATTCCAAACACCTCAAATAAAGGAAACATAAGTTGCTGACTCAGTGATCTCCAACCTCTGCTATTCTGGTAGCTACAAATTTTAATGAAGATATTCTTGTACATAATTGTAACAAAGGAAAGAAAGATCCAGATTACCCTAGCACGTTCTTCTCCAACAAACAGTTCTTGAACTGTGTTCCCCTACAGGTAGGTTGTGTAGTCTGTGGAGAACGTTACTGCTAGGTCCTACACACAAGTGGAGAAAAACAGTGCGCTCTCAGAAAGAGAAGACAACCAACGGATTGCCTTTCATCTCTTGCCCACTAAGTCTCAAGGTATGCTCATTCCCTACAGGCTTTTTCCACCTCCAGGCCCACCCACCCTGCACACTACTGCTCACTAGTTTCAAATTCCCCAAATCACTGCACTAGCAAACTTAACACATGTAATTTTAAACTATTTGTCTAACAGGACTCACTGTTAAAGACTTCAGATGTGTGTCGGAAAACACCATGTACAGTTTTGTTAGATTATGTATTTCAAATGAATATAGGAATTGCCAAACTACATTAGGCAACTAGCCATTTAATTTCGTAACCCAGTGCATTCCTTGCAGCAGTAAATACCAGATGCTTCAAAGAAACACAAAAAAATCCTAAAGCTGACACTATGAAGCATCCCAACCATAAGAAAATTCCTGTTTTAAAGAATGCCTTGAAGCTACAATTAAATCAACATAAATATGAGCCATTCCCTAGAAGAGCAACACCAATCTCCCCTGCCCTCGTGTACTACAGCTAGCAATTGTGTGACCACAAAATGGGTTGATGCAGCAAGCTATTCCAACAGAAAACAGTTTATTTGGGTGGTGTTAGTGTTCCACTGGATTAGCCAACTCAACTCACATGAATGCCAGATCCTGCAAACAAGCAGAGAATTTGGTCAATCTTCTTTTGAATTAGATTAGTTTAGCTACAACATGAAAGCAAGCCAAGAGAGACATTAAGTCCTTACACAAGGCAAGCAGCTACAGAAAGGCTGGAAAGGGACAAGAAAACGGCTGCTCCATTCCACAGTAGATGATACCAGACCATCTTAGCTTCAACAATTTAGATCTTAAGAAACAGACTACACTCACACGATATTTTGAGCCAGTTTAAATCAGAACAGCTGCAATATCACCCTCCACTTTTTTCCATACATGCATTCCTGTGCACCAATGTTGTACATGTCTGGTTCAATACCCGTTCTAACAGGTTAAGCCCACCAAAGCAGCAGAAAAATATTCACTGATTTATGCAGCTGGACTTCTCCACTTATTTTAACTTCACTTTTGCTTTGGACATCTCGAGTACTACTGCCAGTGTGCAAAGAAACAGGAAAGCATGGCTCGAGTAAGCAGTCACTTACCTAATTAAGGTAGAAACCATAGTTATTTTCAAAAACTATTTGTTCAACTTAACTATTTCCAAGCCCATTTAAGCATAAATCAGTTTAACAGTTCCCTGCTGAACTCAGAGGGAAAACTTCAGTTCCACATCTTTTCACTTGCATTTACAATCATTTCTGGACTCATGCTGTGTTGAGTTATGTAACATAAATCTTGATGATCTAGCAGGTACATCATGTGGCCAGCAATACTGGGGCTGGGGGTGGCACCTGGGATGCTGGGTCACGCCAAGTTGTGGAAGGAATCAGCAGGGACTGCTGCGGCTACAGTGTTGCCCAGGAATCCAGCTGTGCATCCCATCCAGCTCTGTAGTACAGCAGAGTAACACCCCAAGGAGTCACAACTGCTGTGTCCACTGCCTGAAACAACCCTACCTCTCCCTTTCCCTTTGGCCAAGTCAGGTACGTGGCAAATATTCATTCTGTGACATACACAGATCTTTTAAGAGTCTGAGCATTGCAAAGTTTTTCATGTCTGCCATTAGCTCTGGGCTTGCATGATATTCACACCAATGTACCCTACTGTCAAGACATGTTACATACAAGGTACACAGCATGTAACTGGTGGAAGGGCCACACATCCCACTGTTCTGCTTCATTTTCCTAAGTCTGCAAGTGTCTTTTGCATTCTGCCTCTGTGAGCCAAGTCATTTCAAGCTTTTTTATGTCCTGAATTTTCAGACTCCAAAAACCAGTCATGTTCCTGACAGTCAGCAAGTCCATGAAGAAGTATCCCCGGTTATGCCATCTACAGAAATACCACATTTGTAAAGTTTTAAACAGCATCAACTTGACTTTGTGAAGTTAATGTTCTTTGTACGATTTATTTGAGAAACTGCCTAGGTTTTGAAGGACAAAAAAATGCTCTAATCTCAAGTGTATGTGAAAACCTCCAATACCACCTATTACTGGCAGAGCCCTGTATTGCTAAGCTTTCAACACAAATTATGATTGAACTGGAAGCAAAAGCAGGTTATTATCCACTGAAGATATGTTCTCTTCTTCAACTTCACTCAATCTGGATCCCTCACACAACAGCAGATAACAGGAAGGGTAGAGAATGCACTACCTCCTGGATTTTGTTCCAGGACATCCTTTCCTAGGCCAACTGAGGACTTTTAACGAGGAAAATAAAACACAACACTTTTGCTTGTGTACTCCACCAGAACTCTGTATCAAAAAATGCAGGCAAGCGCTAAAAAAAAAAAAAAAAAAAGAAAACTAGAAAAATAAGAGAGAAGAATCAAGAATCTTCTCTCTAAGAGAAAGAACTGTTTCATATATGACAACTCCTACATCCCACCCCAAAAAGATCACAATTAGGTCAGATAACTTCTAAGGAAATTTCTACCCACAACCTTTCAGCATTTTTATCTTTCTTCTTTTCAAAAGGTCAGTTATTCAAACATAGTCTGAATGAACAGTTTGTAGGAAAATAATTTTCTTTTTTTATATTCTCTTCCTAGTCATTTCCCTTATTTTTGTCATTCTTGTAACTACACATTCCTCAGGATTGGTTTTCCAACTTGCATACTTTATTTCTTCTTGCAACAGATGCAGCATTAGGAGACATTAAATAGAAGAGAGAATAAAGGCCCATAATTCATGCTTGCTGCATTTAATTTCAAAAAAAAAGGCAGAAAACACACCACCAAGAAATAAACACACTACTGAAATGCTGAAGGACCAATTCTGCATCTTAGAGGCTGAAGCTATAGTTCTGGAGGGCTGCCTTCACAGAACATGCTGTCCTAAGGCCAGCACACTCTGAACAGTAAGATACTCAGACTTTCTGACAGTAAGCTGCCTTGATTTGAACACATCCTACAGAATCTCAAGAACAAAGTTTTTTCTCTGAGTCAGTTTTAAGATTTCCCTCCAATGTCGATTCCCCAGTAAGGAATAAGGTATAAGAACACACAGCAACCTCTTCTTCAGGGCTGAGGGTACTTTTATGTTTTCTCCCCACAGAGAATTACTCTAATACTCTATTCAGAAATTTAATCTTTCCCTGGAGTTCCACTGGTTTCTTTTGGGGTTTTTTTTACAGATATATGAGGACGATAAATGGAAGAAGTAAAGGTACAAAACAACACTGAAGTCTCCTTCCTTTAGGAAATCCAAATTAAAGACTTGGAAAAATATGATAGTGTTACACAGCTTGGCATTCTTCCCACAACATAAGCTTACTATCTACAGAATCATCTTATTTAACTTTCCTAACACATTTTAATATCTTTTTCCTTCTAATCACCATAGAAAAAAAAAAGCTAATAGTAAAACAGAACAGAAACCTTACAATTTATTTTAAAACACTCTAAGTTGTTGTTAACGGGACAATGTTTCTGATGTACATACTTTGTTTTCCAGACCCATTCTTTTTTGGCATATACGTTACTGTATATACGTCTGTACAGCAGCATAGAATCAGAGAGTGGTTCGAGTTGGAAAGAACCTTAAGATCATTCAGTTCCAACGACCCTGCAATGGGCAGGAACACCTCACAGTAGACCATGTTGCCCAAGGCTCTGTCCAACCCGGCCTTGAACACTGCCAGGGATGGAGCATTCACCAGCTCTTTGGGCAGCCTGTTCCAGTGCTTCACCACCCTCACAGTGAAGAGCTTCTTCCTTATATCTAACCTGAACTTTCCCTGTTTCAGTTTGAACCCATCACCCCTTGTCCTACTGCTACAGTCCCTGATAAACAGTACTGCTTTAGTTATGTCACCTTATTATCTCCAGCTCCATGACAACTGGCACTGTTCATTGAAAATTCCTTTTCATTTCAAATATGTTTGCTACCTTGAATTCAGAAAACAAACAGAAGAAAAAAGTCCTCCTGAAACTCTTAAATGTGACCTACAAACTTCAAGTACCTATGCAAAAAGATGAAACACCATAATTTCTTCTTAATTCAGAGGTTCTTATCCTGGAATCAATACACTAAAACAACCCTCCTCTATGTTCTACAAAGGAAAGGCAAAAATAGTTCTAATGTGAATTAGCAAAGTTAATTATATTTGATTATCACAATAAATGTTAAAGAATATGATGTCATCTAGATCTACATGAATTAGGACATGTATGGTATTCTGGCACACAAGAAATTCATTACTGAAGAGTACAGATGCTCCATTTCACAATCTTTTTTCCAAGTAGCCTTTCAGCACATTCCCAGCCTTATCTCATTCTCACCGAGATTTCCATCCTCAATGGTCAGCACCACTTCATCCATCACCAAGGCCCGGAAATCTAGCTCCTCTTCACAGCACTTGGCCTTCAGTGCTCTCAGGATCTCCTGCTGAGGGTAATCTTCTCTGATGCGACGGTCTGTCAAGAACCACAGCCTGGGAGCAACTGAACTGCACATCTTGGAGTTGTCTTGCAACCTTCAAGGTCTCCTTTCAATGGAACTTCTAAATGGTGGAGAAGATGAGACTCTGTTAGAGTACACAGGCTCCTATCTTCATATTCCCCATTGTACCAGGTCCTACTCCCTCTGCACAAGTCAGTCCTTTTCCATGGAGTGCAACTTCCAACCTCCAAGTGGGAAAATAATGTCTACGCCTAACCTGCAGCAGAAGCAGCAACAGGAACAAATCCACTTACATTCAATGGAATGTAAACGCTAGAAATCAGGTCTTGAACGTCATGCTAGTTTCATCCACAAGAAGTACACACTTGACATAAATAGTAGCACCCCGCTTTCTCGACAGCACTAAGGGGCATGCCAAGAACTGAAAACGTATGGATGGCCATCTCTGAAGGCCAGAATTTCAACTTCATGATTAGGGTAATTCCTTACAAATGGAAATAACTCAGCCCCTCCTACCAAGGCACCGCTAAAACACCAGTGACAGACTTAATGTATCCCTGTCCACCATATACAGAAGACAACAGAGTGTGCCAAATTCTGTATTTTAAAAGAGAAGTCTTGAACAAGAAGAAACCCATCAAAACAGGATTTTCCACGTCAGTATTTCAAGACTGATTTGATCTTACAATTACTTCATACCCACTGTACTATCCATAATATATTACTGGGAAGAAAAAAAAAAAAAAAAAAAATAAAACCCCTCAATGGAACAAGGAGCATCAACAAAGTATTAATACCCAACATGGAACCTAAAGCAAAATCAAGGTTTGAGTATCAGTGCTAGCCCTTTCTTGCTCCTTTTTTTCTTTTAAATCAGTTTTATATACATAAATAGCAGCAGGAAAAATTCAGCACCAAAACTAGAAAAAAAACCCAAACAGTTCAAACTGAGGAATTTCAATTACAATGGCACCAGAAGTGATAACAGCAAGGTACTGCTCCTTTTGCTTTGAATACAGGGCACCTCGACTATTTTTGACTGTATACTAAAATACTTTAAAAGCTGCTAAACAATTACAATTATTGTTAATGGAATACTCATCTACACTCAAGAGAAACAAGCAGCATGGTGTGGGTAAAATGAACTGTGGAGAAAAACAGCTGTTTTCTGCAACACATTTTAAACTTTCATATTAAAACAGAGATAGAAATCATTGTTTTCACCAACAGAGCTTACATGAGTTTCAAACAAAACTGAAGGCTAGGACAGAAACGGGAGCTCTGCCCAGTAGTCCTAGTGACAGGACCTGTTGTCAACAGAAAATGCAAATGCAGAAAGACCAGAAGTATACAACTTCTTTCATCTCATACCACAAAGAATTTCATTTTTCGTAGCAGGTCTTAGAACAAAAGTATTACTTTGCTACAACTTATAAGAATGAGCTGATTCTATTATTATTGCTAGCATTTTTATTTTTAAAACAAGTTTCTTCTACTAGCACAGCTTATTCTGAAGGAGATACATTTTTAAATGGACATTTTTATTCCTAGTACTGAGAACCATGACAATAAGCAAACTTTTTTTCCCATTGCTTTGGTAAATGAACAGCAACAATATAAAGCCAAGGACTGAAGTTCTTCATTGTAAGAGCCTGAAAGAAAGCAGAAGCTATGGAAAGGCAATCCCAGATGCAGACCAGCCCTTGACAGCGGTCAAGATGCTCAAGGTAAAGCAGGAAAAACTGTTTGCTCCCTGCAGGAAAATGGGTAAGGGAGGCTGTAAAAAGTACTTTTGAGATCTCAAAGAACCCCCTTTTTCTTCAAAGCAGCTAAAAGTGAAAAGGGCAAGCTGAGGCTTGGGCTTGCAATGGCTGACAACTGTAAGATCCCGCCCCACTTCCAGCTCTCTCAACCATGGCTTTCTCTCCATGGTAGGTTACAGAAAGCTTCCTGGGACAACATCTTCAGCCAAGAATCAGGACAAAATATCTTTTCCAGAAATGGCACTGCTATGGCACAGTTCAGAAAGCTTCTTGTCCATTTATTTCTGCTATCTGCATGAATGACCGGGGAGACCAAACAGCCCCACCTACCGCCTCTCTTCTGAAAAGCAGCTCCACTTAATAGGCTGGCCCACCTTGGTTTGAGTAACAGCTATAGAACATGGAGTACACGAAAAAAAATACATCTGACAGACAGACATAATTAAAAAATAATAATAATCACAAAACATTACATATTTTCAGCCTGTTTGGGGTTTTGATTTGTTGTTTGGTGATGGGGGAAGGTTTCTTCGCTCACTACTGTTTCTAACACGGGCGCAAAGAAACAAGTATTTTCTCTCCAGCAGCCTTCTCCCCCTATTTTTGCTTGCTTCCAAACCTTAATTTCTTTGCCAACAGCGATCTGTTCACATTTTTCTCAAATATCTTTTCTACATAGCTCCACCTCCACTCCCTTGAATCTGCAGAGACTGTTCCATCATCTGCCCTGACTGCCACTATCAGCAGTGATTTCCTAAAAATCAGCAAAGGATTGAGGAAGAAAGAAAGTACACCCTTTTCTATCCTCCATCTTTCTGCTATTTTTAAAGGAGCTATAGCATCATCAAGAACCATGCAAATATCTCAATCAGCACATTAAACCAAGCAGGCACATAAAGACACCTTGGGTATGGGCATACATCTCCCTCCTAATGCTATGTCTCATCTCCTCTAAATCTAAGTTTTATAAGTGTGTATAAAAAGGCTCACACCTCATCATGAGGCAGGAAGGTAGCAACCTCAAGTATGAAGGTAAAGATTAAAAAACTCACCTTAGATGAAGCTACAAGCAGAGGCAGAAACCAGTAATTCTAACTATCAGTTCCCTGACCTCCAGCCCAATACATTTTTTTTCCACCTGGAGAAATACCCTTTCACACCAACGTTCTGCTCCTAAAACCAGAATCTACTTAACAGTTTCAACCTCTCCTTATAATCTCTGTTTTGATTGTGTAAGAAGTCTCACAGAACACAAAACCTGCAATTTACCCTATTAACCCAAATATCTTAATCCCTCCCACATTCTCAAGCACACTGTCTGTAGGAGGACAGCTTGCCTTGCCATCAGATGCACAAGAACATTAAGCTCTCAAGTTGGATACGATTTCCAGAATTTTTCCCTGAAAGCCAACTCCACCAATTTCAATCCAAAAGACATAGCCGCAGACAATGCTGGGTGTGCATGGAATACTTCCTAACCCATGAATGCATCTATTGCAAAGTAAGTATAGTAGATATAAGGGGAAGAGCAGATGTCTAAATGTCTTCAAGATGACCAGCTGAAATGCAGTTTCACGTAAAGGTAGTATGATCAATGTAAGTACCATCTTTCAATAACTATTTAATAGACATATGAAACTAAAATGAAAAAAAATCATGTTAGACTGGGACAGGTAAAGTGGCAGCAAAGTAAAAGCTCTATGGTCAAAATTAAACTGTCAGCCAAGCCAAGCAGACACAACTACATCTTCTTCACAAAGACTGTGTGGAACAATTTATTCCCTCTATAAATTGCTAAAGCTTTAGCAATTTATACAGGGAATGCAACTCACCCCAGCTTTCAGCTGTGGCATCCCTGTACTACTTAAGCTAAGCTTTAGACTGGTATTCACACAGCAGCTTCCTCTGCTCCCCATCACATGCAAATATATTTTCTTCCACACTCCTTGAATGTGCAACACACCTTTTGCACCTGTCCTAACAAAAACACTCACTCTGCTACTTTTCTACTTGACATCATATACAAATACATTTGGTTGACATAACAAGGAATTCATCCAAGCAGATCAGCTGTCTAGAGAACTGGAAATCTCTGAACATAACTCTTTTTCCTTTGAAGGGGTCTCTTCTTCACAGAGAGCCTTTCAGACCTGCCTGCAGGAATGGGATACTGGTCTCTTTTGCACATTTACTCCTTGCCCTCTCCTCAACACCCAAAAGCAGGAGAAAAATTGACTAGTCTCTTTTTCTTTTTCATCATGATGTATTTTCCCCTAAACTGAAACAAGAAACCAGTTATTAGGAGATAATAATTAATGTATGTATTAATGATAAATGTGTACCATAAAAGATAACTAGTACACAAAAATATTATACCCTTTCTATTCAGAATTCAACTACTCAATGCCTCTCTAAATTAAAAAGTCTAGGTTGTCTCTGTCCTATGGGAACCATGAATGGAATCCCAGATGTTTTTTCAGCATTAGGAATCGATGTGACCTGGCTATCTCAAATGCTCAACTTGTGATCGGATGTTATAGTACACTCCCATTGACTATCCCAGATTGCACTGATCCCAGTGCAATCTGGGAATCAAGTTAATGGAATAATTATTACTATCAGCCCCTCCCAGAATCATTTCTTTTTTCAGATGTCGGCTTAAACTCTCAGCCTCAGTTATAGCACTATGTAGCTAACACAACTCTATGGATTTCAGCAATTAATAGAGAAATAAAACCTAATCTTAGCTTTCGCACACCTCTAGGCATATTTAATCCCTACAGCTCAGGTGATGATAATAAAAATCTCACAGAAGTGAGAAGGAAAGAGCAAAGAGCCTGACAGTCACGATTGCCATGGGAAATTGAGAACTAGGAAAAATAAGCTCTAAGCACTCACCTCACTACAAATAACACTGCACCTTCTTACATATCATTAATGCATATCCCTTAATACTTCTTTCCAGAACACTTAAGCTGGAAAAGGTATTTTGTTTTCCTTTTAATCATAAATTTGCTAAGGCTTGAAACGGAGTACACACCTTCAGTAAACCAATTGTCTCTACCATTGCAGCAGTTTCTAGAATCCTACTTTGGAGGCCACACCTCATGATGCTGAAGACCTAAGGACAGTTGGCAGATGCTCATAAGTTACCTCTTTCAGGAGATATCTCAAGGCAAATCTGAATTACAAAGCCAATTCTAGGTAGCAGACCGGTCAAACAGCTAACGAAGGCTCTGGCATATGACCCTGCGTATGATCCATTATACGCTGTCATGGAAGTCTCTGTCTCATCTTAATGAAAGCAGCGCTTGAAACAACCCAGAAAATCTGACTATGTCATAGGGAGACCAGGCCTGAAAACAGTTCACAGCTGTTTCAAGTATAAAGCACAATTAATATTTATCACACAAAGATACCAGAATGATGATCACTTAAAGAAAACCTAAAGGAAATATGCATATAACTCATTGAGGAATATAACCCATGGCAATATACACAGATATAAAAACTAACATCTTGAACCACTTGTTCAATTTGCTTTAGAAAAATAAATCCAAGGTAAGCCAACTCCTTCCTGACACTGCTGCTTCATGGCAATGCTTAAGTACAACCTCAAGAAAAATCTCTCTCTTACCTACCAGAGATCAGTTTTCCCAAGCCTGTCATATAACCATTTGAGAATCTTTGGAAATAATACATTTTTAAAAGCTGAAGAATATGAAAAATTAAAGTATCTCTTTGAATGCGTTTTATGTAATAAATTGAGCAGCTGCAGCGCAATCTGTCCAGCACTGCTGCATTATCATCCGCCCTCTACACATGCTTCATAGAATTTAAAGTCACTGCAGGCAGGTGAACCCCAAGCACACCTCTTTGAAAGCGTGTCACAGTATCTACCTCCTTTTCAGTATGAGATTTTAGACTGCAACAATCACGGGATGTGGGAATATGTTAATCGTTCCCATTCATTCCCAGTACAACCCTCCACATCCGCAGACAGGCAACTGCACTCCCTGATGGCTTTCATCTGCTTGTCCCCACCTCTGCACTGAGTGATGCTAAAGATGTTAGCTGGAAACCTTCCAGGCACAACTGCCTCAAAAGGCAGAGATCCACACCCCCAGTCTTTCCTCCTCTAGGTTCATGCTTGCAAGTAGGTGATAACATGCCCCATTCACACACCCCAGCTCCTGATCTCCAGTGAATCATCCATTCCCTCTAGCCCCATACTGGTCAGCATCACCTCTCCTGCTTCTGCCTTGGTGGCTTTCTCCCCCTACAACAAGCTCTCAGCTTTTTCACCTTGCTCCACTCTGCCTGTGCATGCAAATAAAACATACATTTCCTCCCACACCAGCTCCTTCTCTGAAGGTAGGCTCTTCTACCTCTGCCCAGGTTCCCCTGCAATGTGGCACAATACCCCCCCGCTTCTCTGCCTCCCCCCAACCCGATCTGTGTGTATACAGGCAGTTCTCCCTCCCCCCTTTCCCCACCCCCCTCTCTGTCTCTGTGCCTCTCCCAGCGCCTGGCGTGGGGGAAGGGAAACATGCACTGTATGAATGAATGGGCCGAAGAGACTTACCAGAAATTGCGTGAGGAGAAGTGTGGAAGATGAGAAGGACACCAAAGATGGGTGCTTCCTCCTTTCAGCGTGCCAAGTGCTGCTTCAGTTGTGGCTCCCTTCACAAGGTCACGTGTCCTCCTAGGTACCCCTTTCCCTGGATCCTCTACTAACCACAAAGGGTTGCAGGGCAGTCTTCTGGATGCCTCTCTGCACTCTGGAGGGAAGGGTACTACTGAAGCTCCCAAAGCAAGCAAAGTCCTATAACGTGCAACGTATAGCGGACGCCTCAGGTAACAAGGGAGACTTCTGAGGGGAGAAAGGGCGAGTAATGACTGTTAAATTAACTCCCAAATTGTCTTCCCCTATGGGAGAAGAGGGACGGGAAGGAGGGAAGAGTGTACTGGTGAAGCGCTGTAGCTTTCTATGTAAAATAAACTGAATCCTCGTGTCTCTTACTTGCTCAGAACTGAGCCCCTAAATGTCTCTGAAGTCACAAACACCTAGGAAGGAAAAAGGGGAGAAAAATCTCTATTAAGACATAAACTAACATACAAAGGTATCTAATAAACTAAATCCCACCGGAAAAAAAAAGGTGCCGTACAACACAGTAAGCAAGGCCAAAAGAACGCAATTTTGCGAAACGTACAACTTCAAATGATTTACAGAAATGTACTACCACAGAAGCCCGTTTTAAGAGGAAAAAAAGGTTAAGCAGTTTATTCCTTAACTGAAGGATGTGGGCTCGAAGGAAAGTTAAATCTGCGCCTACACGTGAACGTAAGAAGAAATTAAGTTTTAAAACCTTCAAAAACTATTTCTATTTATTTGCACGAGTCTTTAAACCCCTCATCCAGAATAACATTCAGAATTCAGATGAGGAGACTAGAGAAAAGTACGTTTCAGGTCAGAAGCATACACCCCTAGGCATGAGACCCCACTCCGCCATAGAAAATAAACTGTCGCCTATAAAGGGCGACCAAAACGAAAAGCCAAATAACACGTCTAGAGGATGCTTAATCAAAGATCAACAGTCGCACACTTGGAGGCCCCGGTAGATCAGTTAAGTCACCGATGTGCCATGAGCTCTTTAAACATCAGAAAACAAAAGAGAAGAAACACAGCTGAAAGATTTCGTTCCAAGACTCGGCAGCGCACACACACACACACCCTGCGTCACGGGCAGAAATTGCCCCCAACAACCGCAGACCCCCACGTTCACGGGAGCCGTTTTCCACCCCGTTTCCGCGGCGGCTTTGCACACAGACCGAACGCGTGTGAGCGCGCAAGCGGCGCGCAAGGCGGGAGCTGACCCCCGCGGCGCACTCGCAGCGCTCCGCCCGAGCGCGACCCGCCCGCGGAACGCCATGGGCGAGGCGGCAGCACTACGAGGAGCCGCCGCCCGCCCTTCTGCCCGTGCCCCCGTCGCGCACGCCGAGCGGCCGCCGCCTGCATACACACACACACCCCCCCACCACCACCACCACCATCAGCCCCGAAGCGGCCGCGGCTGCCACCCACCTGGGCGCCCCGGCTGTCCGGCCCGCACGGGGCGGCGGGAAGGCGCCGAGATGCACAATCACCATGGGCGCAGCGCGGCGGCGGGGCGGGACGGCTGAGAGGACAGTCCCAACCCCCCCAACACACACACTCCTTCCCGCCTGCCCCCTCCCCGGGCACGGCGAACCCCACCCCCGGGCTCGCACCCGCTCAGCCCGACATCTCACCCGCCCCGGGCACCGCCGAGCCCGAAACCGAGGGGACCCGCGCGCCCCGCCGGCGCCCCCCTCCCCTTCCCGCCGGCACCGGGCCTAGGAAGGGAAGCCGCGGGGCGAAGAAGGCTCCGAAGAGACTCGCCCCTTCCTCCCCGCCGGCAGCGGTCGCTCGGCGGCGCGCTCCTAAAGGGGAGCGGGCGACGCCACACGACGCTCCGCTCAGCCCCCACCCCCCCTCCCGCTCTCCGCGTCCCTCCTCCCGGCGGCTGGGGTGAGGCAGGCGGCTGTTCCCTGCACCGAGACCCCCGCCCCCCGCCACCGCCGCCTCCTCCCGCGCTCCCTCCCGCCGCCTGACTGGAACGGCGCCGCTAACGGCCGAGAGCGGCTGGCACGCGCTGGCGAGGGGAGCGGAGGGGAGGGGAGGGGAAGCGAGGCGGGCGCCCGGCTCCGCGGTGGGTGGGGCGGCCGCGGGGAAGCGCGCGAGGGCGGCGGCGGGGGCGCGCTCCCGCTTGGTACCCGCCGCCGCGCGGGGTGGGGCGGGGCGACCCAACCGGACCGAAGCGGTGGCCGTGCGGCACCACACGCACGCCGAGGGTGCCTCTACGGCACGGGCGGGCTCTCCTGAGCGCGCGCTGCGGCGGGACGCGCGAAGCCGGAACCTTTGTCCTTCGTGTGACAGGTACCGGCGTGACGCGCCCCACGCGCCACCTGCCACGCACCGTCACGTGCCCCGCGCGCCGCCGGGGCCGTGCCGCCCCTCGCTGCTGTCGTTCCGCTAACATGATGGCTGCTGGAGACGGAGCGGTGCTCCCCTCCCGTGTGTTATTAACCAGCGCGTTTCCTTCCGTGCGCCGGTGGCACACCGGCCACTCTTCTCCACGCTTCACCGTTTCTGTTCACCGTATCGTGTTTCCTGCGTATCCCACGGGGATGCCTGTGGGAATTTCTCCTTCTCCAGCCTTCCTAACGTCGAGATTCTGTGCCCCAGGCGAACAGCCTCTGTCCCTGCCCATGGCAGAGGGCTTGAACTGTATGATTGCTAAAGTTCCTTCCAACCCAACCCATTCAGTAATTCTGTCTTCCTCGACAACCAGTGTTACAGCTTTGCAAATACGGAACATACCCACTCGGTCATGTCTGATACCCCCAGACCTCATGTCTTCTGTCTCTCCAGCATGTGGTGGTTCTCTCCTAGCATTCTTAGTTCCTTCACCTTAACGACACTCTACATACCCTTGCCTTCCAGTGTAGTTCATCTATACATGACACATACATACATGACAGGCTCCAGAGCCTGTGGTTGCAAGGTAAAGATCATCCAAACCTTCCATGTGGTACCCCTGATACTTGACTGGCATGATGGGACTGATTCCCACAGTAGTAACCCTACACATTACAATACAGAATGCCCTAAAATCTGCCTCAATGTTTATCCATTCATACTGCAGAGCGATGTACCGTGGTATCCTACGCTCCACCTTCGGTACACCTTCTGTAAAGCCATAGCTGATAGTTAAAATGAAACGCAAACATCACTAAGCGTTTCTAAGGCTGACTTTACTGTGTTTGTTCATTTGGTCCTGCAAACATCTGGGTCCTACTCCCCAACCACAGGTGCGATTCATAAAGCTCTTTCAGAAAAGCATGAGGCAAGGCTGCCTCAGAGATGCTGTCAACCTTGTGTAACGTGAGATGTCCCTACCCATGGCAGGGGGATTGCAACTGGATGTCTCTTCCAACCCAAACCATTCCATAATGCTATGATTCTGTGATGTCAGTGGCCAAAATCCCTGTTTACCCAGGCATCATCTGATGCTCTCCCACCTGCTGGGGCTGTTCGCCAAGCCTTCTGGCTTCTCATGGCTGCAAGCCAGAGACAACTGCTGGATTCCAGGTTCTCGTCCACCCCACCCTATACAACAGCATAGGGAAAAATACACCATCACTCGCTTAAATGCCAACTCAAAGTACAACTTAAGAGCAGGAGGCAGGTCATTGGCAAGTCTCAGCAGGCTAAATAAAAACTAAATAAATTACTCCAAAATGCTGGACAGTATTTTTGCTACTTTGATTGTTACAAAACAATACCACCTTTGACAGAATTACTGCATCCCAGGGCTTCTGGAGTAGAGTTCCCATGTGCAGAGTTCACACTTCTGAAAGTTGTAATTTCAGATTGTGAGGTGCACAGGTTTGTTTACACAGGGAATTTACTAACAGGAAGCTACTGTGGCACCACTGCTCAGCTGAACTGTGCAACCACTGCACAGCGTCTAGCACACACCCACGTTTCAGAGCAAGAATTCTTCTGGAACCATGTATGCTGTTTTAAGGTAGTATAAAGCAAAGAAGAAAGAAAATGCCCACATGTAGTATGTATATAGTTGTAACTATATATAATAGTGATATAATAATAGCAAATGTTTATTATTATTTTTACAAGGGCCTGTAGGGACAGGAGAAGGGGGAATGGCTTTAACCTGAACAGAGGGGAGATTGAGATGAGGGTTTAGGAAGTTCTTCCCTGGCAGGGCAGTGAGACTCTGGCACAGGTTGCCCAGAGAAGCTGTGGCTGCCCCATCCCTGGCAGTGTTCAAGGCCAGGTTGGATGGGGCTTGGAGCAACCTGGTCTAGTGGAAGGTGTCCCTGCCTGTGGCAGGGGGTTTGGAACTGTATGAGCTTTAAGGTCCCTTCCAACCCAAAACTTCCTGTGATTCTATCGTTATCAGTGAGCATTGATTCCACCAACTACCATTTGCCTTCCTTACTCTCTCACATGCAAAATGGAGCCTTGCATCTTTTTTTTTTTTTTTTTTTTTTTTTTTTTGCTGTTTGTGGAGCTGCTAGAGCTGTAGCACATTGGACCTCAGTACAAACTCTGAGTATTGAAGTGAGCAATGATCTGAGTCTGCTGAAAGAGCAGGTTAGATGACCCCTACCTCTAGAACATCTTTCCACCGTCCAAAAGCACCACTCAGTTTGGAGAGAGCCCTCAAAGCCTTTTGCTATTTCTTAGAAAGGCAGAGCAGGGCAAAATGATGATTTTTTGCTCAGGACATCCCCACCCAGGACATATCCACAACTGCAGCAGCTTTTGAGTTATAAAGAGTTGCCACTGCAGTCAAGTTGGATGTAGATGTTACGCTTCCCTAGGCAAGACTTCGTTCTTTTAATCTCTAATTTTTTCTACTCTGTATGCCAGTGAATGTGAGGTCTCTCCTGTCACCTACAGATCTATTCTCATCAGGCCAGAATTCTCACAAAGAGAGTATTGGCTACTGCCCCGGGCATCAATGGTCCAGAGTACCACGTTTCACCCTTTGGGAAAATGATGTAATTGTAGTATCAGCAAAGAATGGGCTCCTCTGAAGACTGAACATTCCTGGCACCTTCTTTTGAGATTTTTCCCATGCACTCTGAAATGCATAATGTAAGGACTGGTCCAAACCCTTAATGTATGCAAAATCTGATTTCACGGTTGATTCCATGAAGCATCTTTTGTCACTGCGTTCACTAAAAATGCAAACCAGCCATTCGGTCATTACTCTGTTATTATGCACATCAGAAAGTTTGCTATGCTTTCTCTGGTTGGGTGTGTGTGCTTGTGGAGCAAAAATGCTGCAAAGTCCAGTCTTCAAATGTTGCTAAGCCTAATTATTTGTACGAATTTGCCTGCGTGCTGCTGCTGCTGCAGTAGCTACTCATGCAGTCAGTTAAGTCTCACAGCAATGTTTCTGCTCCCCACTTGGGTGACTGAGTGATAAAAAATGTAAGGCAAGGTAAGTGCCTGTGCTCACACATGAATGCTTGGGTTCACATATGAACACAGATGGTCCCATGGAAGGAAACAAATTCTGGATTGTGTTTCAATGAGAAAATGGCCGTATCATTCTTGTTCCACACTATGTAAAATGAGAACTATGAGAAATCATCTTTAATTTCACCCAGCCTCCGTTTACTTACTGGTTCTGACTGCTATACCAATTCCTGTTCTAGATAAACAGACATAAGGTAGTGGACAATGACTGCCAACACAAAGGACTCACAGCTAAAGAGGTCAGCGGGAAATTCCACGTTTCACTTACTCAACCCCAAAAGCATTTTGACCCAGCACCATGAGCGACTCCAGTCTCATCAGACAGCTGCTCGGGGCTCATCTCTTGGAGGCTGTAACACCCACCACATGTTCCCCATCCCCAACATGGCACCGGAGCTTGCCAACGTTTTTTGGGGGGGGGGGGGGGGAGCGGTCACGGCGGGAAGGCCGAAGGGTCCGCCGCACGTGCGGTGCGACCCCCAGCACCCTCACACCCCACATGCGTACCGCTGCCCCGGGCAGGCGGGGCGGTGGCGGGTCCAGGTCCGGGTCGCTCAGCCCCGCCTGCTGCGGCCCGCGCCCAGCGGCAGCCGGCTGGAACCGGCGGCAGCAGCGAGGTGCGTGCAGCCAGCGCGGCTGCCAGCGCCGCCATCATCCCGCCCGGCCGCGGTCCCTTCTCCCCCGGCGGGAGACACGGGGTGCGGGAATGGGGCTCCGGGCGGCTGCAGCCCCCCGCGGGACGGAGCGATGCTGCTGCGGGGTCACGCACTGGCAGGCGCAATGCGCGACCGTCCGTTTCCTGTGCCTGGCGGTGGGAAGGGCGGGAACAGGCGGCTGGGGCGAGGAATAATCCTTATGGTGGGAATGCTGTGACAACATAAAGGAAGAGAGGTCTGTGCAGGTGGTGGCGTGCAGGGGTGAGAATCCCCTTGTTCACTTGAAAGGAGGACTGCAAAGGCTCGGGACACAATCCCGCCAGAAGAAAAGGGCTCGCAGGGGCATTGCAGGACTTTTCCTGCCAGACAGCAAGCGTTCGGGGACACGTGGAGGAGAGCACGCATCTCATTGAATAGGTAACTTTGAAGAAGGTCAGAGGCTTCTGCTGTCCTTATTCCGGGCACAGTTTGAGAACCGAGAGACACAAAGAAGCTCAGGCAGGCAGAGTTACAAACAGAAACAAAGGGATGGATGAATAGCAGCTGGGAGGCTTCAAAGGCCAGTGTATAACAGCAGCTCCCACTTCCAGAAGACAGGAGTGCATTTCTCCCTGCTAAGTTGCAGTTATGCTGCAGCGAAATAGGGAACAGTACTGAGGAGCTGGACAAAGGAAAAATGCGGTTCTGGTGGAAACAGTCATTTGCAAGAAAAAAGCTTCCTTCTGTCCCCCTTCTGCCTCTCTTACGGGTGCCTGCCCCCTTCTCCAACTGTTCCTCCTCACCCTGCATTTTTCCTTTACTGTCTTGAGAAAGTTCCTTTCTCCTTTCTGTCTGCCTGCTTTTGTTTCTTGTTCCTTTCCCTCTTCTTGGCTGTCCTTTTCTGTCTCCTCCATTGTCTTTTGATGAATGCTATTGCAGTGATGACTTAGGCTTTCAGTGTCTGTTGGGAAGGATCTGATGCAACCACCGGGTGGCTATACCTTGCAGGCGCTTAGCTGCGGTAAGATTGATAAACATCTGCCCTGCGAGCTAAAGAGCTTCAGATGACAGGTTAAATGTCCCTGAGTTTTTCCCAGCCACGTCGGTGTTTTCCTCCTGTGCAGCACTTCTGCGCCCAGAACTGGTGAGACAACGTTGCAGGGAATCGAAGACTTCTCATCCGTGGGGGGCGGTTTCTTCATCTAACCGATGCTCCCCCTCGCCGCTGCCAAGCGTGATTATACACCCAGCGCCTGCCCGCCTTAGACCGAGGGAGGATGTGGAGGGGCTGGCGACTCAGGTCTCCCCTTGCGGGGTCCGGCGCCATTATGGGAGAGATACTCAGGGGGACCCTTCCTCTTCCCCTTCCCTCCTCCTGCGGCCAGGTGCTAAGGGAGGAGGGAATGGAGATCCCTATGAAGGGAGGCCAGAACTAGGTCAGTGTAGCTGGAAACTGCAGCTGGTGCAGTACGGGGGTGGGGGCGCAGAGCCAGGGATAGCCGGAGCGGGGTGAGTGGGAAGAGCCGTGCTGGATGCGGGAGGCGGCGGGGGACGGACACGACACAACACTGACAAGTTGCAGAGGAAGGACAGCCTCCTGCAGGCTGATTGCGTGGCTGCCAGCACGCACAGCCCCGCTCCCCATCCTCCCCTAGACCCTCACCCCCTGCACCCGCCGGGAGAGCCCCTTCCCCGCCGCGCTGCCCCGGGCTTGCGGGGCGCTGCGCTGGCACAGCGTTTAGCCATCGGGGAGTGGCCTCGGGGTGGGCAGGAGGAGGTCCGCAAAGGGGAGAGGGAGAGGAAGGGAGAGTGGAAGATGGTGCTGGAAGGTGGACTGAGAGAAAGATGTTAGTAACAGAGAAAGGAGGCTGGATGGAAATGGAGACGTGGAGAAAAATCTGGGCAAATACATAAGGGACAGATGGAGAAATATATATTAAAAAGAGGAATAAGAGAAGCATGAAAGGCAACAAACAATGACAACTGATGTTTCAGCACTTGAAATTGGTGCAGTGGGGAGGAGGTCGTTTGCATTCCTCACAGCGCCCAGGCAGAAGGACACATCCCCCTTGCCAAAACCCACAAGGCAATAAAGCTGCTGCAGCCAGACGCTGCCAACACGTTTACCATCACCAGTGGCTTCACTACAGATGTACCTCGCTACTGCCCAAGGGCCGTATTGTTACCACCCTTCAGAGTGCAGTGAAAGCACGTTTCAATACAGTTTGCAGTATGCCTCGTTTGACCTTCTGAGTGATTCTGCATCTCTGACATTGGCTCCTCTATTGCAGCTCCAAAGAAATTCAGGTTGCAAGAGCTATGTTCTTTTGTCATTGCTGCATAACCTAGGCCGTACTTTCTCAAGCTCTGCTTTTCTTTCCCTCCTCCCCTTCCCTAGTGCTTTTCCATTTCCCTGCGTCTCTGCCCCTCTGCCCAGTGACAGCCTTGACCACGCTGCCTCGTGTCTCCCTTAGACCTCTGGGCTCCCCGGTCTGCTCGGAACAGTGCAGCCTGCAGAAACTCATGCCCTCCCCTTCCCCATTTTCCACTCCCCTCTCCTCAGCCCCACTACATCCTTCCTGTCCTGACGCTGGCAGCGTGTCTCCTCCCTTCCCCAGCCCTCCCCCTCTTTTCCCTGCAGTGCTCCCAGGCTCACTGCAGTGCAATCCATCACTCCCAGCCAAGGTCCTCACGCCAGGGGAGGGAGAAGCCTGGCTCCCTGTGAGGCTGGGGGTGTGCAGGCAGTGCAACTATCTCCTCTTGTGTTAAGAAGTGAGAAAAATCTCACAGCATACAGACCCTTCTGGAACTGAAACCTCCCATCCTCTTCCAGCTATTTCATTTATTCATTTGCTTAGTTAGTCTCTTTGTTTTCAAAGAAAAACATGTTTCTGCCAACATTCCAGTGAAGGTGACTGAAAGGAAACCAGGGAGACAGAGAGAAAGCCAGAGTCGGAAAAGCTTGTGCAGAGAGAGAAGCCGGGAGAAAGAGCCCAGGGGGGGGATGTAGGGGGAATGGGACACGACAGTATGACATATGGAGAAGAGGAGAGAAATTAAAAAGAAATACAGAAATAAAGAGGGTGAGGAAAAAATATTAGATCTTAGATGCAGGAAAAGGAAAGCACAGGAAATAGTAGTAAAATAAATAAATGGGAGAAAGACCCGAGATGGCAGGCACAGCAATAACACTCAAGGAGGATACAATAAATAGCCAAAGGAGTCTTGCTAAAGAGGCTAGGTTGACACAATGAAATAACATTTAGCTATCGTAAGAAGCAAATCCAGCATGCTTTTATTTGAATGCAAATATTCTATACAGCTGCATGCAAATGAAATTCCTGTGTGTTTTTATTCTAAGAACAATTACAAGTGAGGAAATAATGGGTGAATAGTTGAAGTCTTTTTTCATAAAAAGGTACTTATTGGGGCAGCTGCACTTGATGGACAGAGGCAAGAAATTATTAGAATAATATCAAATTAGCTTTTTCTACTTTTCACATGCATCTCGTAAAGGTGTGCATGTTGATGGAGAATGGCCTACATTTGATACTCGTTTCATCTCTTTTAAACTGAGGTGAGCTAAATCAGTGCAGGCCCTTCACCTGTACACATATCACATCAGGACAGATTTTCATTAACATAACTTGCCTTGGTTTTAGTCTGCCATAAAGTCAGAAATAGTGACTTCAGAGGTGGAGGTCAGAAGAAAATTCAAATGATCAGATTGAAGTCAGCTGTACCTACAGGAGAGACAGTGATTTATAGCAATGCAGTTGTAGTAATGCCCAAAATCTCTGGTCAAATTCCTCTAACATCAACTGTAGAATAAAACTTAAATGAGCATTGAAAATACGTTCAGCCTTTACAGTCCCTGTGAAAGCATTGGAAATGGAGGGATAAAAACTGAAAAGTGGTGCTTCCTAATTTTCCCCACAGTCTAAACTCTTAGCAATTTGTCTGCTAACATAGAATCAGAGAATAGTTAGGGTTGGAAAGGACCTTAAGATCATCTAGTTCCAACCCCCCTGCCATGGGCAGGGACACCTCACACTAAACCATCTCATCCAAGGCTTCGTCCAACCGGGCCTTGAACACTGCCAGGGATGGAGCATTCACAGCCTCCCTGGGCAACCCATTCCAGTGCCTCACCACCCTAATAGGAAAGAATTTCCTCCTTATATCCAGTCGTAGCATCATTTACATTTCTTCTACTCAGTGCAGTCAGTGTTCTCCTTTCTTACCTTCTTTCCGAAGCAGGGTAAGTGCTGTCAGTGCTGACACTGAGAAGTGCAACAGTGTACGTATTTTGGATATGGCCTTGACCACAGATCTTTTTCTAAATGTTACATAATTTAAAGTAAATTGTTTTTTAAAGTTGCCACTTTTATCCCTTTCCCTCATTATGTTTGAAAGCTGATGGGGTATCCTATTTTATAATAATAAATACTATGCGATACAATACTATACAATATGATACAATATTATACTATGCTATTATTTTATTTTTAGTTACTACTCCTGCTCCTATTTTCTCCATGCACCCATGAAGCATCCTCTTGATGTATGCACCTATACACGTCCCTTTCTCCGATGCCACTTTTAACTGAAAGCCCATGCCCCACTCAGGTGCTGTGAACTGATCCTGTAATATCCAGTGCTCTCTGTAGCCCCACTAGTGGACTCATGAGGCTGTGTAAGGATTTCAGAGCAATGTACACCTCAGCACTGCAAAATTGAATGTCAGAATAGACCCTTCCCAGCAGTGACTTGTTTAGCCAGCTATGGTTACTGCTCCAGTGCCACCCTGCGATGCGATGATTAATCCTGCTGACTTTATTCCAAGGTTTGTGATGCCCAGAAGAGGGGGGAGAAGGGAAGGAGTAATCCCTTGTGTCTTTACTGGTGTTTAACTTGTGGTCACAGCCTCATCTGTATGGAAAACTTGCACTAGTTGAATTAAAGTGGTGTTTCTATGTGGTCCAAAGTCTATATGGACATACATAACTGGGCTTAGCAGTGGGGTTTATATATTTGTTAAACCTCAAGTGTTATCTGTCTCCCTGAGAGAATGGTCTAGGAAAATGTACCCTGAGAGAAGCTGCTTGAAAAGGGGGCATGCTGAGAGGGACATGTGAAGCAGCCAGGAAGAATTGGCCCTGAGACAGTACAAAGGACAAGAAAGGAAGAATGTTTGTAATAGTAAGAACTATAGGGAGAGAAGGGAAGAAACCCCAAAGCACAGCAGGGGAAGAAGAAGGGTCTTGACAACTTCTCACCATAGCCTTCTTGGCCATGAGAAGCTTAAGCATGTGGCCAAATCACCAACTAAGCAGCAAGGAGCTCACAGACTGTCTCTTCTCATGTCAACGCTTAGCAAATGTTGAACTGATTTGAAGGAGCGGGGCAGGTATTAATTAGAGTTTCACGGACTCCCTTAGGGTGTTTTGTGACTGCAAAACTGCCTGCTGCCTAAACACTAGCTTATTGATTTAGAAATAAAGGAGTGAAGAATTCCTTACGCTTGTAGTTGCAACAATAGAAAGTATGACTATCAGTCAAAGAGATGTGAATCGCACCCAGGCTCCTGTACTTTGCAGTCTTTGCATTTATACAATGGGTTAGATACAAGGTCAGATGTAAACCTCCCAAAACTGGGGACAGATGGATCAGGCCTTCATCTCGTGCCTTCCTACTGATGAGCTTAGAAACACCAGTGAAACAACTGCAGGATAGTGTCAGACTTCAGGTATTATGGAGCCCATCAGCAGTGTGGGTGTCAAGAAAATTCACTTCAACCCCCATTGACATAACCAGAGATGCTGCATTATTGACATGATACATTCAAACATCTTACAGCAGTTCATTAATTTCTCATCACTCAGATGTAACTTAATGCCCTGTTACTGTGAGGGTACGTGAAGGCCAGGGTAACAGAGAGAGGGAGAGAAATCAGCAGGCATTTAAATGCCTCTCTAAGACCTTTACAAATAGTCTGCCCCAAATAGTATACCTGCAGTAATCTCCAGGGTGAAATGCACCAGGAGGTTTTAATTTCCAGGAAGACTGATTTTGTGTCTTCTCCAAAATGCCATTCTACCATCACGATAGCATCCCTGGTAACATAATGGGATCAGTACCAGCTTGGAAGGAGGAGAACTTTTTGCTGAATCACAGTAAAGCACCTGCAAGCACTGTGGTCAGTGCAGCGTAAGCAAATACATGCTTATGCATATAAAATATATGCATATATAAGTGTACACAATAAAACACGATAAAAGTGTTTTCTTTATGCTATTTACTGTGGCATAGTTCTGCTTCACACCATACTGTGGCACCAGTACCTGACTTTAAGAGGGAAGAGTACTTCACCTTGAGTCATATGCTGTAAATGTCCCCAAGATACCCCCTGCTGGAGAAGGACGGCTGCACACAAAGCAGAAGATTGCATCATGAATGAGAAGGCTAGGTACAGAAGGATGTTCATTATTCATACCTCCAGTCATGAGGGCTGTCCAGCTATCTTTGTCAATGTCATGGGAAAAGCGGGGAGGGGGAATAACAAGGTTCTTTTCTGTCCCAAAAAGCAAACCGGTTAAACAGTTGTGAATCCAGCAGACTGACAAACAGGAGAGCTAAGCCTAGAGAGCCTTAATACTAGATCGGGGCCTGCATTTACAGAGCCACATCTCTTGAAGAATGAATGTGCTTGGGCTGCAAGAGTCAAAATGGGGCTTCGCATGCCGGTGTGCTGCAGCTCCCTCCGGTGTCCACAACGAGCAAAACCAGCAAGAGGCCAGTTCACTGCGGTTTATCTGGTATACAAAATACTGAACTGCTTCCCAGCCAGCGATTCCATCAGCAGGAGCATCCCCTGCACCTGCCCCAAGCTTTCCAAATGGACGAGTGGTGCTGAGCAAAAGGGGCCTACGGAGCAGCTGGGGGAGGACTTGGGGGGGTGGGGTGGAGAAGGGGGAGATGCAGTGAAAGAAACAGAAGTAAAGCTCAAAAGCAATCAGAAGAAACCTTGTCCAGGACTAGAGGTGAATCCTGCACTCTGTGGGAGATGATGGTACATCAGCACATCGCTAGACCAGCGCATTTGGCATCACTGAAAGTTTCCAAATAAATGTGTTCTGGACTCATGAGATATTCTAGTTACCAGTTAGGCAGTAACAGAAGATTGAATGACAACACAAAGGCACAGAGAAAAACAAAAACCAAAGCGAGCAGTGTGGAGAGGTGTAGTCCAAGCATACTGCCATGTGAACTTCCAGAAAATAGGGGAGGATTCCTCAAACCAAGGCATGGTTACAACTTCTGTCACTTTCTTTTGGTTGTTTAATTGCCTTTGCACCATCTCTGGTGGACTGAGTTTTACCCAGTCCCTGAAAATGGGAATGGTGGTGTCTCACTCCAGTGAGAGAGTGATGGTGCTTGGGTCCAGAGAGCAGGGAAATGCCTAGCTTTCCCCATCCCCTCTACCCCTCTTGTGTCCAACCAGTGCTTCCCCCACAAGTCTAAGGAGGATCAGAAATAAGGAGCACTGTTTCTGTCTTTTCTCTTGAGCACTGCCACAACTGATGCTCAGCCACTGTTAGGTAAGAAGTGGTAGCTTCGGTTATGTCACATGCAGGTAACAATTTTCTGGGTCTTTTGAGGCAGCGAGGGCATACTGAGGATTTCCTTAGTAACTGTGTACAAGGCATTATAGGATTTTATTCTTAGTCCTCAACTTATTGAAAACAAACGAGGGTTACCTAGCTACCAGGATAAGCCTATGGGGACGTGGCTTTCCCCTGCAAGGTTTCCATCTTTCATTGCTGTAAGGAGTTCAAGTTATTTCCTAGCTTTCTCCTTGGCTTCAGGACTGAGATTGTGCCCTGGAGCTCATAGAGGGGGCACCGTCCAGCCAGTGCCTCCTCAGACCCACAGGAACAATTCCAGAAACAGCAAAGGGAAAAGACGGCTCTCAGAAAGCATCAGGACATGGGCTGATGTTGGAAGAAGGGTTAAGGGAGAGTGGCTATTACAGTGGGGCTCATGGGCTTCCCTCCACCGTAAAATGCAGCATGCTTGGAGGCAGGCACAAGGCAGCCCGTAGCATGACAGTGAAGGGTCCGATCTCATTCTCCCTCCTCCTTTCTCCGTTTACGTCTCTCCCATTTTTCTTTTCCCCCACTCGTTTTCCCTATTCCCCACCTTCCTCAGTCTGGCCAGAACGGCAACGCCGTTGCAGAAAAGACCCTGTGCCCGGTGCCTGTTCCGTGTCCCCCCCGCTCACGAGCCGGGTCCTGGGGGACCCCTATCCACATCCACATCCACAACCACGTTCCCAGCCCTCATCCCGTCGGGCGGCGGTGGCGCGACAAGCGGGGTGATGTCACCACCGTTGCTGCCAGCCGATTGGCTGCGGGCCAGCCCGCCATATGCCCGCGCCACGGGGCGCCGCTGTCCCCGTCCCGCCCGTCCCCGCCGGCCGGCCCGGGCCCGTGTCAGCGCCGCGGCACACGGAGTCCGGCGCTTGGGGCAAGCAGGGATGCGGG
Source organism: Pezoporus occidentalis (assembly GCF_034315485.1). Lineage (NCBI taxonomy): Eukaryota > Metazoa > Chordata > Aves > Psittaciformes > Psittacidae > Pezoporus > Pezoporus occidentalis. The sequence continues at coordinate 972,022 of NW_026913554.1, forward strand.
GTCCGCGGAGTGCGGGAGGCAGGCGGGGAGAGAGGAGGAGAAGAGGACCGGAGGGCTGGGGTGGAAAGAGGCAGGAGCTGAGTGGGGAAACAAGGCTGGACGTAGCGCCTGAGGAGGAGAGGAGGCACTTCTGAGGAGGGCGAAATGGAACGGGACGCAACACAAACACAAGAATCCATCCCTGGTGCTGGGCCGTCCTGGGGGAATGGGAGGAGCGGGCTCCCTTCGGAGAACCATAAACTCTGGAATGAGGGTGTGAGCTGCTTCTCCTCGCTCCCCCATCATTCCAGATGCATGATGACACCACATCCCACCATCTCGCTGGCTTTTTTTTTAACTTCCCCAAATTGTATTTTGAAGACAACCAAAAGCAGAACGTGTTCTGGGTGTGGCTGCATGTGATTTACCCAATAGCCAGAGTCTGGGGGACTGCCGAAGGGGAAAGACAGAGCAGCTGCTGCAGGGAGTGGACACCGAGGGCTGCAGTAAGTGATGGGGACCCTATCTATTCTCTCAGTGCTCCTCAAGATAACCTAAAAGTAGAAGAGAGCAGAGGGAGATAACAAGGGTAAACTTTTCTTCGCATGCTGGGTGTGTGTGGAGGGGGGCTTAGCCGCATGGATGAGAAAAGAGGTGGAGAATGAAGAAAGATGGATAGAGAAGGAAAGCAGATGCGAGTTATGTGTTCAGTCTAAAACGTTTTGGAAACACCTGGAAAACTGGCCAGATGAGGAGGGAGGTGGGTAGGAGGGAGGCCAGGAAGGCCAACTTGTGAGGGGAATGGAGGCAGCAAGCAAAAATTTTCTGTGCTGTAGTGGAGGTTATCCCAGTTCCAGCCTTTGCTGTCCCCTGACTCCTCTTTCCTCCACTCCACAGTGATGAAGACCTCTGGAGCCTGTATACTGTTGTGTTTCTTAGCACTCTCCTTGTTCTCAGCTGGTGAGTCCTTGTGCTGGGGGAGGATTTCTCTTCCACCCTGGCCCCACGGAGTTTCTTACACAGGCTGATGTGCAGTGATCTAAGGAGAAAGACATGTAGATGGACAGTGAAAGGGGAAGGACCAAAACAGGAAAGGCAAAGTAGATACAGGGATTGTGAAGAAAAGTTTAGGAACTGGGAAGTGGTTCCCATATGTGTCCACTCTCCATTAAGTACTGGGTGTTGAAAGAAATAGCGGTCCACAGCTTCCCCTGCATGGATGTTTGGGTTAGCAAAACAGCCAGGTTGGTTTGAGAAAGAGGGGTAGCTGTGCTTTGTGCTGACTGTAGTCTGCTATTCTACCTGGCTTGGCATGATCTGCAGAACATCTCCCAGTTCTCCACAAAATCTGTTCCATCATTGTTGTGAAGCATTTGCTGTCACAAGTGGTTCTTGCAAGAATGGCCCCATTCCAGGCCACTCAGCAAACCTGACCTCCATAGTTGAAACCATCTCTCTGCTTTCATTGCTGTGGTTCTGGTCTGATGCTCCACATCTTTATTTACTTGGAGTTACTTAGACATTATAGTCTGAAGACTCAGGACAGACAGTAGAAGATTAATTGCAGTGAATGGAAAAAACCTAGCACAGGAAAGGCTTCATGTGGGAGACGGGACTGCACCTATCACAATCAAATCAGGATGTTCCAATCTACTCTCCTTGGTCCTTACCTCTTGCTGAAGCCTGTTCTGCTGCCAATAGCAGCACTTTTCCCTGTAAAGGTGCACAGTTGAGGATGTCATGTTTGTGACTGAAGCAGGGAGGTGAGGCATCCAAGAAATGAGCTTGTAGGTGACCTACAAAGTTAGAGGAAGAAAAAAAAGGCTTTTATGATGCATTGCTGAGAGGAATATTTCTTACTTTTGTGTGTTTGTTGCATCAGTTTGGGGTTTATTTGGTTTTGGTTAGTTGTTGTTTTTTCCTTTGGTTGTTTTTCAGTTGTTGGATTATTTTATTTTTTTTTAACTTGGAAAATAACAGGAATCACCAGCCGGTCTCCCATTGTCTCTTTTGGTTTTGGGTAAGCTACTGAGTAGTGAATCAGGATAGCAGTTTTAGACCCCAAGGATGAATTTACTGCAACTTGGACAGTAAAGTCCAGTTGTTTATAAAGCATGTGAATTGTGTACCAAAGCAAATGTAAGGTCAAGTGATTGAAAATTGGATAAGAGAGTCACTTCTTTTGTCTCCTCTCATATGCAGAGGTTTCACTTCACTTCTGTCCTGTTTTAGAATTGGACCAGTTTTCTGGTTCTGTTAGGGAGCGGAAAAAAAAGAAAAGCTAGTAACAGCTGAATTTTCAATGTCAGAAAGGCTGGGGAGCCTCCCTGCTTCTTCTGTGTGACTCCTATTTCAAATCTGGCACCGCTGGCCTCTGCAGTGGTTTCAGAATCTGTGTCCTTCATTTTGTACCAGAAACAAGTGAGGAAGTGTTCAATATAATTTTTTTTCTCCTCTACTTGTTACTGTTAAGAGATTAGCCAGAACAGGGAACATTTTGAACTGCACTGCATTGTGCACTCAAGTCATTATGCATGTCTGGCTCTCTCTGGGTCCATTGCCAGCAGCTGAGCCCTCTCTGGCAGCTGGGTGGGGAAGGGAATAGCAGGGTTCAGCAACTCCTCTAATGCTGCAGAGCAGGATTATATAGGGTCCCAAGAGTCCTTCTTCAGCCTGCAAGTAACTGCTCTTGGAATGAGAAAGAACTAAGACTAAAGCTTCAGACCCAATAGTTTTTACCCATGCGTGCTTCCATTAAGAACAGAAAGCTAAAGGCCGAGTTCATAAGACAGGGTGTACTGTTTTGGGGCTGCTCCTGCACACATCCCTGCAGTGCCCTGCTTCACTGGGTTTTTCCTGCCAACTCCTTCCTTCATTCCACCCCAGTTATGCAGACATTTCCCTCCTCTGTGGCTAGCAGGAAATATTTTCCTATTCCTGGCTGCTGTAGGAAGCAGCTCTCTCACCCTTTATATTTGGACAAACGAACAGTTTAGCTCAATTTCTTCTCTTCCCACACAGCATGCTCAGACAGGCCTTCATCATTCGCACTCTCCAGCACACCCAAGTGCTGAGAGGAGAAAGGTTATCTGCTCTGTGCAGCATGATGGACGGGTAATTATTTGCCTAAGGAGCTACAAGACCTGCAGTCTGTTTCTTACATTGCCAATGACTCAATCTGTGACCCCAAGAAAATAAATTCCATGACTCTTTTATAAAATGGAGATAGGGATTTTGAGTGACCTCCAGAGCAGAGGGACAATGTGCAATTTGTTTTGCAAGTGCATCAAATGGAGTTTCAGAAATACAAAGTCCGGTAGCAGATCTGGAGGTATTTACTGTCCTGTCCCTGTGCTTAGCATTTGACCCTGGTGGAAGCAACAGGGATAGGATGAGGGTTCGCTGTATCCGCAGTCTCTTAATGGCAAACCCAGCCAGCAGTGGAGGCTGCAGCAGAGAGATCATTTCTCCCTTCAGCAGAGGGCAGTGGTGTCTCCTGGACAGATAAGCATCTCATAAACATTTCACAAGGGCTGCAGACTGTAGAAATCTCTCTCTGTGTCCTTTCTTCACTCCCCTCTTTTCTGCTCTTGCAGACTGGTTTCCATGGGTGGTCAATGGGCAAGAACTGGAAAGTGCAACTGGTAAGTATTACAGGCATGTTATGTGCTAAAGACTGCTTGTGTGACCCAGATGTTCTGTGGCGTTACAGTCTGTTTAATTGCAAGTGCTGTTATTTTTTTCCTTGCCTCTGACATTTGTAAGCTTGCCTTTCAATGGAGATTAAACAAGCCCTCCACGACAACCTACTAAGTGGTGTGTGTTCTTTACAAGTAATTCACTAGTGTTGGAGTCCTGAACACTTAGCACATGAAGTTATGTTCACAGTCAAGGGTTGTGGCTGATCCACAAGAGCTGATTACTCTTCAGCAAAATCCCAAGGGTGGAAAAGTGGCATGGTGCTTTAGCAGTGAGGCCACTGAGAAAAGGATATTGGCTGGTCTTCAAACTGGTTGTGTTAGTGGGGGTAAATTGCTTTATCCCTCTGGACCTGTTTCCATTTCTGTGACATGATAAAGTGATAAAAAGATACAAATGTATGTTTGCATCATGCTTCAGCACCCAGAAAAACCACAAGAGCTTGCGTTTTCTACAAACTGAAGCCCCTGGCAAAGTCACCAGAAATCTCTCAGCTATGATCCTGCCATGTGTAATACCCAGGGCTTTCCAGGCCAGTCCAAAACATGTCCACCAAGCTTTCCTTTCCTTCACACCTCATCACACCATCAGACCTACCCCAGCTTTGCCATCAGTTGCCTTTCAAGGAAACTCATCTGCTGATGAATTTCTGCAGTCGAGGCTGGGTTCTGGAGTTGTCTCCCTCCTTTTCTGTAGCAGGTGCCTCAGCTGTCTGTCCTACTGCTGCAGGAGCCGTCAGAGCATCCATTTCAGATGGCTGTCTTTCCCATCGAGATGCTCTGAATATGAACTGAGAGTTCAGTAATGGTTGGTGCAACGTTTGCACTAAGAAATAGAGTCCCAGGCATCTCATGGAAAAGGGGGGTGGGTATGGGTGGGATGGAGGTACTTTATTTAAGTATTTACAGGGTTGAATCCTACTGTCTCATTAGCCTACCATGGAGGCTAAGGTAATTCATGCTAGCTATGTAAGGGACCACAAAGTAAAGACAAGCTCTCTCAAGGATATTCTCTTTTCCAGGTGAAGTTAGCACCGACTCTCTTATCAGCACCCCTGGTAAGATCCTATCTCTCGGCAGCTTCAGCCTTCTTTTTCCTTTTTCATCTTTACTTCTGTTTGCACAGACCCAGCAATTGCTCATTATGCCTCTTCCCCTCTTCTGACATCTGGCAATGTTCTTTCAGCATTTATGGCTGCCTGGAAGTCCTCTCTGTGCTCCATCCAGGGAGATGAATTCAGGGGCTTAATGGCCTGTTCTACAAGGAAATGCCAGTCTCACCTGGTGTACTAGGGCTCTTTGAAGCCGTTTGCCCTACAGGAAACCATGAAATCTAAAGGTGACACAGTCTGAGCTTCCAGAGAAGGTTGCAGGAAGGAAGAGACTAAATGATGAGAGAGGGAAATTGATCAGGTTCACCAGTTAACTGGGCAGTGCTGGGACACAGCTTATGTCTGTTGACAACTAGCAGCCATGCTTGAGTGCTCAGGAGGCAGAGGTGGCGAAATAACCCAAAAGACAGTAATAAAGCAAACTCTGAGCAGCGGTGGGATGGAGAGATTGCAATACTGTTATTTTAGTACTGTTTTCCCTGCTGTGCCTGTGGCTGTGTCCCTGAGGGCAACACAATGTATGGGAAAGGTAGGGTAGATAGAGGACACCTGGACAATGAGCACTTACATCGTGTGATGTCCCTCCTTAAAGAGCCAAGACTTGCTATGGGGACGGACCCAGAGGAAGGACATGGGAGTGTGGGCATTTATAAGCTGGACTGATCCTGCCAGACTCGATGGAGGAGAGAGCGAGAGGCTTAAGGAGCCTCCCCACTTCTTTCAGATGAGTCCTGTTTCAAATCCAGCACTGCTGACCTCAGCAAGGGTTTGTCTCTCTTCTGGGACAGTCTCTCAAACAGCCCCCGCCTCAAAGGGTGGGGGGACCAGGCAAGGGCAAGGAGAGGGAGAACACATCTGGTTAGTGAAAAAGACTAAATGTGCAGACTTTACAGCAGAGTTTGGCTTCAAAACACTTAACTGTAGCGGGATCAAGAAGAAAATCTTTACAAAGGATGTGCCATGAGACCCATCTGTGCTCTAAAGTGTCCCATCAGCTCTAAGACACACCTCTTATTCACAAGGAAAGACCACACTTACTCTGACAAACGAAATGGTAACAACATCACGATTAGCGTTGTCTGTGAACCAGGTGTGGGATCCTGCAGGTCAGGAGCCGTGAGCCACCAGCAGAACTGTGGGAGTGGGAAAGAGGCTGAAATTAGGATCTTTCAGAACATCTTCTCTTTTTCCAGCTGCAGCTGCCACACCACCTGTGCTTCTTAGTCCTGGTGAGTTTATTCCCAGTTCAGACCCAAATGTTGTGGACCCTTCTTGCCCAGTCCCTTGCACATCCTGACTGCCCTAAGCATAGCCCTAACACCCAAAAACCTCATTCTCTCTATGCACATGTGTTTTGTCTATGCTTCTGGCTGACACTATGGCTCATGAACATGAGTAGAATAAGTTCTCTGTAACTGTCAATGAAAGCTTGCACTGGCAGTCAGTTCTCCGGGTTCCTTTCCAGTTTGTCACTGGGTAAATAATAAAATGTACTGTTTTACTGTTGTACAGGTGGGTTGTTTTATCATAGCAGAGCAACTTCCTTTTGACCCTTTGTCACGGACATTAAAGAACCAGTGGTCTGGGGATGCGGTTTCCTAAAGGAGTCACTGTTCCTTAGGAAGGGGCAAATAAAGGCTCCTTTGCTTCTTGTCTAGATCAATGGCAATCACAGCAACTAAATGAATTTACCTGATCTTTTGAAATATAAGTCAAGATGCCCTTACAGTGTAATTTTGAATAGTAGTGGTAATGCTTTATGGTGAAGCTTGGGCAGATTTTTAGCATTGTTGGCTGGGTCACTGGCACTAAATTCGTGTTGGCTTTGTACCTTCTCTTATGATTTCATGTTGGTAACAATGAAATCCTTTTCCATGTTAGAAATCACTCTTGAAAGAACTTTCCAGTTATATGTTTTGAGTGAGCTAATGTCTAGGAAGGAATTATGGTAAATTGCACTAATGTTGCCACCTTCTGTCTTCCAGTTCAGTCTGACAGTGAAACTACAACAGCTTCGTCAGGTACGTTGAAGTTTGGTGCCTGCACCCCCTCCAAGACCTACTTTCACCCACCCTGTTACCTCTCGAGGCAGGTGCTGGCTGAACACTGACCTGTATCTCCTGGAGAATTCCCTTCACCCTGTTCCTTGAGTTAGAAGTGCTGGAAAATGACAGTAGTGGAAGCTGAAATCTTCCTTCCGGGAGGGGTGGAACTGGCAGATCACCAGGCCACATGTGCTAGCTCAATTTTCTGCCATTGTCAGTGGGCGAGACCTGGCATTTCAGAAGGAAATGCAAGAAAACCCATCACAGTTTGATACAGGGCTGATTGTCTGGGAAAGAAGGGAACTAGATTTGTGTTCTGAAGTGTGAGATTGCAGACATGTATAAATGCGTGCCTTAAACACGAGACTGCAATCTGTGCTTCATTTATTTGTATCTCTCCCATTTACAGCATGTGCCTTCTAAATTGAGGATTCCCAGTGGGCTTGTTTTGCATTTCACTCAACTTTCCCTTTCTTCTGTCTTACAAGGCAAGGCTATCAGAAATGTCTGCCTTATTTTCCTTTTCTCTAAACCATTTCCATCTCACAAGAGAGTGGAAAACAGAGGTTAAGGGCCTTCCCCAGAATCCTGGTGGATGGTACCTAGTGATGAAGCTGTACGTGTGCCAGCATGAGCGCCCCTGTCAGTGATCCTGAATTGTGCCTCTGTGTGTGTTCGCAGATTGTCGTGAGGAGAAGTTCCCTTGCACACGCCTGTACTCTGTCCACAAGCCAGTAAAGCAGTGTATCAGTTACCTCTGTGTTACAAGGTAAGAAACCAGCAGTCCCAAAGAAAAGCCCTAAAAATGTCTCCAGAAATGGCATGTCCAGTTCACCACTTGTTTCCATTGACATTTAGAGCTTCCCTCAGGAACCAGTTGGTGAAATGAATCCTATCCTCAGAGTGTCCTTTTAGGGTGATTAATTAAAACAGCACAATAACTATTATTTCTGCAGCACTATGGAGCTGTAATGTGCCCTATATTGTAAGCTGTGTTTAAGGTATTTGGCCATTATGTGAACTCTTGGCAAAGATTACTTTCCTATTGGCAGCAGCCTTAGTCTAGGCTAACTAATCCTAAAGATTTTGGATTTGCCTCCTCATCAGTGAATATTTTTATTTAGTTTATTAGCTGCATCCCTGAGTATGTTTATTGCCTGTATCCCATGTTTGTTTCTTTGGGTCCCTGTGCCTTTTGCTTCTGTCCTTGGCGTGTTCCTGGTGGTCCCCCAGTGTGCGTCGCATGTACATAATAAACAAGGAGGTGTGCTCTCGCATTGTCTGCAAGGAGAACGAGGTCATGCAAGGTGAGTGATGCACAAGCTAGCCTAGCTGAGTAGCTGCAGCCATCTGATGATAGAATCTCCAAGCTAACTAATTACCCAACTGCAATCCATGTGTAGTAGTTTCTCTGGACTTGGTTTGGGGCAGCTCTAATGCAGTGCAGCCTTGCATCCAGTGCACATGCCATGAAAAACTCTGGGAAGCAGATATTGTACTATCAAAAAGTATGAGAGCTCTGCCTTCGTCAATCTTGAACATGCTCTATTAGCCCCAGACACACTTTTACTCAAACTTGCCTTTGAGGTTAAAGAGTAACTCTCAGTATTTCTGTTCATGACTAGAAAGAGGATCCAGGCTAGATTTCTTATGCAGTGTCTTTTTTTTCAGCAAAATATGAGTGATTTTAATGTATATTGTACATTAATAAAGCCAGAAGGAAATGAATAAAAGCCTAAGGACTTGTTCACTTGCCTCGTGAATATGAAGATTCACCAGTTGCAACAGTTTCTGTAGATGCAGAGACAGATGTACCTCTAACTGTTCTGGTGGTGAAGAGTTTGGGGGAAGCTTTGATTATCTGTCAACCTGTGTGTGTCTGCTGTGTCTTCAGATGAGATCTGTCGCCAGCTGGCTGGCCTTCCTTCTCGACGTCTCCGCCGATCTGGGCAACCCCTGCACCTCCCTTGCAGACAGCTTCTGGAGCAGCAGCGCAGAAGGCCTGATGCTCTGTGAGCTACCAACAGTAGGAGAGAAGAGAAATCATCATCCACTACCTACAACCCAAGACAAGTCCTTGTTTGTGATTTCTCCACCGTTTCCTTGCTTCCCTGCCTTCCTCCACATCCTCTTCTTCAGGTGCTGTAGTATACAAAGTCCCCTCTCTGCTAGTCTGTCTCAGTGGCTGCTGCCATCTTCTGAATCTGTTGCCAAAGAGGTGGGATGCTCCCCTCTTTTCTCTCAAACTGGTCGGCTTGCCATGAACTGCTCATTTCCCAGAGGTCCTTATAAATGTGCTGCATCTTCTCTTGCTCTGCCCCTGCAGAGAGACAGCCATGGGGACAAGATATTGTCCTCTCCAATAGTACAGATGCCCTAAGCTGCATTTCATGTGGAGGAGTGCAGACCTTTATGCCTTACGACTCCTGGTCTAGGTTTCCTGTATGACATCAGTATGAGTTTGGTTATGGCTAGTCAGCCTGAGCCTCTCTGCCATATGATGGCACAGCCTCCTCCTGTGTCTGCTGGCCTCAGAGAAGTGACATCACTGGGATATGAACTGCCCTCAACCCAAGGCCAACCTTGTCCCTGTATGGCATTTATAACTACCTCTGGGAAGGTCTTTGTCTCAAGCCCATTGCCTCCCTCACACACAATTGCTACCAAAAGGAAAAATCCTGGATTTCGTATGGCATTGTGTTTTTCTCAAGAAGATTGTTGGAACAGAGTGCTGTCTCTTACTCTCCTCTCCCCTGTTCTGTCCCTTCCTTCCCATTGAAGAAATCTCTTGATGCCCATTGCAGGCAAGTTCCAGGGAGCAGTAAGTATAGCTGCCACTGCTCCTAAGCCCAAGACCCTGTCTGTCTTTGCAGTACTGAGAACTTGCAGTGAATTAACTTATTCTGGTGACTTGTCTTGGTCTGGCTACCTCCACACTCTCCAGTTGCTGAGCCTGCTTCCAGTATCTCCACTTGAGTTCCTACCTCTTGACCTGGGAGCTCCTGCACAAAGCAGAAGGGAGTCACACATTGGAATGGGATTTGGGAGAAGAATCGTTATCTGGGATCCTAAGTTTTCCTGTGGGCTCTCTGGCTGTGCTGACCTGCACAGCACCAGGTGCTGGTGGGGAGGTAAATGTATCTGCAGGCCAAGCTGGGGAAAAGAATTCACTCTGGTAGCACTGGATGTCTGTTTGAGAACTTTGTTTTTCAGATATATGGAGAACATTTCCAGGTATATGGGTAGGTTTCAGTATAAGACTGGGTAGGGTAAGTGGGGAAGAGCTGTCTGAAGTGTATTATTCTACGTGACTCTTAGTGACATGATTCTGTGGGACACCGGGGCTAAGCAGCTTAGCTCACTTCAGCAGAAGATCAGCAAGACCGTACCTCTAGGATGTCTAAGCATTGTTACCAAATAACAGAAAATTAGTTATCTAGAGCAGGCATTCACCCCCATCATATAATATGTATATTCTGCTGCTGAACTGAGTACCATTCAGCCTTGCAGAAGTACCGGTTGCTGCATAGAGCCAAGGACACATGATATAGGGGACAGTTTGCTGCACAGAGGCAGACTTCTCTGAAAAAAAGAACAAAACAATTAAAGTAAGAGCCTTTCCTTCTGCTGTATGCAGCAAGAAGCTGGTTCCATCCTCTGTGTAGGGGAACACACCCTGTGCAGACACAGATTTGTTCCATAAATGGCTAAATCTCTGTGTATTAATCCAGTATACATCAGGTAGAATTCCAAGTTAGGCAGTAACTGGAATTTCATCCTATACCTAGGGGCATTGTAACCCTGCACAGAAGATGGTGCTCCTCTTGAGTGCTTGAGGCTCCTGAGACTGGGGATGGAGGAGGAATTTCTGTGTACTAAGAGTGTACACATTTCTGTAGAGAGGAGGGCACTGAGAGCTTGATCTCAAAGACATTTAAGTCACTGGTACCCACTGACTTCAATGCTGGAATGCCTGTGGAATTTGCAGGAATGAGATGAGATGTTAGAAGAAGTACTTGGAAATTGGACCAGGCATAGTCTCCACTCTGTATTTAGAGCTGAATGTAAGCTGATATAGAAATAGATATATAACTGTATACCATAGCTACTGTAAAGTATATAGAAAATTAACATTCATACAGTTTGGGGAACGGTTAGAAGCCGTTCTGTTGCTTGCTTTCAGCAGGGACAGGAAGAGGTGCTCCTCTCCAGGAGAACACTGTTTTAATGTTAGAGACCATATAATGCACACAAAAATATTAAAAGAAAATTTATTTCCTGTTATTCTTGGCAGTTCTCATGTGTTTGGGTTTATTTGTCTCTAGCTACGTTTCCTTCATATTTGACGGGAAACTTGACTTCAGCCCAAATCTGTCATTTGGACCTTTTTACTCCATGCTATCCCTCCCTTCATTTGTGAATCACGGGTCTTCCTGGGAGGTTATTCTTTTTTTCTAGAGATACAGAAAGTTATCTTCAGTATTTTTTTTTCCATGGATAGCTGTGCTGGATTTTCCTGACAGTTGGTACCTGCTGAGCACAGGGATAACTCTTTCCAGCCCATGAGATTTGTGCTGAGACTGCATCTTTTCACTGTGCATGTGCCATGACTTGCTGATGGCAAATTATCATCTCCAGGTAAAATGGTAAGATAGCTGAACTAAGAGAAGAGCTGTGATAAATCATCTTACAAGCAAAGAAGAATTTGTTCACTGGAGCTATGTAACTCAGTAATGGGAATAATTGAAAGACTACATTAAAAATTACACGTGTAGGTCAAAAGGATTAGGAAAATTTATCCTTCATTGGATTTCTGACTTCTGCATAGATTCATCACACGCTGATTGTATATCATATTTTGGTTAAAAAGATGGAGCACTCAGAGCATGGGGGACTCTAGGCACTGTCTTTATGTGCAAACAGTCAAATCAGAATTTATATGATATTTGTAGAACAAAATTGGCTGTGGCCCAAATTACCCATTAAACTGCCTCTGACAGTGTCCGATAGTTCTTCAGGACTAAACAGTACAACGCAGGTTATTGCACAGCACAATTCCCTAGGATCAGTGCTCTTTCCTGGCTAATGCTGTGGTGTCCGTATCTCAGATGGTTACCATAAAAACAGCCTCAACCCAAGTTACTGTAGATATTGGTCCCATCCACACAGGCCTGTCCCTGCTCTGACTCATGAGCTTTTCTTGGTCTTTGTAGTGTCCCTCTATTGACACATTCCATTGGCTGTGTGACCAGAGCACAACATGCCATCAGTTGTAATTCAGTTTATTCCTCCCTTTCCTTACAGTACTGGAGTCTGCAGACAGAGTACCACTTCTCCCATACACAGATTTATCTCCCCTAGCATTCCAACCTGAATTGTCATGCTGTGTTGCTGATCTTTGGGTGTTGCTTTCTCTTATGAGCTGGGGTTTAAATGGTTTTAGATGCAGCTCCAGCTAGGTTTGTTTCTTATGAAACTGGTCTGGCCGCAGAGAAAGCTGCCAGTGTCCCATTTTAGAAGCATGATCTAGAGTTTGTGGCTGATTTTCATAAATCCTTCTGACCTGGAGCAGGGGTCAGATGGCCTGCAGTCACTTCACACACAATGGTTCTTGCTCATTTTGCTGTCATGGCTCCTGAATATCAGTAAACGTTGCCAATCTGAAGACTGCTGTTTCAAGACCAGTGCTCTGATGTCTGGTCCCCAGTTTCAAGTGATACCTCACATTGCTGGACATATGGAGCTGGAGATCCCCGCAAGGGAAGCTGGCCACACCAAGAGGTTTCTGCTGGACAAGGAAAGCTTGTTCCACCTTCCCATCTCTCATTCTACTCTTTGTTCTCTGCCTCTATCTTCCTCATCCCTTCTCATTTTTCTCTGTTCGTATATTCATCTGGGAGCAAGAAATGTGGAGAGGAGGACAGTGGGGCTGAGTGGGGCAGCAGGAATGGTGCTCAATGAGGTGACACATGGCATTGCCAAGTGGGGCTGGGGGTAGTGCTTGGACCATGCCAACACTCCTTTCCTGTTGCCCTCAGGTTCTCATGCACCCTGACTCCCTCTGCTGCCAAGCTACGGATTTCCTGAAGGGAAAGGTGGGAAAGAGCAGGGAGGGGAGAATGGCACCTCAGGTCAACTTGTGCACTGTGTGAATAGCAACCACATGCGTTGAGATGGCAGAAACAAGGCAAGGAGGAAGGGTAGTGCTGCAGGAAAGCACAGGGGGCTGTTAGAAGCAGCTGCCATGTCACCTAGAAGCTCCATGTTGCCTGGATCTTGTCCACAAGAACCCACAGCATGAACAAAGCATGTTGTCATCAGGCCTCTCAGCTTGGAGGGGTCCCTCAGGGGCATACTGAGGGATGTGGGCTTGACTTCATAGTGGGGAGCAGTGCTTGCTACCCATCCAAAAACAGCACTTCTGCTGCAGAAAGAATAGCTGGGTTTAAGCCAAGAAGGTTTTTAATTTAGAGTTTTGGTTTCTTTTAAAGTGAGTGTTTCAGGTTTTTTTGTTTGGGGTTTGTTTTTCTTTTGTGTGTGTGTGTGTGATTTGGGTTTGTTTTGTTTTGGTTTTAATGTTTTCAATACATATGATCCCTTAACATTTATTGCTGGCACCACGTGATCCGACGTTACTTGACAATTGTGAACAGCCCTTTGACCAGGGCACAGGAAATCTGAATTCCATTTCTGGATCTCCTCTTCACCTCCTGCTCTCTGATCTTCAGCATATTGCTTTGTTTCTGTCTGTTCCCTGCCATCCTCAGCCCTTGTAATGTAGCAAACTGGAATAAACTCCCACAAATTAGAGAGGTGGCTTTTCAGTCCATTTAAAAAATAACTATTAAAAAAGCATGTGTAACCTCCTGAATTAATTTGTCTGCTTTTGCTATCAATGTAAATTATTCTTTTCAAATAAAAATGTTTTGAATAATACTAATTATCCATTAAAATGCAAGCTGCATGTACTTGTTGCTGCTATGTTGAAAACATATAAACCCCATGAATTGGTGAAAGTCATCAGCAGAGACAATGCTCAGAATGCTGGTTTGGGCGTTTTAGTAAGATTATGATTTCCATACAAATACAGCTTGTCACAAAACAGACACCGACAAAAGATGCAGTAAATAATAAAGATGTAATTCAGTGTGTCTAAATAATGTGATGTGAGAATTCACCTGATTAAATATAAGAACAAATGTACATGAAGCTATGCATGTTTTTAGATAAATGTTTTATCGAGATAGTATACCTCCCCAGTTTATAGCAGAGATAAAATGACAAGATGAAAGTCAGCAAGCAGAGCTAACTTCAAAGCTGAACAGATTGCTCAGGCCCTTCTCCAGCTGAATTTTGAAACAATCAGCAAGGATGGAGAATCCACAGCCTGTTTCAGATGGAGAGTATTGTTCTGGTGTCAGATCAGAAATCCTTTGTTGCAGCTTTCATCAGTTGCCTGAATTATTCTTGCTGTGCACCTCGGGGCACACTGTGTCTCCATTTCCCCTGCAACGCTCCTGCAGACTAGTGCATAAAATAGCAAGAAAAAACGTTTAATTCATAGAACCAGCCAGGTTGGAAAAGACTTGTAACATCACCAAGTGCAACCTTAATGCCAGCACTGCCAAAGCCACCACTAAACCATATCGCTAGGGGCCTTGTCTACAGTTTGTGAGCGCTTCCAGGGACGGTGACTCCACCACTGCCCTGAGCAGCCTGTTCCAACTCCTGAGCACCCTTTCAGTTAAGAAATTGTTCCTAATATCCAGTCTGAACCTCCCCTGGTGCAGCTTTAGGCTGTTTCCTCTTGTCCTTGTTGCTTGTTCCTCTGTCACTTGTTGCTTGGGAGCGGAGACCCTCCATCTCCTGCCTCCATCTTCCTTTCAGGCAGTTGTAGAGAGTGATAAGGTCCCCCCAGAGCCTTCTCTTCTCCAGACTAAACACACACACACACACACACACCCTGTTCCTCAGCCGTTCCCCACCACACTTGTGCTCCAGGCCCTTCACCAGCTCCGTTGCCCTTCTCTGGACCCACTCCAGCACCTCAATGTCTCTCTTGTAGTGAGGGGCCCAGAACTGAACACAGGATTCGAGGTGTGGCCTTACCAGTGAGACGTACAGGGGATACATCAGTGCCCTGATCTTGCTGGCTATGCTATTGCCAAAGTCAGCTCTCTGGAAGTCGAAGGTGAAGGTTTTGATGACCTTCTTCCTGACTTCTCCAAGGATTGAAAGTTCAGTCATTTCATGATCACTTTGCCCAAGACAGGCTCCAACCATCACATCACCCACCAGTCCTTCTGTGTTTGTGAACAGCAAATCCAGGCAGGCATCTCCCCTAGCTGGCTCACTCACCAGCTGCATTAGGGAGGTATCTATCTTCCACACCCTCCAAGAACCTCCCGGATTGTTTTGTCTCTGCTGTGTTGTACTTCCAGCAGACAAGTGGGGGGTTGAATTCCCCACGAGAACAAGGGCAAGTGATAGTGAAACTTCTCCCAGTTGTTTGAAGAACGCTTCATCTGTAGCGTCATCCTGGCTGGGTGCTCTGTAACAGACCCCTAGAAGGATATCTGCTGCATTGGCCTTCCTCCTGACTTTCACAGACAGACATTCAGCCTTCTCATTCACAACATCTAGTTCAAGGCAGTCAATGCACTCCCTGACATACAGTGCAACCCCTCCACCACCTCTTTTTCCTTACCTCCCCCTTCTCAAGAGTCTGTAGCCATCCATTGCAGCTACACTACCCCGATGGCTCATGTCTAGTGAGCCTGGTGTTATCCCTCTCCCCCTTCAAACCTAGCTTAAAGCTCTCTCTATAAGCCCTGCTAACTCCTAGGCTAGGATCCTTTTCCCCTTATGGGACAGGCATACCCCACCTGCTGCCAGCAGGTCTGGTGCTGTATAAACTGACGTATGGTCAAAAAAACCCCAAAATTCTTGCACTGACACCAAATACACTTAATGCAAAATGTGAGTTTTATTGCAAAACAGGTAATTTTAAATACTACTATTAATTATCTTCCTTTGGGGAACTGTGTTCAAAAATTGGGAAACATGACAAAAATCAATGGTTCAATTAAAGGATTTACAGTGTGCACCCTTGAAGCAGGACACTGTCTATGCTCATACAGCATCTACTTCTTGCATCTACCTTCTCAGCCCAAGGCCATTTTCAATTTCTTTGCCTTGGGTTTGGTAGCCTTGGGTGTCACTGTTTTGTCTTTAGCTGTATCTTCGCCTTTTTTGGTCTGTCATCTTTCACATTCTCTAAGCTCTTCATTGCTTTCTTGGCCATTGTGGCTGCCAGTTTCTTGGCTTTCCTTGGGTTTTTCTTCGCAGCCACATCTAATCTGGGCTTCTTGGGAATGCCAGTTAAGGATCAGGTGGTTCTTAACCTTTGCTGCCTTTTTGACCCCTTTCTCTTGGCTTGTTGAGTTCAAAGGAACTAGAAGTACCAAGTCCTCTAGTGCTGCCTTTGTTCAGGTGCCTGAGCCTCAGCCTGGTCCTTCTGTGCTGTGTAGACTTCAGTTCCCTTTTTCAGAGTGGTGAGGTAAAATTCTTCTGTGCTTCCTGGAGACAGTCATCACTCTCATAATCAGCCTCCCTGGAGACTGGGGGCTTGCAGGGTTTGGATCCTTCTGCCACCTTCTCTGGCTTCTTAGGCAATGACTTGGGCTGGAACAGCCCTGACACATGCAGCAGCAGCATTTCCTTCAAACATGATATCACAGCCTATCAATGTGACATCTTGACCAAGGTTTTGGTTTCACACTGATGCAGATGTCAGCATGCCACCTCTTGTATTGGGTGCCTTGTACATACAAAGCCTTTCCATGTTGAAGGTATTCCTGTGGGGGTTACTGCTTTGTCTGTTCCCTTGTAGCACCAAACTGGCGGTATGGGAAAACACCCACTAGAAAATGCCTACACCTCATTATGTCTGTTGTCTGGCACCCAAACAACATGGATCAGCTGGAGAGAGCTGTGTTGGCCATTATTATGGAATCAAACCTGTTTTCTTCCACAGCCTAGACCTAACCTCCAGCCTGATCCTTGCTGTGTAGGAAGGGTTCAAAAGAACTTATTTTCTGCCTGGTGCAGTGTGAATGTAGTCATTCCTGAGACTCTCTGCATAAACAGTGTCCGCAGGTCATTTTCTCATCAGCTCTGCTTGAGCCCAGCACCATCATCATACCATTTCCCTTGGTCCTGTTCTCCATCAGCTGGTATCTTTGTGATTTCCCTTTGTTTTGGTTTAGGAAAGGCATCTGAACTCTTCACAGCCTCTGCAAGCCCTTTTGCCATTCCTGTTCCTTGAAAGGGAGTCCCAAAGGGCACTGCTCCAGGGTACAGTTTTGCCTCTCCAAAAGCTCTGTCAGTTTCTTTGGTCTTGTCTCCAGTTTTACAAATCAGGATGGGATCACAATAGCCACCTTGATGTAAATGTGCCTGTGCCGTACCACACCTGTACATGCACAGAAATGATGGAAGATGAGTGGACATGGTTTCCCCTTGTTGAATACAGACAGGACAAAGGGAAATAAGAGTGTTGCCTATGTGAATGCGAGAGCTATAAGTCTTACTGAGATACAGTTGCTTTGGGGCCACAGCTCTCAGAAAGTTAATTATTTCTGGGAAGCAAAAGCAATGCTGCAAGCGTTGTCAAAAGGCAATGGGCAATAGTGAATTAAAATTTCTCATAATAATAATGCTTCATCAGTAGTTTCTCAGATTCTTTGTTTCCCCTTCAGAGTCTTCTTCTTTCTGTCCTCTGCTTTCTAGGAGGTTCTACCAGCCTTTTCATCCAAGCAGAATCCATGCTTTTGGCTGGAACATGGAAGGGTAAACTCTGTGGTGTTAGCTGGGAAATTCTCACACCCTTGGATACCCTCTCCTGCCTGGACAGCTAGCTCAAGTGTGTCACAGCTCCCACCTCACTGCTTACAGCAAAAACCTGGGAGCTACCCATGGGGCCATGGCTAAAGAAAGAATTGAAGCTAACAGTCACCACAGCCAGCCATGGCAGTGCCCTAGCAAGAAAGGAAGACAGCAGTGATACCACAGCAAAGGAGGAGATCCTCATCATGCAATGAGAATCCCTTTTCCCCCCTTTTCCCTCTCTTCATTGGCCTCAGGATGGCTCTCCCATTCCACCCCCATTGACAAGAGCACTGGGCACCCTGGAAGAGGCCCAGGATGTCAGGGGCAGACCCTGATTTTACTGTCTGACACTCTGACATCAGGGAATAGAGGTTAATGGTCACAACCTTCTGGATGTGGCCAGTGATGAGAATACAGAAGCAGCTCTGAAGTCTAGGGGTAGAAAGACAAGAAGCAGCAAGGCTATCTTGGATCTTCTGAAAATGCTTGCTTTGTTGATAAGAAAACTTTGTAAGATGCAAGAACACAGCTCATGAGGACCTCCAGCCAAGGAAAGCTTGCACAACTGCAGAGAACTCAACACGTGAAAGCAAGACAAGGAACATGCAACGTGCTGCTCTTTGGAGTGAGCAGTTAGTGAGCTACCAAGCACTCCTGTTCCAGCCTCTTCAACAAAGGACTTCTCTCAAGACAATAGGGAAATTAAAATCTGGATTTACCACCCAAGCCCCACGTGCAAGCTCTTTTTGCACTGAGTAGCCTGAGCTGCAGCAACTGCACAAACAGGAGCTAATAACAGGCAACTTTGGTCTGTGAAACCATAACCACAGCTAGAAGATGAGCCTCATTGTGAAAAACTGCTGTGCAAAACTGAGTTTCTCCCTGTGACTTGCAGATGATTGCAGAGATATGGAGCCAGTGACTTCCATTAAGGAGGGAGATGTGGCTGGGAGCAGTATCTGTGGTATGCAGACCAGGGGCCTGAGCTGTATGACAATGGAGTAACACCAGAACACAGCCTGCAGCTCGCTGTGCAGAAAGAGGGTGTTCTCCAGGTCTATGCAGCACGGAGTCAGAACCCAAGCCTGATGGGCAGGGTGTGCTGGAGGCTGGGGCTGCATGCACTGCTCTGGGAAGCAGCAAGGTGCAAGCAGCTCTGGTGGGTGCTGCCCCACCTCCAGCTCTCAGCACGGGGAAGGCACATGCCACTTTGATCTGTGTTTTTCTTAGTGTAAATGAGATAAGCTGCAAACCATGTCACAACCTTGAGCTAGACAAAGCGCTTGAGGACATTTACTGCAAGTAGTTGGACGTTGGTCACATTTTGTACCTGCCTTCGTGATGGGGAAGCCATTCACTAGGTCTCAAACTCCTCAACCCAACGTAGCTCCTTTCCTCCCTTCCTGATGGTGATCCAAGCAGGTGTCAGTGACTGGTAGCAAGGGATGGGACTGCTGCTGCCTACAGATGTGGTGGGAAGAATTAATACAGTCCAGGAGAGAAAAAACTGGGGGGTCACAGATATAGGATTAAGAATGATTAGTTCCTACAAGGAGCCCCAGGCTGAGCTAGCAGAGAGCTGCAGGGAAGGAATGAGAGGCACTCACAGGACTGTGGTTGAAAAGTGTGTAGTCAATTCAATAGTTTCACCCTAATTTGCCTTATCCCCTGTGACCAAAACAAGCTCAACTTTGGAACAAAAATAAACCACGAGTCAAATCTTCAGGTAAAGGTTTTGCAGTGCAAGCCTGGAAAGCCAAATTACTACTAAAACACATAACATACGATCTTAGTGCAAGCCCAGCAACCAGATGCCCTCAATTCTGCATCAGTGGCATTATTTACCATCCTGCAGCACAAAGCAGTGCACAGTGCAGGGGCCCATGTTTCATAAACCCACTCTGCCAGCAGCACCCCCACACATCCTGAACTCCTGCCTTCTCTCCTTCCCACTTCCTTTTCATGACCTAGGATGCCTGCTCTCATCTAACTTCAATGCAGCCTTGGTGGTATTCACCCCACAGTGCTTTAGATATGCATTTGCAACCCCTCCACCACGTGCACCCCCTCCTGATGTCCACCTCAGGCAGACCCCATACACACCCTCACAGCTTTCGTATATCTCTGCGGTGCTGCATATTCCACACCACGAAAGGCAATGCTTTGTCATGCAACTGCTGAAACCTTCTCCCCAGTCATGGCATACACAGCTGTGTCACAAGATGAGTTGGCAGCTCTAGGGACAAGGCCCTTTGCCCCATGTCCTAGACAGCAAGCTGCCTCTACATCTATTGCAGATGGGTTTTTTACACTCAGGACTGGAGTAACGGGGGTGATCTGCCTGTCAGAGGTGCCTGAGCAAGCACATTACCTATGTGTTGCCACCTGCTCAAAGTAGGGTGATGAATCTTTGCGGAATGAACATAGAATATACTGTAATGTGGGCATAATAAATACACACTTTAATCATAGAATCACAGAATGGTTAGGGTTGGAAAGGATCTTAACATCATTCAGTTCCAGCCCCCTGCCATGGGCAGGGACATCTCACACCAGACCATGTCACCTAAGGCTCTCTCCAACCTGTCTTTGAACACTGCCAGGGATGGAGCATTTACCACTCCTGTGGGCAACCTGTGCCAGTGCCTCACCACCCTCACAGTAAAGAACTTCTTTCTTTTATCCAACCTGTACTTCTCCTGTTTAAGTTTGCACCCATTACCCCTTGTCCTGTCACTACAGTTGTTGATGAAGAGTCCCTTGCCGGTATCCTTATATGAAATAAGCATATTACGTTACATGTTCTTATAATAAATAATCGCATCATCTTATTTATTTGCCTGTGTCTAACTGCAAGGATCTGTACCACTCCTCTGCTCGAGGTTCCTGTGCAAGAGAGTGTCACTGGTGCATCAGCACTTGGCCAGCAGAGAAAGTTTTTCTGCTTGAGGTTTTCGCTCGAGGCGAGGAGAAGCAGGTGTCTGCGTTTCCTTGTTCAGCCTAAGAACCCACCAACTGGTGGTGCCGGCGCTTGTTTCAAAATGTGATTTCTGAGCAAAGGGTGAATGGAAAAAATAAATATGTATTTATATCGGCACACACCAACACACGACTTCCTGTTGACTAAACAAGCAACTTCTCCTCTGCTTTGGGACTAGGTGATTAAGTTTAATCATTCATTTATGCTCTCTGAGTTTGCTTTCTGAATCTTTAGTAACAGTAATTGTGATATTCCTTCTCCCCCTCTACACCTGACCACTGCTTTTCTGCCTGTTGTCCTTTCTCTGTTGTTCTGACTTGAAGACAGGGAATAGAGCCCTGAGCACAAGGAACCTGGAGAGATGCTAGAGCATCCTTCTGTGATCCTGATAAGCTGGAGCAGCGTCTCTCACTAGGTAACACTCCAAACACACCAGCACAGGCACCCTTCATAGCCTTTGCCACTAGCCTTTAACTGACCTGGGCTTTGATCAGAAACAGAGATGGAGACACCTTCAGTATAATTATCTTTCTCTCCCACCCCCAGTTCCCCCTCCACATAAGATTACATTGAGCAGAAAGGAAGGAAAAATGGAGCAGTCAGCATTTCTTCTCATGTATTAGCTCCCAGCCAAAATGGTCCCACCATATGTTAAAGGTTTGGAAAATTACAGCACGAGGAAGCTTGGACTAGCAGCTAACCCAGGGATCAGGAACTTTTCCATGGTTTTCCAAATTCCCTTTTCTATAGCCAGAGCAGAGGTAACATCTGTCAATGATCAAGATCTTGCCTTGGCAATAGAGTGCAGCTCCTGCTTTAGCAAAACTGCATGGAAGCTGAGGGTCCCTCTTGAAATGTCACCCTAGACTAGCTATGAGACACTAAAAATACATCCATGCCAAAACATTTCTGCTCTGGGGATTAGAGATAGAGGCAGAGAATTGCTGCCACTGACTTTGTGTGCTCACATCTCCAGTGCAGGGGTAGTTACCAGTCTAAACAAAGGGCATTAGAAAGCCTACATCAGTATTTAGACTTGAGAGCCCTGACAAAGAGTGACATAGTTCATCTATTCATTCCATCATATGCTCATTCTCTTTTATCTCTGTGGAGAGCAAAGAGGCTCTCAACAATCAAGCAGAAGAGCTGATGTTTTAAAAGTGGAAGAATGAATTCCACTTACAGGCAGGACCAGAGGAAGGAGCTAGTTAAATGCTTTATAAACCTGACATGTTAAACCTTTGAGAAAATCATTATGCACAAATCTGATTTATGGGGAAGACTAGGCTGGCTGTGAAGATGTTTCTTGGTTCCTTTAGGAGCAGAAAATATTCTGTAAAATGTCCTGCAAGCTTTTGGCTATGGAAATCAGGAACCAGAACAAGAGTAAAGCTGAAGCTAGCTTCATTTACCTGATGAAATGCAAATGGTTGTGATCTCTAAGAAGCACATTTCCTGGGGTGTGCTGGGGGGTTATTTTCATTTTTCTCTCTTTTTTTTTTTTTAATGTCATGTGTATCAAAATCCTCCTTGAATTATCAAAAGAAAGAACTAGTACAGAAGAGAGACAAAATGACTTTTGGTCTGTCTTAGGATATTTGTCACAAGGTGCTGCTATGGCAAAGGCTGAAAAGGGACACTGCTTCATTAGCAGGAGCATCCTGTTTGACTTCATTAAGTAGGACAGGGATTCACAAGGCTTACAGGCTCTTCTAGCTTGGGTCAAACACAAGGAGCCAGATCCTCAAAGAAGACAATTGTCACAACTCTTGAGACTAATGCAAAATGTGGATGCTTTGAGCATGTGTCCTGCCTGGCCATTTCCCCAGAAAGTAGGGTACCCCAGCCCTGGACCATCCAGGAGCGCTTCTCCTTTCCCTAACACGTGCCACGCCAGCCACAAAGACTCAAAGTGCTGAGCTAGAGACTTGTCTGCTATGTTGCCGCAGCTCATTCTGTCCTTTTCATGTTTTTGCATACACTGGTTTCACACAGTCCTAGCGTGCTGAAAGCCAGTAAAATTAATAAGTAAATCAAGCAGAGAAGAAATGAAGAACTACCCTAGCATGAGGTAAACAAAAGCCCTGTTCCTCAGCCATAGCGCTGACTGAGCCCTGCTTGGGGCAGAAACAAAGCAGAATGTCCCTGGGCTGCCTCTTCAGCACCCCGCCTGGCTGAAGCCACTGCCTCATCACTTGGCTGTCCTTCAGCCCTGCAGAGGGTTTGAGTGCCCAGACAGGCACTGTGGGGCCGTGGTGGAGCAGAGCTGGGGTGGCAGAGAGCAGTGTTGGTGGAGCGAAGCGTGTGCATCCTGAGTACGAGCTGGGCATGACGGCATGGAGCAGGTGATGGGGGTCCTGCCAGCCACCCTGGAGCAGCAGGATCAGGCTCTGGGTCATTCCCCACCAATCCTTTGCGCACAGCTTTGCAGTGCAGGTCCTCCTGGCATGCTGACACAGCTGAGGTGCCCATGGCCATGTTCGGTTGCCAAAGAGGGGCCAGACACTTGGTTCCCCTCACTGTCCTCTTCAGCTTCAGTGTTGCCCCATCCTGCCAAGCAGCTGCCGGGGCCTTTAAGGAGGACACAGAGGAGAGTGGGAAGCCTCCATCTATTTAGTGTTCCCTGAGGTCCTTCCAGCTGAGCTCCCTCCACAGTGGGGCAGGGCAGGGTCACCGTCTTCACTGCACAGCTGCATGACCTGGGGCCCGAGGGATAGTGTGGTTTTGCCCACATTCACGTTAGTGGTACACAAGCTCCCAGGTCCCCTTCTAACCACTAGACAATACTTCCTGCCTCATTATGTTATTGATATTAATTCAGAATGATTTTGCAGGTGAGGAGGGCCCAATAGGGAGTGCAGCAGAGGGAGGTGACCAATGGGTGCTCAGCATCTTTCAGAACTGATGCCCCTTTGCATCTCAACCCTTTGCTCTTCATCTTCTGCAGCTCCAGAACTGCACTAACTCCTCCCTCAACCACTCCCTGATCAAACCCAGCAGGGGCTAGGTAGGAGAATGGGGAGGGGACACACGTGGTAGTCCACATTTCTGTACACCAAACCAGCGGGCTATACAGTCAGAGCCTGCAAGACAGCCTCCCTGCAGTCCTATCGCCTAAGACAGAACCTGGCAGTCATGGACAGGTAAAATGAGTGCTTCCAGTTTCTTGCTCATATAAGAAATGAGGGACTTTCTCTTCAAATTAACCTGCTCTCCATTTGGTGCTCACCATCCCTTTCCCTATCTGACTCAGTGATCTAACTCCCCACCCTGTCCTGCTCTTGCACCTTGCATATCTGTGCCTCTGTCATTCTTTCTCTTTGACTGTCTGCTGCTGCGTACACTCTTCCCTTTCTGTCATTTCTCTTTCTCGTGACTATTCTCTGTTCCTTTTCATTGTTTTTCTTTTCTAGAAACAAAAAAAAAAAAAAACCCAACGGAAAGATGAACATTCAGATGCTACCTGCTCCTTAAACACCTCAATACCTGCCCACTCTTCTCTCCTTGTCCATCTATTCTTTCTCTTGCACCAGATTTCTCTTACTCTGTTTCTGCTGTTCATAACCTTGTAAGCACAGACTGTTCCAGCACTGGATTCACCTACCTGCACTGCAATTATTCTGCAAGCTAATTGCCACTGATCATTCTCCACAATTGCGTATCATTCACCCACTCAGTAGCTTTCACTTGGGTTTCAGCATTGGCTTCACAAGTTTTTATTTGAGGAGAAGGTCTCTGTTCGGTCTACTTCAGTGCCCAGGTATAATCACAGCTCCTGTGTCCTTGCTGCTTTCCCTTGAGCTATGCTACAGCTGTAGGAGTTGCACCTGTATCCAGCAGTTTGAACCTAGCTGCACATCTGGTCAGTTGCTCCCTGCAACACCTGTTCATTCATTACTCTTCTTCTTGCACCAGCTGCATTCTGAAATCCTCCCTAGCAAAAATCCTTGGGACAGGGAACTCCAGAGAGAAGGGAAAACAGGAACTGATGTTAATGAGCAGTTCTAGTTCAACAAATGGATTATGTGATTCAAACTGTCTTCACTTTGTTCTGACACTGAAAAATAACACAAGTGATCATCATTTTATTTTTCTGGGGTAACTTTTTGTTCTCCACCCTGATTTGCATCTACATGCTGCTCCACAGGGGCAAACCCCTTGAACAGAGAAAAATGGGAAGAAGTGCAAAAAAGGGCAATTAGAAGAAGAATCAGAAACATTTTGAAAGGAAAATGAAAGAAAAAGGAAAGCCTGTTTTCCTGTTTCTTTTTTGTTTCTTTTTTTTTTTTTATGTGTTGAAAAGCATTTTTCCATGTGGGTTTTGATGAAACATCAGCATAATTGTCATCATTTTTCACCTGCCTTAATAAGGTTCCTCAGTAAGCAATCGCATTCTTCACAGTTCCTCTGCTCTGTTTTCTGCTGTTGTGAAACACACCAGGTAAGACCTCTGCAAGCCTTTGTCCTGTCGTACCTGCTCATTCCCTGCACGATTGTCTGGATTATCCTCTCTGAACAACCAGAGGATCTGTCACACATAGAAGGGGTGTCCCCTCTCCAGTGCCTCTGTTACAGGGGCCAGTCTTCCCCACAGCCCTGCAGTAACACATATCTAAGAGGGAAAAGCCTGAGGTGAACTACTGGTTGACAGCTTTGTGAGGGGACCAACGTGTGTGTGTATGTGTTAGGGAATATATACACATGCTCACGTGTGTTTGTACAAAGGCAGAGAAATAGGATGAATCTAGGGTGCTACCACCCTAGAAGTGGGGCAGCTCTAAGCGTGAGAAACAACTCAAAACTGATGACGAAGAACATAGAGCGAGTATGAAAAACACGCACCCAGCATGAACTCCTGAGCCACTCTGCAAGCCGAGCAGAGCAGGACTGTGGCTTACAGGACAAGACAGATCTCCAAGAACTGCCTCCGGCTGTTGTTGGGCTGAATAAAATGCTTAGTAAGGATGTTTTGCTCTGAGTGTGTACAGGACTCTCCATAGCCTTGTCTTCTCAATGGACTTTCTCCTAGCAGGAAACATGCCTCAACTCCCAAGTGATCTACTTCTCTAGGACCATGTCTGTATAAAGAGTGGCACAAGCTGGTATATGTGTGCTTGCTCGCTTGAGCAAGACAGGCATCTTTGCTGAGGGTGACATGGCAGGAAGGAGGATGTGTGTCTATCTGTGGGACAATCAGAGTAGCAGGGGTGCTTGAGGGAAGAATGTGCTTCTGGCGGTTTGATGTGAGGTGTGATAGGGAGTGCTAGAGAAGACCAAAGCACGTGTACTAGGTAGCAAAAGGATGTGTGTAATTGTATGAATGAGACCCGTGGTGCATTGGCCATGTGTGAGGGTGCTCTGGGAGGAGCAAAGAGGATGCCTATTAGCTGAAGATAAAGTTCTCTGCAGTGTTCAGGCTTCATGGTAACATTGGCAAACAGGTGAAGGGTGTTTGTGCAAGAAACTTTTCCTTGCTTAGACCCTCAGATTTAAATCAGATTTAAATTCCTAACAGACCCAAACTCCACTTCCCCTACACCTCACTGGAGACCCCTTAGAAATCCCAGCTCAGTCTCATTCAAACTGACCTTATCTCCCTGCTGAACACCAGCCTATCAGAGGGAAAAGATGACAAAGGACATGCTTGCTTATTTTTAATCCATACACTTCTGGTTTGCATTGCTGTGGGGGAGGTAAGTATCTCACCTCAATGAGCACAGCTGTTCTCAGCTGCCTCTGTACCTCCCCTTGCCATTGAGACTGTTAGATACCGATCATTACTACCTTATCCTCCCTGTGCTCCTGCTGCCTTTCCCCAGCAGGACCCCTGGGCGTCTGAGCAGGCTCCCACCAAATTTGATGTTTGTCTAATGTGGGAATGGTACTTGAGTCTGGAAAGGTGTCAGCATCCCTAATCCATTATGTATTGTCAGCTAATATATGGCACCTTAGCTGAGCCCCTAGCCCTGAACACTTTCAACCATGCTCTCCTTTCAGTCAAGGCTGGGAAGAATTTCTGTCCAGTCTTCTCTAAAGATGAGGCTCTAATTTGACCCATCCCTTGCTCCAGAGGCCTTTCAGGGTTTCATACAGCAAAAATAGTGTTTGTTGATGGCTGAACACCAGACGCTCTCATCTCCTCAGCTCTTCTCAGACATTCGTCCTTTTCCCTCATTGCTGTCCATCTTTTGGATATTTGCAAATATTTTTGTACTCTACCCAGCCATAGTTGCTGTTTGAGTAATCACTACTAATTCACTTACTGTTTCCCCTCACAAGGTCAACTGCTTCATCCTCACAGTCACGTCTGCATCCTTTCCATAACACACTTCATGCAAATTACTGATACTCTTCTCATACTAAGAGGCCGGGACCTGAGGAGGATATTTTTAGTGCTGAGCTCTCAACAAAGACATAGCCAACTGCTTGCTCCAGAGTGGGGTAATGTAAATTCTCTCTTTTCCTGCAGCCTCCTGATGAAGAGGAAACTCTTCCTCTACAACTTCAAGAACCTGCGCTGGGCCAAGGGCCGTCGTGAAACCTACCTCTGCTATGTTGTAAAGCGCCGTGACAGTGCTACATCATGCTCCCTGGACTTTGGATACCTGCGCAATCAGGTATGGGGAGCACCTTGGCATGCTGGTCTTACACCCATGCAGAGGAGCACGCAGCTCCAGTTTGCCTGGGGCTGCAGGGGCAGGAGGGCTGCCACAGCAATACAGGTACCGGCACGTGTCCATGACTGGACTGCTATATGCTATTTAGGAGGTGTAGGCTGCAGGTAAACCTGTACTTTATGCTACCCCAAGTGCGTTACCAGCGAGACAACCATACTCCCTGCTGCTTTACCAGTCTACCTACATCTCTGCTTAGCTCCCACACATTCCTCTTGTAGGTCCCTACATATCAGTGCATTCCTGTGTTTTCCTAGCCAGTCTTCCACTTACATACCACTGTGCCTTCTCCTCTGTGTTGACCCTAGGGACTTGCCTCCACCTTTGTCCTCCCCTCACACCTCATACAGCTCACACCTCCCTCCTCACCCCTCTTTTGTCCTGTTCCTGCCCCACCTCACGCCTTGCCCCTCTCTGTTTCATGAAGATGGGCTGTCACGTGGAGGTGCTCTTCCTGCGCTACATCTCAGCTTGGGACCTGGACCCAGGCCGCTGCTACCGTATCACCTGGTTCACCTCCTGGAGCCCCTGTTATGACTGCGCCCGGCACGTGGCCAACTTCCTGCGCGCCTACCCCAACCTGACCCTCCGCATCTTCACTGCACGCCTCTACTTCTGCGAGGACCGCAAGGCAGAGCCTGAGGGGCTGAGGCGCCTGCACAAGGCAGGGGCCCAAATCGCCATCATGACCTTTAAAGGTGAGGTGCAGGAGAGAAAGAGATATAACAGAAAGCTGGGGGGGTGGGGGTGTGTGTGGGTATGTGGTGCATTAGTGAGACACAGGAGAGTGGGAGAAGCTAGGACAAGGAGCCAGGGAACACAGGCATGATGATTCAGTGATCCTAGGAGAGGTCAGTGTCCTCTCTGGGGCAGTCTTGAGGACTCCTTGAGTAACTCCCTGTGCCTTGCACAGATTACTTCTACTGCTGGAACACGTTTGTGGAGAACAGGGAAAAGACTTTCAAAGCCTGGGAAGGACTGCATGAAAACTCTGTCCATCTGTCCAGGAAACTTCGACGGATCCTCCTGGTGAGAGCAAATTGTCCTTCTGGTACCTCTTCCCTTCCTCTTTTCCTCACTATAGTTCCTCTCTGCTTTACCTGCCCATCTCTGTCACATGCTATTCCATTCTTTCTTATGTCTTCACTTTCCACATCCTTCACCCACCTTTCTCAATATCTCTACATTCTCTTCCTCTTCTTCCATTTCACACCCTATCTCCTGCCATTCCTTCCTCCTTCCCCATCTTCATATCCCCCTGCTCACTTGACAACTGACCTACCGTTTATATTTTGTCCTGCAGCCACTGTACGAAGTAGATGATTTACGAGATGCTTTTAAAATTCTGGGACTTTGAAGTGGAAGTCATCAGCAAGCAGAAGACTTCACGAACACTTGTTCTTTGATTTCCAACTCTCTCCCTTACAACAGATCTTTCTCTTCCTTCCTCTCTATGTCCCTCCTCCTTCCAGCCCTGTTTCTAGAGATAAGGCTATCCTTACTTTTTCATTTCCAAGGAGAATTAAGCTGACTTTCTGCAGACACATTCCCCAGGCTCACGCCTCATCCATTGCTAGCTGGGAATAGCCAGGACTGCAGTGACTTGCCAGAGAGCGATTTGACCCTCCTCAGTCCCTGCTGAGCTAATTCAGGTGGTCCACTAAATGGAGCCTGGGTTTAGCCTTGCCCAGGCTGGGGCAGACAGTCTGAAGAGCTGTTTGAGTGATGGTGTTCTCACTGGCATCACACTGATCTGCATGTTCCATGAGGGCTTCAGGGAGCACATCTCTTGGCTCTTAGAGCTGCACTTCACTGGGCTGCTCTGTGTCCTGCGCTGTGAAATTGCTTATTTGTCCTTCTAGATGTGGTAGGAAGTTGAAAACCATCATCATTTAAGTAGTATAGCAAAACTGGCCAGTTATTGGAAAGCTCGGCTAAGAGTATTGAACTGAGTCCTGGACAGCCCAGGTTCCTTAGCTTGAAAACCTCACTTGAAGGCAGCAGGTCTTCTAAGTGGATTGCGTGGTGGCCCAGACCCTGTAGTGCCTCCTGCCCAGAAAGGAGGGAGCTTCAGTAGCTGTAGGTCCAGGTTTTGTGCCCTCAAACTTGATCTTTTGTCAATATAGGAGAGGGTGAAACTAGACAATGAAAGCCTAAAATGGAAGTAGACTGTCCAACATTGCCAAGTGTGAGGTGCAATTCTGGGTGTCCAACAAGACATTTTCCACACAAAAATAGCAAGTGCACTCAACTCCTATTAACTATGTTGAGAGCCGTGACAGCCTGGGGTCAGTACTGATCAGTGTGTAGACCTCCCACCCAGCAGGAAAGGAGCCATCAAGGCACTTCAACTCTGCAATGTTTTTCCAGCATACCTCTACCGGAAAACACACTTTATTTCCATATTGTCTTCTTACCCTCAGACTTAATTTCTCATGTAGGTTGAGGCTCTGGCATTTTTAGATGCTGTATTGGCATCCACATTAGTCACCATCTGTTTCTCCGCATACCTCAGGGAGGAACACCACTACTCATGCACTGAGCCTTTCCTCCTAGATCAAACCTGCAATATGTTCCCTCCTTAGCCAACTATCCTCTGCTGCAGGCGCCTTAATAGTCCCATAGTCTCCTGTTCTTTCAGGCCTTTTAGTGCCCATAATATGGCCAGGTGTGGCTAGCTGGTGACTGGACTGAGAGCTGACCAGAAAAAAAACATTCAGCATGAGCAAAGCTGTACAACCTGAAGGTAACTATCTTCTGCGGGGGCAAAATCAAGGCATCCTTCTGGCTGTCAATCGCTGTGTTTCCACTAGGGGACTCCATTAGCACCTGATCGTGTGCACACGGTCTACCAGGTTAAAGGCACGGCTTCATAGCGTACAACTGCTCACCACCAGCTTTCCACTACCTGAACTACAGGCAGATTGTCCTCT
The DNA here is from genome assembly GCF_034315485.1 of Pezoporus occidentalis. Lineage (NCBI taxonomy): Eukaryota > Metazoa > Chordata > Aves > Psittaciformes > Psittacidae > Pezoporus > Pezoporus occidentalis. The sequence continues at coordinate 1,002,333 of NW_026913554.1, forward strand.
GCAGGAGCTTGTCCTAACCTTGTGAGGCTTTGCCAAGCTTGAGTGTGTCCCACGTTCTGCTCTGCCATTTCCTTCATAATGGTGGCGAGTTCATTCCTCCATCCTGTTCCTCTTTCTGGCTGTGGCTGGAGGCTCTTGTCTTGCTCCTCAAATCACCTCCTCTGGTGATAGGCCATGAGGACAGCAGAAAGCTCTGCTCTGCCTACTACTGCTAGGAGATGTCACAGCTGGGTTCATCACAAGCTTCCTACACCTTGAGGCTCCTGAGGCACTGTCAGCTTGAGGAATTTCAACCAGGAATAGCAAAGAGAGTTCTTTGCAAAGCATTAATTTGCAAGCATGGTGTTGTATATTTGTTTGATATGGTGGATATTATTTATATAAATAAAGGTCTTGCAAATGAGCATCTGATTTTGTTGTTGTTCTGATACTATGTGGGTGAGGGAAGTAAAAGATGACACAAAGGATTAAGGTGTCATCTATCCTTTCTGATTTCTGTAGAGAAAACATGGCAATACCCTATTAAACTGTCTTTATCCTTTTGACTTGCAACTCTGAACTTGTTGACAGTGTCACGCAGCCGCTCCAGGCAAATGAAGTATTTAGGCAATACGCACCTGGGAAATACTACCAAAAACCTGTCATGCAGGTACTAAAGTTGTTCAGGATGCTTCCTTCATTGACTGCAAGCCTATGGTCCACATTCATGACTCGTAATGGACCAATGTGGACACAGCAGTGATTACTCAACATACTTTGCAAAGCAAGAAGAGAAGCAGAGATGGGAAAAGGATCCCTGTCATCCAAGTTTTGGTATTCCCCTGAAAAACAGCATTGTCCTTCTCAGTGACACTGTTGGAGACATACCAGTAAAAGTAGCATTTTCTAAAAGTGCAGTTGAGACACTGGCTTTTGCTTAAATGCTGACAAACACCGAGTTGAAGATACTTGCTGAAACGTGACAGTTGGTGACATTAAACAATAGGAGAATAAATGCAATGAGGAAATGCAAAGAAACATGCGCTACATTCAGAATACATCCCAGGCTGCTTCTTCTGAATCTAAAATGGGTTAAATTCAGAGTGGACTGCTTAGCTAATCCTTGTGATTTAACTGTAGGAATTCAGCTCTTCCGCAATAGTTTCTTTTCAACGGCACTTTTTTCTGTTCAAATATGAATTCCTGTTATGTGTCACCAATGTTTGAATTGGCATTATTAATTAATCCAACCTCAAATGCCCTAGGTGCCTCTGCCAAGAACAGCTCCTTGGAGGATGACTATTATGTAGTAACACTGCTTTTTCAGCCTCAGATTTTTTTACTTGCTTTGTCAACTGTATATGGGGAACATTTCTCTAATGCTTATATATTCTTGAATGCCACTTATGTTTACTCCCTTATGACGACAGTAATTGTGCTATTCTAGGTGTCTCCTTCCTTTACAAGAACCTGGGAAAGAGCTAATCCCTCAAGCCAACTGCAGCAAATACACTTCAGGCCCCATTGCCTGAGCTGGGGGAAGGGGGTACTTGTGATTTTGGGGAGAGTGTTTCTTCCCAAGACTGTGGGGAACAACCAGAACAGGGGCCTATGGTGCCAGCTGAAAACCGCAGTCTCACTTGGTCCAACATGCCACAGTTTGCAGTGATGAGCAAGACACAGGTGCATCCGAATAACGTTACTGCTGCAACCCCAGCCTTGCTTCCCATGAGTGTGCCTGCCTCCTCTTTCTCTTGTTACTCATACCCTAAGCATTACAGCCACTGTTAAGGACAGGATACCAAAGATTTCCCAGCAAATCTGGCACAAACGTGAGCTTTTGCCAGGCCTATCCCTTTGACCGGGTGTGTAATGTTATGGGTGCATTTTGCATGCTCAAGATGTACACACTGATACTATCAGCACACCTTTATGAGACCCAGAGGGCTGCTGAAAGCCACCCTGCCCATGGGCTGGGCGTAGCTCCTTCATCTTCACTGAACGTCATCCTGTGTGTCTGCATACAGCCACCTGCATGACCTCTAGTCAATGAGATCCTCAGGATGCATCCAGTCTTATGACAACTGATGTGGTTTATCATGGACTCGAATATAGAAAGTACCTATTCTGTGAAAGCCTGAACCCTGCAGCAGAGTGAGGTATGGACTCGGTCTTTGATAACTGAGGAAAGAGGATAAACGGATGGGGTTGCTATCGGTTCAGTGTGGAAAACTGGGCATGGCTGCCACCTCCTGGTGCACGGGGGTGGCTGGCACTCTTTACCAGGGTGTTGGCTGGAGGGATATGCTGCTTCTCGCTGCAAACGGCTCCCGGAGTCTGGCTCTTGACAGCCCCCAGAACATGCCCGTTGAAGAACAAGACACTGACATCATTCCCACAGCTGCACACAGCATTACTCCAGGTCAGTACACAGCGTCCTTGGACATCTCATTGCAGTAATAAGAAACAGATTACCATTAAGAAATGCAAAGACACACTCCAGGCCCTTGCAAATACAAGGGGGATTTTCTAAGCACGTCTCCTCTCCCTGTTTGCTCTCAGTTCCTCTCTCACATGCTGGTACTTGGAAAACAGGACAGAAAAGGGCTTCAAGGTCATGGCAGTCCAGTCCCCTGCTACTTGCCCTTTCAGTGGCTTTTAGCCGAGATGTATTCCAGCATTGTCCTCTAGCTCACATAGTTTTTTCTCCTCACCCCGGTGCTGACCCCTTGGTGTTTCTGTGAGCAGAAATGTAATTGTTTAATCACATATGTATTAAATATTTGCAGCGATGGAACTCAGATTCGGTTCATGGGAGAAACATGGAGGGGTTTGGCACCGAAGAGACCATTTGTTCTGACAGCGCTAGCAGTGATAAGGAGAGCATCTGAAGGGGAAAGAGAAAGTGGGTTGCATCATCTCTCACTCTGCCTTGTTCATCATTTCTGCTTTATCAGGTGCTCTCTTGCTCCCTTAGAGATAGTACTACACATTACAGGACCATAGAATCATAGAATCATAGAATGGTTTGGGTTGGAAAGGACCTTAAGATCATCTAGTTCCAACCCCCCTGCCATGGGCAGGGACACCTCACACTAAACCATATCACCCAAGGCCTCGTCCAACCTGGTCTTGAACACTGCCAGGGATGGAGCATTCACAATCTCCCTGGGCAACCCATTCCAGTGCCTCACCACCCTTACAGTAAAGAATTTCCTCCTTATATCCAGTCTAAACTTCCCGTTTAAGTTTTAACCCATTACCCCTTGTCCTATCACTACAGTCTCTAATGAAGAGTCTCTCCCCAGCATCCCTATAGGCCCCCTTCAGATACTGGAAGGCTGCTATGAGGTCTCCATGCAGCCTTCTCTTCTCCAGGCTGAACAGCCCCAACTTTCTCAGCCACCACTACTCCAAAGTTCTTGCTTAATGGACTAGGATTGCTGCTGAGCAAATGGGCACATTTCTGGTTCACCCCTCCGGCCCATGTTAATTTGTACCAGGTCAGGGACACAGGACCCTGATTACTCCAGCTGGAGTTGTTACAGCCTCCACAGAATGGTGTCTCTGCTTTCAGCTGCCTCTAAGACCCTGCTTACTTCCTCTTCCGGAGCAGCAGTGTAGCTGCTTATGCTTCAAACAGGGCTACTGAATACTTAGAAACTACATTTGGCCTAGGAAGAGCTGAAGAGGACTGGAGCCTGTAAGTGTGTCAGGCAAGGCAGTATTGCGTCTTCTCACTTTGTTCTTCTCTTCCCTAGCATTTCAGTTCCAGGAACCCGCTGTTGCCGTCTTTCTCTTCTGGGACTTCTAGCAAGACTGATCAGCACTTCTGAGAAGGAGAAGCAAACAAGCAAGAACTTGGACAGAAAAACAGATAATTACACAGGATAGCAAATGAAAACTTTTGTTTTGGGGGTAAGAGTCAGAGAATAAATAGCGCAACTACAGGGAGAAAAGGGGAGATAAGGCAGGACATCCCTGTGCAGGTACCCACTGCTCCCTCAGGAGCCAGTGGGCTCTTGCCAATATTGCTTTGAGATAGGATGATGGAACAGGAGTAGGCCCAACAGTGTCTAAGATGTGTGATCGAAACTCAGCAGGTTGCATACCCATCTTGTACTCTTGCTAGTGCTGACCTAATGTTATTAATCACCAAGGCATTCCTCACAACCTGAAGAGAATCACACCTACTGCACCCACCTCTCTGAGAGAAGCTGCACTGAGTTAGAGATGCAGAGACCCGTGTTAAACGAAACCGAGGAGCCTTGTGTCCTCTGTTGTTCTGCTATATATCCTGACTTCTCCCTTGGCCACCACCCCACCCTCATCTAAGGCCCTCTGAGGAATATTAGCTGGAGTCTAAAGCAAGGATAGGTTACCTCTTGGTGTGTCAGGAATAAGCCTTCTGTTCTGCAGTAAAGGCACTGTCCTCTACCTTGACTGCAGGAAAACTCTTTCACGGTTGACAGTTCACTGAGATGGGCCTTGGACTGACAGGAGCAAAGTTGGAGGATTCACAGCAGGGTCTGTGCTCACTCTCAGATGAAGCTGCAGGAGAAAGCAGTTAATTTGGTGCAGGTCACCTTACTACTGCTATAGGATCAAGATGAAATTTGGGCTGGTATATGCCTTACTGGATTGCTAGTGCTTTCTCACATAAAACAATGAAGTTGACACACCCCTAGCTTCTGGTCCTTCTAATCTCCTTCACTGTCCTGGGTTATCTGCAGCAGTCAATTTTCTCCATCTTAGTAGCTGGTGCAGTGCTGTGTTTTTGACTTTGGTGTGAGAACAGTGCTGATGACACGCTGATGTTTCTGGTTGATGCTAAGTTATGCTTACCCCGATCAAGGACTTTGCAGTCTCATGCTCTGCCAGCAAGGAGCGATACAAGAAGTCAGGAGGAAGCAGAGACAGGACACCTGACCCAAACTAGTCAAAGGGGAATTCCATACCACAGCACATCATGCCCAGTATAGAAAGGGGGGAGTTAACCAGAAGGCCCACATTGCTGCTCAGGCCAGACTGGGTATAGGTCAGCAGGCGGTGAGCAATTGTATTGCGCATCACTTGTGTTTGTTGTTTCCTTTTCCCTTTCTAGTTTTATATTCTCTCCCCTTATTATTTCCCTTACCATTATTAAAACTGGGCTTAAACAACGACATTCACCTAGTGCTACTTACTGAAGTCTCCTCTTTTTTGTGTCTTCTCAAGTGAATTCTCTCCCATCAACCCACCTTCTCCTAATTCAAGTTCACGTCTTCTTTAATCTCCAGGCAATGTCATCATCCTACTCCAGACAGCTGGGCCATCCAATCTCCCATCTTCCTCCAGACAGTTGGAGTTTTAGGTACACTGAACTGTGACATCTCCAAGATAAAAGTCTGACCTTATTCTAAGGTGCAGGAGCATAGTGACACCTACCAGCATTTCTAGATTGTTTCACGTGAACTGGCAATGTGGCAGTAATTTCCACACTGTGATGGGTAAAGGCTTCTCTGTGCTTTGCCAAGACATGAGCAACATTTTATGATGCTTAGATATTTCTGGCAAGAGACATCAGATGGGTCTTCACATCTTGCAGATTTTCCTAATATTTAGGGTTTCCATTTTGTGACACTACACACTGTTATATAGCTTTGTGCTGCTGTACTTTCTAGATTCTTCAATGGGACACAGCTAACTTCTGTAGCATAATGAAGTTTCAAAGCAAGACACAAGTGAAGGTGTTTGAAGGTATGTATGTTGATTAGGCTCAGATTGAGTTGCCACATTCCACAATGCAGCAGTAACTTACAAGTTATGTTGCTGAACGATTCTGGACCCTGGTGTACTCAACTACATGTTGATGAAGTGATTTGATTTCTTCCTAAGGAAGTAAAGAGTTAACACCAGAATGAACAGAGAGAAGGCATGTGACATCCAGCCTGTTGGAGGTGGGAAAACTTTAGCCATGCTATCCACTGCTTGAAGTAATTCTATTAACATTGGAGGCACTCCCCAGCCAGCTGCACTCAGCTTTAGATACTCTCTCAGACAGCAGGGACTGAAGCTGCTTCCTCAGTTGGCAGCTTTTCTGGCTGTCCTGATTGTCTGCTAAACATCTGGACAGTTTGGCATGGCCAAAGGATGCTATAAGAGTTAATCAACTGCAAGAGATAGGCATGGCTCCTACCATCCCCTGCCTTATTCTTCAAATAATCATTTGTGCTTGCATGTTGCAGATCCCAGCAGCAGCATATTCTCCAGTGGGCTCACACAATGGGCCTCCTGCTTGGAGGGGCTGAGAATCATGAAACATGGGGCTCCCAACATGATTTATGCAGATGTTTTGCATTATTTGCAGTACAAACCGAAAACTTCTGCAAGGCCAAACACACCTCTACCTCCTTTTCCCCCTCTGTCTGTATAGATAACTCAGAGCTTTCAACATCTACTACCTCACCATTCCACTCAGTGTTCCCAGCTGGAAAAGCAGAGTTTTTACTGTGTTCCCCTAATTTTCAATGAGCAACTAGGACTTCAGAATGTGGAACTGCAAGGGAAGGATGTGTGCCCAGGAACTGAAAAAGAAAAGCAAAGTTTCCACAGAGCTGACCTTTTCTCTTTTATTCTATTGTTTCTAAAGTCATAAAAATGGGGAAAATAAACCCTTAAAATGAAGCAATATAATCCTTAATAATATTAATGTATTAGACATTAATAAAAGCAATAATGTAACAATATTACATAAATACTGTAATAGTATGGTGTATTTTCTGAAACGTTATACACATAGCCATATAAGTGAGATTCATAAGAAATTCTCAAAATCAGAATGCATTGTTCTGATTGATTACTTCTTTGGATCAGATCAGAACATGAAAGGTGTTACTCTCTGTAACAGAGTACCCTGTCCTGCAGCCTCATGCAGACTTTCTGATGGTTTCTCATATGCTCCTTCTGCTGTGTCAAATAGTGGCAAAGCCCAGCCATTGATGAGAGCTTTCTCTGGTAGTAGTTTGAGGCTCATAGTTGAAGGCTGCAGCAGAAAATACTGTCGGAGGCATGCTGCTGCTGCTTGTTAGTATTCAGTTTGACAGCATTGGAGGAAGTCCCTAGTAGGAAGAAAGGCACATGAACATTAAAAATTAGATGCCAAAAGCTTAAGCTTGTCTCTTCAGCATGATCCAGAGTTTGAAAATACATCTAGTCCAAGAGATCACTCCGATCCACCTTCAACAACTTAGATAATCTCCCTTGGGACACAGCTTTCTAGACAACAGCGTAGCACCCCAGAATTCACTTTGCTGTGTAAACCCCTCCTAGAAAGACAGACCACTCATAAACAGGAATATTTAAAAGGTGGCAAATTGCACAGCTGAATCCAGGGGAAGTGGAGATAGATCCTGTGGAAAGGCAGAGTTTTGGGGGGTAAAAAGGCCCTCAAGAGGTCTCCAGCCCAACAACAACTTTGTGGCATGGCTAACTGCAAAGCTTAGAGGAAAATCCTCATGTCTCCAGGGATGGAGGTCTGACAGGGATGCATGGAGTCTCTATGGACACCTGCTCCAGTACAGCACTGCTGTCAGGGGAGACTTTTCCTTCTGTCCAGCTGGAGTTTCCCTTGTCACAGCTGGTGCCTTTTGCCTCATTTTCCCTCTGTGCAGCACTGAGGAGAGTCTGGTCCTTTCTTCACTGCCTTTATGTAGTGGAAAACTGCAGCTAGATCCCACTTCGCGTTCTTTTTGTTAGGTCTAACAAAGCCAATTCTTTCAGCCTTTCTCTGTAGGGCAAGTGCTCCAGCCTCCTTATCATTGCAGTTGCACTCACCAGACCCTCTCGAGTTCCTTTGAGTCTTTCTTCTGCCAGGGATTTTACATAACAGTCTGTATTTCCCTGGAGCATGTGCCTGGAACTAACTCACATTACACCTCTGCGTAATTAGGACCATGGGGCCAAGTGCTCACAAGCAAATAGACCTTCCCATCCCTTCTGTAGAGGATTGGTGGTTAGTCAGAACTACTGATAATGGCCTTTGTTTACCTTCATTTTAGGTGTGGCTTGAGTTTGGCTGAGACTGCAAAGCAGTTGAGCAAGTGTCTAATTTTCAGCATGGGTGTCACAGTCCGAGCTTCCCAGCCACCGGGACTCAATAGTAATCAACAAGGCTGCCAGGGGCATAGGGAGGGAAAGGCCATTTGTTAACTGGCTCTTTAAAACCAAGATGTGAAGGGCTTATTCACCTTGTACCCAAGCAACTCTGCTGAGTGGGCTGTAGTTTGTTAGTACTCACAAGTGTTTAGCAGGAAGCTCTGTTCAGCTCCGTAGTAAGCATCACACTGTACATTTGATTGTGCATAAGTTGCTAGACTATTCAATCATCTCAGACATTAGGAGACTTAGGAAGGCTGAAAGCCAAGGAAAAAGTATCTCCTGAGCAGTTCCATTGCATTAACTACTTTGTTAGATCAGCTAACTGATGGATAATGCCACTGACTGTGTGTGTCCTGTCACCTGAATGTCTTATTCAGATACTTAGAAAGGTCAGGTCCTGAGGTATTAAAAAAACTATGTAAAGTTTGAGGTAGATAGAAGTGAAATGAAGTCTAATGTGTACCTTTTTCCCACTCAGAAATAAAAAATTTATAGCATCTCACAAATAAGTTAGTTTTTCTCTTTCTAGACTCTAAATTCCTGTCCATATTATGTAGTTCTATGCATCCCTTCCTCTGTCTTCTGCTGTCCATTCTGCTAGCCCCTGCTCTACATATGGGACAAGTTCAAGCAAGAACTGGCTTGCCCGACAAGCAGTGGCTGAGCCAGGAAATTAACTCCAGTCCCGGTTTTCTCCCCTGTTCTCTTTCTTGTACAGTAGGTAATCAGGTCATAAAAATAGCTTCTGCAGTTGTATGGATTGCAAGAAATAAGGAATGCAGATCTCAGTCATATGATACTCTTATGTGCAAGTTCTGATCCTGAAAGAGAATCCACCCATCCAAGCTTTTGAACTTGCTCAAAAATCAACTGAAAGTAGTGACCCTGTCCTGAGAGGCAAAAAGAGTCTGCTTGAATCATGTTTACATAGCTGAGGGAGCTTTTGGGATCAAAAAGTTCCAGTAAGCTGCAAGCTAATGTACTTGTAGCTGACCCATGCAAAGGGTTGAAATAATTTCTCTTTTCTTTCCAAAAAAAACCCTGGGATTATTGCTAAATCTCTTCTCTACTCCTGGCTACAAAGCACAATGTAGCATCATAGTCTTTGGAAATCTCTTGCCACTGGGCTTTCTGTTCATGCAGCATCAAGCCCATGCTTATTTTTCCTACTATCATTTCTGTTAGCACCATTGCCAGGATACTTCAAACCTTTTCCTAAGATTTTGCATTACTTTTTACTCTCAGTGTTTTCTTCAAGTGCCTACTAACCAAAAGGATATGACAGAGCTCTGTCCAATTCAGAAAGATGTATGGAGCGAAACTCCAGGGCCAATAATCATCTTCTCCATCTTGGTATGCAACAAATCTTTTCCAGTAGTAATTGTAATCTGAGAAGAGAGAGATCCGGTCACTCTTGACATAAGGCATACCCAGTTCCTTCTTCATGAATATGCCAGTGAGTCACTGCTTTCTCAGCAAGAAAATGGTAAGAGGCAGGCGACAGATATTCATCTGAGGGCATTCATGCAAGGGACCAACGATGACTTGCAACGACACAAATTAAGTTAGTAGAAAGGGAAACCAAAATTCTACAAGTAGCAATATGTTTAAAAGGGGGAATTGCCAGGGAGAGATCACTATGGTGTCTTGGGCAACCCCTATCACAGATAGCACATCAGGCATAAATACAGAGCATGCTGGCCAAGGGAGAAGCAGCCAGCGAGTAGCAGGCTGCTTCTCTGGAAAGGACTGAAAAGGCAGGTGACACATACAACCAGGGCTGTTCAGGCATGCCTTTTGGCAGACTTGTGATTGATCACAACAGCTTTGGGTAAGAAAATAAGCTTGTTGTTTTAATCTTGAATCTGTCTGACATCTCAATGGTCAGAGAAAACCTGGAATGAACACCCTAACATTTAGAAGTTTTGTATTGATCTTACTGTTAATAGGATGGCCAGAGATTCTGTCACTGCTTTGGTGGTATAATCACAGAGACAGGCTCCCCAAGACAAGCTATGTCCTTTAAGTTTAAATTTAACCTGGTAGATTTTTAGATCCACACTCCAGTACCAGACAGGTATGTGAGATTCATCTTTTCAAATGTATATTCCTTTCTCTGAGCTACTTGTCAGGACTATTTTTACAGCCAAATATCAACAGGCAAGCAAGACATACATATAAAAAGGCACACATGCAAGACGTGTCCTCTGTGATGCACCATCTGAAAGTCTCCTTTAGATATGTGCCCTTCTCTTTTCCAGCTATCAAAGGAAACCAAGTACTTGCTGCATCTGCATATATGTACTGGGAAGGACAGGTTCTATCTTACACTCAGGATTTTTCACTGTATGTAAAGGATGCATGGAAGGCTAGAGAAAGACGTAACTCTCCTTGTGCTGAAGAAGAAATAAGGCACAAGAGAATGGCATTTTGCATTCATTAGTCCTCCCCAATGTCATTCACTATCACTATTGCAAAACACAACTGCTGAGAGTGCATATAATCCCAAAACTTTCAATCCATAAACAAGGAGTAGTTGGGTTACCTGCAAAATTCATGATACGTATATTGACTCTATTATTTGCCAGGTTCCAGAGACCTTGCCGGTTACGGTTATCCAGATGCTTGAACAGCTTGGCTGCATATATTTTCAAGGTCACATTGGGGTATCCACTCAGGAAATCCAGAATTCTTCTGGAACATTTCCCGCAGGGTGTAGTAGATAGGACCCAGGTAATGGAGCAAGAAACTGATGGATTGGCCTTGAAACAGTTTTCCAAGAAGTTGACTTCAGCGTGTTGGGTGGAAGTGTTTGAGCACCAGTTCCTCCAGACGGTACCTCTGCTCCACCTGATTTCATACAGCAGGCACACCACCTTTGGATGTCGGTTAGGCAAATAATTTCTTTTGAAGTCCTCTGGCTGTATCTTCCACCTGCGACAAAGGTACCAACAGTACAACCATCCCCACGCTATAGCGGTGTTTGGTCCCATTGTTACCTGCTCTCAACATCAGCCAAGCTCCCACTCTCAGCCTTTCCCATCACAAAATGACAGATGGAAGAATGTTGCAATCGATCTAAATCTGGAATTCGGAATTTAATGAAGGGTCCAAACTTTTTCCCCTAAAGTGGCCTTGGTGAAACACCCATAGCACTTCCATGATTGATCTTGGGAAATTCAGCAACCCCATCACCACTCTGAGATCAGCACTGGTCAAAGCAGTGAGACAACTGGAAAGGAAGATCAAGGAAAGGGATGATAAGAGGAAAGCAGGGCACAAGGATTCTTTCCTTTGCCTGACTCTGGAAATTGCCATGGATTCCAGGAGGCACACATGGATACAACTGCACCACTTACCTTTGGTTGTTCTGTCTGGGTGCAGGATCTATATAAAAAAGATTTGTGAGTCATTTGGGTTAGTAGGTCAGAAAACAAAATTTCATTCACATCTCCTGTCCCGGCCCATTTCAGTCTATGCACTCCCTGACTAATGCAACATCAGGTTAACAAAAACATTTATATTTTGAGGCTGGACCTCAGACTCAAGATACAGTAATGCATTCAAAGAGGTAAGACACACAAATACACAAGTGCCTCCTGCGTATTTTCATGCGTCAATATACACACTTGTCTGTATTCACCAGTTCCTTAGATACAACTATAGTAAATACCTACACTGGATATGGAGAAATAGACCTGCTTTTCACATACATGTACTTACCTCTATTAGTGACAGCAGCCATGGATGTTTCCAGATTGGTCTGTCGTCTCTTGGGTGATGGATGTCCTTTTATTAATCTTATGTTGATTTTCAGTTTCTATTCCCCAAGGCTGAACTTTGGATGTTAGCGATGTTATTCAGCTGAATATTTCCTCATCGTGACTTGCTTTCATCCAAACAAACCACCCCACTGGGTGAAACTGAAAGTAAGTTCTCCAAAAGAGGGTGAGTCCCACTCGAAAGTGGATCTGGGTTGTAGACAAGCATGCCTGCCAGGAGCTGGAATTAAGAGGTGAGTTGCTTTTTTTGCAGTGAAGAACAGAAATTCTGTCTCTTCATTATCACTAGCCCCAGGATAGAAAAGCGTCGCTTCTCTAGTCACCCCAGTGCACCAAGAGAGGAAGAACATCTACATAAATGGCATCAAGTCACAGAGCCGGGGCATGGCAGATGATAACTTTTATGGCATCCAGGTATTGACAGCAAGTTGGGCAGAACCCGGCGGAGAGAAGGAAACAGAAGACATCTGCAAAAGCTGGTGATTCTGTGGGTCTCCTGCAGGTGGTGATGGTTACTGCCATTTCCCTTCATGGGACCATCCTCTGAAGTTTCAAGGGCCACTCATACACCCTTGAACAGGGGTCCTCATGAGGGCAAGGAAAACCCTCAATGTGGGTGAGGACCACATTGTGGTCAGCTACTAGGCAGACACTTTCAGGCCAACTCTAAGCAAGCTGTCCAGCATCCAGGAGATCTATGGCAGTGAAGAGCTTGTTCTGTGCAGACACCCAGGTACTTACGAAACTTCACAACTGAGAAGAGGACTGTATTCATGTGGGCACCCTGACAGCAAGACCTGAGCCAGCTGGTAAGTACCTGCAGAAGCTATTGGTCATGACAGAGCAGTGCCCTGATGTAAAAAGAATAGGCTTTTTCCAGTGCCCTGAGAAATCTGCTCAGCGTTATGAATTGGGTAACACCTTCCTGTGATCTATTCCATAACTCACACAAGGTGCAGCAAAAAGTATTTCCTCTTTAATCTGAAAATGAGTAAAACAATGCTAGTTGCTGGTGAGAAGCTTTTCTCTTACTGATACACCCAAAACTGGGTTGCAGAACAAGGGGTTTACAAAGATATGGCGTATCTAGGTATGATTGTGCTCAGTCTTTATCATTTACAGTTTACTCTGGTTTTGTGACACAATTATTTTGTGGCCTGATGCAAGCTGCAGAAGTGGATCCTTGGTGAGCCATCGTCAGGTAATGTGCACTCCCTGAGGACAAAGCCATTGCCTTCCTCAATGCCAAGTCTGGCTTGGGATTGTAAAGCTAAGGGTGTGATTTATTTGCATTCTCAGAGGCAAGCCCTCAACATTCTATTGTCAAAAATACTCAGTTTCCTGCAAGGTCAGAACAAAGAGAAGTGAACATGAATGCTGGAGTACAGAGGGAGGAGGGTTTCAGGCACTGGACAGACTATCTGTGGAGAAATCTAGTCATGGCAGGTCATGGGGCAGCAAAGCATCGGCCTTCAGGGCCTCTTCAGCTGCAAGGTCACCAATCACATCACAACACAGAATTGTTCATTCCTAGTGGCTGCATTAGTTGATTCCTTAGGAAGAGTGAATGGGATCAATTCAGACACCTAGAGATCTCTTAAACAAATAAAATAAGAGTTTGACTAATGTGTATTGAGTTCACTGACATGATACTTAGTAAAGCTAGAAATGCAGGTCGAAGGAGGTGATCCTGCCCCTCTACTCTGCACTCATGAGAACCCACTTGGAGCACTGTGTGCAGTCCTGGTGTGCTCAACATAAGAAGGACATGGAACTGTTGGAACAAGTCCAGAGGAGGGCCACAAGGATAATCAGGGGACTGAAGCACCTCCCGTATGAAGACAGGCTGAGAAAGTTGGAGCTGTTCAGCCTGGAGAAGAGAAGGCTGCGTGGAGACCTCATAGCAGCCTTCCAGTATCTGAAGGAGGCCTGTAAGGATGCTGGAGAGGGACTCTTCATTAGGGACTGTAGTGATAGGACAAGGGGTAATGGATTAAAACTTAAACAGGGGAAGTTTAGACTGGATATAAGGAGGAAATTCTTTAATGTTAAGGGTGGTGAGGCACTGGAATGGGTTGCCCAAGGAAGTTGTGAACGCTCCATCCCTAGTGGTGTTCAAGGCCAGGTTAGACAGAGTCTTGGGTGACCTGGTTCAGTGTGAGGTGTCCCTGCCCAATGGCACGGGTGTTGGAACTAGATGATCTTAAGGTCCTTTCCAACCGAAACTGTTCTAGGATTCTATGAGACTGTAGTATTCTCTTAATTTCCTTCTCTCTGCAGTAGATATTTACAAATATGTAGTTGCGAATTAGGTTTTTAGATGCTTAGTCTAATTTACAAGAAACAGCTTGACTAGCCTAGCAGTGCTTAGTAGCGAGAGTTCCTGGTATAAAACCAGCAATGTGGCATAGAAAGCAGAGAGAGAAAAATTGTTCCAAGCAGAAGCATGAAATTTGCAGCACAACATTTCCAGGTATGTCCAGGTGCTCTATGAGATGGTAGAAAACAAAAGGAAAGTTAAAGAAAAAGGGAAATATCATTCTGACATTCCTGCCAGCCTGTGAGGAAAGGAATCCCTTCCAAATGTGTCAGTTGGTTTAACAAAATCAGAAAGACAAGGCTACCACAAAAGTGAATTTTAAAGTTTCCAGAAGAATTCGCACATCTTGTTTATGGGGATCAAACTTAAGGGCTTCAGAGGGTGATGAAACCTCCAGAAGATGAAACCAACCATGTATCTGGGTGGGAAAACTCTTTCTTGGCCTTTATGAGCAAAAAACAATCCAGTATGTCCTTAAGTTTCTACATGTCTGTAGCAAGGGTTGTGTGTATGAGTAGAATCTCATATTACTCAAACAGGTGTGACCAAAGTGTTTTTTATACTTCTTATGCTGTCAATCATCTCCCCTCACTGAAGCTGCCTAAGATAGAGATCAATGGGAAGGTTATGGCAATGCTGAGCTATCGGTAACATCTGAATATATCTCACCCACTGCAGAAAATGTGTTATTTTAGAAATAACCACCACCCTCAGATGCGTACCTCCTTGAACATAAATGCATTTTGCAGGAATATGTACAGCAAAGGACACATAGAACATTGGACATACACTCACTTATAACTCCTTTACACACCTGGCTCCTTAGACCTTTATAATAATCCATTTTTTGGTGGTAGTAGAGCCATACTGTAAACACTGGTGACACCAACTCCAGCGTCACACTGAAGGATTTTATTCAGCATAGAACACAAATCTGGAGTGAGGTAGAAGTCATAGAAATGGAAACATATGGAAGAAATTGGGAAAAACAGGCAGGTTAGAGAGGTGAAAGAGGATCAGAAAAGGAGAGAAGTTAGATCACATATCAAAGAAGACAAAAAGGGCTTGAATCAGCCAAGGTCCCAATTTGCAGATCTTTGAGGATTTTACAAGTACTGAGCTTTCTATTCTCTGGCTGAATGATCTACTGGAAAGTGGTGAGAATCACAGAGTGGAAGTCTGGAAGCAAGGAGGAAGGCAAAACTTAAATATGACTAAAACCTTGGGGCTCATACCACAGAGGCTTAGCTCTCAATCTCTACTTACAAGCCGCTTCCTGGACTTAATTTGTAATGGCAAATTTGAGGTTAGTCCAAGTGTTCTGCTGCTGGCACATTTGACAGTAAAAGGAAAATCCAAAGCATCTTTGTTTGGATTTAATGGAGATGTCTTAGTTGATAGCTGTATTTTTATTGGAGAATTCTCAGTAGATATCTGTATTTTTACAGAAAGAAGAATCCCAGAGAGCCTTTTGATATCTACTCTGTGAACTTCAAATTTAAAAAAGGGCTAAAACATGTCTTTGTGTGTGTATGAATACATATGTATGAATACACACACAGATATTTACAAATCTATGTATGCATAATAATGCAATAATGCATATAAAACCAAGCTTGTAGATACACAAATTCACGTCCTTAGCAGTATATCGGTTTACAACTCAGTAGCCCATGACAGCAGTAGACACACTGACCTATGGCATCTTTATGTCTCACATCACCTTTGCTTTCCTTTCCTTTTCTCTGTAGGTTACACAGCATCGTCGTACCTTACCAAGACTTGTTCAGTTTCTATATGTGGAAACCAAAACATAAGGGGTCAAAGTAACTGCTGACACCTTGCTGCTACTGGGTGAGGTTTTGAGTGACTCTGAACAATGGAACGGCAGCCAGCCACAAGGGTATGCAGGCAGAGCCCTGGACCAGGCAAGGCGGAGAACAGGTAACTGGCGAGACAGACTTAACCTGTGGCTTACTTCAGTATTAGGTTTTTTTAGCCAGACTTGCCAATATCATTGTAATGGAATTCTTTCACAGTAAGTGGTGAGGTTCTAGAAATCAGAGAAGTGGATCAAATGTATTTCATGAGGAGTTAAGTGTGAAAGAAAGAAAAGCTACAAGTGAACAAGTGAAGCAGCTCCCATGGGACGTAAAACCTCCGTCAGAAGCAGAAAATTATCTGTATTTTGGAATATGATTTTCTACTATAAGCAGTCCTTTTACAGTCATCTCACACTACTTTGCATCACAAAAGTTCTCTATGTTTATCTTTCTGATTTTGCCTCATTTCTATCTCTTTGTTTCAATGCATGTACTGTGTCAAAGCACTTGGCAGAACAATAAATACCCCAAACCCTGTGGACATCAGAGTGTCCATATTCACTTTGAGAAGCTGAGTCTGGCCTACAGTTACCACACAACTGTCAGGGTTTTAAATAGCAGGAGGGACAACAAAACCAGGTGAAGTTCACTTGAAAGAAAGCAATGATTCACCTGCTGTTTTTCTACCAATCATACCAGAGAGAGTGTTCACAGCAGCTCTAGGGACTTTCAGTGCTGAGCTTTTCTTTTCCAAGCACTCTGGGATTGCTCATTGGCAACTATATGGTTAAACTGTCCCCAGAATTCATCTATAAGCTGGAAGTAAAGCCTCCATCAGATGCAGAAAAAGCCCACCAGAACCAGGCATTATAACCACTGGGCACCCTCAAGGGTGGAGTTAATTTTCTTCATTGCAGCCCACCTAGTGCTGTGGTTTATCCAGGTGAACAAAACAGTATTAATAATACATCGACATTTTAGCTTATTGCTAAACAGCACTTGCACAGCATCAACGCCTTCTCTGCTTCTGACTTTGCCATCAAGTGAGTAGGCCAAGGATGGTCAATAAATGCTGGTACAACTGACCCGAAGACCTGAAATGACCACAGGGCTCTTTCATATCCCCTAATGGTATGATCAACAATAATATGTGTGGGGAGGGGATTTTTTGCTGAAGTTGCTCTTGCCTGGGGACTGGCTGGTCATCAATCTGCTCATGGTGAGTGATTGCTTCTGCATGATTTGGAGTGTCCTGTCTTCTTTTCCCCTTGGCTTATTCAACTGTCTTTATCTTGGTGCATGAGTTTTCTCACTTCAGCCTGATTCTTCCCTTTCCATCATCCCATTGGGCAGGGAGAGAGGAGAGTAAACAGGTATGTGGTGCTTAGCTGCCTGCCAGGGTTAACCTACTTCACCATCTCATGTCCACAGTAGGATAAAGCTGATAAAGAAGTCTTCAAGTAAGAAGTCTTTGAAAGACTCCAGAGATAGGGGTTTGTTCTGGCAGGATCCTCACGATTCAAGACCTGTGTTACTATGTAGTCTCTCCATCTCAAGTAACACTTCTATCACCAGCATGGAACAGGACTGGGAGACAGGAACCTGCATGCTCAAGTATCAGTAAGTGCTTTATGATATTCCTCATAGCAGCAGCAGGACAATCTCCAGGGAACCACCTATCAGTAGTCTTGATAGCTTTGAACTTGAACAGTCATGATGTGGTTCAGGTGCAGGGGATACCTGGTACAGCTGCGAGATAACCCTGCAAGGGAAGAGATTTAGGGAATGCACCTCAAGAGGTGGGTCCCAGCTACCTTTTCCCAGGTTAAAGCTGTGTTGCTTAGGCCATTTAGCAGTACAAGGAGGAGCCACACCTACTGCAGTGATGGTTATGGATTGTGGTCACTGCATCTGGGTAGATCTTAAGAGAGGCAGGGGATTAAAAGATGCATATGGGGCTAAGCAGTATTTGTCAGCAGCATATGGCAGAAGTGCAGAAAAATAGATGGAAATTGATAGTAGGGAATTATGAGGGTGGAAGGGCAGACCTTATATCCAAAAATCCAGCTGAGCTCTCATGGTTTACTCAAATGAGTACACCCAATGAGGTCAACTGCAAATGCTCATCAGATCCAGCTATGGAATTGGACTGAAAATAATCTTCAGCTACCTAAAGAGTCTTGGCCTTAGTGCTATGGATTAGGTACTCACTGCTCAGGATATTGCTATGGAAACACCTCACTATATGGGTTAGACCAATAACCAAGATGGTTGTTGTAAGCAGAGGGAATTATGACATCATATCTCAGCAATCTACCCTGTCACAATTTTCCTGTCTTAGAGAAGTCATGAATGATGCTGACAGGGAAGCCCTGCCAGACCTTACTATTACAGTTAAGACAGATTGCAGATTTGGATGCTAACACAGTAACTGCTTGTCTTGTAAGATAGGCAGGGCTGCAGGGTAGGGAACATATCCATCTGCACCTCCTTTGCCATAGCCTACCGCCCAGTCCACGATCTACCTTCATCAGAGACACTTAAACTGAGACACCTGCCTCCTACCATAATGGCTAAAGTTCAAGGATGAACCAAGACTTCATTTGGCAGGAAAACTGCTCTTGCTTTAACCAGACCCATGGTAGCAGTGGATGCAGCACAAAAAAAGCAATGCCAGTGCAAAGCACTGGGGCTCTGTATCACATCTCTGGGGTTGCAGATCAGGAAGGAGAGCTGAGCCAGGCTCCCAAAGCCACCCTGGGGACATTAAAGCTCTGCCTGCTCCCTGTGTGTGTTCAAAGCTCTCGGATGCCACAAAGTGACCGTGCAGATGCACAGGTGGGTGGCACATACAGAGAATGCTGGCATAAGAGCTCTGATATGCTGAAGGAGAAGTCCAGGCCAAAACAGTGATGGCGCTCCAACCCCTTCAGTGCCTGACAGATCTGAGCCTCAGCAGGGATGCTACAGGAAGAGAGACAGCAGCTAGTAGCACCTTTGTCCAGTCAGGAAACGCGCTGGGAGGAAAGCAGTGCGTCAGGACACAGGTTTGGGCTAGAAAGATGGAGAAATTGTAAACAGGCCAGGGAGGAATAATAGGGTGCTGGATGAGACCTTACTCTGCATATGATCATAATCTCTAAATGACCGAGTTTAAGCACAGATTTCAGTCCATAGGACACTAAAACGTCACACGTGTCAAACAGGGAACAGAAAGGCTACAGTGCCTAAGGGACTGGCAGTGACAAGACACTTGGGACTGGATTCAAGCCTTTGTTTCTCTGTACATGAGCTACAAGGCATTCAAGTACAGAACATCACCCCTCAGCTCGCAGATCATTTTGCTTGTGCCACATGGTTAGATGGCAGCTCTCCAGACAGCTAAGGCAGTAACAAGAGTATTCTGCTTCAGGACTTGGTTTTTGTCTCTGCTAGTTTGAGACATGGCTTCTGATTTCTAAGTTACTATTGAGAAATATTGTTCAGCTGAATCATTGATATGAAACCTATTTGGTCTCATTTGATATGTTCACTTTTACTATTACATTAGATAGAGCAGGCTGTATTTCACTTCCTCGTTCTCACACACACACACAAAGGGGAGAACTGAGCTGAATGTGAGTTCTCTTCTTGCTTACTCTTTGACCACAGACTGATTTCCTAGGCAAATATGACTAAAGAAAACCAAAACAATTGCTTGAAATAAACTTTTCTTCATAGCATTATAGATAAGCAGAATCTAGACAACTGACCAAGTATCCAGAGCCACTGTTTTCTGTGAGCAAGTCACAGCAGCTCTTGCCAGACACTACCAGGGCACAGCAAGGGCCAGCTACACCCTAAGGGATGAGGAGTCAAGTCAAGCAAGATAAAGGAGACAGTAAGGCAGGAGCCTTGCTAGCCAGGGCCCATCCAGTGTAGCCAGAAAAGGAGAGCAAGGACGGCCCAGGGCTAGCAGCCACGTTCAGCCAAAAGTCCACATTTTTAGTCTGATGAGGCAGATCCTAGGCAAGTCAATCCTCAGGTCGGGATCAGGTCTTGTGATAGCAACCAAGGTCACATACAGGCACAGTGATCACAGGGCTGGTCCACAGAGATGAGACAGGTCTGAGGTCAACACAGAAAATCACTTCACAGGTTAGGAAACAGATCAACAGAATCCATGGCTGGCCATGGGCGTAGACATAGGCATGGGTGTGACAGTGAAGACAGGCACACTCACACCATAGCTCATGCAGGGATTAATAGAGCAGATGTAAGCTTAAATGTAACTCCTGGAATCTACGGGCAGTATGCCAATGGAAGGCCCTAGTGACAGTGGGAGCTAAGGGGGTTTTAATGCTCTCTTGCTCTTCAATGCTAAGAGATAGAGACCATAATAATTGCCTTCAGTATTTATTGTGAAAAAAAATTGGAGTTGTTGCTTGCTTGTGACATAGGATTGTCGCAGCCTTGCTTTGTCCAAGAGCTTGTTACAGTGCAAAAAGCGGCCGAGTGTGGTAAGCTAAAGCCAACGGGACAATGTATACAAGAACTAAACATAATGAGTGTTGGATCAACAAGCAACAGAACCATCCCAAAAGACGCTAGGCAGGTATACTATGATATCATTTGGTTGTCAACCTGTGCCAACAATTAGCTACAAAGACCTTCAGCAATAGAGATTGAGGAGGGGATACTTGGTCCACTTCAGAAATAGAGCTTAGTAGTTTCACATTTTGGTCTTCACATTGTGTTTCTCTTCGGCTCATGAACTTGGGTCGTCAATTTTCTCTGCCTCTTTAAGACCAGCTTGACAGCATCAGCTCCTGAACTTGTAAAGACCCATGTCTAAACAAGAGGACACACCTACTATAAGTGGACATTATTTAGTTGAGGAGTGCTGCCATTTTGTGGGTTACAGGTTGACATCTCTGAGTTTCCATAAGCTAAATTCTCTTCAGGCTGCACTGGTCCAAAACTCTGAGTAATTCTATTGACTGTTAAAAGATTAGCAATTCCAATGAGAGAAGAAGCAGGCCCAATCACAGCTTTAGAGTTAGATGACTATAATGGGTGTAAGTCAATGAATATTTGTTCAAGTCTTGCAAATATAAGTTAGTATCGGGAGTAGGGGATGGAGAGAGGTTCTATTCCCAAGTGCTTAGTACTGACAGCAGGATTCATACCTCTTCACAATACAAAGGAGCAAACAAGGCCTCCCAAATTGACTACTGCAAGTGATAAGGCTGCATCCTGCACTTCTTTGTGCAGCCAACATGCCTTGTATTTCGAGGAGCTCCCAGTGGATACATCTAGTGGTCCAGTTCCAGCATGGGCTTGCAGATAAAAATATTTTCTTACCTCTTTTAGCCACCTGAGTGGAAATGCTGAAATGCAATGACCATGGACACTGTAATTATCATTCCACAGTCACACCACCCGGTGGATGGAGGGTTTGCTTCTGTTGAATAGAGCATTTGTGGATTTTTTAAGTTACTCTTTTGAGATCAAGCGCTGCTGTCACTTATGCATTATAGCTCCCACTGAGTCAGTGGAAAATTCTCTAGGTTAGCACAGTCTTTCAAATGCAGACAAGTGTTTCAGTGATTAATGATGAGCTGTTAGTATAGCAAGAACTGGCACTTACTGTTATTAATTCCTCAGTTTAAAACAGAAACAAATATTTATTTACATGGCAAGCTGTGAACTTCTGGATCTGCTGCACCACCAGTAAACTGTGGACACAGATGGTAGGACAGGGTCAAAAGAGATCTGCGAAAGTCATGGTAACAAGTCCATAAACAGACATTAAAGGATGCAGGGCTCCCAGCCACAGTCATTGTGGTTATTAAAGTAGTGTGACTGGATCATAATGAACCACAGATAATGGCTAGGCTTGTCTGCTCTCCCTAAAAAACATTTCTTCCTACTAGATACTAAGTAGTCTGGAGTATACTCTCTATCCCAATGGGACATTTTATGTGAGTTTAAGTTCTTTGTTGTTCTTCTTGCAGCATGAGGTAGGAGACAAGGTTAGCTAGGAGGATAGCAAATCTTAAGAGATGTTCCTTTTGGTATCCTTTGCCAAAGAAAGATTCATTTTTCAAGAGTCAAGAAAACAGCCTGTTTTTGTGAAAATGCCTTAGCTGAAGTTACACTGAATTAACCAATCATTTGGGTGCTAATTTAGCAGTCCTTTTCCAATCAGTGTATGCACCACTGGGCCATATCAGAGGAAGAACAAGGTTAGCAGAATATTGGACCTGGGACACTGTTCCTAATTCTGACTGTTACCTGCCTCCATTTCCACATCCAGAAGTTTTTTATCAGGGATCTTTAGCACTGTCATCAAGACTCTGAGTTGAAAGCTGTCTATCCAAGATATTGGTAGCTTTTGGAAACTGGAGAATGTTAGCAACATTTTATGATTATCTTCTACATACAAGCAGTAAGGCAGCTGGCCATATTCTGTGGGTGAAATCTCTCAGTAGAAGACCAGAAATAACATTTGTCCATTGCTTGAAGGGTCAGTCACCTCACAAATAGGGACATAGACAAAGCAGAGGTGTTTAATGCCTTCTTTGCCTCTGTTGTTAACACCAGTGGTGGGCCCTGGGTCCCCTGGAACCCAGTGTTGGAAGGCCATGACTGCAGGATGATAAACTGCCAGACAGCCCTCAACTTGTTTGAGACTTGCTGCTCATCTAACTGGGTGTGCAGAAACCTACGGGGCCCAATGGGATTTAACCCAGGGGACTGAGAGGGGTGGTTGGCTCCACTACTTTTCAATGGTTTTGGAAGTCTGGAGAGGTCCCAGTCATCTGAAAGCTCCAAATGTTGTCCCAGTTTTCAAGAATGGTGAGAAGGAAGACCCCGGTAATTATAGTACTGTCTGTCTCACTTCAGTGCCTGGTAAAATTATGGATAGGGTTATTATGGGAGTTACTGAAAAACACTTGAGAGACAGTGCAGCCACTGGTCATAGCCAGCGTGGGTTCATGAGCAAAACATCCTGCTTATCCAACTTGATTTCCTTTTATGACAAGGTCACGCATCTAGTTGACCAAGGGAGGCCAGTAGATGTGGTGAGTTTGGATTTTAGCAAACCTTTTTTATATTGTCTCTCACAGTATCCTTCTGGATAAACCATCCAGCACACAGTTAAACATACACTAGGTGAGCAATTGGCTGATGAGTCAGGCTCAAAGGGTTATAGTAAATGGGCTGTAACTGTTTCTGGAGTCAGGCTCCTTGAGAAAACAAGTGCGGTTCTCAAGGGCTCAATTTTAAGTCCACTGCACTTTAATGGTTTTATAAATTATCTGGATTAATTATCTACATTAAGTAAGTTTGCCAACGATACTAAGCTAGGAGGAGCTGTGGGCACCCTCGAGGACGGAAAGGCCTTAAAGAAAGATCTGGATGGACTAGAGAGCTGGGCAAATACATGAAATGTAACAAGGGCAACTACCAGATCCTCCACCTGGGACAGGGTAATCCTGGTGCTGATCTCCTCTCTCTGGTGTCCATCAAGAAGACATGAGGAAATGGAATGAAGCTGCATCAGGGGCAGTTCAGCTTGGATATTAGGAGAAGGTTCTTCACTGTGAGAGAGGTTGGTCACTGTATCCCCAGGGAAGTGGTCATGGAAGCAAGCCTGTTAAAGATTTCAAGGAGCATCTGGATGACACTTTTAACCATATGGTTTAGTTTCAGGTAGTCCTGCAAGGAGCAGGGAGTTGGACATGATGATCCTTATGGGTTCCTTCCATATATCCTTGAGATATTCTGTAATTCTATGATTCTATAAATGGAAGATCCTGAAATTAAAATAAAAATATGTAATTAAGATCCTTTAACAATTGCACTTTGGACTTGCTGTGATTTGAAATGGATACAGCGGAAGTCTATATTGTGATAGCCCAGAATATTTCTTTCCCACAGATGCCATATGAAATGGATTTCCTAGATGTTCAGTGATCTGCTTAGCCATAGATTTCTCTCACTCTGTTTCACTAAATATGTCATTTGTTAGAAAGCATTTCTAATACATTGAAATCAAAATGCTGCAGATCTTATATTAGTTTTGCTATCTTTTGGTACACAGTCCTGCCAGGCCAAGGATGTGTTGGATTCATTCAAGCAGGGTCTCTTGTCTCCAGGGTTACAAACTTTCAGCATTATTGGTGAACACTCTCTTCTCTATCCTGCCTTTCAGGAGGTCTGAAACAAATAAAAAACAAAGGCTGGATTTTCCCAGGGCACAGACGTTCTCTTTTGAACAGCTTTTCCCATTTTGCAGGACCTGTATCCTTCAGACTAGTCAAGGAAGTTGCTGAAACAAATCTGTAAGGGACCTTAATGAAGTACATAGGGGCCCAAGTGACTGGGAAGAGGTATCAGACCAGCACTGATGCTAACAGAAAGTGGCTGAGCAGCATCACTTGGTGAGCAGAAACCCATGCTCAGATCCAGATTAAAAAGAAATCTGGTGGAGAGTTTCTGGGTTGAGAACTGAGTTTCAGCTGATAATCAAGGGATTTCCCACCCTGGAGCCTGAAGGAGAAAAGATGCACTCTTAGCCTTTGCTGCATAACACAACTGAAGAAAATCCACAATGCTTCTCTCCCAGTGGGACAGGACAGTTCCTATGATTTTACTATATTATTTTTCCAAAAGTATGCTGCAGCACTCTTTAAACTCTGTCTAGATATGAACTGCTTCTTTCCTGCTCTTTACAGCTCAGTGACCCCAGACTGCATGCTATTTCACAAGGCTCCCCCTGTCCCTCAGACT
This sequence comes from Pezoporus occidentalis, assembly GCF_034315485.1. Classification (NCBI taxonomy): domain Eukaryota; kingdom Metazoa; phylum Chordata; class Aves; order Psittaciformes; family Psittacidae; genus Pezoporus; species Pezoporus occidentalis. The sequence continues at coordinate 1,027,154 of NW_026913554.1, forward strand.
CTACTAACCTCAAAGACGCCCTGGAGCTTCAAACGATTCTTAGTTATCGCTGATTGAAAGCCCACAGTCCAGGAATCATCAGCAGCATTTCCTCGGATGAAGTTTTCCCAGCAGGCAATATAGTCTGGAGAAATGAAAGTAAGATGACTAATCCAAGTTTATTCAGATCTCAAACAAGCTCAGGGAACAAGACTTTTTAACCTCTTCCTTGTGCCCATGACACAGTGACAGCTTGGCCATGGACAGGATGGATACTCTCCACTCCGTATTTGGAGCTAATGCCATTCTCTCTGGGCACCTTTTTTTTTCCTCTCTTATCTTCAACCAGACTTATCCCAGCAGCTGCATCCAGTCCCTTAGGACGAAGGAAAAGCGCTATCTCCCATCTCTTCAGGAGTGACAGAAAGATGGTATCTCTAAACAAGAGAGAATTCTCATACAGGTCTAGTGGCTAAGAGTCCTGCCCCCCTTCTACAGTATTTTAACATCTTTTTTTTTGGGATGCAACAGTCACTAAATGGTGATGGATGTGCCCCCAAAGAAGCTGGACACTAGATACAGAAGTAAGTCCATGTCAGATTCACCCATGCACAAAGTTCACCAGTTCACCCCTTCCCAGTCCCACAAAGCATGGGAAACCTTGCCTTTAATTTCCATGACAGAAATGGTTACATCCACTGAGCTCACAAGATTCTTCAGATTTTGGCAGATTTCTCTCTTATCTATGTAAAAAAGCCGTGCTACATATATGCGTATGCTCACATACGAGTGCTTCTGTAAGAAATTCAGTATTTTATGGCAGCAGTCCTCACAGGGGCTCCAGGACAAGTACCAGGTGATGGAACAGTTGACATTATTGTATTTTCTTGTCTGAAAGATCTTCTCCAGGAAGTAGACTTCAGCGTGGTAATGATAATTTTTGACCCAGTGTTTCCAAGGTCTGCCAGTCTCACCCCACTTCAGTATGCATAGTAGGTATGCATCCCGTGGAGCTTTACGAGGGTCAAAATGATGTTTTAATACTCCCTTAGATATATACATGCTGAAAGAGAAGAGAAGTTTTGAGGAATCACTCATTACAACTTTGTTTTCAGTAGTTCTCCAGTACAGTAAAAAAGGGGGAGGGTGGAAGAAATGAGAGGAGAAATTAGAAGGGCAAAATATGAGAGAGCAATACAAAGACAATGGAGATGTAGGCACCATGGCCAGGTAAGGGAACCAAACCCTAAACCACCTAATCCTCCCTTTGTCTGCAATTGCATGCAGAACTTTCACCTCCTCACCTCTCCCTATGGCTGTCCTCTTCCCCACTAGCATGAAGATTTCTAAAAGCTTTCCGTATCTTTTTAAGTGTCAGACATTTTTCCAGGGCTTCTATATAGCCCTTTTTGACACAGGGAGCCACTGTGAATTTTGTAAAAACTAAAAAAAAAATAAAAATAAAAATAAAAATAAAAGAAAGAAAGAAAAATAAAACCACTGATAAATTATGAAGCTGAGTATTCCTCCTTATTGTATTCTCCTGCTATTTGTATTTTTGTAAGGATTAGCAGTCAGCACAATCCTATATGACAGAAGGCATAAGAAGTACTCTATATAAAAAGATGCAGCTCCCAAGAATGGCATTTTCTGATAGACAGTCCATTTCTTAGATCCAGATCTATGCAGTTCAGAACAGACCCCTAAATATTGCCATTTAAATAACTGCACAAAGATTGCCAGTGTTGACTGTGATTGTATCCTCTCTATCACTAATTATCCATGATACATAAATAATATTTGAAGTCACTGTTAGCATGTTTGTAGACTTTGTACAATTGCTTTATGCAGAGATTTATATGAGAATGCACTTCAGATACATATATTCCATATTCGAGTAATTCAGAATAAGAGTAGACAACTGAACAGACACTTAAAGAGAAGGAATAAGGCTGTAGGTTATTTCATAGATTAACACCCATCAATAACAAAAAAAAAAACCAAACCAAAGAAACCACTACCTGAATTATGGCAAAATGAAATCTTGCAGATCAAGCAACTGTTACATATTTTTTAGCTACAGGATTCAACAACTATGTAAAAAAAAAATCCCATTTGTCTGAACCACTCAGAAGGTTTTGTCTTCTTACCCTGCCTCCTTCCACATCCCAGCCTCCTACACATAAAAGTACATATGTACATAAACCAACTATAAACCACTGAGTATCTCTGTTTATTTTCACCATGTAAACTCTGTGGTGTATAAACCATAGACACAATGTATGAAGATTTATTTATCAGATTTTTTACTGAATTTATGTAAATGTAGCAAATGTGAATGACACCAAATGTTTCATTCAGAAATATTTTTATTATTATTATTACACTTCATTCCTTTTGTGTTTTGGGGACAGAGAGAGAGAAATGAAGCACAGGCTTAATTATTATTTTTTTTTTCTGTGGTGCTGAAATGGATGTAATTTTTTGATTTCTATAATGTCATTTGAAAGTTGGTGTCTATTAGCTTAAATTTCTTCAAAACTTGATGAGTAGGGAATGTACATATATATGAAATAAGTATATGAAATGTACATGATGTTTGTGTGTGTATATACAAGAAATATAGTGACTGGATGAAGTACACCAAAGAAAATACATTGAACTCCCAATACTCAAGCCCAATCAGTTCATCTAATTCTTACAGAAGACATCTTTAAGTTTTTGGAAACCAGTATTACAATAGATTATAGAGATCTGATTTGTTCAAAGATATCTATAGCTTTTGCCATCTGATTATAGCACACAGACAAGCTAAAATTTTCAGGTCTTAATATGGTCTTAAGCACCCTGTTGCCTGTGTCTTGACTATAAAACATTGCATTTTGGATAAACTATTGCAGTGGGTGTCCTGTGCATATATTCAGGGGCATAAAGCTACTTCTTTAGAACCATCTTGCAATACACTAATCTTCAAGATATAGCCACCTTAAAAATGTGTTAAGCCAAGTGAAATTTATTGTGTAATCAAGTTAATGCATTATAAAGAGAAGTCTGCATTTTTATAAATATCTGCTACAGATAATAGTTGCTATTTTTTAAATAATGTCAATTTAAACAGCTCTAACAGGAGGGCAGATAATAAACTTAAAAAGAGCACAAAACATTCCCACACTACAGAATATATACAGAATCCCAGCACCTATTCCCTTTTGTCCCCAAACCAGTTAAGAAAATACTTAAAATAAGTTGTGAGGTTACAGATAAATCGCCCAAAGCCATGCAATCTCTTTTTTTTTTTTTTAATTTTTATTGTGATCACAATCAGCCCTTGCTGTTCAGCACTGTTGTGTGTAGTACACATATATGCACAGAGCTTAACTCCAAAAAACCCAGCACACAATATCTGGTTCCTTGATACAAAATACGAGACAAAATTTGAGACAAAATTCAGAGTTAACCAATAGTCAGAAAAAGTCCTAAAACTTTTTTAGTTTTCTTTCCAGTTTTGGTTTATCAATCTCATGAAGGTGAACTTGCAACCCTTTCAGAACTTACGAGCTGGAGAGAAATGCACCAGCTATAAAGACTGTGAGTATTAAAGGTGAATTGCACCCAAAAATGTTTAAGAGTTAAGGGAGAAAATGGCAGAGGCATGACAGCAAACATAACTGTCTCCTAGGTTTTATTTTCCTTCCCACTAATACACAGCCTTGAAAATGTATAGACTGATTACAAATATCTCTTAAAATGTGTTATTTGTGCTTTTTTTGTTGTTCCATCATCCATAACGTGAACAGGAATGCAATGAGTTTATCTTAAAGTGTACTAACTTTATGAAAACACCTCCTAAAACTAATATCTCTCTTATTAAAACTTTGTGTAATAAACTGCACCATTACAGGTATTGAAATATTTTCCTTCCTTCCTCTAACACTTTTTATTAGAAGCTATATAAAATTCTGCTTATTGCAAGGTAATAATAGTAATAATGGTAATACATGAAAATAATGGTAATACATGAAAATACACAAGCATAAATGTGTCAAAACTTTAATCTGTGTTTTCCCCCCGTTGCTAACACTTTGCACAGCTGATGCACTTCTTTAGTAAAGTTTGCATTAAAACTTTTTTCTTTCCCCTCTGTTGGACAGAAAATGTCTGTTCTGATACTTCCTGTTTGTTTCTAGCACAATAACCATTTCAAGACCTCAAAATAGTCGAGCAGGGAAGAGGCACTTTTGGATTCTCTTGCTGCCCAGCACTGGGGTGAGCCAGCTCCTGCCTTAGCCCTTCCACAACCTACCCCCACCTTTCCCTCACTTTTATCTATTGTCTTTTGTGCCTGCTGGCTTATGGCTCCAGTGACAGTTTTATGCTGCAGGAACTTCCCCAACAGGCTCAGACTTCGCTGTGGCCCCTTGCCTACTGCAGTTACACCTCGGCTCCCACTCGGGCACACTGGCACCAGTATCGCCCTCTCCCTTCCCCAAGAAAGGCAGAGACGTTGCACAGAGAGAAAGCACACCCCTGGGGTGTCAAAGCAAGGGGTCCCCTTGGGTCGGAGCAACAACAACGCAGAGCTGCAGCTGGGGTGGGGTTTTCTGTCAGCTGTTTTGTTCTTACCCTCTCAGCCTTTCCTTGTACATGTCTTTTCCTCTCCCCGTGAGCCCCCTTTGGTGCTGTCCTTTCTGTTCCTGCAGGCAGGGCTCGGCACACGGCTGACTGCGGAGCACACCTCCAGGCTCTGCTGGCGTCGGGTGCTGTAAGAGGAAAGGGAAAAAAAACTGTTTGGCTGCCGTTGCTACTGCAGGCATGCCCTCAGCAGCGCTCTTCCGTCACCCTTGGGCTGGGGAGTGAGGACTGATACCTGATTCCGGTTAAAAACAGTTGGGCAATGTCTTTGGAGCCTGCTTGTGAGTTTGAAAGCGATGATAATGCTTTGTTGGCAAAACCGAGATCTATTCTTCTGTGCAGGGAACTCCTCCCGGTGGTGCAGCTGTGGTGTGTGGCACGCAGGCCTTTCCTCCAAAGCACCCGAAGCTCAGCACTGCCGAAAGCACAGTGGTTTGGCTTCATGCGTCACAAGATCTTCCCGTGCTGTCAGAGCTTTGTCAAGGACTCAGGTGTTCATAAATACCTCTGATGAGAGGCTTTGCTCACAAGATATTAGCAAAGCTGACCCACCTTCCCTTCCAAACCCAGACAGTCGAGAGTTCCCCCTGTGAAGGAAGAGAGGGGACCATGTATTGGGAGCCTTGCAGAAGACATGGCATTTGAGGAGCTGGTGATCACGTCTGCTCTCTTGGCCCTTGTGCTTAGGGACTGAGAAGCCCAATGCTACCAATTTAATCTGTAATTTAGACACACAGGTATGTGTGGTGCTGTGCTGCATGTGTCATGGTGCGCAAACCCTTTGGCCACGGGAGGAACTTAGCTAGTAGGTTGTAACAGAGGAGAATGCAGGCAGCTCCTGCCTGTACCACTCGGTACTAGTGACTGCACCACTGGCCCAGCCCTGCTGTTATCTTCAAGTGCAGCAGGAAGTTTTAATATCCTTTAGGAACAAGACTACTCCTGTGAGAAAATAGATTCCCTTCATAGACAGGATCTGCACAGTGTGCCATGGGGAAATACATCTGAGGTCTGTCTAACGCTGCACAAACATGCGATGCCTATCTAAAGGGATGTTAGATTTACTCACTCCCTATACCCTTCTTACTCTGCCTTATTAAAACAATTGATTTATTAAGCCATTTGTTGTCAGGCTATTTCTTATTGAGATCCCTGCACCACCTTTTTGCACAGCCTACTGAGATGAACACATCTTGGTGCTGGTGAGTATATGAGTAAGAGTGCAAGGGGGCAAAATCCATTTATTTTGAGAATTACAAAACAAAATCACATTCACCTTCACCTTCTATAAGTTTCTTTTGAATTTTGCTACAGTAGTTTCCTATGGAGACATTTAGGAAAGATAGTAACTCCGAAGTCCCCCAGTTACTACTGTTCATGTAACGACTACACTAGCAGAACAAAGTGCAGCTCAGCAGCTTTGCAAAGCCCCTTCTGAAAACACAGACAAGGGAAACCTATCAAGACTTACAATCCTAGAGTGACACCAAGGAGCAGCTACAATTACCAACCACACGGGAGCTCTTACTCTGCTGCAGATCAACCGCACTGTGCAGGTAGAGTTTAGCCGGCTCCATGCAAAGTCTGGCTGGTTTCCTTAGCTGAGGCAAAGCACTGCCTGCTCAGGTCTGGAACCATTACACATACTTTCACAGGACACCAAGGCTAATCTAAAAAAGACCAGATGTGTCTGGAGGGAGCACTGCAGAGACACTGCAGATGTTCCTGAGACTAGAATCCCGGAGGAGCAGGGGGCAATGACAGTAGAGTGACTCCTCCTAGACCCAGGAAGGGACCAGCTCTGCCTTTAAGGCGTGCAATGCCATACTGTGTGCAGCAGAAAGAACTCTGTGGTTCAGGAGGGCAGGTTACTTCAGGCTCAATTAGGCTTCTCCTAGTACAGTGACAGAGCCATCTGGCCTTCCAGAAACTGGCCAGAGAAACACGGCAGGGGAAAAATTCACAATTTAGGTTAAATCTACTGTGTGATAGGGAATAAGGAAAACTTCATTTTCTTTTTGCTGGCCCCAGTTTGTCCGGAGTCATTAACTTTAGGGAGATACAACATGAGCCAGGACAATTTTCTCTTGGCTTGAAGCAACAGACTGTGTCTATAGTGTGATTTTACAGCGATGCCTAAAGGAAAAGCAGCAGGGTAAGCTGTGAAATGGGCTCAAGTCCAAATCCCAAAACAACAGTCAAAGTTGGTTTATTGGGCTTGTATCATCTCTTTGCAGGTGGTTTGAAGCAGGATAGCTCCACTTACTATAGCACCAGTTGTTCATAGGGCTGCAGCAGGACTATCTCTGTCTGGTTTTGGTGTTTTTCTGCTGCCGGTTACCACCAATACAGTTCACTTATTAGGAAGGACAGGGTGAACAGTTGTCCTCCATAGAGTTTTTAATGTTTAATTCTAATTTACTCAGTTCTGCAAGAGACAGTAAAAGAGCTTGGAGAGCATCTCTGCAAAGGAACAGATGGATTTTGGCCAAAAATAACCAGTCATGCAAGCTAACCAAAATGGAATGCTGCCATGTGATATGAAACAAGATATCACAAGCTCCTGAAATTCAGTTTTCCAAGAAATACTTTTCCTGACCGACTTCAGCCGAGCTTGAAGAAAGCTGGGTGAAAATCAGCAGTTCCGTCTCCTGAAAAGCATCCGCTGGATTAGATGTTTTTATTCTGCAGGGTTTTTATTCTGTAGTGTAGTTGTTTCTGTAGTTCAGACATAAACAGCATCCCTCCATCCATTCCCTCACAGTCTCACTGGCTTCCCACCCAAGGATGGTACTGGTATAGATTATTGTACAGGGGGAGGTAAACCGTACAGGGGGGTTGTACAAGGGGGTATAATGAAAATAATTGCTTAAGTTACATTGTTTGCTTAACAGTTATACCGCTCGGCAAATACCTATCGTGCTTACCGTGCAGTACCAGAACATAAACTACTGATAAGGAAAAAAGAGTTACTTAGTTCCAGTAAAAATCAGCTTTTCTGTTTGGACATTGAGCAGACTCCTAGAGAGCATGCGCAACGCTAAAGGTGAGAAGTTTAAGCTGACGAAGACTCATTTACTTCATCCTGAGACCCTTGCCCAATGACCACCGGGAGGCACTGCACATGCGCAAAGGACCTTTTCGCTCATTATAATACAAAACGGGGACAGGTCCTGAATATGTATAGGTGTATTAAGTCACCCAATGCATATGTATAACTTTAGAGAATAAATGTAGAGGGAAAATGACACTGAGCCGTGCATGCTTTTGGAGGAGTAATCCCCCATGCGCCTCAGCTGAATAAAAGCATACCTACTTTACAACTTTAACGAGTTGTGGAGTCTATCTGCGTATCAGTACTGTCCTCTGAAACACTGGTATCCTGCAGCATGAAGTTGGGATGCCACGGAGACAAGTTTAAGAACAGGTATGAACCTGAGTGTTACCCAGGAGCAGCTACCCAATTAATCTCCTTCTCAAAGGGGGGGGGGGGGGGGGGGGGGATGAGGATAGAAATTTCCCACAGAAACCTGTGTCACAAAAGTGCCTACCAGAATGCTACAGAAGGACTTTTTATAAGGGCATGTAGTGACAGGACAAGGGGTAATGGTTTTAAGCTCAAAGAGGGTAGGTTTAGATTAGTTATTAAGAAGTTTTTCCTGGAGAGGGTGGTGAGGTGATGGCACAGGGTGCCCAGAGAAGCTGTGGCTGCCCTGTCCCTGTCAGTGTTCAAGGCCAGGTTGGACGGGGCTTTGAGAAACCTGGTCTAGTGGAAGGTGTTCCTGCTCGTGGCAGTGGGTTGGAACTGGGTGAGCTTTAAGGTCCCTTCCAACCCAAAACTTCTGTGATTCTATTATTATCGGCCCACTGTTCTTCCGGGCATTCTTCATTCGCTCCTGCTTGGTACCCCTTTCTGGGCTCAGGAAGATGGTACAACCCACACCCCCCCCACCCACCCACCCCCACCCCCACACCCTCCCACCCCCGTCTTCGTCCATTCACCAGCTTTGCTTCCAACCCACCTCACTCATCACGTATTGAGCGATGACAAAGGTGATGGCAGCACCTACAAATGCCCTCCCCACCTGGGGGCTCCGAAGGGCTGGAGCAGTTCGGCCAGCTGGACACTCACCACCACACTCAGGAGCAGAAGGGGAACAGGGGCCGGGGCCGGGAGCCTACCCCACAGCGGCTGTCTGCTGCCCCTCGGTGGCAGCCTGATGGTGAAGCAGGGCAGACCCGGGGAACCCCCTCTGCCTCGGACCCCCTGCCCCCTGAGTTCAGCCTCCCCGCGACCTGTCGCAGAAGCCTGCCGTCCCAGGACAGGGTGCTCTGGCTTCCCAGAATGACCTGCCTGCAAAGCGCTGGCCTCGGGGGCCTTCTCCACCCATTCCCCATCCCTGTGGCCCAGGTCCAGCTCTCCCTCACATCAGGGCCACAGTCACCGAGTCTGGGTGGGCTCCAAGCCGCGGGATTCATCTGTGGACAGGGTTACGCCTTCTTCTTTTCAGCTTTGAGATGGAGCTGATTGCATAAAGCAAAAGCCCCTGAGGAGCTGCTTACCCAGGTCAATACAGTTATATGTGGATTAATGCGATTCATGCTCCTCCTTAAATGGTGCTCCCTTAGAGGTCTGAAGGGACTCAGGTGCCGCAGTGCCCCAGCCCAGGTCAAGGCCAGGATGCCCCTCTCCCTGGGCAGCAGCACAAGGCAGGAGCACACAAGGCAAGAGGCACAGCTCCCTCTGGCTATGCTTTGAGATAGGGAGTAGCCAGCTTCCACACTGCCTTCCTGGTGGGGAGCATCCATCCTAGCAACCCAGCAAAAGTCTGTGGAAGAATCTATCTTAGCAGGTTCGTAATGAACCCAAACAGCCTCCTGTCCCACTCTATGCAGTGCCTATTGCTGGGGCACAGAAAGCAGCAGTGTCACCACCTGTATACCCTAAACACAAACAGCAGTCTGAGCAGGAGGTACTGCCAGTGCGTCATCCTGAGGCCATACCTTCACCTCTTCTCAGTTAAGTATAACTTGTCAAAGACACGTGAATCACCTGATGCTTGCTCCAGACCTGCTAGGACTGCTGAGCCACCACAAAGCCTCCTACCTCAGTTTCCCCTCAGCGTGTGGGGAAAACAAGCAAAAAAAAAGCACAATAGCAGTTACCCGCTACTATGTACACTGCTGAGGGTCGGGTGGGGACAGGAGGCGGGCAGTGACCTGTGGGAAAGGATGCATTAGGGCTGTATTTCCCTTTTGTCAGCTGTAGTAAGGAGCTGGTGTGGTTTTCAGTCCTTTCCCATACCTGATAGTTTAAGTCACGTCAAGCCAGGCCATGCGTAGATCATTTTGCCACATAGCTACCCAGGGTAATTATACTGAGTACCTTGCAGTTTGGACACCACTCGTTCATAGAACAGAATCATAGAATCATCCAGGTTGGAAAAGATCTTTATGATCACCAAGTCCAACTTACCCCAACTTTACCCCAGGACTGCCAAGGCCACCACTAAACCATATCACTGCGGGTTTGTGAACACTTTCAGGGACGGTGACTCCCCCACTGCCCTGGGCAGCCTGTTCCAATGCCTGAGCGCCCTCTCAGTGAAGAAATTGCTCCTAATACCCAATCTGAACCCCTCCTGGGGCATCTTGAGGCCATTACCTCCAGTCACTGCTAGGGTATCTAACCAGCATCTCAGCTGGGTTTTGCAGCTTCTTAGCTTCAAACTATCCGGCCTCCGTCACTGTCCATAACCAAGCCACAAAGTGCTGGCTTGGAGATGTACCCTAGGACATTGGTCCCTATGTTAAGGTAAGGTCTTTCCCTGATACGGAAAGCTGCCTGCATCTGACTGCTGGTGAGCACAGGTTTGTGATGGACCAAGCAGAGGAGGATGGTGGAGATCCCTCAGTTAGCCTGAACATTTACGATACACCACTTCCTAAAATACTGGGTTAGATCAGCTGGCCAGTTAACCTTCTTCTGGCAACTTGTACAAAGAGAAACTCTCCTCCTCTTCCAACATCAGTTAGCAGGCAGTGTTGGCAGCCTCCAAAGTCAGCTGGCTACAGCACAAGGACAGGACTGGAGAGTGTTTCCCCCATGCCTGTCAACTTGCTTTTCTTTGTGTCTGACCCATGTTTTCCAACTGAAGCTGCCCCTACTTACCAAATGCCCAGTTCACAGTTTCCTCAATGTGCCCAACAACTTCACACCAGCACACAGAGATTCCTTTAAGGCTCTGAAGTCAACAGCTGGTATCTAATGTTGTCAGAAGTTCCATTTTACTGGTACAGGGAAGTGTGAAAACCTAGTCTAAGCAGGAGGCAGTTGTCTCAGGGCTCATAGTAAGGCTGTGCTACAGCATACTCTGATTTCACCGCTCCACTTTCCAAGCAGAAGGTGCACTTCTCCGACATATACCTCAAATACAAACAGCTGTGAGCATGGTAAGAACAAGCCCCAGACCAAGCCTGCTAACTCAAAGTGAAATCCTCCACACCACGTGCAGTTCTCTCCCTGCAGAGAGGATGAGAAAGAGACAAAGAACCGCATGTGGCAGATCTGAGTCAGGGCACTGAAGACTCCACCGGAAAATGCTCAGACACCATAGTGATGAAGGCAATCTAGGAACCTACACAGAATAGACAGGTTTTCTGTTTTCATCTTTCCTCCCCTCTACTCAGTGCGGCCCACCTTTTTCTCATTGTGTCTATCTTTATTTTGTTGTCCAGGAATGCATGTATTGCCATATTTAAATAAAGGGTCAGATTATGCACTCAGGTACGCTGTTACACGCACAGAAAAATTTCAGACCTCAGTGCTGCCCAAGTCAATGTGCAGCTTTGGACCTGAATCCCTCCCTCAAGAGCAATTCTCCCAGTTACACAGGTAGAACAGAAATCAGCATCCAGTTCGCTGGGCTAATTCCCTCTCTTTTGGCTTTAACTTCAGGAGCTTGAAAGTAGATGTTCATGTATTTCACCATAGGGGAGGTGTTAAATCTCGGAAGAGAATGTTACGTAGAACCACCTGATTCTGAACATTCGCTTTTCCTCCTGTTTCTTGGTGCTCCAGCAGATTGCTGCTAAGCAGGCTGCCAGCAGCCCTGGGCATTTCTATGACTGCATCAGTCAGTGCTGCGAGGGGCACCTTCAGGTGCTCCAAGCAGCTCTCTCAAGCTGCTGGAATGTCAGCACACGAACAACACATGCAGGGGACAGACACTGAATCCCACGACCAGTGTACAACAATTCTCTGGAGACCAAATCACAGCAAAGGAGTGCAAGAGGCACTGGCATCACTGAGCTGTGCTGGGAAATATGGTGCTCCACAGCCAGCTCTGGCTGCTTGGCAGCACTGTCACCTTGTCCCCACTCCAAGTGCAGCTGGTGGATAGATCAGAGATCAGGCCTCCAGCTGGGGCCAGCACATGGCTCTGCAGAGCAGGTGGATCTGACAGAAACTGAAATCTTCAGCGGTTTGTGTCAACGCGCTGCCTGTGAATGGCAGTGGCTGAGAAGAGATGAACTACATCTGGTTTGACCATCTCTGCTGCAGTTGTGGGGAAGTCTGGTGGGTGCAGTAAGTGAAGAGAGACAGCTGAGGTGTTACCATGTCAGAGGATCACAAGCAAACATCTGCATCTTTGCATCAAAGCCAGGCAACGCTGTGCAAGGTTACTTTGCATCTTTGACACTATTATTAGGCTGTTTACAACTATTGTAAAGCAACTTAGTCCTGAGTGGAGTTATGAGAATGTGTTCTCAGGTCTGTCTTAGCCCCAAAGTTTGCATGGAGGACACAACTGGGGTGAGAAAGGGAACTTTTAGCAAGATGCTTTTCCCAACACAGACAGTCATGGCTGCTCCTCCTCCTTCATGACTAGGCTGTGCTGGGGAAGCACTTTTATTTTGTCACAGCAGAATCTGGGGGCCTGGAGTTTTTTCACTGTATGATTCTGCAGCTTTTACTGACCTTGCACCCCTGGAAGAGACACAGTCAGTAATACAGTCTCTTTGATGGTTTTATTTTTCTTTGATGCCCCAGAAGATGTGTTTTCACAGCCTAATGTGAGCTGGTTCTCCATGGACAATCTGAAGGAGATGAAGTGCAGATAATTTTTAACATCACCAGCTGATAACAATGCTATATTCCCCTCCCCAGTTTCCATCCTTCACTGGATTCAATTCCTAGAAAAATGACACCCAGTTATAAAAGCTAAAGCCTCTCACTATTTTCTCTTTCCATCTCAGTGAAGAAGGCCATTTAAATATTGTCAGACAAAAGCAGGTAAATCTTTTTCTTCCGTCAGCCCCAGACAACATCCACTTGCAGATCCCATTCCACAGCCCTGGGCTTCACCGGCTCTACCATTCAGATGTAGAGGAGGTGCCAGCCAGGGAGCCTCTCTCTCTAACACTTGCTAATGACTCATGAATGCATGTGCAGGAGCCAGTCTTGGAGAAAAGGAGAGGGTTTACAGGTGGGGTAAGGGCCAGGCAGTGTGGGGATCCCTCTCTCAACCCCTGGCAGATTTGAAACATTAGCGTCCTTTTCCCTAATCCCATTCTTCCCTGTAATTAGACACTTGCCTCACAGGTGATCTGCTCTTATAGGGATTTTCTAGGGCTTAAAAATCCAGATGACACAGATCCGGTACCTGGGACCTGCCTGAAAAGTATGTGCTAACTTGGAAGAGCTTGGTTGGTGGAGTGTGTTAGAAGCACTTGCGGACTCGCTGCCCACTTAAGATCTGCACAAGTGTAATTACAGTTATCCACTTGGCACATAATCCTCATTAGTTCTGTTCCAATATTCATTAACAATGGTGAAACACATGCAAGCGGCCTCAGATGAGAGACATGAAAGAAAGCAGGTGCCACAATACACATTGAACTCAAGAAAGCCTTCAACACACATGAAACCTCACTACCACTTCAGTGCCCCGCTCGAACTGAAGGCTCTGGCAGCAATGGATTTTGCAGACTTTCCCCCTGGTGAGTTGTAGGAAACTCCCCATCAGAATGGGTAAGCAAAGAAGCCTCAGGGAAAAAAAAAAGAGCTTTTGTTTCATTCCAAAGTTCACAAGTGTATTTGGGGAACAAAATACAAACAGCCTGATCAGAGCATCCTTTTGAAGGAGAGTGGGGGAGATGGCTTCTGTTTTGAGGCTACTATGACCTTTGAAACACAGGGCTTGCTATTCCCCTCTGGTGGTGGAAAGAGCAGAAAACGTTTGAATACAGCTACATCTATGTGATTTGCTTTTAGTAAGAGGACATCTAACCAAGCCTGTAAGAACAACCACACTATGACTAAAGGGAAGAGAGGATGCTTGGAAATCTTTTGCCCATTACACACAATGTCTCCTTGCTCCTCAGGACCTTACACAAACCTGGCTCCAAGCTGTGCTGCTTGCAGCTGTTACGCAGACTATCCCATATTCCAGCTGGTGAGCACTGGTAACGAATGCTTCTAGAGATGAGTGCTTACAACCACAGCACTCCAGCGTCATGTGTACAGCAGGCACGGATAAAGGGTTAGCAAAGAAAGAGCAGACCCATCAAACCTGAGAAATTCGGGTTGGCTTACTAGCCTGCTTCCCACCTGTTTTTTGACACTCAGCTTTCCTGGCTTTTCAGGGAGTACCTTGGGTTTGTGCCATGTCTCCTCTGTTCCAGTCTGATTTTCCACCGCTAACAAAGAGCCCCATCATCCAGTAATTCTCAGGTGATTGTGAGACTGGGTTGTTAATGGGAGGAAGAAGCCTTGTCTCTTTCTTGACCTGCTCCCCTAAAGAGTGGAGAGAAAGGAAAACCGTATTTTAATATGAATGAGGGTCTAATTTTTGTTATTCTTTCTTGAACCCCTTCCTTCCACAAACATGGTCCAGACTGTGAGCTATGACCACTCTACAGGGGGCAGGCTATCTGGAGCCAAGCGCTAGGCAAGTACTGAGGGCTCAGGGCAGGAGTGTTTTCACATAACCTGAGGAGTGTTCAAATAAAATAAAAATAAATAAAATCGAAAGTACCTGCTTGGGAGAAAGGCCAGGCAAGTTCAACAGAATATAAGAGAGGGATTTCTACCTGCCTTCCTCAACCACACACATCCCAGAGGAAAACATCTGTGGGGCAGTGTGGATCAGGCCATGGTTACTGATTCATTAATACCAAGCCTGCACTCTGCCACCTTGCTGAACCCCTTGATCATGAGCAGAATGACACAGCAACACCCAGTGAAACTTCACAGCATTCACAAAACACAGATAACCCATGCTTCAGCTAGCTACTGCAGGACAGAAAAGCACCTAATCTACATAAACCTTGAGACAGCCTCTGCTGCTATGACATTGTGTTCACAAACCCTGTAGATGAGGCCCTCAGTGATATGGTTTAGTGGTGGCCTTGGCAGTGCTGGGGTAACAGTTGGACTTGATGATCTTAAAGGTCTTTTCCAACAAAGTTGATTTTATGGTTCTATGGCTCTATGATTAATGCTGATGAAACTGAGCTTAGCAATGCCTTGAGGAAACAGCACATAGCATGTCTGACTCAGTGGTATGAGCTCCAGAGCTGGATTTAAAGTGTCAGCCAGCTGCTGCTTCCCCAGCTCCAGTCTACAAAAACCAGTGTTTGCATCACTTCAGCGTAAAGATGAGCTCCAGCCCCCACTGAACGTAGTGACCCTACTGACATTAATGAGGAATCCCTTGTAGGCAGAACTTCCTGAATCAAAACATATTCTAGCCACAGTCCTGTATCACCTGTGCTTAGGCCAAGAGGCCAAGACTGCTTTTAGACCTGAGCTTCCAGCTTCGCTGCTGAAGGGCTATGGAAAAGGCTTGCAGCATATTTCAGCCCAGTGAGTGGCTACATTCACTTCCATATACTCAATGAGCCAAATTATGCCTACTCACATGGCTAATGCTCCACAGTATCAGGCACAAAATTAACTGAGAGATGCAAAAGAGGGGAGTGGCCACAGAATGAGAGGAGTGGGGGACACAAACTTGTTCCAAAAAAAGCCCAAACTGTAGCTGCTATTTGGCCCTGTTGAGAAGAACAGGACTAGACTAGATCTGAACTGTGCTGCTCTCCCAGCTGAAAACAGCTCCAAAAGCAACACAAGTGGATACTTGCATCTTCTCTATGAGTCATCCCCAACAGGTGTTTTTGAAAGGCACATCAGTTCTAGACATTCATGGCAGTACATCCAGTTTTCAGTTTGATGGTGCCACAGGGCCTATGTCCCAGCCCTAGCAGCTGGGGAATCTCTCAGATGTCCACATTGCACTTGCCATAGCATCCTCTGTGCCTGGATGACTTCTGAATTTACCTTTCCAAGATGTTTGGATGTGTATCACTTATTTGGGGGAAAATAACTGGGTTTCTTTTCCAAAATAAATTCTGACTTTAGATGGTATGGTTTTACACACTCACAGAAGTCTTGTTCCTCCCATAAGGACACTAAAAAAAATGTTTGATCACCTGATTAAAGGTATGGCTGCAGAGAGGAAGCAAATTATCACTGCTGGAAAGGGGTATATGGAAAAGAAGATATTTGGTAGTTAAAGCATAAAAACAAAGTGAATGTAAGACAAGGGGGATGAGAAAATCAAAATATGAACAAAGAGGAAAAAAAAAAAAAACCATAAAGAAAAAGGAGAGAGGAAATTAAATCAGTTTCGTGCACACTACAAAGCACATCTGTCTCAGGGTGGTAATCTGACCCATACGTGAAAACTGATCCATATATGAGAAGTGATCTACATGTGAGAGCTGATCTATTAATCTTGTAATGAGAACTACAAGGTACGAGCAGTTATCCCTGCTGCGTTTCCAAACACGCGCACAGCTCCCCGAGGGAGGAGGATGTGCGGGCGGAGGCGGTGCTACTCCTGTTGTCAAAACGGAATCCCGCTGCCGCGAGTGGGTCGCGGGCAGTGCCTGCTGGAGAGGGGGGTTACCGACGGTGCGGTATCTGTCCAGAAAATCACCCCGCCAGGTAGAGACAGGCACGGGGCGCTCCTGAGGCTGCCATTGCTCAGAGACCACCAAACCGAGAGGGCTTTGGTTTGCGGATACAGTCACAGCCCTCCCCACCCGATCCTGCAACCCTGCGTTTGTCTCCGTGCTCGCAGTGGGCTGGGTTACGTGAACTCGGAGAACCCCCGCGGGGAGCACGCGTGTCCCCACGAGGGGCAGCACCCTTGACTTCGCGTTCGAAGAGGAATCCCTTCTAGTGCGTGCAGCCGCAGGCAGGTGCACTGCCAGAGACCCGCAGCCCCGGGTTGCGAGGGCAGCGGGACCGCCCGGAGCGGCGGGCACCTCTTGGTTCGGGGCTAGAAGCTGGCTCTGGTCCTAAGTTCTGTGTTTCACCCCTCTGGCCCAATTATAAGCCCTTTCCCCAGCGTCCCTAATCGTCTCTCTGCCTGGATCCTGTTCGGATCCTGAGAAACGAAAACAGCCGCTAATTAGGAGGTGGTGAAAACTGGGCCCGGCAAGGACCCCTCCAGCCCAGCAGCGCCGCAGCGTTACCTGGCGGCGGGCTCAGGGCACCAGCTGGGGCTCGTTCCTCATCGAGACTCGAGAGGGGGAGGCGATATATAGTAACCAAAGGAAGCCCCTCTCTGTCGTCTCAAGCAGCTTAGTAGGTACTTCCCTGCCTTTGTATACGGGTAGGTGGCTGTGTTCTGCTCCCTTGCACTGGGGGAGGTGGGGAATTTGCTTGATGTGTCATGTACACTCGTTTGTATGCCTTGCAGGTGGTTTTTCAGGTTTTGTAACTCCCGGGCTGTGAAATCCTCCCAGTAAGTTTTTCATTTCCTTAAAGGAAGTGGTAATAGCTGGGAACGGGAGAAAGCGTTTATCTTGCTGCAGTTGCCTGTAGGCTCTCCCTTCAAATGCTTACTATCTATAAGGTTCTTTTTATAGCTGCACTGCTCTTGTTTCATTTGGAATCTGACTGGGTGATTCCCACCTCTTCCTGGTGCATAGCAAAAATGATGTATTTTTTTTAAAGTTACAACTCCGTTCAAAATAAGAAAAGGAAAAAAAAAAAGAAGAAAAAAGGTAAATAGATGAGGAAAGAAGCTTGGAAAAGGTGAAGTGCTAATTCTCTGTGGCCCTGCAAAACAAGTCTGCCTGTCTCAGCCTTGGGCTGGCCGCTGGAGAGGCACTTTGTCTTCCTCTGTGCCCTCTTCCCCGCAGTACAGGCACAGCTCTGTAGCACAGGCCCCCCTGCCCCCAGTCTTGCCGGGCGGTGGAGAGTTTATCTGTTTGCAGTGGTGGTTGCGATCCGCAATGCTGACACGCAGAGCCTCTGTATGCCCCGGGGCAGGCCCCTGGTTCCCCTCTATTCTTTGCCTTTGGGTGGAGAGAGCCGAGGAGGCGGAGGTGGGTGAAAGAGTGTTAAATGGGGGGGTGGGGGTGTCTGTTAGGCCCTGGCTAGCTCATCAGGCGGTGCTGCTCAGGCCTTTTGGCCCCGAGGGAGAAGCAAGGCTCTTCCTCCCAGCCCCCGTAGGGAGGGGTGCTCTGGCAGCAGCGGCCTGACCCCCACCGCCGAACTTAGAAGCCAAGTTGGGAAGCGGGGCCTTGGTGTCCGAGCCCTCCCCCACCCCCTGAGCACCCCCAAAGCCCCACCCCTCCAATCAACCGACTTTTAACATGACAATGGCCATGACAATCCCAACGCCAGGATGGGGAGGACATAAAGCATCCCCCCACCCTTGTCTACCTAATGGGGTACCTGCCTGCAATCTGCATTGCCAGCTCGCTCCCTGCTCGGGCAGGGCGTCCCGTCCCGGTCCAGCCCGGCCATGAGCACCCACCTGGCCGTGCCGCCCTACCTGCCCTACCCTGGCGCGGTCAGGTATGGGGACTGCTACTGGCTCTCCGAGGGAAGCATGGACAGCGCGCCGGCCGAGGCGGCCCCGGCGGCGGGCGCCACCGTCTTCCCCGCGGCTGAGAAGACTCCCAGCCACCCAGGTAACGGCCCGGCTGGTCCCGGGGAGAGATCCGGCTTCCCTCGGGCGCGGGTCGGTTGTGCCCCTTCTGCCTCGGGCGGGGGAGCAGGGGGGGCGACGCCGGTGACCCGACGGGGTTGCGAGGGGCTCTGCTCCGCCGGGCGCGGCTGCCACCAGCCCCTGCGTCCAGACGGGACCGGAGGTGTGGTGCCGCTGCCGCGCGGGTGCCAGTGCCCGCTTTACCATGCTGCTGTGTCTGTGGAGCCCCAGCAGGCCCCCAGGGCACTCTCAGTTTTGAATTCACCCGAGAAGCGGGATTTCGAAGTCGTTGAGTCTTTGCCTGACCGTGCTCACTTCGGTTCTCTTTCCTCCTCAGATGTCTCTCCAGCTTCCTCCAGTTCTGGGACACTCATCCGATACACTCCTGACTCTGCCACCAGCCCCACTGCAGAGCGACCATCTCCCTATCCCTCTTCCCAGAAGGTCAAGGGGGAAGGTGAGGGTGTGGCGAAGAAGGCCAAGAGCCGCACAGCCTTCTCCCAGAAGCAGCTGCAAATCCTGCACCAGCGGTTCCAGACCCAAATGTACCTCAGCCCCCAGCAGATCCGGGAGCTGGCTGCTGCTCTGGAGCTCACCTACAAGCAGGTGAACATCTTCCTCTGAGCTGCTGAGTCGTATCCCTGGTGTGAAGGGATCTTGCAAGCAGGGGGGTGGGGGTGGTTGTGCCTTTTTTCCCCTCCTCTTTTCTTGGACCCCAGACATGAGTTTCTTTCGTGGTCTTGTTTTTACCATTGCTTATGTGGGACAGGAGAGTGTGAAAACTTTGGACTCAGTCTTCCACTTATGCTTGGTTCTAGTGTTATCCACCCACTCTGTGCAGGCATTTCAAAGTGACTCTGTGTAGCCTTGCTCTGTATGTGGGTTTCTGTATGGACATGTCTTCATAGAATGGTGAGGGTTGGAAAGGACTTTAACATTATCTCATTCCAACCCCCCCTGCCATGGGCAGGGACACCTCACACCAGACCATGTTGCCTAAGGCTCTGTTCAACCTGGCCTTGAACACTGCCAGGGAAGGAGCATTTATCACTTCTTTGGGCAGCCTGTGCCAGTGCCTCACCACCCTCACAGTAAAGAATTTCTTCCTTGTATCTAACCTGAACAGTTTTAGTTTTAACTCATTGCCCCTTGTCCCATTGCTGTTCTCCCTGATGGAGAGTCCCTCCCCAGCATCCTTACATAGGCCCCCTTCAGATACTGGAAGGCTGCTATGAGATCTCCACGCAGCCTTCTCTTCTCCAGGCTGAACAGCCCCAGCTTTTTCAGCCTGTCTTCTTACTGGAGGTGCTCCAGCCCTCTGATCACCCTTGTGGCCTCCTCTGGTCTTGTTTCAACAACTGCATGCTTTTCTTATGTTGAGCACACCAGAAGTGCACACAGTGCTCCAAGTGGGGTCTCACAAGAGTGTCTCCAATCATGAAAAGTCACAAACTTGCACTACTGTGCAGGTTGCCTTTCTTAGTCACAGCGGCATCTGGACCCTCCCTATATAGAGGGCTCAGCAGTGAGATGCTGCTGCAGTAACAAGCTGTGTTTCTGCAGGTGTCTTGACCTGTCTTTAGGTAGGGGTTTTAATGTTATGGAAGATCCCGTAGTGATCTGAGGAGCAGGAGTGTGTTTTCATGTCCCAGCTCTGTGATTCTGTGGCTACCTGCTGCTTACTGTTGGCTGCTAAAATTATGTACAGTATTAGAAACCAAGCAGAAACTGGGTTTGGTAGAAGGCAAAACATCTTTAGCATGTGTAGTAACCTCTGAGAATGAGTTTCTAATGCCCCATGTCCTTTCCCCATCACTTCTAGGTGAAAACATGGTTTCAGAATCAACGGATGAAATTTAAACGCTGCCAGAAGGAGAGCCAGTGGGTGGAAAAAGGGTTGTATCCACCACAGGTAAGAGCATTCGCCCTTCACATGCCTCCCCACTCTGTGGGCAGAAGTGCTAACTTGAACAGTGCACAGGACTTGCCCAAGCCAGTTTTCTTGCTTGTAAAAGGACTTACAGTGGTATGTATTTGAATCCTGACCTGGCACTGAAAGAGCTTTGTTTCCAGTCCACCTATCTCTCAGCTGAGATAAGATGGAAAACAAAATAGCCAAAGATGGCCAGCAAGGCCATACTGTTTTTCTCGCTGTCATGGTACTCCCAGACACGTTGACTTGGAGATTACTAACCTAAGGTCTTGTAATCTCTGCTACTAGTCTGTAGTGAGGACAGTGAGTATGCAAAAGACACTATTGAATGGCTTGGGGGAGGGAGCCGGGGAGAAAGTTGGACCTATTGAAAAGAATGAGCACATTTGGTGTGGTGCTCTGCATTACTGACCAGCCTTCTCTGTCTCTCTTAGAATGGGTTTCATCAGGCTGCCTACCTGGATATAACCCCCACATTTCACCAGGGCTTTCCTGTCAGTGCCAGCAGAAACATTCAGGCTGTGACCAACATGCACCAAGCCTACAGCAGTGGCCAGAAATATGGGAGCGGGCAGGGCTTGTACTCGTTCATGGCTGTGGAGGATGAAGGATTCTTCGGAAAATCTGGAACAAGCTGCAATACCCAGCAAGCCATGGGTTTCTTAAGCCAGCAGATGAACTTCTATCACAGCTATCCTGCAGATGTGGATTATGTCAGCCTGGAGTCAGAAGACACCTACAGCTTCCAGAGCACCCCTGACAGTATTGCACCATTCTTGAGCTCTCCTGCACAGCATCAGTACCAGGCCCCTTGGCATCCCCTGGGGACCCAGAGTGATTATGACTCTTAGACCTAAGTACTTTTTTTAACTCCATTCTGTTTTCTCTGGGGTTTCTAGGGTCTTGACTCAGGGATCCAGTTTCTATCCTTTTCTCTTGCCCCTCCTCTCCTCCTGTTTTAACCATTGATGGGACTCGGCACCCTGCTGCCTTGGGTTAGCTTTCTGTTTAAAGGCTCCTGTTCATAGCCAACCCTTGGCAAGGGTGTTTTGTCTGTGGATAGGTGACACTTCATTCATGGAGGGGAATGTGCAATACCACAGCCAGGAGCAGCAGAGATGGTAGGACTGTTTGCTGTCCGATCTCGCCTTCCTCTGCTGCATCTTCATCAGGCAACCTCTGACCCTTGCCCTTAGTGTCTTTCAGCTGAGCTTTGCTAAAGAAAACCCTGTACTTAAGCGTTTTTTTTTTGCTAGAAATACCCTGTTGTAGCCCACAAGCTCTGCTGTCTTGCCTGTTTTTTTTGCTACCTCAGTCAACTAATAACTAATAGGTTCTTCATATGCATCTGTTCCTCCCTCATCAAAATCCTACACAAGATCATCTGATTTCAGATTATTTGATTCAGTTGCTTCCAGCAGCTCCTCTGGGGGTGGGGGTCAGCATCTGCCTATGCTTTGCCTGCTGCCCTCCTGTGTATGTGAAGCAGTTCAGAGGAGAGGGAGGAAGTGGGGTAGAGTATTGGCCATACCTCACATCGAAACTTTGGTTTCCAAAGCTGCTAACTCGCTTGTGCCTGCCAGGACATTCAGGATGGCTGTCTCTGTGACTGTCCCCACCTAGTTTAGATCTTGCCTTTCTGCATGTCTCTGCTGAGAGACTGTTGGTTTGTCCCAGCCTGTAAATTCATGGTGAGAACAGTCTACTTATCTGCACATGGTAGTCCCCGAGCACTTCATAAAGAGAGCACCACTACAGTGCAGATTTCTCTGCATGTAGAGTCATCAGCTAGGTAAAGGACTCTGTTGTCTTATCCCAGGTTTAGAGTATAAGCTAGTAGGATTTTTGTCCCTTCCCTAGGGCTTATTGGATCTCTTCTGTATTGTCCTGCTGAAGAGGGCACTGGCTGCCTCATCTGACACAAGGACCCAAGCTCTGGGGGAGGTGAAAAGTTTAGGGAAACTTAGTTAGACAAAATGAAGAAGATGCCAATTAAAACTTCCAGGTTTGTTGATAAAAGTAACTGAACCATCCTTTTCAGTATGGAGAAACCATGAGGCAGCTCCAGACTATGAAAAACTGACTTTTTTACAAGATGTAGAATTTCAGCATCTGTTCTGTCACTGCCCAGGAACAGAAAATAAATAATAGTAAACAGGATGGTTAAAGCATAAGTATTTCCATGATAGCCT
This sequence comes from Pezoporus occidentalis, assembly GCF_034315485.1. Classification (NCBI taxonomy): domain Eukaryota; kingdom Metazoa; phylum Chordata; class Aves; order Psittaciformes; family Psittacidae; genus Pezoporus; species Pezoporus occidentalis. The sequence continues at coordinate 1,049,902 of NW_026913554.1, forward strand.
TTGGGGTTTTGTGATTAGTGCAAACTTTTTACTGCAACCCTGGTGTCAAATGTTTGCACACAAAGGTTGCGTGTTATAGTTAAACTCTCACTGCAAAGAATAACTGTTGTTTCAGAATTGTTTTAGAGTGTATTCTCTTGCAGTGATCTCAAGCATGTTTTATGTTATGTGCATGTTGTCTTTTATACATTGTTTCCCATTAATGTTCATACAAACTTGTTTGAGTTGAAAATAAATTACTTTATTTTAATGATGAAACTGTGTGGCCAGCTTGCATTGGAACAGCCTGCTAGGAGAATGGTTGTTCTGCACAGGTTAGACCAGGAGTCCTGAGGAAAGGAATTAAAAAGCAACAAGACTGTGTTTCTCAAAGAACTACAATCAAGCAACTGTTCAGAAGGGTCAGGTCACAGAATTCCATGAGCCAACATGCAGGTGTGTTGCCTAATGCAAGGGGGTGCTCCAGCAGTAGGTTTCTGGACTGCTTTCAGTAAAAGGTAACTATGGAAGTATGAGGGTAGGAGCACAAAAAAGTGCCTCTGAGTTTTGTGGCTGCCTGCTGCTGCTCCAGAAGGTTGTGGTCAGCAGTCTGGAATCTTGCCTCATTGAGGTTGCAGGGCTCTTTGGGCTCTTGTGCTAACCTCAAGTGACAGCAGAAGTTTGTACGTAAGTTACTGAGTCCCACTTCCAGCATTGAAACAAAAATGTATTGATTTCCCTGAGACTGCATTTTTTTTTTTTTCTTGGCAGCTGTATGAAACATTTAAAGGATATTTAAACGTGCGAGATGCATGAGGAATCGTGCATAAGGGACTTGCCTTATACCTTAGTTTGAACACATATGCAGCTTGCACGCAGCCAGGGTGCTGCAAGTGTTCATGGGCAGCACTACTACTGGAGAAAAGCAGCTGTCCAATAGATGATGCTACTGCTGTATCAGCAGAACCAAGTCACAGCTAGTAAACTAGCAAAATTGATGTGTTTGGGGTTTAATCCTAGGCTCCTTAAGATATAGTATACCACCAAAGCTTTCCACGGGGTTTAAACAGGCAGTTCAATAATTATTCCTACTAAGCACAATTAGCTAAACTGGCAGCTGACTGCTAAGGCTCTAACAGCCCCGTGTCCTTTGCTGAAGAAAACCTGGTCCTGTGGGTGCCAAAGCCTGCTTTTCTTTTGCAATACTGTAATGCTCTGCTTCCAAGTGTGAGGTGGAGTATGTGCAGGAAGTAGATGGAGAGGAGGTTTGAGCCTGTAGTTGCAGAAGAGAGGCTGAGTTGTCCATGTGTGGGCTGCTAACCTTCAACAGCAGAAAAAGGTAAATCTGGCCTGTAACAGAGGGGGATGTCAGGTTCACAGGATTTCCTCTATTTCAGAGCAGAGTTCCTTTCTCATCCTGACCTGAGATACATGTCCCAGTGTGAGTTAGGATGAATTCTGGGTAATGATCTAGTAGTAGTGTTAATTCCAACAATTCCACTGAAAAACCAAAGCTGAACCATATACCTATAACACTCCTATAGTCCATGAGCTAGATGCCCATCTCCACAACTCTGGGCAGGTATCGTTGTTAAAATAGCAACAATAGCCCTGGGGCTGTGGTTTGTGCTGCTGCATATACCATGGGAGCGTCCTGCAGAAATGAAATGTTCCTTCCTTGGTGTGCTATTCCCCTGGCTGTTCAGCCTGGGTTGCATGCAGATTTGTCGAGCACACGTGGTTGGAGGGAACATGCAGAGTGGCTGCTGTTGGAATTTTGGCAGGTGGGCTGAAAAGGACTGCTAATAGCTCAGCAAGAGTTCCTAGAAGTTGTGGAATTAAGCAGGACTCTGCCTTTCTACAGTACTGAAGGTCTGTTGACTTGTCATGTCTTGAGCCACATTACTATGTGGAACAGTTGCACAACTGCAGAAGTACTACTACCAAAACTGGTGGCGATGCAACTAACCCCACCAGACTCATATTTCCAAAAGGCTTTATAGCAATTACTCTGAGGAAGTAAGTGCATGTGAGCAAAAAGCCTTTTCTGCTGGGTTACATTACATCTCTGTGAGGACTGCTGCTTCTTGTGATCAAGCTGTGTAACAATGATTTCTGCACGCTGCAAACAGAATTTGCTTTGCCAGCAAATTTTTTTAGGATCAAGCTGTAAGCTCATATGGAGTTCTTTATATGTATTATAGCTTGTGGGAATACCCTGCACTTTCACGGTATCTCTGTAGTGTCGACACTCCAATTTGTCAACACTGCAGATGTAGCTCCAGTGGTGCAGAGAATCACACACAAACAGAAGTAAGATCTAGTGTGGACTATGTAGACCAGAGTTTATTCTCTAGTTTACTGGGTTCCAGCTTTTGCTGTCCCATAGGCAAAATACCAAGCAAGTAGAGTGGTGCAAGCAACCTCATTCCTAGCTCTCATGTTAACATGGCCTGCAGCAATGTTATACAAGCTACAGGTTTCTTCTGAGTGACCCATGAGCTAGAGCTCACAGCCCCAGCTGTCTTTCCAGTGCAGATAAGAGGCATGATGTTTGCTTTAATAGATTTTTCCCTACAGGCATGTAAACATTGTATCTAGTTATCTAATTACACTGCGGGATTCAGATGCTGAACTAGCAGGGGTTTGGAAATTTTCAGTAAAGCATTGCCATGCATCTCTTGCTTGGCCCATCATCAGAGGCCAACAGCACCTTGTCTGATACTGGGAAGGCAAGAAGCATGAAAGACCCAAAATCATAGCACTGGTCTTAGACTAAAACCAAAAAAAAAAACCCAAGGTTTTCCTTTCCAGTGAGGACATGTTATCTTCATGGTGTCCAGAGTTTTGAAGAGCATCCTCAGGTCATATCTGTGAATCTATTTTACAATCACGCTAAAATTAATTTCTCATGCTTAATGGAGGTCCATCTGCTCAACACACACAGCGTGTGTCTCTAGCAGATGGGCAGTGTCTGAATCACTAAATCCTTTACAAATTACAACACAAATTACAACAACAAATTAACTTGGGTGATTCCCAAGATCCCTCCAAGTCATTGCTTAGATACTAGGGAAAGACCAGAAGAGAAAGCAAGTCCCCAGCGTTTCACATCTGGGTGGCTGTGGCTGAGGGACTGCTGTAACAGGATCTGCATTCCTGCTCTTTTTACACAGGGCATTGGGAATGCGGCTCCTGATACAGCAGACATAAATGAACTGCCTTCCTGGAAATGGCTTACTTGCCTGTTGGAATTGCTTCAGGCTTTCAGTCTCCTGATCAGCCTATGGCAGTAAGCTCTAGCTTTGAATGATAGCCTCTGAAAAATGTTATGGGTCTCTAGAGGAAACTGCAAGATTCGGTGGTGTTTGTTGGCAATAGTAAGGTGATCACAACTGTTGCTCTTACAGACAGCATCCTCCTGCAAGCCAGTCACACAGACTTCACAGCAGGATCCTGCCTGTCCTAAAGCATCCTTGAAACAACAGGGCATGGCATGGGACTCCTTTTCCAGACAATTATTAGCAAGGAGAAGTCAGAAGCTCAACTTTTTTACCTACAGCAGCCTTTGATGGGGTGGCACGGAAAGGTTTCAGATGACATCCAGGTTAGTAGCAGCACTGTTGGCTCCAAAGTTGCTGAAAAAACTCCTCTCCTATTCATGTGAGAGCCCCCATGATTCCTGCTTCCACTTTCATGTGTTAACCAGCACCTTTTCAGTCAAGTTAACTTAACCAATCCCCACCTCTCTGATGATGCAGTGGTTGCAAAAAGTGTCTTCCCCAGGCTTACACACTCTCTGGATACAGGACAAGGGGACAGGAAGGGCTGTGCTTTAAAATGGATCTCCAGAATGATATGACCTCCTTATTTTTTCCCCAAATCGTGCTGGCCATGCAGTTTACAGTACAGCTCTAGAAGCAGTGCAGCTGAACAACCACAGGGTTGTGAGGGAGTGGGGCTGGGAAAAAACAGCTGTGAAGCACAGGGACATAAACCAGCTTTGCCAATAGAAGACCATGCCTCTTAATACTTCAGTCACAGACATCAATTGCTTTCATTTTATGCCCGTTTTTTTAATCATGACAGCTACTTCATTGCATTTATATAAAGTCATTGCCATCATCAGAGTAATAGAAAACCTGTTACTCAGGGAACTGGGTCCCTGCTATTGAATATACCTTGATACACACATCAGTTCAGGTACTTAGACACATACATAGTTTTAAGCTGAGAAATGATAGCACCTCTATGTTTTAGCCAGTCTCAGTATAAAATGTTGCTGGTTAGTGAAATTCTTAAGGCGAGTGGCAGTTACTCACCTGGTCCTTTGACTTCAGCTATCTGGCATTGCCAAGTCATGAAGCTGATCCACTAATAACAGAAAAATCTGTTTCTAGTTTCAGAGTCAAATCAGTAATAACAATGACATACAGTTGCTATGGCAATTTACGCTCTACCAGGATCTCATATTGCAATGCTCTATTACAGTGGGGAAAAAAAAATACAAAAAATATATAATCAGTCTTTAAAATATTTTATTATTTGCCAAATTGAATGCACTGTTAGATTTTCTAGAGGGGAGGCACATAAGGATAAAAACTACAACAAAGGGCTTATTTATAATTTTGACGCTTATAAGACAGTCTTATCAGCCTTTGTGCAAGCTAATTGTCACATCTCCCTTCACTAGGCATTTCATCAGCCCTACACCTTGTGGCTGACCACAGAACTAGTGGTCTAATCATCAGATACTTGGTGTGTGACAATAACTTCTCCAATTTCAGTGAATGATATGTGACCAGCACTTCTCCATACACTCCATGACTTCATGTGTTATGCATACACAACTGTATGGTGATATGTACAAAGGAGATCCCCAAAGGAATCTGTGCCTCCTCTTGAGACAAGTTACAAGATCCATAATTTAGAAGATCCAGGGCATTATCTAGGTAGCCAGATCTCAAGTCTTGCTATAAGGTTGTCTCTGCCAATAAAGAAGAGTGTGTGTGTGCATGTGTAAAGACATATGATTGAAGAGCTGTATCTACATATATGGGCAAACAGATATCTGCATGTCTGTGTGTTTGTGCACGCTTGCAGGCACATATTTGGATGCCCAAACAGGTTCTAGCTACATGATGCCTCAGAATTGAAGAGCACATGAATAACAAAGGGAGAAATGAGAATAAGATTTGATTCACAGCTGCCCCAAGTACCCCACATCCACAGTGCTTAGGAATGATAGAGATGGTGGCCAGCAGTGGTTGGGAAAGGAGCCCCCATGGTGGCAGAGTGGTGAAAGTTACAGCTGTCACCCGTCTTTGTGCCTGGATATTCCACACTGCCAGGACAGCTGTGGTAAAAGTCTACTTTGTGCTGGGCAATCAAGCTGGGCAGTGCCTGCTGGACGCTGCAGGTGCCCCCACCTTTGCCAAAGACTCCTCCATCTTCATTGGTCACAATTGTGTAAGCGTTCTGCCCTGTTCCGTAGTGCTGACGGGGGGGAGGCATGGTTTGCATGTTGCTGGCTGCTGTGATTGGGTAGCCCTGGTGGAATTTGGGGTGCATGTCCAGGTAAGTACTTGGCTGGAAGGCACTCTGAAAGGGAAAGGCAGTGAGTCAGAATACATAGCTAGCTTCTCCACTGTGACAGTAGCTTCTCTACAGAATAAATAGCCTGGCAGGTACTAGGGCTCTGTTCCTTTACATTTCATGTCTTGAGAGGCAGCAATGGCATGTAACCACTCCCATAGCTCAGGAGTGGTTACACAGTTGTGTGTATATATAGACACATGCACACACACATACATATGTGAGGAAAACAGCTTTTCTCTGGAAGCATTTCAGTAGCATAGTCAGCCTATTACTAGGCTACCTACAGAACATGGAGCTGTGCCAAGCCTGTGCCTCTGCGCTGAACAAATGAGAAGGCAGGGTATACTCATACTTTTATGCTTAAGTCACCACAGTCATGGAGGAAATATATCACAGGACTTATCTGGCTAGATAGAAGGCCATGCTGAGCCATATGCTATGTTCTTACTTGTGTGAGGCACTGAGCCCGTTCAGGCCACAGGCTATGCTTCTGGCACCTTTTCAGCTTCATCCTCCGGTTCTGGAACCAAGTCTTCACCTGGGTGGGGAAGGGAGAGCAGAGAAAAGAAAACATCAGCAAAGGAGAGGGAAGAGCAAATTTCTTCCCATTCACAAGCAGGAAGACCCAGGGGAAGAGTGACCAGATGGCATAGATATATAGGCAACAGCAGATAAAGGTCTGAAGAGCTCCCTGGGGTTGCTGCCAATGGGGATGTCTGTCTAGCAGCCTCAGCAGGTGGCTAGTGCATCTGCATAGTGGGAGGAGGGGACAGCATTCCATCCACAGAATAGTTATAGCCGTGACAAACTGACTCATTTCAACCATGGGGATGAACGACTGGTGCAAACTAGACCCACGCAGGTCTCTACAAGCCCCCTGCACTTCAAGCAAGCTTCTAAGACACTGTTTCTGCATGCTTGTGAGCAGAGCAGGGAAAGGCTTGCTCCCTGTACCCAGCAGTTCCCAAATTCAAAGCTCCTACCCTCCTACCTGCAGTGAATTCCAGAGCCATTTCCCCCTAGGGCTCTGTCTGCACCGGGAAAGCAGCCTTTGTGGTGATGTGGATTGAAGGAAAGACCAGATTGTCTCACCAGTCTCAAGTTCATGCTCAGTGTGTGCACGTGTATGTGTGCACCTACAATGCATATATGACTTGTTCTAGTCCCAGAGCATCCGGGCTGTCGTGCCCAACTCTGACATCCAAATTCCAGGCAGACTTTTTACTTGTAACTGCAAGCATTTGTACCCCCATTGCCAGCCCCCTCTGCTTTAAGAAGGCATCATTTGAGCCAGCACCAGTTCACTACATACATACATATATATATACTACATATACATACATACATATACTACATACATACACTACATACATACTCCATTTGCCTGGAGATCAGCAAAGACCCTGACGAGTTGCACTATATAATCCTAGCAGTACCCACATGGAGAGGGGAGTGGATGTCAAGCCACCAAAAAGTGCTGAGTGTGGCACATTATTAGATACTGGACAAGGTCAGCGCTAGGAAACGTTAGCAATATTTTTCAGCATGTTGCAGCCCTGGGATTCAGAGAACTGATGCATGCCAGGGTTTCTGTGATGTTCCCCAGTGCAAGCAAAAAGCCTGTGAATTGCTGTCAAGCCCAGGGCAGAGGCTGTTTGTGGCAAACAACATATTCATCACTGTGTTTGCAATTCTATTACAAGTGTTGGCAACAGTACCCTTAACTGACCCCTCACTGGGGAGGCCCCAATGAGGTGACACTGACTCTCCTGCCCCAAGAAGTGCTTCTGATCTCTGGACATGAATAAGCAGGGGAGCAACTGTTAGCTGCAACTTTTGCCTGTATTCTCAGGTGGGGACTTATCTTCTCATCCTGTCACTTGCCTTATATGACCATGCAGCTGCTCTGTGACAGATATACCATGGGTCAAAGACTCTATGTTCACCTGCTTGTAGGTGAGCCCCAGGGCAGCAGCCAGCTCCCGGATCTGCTGGGGGCTGAGGTACTTCTGGCTCTGGAACCGCTGGTGCAGGGTGTGCAGCTGCTCCTTGGAGAAAGCTGTGCGTTTCTTGGCATTCCTCACCCCGTCGTCCATGCCATCTTCTGTGCCCTCCTGAGACCTATCCGTAGGCTGTGGGGACGAGGATGCTGAATGTGGACTGGTGGCTGAATCTGGTGTGAATTGGCTGAAATTCCCAGAACTGGATGAAGCTGGGGATATTTCTAGAAATAAAAAGATAGTGGGAAAAAGTATGCAAGACATAATGCACAGCTGTATGGGTATGAGCATGCTCACTGCCTGCTGCAGAGCTCCTTGCCTACCATACAGGGGCTTTCCTGAAGCAAAGGCTTGTGTCACCCTCCTTCCTTCATGGATCTGTGAGCACAAACAAGCCCGCTGATTGTGAGCAGCTTCCCAGCTCAGCCCTCCAGGATGCCTGTGGCTCCCTTTTGCCAGCTGGAAAAGTCAGAGCAGGGAGGGGAGAATCGTATGCATTGACTCCCAGTGTTATTATCCTCCAAAAAGCCCCGGTAATATTTCAGTCTCATTGTGGTCTCATTGTGGTCAAAGAGGCCTGGTCATGATTGCAGGCACAGCTTTGGGTTGGTGACGGGGCTCCCTGAAACCGCCTGCCCAGCAATCTCAAGGCAGTTGATAGACAGTGGCAAGGCAACTTCTAGCCATGGTGTACGGTGAGCCAGAGCAGCCATTTCTTACAGTGATGGGGTGGCAAGTGGAGAGCATCAGCCAGGCCTTGGATATTGGCTCACTCCTGTTTGCCTGTGGCACCCACCACAGACCATGCCACTGTTGGAAATGCATGTATGGGGGGGGGGGGGGCACCTGTTTGGCTGAGGAGGGCTTCTGGAAGACAATGAAGGAGAAAAATTTGACATGGAAATGGGGAGGGAGGGAAGAAAGGTGGATGTGTGGGACAAGCACAAAGAGCCAGTAAGCCTGTACCAGGGACATTGGGGACAGAATTCAAGAGTGCAGAGGAACATGTGCAAGCCCTTTCTCATTTGTGCCAGTGCATGTCTTAAGGGGTTCTCTGTTGGGGACAAAGATGAGATAAAGATCTAAAGGAAAAACTTCCTAAACAGTCTGGGCTACTAGTTCAGACAAAAGCTGCCAAGATGCAAAGGCATTCAGAGTGCCTGAATAGGAAAATGCTGACAGGAGAGATTACCCCCGCACGTTTCTGTCAGGTGCCTGGCTGCTGGGGTTTGTGAGAAGCTGAGACCTTCTCAGGCTAGCCCTGACTAAAGGGATGTGATGCCAGTCTCCACCCTTCCCCATAAGTGCAGTGGCAAATCTGTCCATCCTTTCTTCCTCCCTCCAGCTACTCCTCTGCAAACCCTTCTGCATGGTCCATCGCCTCTCCTCCTACTGACATTTCAGGAGGGGGGGTGTGCAATGAATGGGCAGTGCCATTTTTAGTACACACCTTCTGACTATTAAGTTCAACCAATAGCTTCCAATATCCTTCCTAGTCACCCTGAAACCCACACGAGCACACCCTCCCCAACTCCCCAAATGTATGTCTAATGCAAATCACTGACGCTCTCCTGAGGAATGAGCTCCTTGTCCACCATATCAAACCTTCCCTTCTGTTGGAAGCTGAGATGCTGCTAAGCAATCACTCATAAGCCTAGAGGCCCTTTCTGGGCCTCAGAAAGGTAGCCATGTCTGCAGCATCTCTTCTGAGAGTATCATCCTCGGGAGAGAGGCACACCTCTCTTTGTGGTGCCTGCCTCCCTAGGGTTGCCTGCACTCATAGGCTTGCTCTTGACTATTTCCTATCCCCAGGAGATGAGAACCACCCAGAGCACAGGCTGAGTGAAGAGGCAGATGTGCAGTGGGGCAGGTTTCTGGTGCGGGGGAGCAGGAAAATGAGGGTTACAAAATGAAAGGAGAAAGGGGCTGTCAGCAGACGAGGTGCAGGGACCTGAGGTGTTATGTGCAGGGGGGCAGCCTGCAGAACCTGAAAGGCAGCTGAACATCTGTGTCCTTGATGCACAGAGAGCTAAAACTTCGTGTGGGACCACAAGATGGTTGGCTCCTGCAAGCTGTAGAGTAAAAACTTTATAGGCAGGAAATGGGCATGAATATGAGCTTGGAAAACAGAAAAGTCTTATGTTAGACAGGAACCACAGCAAGATACCATAGAAGCTAAAGCTCCCGCATTTTTCTGCTTGGCCTGTCCTCCCAAAACCCCATGTAATTTACAACCTGCAGTTTGAGCACAAGACAAAGGTGCTCTCCCTCTCCCATGAGAAGAGAGTGAAGGGAAGAGGAAACAAGAAACACAAACAGCAGTACAACGGACATAAACATGAAAACCTAAGGCAGCCCCACACCCACAAACCTTTGACATCAGTAGGCCTCTGCTTCCGCGACTACGCTCCCTGCAGAGAGGCTCCAGAGGAGTGTTCAAAGATGGGTTTCACGTCCATAAACCAGGCCCGCTGGGGGCACAAGTGAGTCAGTCCGCCTGCACCCTTTGCGGAGCGGGCAGCATGCAGAGAACATCAGCCCTTCTCCGAGCTGCGTGGCAAGTGGCCATGTGCCAAGCAGACACTGGCCGCTCTGCCAGAGCCCGTTGCTCTACACCATCTGACAGCTTAAAACCAGCTCTCCGAAAGCTTGCTCTCCTCCCAGCCAGTAACCTTACACGAGTGTTACCCTGCCGAACATACAATGGGGCTGTGCAAAAACCTGCTTTCATCAGGCATTCAGTGAGTGGCAGGGGAATGGCTGGAACAGAAAACGCCGCTGTAGTGGGGCCTGGGACTTTTTTGCAGAGATGGAAAGGCAAGGCAGCGAGAGCACAGAAAGGAAATGGAGAGGGGAAGACAGCAAACTTAAAAAAGCAGAGAGTAACAATGCTGGATTTAAAGGGAGATTTCCCGGCACAGCAATTCACTGGGCTCAAGTTTACTGAGTACATGAAAGGTGTGAGGAGTTTGTAAGGGGATAAGGGATGCCACTAGCGGAATTACCTTCAGGAGCACACATGACACCATTTGACTAAAAGGAGGGCTAGACATTTCCGCCCCGAGAACCATGAGGTTTCATGAGACCGTGTTGTCACACTGCCCTCCAGCCTGCAGCACAAACCTGCCAGCGCCTGAACTCTTGCAGGCTCTGCTGAGGTTTAGGAAACAGTCCCCAAGGAAGGGTGGTGCGACTTGCCCAAGGTCACCCATCCTCCTTGCCCACGGCATCGCGCGCTGCCCGGCTCGCACACTGGGAAACCAAGGCAGGCAGAGAGAAAACTTTTCTCAAGGTCGTTAAGCAAAGCGGCTGAGCTGGGACCACAGGTACCCCCGGCATCCTGCCCGGCCTCAGCTGAAATGCCTTACCTGCCGTCTGCCTCTTCCCTCCTGCCTCCGGAGACTGACCGGCGCCCAGGGCCCCCCCGGGCCCAGCCGAAGTGGGGCCATGTCCTGCCTCCCCCGCCGAGTTCCAGTAAAAGTCCAGGTACCCCATGCCAGTCCCTCCGGGGTAAGCCTGGTAGGGGGGCAGAGCCAAGTGTGCACACATGGGCGGCAGATGAAGGGGTGGTTCCCCCACCTTCTAATAGATGTCACCTTCACTCAGGGGGGAAGCAGGGCTCACCAGCAAGCTGAGGTAGCCCCGCAGTGTGGACAGGCAGTTACCTTTATAGCTGCCTATACCCTGCCTGGGACTGCAATATTCACCACCGTCTGCTCCTCGGAGCTCTTTGTCATGTTAAAGAGTCTGATGGTTGGGGTGGGGACAGAGCTGGGTGGAGGGGCGAGAGAAAGCCACACATGGTATCAGGGCTAAAATATGTCCCTCTGGATTCTTCCCATTCTGCAGGTTCCTCAGTCACACCTGAGCAGGGGCCTGATCCACAGCCCCAGGGAACCTCCTCCCACTTGCTTCTTTGGGCTCAGCTGAATTTGTCCTGTCACAAAATAATCCCTTGGGTGCAGATGTCCATGTAGAAGCTGTTCAATGCATTGGGAGAACACATACCAAACAATCCCCAACACATAGGAGTGGACAGCAGGTACATGTGGTGCCGAGCGCCTCAGTACCACGCTGGGCTAACTCAAGGCCCAGTTCCAGGTTATGGGGAGGGTTCTGAGACCTTTCCTTTGTAGCTTGTGTCACATTGACCCCTTCACAAGAGCCACACATACATGCACACAACCTCCCTGCCTGGCAGCACTTTCCACACTCTTGGTGCAAATGTCAGAGATGGAGCAAGGTGAGGAAACCAATAAGTAAAGACCAGAGCTGGGGGCTAGAAGGTACACTTTGGGGGTTGGGCTTTGTTTTGGTTTGGGTTTTGGTTGGTTTGGGTTTTGGGTTTTTTTGTTTTGTTTTGTTTTAACTGAAAAGGAATTTTCTTCACCCAGGCATTTCAGGGTGCCAGATGACAATGTGGATGGCCCATCTTCCATGTGTCTGTGCCAGAGCAAACCCAGAAACACTGGGCGAGTCACATCCAACAGCACATCTCATGTGGCAGAGCAGGCTCGGAAATCTCAGCTGGCTGGTGTACAGAGGGACAATCAGCAAAGGCATTCTCATTATGGAGGTAGGAAAAGATTTAGTGCAGGTAAGGTCTGCTGCTAACAGATTTGCTCTGCTGTGGCCTTTCAAAGGCACACCCTTTCATTCGCTAGTCTTGGCTGGGGCCTTTGCCAGGCTGTCACAGGCTGGTTGAAATAAAGATGAAGAGTTTCCTTCAAGGCAGGGTTGGCTGACGTTTGCTGACATTGGCCACCCAAGGGGGACAGGCACCTGCAGAGGTTCTTCATTAAAAAACTAGAGGTGAGTGAGCCACAGAATTCAGTAATGGGCCTACAGGTTGCTCGGCTCCATGGGCTTGCTCCAGTCTCTTCCCCCCAGGAGTTTTTGCTCTTTACAAAGATTTTATTAATGTCATGTCAAAAACCATTGCAAATCTCTAGCTAACATCTGTAATTGTCAATGCACAGGCAGAAGTCCCAGAGTTAATTCAAATAATTCTTGTTAGAACCAGCCCTGCCTTAGCACCAGGACATGTGCATGCCTCATGTCAGAAGCTCAGAGCTGAGGGTGCAGATCCACAGAACTATAAAATTATTTAACCCGGACCACCACTGCACGCCTCTGTGCCTCATTGGTCCATGGCTGCTTGTTTCTGCCTTCTTCCCAAGCCTGCACTAGCACCCAGTAGCTGCTGAATAAGCCAGAGAGGGAAACTGCTTGATGTCAGTGTTCATCAGCAGGGAGAAGAAACAGACACATGGGGTGAGCAAGACCATGTGAAATGTTTAAAGCTCTAAGTTTTAGTTTAAAAGGATGTAGAACACCAGTTCCTTCAGCACTTCTGATGCTGCTGTGTGTCCCACGGCAGGTTCCTAGTCCTGGCTTCCTTGTCTGTAGAGCAGGGGCAACTTCTGAGCCTTCTGAGATGGGAAACCAGAAGGAACTGCAGGACTGGCCTGTAGGTGAACCTGAAAATCAATGCAGCTGCTCCTGAGTCAGTCATGGGCACATCATTCAACCCACTTGTCACATCACAGCATGATTCTGCTGCCTTGGGACCATGCACTTGACCATGAGCTACAGACTTGGAGAGAACTAAAGGCCTGGCTTGGATCTCTTTAACTCAGTATTTTCTCTTTGCATCTAACTCTTCTCTATGTCCACGAACTGCAGCGACTGACATCTCTCTGCACAAGAAATGCAGTTTTAAATATGAAATTAACCTGGAAAACTAAAGCAGAAAAGGGGTTTTGAGCACATTTACCTCAATAGAATTCCGAGAATATTGTGAATAAGACAGTTACTCTGCAACAGCCTCTACATGATGGTTTTGGCTCATACCTCACTCTGAATCATTCCAGGTTTCAGAGCTGCAGTACCACAACAGCTCAGGGCTCAGAGCTCTGGCACCTGTGTTGGTGTTCAAGTTGTCATGGCCTTAGGTGCTGTTAGAAAATGAAAACAGGACAGCAGTACTGGGAGATACCAACATACGTTCTGTTTAATATGGAGACCTGGCAGAAAACATGTCATTGGGGTGCTGCCATGGGTGGCAGTAGGTGTCTGTACTTGCTGGGAGTCCTCGTGGCTGAGCACTTCACACTTGATCTCCTTGATTTCAGCTACTTCTGAAGGTGTCTGGGGTCCTTCTCACAAAGTGCCTAGAGGCCGTAATAAACTAGCACAGTCACCTGCATTACAAAGTCCTGCTGGGCAGAAGCCGGGAGAGGATGGTGGCTGCCCTTGGGACCAGAAGCACCCGCCCAACTGGACCAGTGAGTGGGGCAGCAATAGAGGGAGTCACCTCCCCGGGGCGGGAGGGAGACCGACAGGCAAAGGAGCTGGAGGAACCCCAGGGCCTCACCCCCCATGGTTTCAGAGCAGCACCACACCACAGGGAGCATCTTATCTACCCCACACCACACATGACACAGTCTGTGGTGCAGGCAGCAGCTCCCAAAAACCAGCGCTGCAGGCAGCTGGCAGATGTGGCTTGGCGTCAGACTGAACCAGACGTTGGGTGGTTTGGTACTGTGTTATTCCAGTGCTCGTTATTGTCTCACAAAAAAATATACATGAAAGCTCTTCTCAGCTTACGGGGTTTAAGTATCTTAAACAGCCTTTATCTGCTTTTCTATACCATGAAGCTGAAAGCACACTCCAATAAAAAGAGGGTAAATTCTTCACAGTCATGTTAGTAACATGTTCTTTCACCAAAAGCTAAGTCATTTGCATTCTCAGAAATAGCACTGAACTGTGCAATGAATCAGTAGCCTGTAAATGACCAGGTTTCCTCCAAAAAGGCAGGTAGGAAGGCTAGTGGTCAGAGAGACCAGGAAGAAAGAGGAAAAGTCTTCATTCTCTGTCCCAATGCCCTCTATGATGTGGTTGTAGTTTGTGCTGACCTGCCCAAAATGGCCACAAAGTAGTGAACACAGGTGCAACTGACAGGGTAAATCAAAGGACATGAAAGGCAGGAGATGCTGAAAAAACAGCCTTGAAAACTGCTCTGGGATGGTGGACATCATTCTGAAGATGCTCAAGCAGAGCAGATGATGGAGAACATGCTCCTGGAAATAGTTTCTGTAACTATGTCCTTTCATTGGCACAGTCCATATGGTTGCGACAACCTGATTTTCTTATAACAAGCCCTGCCTAGCCATGTTTGGTCAATGACTCAATGTCTTCTACACCTTCCCTAGGTGACCCTCAGCAAAATCATTCTCCCAGGCAACAGCTTTTCATTTGTTTTGGTTTTCGTGGGGGGTTTTGTTTTTTTTTTTTGTTTGTTTTTTTTTTTTTCTGTCTGGATTTAGGAAATAAATTACCTTTCAGATCTCTTCATTTGTCAGTTGCTGCTCTTGTCTCCTAAAAGAGCAGTCAGACAGGGTCAAATGGGAAAGGTCAGCTCTGGATAAAGACACTGGACAGACCTGACTTTGAGATGTCTGCGTTCTGGCAAAGTGTCCCATGACAACTAACACATTACTGAGGCTTGACGTGTACAGTGTGGATATAACAGAGCAAGAAATGAAAGTTAAAGCTGACAGCAGCCTGAATAGACTTAGATGTTCAGTCACAGCTTGAGCCCTTGTGGCTCACCTCTTCTTGGTGTAGCTCTGCCCAACAGCCTCTTCGCTGAAGATAGATCTGATGCCACCAACTGAAGTATCGCTACACCTGCATTTGTTTGGGAGGCAACAGTTTAGAAGTCCCTATTGCTACCACTGTACCAGGAAAACACCAAGTTTCTTGGAGGCTTGGCCTCAGGAGACCCTTCTCAGGGGATGGTGGGGAGTACCCCTACCCAGAGGGACCTGCACTGCGGGCTCAGCACCCAGCACCCCTCTGGAAGCTTTCTGGGACATACAGGCTGTTTCTGTGACTGGTAATACTGGTGAACAAGCAATTTTCCCCTGTCTGAGTTGTATTAAAAAGACAAAAGAATGCTTTTTAATCCTCCAACTTGCTGAATGTGATTTTGGTTAAGTATTCAAAGACAGTTAATGCAGTTGTTTAGAGAAAAGGGCTTTGACAGTATTGTTTTATAGTATTTCTCCTTTCTTAGAAGACTTAAGGCTTCAAATGCCCTGCTTTGTTTAAACATTTTCAGGGGCGATTGTGATTGACATTGATAGTAACTGCTTAATATAAAGACATTTTTAAAGGCTAGAAAGTAGAAAAGTAATACAGTTTGAATGATATGAAGTAGCTAAAACGTTACAACATTCCCACTCTGTTCCCCTTTTAATTGCTTGGTCTAGCCTGTTGATTCTTTAACTTTGGTATGAATTTACTTCTCTTACAGCAGCATATTTTTCTCCAAAGACTTTTCTTTTTTGGTGATCAATCATCTTCTACATTTTCTTTGCTTTGTGTGAAACTGTGCTGTAATCTAGTCAGATCCCTGTATTTGCCTGCTCGCACAACAGCCTTGTCCTCCTTGTAAATAATGAGTCTGTACCAGAGAAGTTTTTCCCTCCCACAACACATATGGTCTTTCTCTAGAGAGGATAGGTGGTGGAAAGGAAAATTTATGTTAAAAAATCATAAACATGCTGCTGTTTTGGGTTTCTTTTTGCTGTTGGTTGTTTGGGGTTTCTTAGCTGGGTCATGCTAGACTGAAAAATGCTGAAAAGAGTAAAATATATTCCCAGAGAGGGAATATAACTAAGTTTCAATTGGGTGATCAAAAAGAAAAAGGAAAAGGATTCCTTTTCTCTTCTTAGGCTATTCCGGGCCTAGAGCTAAACAGGGTCAGAGTTGGCCCTTCACTGTACATAGCAGCCAACCAGAGCCACAAAAATGTAAGTTAGGACCTCTCAAGGCTGGAAGATGTAAGGGGAGCTATGGTAACACCTACCTAGAAAAGACTGGGGGAGGGTCTAGGAAGTCTGCAAACCTTATATAACACTCATCAGTATTTCCTATAGCTGCCTCCCATTTTTCCTTCTGTAAATGTAATTCAGGAGTCAGCTTCCCATGTTAAGTGGTTTTGAAGGGTGTGGTCTGCAGAGGCTCCTTCTCTTAAATTATTCAGAGTAACAAAAGCCCACCTTACCTTGCTGTGCAGAATTTTTGAGTAGAATCAGCAAAAGGTGAAAGTGAAAAAAACACACTGCCATATGTATATATACGTAGAAATATATTCAAATGCTCTCCTTCTGTCTCCTTTCTTTTCTTAATCTGCCCTGTGAAAAAGAATGTAAGGGCCAAGAAATGAACTGGTTTAGTTTCCAATAAAGCAGTTTAAGGACAAGCTGTTAATCATTATCATGGCATGGATTTTTCTGTCCATATATCCTTCGTGAAGTCCTTCATGCAATGAGGATCTTTAAGAGAAGTGCAATTTGACCCTGATGCCAAGAGGAAAGTGGAATTGGAAGAAAAGAGCTCTGCCAGCAGTGACAGCACCTCCCACAGTCTCCTGGGTCTCACCTTTTGGATTTTACTTACCTGGTCTGGAAATACAAGATGTGATCAGAGCAGGCAAAAGAGAAGGCCCTGGACGGTGTTACCACAGCTACCACTTTTAGCCTCATTCCAACATCTCTTGAAATGTAGTGGATGATTCCTCTGCTCTCACCTATCCTTCACAAAGCTTTTTCAGTCCAGCTTCTGTCTCTTGACTTCATGTTTAAAAGGCACAATGTGGTTACTGCCCACAGCAATTTCTCTGGCTGTATGGCTGCAAGCTTATGGGCATTGTGCAAGTACAGCAAATTCTTGGCCAGCCTGCTGCTGCTGTGTGTTTCCCACTTCCCAAAGTTCTTGTCCATACCATGTGTGTCACACCAGTAGAAAGGAGAGTGAGGCTCCAGCATCAGAAATGGAATGTACACTTTCCACTTTCATTGGTTTTCCTTTCCCTATTCAATGCATGTTTTGTCTTTGAAGAAAGAAGTTTGTATATAAGGGAGCAGCAAGCCTATGCTCCAGGTCCATCATGACTAAATCCCCGAGAATAATGGATCTGAACTGTTGTTGTCTGTGCTGTTTTCTCCCTAAAAAGAAAAGGGATGAGGAATTTTCTAATGCTTACTTTTTTTAGTATTTGAACTGTTTCCTCTTCTCTTTAACAAAAGCTATAAAGATTTGTAATGGTGGTTATTGCCACAGCACCAAGCCATCTGAAGACTTGAAGTCTCAGATCGTGTTTAACTGTTTGCTGTAATGCAGGGCATTTTAATCAAAATGTATACATAGAGAAAAAACTCTCCCATCACTGGAAAACCCACTTGGTCCTACAGAGGTGTGGTCCTTGTGTGGCCCCCTCAACTTGTTCCTAGGCAAATCTTCCAAAGAATTCCCACTTAAACCCAGTTTGCAAAACTGTGGGCTGGCATGGCCCCTCTTCCAGAACAGCTATCAATAGCTGGGAATCAAGCCCTTTGATGTTAGGCTTTTGACCAAGACATTTGAGGTAGGCTAGGCTCAAGCTAGGCTTTCCATGCTCTTTTCATGGTTTTTATTCATCCTGCTTCATGACCAATGCACAGTCTTATAAAAGAATGATGAAAGGGTCCTTAATATTCTGTGAGCATGTGGCACACAAGGAGAGGATGAGGCTTGGTAGGGAAATCTGCCCACAGAACAAGGGAGCAGGAAGGGGAAATTGTGCTGGGACATCTCTGCAGGGATATAAGATGAGAGCAGGTGATGGATTTTGGCAGGTGAAAAAGGTTTCTCAGTTGCATTAAATGCAGACAAAGGCTGTTTAAGGGCCTTATAGGCCCTGTACCATCAAACTTTACAGACTCTGAGGTATCTAAGAGCAGGAGAAGAATGCAGTGTGCTCCTTTTCCAGTCACTGGCTCTGGTATCTGGGATTCCACCAGCTCAAATGTGCCAGGAATTAAGTCTCCCCAGACAAACAGAGATAACATAGCAGAGCTCTGATCAAGGGACTGATATCAAAGGAGCAAATCTCTCAGCCTGGGGGATGAATCATCAGAGCAGTTTATTCCAACCTTTTCTCCTCCTTTCAAGTATCAGGTTCAATTGCAGCAACAGCAGCACAAAAGGCTTCGTCATTCTAGGTGCTGCAAAGACAGGGAAAACACAACCAGGAGGAATGGAATTCACAGGTGATACAAGGCTGGGAGGGTGCTGCAAATACCACAGAGAACAAAGAAGTAATGCAAAAGGAACCTATCTTGCTTGGGCAGGGAGGAAGAAGGAAAGATGAGGGCTAGTCATGCACCTGGGAAAAAAAGAATCCTAATGGTAGATAATCAAAGGGAGATGTCTAGAAAGCACAGCATGGAAAAAATAAAACCCGGCAAAAGAGACGCAAATTTGCCAGATGAAGTATAGCAACATATACTGTGTCACGGGCGTGGAAGCCCTTGACAAAGATCTGTATAATGTCATTTTCATGGATGGGAAAACTGAGGCACCACATTGGCTCAGTTATTGTGCCTGTTATTATGCAGCACCGACTACACCTTGATGAGGCAGAAACACCAATTTGTCAATGGCAAAAGCTTTTGTCTTAGAGCTAAAGAGAGTTATTACGCACACTTTTGGTGAGGTTACACAGAGAAGGTTACATTCTGGTTTGTGTGCCCTGCAAAATGAGGGGATGAGGAAAGGGAGGCCCCAGGGCAAAGCAGCAGGCAGAGCAGTGGACAAACAAAACACAGCTACAGCTTCTCTCTGCCAAGTCAGTATGAAGCCAGAACTGCAGCATCCCATCTCTGCTTCTCAGCAATCTGTGGATCTAATTCCTGTTTACACATAGGGGGAAGATCTGTCTTGCTGCTGCCACATCCACTCAGGCTGCTCTTCCCAACACAGGTGAGGACAGGTGGGAAAGGCTGGACTGGCAGACACAATGCCGGACACAGGGCTTTCATGGAAGTAAATGAGGTGGTGTGTCACTTCAGCTCCTCCAGTTCTTCACACTCATCTCATCTGTGTACCAGCCTGCTCTGCAACAGAGACAAGCCAGGTCTGTTCCTCTGCCCCATCACCATCAGCAACAGTTATGTTGGACTATCCTCCAGCAAGCTTTACTGGGGCATCAGTCACATCATTGCTGGATCCTAATAAACAATGTTGTCAATGTGCCTGGTTTCCCCATAAACTGTGTTAGCTCTGCAGTACAAAGAGGAGCAAGACCTGACAACTCTGTATAAAAAGCAGTTGATCTCTGAAGCCTGTACCTCTCACTCAAGTGCACACCAGGAGCCACAGAAGTGCTGCTGAGCTGTAGTCTGGTTTGGGTTGTAGTTGGGAGTCCGGGGGTTTGGGGCAGAGCATGTTTTGTGGGGTAATGGCATGGCATTCATGTTTCAGAGCAGCCCTGTGCTTTGGCATGTCAAGATTCACTTGTACGACCTATCAGTTGCTCTAAAAAATTGTTACTGGTAATTACATTGCAGGTGAGTCTAAACTTTGGAAGGAGAACTAGGGGGTGGGAGTGGATGACAATCATCTACAGGGATTATCTGCTAAAGGTGAGGCACCTGGGAAACATACATGCCGCTAACATACATGCTGCTGGTGTGCTGCCACATAACCAGCCATGTTTCCATGCTACAGACAGGGTAACACAGAGTCAGCTCTCTTCAGGGAGGCTGCACTTGGTATCTTGTGCTTCCCTTTGGGTGCTGTGCTCTAGCAGGAATGAGCAGCCCCAGGAGCAAGGAAGCGATTCAGGACCCAAACGTAATCAGTTTGGGGGTTGTAATATTAAGTAATTGGGAACACAACAGAGTGGAAGGCCAATGGCCTGTGGAAATCTGAGGGTGAAAATAAAGCCCCAGACAACCCTGGAGAGTTTTTAAAAGGTTGTGATGTTCCTTAGGGACCCACGTGAAGAGGTATCTTTTGCTCACACTAGAAAAGGGGCATAGCTAAAGCACAGCACTAACCTCTGCCTCCAGCGGCAGCCCTGCCAGCATCCCCTTCAGGCACTTCCTTCTCCAACACAGCAGAAGGTGACATTCATATTGTAGAACATCATAAAGTGGCCTTGCACTAGGGCGTGACTTGAAGTGTGCAAGGATGGCAGTAGGAGAATCCAATGGGCCATGGTCCCTGTGAGACAAGGCTTTGGCTTGGGTATAAGCTCAGCAGGTCCCCTGTGTCATACAGAGTTTGGGATGGGATTAATGCAAGTTTAGTCACTGCCCAGGACAGCATGTCTCAAACCTCCACACCTTCTCCAAAGCTTTGTCCTCAGGGCTATATGTCTTGAAGAAAACCTAAGGCAGGGGAAGGACAGCAGCATGAAGCAGGGCTTGAAGAATGACTCTTTAAGGAGCAATGGGGAATAGCAAAGGGGAAGCAGAGAAGTGGGGAAGAGCAGGAAGAATGGGCTGAAACATCAGGGAAAATGCAATAGAATCCCAAAAGCATGAGGGAGTATAACACTAGGTCACCATTAGCTCTGTAGACAGGCAGACCCTGAAACACATGACATGAGGCAGAAGAAGCTACAGGAAAAACAGGGCCATCAGAAAGTGGGGCCATCAGGCAGAAGGTAGGACCAAGCGATGTTCAGGGACACAAGGAAGGGCTTGAGGTATGAGAGAGAACCCGAAGTTGGTCAGGTAATGCAAGCCCATCTCCATTCATACAGTGTTTATGGAAAGGCTACATCTGATGTGCTACTCTGCTACCTTCAGTCTAGCTGAGCAAGCTGTGTTTTGCACGCCCATCAGCTCTCCCTGGCTGTGGTACTTAAAAGGTCATGAGCATTTATGAGTTTGCTCAAAGCCCCCAGAGGTAGTTCTGAATGGCAACTGACAATAAATTCCAGCAGTTGATGCTCTGTGAAAAGTGTGTATTTTGACCATGTTTCTTTTTGGGTTCATGTGAAAAATCTCATTCTGCAAATAATCAGGCATCCTAATTTCTACTCTGCAGGATGTGAGTAACTTTGTGCAGGCAGAGGCTGATTGCTCATATCCTGTGGGGCAACTGTAATCTAGCCTACATGGATGGTAAGATACAGTCTTGAAGGTGTTGCTTTCATAACTCAGTGAAAGTACAGCTATGGTGTACTTATTGCAAATCGCTAAAGGTCACCCATTATCTCCCAGCACAGCCAGCTCCCTTACCAGTGGTGGTTGTTGAAACTTGACAGTGCTGAATTTATCAAATCAAGTACAATTCTGTGGGAACATGATGCAACTACATGGCTGAAAAACTGCTGTGGTGCAGCTGGAGACAGTCCAGGTCCTTTAGGAAGCTCTCAGTTAAAAAGAACCACAGCCACTAAGTATGTCATGCCTGTGTGCAGAAACTCAGTGAGAAATATGTGGAAATACAGTATTTATCCTTCTTCCTGTCTCTCCAGCAGTGACCATCAACCCAGCTGTAGCTCTGCACTTTTATTTGACAATGTCAAGATTTCATTTAGGTGGGCATGAACTTTTCCAACCAACTTCCCTAGGGCCATCACTTTGCTCATGAAAATATCCAGGTGCAAGGAAGGGAAGTGGTTTGCTCAACATCACTCAGCACCCAGCAGGAGAGTGAAATGCAAGCTTTCCCTGCTCAAAGACCTCGCTCTGACCAGGAGATGGCACTGCTAGCTTTTCTGGCTGAAGGCGGTGAGCTTTTTGGTTAACCACTCAGCGCAGCCCGCAGTTCCAGTTCGACCCCTGCATGCCAAGCACCACCCTAGGATAAGACCTAGATGATTTACCTTGTTCTGTTCGTGAAACTTTTACCCTGATTGTCCCTTCCTCCGATGAGGTTCCAATCAGGCCAAAAGCCTGAGCAATAATAAATAATAAAATGCACATTAGTACAACATTTTGTGCTCCTAAAATACCCCTCCACCTACATCAGTCCCTTCCTTGTTTCTGTTTTCCCCTGCCTCCCATCTCAGACCCATCAGAAGTGCTTAGATGCTCCAAACAAGTGCTGTGTCATGCAATATTGCTGTCTGCCTTTAACCAGCAGCCTCAGCACTTCACGTGCATATCCTATATATTTGCAAGCACACAGATGTTTCTCATCAGCTGCTGTCAAGCTCTGCTTTATCCACAGGATAGAGATGTCCAGAGCACGCCAAGTCCTGTATCTAGCTGCTGAATCATTGAATCATTGAACAGCTGGGGTTGGAAAGGATCTTAAGATCATCTAGTTCCAACCCCCCTGCCATGGGCAGGGACAGCTCACACTAAACCATATCACCCAAGGCTCTGTCCAACCTGGCCTTGAACACTGCCAGGGATGGAGCATTCACAACTTCCTTGGGTAACCCATTCCAGTGCCTCACCACCCTCACAGTAAAGAACTTCTTTCTTATACCAATCTAAACTTCCCCTGTTTAAGTTTGAACCTGTTACCCCTTACGAAATGAGACTAGCCTTCAGTATACCCCTTACTCTAAAGATACTTGCATTTTTTTTGTTCATCCCTACCACCTTACTATGCTTGGCAGCCATCTCTTTGTACCCACAGAGCACTGTTAGATGGGCATGTTTTGGATGGAGCATGGTGACAAAAAGCAGACTGCTGGGCAACAGCAGGTGCAGAGCTGTGCACATTCTCAGAGGGTACAGGCTAGAGTTTCTTTACCTCTCCTGCCTCGCAGCAGCCTGCTCCCAATCCACCCTGTAGTCACGATTCCTTGACTGAAAAAGTGGGGTCACCAACTGTGACAACTAATAACTTGCTAACACTACTTGGTGGCCACTCCACCTTGCCGTCCTTCAGCTCCACTCACAGCCATGCTGCATTCAAGGATTCTGTCATGCTTTTCAATAACTTTTGCCTTCACAGACCTGGCCACTCATCACTGCATACTTCTTCCCCCTCCTTATCACACACAGCTTCCTCCTTTCCTTTAACTGCTAGCAATACTACCAACAAGTGACAAGTCTGTGATAATCCTCCTGGCTAGTTCACTATGGTGGCCACCTCTTGCCTGCTCCAGGACACCATTCTGGAGTCACCAGCTGTCTCTGCCAGGCTTCCTGCTGCATCACCTCTCAGAGCTTCACTCCATTCCATCCTTCCTTGGCTTCCTCTTGTTCTGTTCCCTAAACATCACCTTCAATTTCAATTCAACCTTGACCCTGACCCACCAGTGCCACACTGTCTCTCTTGAGTCTGGTGTATTCTTTTGACAGCCCCGAGACAGTGGAAAATGCTCTCTGGGCTTTGGGAATGCATTGTCCCTTGGCACGGACAGCCTCCTTGTTGTACACATTCATGTAATACCAGGGAAGGAAGGTAGCTGGCTGCTTGTGTCCCAGAAATCCATAGTTCCAGTTCTGCCATCCATCACTCTTCCGCTGACTTTTAGCATCAGAGTTATAAGAAGACAGCAACAGAGCTCCAACAGCTGTCTGTCCTGGCCTAGCATCTTGGTGGTTACAGGAAGGTGAGGAATGAAAGACAGCACCTTCAAAACATTTTGTTTTGCAGGGAGTCTGGAAATTTTGGACAAAAGCTATCCTGGCTAAGGAAGGAGCTCCATAATGAATTCAAATGCAAAAGGTGTGTCTGCAAGAGGTGGAAAAACCCGGATATGCTATGAAAAAATGACAAAAGTACTGCTTGGGTACTAAAGAACAAAATCAGAAAGGTCTCTGATGGAGCAAAACCTTGAGTGGGACAGGATGGGTGACAAGAGGGATTCTGTCGTTATCTTAGTGGCCACTCCAGGAAAAACACAGGTCTACTGAGGAACGGGGGACAAACTAGTGATAAATGCCTCAGACTTAGAAGAGGCTGAGGTGCTCAAAGGCATGCTTATAACAGCCTGGAGAAACAAAGCTTGCTTCCATTATCACTAAACATATCATAACGGTCTGGAAATTTGGGAGACAGCCAGGAGTGGAGCAGCAAGAGGCTCAGTACTTCTCAGGCTGAATATATCACAGTGCATGGCATTAGGCAGGATACTCTTCAAGGGTGCTGGGATATATCCAGAGCTGCTGAAAGAATTGCCTGGTGTGATTATGAGACTGCAGTCCTTCATCTGTCATCCCTGACAGCTGGAAAAAGAGTAACATGCCCAACAGCATAGAAAGCAAGCAGGATGACTCCGGGAACTCCATTCAAGTTCTGACCAGCCACCCTTATCTCAGTACCATGTCCTCTTGACACCCAGTGCTAAATGGGCAAAGGGCAAGAATGTAATCAGGAAAGGTTGATACCGGTTTACCAAGGGCAGACTGACTGCCTTTTAAAATGAAAAGACTATCTGTATGGATTAGGGAAGAGTGGCTGATATACTTTGATGTGAATTACACTGTAGGTACCATCCTGCACAGCATACTGCTTTGGAAGGCACCAGAAGGATGGCAGCAGATGACTACTCAGCATACCGGGAAATGGGAAGTTGTAAAATACCCCAGTGAAGGTGAATGACACCATCAGTAGACTAACTCTTGCTAATTCCATGCTGGTGTCCTGACCACATGACATTGCCCAAGCAGCACCCTGAGCAACCCGTCACCCTCTTCAACACGCTGACACAGGGTAGAATCCACCAAAAAGACTAAGCCCAGCACCTACACCAGCTGATTGTCCATTGAAATATTCTGGAGCACTGAAGGTTGAACTGGAGGCAGGTGAGCGATACAAAGCCATAACCAACTGGCTAAATATTATTAGGAGATTTCCCCCAGACTTTCCATGAGCAATATCTGGAAATGGAAGAAGCATCTCACAACAATTGCCACTGTATACTTCTGATATTCTGCTGATGTATATCCACTAAATGTTTTTCTGGAACATGTAATTTGTAGAGATTTATCTGTCCATGAAAGATTTGGCAGCTCCAGAAAGCCAGAGGATATGTCAATGTAGAATTCATAACCAGGAAGACAGATTGAGGAAGAAAGTTTTCATACTAGCTTTAGCTCATGCATAATAGTCACGGGTTATTCCTTAAGAAAAAATCCAGCAGTGCATATATCTAGGAACAAGCTGCTGGGCCCACAAGCCTGTTCAGGTACAGTGGTGGCAATGGTGGGACAGCCAGGATGATGCTTCAGTGTATAAAGCAGGAATTAAGACACTAGGTCATACAGGTTGACTAACATTTCCTGTGTATGAGGGTGTGGAATAGGCTAGAGCAATACTAGAAGTGGGTCAGACACTGTGAGGTAGAAGGGAAAAGTGCAGCCTGCCAGTATCTGCAGGTTAGTATGGATCTGGAATGGCTGGAGACAGGACACCATAGTAGCTACTACCCTCACCATGTGTCAGGGTGCTTCACAGAATAAGGCACTGTTGTTTCCTTACAGCAAAGAAGTCTTATGTTCAGATTTCTGTCCCAGTCTGCTGAGAATGAGGAGCTGACATTAAAAGTACAGACAGGAAATATGGAGAAGAGGGAGCTTATTGCTCCTAGTTCTAGAGTGACCAAGGTAGACTGGAAAACCACAGGTAGCAGGCCCATTTTAGAGGAACAGCTGATTTTAAAAGGCAAGTAGAAAGAAAGTGACAGAGCAGGGTGATGAGAAAGTCTAGTCCAGTATCGAGACCTCCACAGAGTTCACTCACAAATCCCCACCACCCATCCCTCTCAAGCTTCCCTTCCAGAGACACAATTTTTCTTCACAATGAGCACAGACCTAGCTATTAAGAACACGTGTCCAGTCCCTCCTCTCTCCTTGAGACACTGTTCCTTCTCTGCCCATGGGACTACTGGTCACACCACAGTCACCCTAACAGTGCAGTGTTGGCAATGAGGCTGGGAGGGATGGTAACGGGGTACATGCAGCTGGTCTTTATGTCTTTCAGTGGGATTGATTCATCTGTTGTCTCACCTCTACCAAGAGGACATTGGCAACTCTCAGTCTCCAGGGTTTTGTAAGGAGAGATGAAAACAGTTCTCTGGGTTTCATACCTGTCTGTCAAGATTTCAACATGAATCCAGGGGGAAAATGAGCAGGACATAAATTCAGATGATGTTATTTAAAAAACTGGGAGACATAGGACATACGGTTTAAGCACAGAAACATCTTCTATCCCAACTATCTTGGCCTGCAATTGTAATGCCCTATCTTGAGCATGTTATCAAACTTACTGTATGTGTGTGCAAAGTATTCACACCCACAAACCACACATTAGATTTTCTATCTCAGAAGAAAGACCCGGCTGCTAATACGAGTCTCAACTGGGGTTTGTAGGGCTGGTGCAAAGCCACGTCAAACATGGCTTTCATAGCTGTGGTCAAAAACCTGCCCAGGAGCACTGAGAGCCGGGGAGCAGAGGGACCTCTGGTTCCACCACCTTCCCAGTCACCCAGCACCTCCTACAGCCTTTTTCACTGGCACCAGGGACAGTACAAGCCCCTTCCTCTGTGACCCTCTTTAACCGCTTTCCCTCCCATACCAGGCAATCTAGGTGGAGGATGAACCACAACCTGTGCTACGTCTCCACAGCGTCCTTGGGGTTGGGGCACAAGCAAATACACCCGGTGTCTGCATGTCTGGTGCCAAGTGAATACGTTTGGGTGTGACCATTCCTATGTTCATTTTGGCCGCTAGTTCAGCAAGGGCTTCCAGGGAACTGAGGTGTGTCCTGCCTGCTCTCCTGCCCCACTTCGGGTTGCAGTGACTGGTTCTGGCTCTGGAGAGCTGTTGCCATTTCCAGGCCAAAGTCCCACCTTACCCTCCCTCCCAACCTTCTCCACAGAGTCCACTCTACTCCACTTTAGAAGTGTTACTAGTTCAGCTTGACCCTTCTCTTGGCAGGAAAAATATGCTCCCTCAGCTCAGTTAACAAAAGGTTGAGTCCCAGCCAACAAAAAACCCTGAAACTATCTTTTCATGAGCTACTACTGTGCACTAAATCTTTGCTGAAGCTTAATTTCAAGCAAGGCCTAGTGTTTGTGATTTGGCTGCTCTACCCTCACACACACAGGCAGTCAGGAGGTGAACTCCCATACCCAAGGACAAGTGGCGTTCTCGCTCTTCACTTCTACTTCTGTTTGCTTGTTTGTTTTCTTTCCCTTTTTTTTTTTTCCCCCAATTACCCTTGAAATCAGACTTGCTCGCACAGCAAAATTGCCCTTGACAATGTATTTGGAAATACTGAAGCCTTCCACAGATGCAATGTTTTTAACTTGTTTTGCTGTTGTGACCAAAGCATGACAACACTCATGACTACCTATGAGCTATGTATGACCAGTGTAAACATTATTCTTGCATCAGAATAACAAAAGTCAAGCGACTGTTCAAGGCCAGGTTGGACAGAGCCTTGGGTGACATGGTTTAGTGTGAGGTGTCCCTGCCCATGGTGGGGGGGTTGGAACTAGATGGTCTTAAGGTCCTTTCCAACCCTAACTGTTCTATGATTCTATGACTGTGTAATGCTGCTACATCACTCACAAAGTTTTGTCTATGATATGAAACAAGGAAACTGGAAAATATTTCTTTCAAGGCCGCTGCAGTCAGTTTCTCTGAGATGGATGAGCCTCCGCAGATTTCAGAGCAGTGGTGGTATCTGTCCAAAATGGGCTTTGCTGACTTTGCTCGTGGATCATTCTGTTTGTCAGGACCTTGTCTTGCATTGCCTAACAGTTAGGAATATATCTTGTGCTTACTGAAAGGCTACTTCTGATAGGCCTGTGAAGAAGGACTTGAGGGTGTTGAGGTTAGCTATAAGGAAGAAGTGCTTTACTGTGAGGGTGATGAGACAGTGGCACAGGTTGCCCAAGAAAGCTGCGAATGCTCCATCCCTGGCAAAGTTCAAGGTCAGGTTGGACAGGGCTTGGAGCAGCCTGGTCTAGTGTGAGGTGTCCCTGCCCATGGCAGGAGGGTTGGAATTGGATGACCTTAAGGTCCTTTCCAACCCAAACCATTCTATGATATGCTACTCTGCTAACTTCAGTCTAGCTGAGCCAGCTGTGTTTTGGCATAGCACTCAATGGGTGTTTTAACCCAAATTTTGTGGTCCCAGAGCTGAGGCCTCACTCCAAGGGAGGCTATGGCTCTGACATAGCTGTTTGTTTCAGCTACAAAGGTTCTCGCAGGCATTCATGGTGGAGGAGACACCTGCATTTCCCTTTTCCTTTCCCTCAGGAACTGATGAGCTCTTGCCTGTGAGGCATAAGCTACCAGGCTGCTATAAGGCTTTGTGTTATTTTGCATGTATCTCAAGGGTCTGTACTTCCATGTGGCTGTCACCTTTCTACAGCTCGTTGTTTTCAGTCTCTCCCTTCCTCAGTCTCTCGCAGCTGCTTCTGTCTCAGGCCCAGTTTCACCTTCTCACCCTTACAAATGCCTCACTTTTCTTCCAGATCTTGCATCTTCTTTCTCCTTTCCTTGCAGGGCAGCTTCAATGTGTTCTCGTAATCTTCACTGTTCCACTTCTGCATTCAGCCTCCTACAGGCTATTCCACACATCATAAACTTCTTCAGCCACACTGCTGCACCCATATCCTTCCACACCTCCACCACTGATTCCAACTTTCATTCCTTCCTGGTTCATCATGCCTACGCCTTCTTCAGTGGAAAATTATTCCAGTGAGACTCAAAGCAGAGCTATGAGGTTAAGATATGTCACTAAGAGCTTTGAGCCGTATCAGAGAAAGCACTTTGAGAGAAATAGGTAAATCAGAGGGGAACAAAGATAATCCAGACCCCATACTATTTAATATTTGAATACAAGTTAAAAACAAGACAATATGCAGTCTGGGTGACAGGAATATAAAGGAAGCAATAAACATCTGAGTTTGTTCATAAGGGAGAAGGCTTGTTGATGGAAGGCAAATTTATTCATAAGGGAAAAAAGAAAACAACAAATAACAAAACCCAAAGCAGGATGAACCAGAGACCAGAGCAGAGATGAAAGGCTGGGTGATGTTCAATCAATGAGGCTGATGATTGCACGGATGACCAGTGCCTCATTCAGTACTTATGATGGTCCCACACTACGTGCCACAGCGACTGCTGCACCAATATGACTGCCTTACAAAAATCCATGTGACCTTCTGCTAAACAAAAAATGGCTGTGCAGTGCAAGCAGAAAACAGACTTAATCAGGTCAGTCATGTGTCTGTCTGGCACCCTGAAGCTGCGTTTTGTGGAGAAGGAAAAGACAGTTCTTGTAAACACCACGTACTTTAGAGGGGTATATAATACAGAAACAGGGTTTGTCACAGCAAGCGAATTGTTTTCAGTTATACAGCCTGCCTTCACTGTATAGGGCATACATTTAAGTAGCATCAATTACATTCTCTTAGGTTATTTAATTGCAAGCAGCTTTTCCTTTTGAAGCTTCCTTACCGTTTTCAAGGATAACAATGTCTAAAACAGGACTCTTTCTCCAACCAGAAGTTTCTCACAAAAACTACACAAAACATAAATTGAGGGCTCAGCAAATCGTGTTCTTTGGCTCTGAATGATTCCAGTTTCTCTTTCGACAAGAACCCACAAGTGCTAGAGTGAAGTCTGACCTAGATATGCTGCTCAGTTTGGATGGCTAGGTTCTGTTTTTTTCAGCTCAACCAGAGCTGAAAAACAATCACTGCAGCTCTGCCAGGAGAGCTCCCCAGCTCCAAGGTTGGTTGCACAGCAAACTTTGCAAAACACAGGCGTAAGCTAAGAACAGGCAGCAGTCAGTAGTGCCAGCAAGCCAGTACTGGCTCCATGTTATGCTAAACTTTTTCAGACTTTACATTATGCCCTACTGTTTCCTGGTTGCTTTAACACAGTCTGCTGACCCTGCGGTTGTATTGATTCGATTCTTCCTCTAGGGTACTTAGGATTCTGTCATCTTTCCTTCCTCTCGCTTCCATCCATCCTCTTCCTCTGAAGGATATTTTACCTCTTTACTTTTTGATGAGCTGTTCTCAGTTTCTGCCTGCAGAACACAGGTACAGACTCCTTGGGCTTGTAAGATGGCTGTAGGAAAGGAAAAGGAGTGCACTAGAACAAGAGCTTGTTGCCTCACAGCAATAGGTGGGAGCACAGTACTCCTCAGGCAAGAGAGGAGTACCTGGGCAAGAGCACCCCACAGACCTGCCGGCGGGACAGAAATGTCACAGCCCCTAAGGTAAGGGAGCAATCCTGGGGACTGGCCTTGCTCCATGCAGTGAGATTTCCAATTTACCACCCTTCTCCCTTCAGACACCCAGTACTGAGTGTACCCAGGCAAGATTTTCAAGGATGATTATTAATGCCATTTACCAAACAGAGGGAACAATGTGTCATTTACAAAGGGGAATAGGCCCCTCTTCACCTTCATGGCAGAAAAGTTCTAGACGGCTCTTGGAAGTGGACAGGGGCAGAAGCCTTGGGTGTTAAACTCTGGGCAGGATTCCTAACTTCCAGCCACTTCTATTACCAAGAAATACTGGGAAGTGATTTAGACGCAAACAAAAGCCAGAGAAGCACATCTTTTAAGTGTAAAAACTCCTAAGGAATAACAGTAAAGGAACTTATGAAGGTGACATGCATGGACAAGTTGGAGGCATTCCAGGACATACTGACACTGTGATAAAGGAGTAGGAAACAGAAGAACTATAGGGTAAAGGTAAAATCCAAACCAAATAATTCTATAGTTTTTATTTTAAAAACAGGAAACAACCACATTCATAAGCATATAAAACCCATCAGAAATATTCACAATGCTGTTACAGAAAAAGAAAATAACAAAGAGATATCATGTGAGAAAGACCTAAGCTTTTCAGTCCAAGCCAACATACATCTCTGATGCAAAGTATGGAATGCTCTTATGCACAGCTGTAGGGGGAGTTTCCTAACATATAGATGCCCATATAGAAATCTTATGTCTGGAAGTGTTGGCAGGTCACAGGAAGGGCACATAAGTCTGTATGGAGAACTATGAAAGTTGGGAAAGAAGTCATATGTAATACTTCCAAGATTGAGTATCTGGCACAGAAGCCTAATAGAAAGCTAGGAGAAAGAGGATGTAATAGGGCTGCACTGTGCAAAGCTGGAGTATTTCAAGTGAAATCACAGGAAATATTTTACAGCAGAAAATATACTGATCTTTGCAACCCTTTCTCATTAAGGAGGGTAGAAGCATCATCACTACTTACTGAAAAAATGCCAGATACACACCCCCAAAATACACATCAATGTATTTATCTCTCTGACCTACTCTGAAGCAGTATGTTTTCAAGAAAGCTTGGTTTAGCCACACTACTACAATTTTGCTATTGTTCCTGCCCTTCTGAGCCTTTCTTCCTTTCACCCACCTCAGAATCCATGGGCCTGCCTCTCCTACGATATCCAATGAACTCCACCATGAGGTTGCAGGTAGACTTGAGTTTCATCAGGTCTGAAAAAGCAGATGATCCTGGAGCCAGAGTTTAAATTGGCCCACCTCTGTGCTACCTTTAGCCAGCTTGTGCAGGTCTGGACAGACATGGACCTGGAGTCTCTCTTGACAGAACACTGCAGTAACAAAGGGAAAGCTCCCACCCCTTGACTGCAAGTATACCATAGGTGCCACTTTCTGCTTTCCTTAACTGAACTGTGCTAGCCTGGCAGCAAGGGTAGGTGAATACATACTCAATTGCCTAGCAGTAGAACAAGCAGAGACACCAATATTTACCAACGTACAGTTACCATCTGCCATATCCCTCTTTAAAACAGAGGCACTTTTACAGAGCAGTACACATCTACGCAGCACACTGTACACTGGTGGGTGGATCACAACATCATGCAGGTCTTCCAGAGAGGCCATATGGGGCAAAATCGCTTAGCCTGCAATCAACCAGTGGACTTAACACTACAGACCTTCCACACTGATGAGCTAGTAAGTTCCAATAGCTTTGGTCTCCAGTTCTGCATCTCTACCTTTATGAGCTTACACATGCTATAACTGACCATGCCTATGTCCAGAAGGGTCGATGCTACCCATGCCTCTGTTTAATACTTAGATCAACAACTGGTAAGAAAACACAACTTTGAAAAGTAAGTTTTATCCTCAGACCCCTTTAAGTAACAATTTGCAATTTTCAGACCTTCTGACCTGCTAGAATACAGCAGAGAAGCAAAAAGAAAATAAAAATTAAGAACTGAGGAAAAGTTACTGTCAGGTTTGCAATCAGCACTCTCAATCACCCCATAAAATGCTTAACCATGACTTAAAATATAAACTATGCTTAACCATGACTTAAAATATAAACTAAACTAATAAAATTAATTTGCTGCGATATCACTTTCCAACCAAGACTTGGAAACGGTATTTAAAATTGCCACCCAAAAAAATCCCAATGAACAGATTTCAGTAGACAAACATACCTCTTCCTGCTAGTACGCAATCTCTTGCATTTCCTTCCAGAGGGCACAAATACCATGTCAGTGTTATGTGCAGAACTGGCTGTTGTCCATACCATCCAAAATGCCCAATTTCCTGTTTAGTACCACATTTCTCATTCAGTCTTACTGCACCTCAAGTCTACAGCATCTTGTTAGATTAGCTATTTCTCTTAAACATCTTCAATTTCAGTATCTGTACACTTTTGTACACCATTTAAAAAAATAAAATATTTACAAAGTGACATACAAATAAATAAACTTAAGTATGCTTTCAGTCTGTCTATACAGAAAAGAAAAAATAAAAGAGCAGGAAAAATATGCATGTAACTTGGTCCCCTTTTTCCTGAGGCTGAAAAAAAGTGCACACTGGATAGGAAAAAGCAAGTAGATGGCTTTTTGGTAGGCTTGTTAAATTCCAGTGTAACACTGCGCGCGCACACACACACACACACACACACACACAGTAGACTCAAAGGGCCAGGGACCTGCTTAGTGGCTCACTTCAACTCACTAAAAAAATAGGAATTAGATTCAAATATATAATGGTCACTGCGTGCGTAAGTATTAACCCCAAATAGCAATTAAAGGTGAGAAAAGCAAAAAAAAATATCGCCAGCTCTTCTCTGCTCCCCCAGTGTTTGTGACAGGGAAGATGAAATTATTTTTCCAAGTGCCAGGTGCCTTCCAGTACTTGAAAATGGGACCACCAACATCAGCTTTGCTTAATGCTTGTAAGCCTGGCAGAATAGGTGGGTATATGGGCACAAAGAAGAAAATAGCAGCAACTGAAGGGGGGGGGAGGTTGTTAATGTCCCAGTTCTCATGGTTCTCTTTGCCAATTCCTTTTGTGACTCTTTAAAGCATGTAAGAGTCAAAGAAGGGGTGCGTCATGAATCTCAGGCAACTTGTTTGTTAGGTTGCATGCTGTTCAGCTCCACCATGGGGTTCTTCTCTACAGGTGAAGAGGGGCTGGCTTCTGCTCGTCCTTCAAAGCCCCTGGAGATATCTTCAAAAGTCCTGCCCTTGGTCTCCGGCACTTTGAAGAATGTGAAGATAAAGAAGATGACCAGGAAAACAAGGAAGATGAGGAAGACATAGGGGCCACACAGTTTCTGCAGGGAGGACAAATTGAGAGGTTTTAATTTGAAAAGCTCATAAGCCTAAATACATTTGCTGTTAACAGGCCAAAATTACAGCACCTTTCATCAATGCCCTCACTGGCTTTTTGGTCAACACAGCATTTATCAAAATGAAATCGGGTTCTCCTGGACTTCTGAAATGCTTTAATGTTCCTGGGGGTGATCAAAATTTAGTCTTTTAAAGGGAAAGCCTTGATGTGATAGTTGTAAGAGCCTTCTTAACCATTTGGAAGCCACAAGCAGTTAAGACGGTAGAATATAAGATGAGCCATCCCACTCAACCTTCAGTAACAATCAGAACACAGAATCGGGGACCTAGGGAACACTGACCAATCTTCTGCTCAAAGTAGGGACAACTTCAAGAAGAGATCAGGTTAGGGGTCATGTAATCATCTTTTTAAGTCTCCAAGGACAGAGATTGTACTGCCTCTCTGGACAACTATTCCAATGCTGCAGCACTATGTTTTGCAAACTGGGTCCTTACCTCTGCATAGGGAAAAAGCATTCCCACCAAGAAATTGGAAGTCCAGTTGGAACAACCGGCCACTGCCATGGCTGCAGGCCGTGGGCCCTGGCTGAAGAGTTCTGCCACAATGAACCATGGGATAGGGCCAGGGCCAATCTCAAAAAGAGCCACAAAGCCAAAAGTGGCAATAATGCTGATGTATCTGATCCATCCCACAGCGTCCTGTAAGGGAATAAAAAGTGATCAGCTGCAATTCGAGACAAACATGGCAGAGCACAATGCCATCTCTAGTGTCACAACTTTCTCAGCTGCACTGTAAGCACAGTTAGGAAGTTGCACTTTCCACTGCACACTCAGCTCTAACCCCAGGTGTACCTGCCCACAGGACAGAATTACAGGCCAAAGCAGATATGTAATCTCATAGGTCCCCAGCTGAGGTCAACCTGGACATGAACACGATTACTTACCTTCAGAGCTAAAGCGATGGTCATAACAGCAGCACACACAGCCATGCCACCCAAGCCAATTAAATGAAGAGTCCTGCGCCCCGCACGCTCCACCAGGAACAGCTGGAAATGGCAGGAGGAGATAAAAAACAAAACACAAACAAATCCATAAGAGCAGATGAGGCTCCCTTGCTCAGCATGCCCTGCTCCTCTTCCCTTTATCTGCCTGTAGCCCTCAGTGCCAGTGGCAATCTCAGTGCAGGTCACCAGGCTGCACCATCTTTGTCACAAAGTATTTCCTCCCTGGTTCTTGCCTTCTGTCATCCCCATGCACTCCTTTTCACTCTCCCTTTCTTCTAGAAGGGTAGCAATACCTCTTTCTCCCCTCCTCTCACAATGCTTTTAATGCATTCTTTTCTTTGGTCTTATAGGCCACAGCCTGGCTATTTGTCTTCAGTCCCATCTCCCAAAAATGCCCAGGCAGACAAGTTACCTCTTACCATAAGGCCTTGTTCCACTTACCGACACAACAGTGAAGACTGTGTTTACGACACCAGCTCCAATAGTGGCATACACAGGCTGTGTGATACCAGCTCTTTCAAAAATCCCTGTAGAATAATAGAATACCTGGGAAGAGAAGCAAAAGTTGGACAGTGTCACAATTCCATGTTTTGGGCGCATATCCCTCATTCTCTGCCCAACAGGGAGTTGTTAAGCACTCCACAGCATGAAACAGGATGCTTCCAGTCAAAGTTAATTCATTTGGTGAAAGGCTGCAATGTCTTGACAGGGGGTGCAAGGCAAAAGTGAAAGCAAATATAATCTCCACCTTAGCAATCTCTGCACTATCACAAAACAGTGACCTCCAGACAAGGCACAAAGAGGTTTCTGGAAGAACAGATCTCTCAACATTAGCAGCAAGTGCAAGTGAAGCCAGAGATAAGAGAGGCCCAGCAGACGGGACAGGAAAATAACTCACAGCATTGATGCCTGAGAGCTGTTGGGAGAGCTGCAGCATGATGGCGATGATAATGGCTTGACGATAGCTTGGAGAACGGAAGAGCTCTGGCACAGTTGCTTTCTTTTCCTGGGACATTTTGGCACTCTCTTCTTTCATCTCCTGGATGTCTTGAGACACATCTTGTGTACCACGGAGCTTCTGAAGAACTGGAGGGACGAATCAAAAGCCATGTACAACACACCTACAGCCAGTAAGTCCCCATCCTGCTATTTCGGAGGGCACACTGGGAATACTGGAGCACCTGCTAGTCAGTGCTTGGGCCTGCTATGTGGGAAAGACTGAAGCTCTACCTGCAGCCTTGCTCACCTTTTCAACCCAGACAGAGGCCAGGATGCTGTGATCAGCATGGAAATCAAGCCCTGCTCATGCTGCTTGATCTCCAACTTACATCTGATCCCCAGTTCTGTTCACACACTTGCTAGAACTGACT
Organism: Pezoporus occidentalis; assembly: GCF_034315485.1. Lineage (NCBI taxonomy): Eukaryota > Metazoa > Chordata > Aves > Psittaciformes > Psittacidae > Pezoporus > Pezoporus occidentalis. The sequence continues at coordinate 1,086,210 of NW_026913554.1, forward strand.
CCAGCCCTCTGTGGTAGGAGAGGAAACACCCTCCAAGCTCCTTGTTAAGTATCAGCCTTTGAGAAGGATCTGAGAGAGCTGAAGAAGGCCCTGCTACATCCCACCAGGCCAGGTGCCACTCCTCATGCCTCAGTCCCACCTGAAGTGTCTGTTAAGATGCCAGGTTTCCCACACTTTCTGGCGCTGGTGCAACCCAAAGGATGGGAGTGTAGGCCAGGCCTGGTGCCTTCCAGAAGTCACACCCTGATCCATCACGGGCTCCAGAGCCAGTCCTAGCCTCCCACTCAAGTTCAGTGCAGGCTGGGAGCCAGAATACAGCCCTACCCCTTCAGAGTTGAGCTCTTACCTGCTTGAGCTTTCTCCTCCTCCATCTTGTTGATCAATAGGAAGCGGGGACTCTCAGGGCAGAAAAGAAGAGCCACACACTGCAGAAGCGCTGGGAGGACCGTGAACCCCAAAAGCAGTGGCCAAAGTAGTTCTGTCCCCATGATTTCCTCCAGCCCAAAGATCTACACCAAGAATTGGAGAGAAATAGTGATTGGAGTGAAACAGTGAAATGCAGCTCCTCACCCCCACACCAGCGAGTATGACAGGACCACACATCACACCTGATGGCAAGCACAGCCCACCTCCCCTCCCACCCACCCCTCCTCCTCTCCCCTGAGGGAAGCAGAACAGGTTATGTCAAGCCTACCTGGGCCACCAGGATGCCCACCACAATGCCCAGCTGGTTGAGGGTGCCAAAGGCTCCACGGAGGCTGGTGGGCGAGACCTCACTGATGTACATGGGCACAAAGCCAGTGCAGAGACCACAGAAGATACCAATAACAAAGCGGCCAATAATCAGCATCTCCACTGCCTTTGCCATCTTGGAGAAGGCCATAGAAGTACCACCAACAAAGGCCAAGATGTTCACCAATAACATAGAGTTCCTCCTGCAGGGTAAAGATGTCAAGACTGAGCTTAAACTGGTGATACAGTAGGGAAACAAAATCACTGGGAGGTGGGTAAACCTACCCATGACCCTGTCCCTTATCTCAGGGGTAGAAGGAGAACAGAGTAATTCCCATTCAGCAACTCTCTTGGCCTGCAACCCTTTCTTTTTGCAGCCCACATTCTTTTTTCTTCCTTGTCTCTAAGGTCTGCCCTCTTCCTCCCAACACTTCACTGTAGAAGGGAAAGATTCCCCAATGGCTTGGATCCCTGGTCCCAACTTACCTGCCAAATCTGTTGACAAACAGGCTGACTGAGAAGGAGCCGATCATGCCTCCTACTGAGAAGATGGCCACAGAAAGAGACCAGAGAGAGGTGAGGAGCTCTGGGGAAGGAGGCTTCCCACTCCGTTCTGACAGGGTTCCGTTGAAGAAGCCCCGGATGATCTGCAATAGAAACCAGGTGAGGACAGAGTTACAATCCAGTGGGAGGCATTTTGCACTGGGGATGTGGGGGGAGGAGGAGAGATTACTGCTGAGGTCTTCCTTCTCTTTGCATGGAAGCAAGCAGCAAGGATAGACCCTAAAACTTCAGTAGGCAGCAACAAGTCATACAAGGGGAAGATCAAGGAGCAGAAAGAGGAACTTTCATTCAGAAGCTCAGTAGACAGTATGATGGGGAACACTGACTTGGGGAGGGGGCAGCCTTTATTAAGGAAAACAGGCTTATCTGCTGAATGTTTCTGGATTACATGAGTCACTGGTGGTGTTTGGGAGGGGGTGCAAGACAGCTGGGAGTGAGGAGGAGCATGAAAACATGACCAGGGATTATAAGGGAACATTTATGGCAATAACAGAACTCTGGCAGCAGACAGGCTTTCTGGTATGGAAACAGTTTAAGAATGTTTCACCGAGGTAAGCCTGAAAAACTGCAGCCTTATGTAAAACAATCCTACATTGTCCCACGGGGATGTGACAGGGCCATGTTGCTGATTTTCAAAGCATCCTTTTTGATAATGAGATCAATTCTGCAAGGGCTGAGGGCAGCAAGGCCTCAGTGCCTGTCCCCAGCAGATGGCAGCAGGACATTAGCTAGGGAGGACCCCCCAGCCACCCACCCCCCGGTGATGTGACATCTATTCCCGGAGACAGGGTGGATGCGGTACTGGTGACTCAGTTCCTGAGAGAGAGAGAGAGAGGAACCATCTTACAGTCACAAGAAAACCACATTTCTCATTTTCTTCATCTCTTCTTTCTTAGACTGAAGTCATGAGACGATTTGGTCAGTGTGTGCAAGTCGCAACCCTTCTACAAGCGCTGAATCTACACTTAACACAAGGAATGAATAAACAAAAGAAAGAAGCCTGAGATGGTCCCTGAGATAAACTAAACTAGAACTGTAATCCCTACCAACCCTCAACTGTCTTCTGTATGCTCTCTTTACAGTTCTTTCTGCCATGGCTGCTTTGTTCCAACTTAAAACTGAAGCGGCTCACATTCCTCCACACACCTAATATAGCCTAGCAGGAAATGGCAAATGGAGCCCTCCTGCCCCCTCTGTACTCCTATTTAAAAGGATAAACGTCTCTGCTTGCTCTCTCCTCCCACAGGCTTTTCCCTTCCTGTTCATTGTTGTAGCTGAGAAGGCTTTGAACGTCTTCCTGACTTCATAAACCAGAATCAAATTATTAGCTGCTTAGGAGGCAACTTTAGTCCTTTCTACATCTCCCCTCTCACCTTCTCAGGAGCATTGATGACACCAGTGTTGTACCCAAACTGGAGAGATCCAATGGCAGCAATGGTAACTGCATAGACAAGGGGTACTGTGATTTTCTGTGGAAAGGGGAGAGAAAATAATTGTTTTATTAATTTGTTTAATCATGCTTTCTACATGACCCGAGTTTCTCTTCGGCATGAACAGCAGCTTCAGCTCATAGATGGCATGTGCAAGTGCACCAACAGCAAGGAATGGACTTTAATCCAGCAAGGGTGGGTACCAGAGACCCTGGAAAGGGAGATGCAACTGTATAGCAGGAAAAAGCTCTGTAACCAGAAGAGTCCGGGCCTGTCAGGACCTCCCTTTTATCCTCCTGACCTTCATCAGCTATTCTCAGCTCATTAGCAATGAATAACACCAGTGGCTGTTATTTTGGGTTGATCTGCTTTACGAAAAGCTTTTGCTGATCTCTGGCATGTCATGAAACAAGGGTCTAACTCTTCCCCTGCCAGCTGACAAGTTCCCATAAATTGAGTCTCTGATCTGCCCATGAGCTGTACTGGCAGTCACTCCTAATAGTTAAAACATGCACTCTTCAGCAACAGGCCTTCCTTCTGCAGGCTAGAGCTTCCCAGCCCTGCCCCAGGGCACCTGGCACAGCAGCCTGCCTCACAGAGGTGGCAGCACTTGGTGCCAGCCTCGCCGTTTGTTTTTCTTGAAGCTGGAGCAATACTTGGCATTTTAAATGAAGCACAGTCCCTGGAATTTGAGCATATGTGAACCTCTGTTTAGCAAAGTGAAATCCCACTGAGCCCTCAGAGCTATAGAGGAAGCATAAAGGTCCAACTTCTTAAGCACCACAGAGCAAGAAAACTGAGTGTCAGTGAAAAGCATCTGACATTTCCTACGTTTTTAAAGCTTCTGGCATTTGAGCTGGCTCTCTGCTAGGAAGGCGTAGGGGAGCAGGTGACTCAGGAGTTGGCACAACTTGGAAAGATCGTGTTTCTCAGGAGGGATTGGAAGGCTTTGCCAAAAATATTGACAGTCCATTTTCCAAGGCTCCCCAGTTATTGTCCTATGGCTGGCAGAGGGGTCTGCTGTCACAGCTCTTTGAGTCTCTCTTCCAGCTCTAGGAGCAGTGGCTCCCAAGAGAGACCAAAATCTTGTACAATAAATAGCCTTCTGCCAGTGCTCATGCCTCCTTTACCAATCCTGCAAGTCAAGCCAGCTCTTCTGGCCTGCACAACCATCACGCAGCTACAAGTTAGGCCCCAGTAAACAGCAACTGGGGAAATTACTCTCAGGCTTGCTTTCCCCCACCCACATCATTAAATGTCTCGGGCTCTCCCTCTGATAAGGTTAGTGATGGAAACAAAGGGGACAAAAGCCTTTTCTTGCAGGGGGCAGGCAGATGATTCCCAATGGTAAGGCCCACTCCCATCATTTTTTGTCTCAAGCCGATTTGGCACAGAACCACAGCTCTTTCAAAGCCCCTGGATGCCTGTAAAAGGAAATCAAGCTATCTAAGCACTTTCAGGACACCAGGCCAGGTCATCACTAGTCAGCAGGCACAGCAGTTGAGGACAAAACCCAGCTCTCCAGGTCTTCAACATAGTGACTCAACATAAGAGCATCTTTCCCCCTAGGGCTCTGCTTTGTCACGGCTTGCAGTGGTCACAGCCTTTTTCTTCTGGATGCAGCAGGGACCATAGTACCCCTTACCTACATGGTACATAAATAAGCTATAAGGAGGTTAGTTGTTCTACCCTTTTTCATACTCGGGGCTGTTGCCTGCTATTCATCTCCTACCACGTAGGCATCACATGGCCTGACCAATTCCCTCCAGTGAGCCAGCCCATGATCTAATGTATGGATCGTTTGTTACTGCAGAAAGCACCTCACTTCCCAAAAGACAAACAGAAAGCTCATAAATAGTACAGCTACACCCATCCTATCCAAAAGCTTCAGGCTAAGGTCTATACACCACCAAGGAATTCAAACCTCCACCTCTCCCCTGTAACCACAGGCATCAGCAGTATTCATTACCCAGGACATGCTCCTCACCAGCACTCCCTCCTCCACTGGAACCTCCGAGCAGTTGCAACTTGTTGAACCCAACTACCGCGGCCTCTCAGCCCTCCTCTGAGCGACCTTGATCAAGCCCTCTCCTTCCCTCTGCCTCCTCATGCTACCCGCAAGCCCCGTCAATATGGCGATGAGAGCCGCGGACATCCCCGGGAGGCTGTAATTCCCCGGCATCCCGCCCCGGACCCTGCCAGGCATTTGCCCTCTCTCGCCCCCTATGCCTGCCCGCTTCTCTCCCGTGATGCGTTCAAACACACGCAGTCATTAGCTCACTGCACTGGCGCACGCCTCGCTCGTAGTTTGCGGATGAGCGATGACACCAACAAAAGCTCTGCCCCTGATCTCCAAAGAGGGGGGAAAAGGACATCCTATTTCTTTTTGAAATTCGAAAATGCCTTTATAAGCAAATACCACCATCACACACACACACACAAAAAAAAAATACAACAGAAATAAAAGCGCTGTTAGCAGTAATCCCCGCGTTGCTTTTAGCATCATGAACGCCGGGACGAACGAGCGTTGCCCTGCCAGCAGAGTAAGCCTCGTGATCAGTCGATACGGATGCCGGCATCATGGGGATTTATCAGGCCACACGCACGAGAACACATCCATCCTGCCACCCGCACCAGCCCCTCCCGAACAGGCCAACCCCCTCTCACGGACGGGGCTTTTGCCCATCCACCCTCTCCAGAGCCGCCGTGGCGCCCTGCCGCCGCCGCCACCACCGGCATCCATCTTCACTACGGCCGACAGACACCCGGCGGTGAATCCTGACCAGCCGCGGCAGAATCGCTCCCTCCCCACACCTCCGCCGAAGGGGAGCCGAGCGGCGGCTGCAGGAAGAGAAGGCAGCACAGCTCCGCGCTCCTTTCCTCACCTACCTTTTTAGCATCCATCGCCGGCAACGGACTGCTGAGCGGCTGCCGCTCCTCCACCTAACGGACCGCACGGGGAGCCGGCCGCGCCCACGCTCCGAGCCCACGCCTCTCCCCAGCCCGCACCCGCTGATTTAAGGCCTCCGTTGTGCGAGGGGTGGTGGGAGGCGCGGAGGGCGGAGCTCGGGCACCCCCGGAGCACCTGGGAAACCGCGCACACGAGAGCCCACCCCACCCCACCCCGGCACCTCCCAGCACCCGCGGCGCTCGCACCGCGTCCTGGCCCGCAACTGCCGGCGGCCGTGCGCCGGCGTGCGTGCGGAGCAGCCCGGCTGCCATGGTGGGCAGCGGCGGGAGGCAGGACCCAGCGCTTCGCGGAGGAGCCGTTACCGCTCTTCGGCACCTGCGGTGCCTCATGCGTGTGGCGAGGGGCAGGGTGCGGGGCTGTGCGTGGTGGGAGCGGCGGGACACGGCTGCTACCGACCGCAGCTGGAAGAGCAAGGCCGGCAGTGACGGCGCAGCGAGAGCAGCGTAAACGGCACGGGCGGAGGGAGCCAAATGCTGTGCTTTAGGGATGCTCATCCCAGCTCCTGAAGATGGGAATGAGGCACGGGCACGGAGAACTGGGTTTGGGGGATTTTATATGTGTATATAGATATATGTATAAATATCTATTTTTGTCCTACAAAGCTAAAAGCAACAGGGTCAAAGCTGAACTTGTGATCCCGCAGCTCTATTTAGTCCCAAACTTAAGCCCTTCCCATCAAACTGTACTACTGTGTGCGCTGCGCACGTTCATTTGGTGCCCATCCTTCAGGTCAAACGCTTGCAAACCTCTACAGAGTACCGAAGTGCTTTGAATCTCAGGCAAAATCTCTGTCAGACAATAAAAAGTCTTCACTGAATGAAGAACCTGCCAAGTGTTTTGGCCTCAGAAAATGGCAACAGCTCAGAGCCGGGCTGTGGGCAAGAGTGGGGGGAGACTTATGCCTTCTTCTGAAGGTGACTAGTGCCATCACTTCAGTCACCAGGAGCGATCGCGTTTTCATTTAAGTCCCGCTGTTTATTTTGTCGGTCAAAAGGGGTTGACGCTTTCCCTCACTACCTTCGCGGGTATTTATATGTTGTTGAAATATTAATTCCAACAGAAAAAAAAAATAAATACAGTTATATAGAGGTGCAAGGGAAGCCTGCATAGTCCCCTTGTTTAGGCTACGTGACAAAAGCTCGTTTGCCCACCCACAAAGGAGCACAGGGAAACAATGGCAGGAGGAGGACCCCAAATAACACCCTGCCCCAGCTACTCCCGGGACTATCACAAGAGCCATCAGCACATCAAAGGCTCATTTTCACACGCCCGGAGGAGAGCAGGGGCCACAATGCCAGATGGCAATCGAAATTAAGGACTGAGAGGAAGGGACCCCCTGCCTCAGCCCGCCCCTCCCAGGGCTCCCCCAGGGAGAGCCATCAGCTCCATTGTCCAGGTGTGAAACCCATCACTAAGAGTCAAAGGCTGGAGCACCTTCAAGACTGGGGGAAAACCAGGGTGCGGCCTAAGGGGGCACTGGACACATGGCAGGATGCAGGGGAAGAACATTTTGGGATTGCACGGGATTTACTATGGGATATTTAGGGGGGGTATCAAAGGGGAGAGGGGAAAATAGGAACAGTTGCATGTAAACTGTTGGCTGGCCAGCACATGGGTGCAGCCTTGCACCGCACTTTTTTAGTACAGTTTTCCTGTTAAATTCTCTCTCTCCCTGGGTGAGGTACTCTCTATTTGGGGGCTCTAAGGGTCCATAGAGGTAAGCCCCACTGGTGTGTGTGTGTTTAAGAGTGAGGCCATGGCAGGTTGGCTATTGGAGGGACCAGGGGAGTCCTGGCCAGCTGTGCATACCCTTGTGTGTGTGTGTATGTGTGTGTGTGCATCTGTACAGCAACGGGAGTGGGACTGCAACCTCGAGGTCTCATACGCCCAGGTACCAGCAACTGGGGAGACTGGGATCTGGGGGCAGACTGAGTGTCTTAGCCCAGCTCCTGGAAGGATCCACCTTATTCATGTGTATATATATATGCAATATATATATATATATACACACACACATGTATATTTCCCTCTATTGGACCTCCATCCTGCTCAGTCTAGGAGGGAAACAGGATGAGGACATTCGTGCCATTTGTGTAAGTGCTCTGTGTGTCTGTGTACATCTGTGTGGCAGCCACGTATATGCCTGGTGTATATGTGTGCTTTTATGCATGTGCCCACAGGGAATACATGCTCAGCCTTGCTACGGTTGCACCTGGGAACAAGGAGCTGTGGCAGCATTCCCTCTGCCAGGCTGTTGGATCTGGCCCTGATTTCCTAACACACTTCTCTTTTTTCCTAGCTTATTTTCCATTTATTTGCAAGCACAGCAAACTCCACCTCGAATCTGATCTCCCAGCTCTCTCAAACGCTGCCTGCCATTAGATCTGGAAATAGGAATCTACTGGTTAGTCTGGGAAGTTGCCATATTTGGGGAGGTTCTAAGTATATCCAGACTTCAGAGGCAATCTTTGGACTGTACGTTCTTCTGACAAAGCCTCATGTCTAGTTTATTCTTGACCCACATGACCCTGTTGCAAGTGCTGAGCAATTCAAACTTGAAGATTAAGCACATACAGAGCTACCAGTCCAACTTAGAAACAATACGAGTTTAGCTGAAAATTAAATCTCTAACACGTGATGCAGAACACAGCTGGTGGCACTTCTTTATCTTTACAGAGGCAGTGGAGTAAACAGCAGTAAAAAAGAGACACAGGCTCAAAATGCATCACTAAAACCCAAATCTTCCTAAGGAATGTTGGGAAAATACCCCAGCCTCCCATTTCAGTGAGTTTTGTCCCAGTTTGAATTAATCTGCTGATGTTCAAATATTTAGATTTTAAGTTTGCATCACAGCCTGTTCTTCCTAAATATCAGTTTTGTTTCTGTCTTAGGATATACCCCTACCTCCCACATCACAGATAATCACAGATCAGCTGTTGGGGGAAGTACCTTAATGCGTCCTTAGCAGAACTTTCTGATCCTGCAAGTAAAACTATCTACTTCTCCCTTTATGAATATAATACTTGTGTACTATGCAAAGCGCATTCACTGCACTAGGATGGAGGCCCATTGCAGGTTGGCAGTGGCCGGTCAGACATAAGATTTCTAAGGGAATGGTCAGGCAGAACTGGTCCCAGGTAGCACTTCGTGCTGGCTGCCCCACATGAAACACCAGTATCCTAACCACGGAGCTCTGGGGATTGGGAAAGGTTCATCTTTCCCTTAAAAAGCTTTTTTCTTTTCAGCTTTGAGAACACTTGCATGTCTAAACAGTGCATGCCAAGTAACGTTTCCTTTCCAGTGCAAACATTTTCTGAGGATTTAATCACAGAATGCCTACCTAGCATTAAGCAAGAGCCCAACAATAGCAAGCCTGTTCTTATCTTCATTTATCTCTCAGAGACTTGAGCTAGCAAGTGACCCCACAGAAGCACCTTGCTGTGGCTTTTTGTGAGTGTTAGTGGAGCTCCCACAGGTACAGTTCTCTGGCAAACACATTTAATATACAAAAAAAACTTGGCTCAAGGGACAAATGAGGAGAAGGCAGAAGAAATTCGATGCTAAAAAAAAAGAAATAAATATTTTTGATCCTGTCCATGCCTCCACAATCTAATGGGAACACAGACTGATCAACAGGGATTGATCAACAACCAAAGGGTCATCAGTCTGCTGTCCAAGTTGCTAGCAAGCTGCATTTCACCTTACACTAGCTTTATTCCAGGCTCTCTTTTTCCCCTCCAAGTTTAGCAAATCCTTTCTCATGTTTCTTATTATTTCGCCTGAAGAACAAATTCTTCAGAGATAAGAGCAGCAGGGACCAGGAGGATTATTATGTAGTGTTTGCCTTGAGAGATTATTTTGTACTTTTCTGTTTGTTGTGTTTATAACAAAAGAGCATTCAGAACAAAGGAGAGAGAATGAGAGCCAGCAGGGGCCAGATGCTTCCCCCACAAGCAATGAGTAACTTTTATTGTTGAGAGAAGCTGAGAAGGAGTGGGGAAAAAGGAGAGAAGATAAAAGAGAGGAACAAGATGATGGCTGGGGAGTAGGCTGGCCCACAGAGGTTAAGAGAGTGAGAAGAGAACCAATGGAGAGACAGAAAGCAAAACCAGTAAGAAAATAAGGAGGCAAAGAAAGGAAGCACTAAAACAGATTAGAAGGGCAAGGCAGAGCAACAGGAGAGAAAAGGAAGGAAAAAATAGCAGCAAAGTATCAGAGGAAAATGGACAACAGGAGAATAGATAGGAAAGATGAATAGAGAGATGCAGGAGGAAATTGCAGGATTACCTAACTAAGACAGCACAGACACAGCACTGGAGAGATCATCTGCCATGATGAGATGCAGGTTGGAGTTAATGTCTCTGAAAACTTCCCTAATTAACCCTAATTAATCAAATCACTGATGTCAACAGTTTTAATACTTTAACAATGGCCTGCTAAGGGGAAGAGATGTGACAGCCACCAGAAAGTCATCTTAGTCCCACTTTCTATAGCACTACAGGCCTTGCCTTCTTCTTTTGCTCTGACTGGAAAGTGACTCCTGCCCAGCCTCTGAGCCAGGAGCCTACTTTTTTTTCCCCATTGATGTTGCCTGGGCAACCAGACTTTCTAGCAAAGAGAGGAGCAATATATGTGTGCATTTGCCCTTTTCTTGTGCTATCCGTTTATATGGTTTTATTCTAATGTTGGTCCACAACAAGAATGAAGCCCGTGCATGTGACTCACAATGCTGTAAATATATTGTTTCTGTAAGCAACTGACCTTCTTACTACATCTGAGTTTCTGACTCCTCTTCCCTGGGACTTACAGGCCATAGGTGAACTACAACTGAAACAACCGTAAAGCCCACATCACAGTCCTGGACTAGGATGCTGCAGCACCTGGGGAGGTGGAGGCAGCAGCAGAGCTGTGATGTGAGCTCAGGTGTGAGCTGGCCAGAAGCTGCAGGGCAGGAGTGAGAGAGGCTATGGCCGAAATATCTGTGGTGAGGGTTTTTATATATTAGCCACTACATGTCACCGTGGCTTTCTTCACCCTGAGCAAGAAACTGAAATAGAAAGGCAGTGTAAGAAAACAAGCTGGCTAATGAAGTCCAATTACAAACCATCAGCATGAGCAGATAAAACCAAAATTGTACCAAGGAGTAAAACTACAAAGAGAATTTTCTAGCAAAGTCCAGAGGATCAGCATAGCAAAATACACTCAGTTCAGGAGAGTGGTTGCACTGGTGGTCAGTTCATGAAGAGGCCTGGAGATGAACATAAGGTATGGGATAGCAGAAATTAGGGTTGCTGCTCAGCTGAGTCCTCAGATGACTCTTCCCACCTCTTCCTGGGGGCAGAACAGCACATGCATGAGAAGTGGGTTGTTTTTGATGAGTCTTCACAAAACTGATTTCTACTTCATAGTTGTGAAGAAAATACTGCATTCAGGTGGAAAACGTTATCAAGGAGAAAAGTGTTTCTCTGGAAGACATAAAACCAGCAAATACCCATCTTTGGTATGGGCAGGGCACTGCTCCAGCCGGACAAAAGGATGATGAGGTTGACAAATGCAGCCAATGTTCTCTAGCTGCTTAATCAGCTGCAGCGTTTCAGTCACACAGATAGAGATCAGAAAGCAGAGGCTTCCTCACAGCAGCATTTTATGCCTAGGCTGGTCAATCCAGCACCAGCAGAATAGGTGCTGGGGCATGCCTCCTGCTAGCATGTGGAGCCAGTCTGGGCCTGCACACCATGCCATGGGGTGCAGGCTTTTCACCAGTGTAAGCCACCTTATCTCATGTCCCCATTTAGGCATATTTCTCACACCCCAACATTAATGAGAGAAAACTACATGCACAGCCAGCACATACAGATGTAGGTAGAGTTGAATCCACCCACTACACATACACACTCCCCACTAAAATACACTCATTAGACATATATATATTGACACAGCAGATCAGACACAAACACATTGGCACATAAGCAGGCACAAGCAGAGTGCAGATCTACAAAGCACCACTTCTGGGGGCATTTCTCATCAAGCCATATTCTGCTCCCAGGCACCTGGCCCGAATCACACTGCATTTTCCAGCAGCGTGTGACAGGTTGTAACCTGGGGCAGGGGGGAGAAGGGATTGTGAAAATGACTCACTGAGATCACATGTGATAACACACGATGAGCACAGCCACTATAGAATGAGAAAGAAGGGGATGTGAAGGGTGCTCCAAACCACTGCACACCCATCCCAGCAGTTCTGCCATGCTCCCCCTTGGAAGTGGGGTGCCAGCAACTCAGGGTGGGCATCTCCCCTAAGCTACAGACTCTTCAGGGGAAGATCCTGCATTTCCTGCTTCATGCTCTCTGTGTCTTTCCCAGCCTTCTTCCTCACCCTCTAGTGACACCACCCTGCTCATGCAAACCCATCCGGTTCTTGCATTGTTCCCTCTGGGTGCTCCACAGACACTGTCCTCCCACAGGATTATTCCTGCACCCTTTCACGGCTCACTTCCACTCCTACACACACGTGTATCTGCTTGCCTGTGGCCCTCCTCACCCGTTTGAAAACCAGAGTGGTTGCATCCAGCTAGCCTAGCTGCACAAGGATGCTGTGCACATATGCTCAGGTGTGTTTCTGAAGCTGGTCCTGGGACCTGTATTACGCTTGCATTTCTATACAAAATGTTCATATTTGAATAACTTTATGTTGTGATACATAAACAGATAATGTAATGTGTGCTATTGCATACCTGTAGGAATACTAGCATGTCTGTGATTACCAGTGCCTGAATTCATAATATTAAGATGGGTACATGTGTATTAATTTATGCCCATACATATATATTTATGTCCCTTTATTTCTGAGCATACATTTAAATAATCCAAAGCTATTTGCACACATGCTACTTTGTACGTACAAAGGTATGTACGTATGCAGCTGTTTGTATCAGTGTATACACAATATATAGCTGTATTTTTGCATATCTGTGCTTGCTTGCATTCACGTATCTAGTATATTTGTTTATATATATGCATTTCTGTGTACCAGTATTCATCTGTTCCCTCCATGAAAGCCTGTATTTTTATTGCTCTTTAGACTGGACACAGTTTGTCCAAAACCAAACATTAACTTTCACATTTGCATTAGCATTCATATCAACAAAAATAAAAGCAAAGTAAAATCCTACACGGAAACTTCTGCAGGTAATGAAGGGGGGGGGGGTTCTTCTTAGTATTTTGTTCTGCAAAAAAGTTCACTCTTTGCAGAGATAAGGTCTCAAAACCCGGAAAAAGAGAGCTTGAACAGTAGAGATAAGAGTTTTGCTGAAAGCATTAAGAAACTTAGTACTATTGACCAAACCCTCTAAAGGTGCTTTTCCAACAAGATGTGAAGGGCAGTGCTTTTGATATTTTACATCACCATTTGCAATGTTAGTCCAGTGAGAGTCCTCCCCCCAAAACACTGGTCTGAAATGGCTCTCCCTGTGGCCCTGTTTCTCAGTGAGGATCAGAACTGCTCTTGAGAGCTCAGGGACTCCTTCAAGAATAGGCTTAGAGGCAGGGATGGTTCAAATATCTTCAGTACCGAGACACTTCAGACCAGTGCTCCCCAGAGACAACACACACTGGGGGGCAGCTGGGAGGAAACAGGCTCTGCACTGCTGTTTTAGTCTGTGATAGTAACAGGTTCATAAAGCATCTACATCACTTGTTCCAACAGGGGCTTCACTCTTGAATGCATTTCTTCAAGGTACTGGGGCGGATTGTACAGGTATGTACTGCACAGAAAACACCATCACAGTTGGCTCTGACCCTGCTGTGTTCTGCCTGAGCAGACAGGCAGGGGACAATGGGGATGAGCTGTCCGCTCCATGTAGGGCTGAGGTGGCGTTCACAGGGGAAGGCATCACCCATCTTTCCAGGAGGGAAAGTGCTTGGCCTCAGGTCAGTGCTTCTGCACAGATTTGTTCCAGTTTAATTGACCAGGTGGGAACAGGGTGCACTTTGTTTGGAAGAGATTATACTCCTGAATTAGCTCTCCTGCCAAGTCTGTTATCGCTCTGCAAACAATGTGAGTATGGGGAAATGGACCTGGGAAAGCAGAGACTAGATGCATGAGGAAGAGTGTAGATTCCTCTGCTGATGACACAGATAAGTAGAGCTGGCCATTCCCCAGCTCAGCAATTAAACTAAAGAAATGAGATGGCAGGTCAAGGATAGCAAGGAGCCACAGTGCACGGACTAGATGCTGGCCGGTCCTTTAACCCTGGCAACTGACAGAGCTACAACAGCAGTGATAAGGGGACAGATGGAAGGGAAAACTACCCACAGGGGAAGACAAGGATCCACCCAGTCTTTAAACCTGAGCTCTTCAGCCAGTGGTCTTCTTCCCACAAAGCAGCATATTAAAACATCAGTAGTTCCACTTCCATAAAACTCTGCCCTTGGCAGGGCCAGGCACCATGTCTGTATCCACTGGCCGGGTGTCTTGGTTTAGCATGTCACATAACCCTCCTCTAGCCAGCTCTTGGTACCTCCTGTATTTGTGCTTTTTCCCTGTCAAGCCATCTCTTATTTTTAACTTTCTTTCTCTTTCTCCAAGCCTCCTTCCATTTCCTTGATGTTTCTACACCTGTCCTTTTCCCTATTGCTCTGCCTGTTTCCAAGCAATGTACATCTTTCTGTACACTCCCCCTTTGACATACATTGCCTCTTTGCTCTGCTCCTCATTAGTGGCTCCTCCTTTCCCTGGCTGCTCTCCCTCTCATCACTCCTTCCCTCGTTATTTTTCAGTGCCTGTGCACTATACTTCTACCAGCCTCTGCAGCTGTGATCCCTCACTTCCATCTCAAAGTCCCTTGGGAAAGGATGCTATGGTCACCACAAGGTTAAAAGCATGAGTAGGAGTGGGGAGCTGCCCTTCTCTGTCCTTGATTAGTCCCATCAGCCTTTTGGGAGACAGGAGGTGGCCAGAGGGAGCTGGGCTGCATCCTCACGTCTCTCACGTCCTCAGCACGCAGGGTGAGTGCAGCAGTCCCGCTCTCAGCAGTGCCAGTGCCAGGCAGGAGGGAGTCAGGTAAAGCAGGCAGTACCACATGTGGAAGTGTCAGAAACACAAGGATCAAAGGGGATTGATATGGTGAGCAACTGCACTTTCTTAGACAGCTCGAGCGTATTCCGTGTCACTGTCCTTGTGCTCAGACATTCTGCAGTCCTGCACGCTGCTCATGTCTTCCTCCAGGCTGCAGTAAGGCTCCCTGTCCTTCCCTTCCCACAGCATAGCTGAGTCCCTCTTAGTAATCCTCACTGCTGACCCACCTGCTCACACATACATATGTGCATACCTCAGATCCCCAAGCAGCTGAATTTCTAAAGAAGTGACTACCTCACAGCAGTCAGTCTGACAGACATCCTCCCTGGAAAACTTGGGAGGTTTCCCTTGGCAGTGGAGAGAGTGAAGAAACAGACGTAACAGAATGAGCTCTTCCAGAAGTAAGAGCAAGGAGCAGACATCTCCCCTTGAGACATCCACACCCCCTCCACTCGGAAATACAGCGGGAGAATTTAGGCGGTAGAAAGAAAAGAAATGCCAAAGCCCAAGAAGACTTTGCTGAGTGAGACAGAGCACGGGAATTCAGGCATGATGTCAGGGACTATTCCTTTGAGTCAAATGATCCCACCTGAAAGACTGCTGGGTTATTCCTGCTGCCGGAACACACAGTTGGAACTGACACAGAATAGAGCATTATCTTGTCAGATCCTCGGTCTTCAGGGAACTGCAGAAAATCACGTCAGGTGCCCCAAAACATGTCGCAAATGGCACCCCCCCCCCCCCCCCCCATACATGAGACATGTATGCATATACACCACTTCTGCAGCACTGCAGGATCTGGACACCTCACAGCCTTGATTTTTCAGAGCACTCCACTGAAAGGAGGAGAAAGCCTTTTTCAGATGCAGAACTGAGACAAAGAAGCTAAAAGTAGATCTGAGACTGAGATGCCACAGTGCTGAGCACTGCAGCATAAACACTTTCCCAGTCCCTTAAATGGAAACCAAAAGCCTGGAAGGACAGATTAATACTGCTACTATGGATCCAAAAAGCTAGCCCCCAGGGAGCTGCAATACAAAACAGCACATAGGAAAACAGTGAAGAATTGGCAATTTCTTAGGTCCTCCAGTTGCCTC
The DNA here is from genome assembly GCF_034315485.1 of Pezoporus occidentalis. NCBI lineage: Eukaryota > Metazoa > Chordata > Aves > Psittaciformes > Psittacidae > Pezoporus > Pezoporus occidentalis. The sequence continues at coordinate 1,102,080 of NW_026913554.1, forward strand.
CAGTGGTGAGAAAGGCTTCCTGTAAAGGCATTTGTACAAAACCACACAAAGCACCACCACTGCATTTCTTGCCATGTCTGATCCAGTGTGGATGCAAACAGTATTTTCAGATATAAAGCAATGAAAAAATTTGCATCCAGTATATGACAGTCACCAACAGTGGTTTTTTGGGAACATACTTTTAAGTGTAGTTGACTAAATTCTGCCCATATTCCACTTTAGATTCATATGCTCCTGTATTGAAGTCTGCACTACCTGTTTGTAGAACAAGTGACTGAACAAAGGGTGCATGAACTCAGACAGACATTGCTGTGGGCCTGAGAACCTCTCTTAAGAGAGGAGGTTGTGTGCATAGTAATGGTGGGGTACAGCCTGTCAGATCTACTTCTTAATTCCATCCAGCGTCCTGCCACTACAGCCACTCTATCACTCCTTTCCTCCAGCTTTAACTCTCATCTGTTTTTCCTCTAATGGTAGCACATGACTGAGACAGAAAAATGGAAAAAAGAGATGAAGAAAAATGGAAGCAAATAAAATAAGGGAAGGAAATACCTGTCTTGCAGAAAATGAAGGACGGTCAGGGAAAAAGAAGTGAGAGAAAAACAAGACGCCGGTTAAAACACTGTAAGAAAGGTGTAAAAGAAATACATGTGAAAGAAAGGACAAGGATGTAATAAAAATGAAGAAAAAGGTAAATAGAACCAGAGACAGCTGATAGAGAACTACATCTCTTTCTAGTAGGTGATATTCTTCCAACTTTCAGAAAGTAACTGGCTACAAGTTGCATGACAGTGTAAGGGAAGGATGTTCTTGCAGCATTTTTGTGTGAAGCAATTAGTGCAGCACTGAGCAATGGGGGCAGAACACATGCAGCATTCCTCCACTGCATGCAGAAGGATTGATTATCTTTTCAATGCAAAGCCCACTACTTCAGTGACTCACTAATTTTCAGGTCTTCAAAGTTTATCTTGGTCAAGAAACAACTCCTGCACTATCCCTGATGCTAAGTGCAGGCTCTGTGCAGCTCTTTGTGTCACAGAGGTGGAGAGGACCACAACCATTCAGCCAAACCTATGCCAAAAGTTCAGATTTCCCTGGGAATTTGGGATCCTGAGCCAAACCACCTTTAATGGGTTCGCAGATTTATCAGATAACACATTCTTCAACCTTTCAGAAGAATCACTGGATCAGAGACAGAGAAGACAATGCACTAGTCACATGAGAAACTAAATCCTGAACTGACCTAAAAATGCAGTGAAGCTCAAAACTCCATAAATAACAATTATCTGCAACTGATTCTTAATCAAGTGTTGATGCAAGATTTCTGGGAACACCTTACACTGTGGGGTGAAATGTAAAACACATGTCTGACCACTGCTGCCATTATCTGATGTTCAGATATGTATGAATAGATGTTCATACAGCAGACCCAAGCCTCCCTGAATCCTAACCGATTCTGTGCCAGGCTCAGTGTAGGATCTGGAATCACCTCCCCATGGCAGCCACTCCCCCAGTTCTTCCAGAATTTACCCCACAGAGCTCAGAGTACTGCAGAAACCTACAAATGAAACTACTGATGACATGATCTTCAGAGCCTGGAGCCAGCTCTCTGAATCCATATAATAATATGGATTATTAATAGGAATAATTAGTCCTCTTAAAGGGTCCATCTTAAATCAGGATGACACTGTATGTATATAAACAATAAGGGATACCCCTGTCCTGAAGATCTATCTCAAGACCTACATACATAAGGGAAAAGAATCAGTAGTAACTGTTTTGCTGATATGGGAACCAGGACATGTAGTGATTACATGGCTTGGCCCAAGAGAAAATCTGTCATGAAGCGTAAATCAAACCATAATATCCAGCAACCCAGACCAGTACTTCACCAGCTAGGCAATCCATAGTCTTCCTCTGGACTCAAAGCAGACACCATGACACAGGCAGCTGTTGGGTCTTCTAAACAGAGCCACTGCAGATGCTGTAAATTCAGTGTGGTTCATGTTCATCCTAGATTTTATGCTCCTTTACTTGAAGCCTCTGGCACCAAAGAATAATTTGCTAGGAAGCAATAAAATGTCGTTATGAATCATAAACCCTTGCTTGCCTGCTGGGAATGTGCACAGCCGATGCTATCAGGGGAACCTATACATGGCAGACTCTGTCCATCTAGCCCAGGCCAGAAACAACAAAATCACCTTTAGAGTCGCACTCCAACTTTCTGTGCTTAGATGACTGGGAAACTGATGTTCCAGCGGGACACTCTTCCTAAACTCAGGAGAAAACCAAAGGCACCCACTGGTTGGTGTTATGCACCAAAAGAAACTGGGGTACAGCCCTGGGGATATTCCGGCGCAGAACATGAAAGCATTGTCGTGGCTGCTTGTGTTAATTTTCACCAAGAGGAATAAGAGTTCCTCAATACTGTGACATTCATTGCTCCTAAGCTGTTGTAGACAGGAGACAATTTGATTAAAGAGAGGAGCACTGAAGAATACATACCAAAAACGTAACCTACCCTTTCAGCCCTATAGCCTGTTCTCCACACTGGAGTATTCAAAAGGCTAACCCAACCCATGGTGGCTTGCAGTGCAGTAAAGGACCTGCCTAGACTGCAGTCACACAGGATCCACATGGCATGGTCAAATACCACACATCTTTTCCCGTCTCTAATTTTGGCTCCCTAATCACCTCATATCTGGACACGCTGCAAACTGCTGTGGTGCAGCAGGTTTATACATGCTCAGCATGCTCTGCCAAGCAGCGGGTGCAGATGTTGAATCTGCCCAGCCCCTTCCGCTGGTCAGTTTTCAAGGTGCCCAGAAGAGAACAGGGAGGCCAGTTTGTGTTGGCTGACAAACACACCCGGCTCTCGGGCAATAAACCAAGCAGATACCAGCCTTTCCGGTTCCACTCTGCTTTCCTTCCCCTACCACAGGCTCAGCTCGTGGGCAGTCGTGTTTCAACTTCCAATGAACCAGTGAGGTTCTGAGATACCTCAGTGGGGAACTCTACAAGAAGAGTCCCTGATATGGGGACATATTCTCTTCCAAATTCCCATTTAAGGCTGGCTTGTAAGGCAGATAAGCTATTCCTGCTGCTCCACGGCAAGTTACCCTCCTCTTCTGTTGCCTCTCTACCCTTTTCTGTCATCCTTTAAGCAGAGAGGCATAACAAGAATAGGAGCAAGTGCACACATACACGGGAGTTGGGCATTTGTGGCAGTGGCAGTAGGACACATGGAGCAGATATGGATTTTATCCACGCAGGGAGGACCTTACAATTGCCCTGACTTCACTCTGGCTCTTCCGCAGCAGGAAAGATGCTGCAAATTCTGGCAACAATCAATGGCATTCATGTATCATGTTCCCCCCACTCTGTGCTCCCTGTATCCCCACCTTGCCTATAGCTTTGGAACCCCACCAGGGATGCCCCACTTTGTGACCCCCCACTGGCAATCTGTCAGCCTCCACCAATGTGAAATTAAGATGGACCCACAGCATTTTAAGTGATAATAAATCTAACTCCCTTTCAAAGAGAACTGGAGAATGTATGTCACCTATCCTACCCACTGCACGAGTCGCATGAACACAAGCTATTACAGCCTGAAAAATTGGATACAGCTTAAACACAGCAATCCAACACAGACAAGCCTGTGTATGCTCGCCCGGTATGTTAATCCCTACTTTACAACAGCTCTTCCACAAGCTTCTTTCCTTTGGGGCTCCCTCTGCCTGCAGCATCCCTCGGTTACACACCCAGGTAATCCTTGCAGAGGACTTCTGCTACCATTTGAAATCTTTGCCCTCACCCCGTGCCCTATGACACTTTCTTCAGCTGCCTCCCTAATTCTCTGACATGTAATTACCCTCCCACTTTCCTCAGGGCAACACCTCCTGCTCTGGAGACTCTGATACTGGTGTCCCCTGCAAGGCTTCCAGCCTCAGCTGACCTGGCTTGATCTCCATCCTCCACACAGCCTACCAGTCTCACCTGCCTTCACTGAGGAACACAGGCAGGTGAAAGGCAGCACAGCAAAAGGAGGAGCCACATCTGGATCAGAATGTTAGCTGTGCTGTCTGCAGGACTCTGCAACCCTCTGCTTCCAGATTTTCTTTCATTCTAAAGAACAGAGGGGCTGATGTCTTTATACTTGCCCCCTATGAAAGCCATTGGCTGCCCAGCCACAAATACCGCAATCAGACCTTCAGGGTGTCCCCTCCTTTCCCCTTTCACTTGTTCTTTACTTCCTTTACCCTCACCTATGCTCTCCTTCTTCCCCTCTCAACTCCAAAAGGCTGGAATAAAAGTGTTGCCAAGAGGATATCACTGTCACAGCAAGAGCCAGCATGCCAGCACCCACCCAGGACCAGTGATCCTGGACAGATGTGGGTTTGCAGCATCTGCAAGGTCCTTGGCTTTGTCCTTTCCTTGCACCCCACAGGGGCTGGAGGGACAAAGACACAAACTGCAGGGCCAGGCTGGCTCCATGAGCAGGCTGCAGCAGTTCCCTGGTGCCTCTGGGCTTGCCACAGGGCACAATGCAATCCCCCTCACCTCACCAGCTCATCTGTTTCTAGGAATCTTGGAAATGACACAAGGCACTTCCTCCCCTTTAAACCTTGATGGCTGTCTTCCATTCACAGGTGTCCTCACTTGCTCCATCTGGGACAAGGGTTCTGCCTTCAGGTATATAACAACTTTAGAACAACTTTAGGTGTACAGCAATTTGAAGGGCTACTCTGGCTCATGATTTTGGTAAAAGGCTGACATTTTTTCTTCTTTCAGACAAGGAGTGTCTGTGTCTGTGACCATGCTAAAACATCCTGAGCTCTCCCAGTGTTGCTTCCTTTGACTCCGTCATGGGCCACATAAGCACAGAAACTGTTTGTCATTCTTCTGCTGTGCATTGGATCATTTTAGGCTTTTTATCTGCATTTGATAAAAGTGTAGGCCACAAATGGGCAGCTTTTCAGAAGTGTAAACAAATTCATCTTGTAGTTTTTCATGTGAGTCATCTCGTCTTAGATCTGTTACAAAAAATCTCTTATCAGCCTATTTCACAAAGAACGCTTATTTTGATAGCTACATGACCCGTTTCTGGTGTGTGTTGTTTCAAAGCTCTGTGCTTCTCTTCCTGACTAAAAACGGATTTGGAAGCAGGGTTCTTATTACTGATTGAGGTAATTTTTATCTTCTATAAAAACAGATACATAGACAGCCATGGCAGAATAATGATCCCACTGAGATGAACACTGGTTTATTTCCTCTTGTAAATAAGTATGGTTACATTCAATGACAACATAAGCCATTGTAGCCAGTAAGGCCTTAGAACAAGGGAATCTTCTTGGGCATCTTAGCATCTCTCCAGACAAAGCCAGCCTTCATACATCATTAACTCTTTACTCAGGACACCATGTTAAGGACTGCACAGAGAAACTGTAACAGCAGTGGCAACTGATATTCCCAATAGTTTACAAAGATCAGAGCTATTTAACACCCATGCCCTGTGATGAGGGTCAGTCATGCCAGACCTGGAAATAGACTTCAAGCTTTCTCATTCTGTAATCCCATTATCACCTGTTCCCCACCTCCACAGCAGCAGGAATCCCTGCCCCTTCTTAGGTTCTCTCCTACATCAGCATCCCTGCTGCCAAAGCTCCGAGACAGGTAACGTGATGGGAATGTGCAACAGGATCCCCCAGCCTTCCTTTCTCACACATCTGCCCTGTACTTGCTGTCCTGCAACAAGTCCCCTTTCTCACCCAAGCTTTTGTGCTATGCTCTTTACCCAGCATTGCCCATTTCCTGCACATCCTCTCTTGCACATTACACATCCCCCTTGCCTTTGCAACACTGACCTTCTGCATCATTTCCTCTCCATCATCTGTCTTCTCTCCAGACTCATTTTTTCCAACATCTACCCCCTCCTCTCTTTTTTGGGCTTAATCAAGACTGAGTTGATGGTGTGATGTTAGCCACAAAGGATAATCTGGTCATTTAATCAATTTAATATGGACACAGCAGACTGGCTTTAAGTCATGTTAACTGGATCAAGTTAGAATCTAAGAGGTGTACACTAACTCCTAATTGAAGCCAGAAATCTGTGTTTCTTTGTGTGTCTCTCAGTTTTTATCAGTTTCTGACATGCTTTCCAGAAGTCTCTCGGGGTTTTTTCTGGCCATCATCTTTTGGAACCTGTCTCTTTTTCCTCCCTTTCTGCCCCAAAGAGGATCCTTTACACAATGTTTTCATCACCCTAAACAGGACACAAGTCTTGCTTTTCCCTTCAGACTCAACTACTCACAAGGTATTTTTTAACCCACTCTCAGGTGAATCACATGGCTTTTCTCATTTAGCTGCTTCCGCTTTGCATGTGTTTAATATGTACTTGTTTCTCACTACAAGTTTATTGTTCCTGCCTCTAATTCAAAGACAATATTTTTTTAATAGAAGAACAAAGAACTTATTTTCCATCTTAGATATGGATGAGGTGAGGCCAGGATCCAGGAGGACCGCTGCTCATCATACAGGGAAGCAGAGAGGGCACAAAGGAGAGACTAGAATACAAGGCTGGAATGAAAGCATGAAGGCAAAAGGTTACAGATAGGGCTGAATAACAGCTAACATCAGGAACAACGAGGAGGCCTGATCCCACCTTCCCAGGGGTGCCTTTGGTATCCAGGACAAGGCAAGTGGTGGCAAAATCCGGATTGCATAATGGGAGCCAACCTATTACAGCACTCCCCTCCGTCGGCCAGAGCCCGGGGACACGGAACAGGGAGAGCTGTGGTGGGGACAGGGCGCGCCCTCCTGCCCTGTGAGACAAGGGAACCACTATGATAGACAAACCTGTCTCTATTAGCTGACACAGCATTCTCATTTGAGGTTGAGGATGGGTGAAATATTGAATCACAGACTCACAGAATGGTTTGGGGTGGAAAGGACATTAAAACTCATCCAGTTCCAACCCCCTGCCATGGGCAGGGACACCTTCCACTAGACCAGGTTGCTCCAAGCCCTGTCCAACCTGGCCTTGAGCACTGCCAGGGGTGGGGTGGCCACATATTGGGGAACGTTAGCTAAAGTCTAGATACTTATTTTGTGTTACTCATTCAACTTTAAGATCAATTAGTCTTTCACATCTTTAAATGCACACTAATACACTGCAACACTCTTGTCTCCTTATGACACCTAACCATTTCCTCCTCTGGACTGGCTTTTCTTTCCTTGCTGCTGTTAAAAAGAGAATACAAGCTACAAGAAAATGATAAACAGGAAGCCTTAAAAGGCCAGACCATTTACAAAACAACACGTAGGCACACATATCCATAATGTAGTGTGGATAACGCAAAATAGCATGACAAAGTTTATTCAGCTGTATCCTTTTGCACTTAAAGAAATACTGATGTATGATCTTGTTTTAACAGGCATGAAGAGCTTGGCCTGCTCTCCAGATGTACACAGATCTGTAAAATTTCCTAGAGCTTTTCTGTTGACAATACAATATAGAAAATACTATTATTTGGCTACAGCAGGGCTCTCGCTGTTTTGTTGCAGGGGATCTGCAATGAACATCATGTCTGTGGCATGTGTATTGAAGAGTTTCCTGATCTCCTTCCTGTGCCCTAGGACTGCTGGCTTACAGCCAAGTCTCATTTTTCCTAAGGTTCTCCAGCTCTAGATCTTTTTGCAATTTAAAATTCCCTTTGTCTTGCTTTTAGTTTCAAGTTTTAGACAGGTTTCCTGGGGTACTTAAATCCTGGGAAGCATTCCTTCCAACACACGTTCACTCCCCAAACCTCCCATCTGCACCCCACTCTCTGATGCTCATCATGGAGCTTCCCAGCTGCCCTCCCAGTCATTCCACGCACTGCCTCTCCTCACTCCAGCTCTCCCACCCACTCCCTGTTTTCCTTTATCCGTTTCCCTTACCAGTCTCCCTTCCTTTCTTTTCCTTTCTTCCTTCATCTTGCTTTTCGTGTTCCCTGAATGACTCTAAGGCTGCCAGGACTAGGCAGATGAGCCACCCCGTCTCTTGAATTAGCTTATTTAGCCAAATTAGCTTTATTAGCTACATCAGCTGTGTGCGTTACAGGGAAGCCCTCTTTCCAAGCTCACCTCTGCCATTCCTGGAAAAAAAGGGCCACTTTTAGGGATTCAGTTTCCAGCTGTCTGATGCTGTGAGCCCAGCCAGAGCAGACGGGAGGTGTTCGGGAGCACCCGAACAGTTATTTATGATGTAAAAATGCTCCTGTTGCCCCTGGAAACCGGCTCTCCCGCTCGTCTCAGGCAGGGGTTGCTAAGCGATGCGCCTGTGCCTGGGGGCAGGGGGCTAAAGATGTGGCAGCACTTCTTTTAGGAGGGACCTGTTGCAAAATAGAAGGGCAGGACTGCTGCCGCTTCGTGACAGAGGCTACGGAGGAGATGGCTGACTTCCCGCAATGTTTAACTGACAGCTATGCAGCCCTGCACCCCCCCGCCTCCTCGGGGCTCTCCCGAAGCCTGCTCGTCTACCTCAACGCCTGTCCTGAGTTCACCCTTAGCTATTTTCGTTTCTGGGTCACCGAGAACACATCTGCAATAGTCAGCAGCAGCTGACTGCAGAGCGGGTTGGCACATCCATGCTCCTCTTCATCAGGAACACACGCCACATCACACAGCAGCGCTCCGCCGCTGCCCCGAGCTGCACAAACCCCACCATCTGCGTGCCTGGTGACGAGAAAATCACGCCGGCTTGTTTTGTTCTCTCTTTCCTTTCCTTTTTGGTAGGCAGGCTGTGCAAAACGCCCCTGCAAACCTTCCAGGCAGGAAAGCAGCAGGAATTGAGCAGTCGCTGCAGAATCCTGCCGCGCTTAGACGGATTTCTGTTGCCATCTGGTGGCAACCGAAGACCACCTAGAAATGGAGAAGAAGTGTCAAGACCTGCGCCTCCGCTACTAAGTCGGGCTGGTTTTCCTCCATTTATTCCACAGGCGTTTACTCTGGCCACATCACAATTCCGTCACTGTAGAAGGGAGCGAGGGAGATCGTTAATGATATTTGATTATTTAATTATTTAATCCAGTCTAGATTCCAGATCATTCCTTGCATTGCAAGCTTCCTCCATGGTTTTCAAGTCAACACGGCCAGTTTCCTTGACTCTTCCATGTGCTGTAGTCAAGACTCTGTCCTAGCCTCTGAAGCCTGCAGTTTTGCTCACCCTAAATTAGAGATCCTCACTCTAGCCCCAAGAGCTGCTGAATGAATCATCCACAGTGGGTCAGTTAATGAGCATAAAATTACCAACCTCGCCTGCCTGTTGCAGAAATCACCTTATAGGATTGCACCCCTGTTTACCAATGCACATACACACCACCAGCCAGCCTCATTCCCTCTCTAGCCAAGGGACCCGTCACTGGTTTAGGGGCAGAGGCCTCATGGAAGACAGAGATCTCGTATCAGATAGTATGCCCTGACATGTTCTTTTCATGGGCACTATTGCAGCTTCTGCTGAAGCCCGGCTTAAACTGCAGCGCAAGAGTTTCTGCAGGTAGCCACAAATTCACCCTCTTGTCATCACTTTATCCTCTGGCAGAGAATTATTCCCTTCCCATTTAAGAAGGGCACCAAACCCAAAGACTGCATGAACAATTCAGAAGCAGGGCATCCTGATGGCATTTGACTGTAGTCCTCTGGGTTTTGTTCTCATTTATGCTTAGCTCCTTTTTGGAGCCCTAACTTTGTCTTCCCTCATGCCACCCTTGCTCTTGCCCCTGTTCCCTGCGCCAGCCTGCTGGAACTACCCAACCTCCTTCATGACCATCTTGCACAAACTCCAGCGAACTGCCTTTACCAGTCAGGCACGCAGTCCCCTGTGAATTTCCAAGTCTGGTGTTCCCAGAGGCAGGGATGACTCATGACATTTTGTCACACCCAGTAACGCAGATGATGAAATCCCAGGAGCAGCCGGCCACACTCCAGCTCCATGTGGATGTTGGTGCTCCTGACTCCTGCCTCTTAGGCCAGGAGCAGGTCTTCATTCACTCCAAACTATTTTGTGACAGTGATTATTTGGTTACACAACCACACTAGTAAATGAAACAGTGGCTGGAAGTGCTCCCCAGCACTGAAATATAATATTTGAAGTTCTATTGGCAGCCAGCTAGCAATCTTCCAAACAGTTCTGTGCACGGTTTAGGAGTCAGCACATGGCAAGGAATGGTCCAGAAGTCAGTCTGCATGCAGCCAGCCTGTGCTGGTGGGCAAGAGAGTTTAACAGCATGGCTACTCCATGTCCATTAGCCTCAGAACCAGGGAAGAGTTCTGTTTGATTTAGTAACACAGTCAGCCTTTCTCTCTGAGCGGGCACTGAGCCAATTTATAGACACTTTGTTCACTTTTCATACTTCCCAATTACTTTAGGCTCTCTGCATGGTACCAAAATAATCCGGAGCAGGGACTAATGCAGTTTAGGTCGTAAATTATGTTTCATTAGCATGTCATGTAATGCTTGATTCACCATGATGGCAGAGACAAGTTTATTGATTTCTTTTGTCTCCCTGGGTTTTTGTTTGGTTGGTTTGGTTTTGGTTTTAAGTTGCATTGCCTTTTTGCATTGCTATACCACAGAGCTGTGCTTTACCACATGACTCCCACTGATTTGATTCCAGTCACAAAGACTCCAATCAGAGCCAAAGCCAATGCTGGCTTGAAACAAAGCCAGGTTACTCTGAACACTAACATAGGATTCATGTATTCCCAGAGCTTCATCTTCAGACCCCCATGTTCTTTCTGAGCTGGAAAGGAGCGCTCACTTAAATCTTGTGCTGCCTATCAAGAACTGAAGAGGAGTACTGGGAAATACAAGTACCTCTTTCATTGTATTCCTGAGCTACTGGCTTGCATGTGTCAGATATCACTATAATGCCACAGTTGGGGAAGCGCAGACTTTCTAAATCCTATAGGAAACAAATGTTTTCCAGGCCAGAACTGGTCATTTTGAGTATATGGCTCCTCATCTTGCTGAGAGTAATTCTTCCAGGGTCTCAGGCTAACTGAGCTCTGAATATTTTGCATCATCACCAAGTACATGTCATAACTGCAGCAGTGCCATTTTAAGCAACTCAGAGCAGAACTGCTGGCTCATACTATCCTTAAGAAGGGCTAAGGACAATTCACATTAAGATTTCAAAGCTTACAGATTGAACCAAGCCTACTGGTGTTCAGGGACTCTGCAAACTTTTACTTCTAATTTGTTACCAAGTTACCAAGTAATGTCTCTCCCTCACACAGACTCCTTAAACAGAAGACACTATTTCAGGAGAGCAGCCATTCAAAAATCCTTTGAAAACCTTACACGAGCCTTTGAAATACTTCTTTTTCCCTTCTATTCATCCTTTGTCTCCTCAGATATTTGAGGCAAAGATATTTTGATTATGCACAGGAATGCAGTTATCCCAGTTCCTTCCCTGGACAGGTCACTGATGCTGTCTGTTCCTATAAACCACCAACTTCAAAACACAATTAGCAACACTGTCACAAAATCCTGCAAATAATTAGGACCATGTCTGGCCAGTGGTAACATTACATGAAGGACTATGTTGTGCTTTTCAGGATGAACTGATCAAAAAACTTTGACAGTTCAGGGAAGAAACTGAATTAAGTTTGGTGGCTGTTTCCTTTTCCTGTTTCCACTCTATCACCTTAGGCTGAGTGGAAGTATTAGACAGCAAATGGCTATGAAAGGAAACTTAGGTCAACCCCCTTCTTCAGCTCTGTACCTTCATTTTAAATTGAGTTACGTTTCAGTGTGACTCATACACCTTTGAGACATCCTTCACTACAGCCTCTCCTAGTCATCAGTCACCGACCAGATAATTTGGTGTCCTCAGCTAGGATGTTCCGCCTCACAACATCTCAACAGCTTCTGGAAGCATAACCCTAAGAAATACCCCTGTCCCAACTGTACTGTCATTGAGAACAGCACAAGATACTTGTGGGAGCTTTCTGAAAGCTAGTGAAGTATTTGGCTCTATCACTTCCTTCGGCAATGAATTTACCAGCGTAATCTCATGATCTGGAAAAGCGTTTCCCCATTTTCACTCCCCAGTTTCTTTGAATGGTCCCTTGCTCTAAGATTGTGATACAGGAAGAACAGAAGCTCCAAGTCTACTTTTCCTACTCCAGCAACTATTTTGCAAATTATCTGTCCACTTTCATATCTCTCCTTTCCAAAATAGCAACCTCAGTTTTTCCAATACCTCTCCCTGAGTCCTTACATGGATTAATAGCTTGTGTCACCATTTCCTGAAGTCTCCTCTTTAAGGGCAGACGTCCATGTCCTCCCCAGAACATTCAGGTAAGATTGTCCACACAATGGACATCACACAATGTGTGATGAAATCTCATGTCTGTGATTGATGTAGAGTTAATTTAAACCCCAGAAGGAGTAACATCAGCCCTTGCCATTGCACTGTTGATACAGAATTTCAATTACTGTGTGCTGTCCAGATGCCTTCCCTGTTTAGGTCTGACCAAAGTATTCCAGAAACCTCTCTAACACAGTTACTCTGAGTAACTTTATCTTCTGTAGAGGTTGCTGCTTCGCTGTTCACTTTTTTCCTCTTAGCAGATGAACAATAAAGAAACACAACACAGGACACAGGATAAATCCTTAAGAGATTCTGCTTTTAACCTTTTGCCATGAAAATTAATTGCTCAATTCTACCCTTTGCTTATAGGCCAGTTCTTGTTTAAAAAACAGTTCTTTTCATCTTACACTGTGATGCTTAATGCTTGAAATTCTTACACATTTTTTGTTTGCACAGTTTAGGGGAGGCCAATTTTGAAAGTCCATACTTAGTTCTGATTTTTTTTTTTCCCTACTGTTCAGCCTGACTTGGGCCACCTTATACATATTCAGTCTTAAACTAGCAGCATCCTTCCAGTTAAAAGCTCCTTTCCCTACCTGTTGCTTACCACCAGGTGTGTTTCTGGACAGATTCCTTCCCAGTCTCCATTTTCCTCAGCAAAGTTTTTAAGACCAAATTTCTGGTGATAGTATCTTTATTCTCCAGAAAATCCTAGAGGCCATTCTTACACCTGTTTCCATTTGAATTAATTATTACTGAGAATGAATTATCAGAATTATTAACAATATTCTATAGAAGATTTTTAAAATAGAAAATGCTCTTTATATTTTCCTGGATCCCATTTACCTTTTAGCAGTTCATTGTGTGTGACCAGCTAATACTCAAAGATCCTTTTCCTCCTTCTCTTTCATTTCCAGGAACTGAGTTCCCAGGGGGAATAAATAAATAAATAAATGTATGTTAGTCCCTATATTCATGGCACTAAATTTTGCATACCTGAATCTCATCCAAGATTTCATTTCATCCAAATCTCAGAGGTCTTTCAGTATTCATCTATAATATCCTATCATTCTGTCCTTGTGCCATGAGCAAATTTCATCCAAATGCTCTTTTTATTTATGCCAAGGCCATGAATTCAAATATGAAGCAAGATACAGCCCCAAAGTGACCTACATTAGTAATCACTTTTCCCTGTCAGGATTCTGCCTTTGTGGAGCAGCCTCATATGCCTTTTAAAAATCTAAACATATCAGATTAAATGTTCCTCTTTTATTAACTTCTTTATTGACATATCCAGAAAACTGAGGAGGTGATTTATGAGATACTCTCTGCTTAAATAATTCATCTTGGTTATCATAGTCTTCCAGGTGCTTTGACACATTTTTAATTACCGTTCTGACCAGCTTTCAAGAAACAGATAAAAACTTCAGTATTGTATTTCCCTGCTTCATCCCTAGCACCTTTTATTTAATTGCAGTTACAGTCCGTATTGTCTCTCTTGATGCTCCAGTACCATGGCATCTTTCTCTGAGAAAACACATATTTCCAAACCCAAGAATCCCAGGTGCCCAACTACTTCTCACTTGAAGCTCTCTGGAATTCTTGGAGGTATGCCATATTATGGTTTAAAATTATTAGTTTGGTCCACCATTTCTCCTTACAAGAGCTCAATCTCAAAAAGCTGCTTCATTGTAAAAACCAAACTGTTCACAGGATAAGAATATAAAAGCCTCCTACATCCTCAAACCTGAAGGTAGCTATGAAAAAGCAAACTCTTTCTTAATTGTTCCCTTAACCTCCCTTGATTCCAACACATCCAGTAATTCTTTCACAGCCTTCCCGGTCCTCACAGCCTGGAAGACTTTCATTTATACTTTTCATTAATTTCATTGTTTGCTCTGTGACTTCCCATTCTAGCTTCCCTCCTAATTATTACATGCTGCAAATTCAAGATTCTGCCTACTGTAAATTTTGAACAACCTCTTGCCTGACTCCCAGCTTCTCAGAAATTATAACTGAAGTCACATGGGTATCCTAGTTTTCTTTTGATCCTCAGGAATGCTTGTCATCTGAGACTATTATTGCTGATATCATAGGTATCCACAGCACTTCTAACGATTTTAATATTTTACTATTAACTCTGATGTCTACTTCTCAGTCAGAATGCAACAGCATGAACTGCTCATTAGTTTGAGCTACTGCGATCAAACCTTACATCCTGTCTACACTTTCATAGCATCAGCTTTTGAAGTGGTAGACAGCCTGCTAATCAGACTTTCTGTGTGTCAGTGTCTGCCAAGTGCAGTGGCTCTTTGAAAAGCGAGCTGAGATGGTTCTACATTTACCGTTTCACAGCAACTTCTGTCCTCCCTTAAGGAAGGCAGAGCTTTCCTTGCTGTCAGTCCTGGGATGTGACCACAGCTTTCCTTTCCTGGCACCACTGCCTAATATGAAGACCCAAACTCTGAAGCACAACCCAGGGGTTTCCTTTAAGGACAGTTACTAATTGATCCTGTGGTTTGTTCACTATGACTATCTGAAACTTAGAATACAATTTTGTCAATTCAGTACAGAAAGGACCAATATCCAGCTTCCTCTCTTACAGCTATTCTTTTAATTCTGCAGGGTTAACAGGCAAGAAAAGCAGTAAAAATTATCTCAGCCCGCCAAGCCAGAAGGTTAGTCAGAATGCACCTAAGCATCTTAACTGCTGAGTAAGAAGGTACCTTTTACCAGAGAATCGCTAAAAGAAGAAGCTTTTTACCAGAGAATTGCTAAAAACTCTGCTGCATTGTTTTTTGTATTCATTGAACCTGTCTAACATAACGTGTAAGAGTACCTCTGAGCTTTTGGGCCTTAGAATCTGATACTGATTATAATTTTGTCTAACTACTGAAACGTCTTATTTGTAAGTACTTCATAATCTTTAAGATAGGAATACTACATAAACCTCCTGAGTTAGGAAAGTTCAGTTATCACAAAAATAATTTTCTCATGGAAAAATTTGTAGATGTTTTACACTGAAAGAAAACCAGCATGAACTGAAAATGCACACAGAACAAATTCACTTCTTTCACTAACATCCCCTTCTCTGTCCAAGAAAGCTCCTTTGTTTCATCCAAGTCTGCTAGAACAAAGCACAGCAGAACAGGCCACTGGTAACACTTCAGAAGACCTCAAAGCACTGGTAGCCAGGAAGCCCATCCCCAGTTGTCCCCTGCTCTCTAGCCTTATGAGCACCAAAATCATGCAGAAGTCTGCATTTAAGTATGAATTCCGTCACCTCTGACTTCACACTCCAAGCTTTTGAGCTTGAATGGAAGCTCCAGAACAAGATTCCTGTGTCCGATTTCCCCCCACTAGTCTAGAAGATATCACTCATGGAGGCCCATTCAGAGCACATCTCCGTCACAAGGAACCCATAGGAAGGGATGGGCAGATCAAGCGTGTCATGGTTAAAACATTTCCCCCAGCTTGAGGGAGATGTGGATCCCAAATCCTGCCTCCCCACATTGCTTTCTATCAGAGATACCCAGTCCAAACATGCACTTAAGTATTTTGCTGTAAGCATTTGACATTTTGCATCGCCCTGGTATCTCACATATACTGATTGAATGTCCTGAAGACCGGAGTTTATAATCCATCTATTTTTGTCTCCATTAATATTTAATCATTCACACAAACAGGAAGAGCTTCAAGTAAAAAAGGCTTAAAGAAGCAACTGCCTCCAACTATCCAAAGCTGGTAACAAGCATTTACCTAAGATATGCTAGCACTTCTCTTTCAAATACGGCATTCAACCTTGGGCAGGCCCAGAAGGAGCAGTTTCCTTCTGGTCATGATCCTTGGGAATGAGCCCCACTCTGCTCCGGTACTTATCTACAGTCACTACACCTGTCTGAAAGACTGAGGGTGAAGCAGGTGCCAGGTTTAAACATTTGCTATAGAACTACAATAAGAATGAAAGTCCATTGCAGACATCTAAAAAAAACAAGAACTCCTGTAGAGTTCATGAAAATAAGAGACCAAACACAGGAGAAAGACTATTTTGTCCTTGCAGAGAGAAGGTCACGGTACACACTAGATTTAAAAGGCATAAGAGAACCAGAATGAAAAGAGACATTACCAATTAGGGGAAAAGCATCGGTTAGAACTTATGCTTTATCAGTTGTCAAAGAATCCAATTGTGAGACCAAAACTGATAAGCAACCAAGCTTTGTTAGTCCTGCAATTCACACAACTACCTGCTTCAAAGCACATTAAAGTGCAGCTATAGTCTGAAAAATTACTATCACAGCCAAGCCGATGGCTTGGAGCCTACACAGTCAGGCCTGGAAGGAACAAAGACCAAACCGTCAGTCACTGAGAAATGGAGACTAGGTCTTCCCTCCTTTTGCAAAAGACTTCCTGTATGGAAATTACTACTAACGTCCTGCCTTAGGCTTCTGCAGGCTTCAGGGAAAGCCCCCTATAGTCGCAGGTCCTTCTGGAAAGGAGGGTTGGGCCCACAGCAGAGACAGGGTAGTCCATGTGAAACTGCTTCAGTGGGTGGTGACAAGACAGAAGGGCTTCTGTCTACCTGAAGTATTCCATTATCTTTCCCAGCGACTGACACCTCTGAAGCAGGGGTGACTTTATTTTTTAATGTAAGCTGGCACAGGTACGCTGGCACACTCCTTTAGCAGTCACAGTTGTAACAGACAGAACACACTCTGAGCTCGAGTGGAGCCTAGGTGGGGAAAGGATACAGTTCACCCTGTGAATTCAGTCACAGCTGCTGCGCAAATGACTCAATCAAATGTAATGGCTCCTTTTACTCCCATTTACAGGGGCGCGACCGCCAAGTATGACAGCAAGGGGGATACTGAGCTCCCCCTCGTCATCACCATCACACACCCAACCGCTGCACGCTATGCTCGAACCGAGCACCCCAACGCCCGGCACTGAGCACAGCACCGCTCCACCCGCAAACGCAACGGACGCTGCGGGAAACTGCGGGAGACAGCACGCAGACGCCGCCTGCCATTTTACACGCGCGCTCCCCACACGCAGGGAGGCACCGACTACACGGCGACACCGAGGCGAAGCCGCCCTGCGCCGCTGCGCCATGACATGCGCGGCTGCAGGCGCACGGCCCCACACCGCCATCCCGGCCGCGCATGCGCTGGCCGCCAGCCGAAGGACACGGACACGGCCACCCGTCGTGGGCCGCGGCGCTCTCCGGAAGCCGTCGGCCCCGGACAGGAAGTGAGTGGAGCGCACAGTGACAAACAGCCCCGCCGCGGGGGCCCGCGCTCCGCTCCCGCCGGCCGCGCGGCCCTTTATGACTCATCTGACTGACACGCTGGGGGTGACCAATGGGAGCTGCTCCTCCCTTCCCTCTGGCCCGCCTTCCCTAGGACAGAGGCCAATCAGAAGGATGAATTCGCCCCCGCCGCCGTCGCCCTTTGATGGACATTTGCAGGAGCCAACCAGGCAGCGGGCTGCGGGATACCCCCGCCCCCTCTTCCCGCCAATGAGTGCCGTGGAACGAAGGAGCTGGTGGGAGCGCGCCAGGCGCCCCCGCCCCAGCACACCAGCCGCCGCTCTCGCCCCTCTGGCCGCGGGAGCCGTGCCCCCTGTCTCGTGGGCCGGGACAGTCCCTGCGGCGCGTCCCCGCCGCGGCTGGGCTCCCCGCCACACGTTCCCAGGCTGGATGCGACACGGGGCGGGGAGGAGCCGCCCGGGCGCTGCGTGCGGGGGCTCCTCGCGCTCTTAAGGTGGCCCCATACCCTTCCTGGCGGCCCGGCCGCGGCGGGACGGGGGGAGCAGCTTGTGTGGTGCCCGTTAGGCGGGGAGGAAACGAATCCCCGCACGGTAGTGGCGGCCACCTGGAGCGAGGGCGGCGCAGGGGGTGCTCGGCGGCTTTACTGTCCCAGCAGGCTTCCCGGCGCAGGGGGTGGCCCGGGGAGAACGACCCGCTTTGCCGTCCGCTTGAGGGGCCTGGGAGGAAGAGGAGGTCTGTGCTGGTTTAATGTTCCGGGAGATAAGAGCCTGTCACATGAGCCTGACTGCTGTGGAGACGGGGCGCAATCACACCGAGGAAAAGGCAGCTGGAGAACAAGTGTCTGCCGTCACAGGTGTCCGAGGCCGGGCCACCAAGCACGTCGTGCCCGGACTCCCGTCCCGAGCAGGCCCGGTTGGTGTGGTAGAGATGAAGGGTACACATGCTTTCTTGTAGTTAGTTTAAACGTGTGTTCTGAGGGCCCGGTTTTAACCACGAGTTTCAGCCTCTTGATCATTGCATGGGGCTACCCTGAAAAGGGGACAGATAGGTCAGTTCCTTGTATTACGCTGATAAATGATTCAGGGAACATAACATGAGCAACTAAATTTTTATATGAACATTTACACACAAATATATAAAGGAAATATTTTGCTGGTTAAAAAGAGGTCTTGGAAAAAAAGCCACAAACTAACCACCAAACCCTACTCAAGGAGAAAAATACATTAGAATACCTATATGTTACTGAGATTACTGTGATGCCTGTTTACTACTAATTACAAATGGAACAGTCCTTCAGCTAGGAAGTGGAAGAGAATTCCTTCCCAAATACCATCAGTTTCATTGTCAAATAGACAAGTATTAAGAATTCAGTCATGCACAGATCCAATGGCGTCCCGAGAAACTGTGAGAATAAAAAAATGCATTGAAACTAATGTAAAAAATTATGTGGTGACATTTACTTTTTTCCCCATGTCTCCATCTGCTATTCTCTATGTTCTGCTTAGCTTGCAAAGGCTTTGGGATTAGGTTCTCTGAATGCTAAATATGATAATGGATTGTGAGCCATCCACGTGTGTATTTCTGCAATACTGATTCTTTGACTTGCCTCTCTGTGTCTTTTTGTGGTTGTTGGATGGCATTTTTGTATTTACATTCTTTCAAGTAGTGGAATAAATTAGTTATATATTCATTTGGGAGAGGATCCTGAAAACCAAAAGGAAAAATAAATAGGGAACACACATTGGATGCCTGGCACATGCCAAATCCAACCACAGTTTTCTAACACCTCTGCAGTTGGCTATAGATCAAAGAAGTTGCAGATACCACCCATCAGTGCCTTCCAGCACAATGATTCTTCTGTCTTGTCTGTCAGTAGAGTTAAGAGAAACCTGTGCACAGTATGGACACAAATCCTACCTAGAGAGGAACTGGAGAGCTTGGTGTGTGAATAGCAGGGAGGCCCAAAGACCACCTAGCCCAAACAGAAGTCAAAGGAGAGGTGGAAGGCCAAGAGAACTGGAGCTAAGATGTTTATTCAGGACTGGAAGGAGGCTCGAAGAAAGGACAGAATAGCACACAGCTCTGATGTGAATGTGTGAGGGAATGAGATGGTTGTTGGCCCTTGGTAATGATTAGGAACACTGTAATGGGATCTGCAACGAGATAATATGGGGAAAGGGGCAGAAACCCCTCTTTGACAGACCAGGTAGTAGCATAAGGACAGGGTAGTAGCTATGGACAGAGCTGCTAGCATAGAAGTGGAAAAAGGTTTGGTGTAGAGGAAGAGGACACAGCATTCAGAGAGACTGGAGATTGAGGTGCATTCTTGTGACTTCTTGAAATAAATGCATGGGACACTGGCACAGCTTTTGACCTGTTGAAGGAATGCAAATATAAAACTATCCATGGAAAGAAGAGATTAGGGTGTCTTTGAGATAGCTTGGGGTAGGACCCCCACGAGAGGGTGTTTCATGGTAATGCGTTTTGAATTACCATGTAAAAGTGGCCTGCCTATAACACTGGCCTCATGTAGGGGGATCTCTGGCAGCGCCTGTTCCTTCTTACACACACATTTTGGAGTATTCGATCTATTTAGTTTACTTCACTGGAGAGAACCCTTTAATGTTGTAAAATAATGGATGGTTGCCTTGGTCTGGCCCTAAGACCAGCCTTGAAACATACCAAGAAGAGACTCCCAGTTTTCAGCCAACTGGGTAACAGTGGAACAATCAATGTGGGTTTTGGTATGGTTTTACCTGGTTGTAACACATCTGAGAGGTAGCAATGGGTTGTGATGGAAACACCTCCCAAGATCCGGGATGTTACTGCAGTAGTTTATGGGCAAATACAAAGAGTGAACAAAGAATACCAGGGACAGACTGTGGAATTTTCTGGGGAGCGAGAGGAGCCTCTCCGAGGGCTGGTCTGGAGCAGGGTACAACCACTCTCTGCCTTACGTGAGCAGAGATCACCCTAGGTGGCCAGCCCGATCCTGCCGCGCCCGGTCCTAGGCCCAGACCCAAGCAGCCATTCGGGAGCTATACCGGGCCGGAGGAGATGACGGGGTGAGCGGCTGCTGCAGGGGTAGCCCAGCAGCTGCCGCTGCCAACTGGGGGGCGGCAAGAGGCTGCTGCTGGCAGCGTCCAAGGCGCAAGGGTCCCCCGGCCGGCGGCCATCTTCGGGGTGATTCGAAACCCCGGGCCGAGGTAGGAGCAAGGGAGGCCGGGGGAGGCCGCGGTCCCAGCTGGTGCCCACGAGCTGCCAGGCCCTCCGAGCAGAGCCTGGCTCTCACTTCCAGCGGGTAGAAGGGCCCAGCTTCCTGGGCAGCCGCAGGGCCCCCGACCGGCGCCTCCTTAACCCGGGGAGGCGGGGGCGGCCGCGGCCGGGGGGGAGCCGGGGGAGGCGGGGCGGAGGCCGGGGAGGAGCTGGGGCCTGCAGTGGAGCCGCAGCCAGGAGCGGGAGCGGCGGGGCCTGGAGAGATTCAACGCCGCTCGGCCGGGTTCCCTCTCACCGGAACCCGGGGAGCTCCCCGGGGACGAAGCCGAGGCCCGGCGGAAGGCGGCGGAGGCGGCCGCTCATCTCCGCGAGCTGCCGCGGCCTCCCGTGGTAGCCGGGCCCGGGCAAGAGGAGCTAGGGCCTGGGGGGAAGCCAGGGACAACCTCCGGGCAGCTGGGGTGGGGGGACACCCCCGTAGCCTGCAGGGGTGGGGGAGAGACTCTGCCCGCCGCCCCCCGCCCCATCCGCAGCCGTGAAGGGACACCCCGTTAGGCAGCCCAGCTCACGGCGGCGGGGGACACCCCAGCGGCCCCTCGCCGGCCCCGCCTCGCTGGCAGGCCGGGGCTCACCCGCCTGCCAGCCCCCTTCCCTGCAGCTGGTGGGGGAGCTTAACACTTGCCCCCATCCCCACTAACGAGCCAAGGGTGGGCAGAGGTCCCCGGCACTAAGCCCTCGTAACTGTCTAGAATCGGATCTGCTCTTCCTCTCTGTGGAATAGAGTCTGCTGGAGCTCCCTCAGTACCTGTTTTGTGGAGAGGTGTTCTCGGACCCCAGCTTCCGAGGGTTTTGAGAACAACCCTTGCCACCTACTCCCTCCTGCTACTGAGGAAATTCTTCCCCCAAGCAGTGGATGAGACAGTCCTTCCCCAGACCAGCTAGTAACAGGGCAGTCTTCACCGAAGAAACCCCTTATGCCCAAGAGAGGCAGTCCCCAAGACAGAAATAAGCAGGAGCTCCTGATACTACCTAGTAATTTTGATTATTTATATCTGCTTAGCAGGCAACAGAGAAAGCAAATCAGGGGAGAGAAAGCAGAGGCAGATTTAGATACTCTTCTTCCCTTTTCCAGTTGCTGTTAACCACTGGAGATAAAGGTAATTTCCAGTACTGACCTCATCCTCCTCCATCCCAAGGAAGATCCCTCATCCTCTAATCCCAAGAGGGTTTTTTTCAGATATCCTGTGCAAGGAGAGAAAACGCACCTCCCAGTTCCAGGGAAAGAAAAAGGCAGATTTTGCTAATAATATTCACGGAGATAGCAAGATTTAATTTTTTTTTCCAGAGAAACAGATCTGTCCACACTTAAGGACAAGGTGCACCTAGAGGAAGGAGAAGAGAGGTTTACAGGTAGGGACATTGGAGAAACTGATCTCTCAGATAATCTGAAAAGCAGTGAAAAGGCTGTCTTCCAGGGAACACCGCTTTAGTAGTTAGCTGCCAGAGGGGAGAGAGGATCTCCATCCTGGGATAAGACCATCAGGTTTAGGGGACTGACAATCCCAAATAAATTGTTTTAATACTGAAGATCCTGATTTCATCCACAATCCCTTCGCCCTCAAAGTATTTCTTGAAGAAGCTCCTGGAATAGCTGACAGCAACGCTCTGAGGATGGGTCTCAGAGAAGGAGTGTGAAGGGCAGCACCGCAGAAACCAACACTGAAGATAATCCACCTCCCACCAGAAAATCTTCCAGAGTGAGTGACCACATTATATCACCTCTATTCCTAGCAGTCCTTGTATTTTTGCCTTCTCTTCTTGTTTTCCGTATCTCTTCTCACTGTATCTGCTTTCCTTTTAATCTTTTCTCTCTCTTGTTTCTGAACCTCTCCCCAGGCTTCTTTTTTTCTGTGTGCATTTCTTCATCTCTCTCATTTAGCTCCCTTATATGCTATATGGAATTGACCTGATTCTTTCCCTCACTGTTTAGCTTACATGAGACCTTAGCCCTATTTAATTGTAAGAAACCTCTCTGCTCTTTCCATTTTACTTTCACTGGTGTATTCATACTAGACTCAGCCGTTACCATCACCAATGTGAAATTAGTTTCTGTCATTTAGGGGTCATTGAGAAGGATAATCCTAGCCAAAAGGCTTTGAGGAGGCAGAAGCAGTGATTTCTAGTGCTACTGTCAAAGGATGCACTCGTGGGGTTGGAGTGTCAGTTTTCTCCATGTGGGTCCTACTATGCTGTGGGAATAAAATTCTTGTGTGATGCAGACCTCGCTGTGCTTGGGGGCTGAACATTTGGATTCCAGTGCTAGTACTCTGAGATGTGTGCCTTAATATACCTAAGGGTTGTGGGATGAATTCTGGAAAGAGTGCCCTTGAGACTGGGTTCTGTGGTGTCCAGGGGCCTGGGAATGAAAATCATTAAATCTGCTCTTAAAGCCAGAAGAAGCCATTCCATTGCCATTAGTCTTCATCTGTGTTTTATGTTGTGTTCAGGGGCTAGAAATATAAATTCTAATGCTAGTGAGCCAAGCTGGCTGCTTTTTGTAAATGAGGCAGTTAATTTCCAATCACAAATGAGTATTCTCACATTAATGTAATGATTTCTTGAGAAATCAAGTCCGAGAGGGACTTCATCTCAGATGAAGCCAAAGCAGATTCCTGTAGCTGAAGAATCATGCCTAAGGATATCTCACCTGACATATTCCTGTTTCTGTTCTCCAGTGATACAGCAGTGAGGAAGATCAAAGGGTCCTTGGCCCCGACAGGAACCCTTCTGGAATCCGTTTGGGAGCACAGTGGTTAACAGGGAGTCCCTGAATAAGGAACTCCTTGGTGTAATTTGCTAGCAAGATCAGACAAAAGATGCCAAAGTGATTCCCCGTTTTGGCAGAGAATTTTGACAGTTATCCATAGCTTCAGAAGGTGCCTTTCTCTAAGGGTAGGCTGAACCATGAAGTGTACATATGTTCTGGGGGTACTGTTAGATGCCCTCCTACCTGTTGCCCTATAGTTATGCAATCAGCCTGTTTTTGAGTACAGCTGTGTTATCTAGCACAAGGGAAGAGATAACTGAGGCATATTGGCCTTTGTACATTCAAGGGGGGGACTGACTTTTTATACTTCTGAGGTTAATTTACCTTGTTCTGTCCCCCTTCCTCACAGTAATGACTTGACATTTTTCAAGTGCTTTTGGCTCTGGTGGATGCCAGGACACTTCACAGAATATTTATGCCAGCCTTACAGAATTCTGCTCTCTCACAACAAGTATCTTTCTGTATATTAAATGGGTTGGTTTTGTTTTTTTTTTCTTCATTATTCATGATAAAGAGTAAGTTTTTTTGTATTAGCTGCCTGATCTTTATGTGCTCATGACAGACATGTAAGGCTGGAAGTCATGTGCTGTAGAGTGATTGTTATTTATTTGTTAATTGCTGACAGGGCAGTTGGTGCTGACTCGGACCACAAAATTAAGATGATCTCTGTTCTGATGATCTCATAGTCTAAAACGCAGCAATACAAAAGCTAGGACAAACTGATAAATTTAAGGAGGTGAATAATTTTTAGACAGCATAGGTCTTTAGTGTGATCATGATATTTCCGTCAAATGTTTATCACAGGTGAAAATGCAGTTTCCTGTGAAGTGGAATACTGCAGCTGTTCTGCACCATTTATTTTATACAAAAGTATCCATACAAGAAAAAGGAAGAGTATCATTTGTCTTCATAAAAGTGCAAGGTACTCCATAGACACATTTAAATGAAAGTGTTATATCTTTAAGTGTTTAAATTAAGCATATTAAACGTGAAAACCTAAAATTAGACTTTAATAACCACATTTGGGTACCTCAGTAAATAGTAAATTCTCCTAAATGCCCATGAACATAGAGTTGACTTCAACAGAAGCAATGAAGCCTTCAACATTGAAGAGACAGTGACACGTATATGGGTTTTGTAAATTTTAATTTGGACATGCATGCTTCCAAAAGTTGACTTTTTAAGTTGAAGCACTCTCATCCTGTCCTATGGGCACTCTGCTCCCAACTGAGAACTGTGAGTGTGGCATTTTTCAGGTCAAGCAATTAAGTGAAAAGAAATGAGAAGGTCTGGAGAGTTATGGGAAAAGGATTACGTTACTGCAAGATCATGAGGTTATATGAATGTTTAAGTATGCATTCTGTAAGTTCTTGGATTTTTTTCTTGGAATCTGGTTCTTTAGGCAAGTTTCTAGGATAGAATAAGGATTCACAAAAGTTGGAGTTAAATACAGTAAACAGTTTGAGGTCGGATATAATTCCCCAGTCTGAGACAGGATTGTGACTACTGTAGTTTTTTGAAGGGTTTTCTTTGGGTTGTATTATTATGTTTTATTTTATTATGTTTCCCCTACAAAAATGGAGCCAAATGCTGGTGTGTGAAGAAGTTTTTTCTTACTGCAGAGGTCGAGGTATCTTCGCTTGCTACCTCCTCCCCTAAACTTCAGCTGACTTTCTTATAGTGGATGACTCAGTCTGTATCACAGTTTGGATATTTGGCCCTTTCCTTCCAGTATCAGAAAGGAGGTATGGTTAATGGCAACTGTGATATGGACAGCTGTCCCTCAAGAGCAGGACTGAGCTGATTATCTCGTTTCACACAGCTGTCAGGAATTACATCTCAGTCATTAGCAACCAAAAGATGAAATATGTTTGGACTCATTTTTCCATTTGCTTCTCCCAACCTTGGGTAGAATTGTAACCAGCAACTTTCACAAAGAACCCTCTGTGTTTTGTAGTACTCCATTTACAGAATCTGTTACTGAGTGGTGCTGCTTCAGAATTGAAACTTTAAAATACATTGGTTCTAGCATTTTTAGTCTGGAAGACAAGTTTGAAAAGATGAGTAGTGCCTAGATTAATGAACAGCCAAAAATAGTATCTCTGAAGTTTTTGAACTCCCCAGTGGTGTTAACCCTGAGGCCTGAAGAAAAGCATTTAAATCTCTGTATTGCTGGCTCTTGCACATTGTGTTACTTTAGCAAAAATATCCAGTTGATATGTTCAACCCCCAAATGTTTATCATCTTGGTAGGAGTCGGTATTGCTGCTTGCTATGTATTCTGCTGGTTTTGTTTTCTTATTCCTTCTAAGGAATGTATGAGCTTAAAAACCTGTAACGCATTTCTGTCCGCTCATCTTTTCACTTTTAAAGGAAATCTGTGTATGTGTGTTACGGCGAGCAAGCATGCTGCAGTATGTTTTCACAATTAAAGCAAATTTTCATTTTAAGCTTGAAATGAAAATGCAGAATATTGGGAATGTTTCAGTTTTCAGAGACCTCACAGCATTTAACGTTGTGTCTGTGGTGCTTTGCAAAGATTTGGTCTAGACTGTTGTTTTATCGTTCTGTCTTTGACCTGCCCCGTCCTCTACTCAGTTCTGTTATGACCTTTGGAGTTGGTGTCACAGATTTTGCAGGTTCCTGTCCTTTATGAGCCCTTTCCTGAACCCTGTCCTGGGCTTCCTAGCATCGTATCACATCCAAGTTCCTCTCCTGCACCTTTAAGGCCTAGCATATTTCCACCCCGCCTACTTCTTCACTCTCATTTCCTCCTACATCCCACTCCTCCTCCCAGCTCTCTCTGTACTGCTGTTTGCATCTCATTTTCCGTGGTGTCCCTTTGGCATGCTGTCCTGTGGTCCTATAAGCCTAAAATGCTGCTTCTCTCTTCGTCAAGCATACATCCCTCATTTCCTGTCTAGGATTCTTCACTGACATGAATCGTTTTTTACTAAACCTTACAGGCCCTACTTTTACTTTCACACCTGCATTTTGACCTGTTCCTGGTTTGGCTTTCATTAGATTATGTGCTTGTGGACACACAGAGGATTTTTTGTCTGAGGTTGTGTCAAAAAACCTGTTCTTTTTTCCACTTTATAATAAATAGAGTTTTGTTCCTCTGAAATATCCGGTTCTGCTGGGCTGGGGAATGGCAGGCACTTTTGTCATTCATTCTCTCACCATCCTTTTTCCCCTGCCCTCTTCCCTTCCTCAGGAACAGCTGGATTTTAGTTGGTTAGAACGAAAATCCCTTGTGTGACATTCTCTAGTCCTTCCAGCACTTCACGATCTTGGTTTTGAGAATTGGGGTGAACAACTAGTGCAAGGCCCAGTGCCTCATTCCTCATCTTTCTGGGCTGGTCAATTTACTTGATGTGAAGTCAAGAAATCAGGGAATGTGTGGGGTTTTTTTATGTGTAAGAGAGGCTGAGTAATGAGGGAGAGATGACGAGTGACAGCTTTTATACCTCGAGGAAAAAAATATTTACTTTTTTGGTTTTTACAATTAGCAATTCAAATTTTGTTTATGCTCTCTGCTATATAAAGACTGTGGCTGGTTATAGCAGAAATATGTAATTACTGTTAAAAGTTCAAAAGTTCAAATCTGAATAATTGGGGAGGGATCTGAACTCTTTGTGGTCACAAATTAAATGAGTAAAGTTTCTGAATTCTTATTTTCCCCAAAAAAAACTTTGTTGAGTGAAACTAAAGCAATTCTCCCTCCCCATCAGAAATTTGCAGAGAAAAATAAGCCGCTAAAATAGTTACCTCTGAAATTCTCTCTATCTGAAGAAAGCAGACAAGCTTTGAAAGTAGAGAATGGGTCTGGGATTTGAGACCTGTGTTCTCTGCATGGTTCCGCTACCCTTTGCTGTCTGACCTTGGGCTTCGTGCTTCTCCATGCATGGCTTCCCATTTATCCTGAAACAGGGTATTGATCCTTTTTAAGGGCTACAAAGTATAAGGATGAAAACCCTTTGTAAAGGCTGGCTGTTCTTTTTGTTGTTGATTACCTTAATTACAGTGCGATACTGAACTAAAAACCTCTGTATGCCGCTTCTTGTGGCATTAAGAAACAGTAAAAGCATGATGCCTGGATTAATTTTTGTTTCATTGAAGGACCTGTGACTCTAAAACTGAAAGATCCTGTACCTGTCTGCAGCGTAGAACTGTTTTTTAAGCTGACTTAAGTATAGATATTCTAACTCCCTTGAAGCTTCTCCTAAGTTCTCTAATGACCTTTTCTTGGCCAGGTCTCAGGGTCTCTATTCCATCTTCATCCTTCTTGGCTTCCCTGCTGTTTTTGACACTTGATCATGCCCAGTCTTGTCCTCCTTTGACTTATGTGTCAGTATTTTCCTGGTTTCCCTCCTACTGTTCTAGTAATTCAGTAGCTCCTGCACTAATTTATTTACCTCCCTCCATATTTTTTTTTTCTTTTTAAATTAGATACAAAGCCCCACCTCTGGTATTTTCTTGTTTCTTTTCTTTACCTCCTTCATGCCAGTGACATTCAATTATGCAACTTGGCATACTACCTTAACAGCTTTTTTGAATGATTTGCTGCAAGACTGCTGAGACCAAGCTGGAACTCCAGAAAGCTCCTTTGAGATTTCCCTTTGTTTCCTGCTTTCCTCTGTGAGCATCCACAGTTGGGCCTATAACATGGGGTTTCTTGCACTCTTCTTGCTCTTGTATACAGGGTAGGGATGACTCACAGATTCATGGCCTGAATCTCCAGTTTCTTTCTTAGTCTCTTTGGGTAACCCTTATGCTTTCTCCTTCATTTACCATCTTGTTTACTGATAGCTGTTCTTGCTGGTCTCTCACAACTGTGTTACCTTCTTGTCTTCTTAAAAACACAGTTACTGAAGCTGTGCTCCTGGCATGTTTTGTCAACATGTTGCTGCCTCCTCCTTGACAAGCCTATTCTTCAGCTATCATCCACCACATAAGCTTTCAGCTTCTTGTACTCACTCTAAGGGGTCTTCACATGTGTATTTCTGCCCTGTTTGTTGCTGTGTCTTATTGTTTTGTCCTTTGCTTTGGCAGCAACAGAAGCACGACATCGTGCTTTTCCATTTCTTGCATGAGCATCTCTTCACGTTCATCTTCAGCTGACTCATACCTTGATACATATAGAAAAATTGCCAGCCAGTAGAGGCCAGACATACTGAAAACCACTTATTTTCATGTTTTAAAATCATTTGAAAGGTCTAACTAACTCAGAGATAGTTGTCATATTACATGTACCTTCCTCCCCCTGGCTTCTGTTGTAAAGAAGGATGATTACTAAAGTAACTAAAAATTATCATAAGCGAAGACACAACATCTCAAAGACTAGAAAGATAAGGGTTAAAGCTGAATAATATTTACTTGCAGTTGCAAGTTGGCAAGTAAGTGGTGTGGAAGAAAGCATCTTCTTTCAGTATCTTTAAGGAAATGAACAGAAGATTTCGTTTCAGGATGATACACAACATGGAGAATTTTAGGAGTAGGATGCAGAAAGCCAAGTAGTAGTGTTTTAAGACAGAAGAAACTCTTAATGGGGGTGTCTTCCTTGCTATTGTGGTTCTGAATCCTCTTGACTTTCAAGCTTGGTACAGACATTTACGAGCCTGGCTAGGGATTGTCAGGTGTTTGTCTCCTGAAAGACAGTTCATTCTGTTTAGTTCACAATAACAACTAACAGAATAGTGAAAAGGAATTGTGTTAAAACAGTGGTTGAGAACAAATTTATGAACTTCACGCAGTATTACTTAAGTCTTCTGATCATTATCCAACTTCAGTTTCAGCTGTGTGTTGCTTCCAGACTCCTCTTTAACAAGCTTTTCTGCAGTGCTTTGGTAATTTTAACTCTGGCAGTATGTGCTGTATGTACGTTTTGGCCACATGGGGCTAATCTGCACTTGATACAAATCTCCGTATTTTCTATGAATACAGTACATAGTTTTTGTTGGTGCTTGATACCTATTTCCACAAGTGGGACAGAATGGGTTGTGGCTCCTCTCAGCAACTATTGCAGAGTTGATATTGACTAATCTGTTTTCAGTGGTTCAGCCTTTGTTGAACAGGTTTTGACCACTTGCAGTCAGATTTTCATTTTCACTATGCCTGGCTGGCATTCATTTAGCCTGGGGAGCTCTCTTACATAGAAGCTTTGTGGTATTACTGTTATTAAACTGCAAGGTTAGCTGTCATTTTCCCCTGATAAACCCATCTTTTAAATAGGAAAAATAATACAGTTTTTATGTGTAAGTGCATACATGTATTCTTTTAACCTGGGTTTCTGTACCAATCTTTGCAATGATGTGAAGATCTTCTGAGCAAGATATTCTACATGCTGATCTACTTCTGATGTTTAATTTCAGAGACAGCCTGGGTATAGTATCAGTGTTTGCATATTCTATACTGAAGGCTTACCTACTGGATGTGATTCTGACAGGCTATTAAAATTGCAATCCTTCTGTTGAACCTGGGTGCTCCCAAAGAGCTGGGGGAAATACCTTCTCTTGGATACAGTTTCTGTCCTGCAGACTTCCTGGTTTCCATGGGAGAATCTTGTTCCAGATATGTGCTCATAAACTTGAATTATTCCAAAGCCAGTACCTGATACCTTTCTCAGTGTAAGAGTGATTGTTCTGTTAATGTTCTTAAAGAATATGCTGAAGATTTCTCTTGCCTGCCTTGGCATAAGTTTAAAATTGCAATTCCTACTTCCAATGGTAAAATACTACATAGTGGTACTGAGGATGGAGGAATGCTGTAGAGACGTTTCTGCTGTAGTGATGTATTTTCATTGTGCTTCTTTAAAGTGCTTGGTTTACTTCTTATTTCAAATCTGTTATTGGGAGGGTTGTCATAGGACATTTGGTTTATTATTACAATAAATCTTTTATAGTAGTCTTATTATAAAGAAAATAACGCTCAAAAGTATTTTAGGCATACCAGTATTCTGAGTATCATTTGCTGTTTCTTTTGACAGGTGTTATGTATTCCCCACTTCCACTTACACCATTAATAAGCAAACTAATCTTAACTTTGAACACATATTTTCAGACTGTCTGTGGGGTCTTTGCAATGTTTGTGTAGGATTTCTCACTGCATTTTTGCTGCATCCTTATATAGCAGACAAGAAGAATACTCGATTAGTTGGTCTTATTAAAATCTGGCGAGGGACTAGCTGTGCTTAATCATAGCCTTTTATGTCTGTAAAGATACTGTCTCCCTTGACATGAGCATATTTTAGACTTTGGCTGTAATGCTATCTGTTAATAAGTTTAAATAAGCAGGTCAGGTTTTGTAAACTATACCGTTTCGCCAGTAGTTTCATACAAACCTAGGACATAATTGCTTTTTAAATTGGTTCCTGACACGCTTCCAACGTGGAGGTTTTGGTGACTTTTTAGGCCCTGCAAGACTTCGTCCTTGGTTAGTACCAAGTATGCGTGCATAGTCAGTGCTCTTCATTCATGAAATTCAGACAAATTATATGCTGCTCATGCACCTTTCACAAAATGGAAGGAATCAAAAGCTCCTAAGTTAAAATATGCTGCTGTGATATTTATGTTATTAATAAGTATTACGGAAACAAATTTGTTTTTTCCTTGAGACTTACGTGATCCTTGTTGCTGAGATTTGTTTGAGGAAAACCATAGCTGTATAACAACTATAATAAAAGAAATGGTCCAGTGATTTATATTAAGCTGTGCATGGTCTAAAAGTTTTCATCTTCCTCTGTTTTTTTTTCAGTACCATCTTAGTGAGTTATGGTGTAACTTGTAACAAATTTCCATTTCAGAGTGCCCTAATTGAAGTACCACTTGTGTTGTTTTACACAACATAGCATTGACCATTCAAAGACATTGTCTTGCGCACCAGGTAATTTTGAGCAGGGGTATAGTCAGACCAGTGTGACATAGACAGGCACAGATTGTGACAGTTTGTATTCATATAGGTGATACCACATCGTGTGCTCTTAGGTGACAGTAACTTCCTTTTGTTGAATTCTTTTTTTCCTTTGTGGCTCGTGACTAGCAAGAGCTGTGTGCCCCCTGTTGCCACATCTGCAAGCCTATAGTGTACTGGGGAAAGGTTTTTCAGCTTGCTCCCAAAGAAGGGAACGGTGCCTGTAGGGTATGATTTCTCTTACATCTTTGCCCCAGGGGCTGTTTTCCTTCCTTTCATGTGGCACTGCAGACAGAAGTGTACTTTCAAACTGCAGTGCTTTTCTTTTGGTTTGCTGATACACTGATGTGACACCTACCACTCCTTCCAGGTTAAGTTTCATTTTATGAACAATACCCAGCAGCTTCTGTCTCCCTTCTGTGTTTGATTCCAGAAACAAACATTTCCTGAAGGCTTCTCACAAGTAGCTTTCAAAGTGATGCACAACTATTTCAGACTATGCAGGTAATCAGTATCCTTTTTTTCTGTTTTCTTACATGAAACTAATATCTCTCAGAATATTTGCTTGGAGAAGATATGAGTGTTTTGTTCCTGCCCTCTTAGTTCCCATCTCCTTATTTTTGAGGTAAAGCACATGACTTAAAATGGCAAATGTCTCTTCCTGCCAGAGTTAGCAAAATTGATTCTTTCCCTCTCTCTGCATTGGTATAAGAATACAGGTTTCTTGCATGTGTAATTTACACATGTATGTCAACATTACCTTTTTCCATCAAAGTAGAAGCTGTCCATTTCTCCGTGCATGTGGTATTCTTATGTTTCACTTCCTTACTCTTTGAGGCATTTTCTTCTAATTGGCATCATGTTCACCTTTCTCCTTCTGGAAGGTTACAGTCAGATGGTGGGTTTTTGCCAGTTTGGGCTTGAGGTGTTTTGTTTGTTAAATACTGCAGAAGCTAGGTGTATCTCTGAGTGTATTGGTTCTGTATTGTTAGATCCCTGGATTCAGGCACCTAAATAGAAGTGGCCTTATTTTTACAGTGTTCTGCAGCAATGCCTCTCACTGCTTGGTAGCCTGTTGCGTACTTCTTCCTTCTCAAAGTTTGAGTCTCCTTTGAATGTTTGCCAGTAGTGTTTCATTGGGTTGGAGTAGGAGCAAATAAAGCAACAGTGAAAGTAAATATAGAAAAGTAAATGTACAGATTTATTCTAGAACAGGCATCTTCTGTAGGTTGTGCACAGCGTTATTTCATTCATTGTATGACTCTCTACTTTAGTCATAACTGATTATAACTGGCCAGCCTTTGAGTTCAGGTTTAGAGAATGTTTCAAGCTATGAATGTTTATTAACTGCATTCAGAATGACCCTTAGAGTGCCGTTTCCCACATTTCATACATTTTTCAGTCTTGATACGTAAGTAGCAGTGACCTTGGATAAGATTTGACTGGCTTAGAGCAAGCATTTGCAGAATAGTAGGGCAGGCAAAGTACAGATTTCTTCAGTCCTGCTGCAGGGATAGTACTAGCTCATAGACACAAGGCTGGCTTGTATTTTCAGCCTGAGGTTTGATTTGCTACTTGCAGATATTCAAAGTAAGGCAGTAGCTTTCCTGGAACACTGTAGTGAAGTATTACTAGTCCCAAGTGAATTGGTGGTTATTAGAAGGTGTTCAATGCTAGGATTTTATTTTATATATTTTTCTTATGAATCAGATTGTCATCCAATTGTAGTTTTGGGGTGATGCTTGGCTGTCATTTTTGCATCTCTCTGACCTGTCTTGACTTGGGGTTGCGCTGGTACTAGTTAGTGCTTGAGAAGACTCTGCAGTCAATTTCCAGCTGTTGATGGTGGTTATGACTTGGCTACCTTACCCTTGGCTTGTAAAGTCAGCAAAATACAAATACCACTTACCATGTAAAGTGGGAGGTTATGAATTCTGGTCTTTGACTTTCTTTTACTTCTTCAAAGTTAATTCTGGCTTGCTAATGTGGTAGGATTTTTCTTAAACACCCTTGATTTCATTTCAGTGTGTTTGGTAGTCATTAGTGGTTTGGGGTTATTTTTTTCCCTTTGTTGAGTAGGATCATAAGAGAAGAGTTTGAAAGAAGATTTGCCAGGCAATAAACTGGGAAGGGAAAGCTGGAAGACTCATGAGTTGTTCTGGTTTGGCTGTGGTCTCATTTTATCATACCATTAAGTAGTGTCAAGTGTGCTGCTTGGATCAGGTGAATGAGATATGCAGCACGAAGTCTAGCAAGCATTACTGTTAGAGTAGGTATTATTTCAAATAATTTAACAGCTAATTACACCAAATCATTTTTGTACTGAGAAGTGGTGAATGCTCCATCCCTGGCAATGTTCAAAGCCAGGTTGGACAGAGCCTTGGGCAACATGGTCTGGTGTGAGGTGCCCCTGCCCATGGCAAAGGGGTTGAAACTACGTGATACTAAGGTCCTTTCTGACCCAAACCATTCTGTTGATAGTGTTCTGCAAGTGCTACCTTACCTAAGGTTTAACTGTGCCTGATTATTACAAGATCACATATTGCCAGGATACAGACTTAGAAATCCAGTATCATGATCAAGTACAAACTTGGAAAAAAAAGCCTTATTCCACTGCTTTGAAATTTCCCATATGATTCCTGTTAGGTCCAAGTCTTCACTTTCTGTCCTAGATTACTGTCTAGCTTATATGTTCTTAAAGAGCTGATGTATTTTACTGAAAAGTAGTTGTTTCAGTACTGGGTGATCAGTGCATGTGTATAAACAGGATTTTTTATTTAAGATTTTGGAGTTTTGTCATTGAAGATTTTTACAAAGCAGGGAATGAGAATGCTTAGCTGCTTAATATGGGTGTAATATGACCCAATTCTAGCCTTGCTTCCCTCCCTGACAAGTGTATTTTACACAAATACACAGAATCTTGGTTATTTGACAGTGGGAGTGTTGCTTATTGACCTTACATTTCACTGCATAGCCAATCATCCCAAAAGCTCTAGTGACATAACCTGGGCAAATCTGAAGCTCTGTGCAAACTGCAGTGCTTTCTTCTGCTGCTTGAATTTTTCTGGTGTTTCAAATTGGTATCTTAATCTGACATAGGCTTTTATAACCTATTGTCTTGATTTCTGTGTTTGTATTAAAGGGGGGGGGGGAATTTGTATTTAGTTTACTTTGGATTTGTATTGTTAGTGCAGTGATATTTCATTATGGTTTCAACATGCATATGATAAGCAGCAGTAATTTGTTCTCTGATTGCACTGTGGAAATTAAAATTTATATGAGGCACATTCACAAAATTAAGTGTTCAACTGATATTTAGTTCGTGTTTGTTTTCTCCCAAACTGAGTATTACTTTCAGTGAGGACTGTACCTGTAGACTTACCATGCAAATGTAACTGTGTTCCAATGACATGGATACCTCGGTGGTCTGTCCATCCTGCACTAGATAAAAATACATTGGTGCTTTTCCCTTGTATAATTCAAGAAGGAATAGTGCTGCTTGCTTTTTTCTTTTTTAATTTAAAATGTTTGAGACTAGATCAGCCAGAAAGAGCAATTATATTCAATAAGCACCAACTTGAGGAGGGTGGATAATGGAAAGCCTTTTTCAGCTCTGATGGTCTAGTTAGCTGTGTAGCAAGTAGTCATTGCTATCATATGTGATAAGTGTGGCAGATGAGTAGATAGGTAAGTTAGTAGCAGTTGGGCTTTTCCTGGGCTGAACCCAGGACACCTTTCCTCCACAGACAGAAAAATGTTTCCACTCAATATAGATACTGTAGTGCTGCAATTTTACTTCTCAGTCTGTGCGTGCACATGAGTGTGAGTGATAATGTTAGCTATGCAGCTAAGAGGTGTTTTCTGAGCCCAGGGCTTTGAAGCCACTGCTTGTGGCAGTTGAGGGATGGATTTTGTTGTGGTTTGAGCTCTTAAGAGGTGTGATTAGCATGTGCATGGAAATTAAAGGTTTAGTGCAGACAAACGTGTTGGAGTGTAGATTCTTGTGTGCTTTTGTTTTGCAAGAGCACTTAAGTGCAGAAGTGCGAGGTATAATGCATATGGTTGCGGGGGAAGAACAGGGAGCTTCTGTGTCAAAATGCTGGGCGCATCTGTCTCTGGATCTGTGCATCCACACTGTGTTATTGTCAAATACCTATTTTTAGAATGAGTACCTAATTGGTATTCATGCAGATGAGTGTCTCCCTGTCTCATCTGATCCACTCCTCTGAGTGATGCACTTGGTGGGAGGTGTCTGCTGATGAATCTTTCCTAAGCAGAGTGTGTTCATGCCTGTCAGTTCTCTCTTACTGTGTTTCTCATTTGTTACATGAGTGTGTATGTAAGTAAGTGTGTTTGTGCATTTACCTTTTGTATGCACTAGCATGGTCAAAGTATTGCCTAATCCTCTACAAAGATTAATTTCAAAATAAAAGATGCAGAACTTGCAGTCTTTCAAGACATGATTCTTCTTGTTATGCAAAGAATAAATGCAGAGGAGTGCAGGTTGTGGCCATGGAAACTTAGCTACCTCGGTCCAGACTTCAAGGGATTGCTCCTGGTATAGTGATGAGTAAGAGTGATGATCTTTCTCCTGCCTTGACTACTACAAAAGACAGCATACAAGTTTGTGTGCTAAGTGTGCAAGTTCATACAAGTTCATGCTGCTAAATATTTTCTTCATACAAAATAATTAGTAAGTAGAAAACCCTGAGTGCAAGTGCTAGCCATGTTGGACAGGTGTGTTTTATAAGGGGAAATATATAATATTTATGAGAGGAAAGATCCAGAGTCTGTTTATACCCTGGGCAAACTTGTGTGACTTTGGACAAGTAAGTTTTTATTGTGTCTCAGACAGGGAAAGATACTTGCTTGTTATATTGTGAATTAAGTGAGACGTAATAAAATTATATGTATATTTAGGAAAAATAGGTTATGGTAGGCAAAGCTTTAACTGTTATGAGCTTAATATAGTCTGTTCCACCTCAACATGGTAGATGGAATCATCTATATATAGTATTATGCATGATCTTGGTGTTTTAAAATGATACGTAATCCTAGCTCTAAGGAGTAGGATTCATTATGTCACCTAAGGCAAAAAGAGAGTCTGGGCCTTAGATAGCAATTAATTTATCTCCAAATTAAGGTAGTCACAATCCTGAGTTTCCAGATGATCTAATTAAATTGTGGTTTTGTATATGGCATGAAGGAGTATTACCTTTTAGCTATGATTTTCCTCTTACCTGACACCGTAAACCTACTGGATTATAGGTAATCCTTGTGATGAAGAGTCCTAAGGTTGTATCACTTACGTGGTAAAAGAGTGAATGTGATACAGCTGCTGAAAAGGCTCCATGTCTTTTGAGGAGATCTTAGGGGGAATAGTTGGGATGCTCCGGCTAAGACTGTTCTAGCAGTGTTAACCATCAGTGCTGTCCCAGCTGCTGAGAACAAGGATGGTCCTCCCAGAGACACGGTCATAGTTAGTTTTGGATGATTCTTTCAGGCTGAGAATAAGGTATATGAAGTAGGATGATCTTCACACCAGTATTTGTGACAGGGGGAGAAGCAGAGGAGGAATGCAAACGGATGTTTCTGTTTTAAGGTTCACCTTGTTTATATCTCAGGGGTTCCTTTCTCTTTTCTTTCTTTTCTCCTTACAGATACTCCTGCTTCCAGCATCATGGCCTCTGACCTGGAAAGCAGCCTCACTTCTATAGACTGGCTCCCACAGCTTACTTTAAGGGCTACTATTGAAAAATTAGGGGGTTCTTCACAAGCAGGACCTCCAGGGACTGCCCGAAAGTGTCCCCCAGGCTCACCAACTGATCCCAATGCCACCCTGAGTAAGGATGAGGCTGCAGTGCACCAAGATGGGAAGCCACGTTACAGCTATGCCACTTTGATTACATATGCCATCAACTCATCACCTGCCAAGAAGATGACACTTAGTGAGATCTACCGTTGGATCTGTGACAACTTTCCCTATTACAAAAATGCTGGTATTGGTTGGAAGGTGAGGGCTTGCATTGCTGAGGTACCCTTTTTGTCTAATTCCAATAATTATTTTCTTAATTCTGTGCAAACTAGCCTCATTGAGCAAAATACAAAGACGGATGTGAAACTAAGTTGACCAACTGGAGAAAATGCAGAGCCAGAAGTTCTTGTTTTCTCCAAGAATTTTGTTGTATGTATGTCATGGCCTCTAAGAAGGAGTTTGCAAAACCCTGCCACCAACAACCAAGAAAAACAAAACCACCACTGCCCTCCCCCACAACCTACATCACTACCAACCTCTGCATCACATTGATACTATTTTCACTGCACCTTCTGTAGATGTATGCATGGTTCAGCCCCATATTCATCCTAATCCATCCCTTTCCTTTACACAGATTCTGTTGTGCTCTGTTCTGGGCATATGTAGTGAGCTTTGGCTTTTGAGCCTGCAGCATCCTTCTTTTTTCTGTACCTGCTCCCAGTCATACTCGGAAGGCTGTATGTTTTTGTTATAGCACCTACCTGTATCTCTTACTGTCTCCTCAGAACTCTATTCGTCACAACCTCTCTCTGAATAAATGTTTCCGGAAGGTGCCTCGACCAAGAGATGATCCTGGGAAGGTAAGAAATCTGCATGCTCCTAGGCAAGCAGTTTAAAACTGCAGGGAATAAGCTGGGCTTGCCCTTTCTAACTCATGCTTGGAATTTGAAACCTAAAGTGTAGGCAGAAATGGAAGCAGTAGTAAGATTTACTGCAGTGCTTTGGCATTCACTTAAAGGGAACTTGTAAAGGGGCCTTATCAGTTTTAGCCAAGTATTTCTCTTACGTGTTATCTTCAATTGAATAGATACTGGAAGAAGGGAAAAATGGGGTTGAATGTACTTTATTAGTTTTGTTTCTTTTTCTTCTTGATCTTTATGTGTAAAATGTGGGTCTAGTCTACCCTGTTCTATTACGAAAGTCTGTAGTGGCTGCTGGTGAATGGCAGGACTGTGATGTGACATCATGGGTTTAATGGAGACAAGATCCATGGAAGTGAAAGCAGAACTACTACCTATTTAGGCTGCAAAATGTTTTGTGTTGTGGGAAAAAATTCACCATAAGATAGTTCAAATCCGTAGAAATGATTTACAAGTAAAACTCAAGAATTTAGGAATTTGATGGCTAAGTAAGAACTAATAACACTCTGTTAGTATATATAGATTGTAAAGGGGAATTGCTAGCAAAACCAAGACTTGGCATCTTGGCATGCAGATACTACTGTCAAGAAAAAAAACAAACCAACCCCAAACCCAGACAAGCAGAAGGTGGGGACAAGAAGCTGTGTATTTAGAGAGAAAGTTTTTTCTTTTTTTTCTTTTCCTTCCCCACCATCCTAAAGTTGCCCGAAAGGGCCACTTTCTCAGGCCTTTTATTTCAGGTTATATTTAAAGGACAAAGTGGTGTTCAGTTGGCATCTGTAAATGGAAGTAGTACATCTTTGAAGATCACTGCTCAAAAATACCATTGACCATACGACTTATTCTGGGAAATCCTAACTGACTTCAGTGTACATGTCTGCAGGTGTTCATTGGCATGTTGGGCTGGGTTTGTAATGAAAACCTGTTCTGTGCTTGTCACTGATTCTTCAGATTTCAATTAGAGGCCAAAGTGAGCTAAATAACACTCTAGAGTTCTCTTTACAGTTATTCAGAAAACAACAGACATAATTATAAACCGTTTTATGTTGAAAGGGACCTCTGGAGGTCAACACACATCCCCATCCCACAAAGGAGCAATTAAATTGGGTTATTGAGGTCCCCACTGAGTATTTAATATCTCCAGAGATGGGGAT
The DNA here is from genome assembly GCF_034315485.1 of Pezoporus occidentalis. Classification (NCBI taxonomy): domain Eukaryota; kingdom Metazoa; phylum Chordata; class Aves; order Psittaciformes; family Psittacidae; genus Pezoporus; species Pezoporus occidentalis. The sequence continues at coordinate 1,141,481 of NW_026913554.1, forward strand.
ACCACAGCTGGGCACTTGTTCCAGTGCTGCACCACACCATTGTGAAGAAATTTTTCTTTATACCTGACTGTAATTTCCCTTGCTGTAACCTGTGTTTGTTGCCTTTTATTCTTGTGCTGTGCATTTTTGAGAAGAGTTTGATTCTGTGTTCTTTATAATCTACTTACACAGTTGAAGACAGTGATTAGATCCCCTTAGCCTTCTTTGTCTTCTTGAGGTCCTGTCTCAGAGCGATGGAAGTGTAGAGCATTCTGCCTTCCACCAGTAGCATCATATCTCACTGTTCAGTACAAACCAGTGCAAGAAATGAATCTCTTTCCAACATGCAAGTCTCTGTTTTCTGATGTTGTGTAGGGTGGGCCTTGTGGTCCTAATGTTTAGTCATTGCTACATTCTTTAAGTCAGTAACCTTCTGCTTCAGGATGCTTTCTCGTTTAATTATACATTCACCAATGGGTTTTCTTTCCAGGGCTCTTACTGGACAATAGATACGTGTCCAGATATATCTCGCAAGAGGCGGCATCCTCCAGATGATGATGTGAGTGTTGTTCTTTACAGAGAGCGTGAAGCAGGAAGGAATTCCTTTCTTGTTCTTAGTAGTCCTTTTAGCACTGAACTATGTTATCATTTTGGGGCAGGGTGTACAGAAGGGGACACAGAGCCTAGGACAGAATGAACTAGCATGTGTGTCCTTCTGATTGGCTGTTGTTACTGCTGTTCAGTAAAGTTTAAGCTTGTTTAAAGTCTTTTATCCTGACTCTTCAGTGATTAAAGCCCAGTCCTATTTTCTAAGCCATGAACTTCTGCAGTGGGGGAGCTGGCTTCCCATCTGCAGTTTCACTTCTCCATCTGTTTTTGATTTCTGCTTCTTTCCTTTTCTCTTCCTTCCCCATCTACAGATCCCACAAGACTCCCCAGAGCAAGAGGCGAGTAAAAGCCCCCGAGGGGCTGTTCCAGTCAGCACAGAAGCCTCTTTGCCACCTGAGGCCACCCCTCAGCTGTCACTCCAGAGCAACACCTCCATTGCCAACTATAGTCAGGTGAGCAGCACAAAGGATAGAAGCCTTGCAGGGGTGGGAAGAGAGGGAGAGAGTAACATGAATAGAAAAGCAGAATGGTGAGAATAGAGGGAATCATGTAAATTGTGATACAGAGGCAAAAACAAGGGAAGAAGCTGAAATTACAGAGACAGAAAATTAAGGAGGAAGTAAATTTTAACAAAGGGCTGGATGGGGATAAGGGTAAAGGCATAATGGTATGAGATAGCTGAAGGAAAGGCTGAAGCCAGTGTGCTGCAGAGGGAGGGAGATGGTTGATTTTTCTCTAGGCAAATGGCATTTGGGAAGATTCATTGGGAGGTGAGCTAAGTGATCTGGGATATCAGTGCGTGTTCACGTGTATCTAGTCTCCAGATCCCTGTCTCAACTTACAAACCCTAGTACATTCTAAAGGCCTTCCTTCTACCTTCCTTAGCAGGGTGCAGGGCCTGTGGATGTTGCCTCTACTGTAGCAGGGGGGCAGGGCCGTGAAGGGGCTGATGTGCCGCCCCCACTGTACAGTGCCAACCATGACTTCAAGTTCTCCTACTCTGAGATCAACTTCCAGGATCTTAGCTGGTCCTTCCGAAACCTCTACAAATCTATGCTGGAGAAATCATCTTCCTCTCAGCATGGTGAGTAACTATATGCGTCATGTGGGGTGGGCAGGTATCTGCCCACACAGTCTTGTCCACCGATCTATCCTTGGTATCTCTCAGATCTTTCCCCATTTTTAGGAGCCTGTGCAAACAGACTTTCCTTGTTTGGCATGCTGTAATTAGTTCTGCCAGGAGCACATAAGAAATCTGCATGTCTTTTATCTATTGCTACCTCTAATTCTCTCAGAATAAAGAGGATAATGATTTAAAAATGCCTTGTATTGATACAAAAGCGAATACTAAAATGGCAGAAGCTTAGAGAAAAGCGTGTTGGAGAAGTACTCGCTATGTCAGGCTAGAAACCATGAGAGGAAGGGGATTGTTCCATGTGGAGTTTCTCTAAAAGGAGAGTGAAAAGTTGTCAGTGCTCAGATGTGTTAAAGCTAGTATTGTTCAAAGCCTTGGAGAATTGAGCTTTGTGGATTGAGAGTGCAGAAGAGATCCTACAGCTCCATTCATAGCCTGCATTTCTGGGATTGGGGAAGCAGCCACAAGAGGGCAGTATGACAGTAGGAATATGATCAGACGTCCATGGGAAACAAGAACAATCTACAGTTGCTGTTCCCCCCTTTAAACACTCTTATAGTGTGGTGTAAAAAGGAATACATTATTACCTATGCTGTCAGACATCATACAGTGCAGGCAGTTTTGTACTTTAGGAGGAGCCTCTTGACTTGTAGCTTCAGTGAAATAAAAGTATATGACTTTCACTGCTTTTATCATGCTGGCCCTCCTGTTGTGTGAGGTACTGTAGAATGGACAAGCTACAAAAATGTAGAGAAGAACCTCACCTCAGTGCGTGCCTCTGTTTGTAAAACTTAGCAGCAGTCAGGTTTTTTGTCCTCAAGTCTTGCTGTAAGGTAGCCTAGGAAAATTTGAGTTTTGAGGGAATTTTTAGTCAGGGTGGCAGTATTCATCCTTTTGCCACATCACAGTAGTAGTAAGTTCTAAGGGTTGATTTTGAATCTAGTAAAAACTGATGTTTGCTTGTGAATGGTCAAGTAAGGGCACTCAAAGTAGGAAATGGGTAGCTCAGGTTAGTGCACGTAATGCCCTTTACTGTGATTTTCTCCCCCAGCCCAGTTCCACAATATAAGGGGAGAAGCATGAGTTCAAGAGAACACAGGTTACTTTGGTAAATACAGGAAAAATCCAGTGAGGAATTTAAGTTCCTAACTTTGTACTAGAACATTAAATTTTGCTGGGACTTCGTTGTAGAGCCTTTTGTTTTGAAGAGAACCTGGAGCAACCGTGCAAGCTGATAGTTGTTAGCAGCCTGTAGAGGGCACTCCGAAAGCTTCATAAATAGCAGGATGAACAGTGTGAAATTGGAGATGCATAATTTAAGCAGAGGTTTAATCCAGGAGGCTCTTAAAGTTCCCTTTTACTTGGCAGGTTTCTCTTCTCTCCTTGGTGACATGCAGCCTTCCAACCACAACTACTACATGTACCAGCAGCAGCAGCAGCAGCAAGGCCCCTCATCAGTAGGTGCTGCTCCCCCACTCCACACTCCAACCCCAGAGGGTTGCCCATCCCAAGGGGCAAAACAGCAGGGTGGTGAAGGTTATGGCCCTCCACCAGTGATGTCCATGCACCCACCCCCAATGCAGCATGGAGGCTACCACCAGCATCAGCAACATCACCCACACTCCCACCCACAGCAGCAGCCACATCAGCACCAGCAGCAGCAGTCACAGGCTTCAATCAACAATGCTGGCTTTGGTGAGTCAGGGGCAATGGAAAGAACATTCAGGGAAAAGGGAACAGTGAAACAATGAAGAGCCCCCAGACAGAAATTCCACAAGTGAGCTTTCCCTAAATAGTGCCTAAACTGTGTGTGGGAAAAGGGTGAAAGCAAATTATGATTGAAATCTGAGAGGGAAAATGCTTTCTTACTGATTGGAAGGAGAATACATCTACACTGGGTTTGGGATTCTGTTCAGGGATGCAGAATAAAGTTAGGGGCTAAATGAAAGGCACCATCCCTGGTCTTCTGAGTAAAAAAGGACTGCCAGTGACTGTAGCATCAGGCTCTTTGGTGAAGGAAGGTCAATCGTTTTTATTAAGGGGTGGAGGGAAGGGGCAGTCTGTATTGGAATAATCTTTTCCCCATTTCATTCCAGCATTTCCCTCTGATTGGTGCTCTAACATTGACTCCCTGAAGGAAAGCTTCAAGATGGTAAACCGGCTGAACTGGTCTAGCATTGAGCATTCCCAATTCTCAGGTCAGTGTTGACTTACTGACTGGGTCTAGTGATTCAGTGACTAGGGCTATAGTACAGAATGTGAGTGCTGGGCCCACATCTTTGGTTTTTTTCCAATGTAACAGTGTCAAGTCCATGGGTTTCTTAGGGACTCAACAATTCTGTGTGTAAAATGAGGTGTCCTTCTTCATGGATTTTGTTAAAGACCCTGAAACTCTTGAACCCTGCAGGAATTTGGGGCAGAGACAATTAATTCATACAAGAACATTAGAAAGCTCAGATTTTTCCCTTCCCATCCCTACCTGAGTCAGTGAGACACTGTCCTAGATATGGAGCTCTCCAGGCGTTTGGTGACAGATTCAGATCAGTGAAGTTGGGCTTGTGGGGAGAAGGTAGGACTTAGGGGTAGAAGACAGAAACTCTGCACGGAAGGCCACATTTTGAGTGCTGTCTTTGACATTGTCCTTTGTCCCCTGCAGAGCTGATGGAGAGTCTGCGCCAGGCTGAGCGGAAGAACTGGACGCTGGATCAACATCATATTGCTAACCTCTGTGACTCTCTTAATCACTTCCTTACCCAGACTGGCCAGCTCCCTCATCTGGTTGGCCCACAGCAGCCCCCCCGAATCTCTGATTCTTGTGCCCTGAACAGTGGCAAACAGGAGCAGTCCATGAACCAAGGTAATCAGGAGGGAGACTAAAATGACATTTAATTCAGGGCCAGTTCTGTGAGTGTCCTGAACTACTTGCAGCTTTGCCAGGCAAAGTAGCAGCGAGCAACTTGGGGCTAAGCTGTTAGAGCTGTTCATAGCGACTCAGCTTCTCTGGCTTTAAAGAATTAGTATGTCCTATGGCTGTGGCCTAGGCAGGCCATTACTATGTGATGCTTATGACTGACATGCAACCTCTCCAGGCAGAAATACATTTGAAAGGTAAACCCATAAAAGAAGGAGGTGGGATGGCTTTTGTAGGGGACTAACAGAAAGGAATGGCAAGGTAAAGAGATGACTGTTCCAGATGGCAAGAGCTGTAGGAGCTGTTAAGAAGAAAGCTCTTGCATCATTGTTGGGGAAATACTGGCTGGACAAGAAGTAGGAGGATTCACTCTTGAATTCTGAGGAGAGCACAGAGGATATTATGGTCTTGATAGAGCTGTGATGGTGTGCGTTGTCTAATACAGAGTTAAATGGATGATACTGAGCCAGCTTGTGCTTCTGGATGAAAATGTTCTTCTTTTACAATAGTAGAGGAACTCCTGCTGGCTCCAAAGAACAAGATCTCTGACCAAGCTATAGCTTGCAGTTAGGACCCAAGAGCTGAACATCTCCCGCAGTATCCTGTGGGTCTGAGTGAGTTGCTCTGTGGCTGAGCCGCCACCCAGTCAGGGCCAAGACAGCTGACCAGAACATTGACACTTTGGTTTATTTTGGTTTTGTTTTTTTTTGGGGGGTTAGGTTTTTTGGTTGGTTTTCTTTGTTTTTTGTTTTTGTTTTGTTGATTTGGTTTTGGGGTTTTTTTTTACTCCTTTCACAGTGAGCTCCTATGGCCAGCCCCAGCCCCCCCATCTCTTCTCCGGGCCATCACCTATGTACCAGATTTCCACCCAGGACTCTCCAGGATATAATCGCCCAGGTAAGGGGTGACATTACAGGTAAGGGGTATGTAGTTCTGGTGTCTTCAATATAAGAAGGACATGGAGCTGTTGGAGCAAGTTCAGAGGAAGCCATGAGGATGATCAGGGGCTGGAGCACCTCCCATACAAAAACAGGCTGAGAAAGCTGGGGCTATTCAAACTGGAGAAGAGAAGAATGTGTGGAAACCTCACAGCAGCCTTCCAGTATCTGAAGAGGACTTAACAGAGGATGCTGGAGAGGGACTCTTCATCAGGGACTGTAGTGATAGGTCAAGGGGTAATGGGTCCAAAAATAAACAGGGGAAGTTCAGGTTAGATATAATGAAGAAGTTCTTTACTGTGAGGCTGCCCAAAGAAGTTGTGAATGCTTCATCCCTGGCAGTGTTCTAGGCCAGGTTGGACGGAGCCTTGGGTGACATGGTCTCCTGTGGGGTGTCCCTGCGCATGGCAAGGGGGGTTGGAACTAGGTGGTCTTAAGGTCCTTTCCAACCCTAACCAGTCTATTGATTCTGTGATTAAGGTGTATTATACCAGGGAACATCAAAGAGCTGGTTCCCAAGCCCTTTGTGCATTTCTCCCAAAGCACTTGTTAATCAAATGGAGCACTGAGGGTAGAGAAGGAGATTGGATTACAAGGGACCCTCCATTTAGGTCTGTGCCATAGCTCTGGCAAGGTTTAGGATTTCAGTGGCCTGATTTCTTTCACTTCACACAAATAGTCTTCTAGCTCAGCCTTGTCCTCATTTGCTTGAAGGCAGCTTTACACAAGAAGCTTCTGTTGATGAAGTCCTTTGTGGTCCATCAGCAGTAAGCTGTAAGGAAGGTTAAGGAGACTCAAACTTAACCTCTGTAGAAGCTGCTGCAGAGAATTTTATAGCAGACAACCTACAGACATTGGTAGGTGCTGTCTGACAGAGAAAATCATGCCACTACTGTTCTTGCTTGTTCAACTGTTGGAAAGGAGAAGGCCCAAATCTCTTTATGCTTTCTTTTGCCCAAGGGCCCACTGTGAAAAAAGTGTGACATTTTTAATTCTAACTGTTCTCTTTCCTTTCTGTTCTATTTTTCTGTTGGTTTTGGGCAGCTCACCATCTGGTTCCTCGGCCTCCAGGGCCTCCTCCAGGCGCCACTGAGGAAATCCCCGATGATTTTGACTGGGACTTGATCACCTAACGAGTTACAGACTTGATAGCCCGTCCTTTGTGAAGGACGCGGGAGGGGAGGGAGACATGGGGTCACTGGTGCCAGCACCACCCTCCCCAGCCTCCCTGCCTTGCCTGTATATAGATATATATTCTCTATCTCCGCCAGAGAAGCCACCGCAAGATGCTGCCGAAGATAATCCTTCCTTGCGTCCTGTTTTATCTTCTTTTTCTTCTTTTGTTTATTATTATTATTATTGTTATTATTATTACCAATAATTGAGCACAGCCCCCCCCCCCCCCCCCGGTGGCCTTGGACGCATCAGATTGGCTCTTAGTGTTGCGTGGTGCCCTGTGGAGGGTGGAAAGATGTGTCCTTGGTGCCATGAAAAGACCTTGGAAGGCTGAATCCTTGAGTGCATCTTTCTCTGCCTCTGTCATTTTGCGTTTAACAATCCCTCTTTCCCTTCAAGGTGGCCAGTGAAGTTGTTGTATTGGCTACTGGAGTGGGAGAACCTAGCAGACCCTGGGAGCCTGTAGTTCTGTTGTTTCGTAAATGTTGTAAAGGTCCGGGGGCTAAAGGGACACTGGGGAAGTGATCTTAGCTCTGTGAACTTTCTTGCACCAGCAGGAAAAGGAGTTCCCAAGTACAAAAAGAGGGTAATCCCTGAGGCAGGGAGAGCTGAGGTGAGCTGGGAGGGTTGACCTGAGTTTTGGAGGAAGGAGAATGTAGCAGAGAAGTTGGGTTTTGGAATGCAGTGCCATCTGTGACAACGGAGGGAGATTTTAAGGGAATCCCAGCCTATTTTCTACACTGCCTTTTATGGTCTCCGGGTGAAGCCTACATGCCCATCAGGTAAAAGAAGCAGTCAGGGGTGTCGCATGTGATTCAGCAAATTCTATTCCCCAGAGCTTTTAACTTCACCCCCCATCCCTTCAAGCCCTTCTTCAAAATAGTATTGAGGCTCTTACTTGCATATGCAAATTTGGAGGTTTTCTCCCATCGGTATTTGTTCAGTTGTTGTTTGATCCTCCAGCCTTCGGATTTCTTTGGAGACTGCTCTTGCCTGTGGTTCAAGAGTACCGGCAGCAACAGGGCTCTTGTTGGCGGTTCCCACTGTGTGAATGGGCTGTGGTGGGAAGAGTAAGCTGCTGCTCAGAGTGGAGGTGAATGACAGGATGATGGGCAAGGGGCTGGACCCTCTGGTCTAGTAACTGGGAGGCCCTCACGAGTGTTTTTTCTACGAGGTGCATTAGAAGAGAGGATGAAGTGGAGCAGATTATTAAAATGAACAGCCAAAGTGTAGTATAGAATAGAGGAGGGTGGGTCAGACCCCTTTGCAATTCAGCTGGGGAGATTGTGGAATCTAGTGTAAATCCCAAAGGATAGGTTTTGTCAGCACTTGTGAATCAGGAAGGTGGAAAAGGTGCAGGAGCAGGAGTGAGTGTTGAGATGCCTCCCCAAAGCTGTGTCCCCTGTTCCCCTTTTTGCTGGTATTGGCTCCGTTCTGTCAAACCTCTTGTTTCTTCTTAATATTTTGTAAAGCCTCCCCCCAGCCTTTATTCCCTGTTCACCAGTGAAGGGAACCAGGATAGAAATAAAACATTAGGACTACTTGACAGATTTGGGGCAGGGGAGCAATAACCTCTACTCTGACTGCAGGAATGTGGGGAACTAGCATTGCTTTTTAAATTTGCTGTAGGAATAAAGTAATTGGATCTTTGTCAGGGAGGTGGACAGAGTCTCCCTGGATTGGGAGGGTGGACATTTTTCTTTTTTTTTTTTTTTCCTCCCTTTTAAGTGTGTTTTTTTTGGGGGGGAGTTCATCATTGAGTGTTTCCAAGAGAAATGAGGAATCCCAGACAACTGCAGCGTGGAGTCAGCTATTCTCTCTGCTGCCTCAGGATGGGAATGATACAGCTCGGAGGCATGTGTGTTAGGTTTCTGTGGAAAGTGGCACCAGAGACAACCAGGAGAGATGACCTCCAGTGGGTGCCAGTTAGTGCTTTGCAGAGGGTATTACTGAGAGCCAGCCCTGTGGAAGTCTGAAAACACCACCAGAAGAGAAACCAACTGTGATGGCTCCTTCTGCCTATAAAGTGCTCCTCATTTTCATATTTGCCTCATTTGCATATTAAGTTGTGCCTCATTTGCATATGTAAATACATGCCGGTCAGTGTGCAAATCAGCCTCGTTCCTCTGCCCTGAGATAAATGTGTGTTGTTGGTGCGTGGTTTGGCCCTGGGCAGGCGTGTGGAGGTCCGCAGGGTGCGCGGTGCCAGTCCCCCTCTGCAGGCCCCCCCCCGTGCTTTGTGTCAGGGGCCAGGAGAGAGGAGCGTGGTCTCACGAGTTTATTTTTGTGCATGCTTTCTTAATAAAAACAAAAAGTGAATGTTTATGGTTTAACCCTCTTGGTGCCAGTATTGACTTCTTTGCCAGCGGCGCCCGGCTGGTGGGCATGGTTCCCACCTACTTACATCAGAACCAGAATTTAGGGGCTAAATGAACAGCCCCCACTGCTGTGTACTTCAAGACCAAGACTTTTTAAGATGTCTAAAGTTCTCAGGGCACAGACATCAGTGAGTCTCTCAACTTGTGCTTGCCAGAAAGGCAAAGAAAAATTATGCCAGTGCTTAGGGACTGTTTGTCAGACCATGTATTTAGTTTACTCCCTTAGGGAAGGACTAACACACAAAGGTGGTTTTTAAACCACTTCAGAGTTCCTTGGAAATGTGCTTGTGCTTTTCAGGAGCAGAGAGTATCCAGACTTGGAAAACGCCCCCAACTAGCCTGACGGGGCACAATTTTCTCCTCTTCCACCAGCAAGACATGAGAGCAGGTTATGACTGTACTGCAACAGGCTTATTCCCCACCTTCTTGGGGTCAGAGTGGAGGTTATTACTTCTCAATTCCAAGGCTTTACGAAGTGCCTGACAGTCCAGCAGCCACCTAATCTGGTTCAGCAATGAGTGCAGTTGCTCAAATTCTGCTGGTGTGTCATTTTAAAATGCAGTAGGTACATTTGCATGTACCTCCTAAAAGGAAGATTTGGGACTCCAGGGGTAGAGGGAGTGAATATAGCCATAGCATGTGCATTTGACCAGTTACTGCCATACAGTGGTGTATTTGCCAGGACAAAGAAACATCTTGGGCATCATCTACCAGGGCATGGAAGTCAGCTCAATGAAGCTTACTAGGGCAAGTGCTCTGCTAATGCACTGCTGTAAGAAGATGTAGCACTACCCTCTAGGAAAATGTTCAGAGGAAAAAAGCCAACCCTCAGACCCCAGGTACATTCAAAGGAGAGGGAAAACAAGATGACAGATTCCAAGGAGACATCAAAAGTTGCTTTCATCTGCCGTTTATCAGAGACAGGAGATGTAGAATGTAGACATGCAAATAACTCTAATGATGTTCTCCTCTAGCAATTCAGAGGTTAAACTACATGATCCCACCACAAATCATCCTGCCAGCCTGCTTTCATCTTTAAAGGTTGAAGTACTACTCTTGTCTCCTTCACCACTATTTTCCCTGACATTATTACTCTTGGTACTTCAACTTCCCATCTCTGTAGTATCTAAAGGGGGTTTGCTGTTGTGAGCTGAACCATTTCAGTGCTTTGTATGTGGAGCTGCAGATTAATCAAATGTGCTGGAGAAAAAAAAAAAGCTGTTAAGTGGAGAGGGATGTGTGGGGCCATAGCTCCTATTTCTACAGTGGTGATCAGAAGTCTTGCATTACACTGTGCTGCTCGTGTTCTTCTCTGCTGAAGTCTTGCCTCTGTGAAGAGAGCAGGGGATGGAACGTGTTGACTCCTCAGTAAAGACACCTTCCAAGATTCCTTGCAGTGAGTGTCTTGCCTTTGCCCTGAAGTCCCGCCCCACAAAAACATAGACCAGGGGATTGATGCAGCTGTTGGCATATGCAAGTGCTGTAGAGAGGTAATCCCAGAGGATCAATGACTGCCCCAGTCGTGTTCCCAGAGTAGGTATAAGGTACAGAATCCCAACTATGTGGTATGGAGCCCAGCAAATGAAGAATGCAGCTACCACAAGCACAACTGTTTTCAGCATTCTGTTGTGTGGCTTGTGAAGCTGTTTTGCATGTGTTCGGAAAACAATGAGGGCATAGCAAACTGCCATTGTGCCAAAGGGGAGCATGAAGCCAAAGACAGCCCTAGTGATGTTTATTGCCACTAAGGCAAGTGACACAGGATAATCACCTTCATAGACGTTAACCAAGGAGTCATTACGACTGTAGTCTAACAGTGAGTATTCTTCCTGTAACTCATTTACAGGACTATCCACATAATCTGGCACTATGTGATCTCCAAAATTGTACCCACACTCAGTTTTGCCATCATGACTGCTAGTCTCACGGTAGTGGAAGACAGGACAGCAAAAAACGAAGGCCAGGATCCAAATGCCACTGCATATTAGTAATACAGGTTTCACTGTTCGATGATTTTGACACCAGATAGGTTTCATCACAAGAAGGCACCGGTCAATGCTGATGGCTGTCAGTAGGAAGACGCTAGCAAACATGGTGAAGATTATGACTGATGGGATGACTTTGCAGAGGAACCAACCATACAGCCAGTGTTCATGGAGGGCCAGGTGAACAACGGAAAATGGCAAGGATAGGCAGCAAATGAAGTCAGCCACAGCAAGGTTTAGGAACCAGACAATATTCACAGACCTTTTCATTTTCAGACCAGCTACCCATATCACCAGTCCATTGCCTGGGATACCTATGATGAAAATGATGATGAAGATAGCAATGGAGACAATGGATTCTGATGCATAATGTTCAGCAGCCTGTTCATGTGAACTGCTGTTACCCAGGAGCGGAGGCATTCTGTAGCTATAAAACAGAAAGCAAATTAGTTGGCAATTCATGTCCTCCTTCCCAATTCTTCTCTGTATTTGTATGGAAGCATCTCTGAGCCAGGTGACAGTACAGAGCTGTCAGGGTACAAAGACAGTTTGTAAAGGCTTAACTAATCTGGGCATTATACAGATTTTTCATTCTCATGGTGGCTAAGCTACATAAGCCTCACTGTTCAAACAGGAGGGTTGTATACTCTTAAGTCCTCCTGTCACTGTCAGTGACAGAACCAACTGCAGTCTGGTTCCTTTTAGTCTCCAAAGTGGAGCTCTCTGTTCACATGCCTACACTGTCACCAGGTGTCTTTTCTGATCAACTTCCAGCTTTGTATATACTTCTTCAGAAAGGTAAGCCAGCATTTAGTTCCTTTTCCCTTTAAAACAAGTGATTTTTTGGCATAACCAGTGTAATAGGTTTAGGTTAAGAAAGCAATGCTTGTCTTCAAGAAATAACCCTGCTCCACTTTCTGGGCATTATAAATAGAACAGACAGGACAGCAATCCTGTTTGCTAAGGGGTATTTTTAGGGAAGTTTCAGTAAGCACTTCCTTCTCCCTGCTTTTGTTCTGAGCTCTCAGCTGGTTCCTTGGAAAGCTAGTCTTGATGAAGAGAAACACAAGAAATTAATGGTTTACGAAGAACAGAGATTTGGTTGTAGAAAGAAGAAATACTGAGCAATAGCAGCAATGTTCTTGAGCATTTCAGATACAAGAAAAGGTGTCTTATTGCAAGACAAACTGAGTCACAGAATACTTCAGTAACATTTTAGAACTGTGAGAATAGTACTGGAAAAACTTTAATTGCTCATTTATTCTTGGACTCAGTAAACTTAGAAATGAAAGAAAATCTAGCAAAGTCAAGATAGAACTGAGAAAGAGTCTGATCTTCATCCTTTAGGCATTAATACAATTGTTTATAAAATCCCTGTTAACCTTTTCCATGTGAATGAAGACAGTTGGGTTGCTGAAAGGTCCCTGAAAGCATTACCAGAATGCAAGGGAGCTGCATAGGTAAGAGCTGAATACAGCCTGCAGAACCAACTGAGGAGACATGAACAACCCAGACTGACTATTTTAACCTCTATTATGCCAGTACTTAAATGCCAGTCAGGGTCTGTTGTGTACAAAACTAAGTATCAATTTAATTAAAAAAAATAAAATCCAAATCAGCAACTGGGGCTTAACTTAAAATCCTAACAAGTCTTGCTGATATATGAAGAAGCAACTTTTACAGGGAAAACTAGAGAACAAGAACTGGATTTTGCTGTCTCCCCATATTGGCTACAGAAGATTCTATGAAGGGGAGAGAGAGTCAAGGAACGCTGTGAAGATAGATAGGAATACACATCCTACTCCTTAGCAAACTGAGGGATGAATCAATAAGATGATCATGACCACGCTATGTTTTTAAAAGTGCTAACAGGGCTGCTATGTGGTTCTGAAAGTGGAAGGGGGTAATTGGAGGGGAGAGAGAGGTTTTGAGGAGTGAAGAATAAGAAACTGAAAGGTAAAGAGGAAAGGAGAATTCAGTTTATTATACCTACCTGAGTGAAGGAGGGTATGCCAGTGTGTCAGGGAGCAAGTACCATCAGTCCTGCTTCTGAAGTGACTGAAAACAGAAACTCATAACATTTTAGGAACCGCTTTTTTCCTGTATGTGCATGTGTGTGCTAAGTATGTTCTTTCACCATGATGGAAAGGTTTAGAATGACTCGTATTTGAAGTTTTAGATTAGATCTGCTGATAACAAAACCAAAGAACCTGTCTCAACACCATCAAAATAATTAGTGCCCTGAGTCAAAGAAGCATACAAAGCAAGGGAATGTGAGGCACATATACTTCACTGCAGTCTCCGTATGACAACCAGATCACATCTTGCCTGTTGGCATAACACTGACCTTTGCTTGATGTAATTCATAATTCCAAATCCTGCCATCAGGTGGCTGATCTGTTATCTTGTAGTCATTTCCATGTTTTATCAGATCAGCACATTCACATAGACAATACCGTTGCTGGGATTCCTATCAATCCAGATCAGCTTCTGTCAAAGCTTGAGACAGCTTAGTTTACCAAACACGTAACAGTGTACTTGGCAAAACCTGGTCACATCACAGGGATTTAAATCTGATTTCTGCCTTTCAGGGTATTTCAAGTCTTATTGTTAGCTGGGGTTTTTTGTTGTTGTTTTTAAGAAGGAACTTGACAGATGAAAAGTTAGAAGTGGTTTAACTGAAATGCTGATAGCGCAAAATGTGACACGACTATAAAAAGAAAAGGCATGTAGGGCAAGGCATTTCAAATGTGCAACAGTAGGGTTCCCCCTCACCCCTCCAATCTAGGAAATCAAAACAGCTAACAGAAGTGACAAAGCTCAGACATACAGGAATCAGTCTTGCTATTTTGTTTTTAGTCTGGAAAATGAACCAGGATGGAGCAGAGTTCCATGCCTGAGCGTGTCTCTGTGAAACACAGGAATGCTGCCTCCAACACAAACAAAATCTGAAAGCAGAAATAGGAAGGCAGGCTAGGGCTGGGCTGTACCCCAGAGATGGACAGGCTGGCAGCAGCCTGCCACAAAAATTCCTCTAGCTGCATCCTATTCGCAGCTGACATCTTTCCTGGGGACTTCTCAGACCCAGGCAGAAAGCGTACGCAGGAGGATACTCCTATTGGCTCCTGTTCGCAAAGGGACACACGGCCTTTTCCCCACCATGTGCTGGTTCTACTCAAACTCTTCTTTGCAAGAGGCCAGCTCTGATCCAGTTAAACCCTCTCCCCTGCAGCCAACACTGACACAGCCAGCACTTTACCTTTAGTCCAGCCAGCTCACTCTGGACAGTGGTGAGATGATGTAGCACCTCTCTGTACAGCTTTCCAGATCAATGAGCTCTTTAAGCTGTTTGACTCGTGAAGCATTTTGCACCTCAGCAAAAAGGGCCAAACAACAAAGACACTCAAAGAAGATAGTGCCAGGAGGAAAAAAGGCATTTTGTTAACTTCCATAAAATGGTTAATTAGAGCAGACCAGACCTTTGACTTGCAGTTTTGATGGCAATCCCAGATCACTATGCTGGATTCTTTTTTCTCTCTTCTGGATCTGTTTTCTCTTCTGAAGTGTGCTTTTTTGTGCATTGCAGAGTACGATCAGGTAAGCACAAGCTTTGGATACCAAGCAGGGAACCATGCTTGGCAAAATTTGCACATTTATAGATCATGCATAATTAAAATGTAGCTCTTCATAATAACAGGTTCTCAGTACTGGCTGAGTGTTCAGGTCCAGCGTTTTGCCAGAGCACTTTCTGGGAAGGAAACACCATTTGTAATAGTAGTTGGACTGTTTTGTAAAAATAATCTTGAGATTAACCTTTAAGTTATCTCATGAGTTGTTCTGTGAGACTGGTTCCCCTGTACCTTCTGGAGAGAGAAGGAAAATTCCAAATATATGGTCTATCCATTCTTGGACAATGCCTTTTTTTCCTTACATAAGCAAAACAAATGCAAAACAAAAGCCCAAATAATTCTTCTGCATGGTTTATTATGAGGCTACCTATGGATTGGCATGGACATTTTACTCTGCTTTTGCAGGCCTTTTTATTTGCACACCTTGTATGATTGAACATTGTGGAGTCCCAGCTAAGATTTCTGCTACTGCTTGGTTTTCAATCATTGAAGATTTCTCTGAGGGAAGAATATGAATCCTCCATTGCTTTCATAGTCCGAGTTTAAATATGTTCTCCTTCAAGATTTCAACCTCACTACTTAATCCTTTAAAAAACAAACAAAACAAACCCCAAAACTTTAGCTATTTTTGGCAATGCTTTGTATTTTCTAGGTCCAGAGATGCTTGTTTATAAAAGAAAATGTTATGTTCTCTGCTAGTTAAATCTTAGTGGAATTGAATGGCAGATGTATTCCCAGTGCCCTAGTGCTGCTTGTGCATCTGTCCTCATATGCCTTACAGAAGTTGGCCCTTGGCCACTCTCATCTGAGATTTTCTCCTTCTAGAACTGTGGGAAGATGGTGTCACACTGAATGACACTACAATAAAGAAGCAGGTGAAATTTAATATTGCCAATTGTGAATTACTGAATTTGGAAAAGCAACCATAACTATAGAGTGATATAAATAAGTTATTACTATTCAAAGAAAAAACTTAGCAGTTACTGCAGAAAGATCTGTGAAAAACAGTACTAATCAAAAGGTTAAATATAACAAGCATTCAGTTGCTTCTTGAATATTGAATGCTGCAATGGTCCTCAATCTTAAAAACAGTTAGAGAATCACAAATGATACAGAAAATTATGACATAACTCAGAATGGCTTCTTTTGGTGGACAAGCTAAATAGATGAGAATGATTCACCTTGGGAAAGAAACATCTAGGTAGCAGTATGAGAGACACATGAAGGTGACATAAATTCTTACAGCACTAGAACTAGGACACACAGAATTATCAGGTAGAAGTTTGAAAACAAAAATATTACACTTTTTCATGTTGCACAATTAGATTCATGGCTCCAGGGATGATATGGATAACCGGAAGTATAAATAAATTAAAGAAAAACCCAAGTAGATGAATCTACACAGAACAAAACCCTATAAAATACTACTAACAAATGCACACAAGCTCCTGGCCCACACAAAGCTCTTGTATTACACTGTGAAGCTAGTATAGTAGGAAAGTAATTCTGTACTGTTTCATAGGCTTTCTTTAAGCAGCTCTGTTCTCCAAGGTTTGTCTCTCATTTGGCTTCTTTGCCTTAATTCTGGCAGTCTGGCAAGCAACGTAACAGTGACATATTGCAAAAGCTGGGAGGCAGAGCCTTCTTTTACACTGTGGCACGTACCTGCATTGAGTATTGGTGCTGTGTATTCCTACGAGTTCTTGTGCAGGGTGCATGAAATGGTTCAAATCTGTCTGCCCACCCCAGCATGCAGCTTGGCAAGGCACCCTGTCAGCTGGCAGAAGGGAAGGGGAAAAGGAAGCTGCACATCATGTCATTCCATATCTGTTCATGTGCTTAGCTCACGCCACTCACAAGGCTTTCCTATGTATCTGCTCAAACAGCTGTCAGTATCATTTCTGGGGAAATCTAGGCCTGTGGCACTTAGATATGCTTGTTAAATTGCATGTATCCTACTTTGCTAGTCTCAGCAACTCAATACTATTCCTGTCGTCCCCAAAACAGTACTTACCACATCCATGGAATCAGTGGGCTCCCTTTCTTTGTTTCAAAGTTTTTCTGCACTGGGCAGCATCAGAGATACAGTGCTGGGCTAGTTGGATGTTTGGCCTGACAGAAGGACAGCTTGTTTGACTGCTATGATTGAGGTTTGTTACCATCCTGTTCTACTTCTCTTTGGAAACAGCAGGAAACAAAACTCCAGATATGGTTTCAGCTCTTGCTGCATCAACTAATGCGATCCATAGCAGGGGAAAAAAATAAAGGAATTCCTTAAACTTAGCTGTTTAATTCGTTGTTTGCTTTACACTCACCAATAATCTGTGCTCAGCCAGTCTTCCATGGAGAGCTTAAATGACTGCCTAGCACAATTAGCCCATGTTATGCCCATCCCTGGCTACATAGATATAGAACTTTGTAGCTTTTCTTATGCCTTTTCTTCCTGTTTTCAGAGTAAACTTTAGTTCTTTTACATACTCAGCCACAGGCTACTGCACAGCATGAACTTCAACACCAGTCTTCCGTGAGAAGTCACGATTAAAAAAACTAGTTTAAGTGCTATTTGCCTTATCATATTTGTTAAATAAACTAGTAACTATACACTTATCTTGGCCACATTTCCGGAAAGTCACACTCCTGAAATTAACCTTTGTGTAACAACAGTCACCACTTCCAGTTGCAAAACTTGTAATGGTTTATGCCACATTTTCTCTTTGGTTTGTGATTTTACCAAAGGCTGCAAAAGCACTACAGGCTACACAAAAACCCATTTTCACTTAAAACACAAGCTTTAACCCGAGTCGGCAGGAAAGAAAGCCACGCTGGGGAGAAGGCACTGAGGGCACGCAGGGATCTACAAGCCCCCAGCAGGTATTCACGCGGCAGCACAAACCCCAGCCCCGTGTTTCGGCACGTCCCAGACGTGGCTTCCCAGCTCCCGGCGCGACACCAGCGCCTTTCGCTTGGTGACACCGGTGCTCCAACAACAGCAGCCGGCGGACATCCCCCCCCAACACCCGCGCACTGGGCTGGCGAGAGGCCCCGCTCCGCGCCCTTCAGGGCCTTCCCAACACCCAGGGCGGGAACCTCGGCTTCCCAGGGCGCCTTAGCCCGCCCACTCCGCCCAGCTCCAGCATGGCGCCCGGCACCACTTCATCAGCCCGAACCAAACATGGCTGCCGTAGGGGAATTGCCAGGGTCCAAGATGGTGCCAGTCCCCGCTGCTGTGTCAGAATCGGCTTCAAGATGGTCGCCTCCCCACCCCGCTCTTTGCTGCCAGGATCTAAGATGCCTTCCTCCGCCAGTCTGACGTGCCTCGCTTCCTGCCCGGCGCCCCAGCGGCCCCAGGCGGCGTTTGCCCTCATCTAAGATGGCGGTCGGAAGCACCCCTGGTTATTAGCCTCCCACCTCGCTCCTCGCCTGGTCGTTGGGGTTCGCGGGCGAGATGGCGGCGGCTGAGCTGGAGTACGAGTCCGTCCTCTGCGTGAAGCCCGATGTCAACGTCTACCGCATCCCGCCGCGAACTTCCAACCGCGGGTACAGGTGAGGGAGCGTGTGGCAGCTAGAATCTCCCTGCCTCGGCTCGGCACTGCACGGTCCATCCAGCCCTGCCCGTGGGGATGGGGCCTCAGGCCGGAGAGCAGGGCAGCCGCGGGTTGGGCCTGGGCCCCCGGGCAAAGCTGTCCTCGCCCCGAGTGGGGCCTTGGGAAGCCGTGGCCTGCGGCCGCGAGCAAACCAGGCCTGTGCCTTGCGGCTTTACTTGGTGCCCTGCGGCCGCCGCTTTGGGGACATACCGGCTTGAGTTGCCAGTTGTGGGTTGTCCGCTCCTAACAGCAGGAGCCTTTGTTCCGTGCTGTGGAAGAGCAAGGGCTGCTCGTGTGGAGGAGGTGAGGGTACCTGAGCAGCTTGCTCCTCCTAGCTCCTAATATGCCCGGTTCCCTGGAATGTAATATGATGTAATGGCACATTGAATTTGGCCTGTTGGCTCTCACAGCAGCAGGGAGGAAGCCAAGTGTTAAGCATGATTTTTTTCAGAAGAAATTGCAGGACCAGGAGTTAGAAATACTTTCTGTCATGGACCGAAACCAGTGCAGTGTGCACCAAGCTGTGCCCACAGACTTCCTGGAGAACGGACAGGGCTTGTGCTCTGAGGAGCTGATGGATGTTGGTGGTACTCAAGACTTTGGCAGGCTGTTGCTGCTAACAAACATAGATGTTTGTTTTCAGTTGTAAAATCCTGTAGGTTGGGGATTTTATCTCTTTTTCCCTTTTTTTTTCCCCATCACAACAGTCTGTAGCAAAGACTTTGATGGGATAATCAAGATGATTGTGTGTATGATGTTTTACCTAATGTAAGCTAGCTGCCTCTAGGTTCAAGTACTTGATACTATTTTACAACAATAGGATAGAATAATGGAGTGGGTTTTCAGCATGCTATTAATTAATTTTTGTGGTCTTCCTGATGCTCACAAGTCACATATTAGTTGCTTTTGGCTTTACTGTTCTAAGTGAATGTCTGAGTTTGTCTTGCCTCTTCTGCAAGTTTATAAAGGTAAAGACAGAGTTGTTCTCTGGACTGTATCTATTTCCATTTACTTAGAGGAAAGAGGGGCCAGTCAGAGCCAAGTGTGTCAGTTGGCAGCAACAGAGAGGAGCTGAGACCCTCTGTATTGTTTGGGGACAGAAGTGGAATAAAGCAGCTGCGCATGTTAAAGGTTTGGGAGCAGAGGCTTTTGATAAGATGGTTGGGCAGAAGTGAAGGGGTTGATGGTCAGTGAACAGTTGCTTTTCTTTTCAGGGCATCTGACTGGAAACTGGACCATCCAGACTGGACAGGACGGCTTCGTGTCACTTCCAAAGGCAAAACTGCATACATAAAACTGGAGGATAAGGTTTCAGGTAAGGGAAAAGCTGTGGCTTGGCAAGACTGCGACCGTGATTGCTGCTTATGAGCCTGTGCTTCTAAGCCTGCTCAGAGCTGTGCATGGCAGCCCTGGCCATGGTTTACCACAGGGTTGCTCTTCTTAACACCTAGTTCTTTATGTGCAGGAGAACTCTTCGCCCAGGCTCCTATAGATCAATACCCTGGCATTGCAGTAGAGACTGTGACAGATTCCAGCCGCTATTTTGTCATTCGAATTCAGGATGGGACTGGTGAGTTGGGGGATTATGTATGTGCGAGGTGTTAGGGGTGAAGGAGACTTCAACCGTATGGAGCTGGATGTCTGTCAGGTGGATTAAAATGGTGTTGGGAGTGCTGAAAAGCCTGGGTAGTGTGCCTGGAGGGGTAGGAAGGTAAGGTTAACAGAGGAGGGTTCTCAGATTGTACAGATTGCAGGGCCTGGGAAGGGATGTTCAGTTTCTGAGACTACCATTGGGAAGAAGGGTGCATCCTGAAGGCTAGGAACAGTGAACTGCTGTGAGCTGCTGGTGTCAGAGGGAGGTAGCATAGGGTGGTTTAGGAGAAGCAGAGGGATTATGGAGTGAATGAACACAAGAGCGCAGTTGCAGGCAGGGCACCTCCAATGACGACTCCTGTCTCCTTGCTAGGACGAAGTGCTTTTATAGGCATTGGCTTCACGGATCGTGGTGATGCCTTTGACTTCAACGTCTCTTTGCAAGATCACTTCAAGTGAGTTGTGCTTTTCTGGAATGCTGTTTTTCCTCTGGCCTGTAGAACGCGGCGGGTGGTGGTGTATGTTAATTTAGCACAGGCTTCCTTGGGATGATCATGAAGCCCTACTATGGCTCTATCATGCAGGCTGAGTCCTGCAAGGTCAGATCTGTAAGTTCTAAGCTTAGGTCCTGTGATGCTACAGGTGCAGTGGTAGACAGTCTCTTAGGTTTGCGGTGGTCCCAACTTTCTGCTGAGCTACGCTGGGAGTAGGGAGGTAGCTGGTTTGACAGCACGAGGTAGATCTTTGGCAGGATGGGGAGAGGAACCAGGTATGTGTTTATCTGAAACCCTGTTCTGCTTTGCTGCAGGATCTTATGTCTTTCTCTTGTGTTTTTTAGGTGGGTGAAACAGGAGTCTGAGATCTCCAAGGAGTCCCAGGAAGCTGAAACACGTCCCAAATTAGACTTGGGGTTTAAGGAAGGGCAGACCATCAAATTGAACATTGGGGTAAGCAGCCCAGTTTACCCTGCTTCTTTCTTTGGATATGCCAGTGGAGACTTTTCCTCACTTGTCCTTTCTTTTTATACAGAACATGACAACAAAGAAGGGAGGAGCAGCCAAGCCCCGTGTCTCTGGATCAGGGGGCCTAAGCCTGCTGCCGCCTCCACCAGGAGGCAAAATTGCTGTCCCTCCTATACCTCCACCTTCTTCCACAGCCATTGCTAACCACGTCACACCTCCACCTGTGCTGAAATCCAGTAACATGAGCAGTGCAGGTAAACACTAGCATAGAGCCAACAGTTTGTCAGACACTAGTAGGTGCATAGAGAGGACTTCCAGTATCTGAAGGGGGCCTACAAGAATGCTGGAGAGGGACTCTTCATTGGGGACTGTAACAACAGGACAAGGGGTGATGGACTGAAGAGTTCTTGAAAATGATGTACCCCCGTAGTGTGAGCGGGAGTCTCTGTGCACGTTCAGCAAAAGGAGCTGTTACAACAAAAACCTTAAAAAGCCTAACTTCCTTATTCCAGGGGGCGGGCTGGAGTCTCTTTTCTGTCCCTGTATCCGGCAGTTTGTATATATCAGTTTGAGCAGTTGTGATAGTTTAAATGCCTGTGGGTTTTCTACCTCATTAGCTTGATTTGGCTTGTTTTGGTTTGTTTTTTTTTGTTTTGGTTTGTTTGTTGTTTTTTTTTTTTTTGTTTAATTTGCTTCAGATATTCTACTAGACTTAGATGCTCCTGCATCTGCATCCAAGGCACCAGCATCAGCTACCACAGACCTCTGGGGAGACTTCAGCACTGCATCCAGGTAAACTGTGGTGAAGAGAGCTGAAGACAAGAAGGGTAGTGTCCAGATGGGCACTGGAAGAGCTGTAAGCTGAGAAGTCTTATTAGATCTGCTCCTTTGATTCTTCTCTCTTTATTTCAGTGCTGTTCCAAATCAGGCTCCTCAACAGTCCAACTGGGTCCAGTTCTGAATGGTTAAAGTGGAATGGGACAAACTGATGACCAAGAGGCTCTAGAGGCACCAAATGGGATTAGAAGGGGCACAAACCAATATAGTCTTCAATCAAAAACAAGTTGGGACAATCCTTCCTTTTTAAAACAGATCTTCAGTCAAAACTGATCCCACAGTGAAATCACTGAACTTAAAGAGAACATACTCACTCCTTACAAGATGGGCAAGGAGGAGAGAGGTAGTCTCATCTCTTCCACCCGCTCGGCTGTTACATGGTACACCCTAGCTCTTTTTGCCCATTTTTTTCATACAGGGAAAGGGAAAATCCTGAAGAAGGTGGGTACGGGAGGAGGCTGGGCAGGTGCCGCTGGGTTCCTTGTCCTTTAAATTTTCTCTGGTTAGACTGCTGCTTTTTGTGGCTGCTTTCAGTAGTGACTCAAGTCTGCAGCTTTGCCTGCAGTGCTGAGGACAGCCACATTTGGCTGCAGCATGTAAATGGAAGCTGTAAGGAGGACAGGTCTTGTCTCAACACAAAACCCTTTCTGATTAATTTTATCTGTGGTGAGGAGTGAGCTACTCCACGCACACACTACTTTTCTTCTCTTCAGTGCAATTCTTGATAGTGCTGGATGTTCCCGTGCTCTTGTGGGAGGAGTCAGACAAGTCCTTGAGTAGACCTGCTACCATTGTGCTGTAGCTCCAGGTGGGCACCTCATCTTGAGGCTCCTTGTTTGACTTGCAGGTTTACTGAAGGAAATTCTCTTATTTTCACTCATATCCTGCTCATGCAAAGGCCTCATTGTCATTGAGCTGTTTTAGACCACCAGGTAATCCCACCACTGAGCATTTCATGTTCCTGCATCGCTATCCTGAGCCCTGACCTTGTGTTGTGACTTGGCACTGTGTTACAAGTATTGTATAAGCATGCCACAGTAAGAACTATGGTGGGACGGTAGGTTACTCTTACCCTTTTGAGCTCATGCTTAGAATAAGCCCAGTCTTAAGAACTGTGGCAGCAAAATTTTCCCACCTGTGTTCATGTGGCTTTTCTGAGGCTACTTTCTAGTGATGTGAGCTGGTTATTGTAACTTGGAATAATTTTTTTTTTTTTAATTATATTTTTAATGTGCCCCAAACCCCCTCTATTTCCTCTGTGGTTTAGGGGGTTAGAAAGAGATAAAAGGCCCTCGCTATCTGCTGTTCTCTTTGGGAGAGTTTCTTAAGGCCCTTTGGTCTGGACACTCTTCGATCTTCAGCAGCTATGGCTGTGATCTTGGGTGTAAGCCCAGTTTCCAGGCTGGAAACATCACAGTGCCAGCTACCCTCTGTGGCAGCTGATAAGCCAAAACACTGGCGGGGAAGGCCATCTCAGAGACTCAACTGTACCGACATACTAGAACACTAGGGTTTTGGTACTTCAAGTAGAAGGCTTCTTCCTGCTTTGATCACTCAACCAGCAGCAGCACTTTTGTAACTGGGACACACTCTGCATGCATACTTGTGCAAGTAAATTTTTCCCTTTGGGCAAAGTCTTCCTGGTGAGGCTTTTAAAAGTAGAGTAGTTAGCTGTAGACACCATATACCTGCAAAGGTGTCTTGTCCTTTTTGACTTCTTTTCTGCACTGAGGGCATTTTGGAGGTGAAGTTTCACTTAGGCCATCCCTCTGGGAAGCAAAATTCTTGAACATAGCTCTAAAGCTGCTGTAGTTCCACTTACGGAAGTGGGGACCAGACTGCTCTTGGGTGTATTTTAAGTAGTCATTTGATTTTGATCCCCTTTCTCTCTTGGTTTCCCCCTGCCGTCCCTCCCCGCCTTCATAGTCACTCCTGCAATCTTGTACTTCCTGCCTCCCCTGAATCTGTGGGTGGCTGTTAATCTGCTGGCAAAGTCATGGACTCTGCTGGTTGGTTTTGGGGTTTTTGGATTTTTTTCTTTGGTTGGTTTTGTTTTTTTTTTTGGGGGGTGGTGTTTGGGTTTTTTTGTTTTCTCTCAAGTCGTTGTGAGGTCCTGTCATTTCAACTGTGTATCAGTTTCCCACACCAAGGAAGTTCATAGCACCAATTAACAACGAAGTAGGAGCCTCTTCTGTATTGTCTTAGTATTCTGGAGATAATATATTATGTATTTGAAAAAGCTGAAGAAGCAAAAATTAAAGATATATGTATATAAAGCATAAGATGTACTGGTGCAAATGGTAATTAAACAGGTAATATTGGGGAAAAGAATGTTCTGAGTCTTCCAAGTTGTTGAATTGTTGTTGCTTTGGAAGCCCTTCAGATTGGAGGTCTTTATATCTCCAGCAAGATCCTAAGTAGCCTACTTACCCTTCTGCAAGTGTGCCTGCAGGCTGGACAGGAGCAACTTTAGGAGTGAATGGGTTCAGGCTGTCTTTGAGTGAAGAAGTAGGAGCACGGAAGGAGGGCACAAAAATAACCTATGTCTTTCCAAAAAACATAAAACCACAACAAAACAAAGCCAAACAAACAACAATATGGAAACAGCCTTGACTGTAGGGGATGGTGTGATGCTTGGTAAGAATGTGGATAAAGCCAGCAAGTGAGAAAACGTAGTTGCCCTGCAGTTTGGCATTTTGGACATTAGAGGCTTCTACACCCTGCAGGTGTTTTAGGAAGAGATTCTTGCCACACTTTTAAATGGGAAGCAGTCTCTGCTGACTGCAGAGGTGAGCAAGGGGAGCTGAGCAGGCCATTTATCGGGAGCACCAAGGGCAGGTTGCTCTGAAAGGGAGAGCAAGGTGGGAAGCTGAGTCACAGCAAGGCAAGCAGGGGCAGTGGCCTTGCTGACAGAGGAGCAGTGCCACAGTATTTCATCAGGAAGATAAGAGGAGGTCAGGAAGAGGATTTAGATCAATAGAGTACATGGCCAGGTGATGGGCATGGCTGCACTAGCTCAGGCAGGGGTTAAGGGTGAGAGCCTTAACTGAGATAAGCTTGCCAGCAAACCTTGCTGAGATTTCTCAAAGCCAGATGCCAGTATTATCCCCGTGTCCCCGTGCCTTTCTTCAGTGAGGCCTGCTAGAATGCAACAGCTTGATGTGTCTTGTGTAAATCCTCTCCTCCTTCTTGATGACCATCAGGAACAGCCTTTCCACATGGGAAAAAGCTGGCTGTGATGGTAAGGTACTGGTGAAATGACTTGGCCCATGACTTCACTGGCTGAATCTTCTCATTTCTTGCACTTTCTGTTGCCAGTGATTTCTTCTAACAGCAAAAGCCAGTATGCAGGCTGCTTGATACGTACAGTCTCTGATGTTTCAGGCAATAGCATTCTCCCGGTAAAGGATAAGGCCAGGCCTTTGGTGTGGATCAGCAGATCAAACTGAGCAGTATCTCCTGAGCACTGATTATGTTCCACATAATAGATCTGCTGGTTTACTTAGGCCCCTAGGGAAGGGCTGTCCCTTGGTCTAAGAGGGACAATGGTCAAAGGAGGAGAAAAGTTCATGCCAACTGGGAGGCAGACTAACACATAGAAAGGGTAAAGAAACAAGTGTCAAACAGTAAATCCCATTTTGTCTGGTTATTGGTTGTCTCTTCTCCAAGAGCTGTTGAGGTGGGATGTGAGCATTTCTTCCCCTCCCCCCATTAATTCTGTTCTGTGTTCAGCAGCTTAAAATTCTACTACATTAACAACTACAGCTGTGCAGTAGCTACTACAGCCATACAATTTGGATTGCAGGCACAAACTCGGTAGCTTTAACAAGGCCTTGGTACTGTGTGTGGGCTCCTGAAGAAATTGAGAGGAAGAGATATCCATTGGAGGAAATCAAACAAAAACCAAACAAGAAACCAAAAGCCCTGAAGTCTTCCTGAGCTTTGGTGATGGAGGAACAAGATCTGAACCTGAACTCACCCTGTTAAATCAGCATAAATCTACAAAGCTCCAGCAGGGAGCACAACCAGGCTGTCATGCATAAAAATGGAGCACTGGGGCTATGTAGCCAACACACACTATAATGCATTAAGGTCAAGGCGTTCTACTGAGTGCTTATTGTTATGTGAACAACAGATTCTGAGTCTAGAGACGGTTTTGGGTCTCTTTCTCCCAAGTTAATAGGTTTGTCCATGTAATAGTCAGGAAAAGCACATTGCAGGATGAAGTTTGTCTTAACTTTGCCAGTTGGCATTAGCTATAGCAGTGTGCCCTCATCCAGAGTTGGGGCTCTGAAAGACCCTTGAAAGTGCCTCTGAGCATGGGAAGATCAATCAGCAACAGCTGGTACATGTAGTGGCTCTTGACCAGAGCCATGTTATACCATCTGTCACTGCTGGCAGCTTGTGGTGAACTTTCTGCATCACTTGTGTTTGGGGCAGGCCAGCCAGGTAACTTGCAATGGCCTGCTTTCCCAGGCATTATAGGATGGCAGCTCCTTCATGTTGAGGTGAAGGCATCTGGCTTGCTTAGGAGACCAGATTGAAGAGAACATTCCCTGAAGAAGGGAGCTGCCTGTAACTTGCAGCCTTTGTGTTGAGCCTTGTGGTTTAGGGATGTGAAGAGGCATGGTGCTCCCTTGCCCTCCTAGACTGGTCTGCAAATCTCGCTGGGTTGCTTTCCCCTGCGACCAGGGCTTGCAAGCTCAGTGTCATCCATGATCACATGCTGCCATCTGCTGCTGAATCCCCTTTGATGAGGGGCAATCCCTGGGCTCAGCCACCATCTCCAGGGACTGGCTGGTCCCCCAGCAGTTGGAAGGTGGGTATACAACCATTTCCTGGCACCTGGGCTAGCACTGATTCTTTGGCTCTGAAGAGAAATTGCAGCTAGCATCTGTCAGCAAGAGCATGCTGACTCCTGCAGCAACTTCTGGGCAGGGGAGAGCCGTGTCTGGGAGGGACATGGACGAGTGCTGGACCTGAGTATGGAACAAGCCACAAAGCAGAACTGCAGCATCTGGAGGTGTTCTCAGGGGCATATGAGATAGAAAGGGAAGGAAGAAGTGTCTTGACTTTAGCATGCAGGAGACATGAAGAAGGAGGTAGGCAACCATAACATGCCAGAACAAGAGCTTTGGTGGGTCTGGTTTAAAATGGACCACAACAGCTTAGCATGACAACAGAGTTTGCATGGGCTTTTATTGAACGCTTCCTTTAGTCCAGTAGCGGCTTTGCCTTCATGCCCACCAGTACCATAGTTTGTAATTCAAATGCTTTCCTGAATGACAACCCCAGTCAAGTCTACAGAAGCACTATATAAAGATTTTTATTTTCTTCATCTCTCTTGACAGGTTGGCAGTAATGGAGCTGGTGCTTCCAAGTGTAACCATGTTCTGCTATCCTAATCCCTGCTACTTCATTGCCTTCATGCACAGACAGCGTAGTGTAGGGCTTGGAATCAAGGTGTCTCAGAGGAGGCACATATCTCATTTTGTGGTCTGCCAGTGTTGCATGGATGTGTGTACGTATGTTGTCTTCAGTTTAGCTGATAGGAGCTGAACTCCCGGTCTTTTTTAAAGTGTAGTCTAAGCACTTGTCCATAAGCGCTGATCATGGTGTTAAGCAAACTGTTCAAAGATGTGCAGAGGTGCTACATCAGTAGTACTAAACAAACTATCACTTTGGTTAGCTGTCAGGGCAAGGAACTGGATTCCAGTACCAAGAGGAAAGGGATAGGAAAGCATTTTCTTTGGAGAATATATGCTAAGGTGATGTAGATGCAGCATCATAGATTCTATGTCTGGCCCAGAGTTAGGGACTGCTGTCACTAATAGGTAAAGCTGAAGTCAGTATCATGGGTATGTGTACAAAGTATGCTTGGACATGACTGCTGCAGATTTTTGGGGTAGAAGAGCAGGAAAAGTCCTTAAGCAAAATATCCCATAGAGAAATAGGTTACTGTAAGTAGAGAACCTGCCCTGAGTAGCCTGGTCTAGCTTCGTAAGTAGTCCTGCTTTGTGCAAGGTTTGAACAAGATACCTACAGCATGAACTATTAGCATAACTTTTGTGCTAGGCTCTGGTGAGGTGGGTCCTGCAATGGGCTGGCGGTCTCTGGTGAGATATCTGACATCCACGGTTCGTAGGTGTCAGGGAGCACTGACGGTGATACTTCAGCTCCGGGAGGGCAGAGGCTGTTCAAGGACCAGGAGGGTGTGCTGTGCCTGCCCACTCTTAAAATGCTGAATATGCAGATAACTGTGAAGGAGAGGGAGAGTCTAAGAGACAGGGCCACGGTGCCACAGACCAGCGTGAGTCAGCAAGGAGTACTTCACCCTCTGCATCAGTTGCTGCTGTTCTGCAGGGAGGCAGCAGCAGGGCCCTTCCTCCTCTGAGTCAATGCTGGCGCTGTGCTGGAGGCTGCCACTCAGGAGTGCCTTTTGTCTGCCCTTCGCTTTACTGTGCAGATGCTGACTTTAGTGTGATAAAAGTGGGTGATGTGGTTACCTGGACAGCATGCCCTTCAAAACCAAAAGTGATTGTGTTGATGTCTGTGTCATGAGGAGGCTGCTGCCTGTGGTTGAACCCAACAGCTAAGAGTACTTGCTGCCTGACATTAAAACCTCCCCAGTGCATTTCAGTGATGCAGTGCCAGGGAGTGCCTGGCTGAGTTGGCTGTACTCCCTGGGTTTAATTCAGCTTTATCCACTTGTTTCCAGATGGCGTTTGCCTTGTCCCATCCTGACCGGACATGCAGTATGGCTGCAGGGGCTCTGGAGGCAGGTTGGTGTCGCTTGCCCTGATGCTGGCTGGCGAAAGCATAGCACGCAACGGGTGCAGAGGCTCCAAACGGCATGCAGCGCCTCCCTGGTTTTAGGGCACAGGGTAGAGGACAGGGCAGGCCATTTACAATCCTCCTGCCAAATCTACCCTTGAGGCTAGGAGGAGTGTGAGGGAGCCACGCGGTGCCCGTCAGGGGTCGGGTATGGGAGGTTTCTCGTGCTGTTCCAGTGCCATCTGGTGGGACAGTCTGACCAGTGCAGCTCTCCCGAAAGCCTCTCTGAGAGAAGGCTTTACTGCACTCCCCTCGTGCATGGAGGGGATAAAACGGAAACAGCTTGAAATCAAATCAGAGCAGTCCTCAAGTTACCGCATGGGTCTGGGAGACTTTATCTTATACCTTCCATGCTTGCCTGGCCACTGTGGTTGTTTTCTATTTTTGTGCTTTTCTTCCCACTCCCCCTGAACCCCCTTAAAAAGGGAGATGAGGTGCATTCACCTCACTGAGCAGAGGTGTAGCCAAACTGAATCCAAGACCATTGTGATCTTGTACAGAACTAACAAAGCAAGGATTGCTTCTGTGGGGAGGTATTATGTAGCTACAGCTATGTAGCTATGTAAGTCCTATGAGTAAGTCCATGTAAGTCTTATGTTCCTACTCTGACAAGACAAACTTCACAGCCCTGCCTCTGAAACAGGCCACAGGGTCTGATGAGGACTTGGATATGGCCCAGGTTTGGAGTCAGATGTGCACCTGGGGCAAGCAACCGCAGTATCTGGATCTGATCTCCAACAGTTTCTGGCCTTGACACTTGTGGCTCAGATCCAAAAGAGGAAGGGGGTGAAGGTGCAATGTTCCCAGTAATAGCATAGAACAAAGCTGTGAGATAATGCATCTGAAGTTGTCCTCTGTTGACTTTGTTTGGATAATTTGTCAGTTATGGGAAGTAAATAAAACATGTCTCTTCTGAAGAAACAATCCTGAGTTAATGCTATAGGTAAAGAAATGGGTTGGGGCTTCTTGTGTGTTTGAAAGTTTCCTGGATACTGTTCTTCCTTCTTTCTTCCCTTACTGAGGGATTTTGGGAGCCTATCATCACAGGTGAGCACGTGACTTTGCCTTTTTGAAGCTGATTGAGTTTGAACTCCCTCAGCTCATATAGCTTGAGACATGGTCTGGAATGCTTGAACAGCTCTTGCTAAAACTTGGCAGAGATGTGCGCAGAGGAGGAATGCACAAACCCTTTTATTTGGAGGAACATTTCTTTCTCATCTCTCCTACTTTTCTTTCTTTCCACCATATTCTGCATGGGACTGTAACTAGCATTCTGGGGAGTTGCTGGTCTCTGTCAAAGTGCTAGAGTGTTACTCTGGGTGGTTTTGCTCAGAGGACAGTGTTACTGCTGACTCAGGGCCTGCTTATGGTGAAGTGCTGCCACGCGCCAGAAATTAGCAGTGCTATCTTCTGTTTCATCCATCCCTCTCTCTGCTTCTGTCTCCCTTTCTCACTCTTCCTTCAGTTCTTTCCTTTTTCCTCTTCACCTCTGGATGCTTAGATGTCCTTTTCTCTGAGCTTTCACAGATCTATGTAACCCATTTCTTACTAGGTCTCCTAGTATAGCTGTATGGCTCCCTGGTTCACTTTCTGTCATCAGCAGGAGTACCTGCCTTCCAGAAGAGGTCTCTTCTCCCTGCAGCTCTGGCCAATGTTGTCAGCCTTGCATGAGAAGTGGGTAGGATGCCTTTCTCTCAGGTCCCAGCAGGCTGTGGTGCTTCATCATTGTCCCCTGGGGCTGGGAGAATTCAGCTCCTGCAGTGAGAACTTCAGCATCCTGTCATAACCAATTCCTTGCAGCAGGATACACAGTGGGATCTCTTATTGCTAGATTCCCTCTAACCAGACAAATTCCTCAGGAGTTCTAAAGAAGATCCCTTTGATTACATATGTGCCATCCCTTACTGATTACGCAAAGTCAGGCCTTGGGGCCCCATTCTCCATGCTTTAATGTTGTTTTATGCTCTTCTCTTAGCTGTAAGGGCTCTGCTCTCCATGGCCTTTGTGCCTAGGAGAGGAGCAAGGTGGTGTGGAGAGGGAAGACCAAGAGGGCAGCGTGCATTCACTTCTGATGCTCTTCTCACCCAGGTGCAGGGACAAAAAGCCAGGGTTGAGTTTAGGCTTTATCTGAGTGAGCTGAAGAATTGTGGTAGCTAGAGGGTGCCGTAAGAGCAGGTGATGCAGAGCTGTTGTTTCAGTGGGCACCTATGGTCAAGATAAGATCAGAGCAGAGAGTTTTATGAAAGGAATGCGTGTGAGCTGTGCTCAAGTAAGTCTTTTGAGAAGATCTGGTGTTATCAATGCTCCATTCAAGAAACTGAACAAAACCACACATAAGGCTGAGTGATGATAAATACTTGGTTACATGAATGACAGTAAAATGAGAAAATACAGTTTGGCTAGAAAAATTTCCCCTTGCTTCCTCCCCCTTTCTGTCTTTCTGCCTTTTTTGCTGTCTGCTCTTCTTTCCAGAATGCAGCAAGCTGCCTGCCCTGTGTCTGTGCTTCTGCCACAAATGGCAGAAGACTGCTACCTAAAAGACAGCTCTTCTACCAAAGGTCACCCCACTGTCAGCCCAGCTGGTTGGGGAAACCAAAACCTGCTCAGAGGATGAGAACCACATCAGCAACAGCCTTCATGCTGTTGGCTGCAGAACCTGAAGCTGTGCTCTCTGCACCTGCCCAACCTTCACCCGCTATATGCTTTGGACAAATGATCTAAGAAAGACCACACTGATGTCAGTGCCTAAAGAGTAAAAACAGGGGATACATACAAATTGTTCTGCTTTAATGCTTTGCCCCGTATCAAATGTTATCAGAATAGGAACTTGCTGACTAGGGTGTGGTTACTTTGCATTAAGTAAACTCTCAGTGCATTTCTCTCACATTATTTTTTGACACGTTCCACCTTTAAGCCAAGTAAGCTTTCAGGATGCCCAGCATCCTGGATAAAGGAGTGTATTGCCCTAAGCTGTGTTTGTGAAGATCCACCTTCCTTCAGTAACTGACCCCTTTTATCACCCCTGGTTCTTGTATTAAAAGAAACAGAAATGACTCAGTCCTCACTCAGCCTTTCCTTGATGGTTCTGTAAACCTCTGTCTCTTCCCATCTTCAGGGTAGAACTGTCCTATCTCTATTGTTCTTTATGCGACAGTCATGCTACACCATTTTTTCACCCTTGTCTTTCTCTGAGCCTTTTCTGGACCTGCTGTACACTTCTTCAGATGGTTTGAGTCATGAGGACATAACAATACAGTGCCATAACAATATTTTCTGTTTCATTCTTCATGCCTTTTTCATTGTGCCTGGTGTTTAATTTGCTGCTCATTCTTCCTCAGATCAGGTTTTATCACACAACTGTTATAGTCTGAGTTATATTTTCTTTACATGTGCAATGGTAACCTCCGAACCCACTATTTTATGTGTGAAGTTAGTGCTGATTTTCCTAAAGTGCTTTGCTTCATTACCCACTTCCCTAAAGAGCATTGCTTACATACACAGGACTCTGCCCTTTTACCACTCTGCTGCTTGGTCTCATCTTTCTGCAGTTCTTTGCAACTGGCTCTTGAATAACTGCCCTGATCAATTTGGTTATTGATTAGTTTGATTGGTATTTAATTGATTTATATGGTATGTGATTGACAAAAATCATTAGCAGATTTTGTCATATCATTTCTCTTTGCCATATTGTTTAAGGAAACGTTAGTGTGTATCCTATTACAGACCTGGTAGAGCTCTGTAGGTGCTCTCCCTCCACTGTGGGAATTGACCATTAATTCCTACTCACCTTTTCTGTCTGCTTACCATGAAAAGATCTTTCTTCTTATCCCATGGCTGTTCACTTTCCTTAGAAGTGTTTGCTGAGGAACTCAACAGATAGCTAGATTATTCTCATGCATGATTATTGATCTCTTCAAAGAACTACAAGAGGCGGAATTTCCTTGCAAGTCTTATATTGGCTCTTCCCAAAGTACATCATACTTATACACATCTATTCATTTTATTCTTTTATTATAATTTCTATTAACTTGGCCACTACAGATGTCAAACCTTTAAATTCCTAAATCTCCCTAGATTTCTCTCCTCCCCACACTTTGATATATTCCTTGCCATCCTGTGATTTGCTGATTAAAAGGCAATTTAAGGCGAGAGGCCTCCCATTGCTATTAGCAACTGTTCCCCCCGAGTTTCTTGGGAATCCCTGGGACCATTTTATCCAGACCTACTAATTTCATACCTTTTATTTTGGATAGGTCCTTTTGTTTAGTCTCCCACAAAACAGGGGGTTTATGTAGGAATTTCTCCAGTTTCTTCCGCTGTCACAGATAAATAGCTTTGTTTTGATGTCCTTGTTCTCTCTGACTGCTTCTTTTGTACCCTGCTCTTCAGTTGTCCTCAAAGCTCGTGAAAAGGTTTCTGCTTTCATTAGCGATAGGAAAGGATTTATTACTAGTTCTGATGGCTTCTGCTAGTGTTTTTCCATCTCTTTTTTTTACCTTTGCTTTGTTGTGCTTTAACACTCACTGGAGGTTATGATCACTTCAGTGTTCCTCGTTTGGATGCAAGGTCAGCTTGTTGAAGAATGTATGCTGATAATCCCTTTGCCTTGACTTTTTAGCCACATCAGCTTTCTTTTGACTTTTGTCAAATCTTCTAAAGAGGTAGTAGGTATTGGCTTTGGGTTGCCCATGTGATGCCTCTGTGTATAACCGCCATGCCACTTGTGATGACTAAATTTGCTCAGCTGCCCCTTTCCATATTCTGGCTGGCTTATAACAAGTGTCTCATTTCCCTGCAGCTTCCACCACAGCTGTGTTCAACTTCAAAAGGGGATTTTTTTAGGAATGTATGGGATCCCAGCTCTAGGATTCAAGTCCTCTTTTCTGCTTATGAGCTCAATTTTAACTCACCTGCTTCAGCTTGATTTTTAAAAGAAGGCAGGTGTAATGGTGCTGTCTCCTGCTGTTACATGGACCTCCTTACTAAATTGAGTGAAAATGGCTGTGAGGTGAAAGGCTTGCAGATACTACTTTACCCAGACTTCATCAACAGGTAGGGGAAAAAGAGTGCCAGTGCCTCTGCTGCTTTCTGTTTGGGTCAGCTAGCCAAATGGTACCCACACAGCTTGCAGAGCAACCAACTAAAGGCAGCAGCTGGAGCATGAGGAAGGGAAAACAGGACTGCTGTGTTGAGCAAATATACAAGTCCTAGAAAGGAGCTGGGGCTTGTAAGGTATGTGGGAATTCAGAGAGTGGGAGCTACCTGGTAGTGCTAAGTAGGGTTTAGATGAAAGATATTTGTGGGGAAATACATGTATTGTGGGAGGACAAGGGTGTTCTGCATGGAGTGGGCAGAACACAGGTGGAAGGGGAAAGGAGGACCTGAGGAACAGCAGGGGGAATGCAAGGAAATAAACTGCAAGGTTCTATTTATTTATTTTTTTTTTTTAAGCAAGGTTTACTTTTTCTCCCCGTTTTCAGCCCCACAACTAACTGCCTGACTCCATTCTCCATTTACATGCCATCAGTGTGTATGAAATTTAAAGCACAAATTTTACTCTTAGGAATATTACCTCACTGTTCTTGCACAAGGGCCCAGCATTTGTATCCCATGGAGGTATTACTCAGGGTCAAATTTTGACAGCAAGCAGCAAGTCTGATGGCTGAGATGAAAGAATTGAGCTGTCTCCTGATGTCTGAGCATAATCGAGTGTGTTCTAATAAAATCAACAGCTAGATCCTGAATTTGCATTTGAAATGCCTCAGCTGTGTTTGGAGATGTTTCAGTGGCAAAAAGCTCATGAAGATACACTGTGACTCCTTCTCTATCTGCTGATTGTGTTTCCTGTATTTCTTCATGATGGAAAGCTTGAAACCCTGCAGGGAAGTAAGCCTTTTCCCCTGTTGTGGTTTGGTTGGCCAGAACAGGCAGGAAGCACACAGGAGATTGCTCTGACTGAAATCTCGGTTTGAAGCATAACTAGGTTTCAGCAAACACTTTGGGAAGCTTAATTCCTGTGAGAAGGCCAAGCCTGAAGACAAAAGAAAGTGCCGGAAGGATGCTGGAAAGAAAAGCAGGCAGCATGCATCTTCTCAAGGGAGCAGGCTTCTGTTCTGTAACTGTTCTGTAAAAATTACTGCCTTTGCACACAGTGCAAAAAGGAGAAGTGAAGCCAGCTCAGTGACATGAGGCATGAGGAGGCCCCTTGCTAAAGAAATCCAGCTACATATGCCTTGTTCCATTCAGGGGCAGATTCTGCATAATGTGACAGACATGCATTACTTCCCTTCCTTGCCCCTTACCTTCTGCCGCATTGTTCTCCTCTATTGTCTGATGCATATTTTTCCTTGTACTGTCCTATCTCATCTCCAGCTCAGCCCTGTGTACCCTCTGTGCTAGCTCCCTGGATGTCCTGCAAGCATCTCAAGTCAGGAAGGAAGAAATTTCATCTAGGCAAACTAACCAAGCAAAGCTTTCTCCCCCTTCCTTCTGGTTGTTTTGGAGATATTACCATAGCTTTTCAATACTTAGAGGGGGCTTATAAGAAAGATAGAGATTTTTTTACCCCCACCTGTAGTGACAGGCCAAGGGGCATAGGTTTTAAACTGAAAGAAGCTAGATTTAGATTACCTGTAACGAATAAGTTCTTTATGATGAAGATGATGAGACACTGGCAGGGGTTGCCCAGAGAAGCTGTGGCTGCCCCATCCCTGGCAGTGTTCAAGGCCAGGTTGGACGGGGCTTGGAGCAACCTGGTCCAGTGGAAGGTGTCCCTGCCTGAGGCAGGGCATTGGAACTTAGTGAGCTTCAAGAACCCTTCTAACCAAAGCTGTTTTGTCATTCCTGAGGCCTATCTGCTGACTGAATCATTTTTCTCCAGGGTGTCCTGACTCACTGGCATTTTCTGTCAGACACCTTTCTGATTCAGCGTGCATCTCAGCAGCCATTTCCCTTAAATGTCTCCTTTAAACATTTGCCCCAGCTTGAAGTCAGACTAAGCAGTAGTCTGACATTTTCCTCAAGGTAATATCAGAGGCCTTTATCAGAAAGCAGAAAGGGGAGATAAAAGACAATGTTGGAGAAAAAAATATAAACTATCCCTTTTCAGCCTCAGAAATGGAGCCTGACTCCCTGAAGCAAACACTGCTCTGAATTTCCACAGGTTGTGGTAGAAAGGCATCTGCGTGTGCTCTTCCCAACAACCTCTCAAACCAGCAACACCATTTTACTTCTTTTTTTCCTACTTTTGTTGTTCTTCTCCCCAGCTCTGGCCACATTCTTCTCTGTTTCTTCTTGAATATATCAAACTTCTGATTATTTCTATTCCTGTGTTTAAGGCTGAAATCCTCCAGTCTCACTTTTGAGGCAGTTCCTCTTTTGTGATTTGTTCTATTGCCAACTGGGGCTGACTTCCCAGGACGGGACATAGTATGCAATATTTGATGTAGCAAACACATCTTAACCGCAAATGATAAGTGAGGGCAGAATGCATTTTATACATGGATGTGCCACAGCTTAAACTGGGCTAAGATCTGGCATAGCTGCAAACCTAAGAGCAATGGTAGAATTACTAACAGACTAAGAAAGTCATGAAGATAAGGGGAGAGAGTTAAAAAAGGAAGGATGGAAAAAGAAAAACAAACTAAGAGATCTGAAAAAGGAAACCTATCAGCTGAGAATCTGACATGGGGAAGTAAGAATGTGACTTCCTTTTCAGTTGTTAGTTTCTCATTTTTCTTTTCTCTCTCAGAAGTTTCCATACTGTCAGATCTGATGTCCTGGGCTAAGAAACAAAGCGTTTTTGAATTCCCAGGAATTCTTAGGTTATCACCAGTACTTCCAGTGTTCAGCACAGCCTTCTTTGACAGACAGAAGGTGGAGGAGCAGATGGGAAAGGCTCAGTAACTTATTGGTGTCTCCCTCTGGAACCAGGCACCTAAAACACCCACGATTTATGTGGCAAAACTAAGGACAGGGCCAGTGATTGCGCTGTGATTAAATGGCATCAGAAATCACTTATGCTGAGGTGAAGTTCCACAATACATCACCAGCTGCAGTGATCAAAGGTAAGGATGGGTTACTCAGGGGAAGGGGGTGGAAAAACAGGGAACAGAGACTGATTTCTACGACTCTGCTTCATACCTGATCTTGACAAATGGTTGATAAAAATGAGTTGCTTACCACTACATGAGCAGGAGACTGGAGGAATTTTGTATGTTATGTAGTCTTGAATGAGAGAATAATTTTTGGACAAATGCTGAGTACCAATAGAGACTGTGATTTATTGCAAACAATCTGATCTTCCACAAGGGTTGAGTGGCTCCTGGGGCAGCAGATGACAGTAAATAAGCCCAAGCCCTGGCTGCTACTGCTCTTTCCTCTGGGAGAGTAAGGCTACAGATTCCTTCCCATGAAAAGAGCAGTAGTAGAGAACCAACATGCCTTCTTATAGTAGAGCAGTCAGTTGTCCTCTGCAGCTTTGTGAGAGGTGGCACTGAATGCAGAAACTTCTATCATCCATTGTTCTTGGTTGAGAACTGAGTCCTTGGAGAAGAAAGAGAACTGAAGTTACAAGGAAAAATGGGCTTAAAGAAAACACCCTAAAATATAGAGAGAAAGAATTATCTAAGATCTGTGGAAAGATCCAGTTCTCTGATTTGATGTCTACCACTCCTGAAAAATAATTAGTGCATTGAACAAACAAATTTTTATGGCTATTAAAAGTCTTGGCTGTAAAATGGTGCCTTTTCTGGGCTTTGTGCAAATTTAAATCATGTTCTGATCAGTATGTATTCTGTAATCATTATGCCACACACAGGAACCCATAGAGATGTTCCATGTGTGGCTCATTTCTTCCACCCTTAGATACAAGACCCCACACAATAGCAGGTTCCAGAGGGCTTAAAGTATGTGTGTGTAAATGAATGAATGAATGAATAAATAATTGTTTATTGCCACTAAGGATATTAGCGTGCCTATTTACCACTTTGTCTTAGGTTTATAATTCCAAACAGAGCAGGCATCAGCTCCAGGATATTTCCTGCCTGCTCTGAGGCATGAGTCATGGAAACAAAGAATGTACATACTCCTGACTGACTTAAAAGTTCACTGTTTTCAGTGCACCAAGATGAGCTGGTTCTGGTTACAGCTGGCATTTCCATCATGGTGAGCTGGGGATGGTGGAAGTTCTTAATTGAGCTATGACCTATTTCAAAGAACCTTATTGAGCCATGTTTCCTTGAGCTGCTGATGCTGCTCACGCTATAGATTTGGGTGTGTAGCTTTGAATTCAAAGAAACCACCAGCAGTACCACTGCATGCGGTGCTAATATCTCTCACACAGCTTCGTGGTATGCTCATAAGATGAGAGTTATGATTGAAAATTGTTGAAAGACTGGAGGAGTCTTGCTGCTCTGTAGTCCTTCTGAGTGCTTATTCTGGCCACGCAGACTCCGTGTTGGTAATGGCCAAGCATACCTGGGTTTTCCCATTTTGTAGCCTCTTCCAGTTGGGCTCTAGATATACCGAAATTGTCAGTCATTGGAAGATAGAGAGGAGAAGGTAGCAGCTAATCAACATATAATCTGTGGCAGGATATGGCAGAGAGTACAGGGTGGAGTTTCACACCACAGTGCAGTTAGGGCTCCTGTATTTCCAACTGGGTTACATGTGCCTAGGAGATGTTGGAGTTACATGCTGAATAATCAGCATAAACTTATCAGGTTTGTTGTGCTGTGATCATGCTGGACATATTGCAAGCACGCAGACTAACTATAGGAAGCATTTTAGAAGGAGATTAGCCCACTGAGTATGCAAAGATCTACTGCACTTCAGTTGTGTTGGTGAGGTGCATACACACTGAAGTGTTCTCTCTGCCACCTGGGTGTGAGTGAGGGGTGCACAGAATGAACAGTCAATCTATAGACATGTAGCACATTGAAAAATCACTTGGACTGCTCAGATCTACTGTCTGAAATAAGTGGCTGGACTCCAGATCATGACCAGGGTCCTTGTTTTCCCTACAGACAAAAGCTCTGGCTAGAAAAATATGATTTGGCCAGGGAAATCTGGGTCTTGTAGGTTTCTGAATGTTTTCTGATAATGAAAGATGATGCTTTTTGCCCTGCTGTAGCAATCTGCCCCAAGCCTTTGGGAAGCAGTCAGAGGGCTTCCCCAAACAGCAAGTTTCTGGAAGTCTTGCTTATTAGGCATGGGTGGCAGGCACACATGGCCGCTGGTAGACTTAAGAGTTTCATGATGAACAATGAATGAGGTCTCTCTAAAGCTTATTGTTAATTGTTATTTACTCCTGTCCTGCACTGAGTGCTCTTGTTTCTTTACCTTCCTGCTTTCCCTGGCTTGTGTACCTGCCACAACCTAGAACAGTCTCCTAACAAGTATTTGCTTCTCCTTCCCTTTGACCTCCTGCCTGCTCCCAAAACGTCTTCAGTTCTAGCAGTATCCCTCTAGAGAAAAGTCAAGCCCTGGCAAGTCTGAATCTGAGCAGGATACTTTACTGAGGCTGCTGGACACAGCCCTCTGTTCTCCTCAGGCATACAGCCTAGTTTTACTGCAGCAGACCAGTGAACCATGGGTCAGGAAGCAGGCATAGAAGGGGCGGGAGGGTGGTGGGGTGTTTTGGTTTTTTTAAGTCTTCCAGTGATTCTGTGGCATCAGAGCTTTGCACATTTCTCATCTCCGGTCCTCATTTGGCTTGCATCAACCTTCTACACAGGAAGTCCAAAAAGCTACGAAGGAACTGAAACAGGCATAAAAAGTTTTCTGGGGAGAAGTAAGCATGAAATCTTCATGTGAACGTCTCAAGTATCATAGACAGAGCAATGCTGTATTCAGCAACTTTCCGCTTAGTCTAGAGAGACATGGTTTCAGTCCAGATTTTGAGGCTTTGTGAAGACCTCTTCCCCAACACCAGCAGTTAACATCCCTAGCTCATTAGGTGGTCTGGGGCTGTGAACACTGTGAACTCCAGAAACCACAGAGGTCCCCTGCTCTGTCCCAGTCTGCCCCTCTCCCATGCTGTGTAACTTCCACATCAGAACTGAAATAGCATATTTTTGGAGTAGCTCCCCCTTGAGTTACACACCCTTGCTATATGGACTGACTGAGGCACAGTTGACTGTGGTGTTGTGTTTGGTGTGTTCCTTCACTTCTAGTACCTCCTGAAACAAAGAAGCAACAGCACCATCCCCAGAAATGCCCCCTATGGCTCCCCTGGCTGATCTCACTGCTGCTCCTCCTGCTGTGCATTGCCCTTGTTGCTGTTCTTGGTGAGTATGTGTAGGCTGATTGTGGGAGAGAGGTCTAGGGGGAAGTGCTTGGAGAAAAGCAAAGAAATCAGAGTCCAGAGGGGAATATCTTCTAAGAGGGAGACAGCTTTTACTAGGGAACTGTTTTGTCATGAGAAAGGATGCAAGAACCAACATTTGGACTCAGAAAATGTGCATGTTGAATATTTGAAAGGTATGTTTAGGAGCAAAACCTTTCCTGACTACTTAAACATTGGGGATTTAAGGGTGCAGTTGCAACATGACACAAACCAGCCAAACCAGATATTTGGTTTGCAGGAGCAAGGACTACCACAGCATTATGCCATATGGTTCTGTTATACCCATCCTCTTAGAATGACAGAGTTAGGTGGGAAGCAGCTTCTGGAGGTCTCTAGACTAGTTAAAGCATGGCCATCTTCAGAATTTCAGAGGGTTTTGGGCTTTCTGTAAGGTCTCACTTTGCTTCTGTCTGCATATATCTCCTAAACCTTCCACTGTTTACCCTGAGGCCTCTTCAGTGTTCCCAGATCGAGGATCAATCATCATTTTTTCTATGATTGCACATCCCCATCTTGCAGAGCCTATTTGGAACTGTGGAACAATTCTCTACCTTCACACCACAAAGAAAGACCTTAATTGCATTAATGACAGGGGTGAGGAAGAAATGGAGAAGGCAGCACAAGTGTACAGGCAGCTGAACCTGCACTTGAGCTCTGTAAGGGGCTTGCACACACTTCATGCCCTAATGGAAAAAATGGCTTTTCACAGTCCTGGCACCTCCAGGAGTCTTACAGTATACTGGAGTAATTCATGAAGTTACACTTGCACACAGAGTCTGTGGAGATTGCGACCACTGTTTCATTCTCATTTTCTATGAAAGATCATTCATGGCATGTTTGTACAAATGGTCAGTAAAGATGATGGATTCTGGAAGAGGCATGTTGTAAGGATAAATTGCTGCCCTTCCTTTTGCTGTCATTAGTTCCTGAGTCCTGGAAGTTAGTGTGATAGGTGTCAGCAGGCCACATCAACAACCCAAAGGACTTACCACCAACTCGAACATTCAGGGATATTGACTGGAAACTGATCAGGGTGTGATAAGTAATACATATGTCTATTATATAAATGCCTGTGGTTGGATGGAATCAATTCCACCCTGTTCATCATCTTAGTGTGATGTCCTTCCAGTGGTCCTTCTGCTCTCTGACATGGAAGATTGTCTCTTTCTGGCTGGGAAGGCAGCCATACCACTTGTTTGGGCCGGTTTTCTCAGAGCTGTGGACCAGGGATCCACCAACCCCACTCTTTCAGCTCCACAGCATCCCAGGGGGACCTGATGTCAGCTGCTCGGGGCTGGGACAGACTGTTGACAAACAGCTATGGCCACCAGGTGCTGTTCAAGTGGGTCTCAGGCTTCTCTAGCTTTGTTGGCCAGGTCATCCCAGCTAGTCCTTGTCAGTGTGGTGGGGAGGAGTCCTTGTGGGAAGCTGTGGGATGCTGAGAGCAGAAATGCCTTTTCCCTTTGCTGAGAGGATGGCAGTTACCACTTGTGAAGTGGAAAGAGACAGCCCAGGGAGCGGTGATGCTGGGGCAGTGCTTGGTGGGGAAATGGAGAAACAACAGTGAAGCCCAGAAACGCTGTATGAGGAGGTGGGACGAAGGAGTAATCCTGCTGCCTTTCCTCTCCCTTTCCAGTCGCTCCCTTCTCCCATAGCAGTGATAAGACCCCAGCCTTTAAGCAGAAATTCAAGGAGTGGTCGTGTGATTCAGCAGCACCAGGAGGCAAAGGTCAGTAGCGCTGGCAGAGGAACAGTCAATGCTGGGGTCTGCTCTGACAGCAAGTGGCAGTGGGAGCAGACTTCGCAGAGGCAGACTCCTGTGGAGAGAGGTGGGGAGAAAAAGGATTTCCTGCTAACAGCTTATGGAAAGTAGAGGGACATGTTAATGATGGCCTGGAGGACAGTGTGGCTGTGAACACTGCCACAACAAAAGGGACAGAGTATGGCGGCACAGGAAAGGTTAACAATGGAGCAATAATAAAAGTGCAGCTCTAGTCAGGGAAAGAAGCGATATCCCCTGTTCCCTGTGTCTAAAGGCCTAATGTAAAAGGAGAAGGCAAACCAGATCAGTAAAAGTGACTTTGTCAAGCCTGGATTACTATGCATTTGTGTACACAAAGCTTACTGGTCACGTCTCAAAGCAATGGCAAGAAATATCTGTACTACCCTTGCTTTTTCAAGCACTTTCTATCAGGATAAGTGATTTAAGGAGAACATGAGCAGCCTTCCAGTACTTAAAAGTGGCCTACAAGAAATCTGGAGAGAACTTTTTGCAAAGGATTGTAGTGTCAGAACAAGGGGGAATGGGTTTAAGTTGAAAAGGGAGATTTTAGATATTAAGAAGAAATTCTTCATTGTGAGGGTGGGGTGATGATGGAACAGGTTACCCAGAGAAGTTGCCCGGGCAGTGTTCAAGGCCAGGTTGGATGGGGCTTGGAGCAACCTGGTCTAGTGGAAGGTGTCCCTGCCTGAGGCAGGGGGTTGCAACTGGATGAGCTTTAAGGTCCCTTCCAACCCAAACCAATCTGGGATTCTATGACTGTCACTGGAGAACAGAGATCCTTGTAATTGCCATCTCTTTTGTTCTTAGCATTCACCTCTGTGGTTTCTCCCCCCACAGAGAAGAGCTGGGCATGCTGCCCGAAGGGCTGGAAACGCTTTGAAGGAAGCTGCTACTACCTCTCAGGTGATATGATGTCCTGGGCTGATAGCGAGCAGAACTGCACTGGGATGGGCTCTCACCTGGTGGTGATCAACAGCGAAGCAGAGCAGGTATGTGCAGGGCTGAGAGGGGGGCACAGCAGCCAGAGTCGCAATGTCAGCAAGGGAGGGAGAATGGATGTCCTCTGTACACCAGCTCCCTTCTGCCACCAGCCCCACTTCACAGGGACTCTTGCCACCTCCCTCTGCTCAGTCCTGTATCTCATGGACATTGCACTCTCCCTCATTTCCAGGATTTCCTCTCTAAGGAGGTTAAAAAGCCTTCAAGAAGAGAGAATCACTACATTGGTCTGAGTGCACAGATGGGCCAGTGGCACTGGGTGGACCAGACTCCATTTAATGTGACAGCAGCGTGAGTATTCCCAGATGGGAGACTGTTTGGTGTGGCTTCTGTAGTGCGAGAAAGTAGAAGAGATGTGAGGGTGTCTGTTCGTACATGAGAGTTGGTACATGAGAGCTGGTACATCTCCTGATGAGAGGTCCATGAGGAGCAAGAGAGGGCTGTGTAGGACATTAGGTTCACATGGCCCTATCAAAGCTGGTTATTGGCTATTAATTAACTCTCTGTGATGTGGTTGTCAATGCTATAGGTACAAAAGAAGCTGCATCTTACTAGTAGGAAGAACCCTTCAGAGATGACCCGCCTTGCCTGACCTCCATAGTGCTCCCACCATGCCTATGCGCATATATATACATAAGCATGCCAGTGCTCTGGTGCTGTGGAAATGATGGGGCACATGGAGAGATCAGCTGAGCTGTCCTTGCTGTGTCTTCTTCTGAAGGACAAACTTGCCAGGGAGGCAGAAACACGCCTCTTCTGGGTGTGAAGAAGTGATGAACAGCTTCCCCTATCAGGACTGGCAGGGCCTGTTGTGTTTGCTGCAGGAAGAAGGCAAGTTTCCACATGAGACTGATGCCAGCGGGATATCTGAGTGGGAGGAAGAGCACTGCTTCTGCCCATGAATCAGCACCTGGAATTTTTCTCTCTCCCCTCCAAGCCTTGCATCCCACTGTGGCCTTTTCCAGCGGCGCTCTACAGGGTATGCTGGGGAGTAACATGTCTGTCTCTGTCTCAGGTTCTGGCGTGAAGGCGAACCAAGTAATCCAGATTATGAGAAGTGCGTTGTAATCCATCGGACTTCAAGAGCACTCAACAACTGGAATGATGTCCAATGTAACGATCATAATAGAATTT
Organism: Pezoporus occidentalis; assembly: GCF_034315485.1. Lineage (NCBI taxonomy): Eukaryota > Metazoa > Chordata > Aves > Psittaciformes > Psittacidae > Pezoporus > Pezoporus occidentalis. The sequence continues at coordinate 1,185,294 of NW_026913554.1, forward strand.
GTGAAGCTGCAGCAATAATTGTGTGATGGAGATACCCTGATCCTGAGTAAAACTGGGAGATGAGCAATGAGCTGGTAACAGGGCTGTGTTGGGAGGGGTGGGGAACTCTGGAGCCTTCATCTTCACTGTGTTGGGTGGGATGATGTGAGTGGAAGTGATATTACCCTGTGTCCAGCATCCCCAATGCATATAATAGCTCAGGGAATACATGAAGGCTCAGGGTCGTCAGAGCAGGTCCTGGGCTCTTATGTCCTCTTCTCTCTGGGTGGGTCCAGCAACCACTGGCTGAAAAGAGATTGAGTTCTCCAGGAAGAAGACACAGGAGTGTAAGACAGATGTTCAGAGCTGCAATTTCCTTTGTCTCCTTGGGCAGAGGCACCTGCTTTTTGTTGAGTCACACAGAGAATGACCTCCAGTTGCACTGGTTTTGCTGAACAATTACTGAATTCTTATGCAAGAGAAAATACAGTATCAGACCAATGAAAAAGGCTCTGTGCAGTGTGTATCTCTCTCTTTCCCTCACTAAGCTGCAGGTGTTTTGTGTAATCATAGAATCACAGGATGGTTTGGGTTGGAAGGGATCTTATATCTCACCCAGTTCTAGCCCCCTTCCACAGGCAGGGACACCTTCCACTAGACCAGGTTGCTCCAAGCCCTGTCCAGCCTGGCCTTGAGCACTGCCAGAGATGAGGCAGCCACAGCTTCTCTGGGCAACCCCTGCCAGTGCCTCACCACCCTCACGGGGAAGAATTTCTGCCTAACATCTGATCTAAATCCCACCTTTTTCAGCATAAAGCCAATCCTCCTTGTCCTGTCCCCACATGCCCTGTAAAAAGTCCCCCTCCAGATTTCTTGTAGGCCCCTTTAGCTACTGGAAGGGTGCTACAGGGTCTTCATGGAGCCTTCTCTTCTCCAGGCAGAACTCCAACTCTCTCAGCCCCTCTTCACAGGAGAGGTGCTCCAACCCTCTGACCGTCTTTGTGACCCTCCTCTAGATGTACTCCCATGGGAGGAGCAATCCTCACTGCCTTCCCCAGCCACTTCCTTATAAGCACTATGGGGACCTTATCTCCTCCCACAGTATGTAGGGGTTTTGTTTGGGCAGGACCAGAATCAAAAGATGTTGCTGTGACAGGGTACAGCCTTATGCAACTACTGCAGCAGAAGTTGCACCCACCCAATGACAGTAAATCCCTCAGAGAGAACCTGGCTACACAGTTCCATTGCAAACAGCCAAAGCTGTGGAGGGGACTGGCTACAGAAAACCAGTTCTAGGGGTATTATGAGTATTGGGGTTGAACTTTAAGGTCCCTTCCAACCTAAACCATTATATGATTCTATGATTTGTTTCCATGGTGGAAAGTCTTGCTCCAGAAAGTAACAGGAGCTTGTGCCAGGAGTCTCACCGAGGTCAGGCCATTCTCCAACCAAGTGTGAGGAGCTGTCCCCAGCAGCAAAATGACCAGGGCCTTCAGTGTCACCTCGAGGAAGAAGTCTTTCTTCCCAACTTGGAGCTGATCCCAAGCTTACCTGATGCAGCAGCCTTCCTGGGAAGCTAAAGCCCAGTGGTTCCTGTAAGGACCTACCTGCCCAGGCCAAACCATGCTGCAGAAGGGGCAGGAAAGGGGCAGGAAAGGGCAGGGCTGCTGCACATAAGGTCCCTTCCACAGGTGCGTTGCCTATTGAATTGCCTTCATGTCTGTCATGATTTAAGCCCAGCCGGCAACCCAGAACCGCGCAGCCGCTCGCTCACTCTGCCCCCTTCCTCCCACTGCTCCCAGAGGGATGGGGAGGAGAATGGAAAGAATGTAACTCCTATGGGTTGAGATAAGATCAGTCCAGTAACTAAGGTATAACACAAATCACTGCTGCTACCACCAATAATAATAATGATAAGGGAAATAGCAAGGGAAGAGAATACAACCGCCCACCAACCAATACCCAGCCAGACCCTAGCAGTGATCTAGCCCTTCCGGGTAACTGCCCCCAGTTTATACAGCGGGCATGATGTGCTGTGATGTGGAATACCTCTTTGGTTAGTTTGGGTCAGGTGTCCTGTCTCTGCTTCCTCCTGGCTTCCCCTGCTCCCTGGCAGAGCATGAGACTCAGAAAGTCCTTGGCCAGAGTAAACATTACAGAGCAGCAGCTAAAAACATCGGTGTTATCAGCGCTGTTTCCAGGCTGAAAGTCAAAAACATAGCACTGCACCAGCTACTAAGTAGGAGAAAAATAACTGTTACAGCTGAACCCAGGACAATGTCCTACTGCAGACCATATGCCACCATGAATCCCACCTTTTCTCCACCCATTACCACTTCCTGGGCCCTGTACTCCACTTCTGTTTGCCTTAGGAAACATCATCTGCCTAACCTTTCCCAGACAAACAGTGCCAACTCCTCACAGAACATTGGTGGGCATCTGGCTGTATGACTCTGTCATACCTATGAAATTGAATCCTCTCTCTGGCTCCCAAAGAGAGGGGAGAACCTGTAATGGAGGCAAGGTGATCAGGAGATTTGGCTTCCTAAGCTTATCAATGGGAGTAGTTCTCTGAATGGCTGTGGGTGGTGGCAAGAGCTGCTGAATCTCATAGCCCAGCAGAGGCAAGGCTGCTGCAGCTCTGTGTCCCCAGCTCCAGATGGTAGTGAGACTGAGCATGTATGTACAATATGTACATATATAGATGCATATGGAAGAAAAAGGAAGCACGCATACAAGCAACCACACAGGTCAGCACAGACAGAAAGCACTGACACAAACACAAACAGCATGAGCAGCCTGATTCTGGATGAATGCCTGGTAGCAGAAAAAAATATGTGTTTACACATATACAATACAGACCTCTCCAACTGTAAAGGTTAGTTATTAATCCATACCAGATGACAGAGCTCTCTGGTAACATCACTGAGCCTGGCCCCATGGAGGCAGCAGACTTCCCTGTGAGTCAAGCCGGGTTGGGTTGACATACCAGCCCCCTGTTCCTCTCAGGATTGAGTCACCAATCACAACCACTCTTTTTTCCTAGTAGATTTGGTGTTCCAGAGTTTAAGGATTCCGGGTGAGAGAGATGAGACACGAATAGAGAACTCACAACCAGTTTATTAATATGGGAAAATATAGAGATACTAACAGATATAGTAAAAGATACTCATGATGTTTGGTTATCTCACCAACCCCAAGGACCCTATGATGATGATCAGAAAACCAGCTCTGAGGATTGTCATCGCAGTTCAAGGTGGCAGGCTCAAACGTAGCGGGTGTCCCTGTGGAGGCAACATTGACCTGCCTGGTCTTAAGGTCTGCCTCCCTGCATTGCATGAGGCTTGGGCTTTTATACTGACAAAAATGCCCACTCATTCTGACACAGGGGGCCAGCCTACGTCGGAAGAAGTGGCCAGCAATACCTAGAAAGGTCTCCAAGGGTTGGGACTTTTCTGGGGAGCAGCCAAAGCAGGACTCTCCAGGGAGGAGCCAAAGCGGACAAACATTACTGTTCTATCTTTGTGTGTTTCACCACGGACCACTGTCTATTGTCCCTGACACATTTGGTCATGACAAAAGGTCTGACTCACCCATGGCGACTCTTCTCACTTGGATGATCCCTTATCTACTTTGTCATATTCCTCGTCTTCCTGATCCTCAAGTACCAGGGCCTCAAATCTGTTGTGGAGGGGTACTTGGGAAGGTGACAAGCTGGGGGGTAATAAATATGCCATGTACTCTAAGGAGTAATCTGCTTCCAAGCTCCCCTGTCTCTTAGGTCCCTGGTGACAAGATGGTAAGGGATCCTTAATTACTTTTGGCTCGTGTGGCTGGCTTGCTTCTCTCAAGTACGGCTCCACCAGTCAATCTCCTCCTCAGATTCCCTTGGTCATTCCACCTCTCCGATAGCTCTGCCACCATGCAGAGCAAAGCCTCAACCTGGTCACATCTTAGACAGCCACCATCTAACATCACCAACAGGCTCTGGCACTCACAACAGCCAGACGCCTGGACAGCTACATGTTTATAAGGGACCCCTGTCTGGGTTGCCAAATCCTTTCTGAGAGAACTTCGCCTTCTTTGCCTTCTGCCGAGAGGATGCCATCCTTGAGCACCTTCTCTATGACCACTGGCTGAGCTCACCGCTGAAGCTTGCTACCCATATAAACTGCTGCAAAAGCTGCCACACCACGCTCTGTTCACGCACTCTGTTCCCTGTGCTCCCCAGGTGGTGTTTTATCCACCCAGGAATGGTGCCTGATGTATTTCCCCTAGTTCATGTTCCATTGATCTCTGTATCTATGCTGTGCTTGTTAACTTAGGTCTATATTGCAAGGGGGTGTGAAAGTAGATTGAAGAGTCTCCAGTGCCTCTTCTAGGACTGCACTTGTTATAACCAAGTACCACTGTCTTCAGTGGTTCAGGGGCAGGAATCCCTGACAGTTCTGTACTGCAAGGTACCATCCTGTTGCCACAGCACGCTGATCTGACACATATATTTGTGAAGTGAAATAACCAAGGGTCACTCATGACTCTCTTCATGACTGGAGCAGATAGAAAACGGCTGAGAATCTTTACTTACAGAACTGTGGAAAGACCCACAGGAATACTGAGGTCACTGATACATGCTCTCCTCAAGCATGCTGCTAGTGTTTATGGAGCAGGAAAGAGAAATAGGTTCCTGCCATTTTGGAAATGAAAGGTACTTGCAATGATTCTGGAGCTTCCCACTGAGAAGATAACATTTCCCATCACTGGTCCTAGCTGCCTGGCACCAGGGCTACTAAGGAGGTTCTGTGCAGTTCAGTGCAGAGTTTTGCTATTTCCACCACTTTGTGACTCTATCCCTGAGTGGGACAGAGCTATTTGTCATCTGAGCATTGTGAGCTCAGCTGTTGATTTCCTGGATGCAGTAGCTTGGTTTGTGATGCTGAAAAGAAAGTCATTTGCTTTCTCTCTGCTTTAGACCCTGTGCAAACACCAACGTGAATTCATGTGAATTCATTGCACAGACCTTCATCTTTGTCAAATGGGCTGGAGAGCAGTGACTGCTAAAATAGGAATGTCAGTGTAAACAAGTGTGTGAATTGAATACCAGAAACTATCTGAGAGGGCATTTGCCCCGAATTCATTTGCCATGGAATTAGGAAAAGTCTTTTAAGAAAGACAATAATTGGTCCAGAGCCAAAGTTTAGAAGAATCAAGAACATTTTTAACAAAGAGAAGCAGGAAGGAAGTGACAGTCAACATCTGGTTTGACAGTCACCCTGCAGCCTGTCTATGGCAGAGCATCCTCCCTGTTGAATACAGTGGGCAGCCTGCATTCCTGGCAGTAAGGGTGGAACATATACAGACCCACAAGTTCAGTATTCATATGTGACCTTGTGGTTTCTCACTGGCCTGTGGGTAAGCAGACTGTAGGAAGTGGCATGGATACACATGTACCCTACACCTCCAGTAGGAAGCGCGTAAGAATAGGGAAATCACTGCTCTTAGAAAAGAGGAACATGGGAAGTTGCACAAGTAATCATGAGAATGTGTGTGTATGTGGGGTTTAGAGCTTTTGGGGATCAGTTACTTAAAGACGTTTACAAATTTGTATCTATCTGTTGACATTTTGTGTCTGCTGTTGTGCTTTATCTCGGTTGCTGATGCTGATCCTGAATATACAGGTTATGGTTTGCCGGTTAATTACATGTGATGAATTGATTGGTAAACTGCTTAGATCCATCCTGACTAGATTTAAACCACATGAACTAAGCACATTTTCCTTCTGACAGTTTTATACCCTCTTCACTTGACATACTGATCAGCCAAAGTCAGCTCCCTGCCTGTATGCACAAAATCAAGTGTATTTTAAAGCAATGGCAAATAAAATGCATTCTCATTTTTTAACATCTGTGGTGCATTTCAGTGCTGTTCTCCAGCATGATAGCTGGGAACTTTTAAATATGTCATGTGAGGATCTCGCTGCGCTGTGAATCCAGTACCTTGTGCCTTCTAGTAGCTTATAGTTTCTATGACAGTACCAGCAAGCACATGTATGGGCCATCTTTCCAATGTAACATAGATGTTGGATGGTTTGACCCTGCTTGCAGCCTGCTGTGCATGAAAAAACATACTCAGAGGATATCTTCTACACACAATTTAGGGTTGTTCTCATTTGTAGCTGGTTTTGTGTCCTGCTCTTTTGAGACTTCAACTGATACACTTGTGCTATTGCATCCATTCCTTCCTCAGTACATCCATTCATGCCTTTTCATAGGGAGAAAGTGATGATGGAGCATGGAAAAGCAAAGGCTGTCTACCTACCTGTGTCCATTCAGAGTACGAGACCCAGTAGGGATTCTTTATCCTTACAGGTATTTATTTCTTAGGGACAAAACCTGCAAGGTTTTGAATCAAGTTGCCTTGAGCCGTGCTAGAACCGCTAGCTATGGCTATGCCTTTTGTTATTGTGACCAAGTAAAACTTTGAGCTCTGTAATGCACAGGGATTCTAACACCACCTGCTGATCCTTTCTGACCTCCAGCTCCATGGTGACAGGTCATATGCAATGCCTCCACTCAAAGCCCCATCCTCTTTTCCCGAGCAATTAGTTAACAACAGTGTTGTCAAGTTCTTCGTTGTGCTCTGGGTTACTGGGCTCAGGCTTCACATAGGGACTTGCCCAGACTGAGTCACAGATATGTTTTCTTACCATGTTTTGACTCCCTTTTGCAGGACATTGTGAGTTGGTTTAGCCCCTTGCTACTGAATGCCAACAGCACAGGCCTTTTCACACACATATTCACTTGCCAGGAAAGAACAAATAACAAAGGTGTAAGGCCAGTAGCATGTCCTGTGAAATGGCTTCAATATGTGCAAAAGGCGGTCGTTTGAGCTGGGTTGGTACTACCCTTCATCTGTTTTCATTTCCCTCTGTAAGCTTCTGTGTTGCAAGGAACATCTTGTGAAACATCCTGGCAGAGAAACTATGACAATTCCCCCATCTCCATGTGCTGTGGGGAACACCCAGGCTACAGCTTTTTATGCGTACCGGATTAGAGGCTGTGAAAGCTCTTCACCAGTGTGTGGACTACCCTAATGCAGTCTTCTGTGCAGGAGGAAGGCCGTATTTGTGGCCACATTGCTAATGTGGACTCTTGAGGAAGAGTGATACCATGGTAGAGATAATGAATCACAACGGAAGAGTCAGTCCTGGAACTGCAGGTAACCACAAAGCCTTCCTTTCTGTCCTCCTGTGGATGGAGGAGGTGAGAGACAAAGAGCTGGGATAGATAATGGGCATGGTACAGTGGCTGGCCTCAAAGCAACAGATGAGGGAACTGGGGAGGGCCCAGGCTGGGAGCAGTGACCTTTTTCCCAGAGCCAGGGGGAATGAAAGTCCAGGCAGACTATGGTCTGCCATCCTCTTCAGTGCTTTTTTCTGTAAATGATGGGACTGAAGAGTGCTATCGTATTATCATTATCCAGGTAGAACTGTCTGCATCAAGGTAGGTACAAGTCACTGCTGCAATCTCTGGTGTCTCTAAGAGCCAAGTGAGGGCTTTCCCTGGAGCTTCAAAGTGGCTGTTTTCCCTGTGGAAACAATCTCTTCTGTGTGTCTGCCTCTGCAAACACTGAGCTGGACAGTCATTCCTTTGAGTGAATATATACTATTATGTAAAAGGCCTTGGGGATAGAGTCAAAATAAAGCTGGCTGAGAAGCTCTAAAGAGAGATGAAGAAGAGGGAGGAACAGAAAGATCATCCAGTGCAAGAGAGAAGTAATGAGGGCAACAAGGAAGATGTGTTGAAGAAAAAGGAAATGTGACAGGACACAAGAAAAGAGGAGTGCAGTTTGGGAAGAGTACAGGTGGGACTGGTGATAAACAGGGAAATGAAAGAGCAGCTTCAGGGCAGCCCCTGTGTTGCCCTACTCTGTGGGTCTGACCCACTGCTAATGATGGGCAACAGGACCTGGTTACAGCATCTGTGGGCTCCCCAGCGTTGGAACAAGGATAGCAGCAGGTTGGGATATGGAGCCAACTGGGTTATCTTGCCCCCGACTCTGGGCTGGGGGATTCCCACTCACGCCTTGTGTTTTTCAGCCTCATCAGAAGAGAGACGCTGCTCCCTGCTGAACCCCTGGGTCTTCATTGCGTCTGGCCTTGCCATCAAAACCGCCATTGTAACCATCTGCCTTGGTGGGTTCCAGGCCCTGCTAATTCCCCTGGGATGAAGGAGGCAGTTGACTGCCTTTTGTCAGGTGGAAAACCAATACCCTAGCCTTTCTGCCTGCAGGCATTTATGCCCTTTGCCAAAGCAGCCTGTTCTGCTGCCCCACTCCCACCTCTGTCCTCTTACTCAGGGAGCAGGGTCCCTTCAACAGTTCAGGTTTATTCCCTGGCAGGGCCTTCCCACTGCTCCTCTCACTTTGCCTCCTGCCTTAATAAAGCCAGTCCTGGACAAAACCAGCTCCCACCAAGAGCTGAGAAGTCTCTTTAGTGTCAGGCAGTAACTGAGCAGGTTCCCTGAGGGCCAGCTCTTGGATGCTGGCTCTCCTGAGCTGTTCTCTCTCTCAGAGCTCCATGTGACAATATTGAAACCAAGGAGCCAGTGTGATGTTCTGGGAAATACTGGTACCAGGCTGCCCATAATTTAGCAGGGTGGGGGTGAATCCATCCAAATGCTCCAGCCACACTGCCTGACTGACCGAAAGGGAACTCCTTTGCTTGCACTGTCCTGGAGTTTCACTCTGCTCCGTGATGACTCTTCTGTGGTTTTTCTTAACCCCCTTAGGTGAAGCGTTAACGCTCAACAGCGTTAAGGCCTTCTTGATGAGGGTAAAAGCTCTAACGCTGCAGTGCTTGGGAAGATTTACCAGGGAATTTGTATTAATATTCCACCATTATTAAGTTTATCCCATGACTTCTTTGACCCTTTCATGGCCTCATCCTCAAAGGATGTCTAAGCTGATTTTGTCAGCTGGGAAAATGAGTCTCTCAGCCAGCAGAGCCGAGAGGAGCTCATCCAGTCGATGCCCGCTCAAAGGAAGGAGTGACCACTAGAGGGAGAAACAGCCCGCTGTTTCTCATCTCCTTTCTTATCCGCTTTTCTCATCTCACTCAATACCCATTTCTGAGGCTGTTAACACGGAGTCTCCGTGGTACAGCCAGAAGATGGAGGATAGGACAGGTTGCTTATGGATGAGGACAAAAAGATGACAGTATCACTTTCTTTCTCTTTCTTCTCTTCCCAGTTGTTTTCCTTCATGGAGACTATGGCCAGTACATGACTCTGGTCCAGAATGCTACAGAGTGGCGCTGCATCCCCAGCGTATCTGGAGGCATAGGTGAGTGATGCTAAGAGCTTCCTAAGCAACTCTAAGAAACTCACCAAAATTTACTCTGGTTTCAGTTAGCCTTTGAGTTTGGGAATGTGATTGTCAGGCAGAGCTGGACTGTTTTAAAGAAGGAAGCTTGAGAACTGAGGGACGAGAATGCTGTATTGCCGGTTTTCTTAGGATGCTATAGAAACCTATTCTGGACCAGTGGAGGAGTGTGGCTTCTTCCAGACCTACTTCTGGCTACTCTTCCTACTCTTCTCCTCTCACTGGCCCTCACACAAGTCCTCAACTGCTATTCCAGTTCACTGATCTAGCTGGAAGTGCTCCATCCCTTTGTAAGGGCTGATTCAATCCAGCTCCTCTCCTTGTGCTGGCTCACTGCCTGTTCACACAAGCATCATGTTCAGTGTGAGGGACAGAGTGGTAAGAGGATGTTGTTATGCAAGTTAGGGTTGGAATAGTTAGGGTTGGAACTAGATGATGTTAAGGTCCTTTCCAACCCTAACTATTCTATGACTCTGTGATTCTATGAAGTTAGAGTAATGGAGAGCTGGGCTGCAACCACACATGAAATGACAGCAATGGCAAGTGCTTGAATTCTTGCAGTGCGAATTCCCCAACTCAGTTTGGGATCTGTTCTCATGTAGCCTCATGATTTGAGAGAATATATCTGTGTATTTCTGATCCATGATGTAGCTTTCTGGAAATGAGGCAGATCTCTAGGAAAGCCTGGCTAGTCTAAGGAACTGTCTGGGGTGGCAAGGCTGTCAGAGCAGTTCATTGTACATGTCTGTCAGTCTGCATGAGTTGAGAGCTAAACACTTGGACAACACTTCTCTGATGGAAGTGTTCCTAGAGGAACATGAGCCAACTACTTCCCATCTTGCTTCCTCAAGAATGCTAAGGCAGAAACTGTGTCTCTCACCAATCAGGGGTTGCATGGACACTGCAGAACAGATAGAGAAAGGGAAAGACACTTCAGGCAGGGGACTTGAGACAGAAACCTCTCAGGCTGTTTATAACTTTACATGTGGAGCATGGAAGAGAGCATTTACCCTCTGTCCAGACTAAAGGTGTGGTTCAAATGCCTCCCCCAGCATCTGGGACCCTTCATTGAGCTCATGGAGCTGAAGGACTTGGTTTGAAAGGTCCTGTTTGAAAGCAGGATTTTCTCCCCACAGAGGAGAGCTGGGCATGCTGCCCGAAGGGCTGGAAACACTTCGAAGGAAGCTGCTACTACCTCTCAGGTGATATGATGTCCTGGGCTGATAGCGAGCAGAACTGCACTGGGATGGGCTCTCACCTGGTGGTGATCAACAGCGAAGCAGAGCAGGTATGTGCAGGGCTGAGAGGGGGGCACAGCAGCCAGAGCCGCAATGTCAGCATGGGAGGGGACTCAGTCCCTCTTTGTCCTGCAAGGGAGGGGGCATGGATGTCCTCTGTGCATCCCTTCAGCACCAGCTCCCTTCGGCCACCAGCCCCCTTCTGCCACCAGCCCCACTCCACAGGGACTCCTGCCACCTCCCTCTGCTCAGTCCTGTATCTCATGGACATTGCACTCTCCCTCATTTCCAGGATTTCCTCTTCAACTTGGTGAAAGGAGTATTTTCTAACACCTATGAAACAAAATACTACATAGGCTTAACTGCTTACAAACCCGGGCAATGGCAGTGGGTGGATCAGACTCCATACGATATGACAACCACGTGAGTATCCTGGGGGAGTGAGGAAGGTTCCTGTATGTAATTCACAACCCTCAGTCTAAGTGACCAATACACTGTGTAAGGCAGGTATGTGCCAGAGGGGGATTTCTGTCTCCAACTGCATTGTAAGTCAGAAAACTCAACTACTTTTCCAGTCAAAACTATGACTCCTGATCTCTCTTACAGTAAACTTCCCCTTTCTCTTCCGCAACTGTTTGAGGTGACCTCACCCCTGCTGTCATGCATGCAAATACATTCCCAATAGAGGAACTTTCTTTTACAGGTTCTGGAAACCCGGGGAACCCAATTTACTCTTTGCAGAAAAATGTGCTGCAATTCACGTCAAGGGAAACAGAGACCCCAACACTTACAGTAACTGGAATAACGTCCTGTGCTTCACAAGCTGCTATCGAATTTGTGAACTGCCAGTCAAATCTGTCTGAGGAAGGAAACTCCACTTTGGTTGAAGGAGCTGAAGGAGCACCTTTGAGAAAGGGCAGCTCCCACGATACCTGATGAAAAGCTGGCCTGAGCTCACACAAATGCTTCATCTTGCCATGCAGGGTGAGCAAGCCTGCTACAGAATCTCAGATCTGATGGACATCAGTTCCCCTCCTGTGCCCCTGCGTCTCTTTCCAAGATGGAGATCAGTCCTGGATGAAAATGCTCAGGCTGATGTCAAGGACCTACTGTGACCCTTTTCGCAGTCCTCCTTCACAGATGAGTGCCCTGATCCTCCAGCATTTTCCTTGACTCCTGTCCAGTCAATGATGTGGAAAAGGCCCTCTCTGTTCCATGGAAGGATACTGGCCCTAAGAGTCACTGGAGCAGAATTTTAAAGAAGAGCATGCAGTGGAGCATGCTTGGCCCACCCCTGAAGGGATCAGTTATTCATGGTTCACCTTTAATGTTTCCTTCTTCCTTCAGCAGGTTCTGCATTGATAAGTTAAAAACCCCACAGCAGTAAATGTTAAATCCATTCAATGCACGAGGCTGTCTTCTGACAAGTCCCATCACTCTACCAACCTAGCCTTCTCCCTGCATGAGGGTTCTAACTTTTCAGTGTGTTTGATACCTCCAGGTGAGAATATTACTGTGAGTGTGCTGGAGTGGCCAGGAGCAGGAAAAATCCAGTGTTCATCTGCAGAGCATGTGAGAAAGGCTCTGAACACTTGTGGAGAATCAGGGAAGCAACAGAGCAGGCTGTGCAGTAGTCAGTGCCAACAACTTTTTGCTCAGCTTGTAGCAGAAAGGAGATGGATTTTGGAGATCCTACTGAGATATGTGGCAGGAGTAAGCTTGACAATGAAAGGGAGAGAAAGCAATCAAATATCACATGAAGGATAAAAGCCAGAGTTTCCCCAGGAGGGATTTATAACGTGAGAAAAAGGTAGAAGACCCCTGTAAGAGGCATCACTGTAAATCAAACACACAGAAGTCTTGAGCTTGCTCTGCTTCCCTCAAATTCCCCACACCTCTGTCTGTATATTCTTCCTTTTCATCAATGATATCCATGCTTCTTGAAGAGCTGGGAGTTTCCAGTTTGTGACTAAAAATACAACCTGAAAAAACAGTTATGATCTATTATTTTTTAAATTCATCTAAAATCTGAGCACAAATTTGTGTCATCTTCATAAGAAGTGATTTGCCAGGTTTCTGTTTTAGCCACGGGACCAAAAGCTCGGCTTTTACAAGGTCTTGGCCTCCTATTTTCTAAAGTTGCTGGGATCTTTTCACAACGGAGCAAACTTTGTTGTCCTGTCCAACATAGCAGCAAACAAAAACATTGCAATGGACTTCTCTTTTCAGTTTCCCCCAGCTCATTTATGGAAACCACAGCATCAGGGTTTTGAGGAAGAAGAAGGGTTAGATAAGACACAGTGATTAATGTATTACAGAAAATCTTAGAGGCAGCTGCAGTTCTAGCTCCTGGGAGAGCAGAGCAAAGCTCACACCTTAAGACTGGTTTGCAAGAAAATGTAACTAGCTAGAAACAGTCTCCGTGTCCCATATTTGGAACACAGTTGTTCCTGAGATGTCCTGACAAAAGAGGGATCTTGGGAGATGATATTGGGTTTGTCTGCAGAATCACTGAAGGAAAGTTCCTCCAGTTCCTGTTTGTTCCTGTATGCAGACACACGCACACACACACAGAGTATGAACCCATTCTTTTACATTAGTTGTACAATACAGTAAATGCATGTCCCTTATTTGTGTGTCCACTGTTGAAGGATAGGTGGTGAAACTCTGGGTAAGAGTTTCAGTTGTGTGTCTGAGCAAAGTCCATCCCAATAGCAGCACTCAGGTTTTAGGCAGGGATGGACTCCACACACAGTACATGTTTGCACAGATGTAGAATAAAGCAAGAACTTTCCTCTTACTGTATTCTTCAATATGGATTTATCTGACAGATGTGCCTTTCTTCAGCTTATAAGAAACAAGCATTAAGTCTCAAGTTTGTCTGGGTTCAAGATGCAGCATGTGTCACAGCAAGACGATACAAGACTGTATGTCAGGTATAGTGCTTTCAGAAAGCTTCAGAAGGGCAATCCCTGCATTGAGCCATGAGGTTGGCTGGAAAGGACAAAAAGTTTATCAGATTAGCATACTTCATGGTAACATCTGCAGTCCTTGTTTACAGGGGGACACCCTGGCCACATCCCAACTGCCTGTTAGAGCAAGACTTAGATGCTTACCACTCCTTGACACATTAACTTTTCCTTTGGAAAGGAACTCAAGTCTGAGGATAGGAAAGGAGCTACAGTGACATTCACTTCTGAGGATACTTATACTGAAAACATGGTCTGACTGCAGAAAAAAAAAACAAATAAAACTGTGGTGGTTCAAACTTGAGCTAGCTTCTGGTTTTCCTCAAGAAACCCTGTGATGCCCAGTCTTTGAGATGCTATTTTCAGCTGGGAAAACATCAGAAGAGCCATATTGGAAAGACATCCTATGAATATACCTCATTCCCCTGCATATTGCCTCTTTTTGCAGAGGAAAGCACAGCCAGTTCTCCCCACTCCCTCAATCTTGCTCTTCAAGCCTTAGAAATTCCCCGGTGGGAATCTTGTTATGGAGTAAGTGGAGCTATGCCCTGTTGGTTTTGTCCCACCTGCTCAGATACCAGCCCAGGTAGAAAGAGAAGTTGTTTTCCTTTCTGCTGCTGGCAAGCACTATGTCTACGGATGGCATCATCAGACATATCAAGGATGAGGGGGTCATTAAGAGCAGCCAACATGGCTTTACCAAGGGGAAGTCATGTTTGACCAACCTTATAGCCTTCTATGAGCAAGTAACTAGGTGGCTGGATGATGGTAGAGCGGAAGATGTGTTTTTTCTTGATTTCAGTAAGGCATTTGATACTGTCTCCCACAGCATCCTCATAGATAAGCTAAGGAAGTGTGGGCTTGATGATCAGGTAGTGAGGTGGATCAAGAACTGGTTAGAAGGAAGAAGGCAGAGAGTTGTGGTCAATGGGGCAGAATCTAGCTGGAGGTCTGTGACTAGTGGAGTCCCTCAGGGGTCGGTTCTGGGACCAGTGCTGTTTAATATTTTCATCAACGATTTAGATGAGGGAACTGAGTGTACCCTCAGCAAGTTCGCTGATGATACTAAACTGGGAGGAGTGGCTGACACACCAGAGGGCTGTGTTGCCATTCAGCGAGACCTGGACAGGCTGGAGAGTTGGGTGGGGAGAAACTTGATGAAATTCAACAAGGGCAAGTGTAGAGTCTTGCATCTGGGGAAGAACAACCGCATGTACCAGTACAGGTTGGGGGCTGACCTGCTGGACAGTAGTGAAGGGGAAAGGGACCTGGGGGTCCTGGTGGACAGGAGGATGACCATGAGCCAACAATGTGCCCTTGTGGCTAAGAAGGCCAATGGCATCCGAGGGTGCATCAGAAAGGGTGTGGGTAGTAGGTCAAGAGAGGTTCTCCTACCCCTCTACTCTGCCTTGGTGAGGCCGCATCTGGAATATTGTGTCCAGTTCTGGGCCCCTCAGTTCAAGGAGGACAGGGAATTGCTTGATAGAGTCCAGCGCAGAGCTACAACGATGATTAAGGGAATGGAACATCTCTGTTATGAGGAGAGGCTGAGGGAGCTGGGTCTCTTTAGCTTGGAGAAGAGGAGGCTGAGGGGTGACCTCATCAATGTTTACAAATATGTAAAGGGTGAGTGTCAGGATGATGGAGCTAGGTTTTTTTCAGTGATGTCCAGTGATAGGACAAGGGGCAATGGGTGTAAACTGGAGCATAGGAGGTTCCATGTGAACATCAGGAAAAATTTCTTTACTGTGAGAGTGACAGAGCACTGGAACAGGTTGCCCAGGGGGGTTGTGGAGTCTCCTACGTTGGAGATATTCAAGGCCCGCCTGGACAAGTTCCTGTGTGATGTACTCTAGGTTACCCTGCTCTTGCAGGAGGGTTGGACTGGGTGACCTTTTGAGGTCCCTTCCAACCCTTAGGATTCTGTGATTCTATGATTCTGTGATGAGATGGAAAGAAACGTCAGGCATTACCAGGGAAAGAAAGAGAAGCAAAAATGGGAAAGAGACAGGACTGCATTCTGCTTTCAGAAAACATCTCAGCAAACTAGCTGAGGGCAGTCTTCCATGCCAAGTTAATGCAGCAACACTTTCTGCTCTCTGCAGTTTGATATCCATTCAGAAGATATAGAAAAGGACAAGAAGAAGAAAAATAAAAGGAGAAAAAACCTTTCTCTGTTAACTTCTGTAGATAGCCCTGTGTGCTCTGTCAGTGCTATATGCAAAAGTGCCATGGGTCATCTCCCTCAGGAGGACCCTTGCTGGTTCATCTTCTTTCTTTCTGTGCTGGCTGTTGGGAAGCCATTCTACTGCACAACACTGTTCACATAGTCAGAGAAGGAAGGAAAACTGAGGGTAGTGGGTAAGGTTGGGATGAGTGTGCTGAAGGACAGATCAATGTCGTCATTTCCTCCTGCCTAAAAAGTGGCTGATGTGGAAGCCATATAATGTGGCTACACCGCAGAGCCAAAGCATTATGAGTCATTCCAAAATTGAGAGACTGTTTCGTAGCTCTGAAAAGCAAGTGGTGGCTTCCTGTTTCTAGAGTGCTGTGGGTTTTGCTGAGGTTTCTGGCCATCCCTCCACAGCTACTGATATCACCAAAGAGTTATTAAAGTAAATGTAAGCAGTGGATGAAAACTGTCCAAGTAACAGACACTATCGCACTCTTAATGGGAGTGTAGCAACCCTGCTCTTGGTAGTTCCAAACAATGGAGTTATTGATGACTTGTATCCACATGAGAACAAGCACTTCTACTTCCTCCACAAGCATTCAAGTACCCTACAGAAAACAAACATAATTCCATGAGGGAAGCTCTTGTTTATGCCGAATCAATGCATGTACTGCAATTGCAACCCTGTTCTGTCCAGATGCCTACCCATGCCTGTGGACTAGGCTAGAAGTTCAGGCAGTTCTGGCAGGAAGCAGGCAGTATGTATCACTAGAACAAAGCAGTCTGTGTAGTTCTAGCTCTCCTGCAACTGATATGTAGCAAGGCAACCACAGAGCCACCACTGCCATTTGCATTTCTTCTGGCAAAGCCATATGAGCAGAACTTCCCATATTTCTGCTAGGCATGTGGGTTGAGTGGTGGTAGAACACTGCGGGCTCCATGCAGGTGCAACAGTGCTGGCATGGTGTAGAGCACCGGGGACTTCAGTCATACTGGTGGTGTCCCAGAACAGCTGAGTTATTGAAGCCCATCTACCAAAGCAGTACAGAGCCGAGGTGCTAACCTGCTGCTGTGGTTCCCTTTTGGATCTCCTAGACAGACTCTTGTTAAGTGGAAGTTTCTTAAAAGTGGCCTTTAGGTACTCTCTTTGTTGGGGTCACCTCTGCCTCAGGGGACAATTCTCTTCTGTTAAGGAACTGAGGCCCCCATCTGCCAACCTCATGCATCATTCAGGCAAGTTTGCCGTTTGCCAGGGGTGGTATTTATGATATGGAAATATTGCTGATGCTTGTCCTTCCCTCAGACTATTACTCCCTGCTTCTCTTCCATGTGGGCAACAATCAATACTCCTGGAGGAGACCTGGAGCACATCAAACACGACTACATGGCTTAGGGGTCAAGGGCATGAGAGCCCAAGTGATATTCTCCTTGATCCTGTCAGTGATGGGGAAGGGCCTGAGGAGGAGTGGATGGATCCTGTGGGTCAACAACTAGTTGTGCAGCTGGTGCTGGTGTTTTGCACTAAGAAATGCTATTTCATTATGATCCCAGTAAGAGAGGCATTCAGGCTGTAAAGTACCATTTAAAATGCTAGTAACCAGAGGTAACACTATAAAGAAAGAGTGGATACTGTAGATATTCCTATGTCCCTTCTGATACTGGGAACCTCGAGTTGTGCAGCACTGAATGGTTCTACAAACAGGTCACAGGACACTGAGCAGATCCTATCTCTGCAAGGGTTACCTCATTTTGCTTCTCTAAATTCTTATAGGACTTTATTACAAGGAAAAGAATTCTACTCATCATTTTTTCTGTACAATGAGAAGGTGCTCCCATGGGTAGCTCTTGCTGCAGCCTTAGGCCCCACAAGTTCAATCCATCCAATAGTGAGCTGCTTGGCAGCTAACAGACTGATCATTTCCTTTCAGCCCAGTTCCAATCTCTGTGGGGACAGTGTTCTCACAGGAGAATGGATAATCGGTACATAAATTCTGAATAATCCTGAAAGATACAGCAAGGCCATGAGAGGCCCAAGGAAGCTTAAGCAAGCAAGACAAGAAGAAGCTGGATTTCACTGAGTTAATGAGAACTGTGGACTGTTGGCAAGCTTTCAAGGTCAAGTTCTCACCTGTGCTTAACCAAGTATATGTTAGCCACTAAGGGTCTTCAAGACATGTATCCAATCATCATATGCCAAATCACTGTAAGTGCATGTAAGAAACAGTATTTAAGGGGTTAAGGCTTTGTAATAAACGGCTTTTTGCCTGATCATATTGATCTCTGACTGACTCCATATATATTCTGCAGCAAACCTCTTCGTTTTTTTTTTTTTGCCTTGTGCTCACCAAACCTCACCAGTTTGCTGAGGTTCAATACCCAGCCTCAGAGCCATAAAGGCTTTGTTTCCAGTGCCCAGGCAAGGCATCTCTACAGGGGATGGAAGGGAGGAAGGACTGCAAGGGTCTGGCAAGCCAAGAAGGGAACCTACCTGAAAGGAAAAGAAGGGAGGGGGCACTGTAAGGTGAGCCATTCACATTTCAGAAGAACAGGGATTGGAAACGTCTGGCAAGCTGTGCCAGATGAGTCCATGTCATGCACTGTTGACATGACCTTCCATGCAAACCCATGCCAAAAAAAGGCAGCTGAGTCCCTTCCCAGAGCTGGGCCAGGGCCTCCCCATGGCACAGCTGTATGCAGAGGTTCCATGTTGTGTGTTGGTGTCAGTTGGTCAGGGCAACCTTGCAGAACCTGTCAGCTGGTGGAGGACAGGCTCTGCTCCACAGCTAGTCTCCAGGCTGAGCTGGGAAGAGTCAGACTCGCTGCCTGGGATGTCCCTGGCTAAGGTAAGCACATCCACCCTTCTCCCTTGGCTTTCTTCAGAGAAGAGACATCCTCAACAGCTGACTGCACTCGCACCTAGTGACAGTTCAGCCAACACAACCCAAGGCTCCATTGCTGGAAATGCCCCCAGCTCTCACCTGTGTGAGGACATTTACCTCCTCCCCCAGAGTTTTCCTTCTGGATCAAAACTGCCATTGATAAACAAGTCTTCTGCAGGATTTGAGGGGAGGTGAGGTTGTCATGCTACCTTCTCAGGGGAACAGAAGGAAATGCTGCCCTCAATGAGGCAGGTAACTAACAAGGCAAGAATGTTCAGGTGCAGCACTGATATTCATAATAGACCCTTCCAGGTATGTAATGTCCAGCTCCTGATGACAAGTTCCTCACTGGGGAAGGACTGAAGAGGATTCATGGGGAGCAAAGCCTACTCAGCTTGGTACCAGACCTTCCACAGTGCCTGTTTTTCCTTTGCCTTTCAATGCAGACCTTACTTACCTTCCAAAATTTCATCCAGAAACAAAAAGATTCAGGGATATTCACACCAATGTTCCAAATGATTACATGGGAGCAGGGTTTGGCTGCTAGTATCCTCATGAGTGACGACGTTAATATTGTGGAAAATATCAGGTCCCATTCTACCTGTCAGTATAAGAAACATCTCCTTTGTCTACAGTATCATCCACCTCTTGGTGGTGTTTTTGATCCCATTCATCCTCATTATCTTCTTCCACCAGGAGGTCACCAAGTACTTTTGGATAATAGGCACTGACAGCAGGGCTTTCAGGAAGAGAATCATTATTGTCCCAGGAAGAAAAGTGAAAGCCATCAGGACTGAACTTCATGTTAAACTCTGTGTTTCTCCTCTTCTGGCTCCCCTTCTATGTGGTGAGGCACCTGCAAGAAACTGACTACAAAAGGAGCCCCCTTGTGACATACTGGATACCTTCCTGTATCAGCAAGGGACAGGGCAGAGACCTAGAAATACAGCCATGGGGAGAAGAAATAGTGTGCTGTTTCACACCTGCACCAGGATGGATTGAATGGAAACTCTAGCTATTTAATATATGCTTTCTATCACCTCAGTGAAGTGACTGGCTGATCTAAACCCATTTTTCTGGCAGTCAAGAACAGGTCAAAATAGCCACCATGTAGAATTTTCTGCTGTCAGTTAGAGCTGAATGTCAGGGTCCTGAGTGCACCAAAAGGCCATGAATCATACCAAACCAGCTCTGCGAATTCCTCACCGAGATCACCCATTGAAGGTTGTTTCCTTTCCTCTGTGCTGGTCAAACCGCAGCTGCTGAGCCCTGAGTTCTCGGAGTAGGAATAGGCAAAACCAGGCCACTGGGGGCAGAGCAGCTTTATGGCCACATGCGTTTTAGTGCCTGCTGGATGAGAAAGGCCCCACCTCAATAATGTAAAAACAGACTTGGAATAAGCAGTCTGTTGGCCTGGAAGTCGGACAACCTATCCAGAACAGAAGGATGAGAGAAAAAGGGCATGGTAGAGACCATAAATACCAGAGGTGGCTTGCTGTGGAGACTCGTCTCCCTCCCCAGACCCAGTGCTGCCTGTCAGAGAAGTGCGCTCTTGGTCACAAGCAGCAAGAAAGCCTGTGAGGGTGCAAGACAATGCCCACACACCATGTGGCCATCTCTGGACTTGGAGTTACAGCCAGCCCACACACCATGTGGCCATGGAGTTGGAGTTGGACTTGGAGTTACAGCCACCCATGTGCTTCAGTTGGGAGGAGCCCGTAGGAGGGAGATTCAGTTGGAATTTGCGCTGTCATGCAAAGTCATCTGTTATGGTTTAAGCCACCTGCCACCAGGCCTTTAACACTTCAACACCAGGCACTGCCTCCTGCTACTAGGGTCAAGCATTTCCTCTCAGACCACAGAGGTCCCTGACTTACTCGTGTCCCCTTCCACAGCCCAATGATAGCCATGTCCTTCACCTCTGAAGCTGCTCCTGTTTGACACATCCTTGAACCTCTCCTCTATGTGAGCATTCTGGGACATCCTAAAGCACAGCTAAAAATACATCTCCACTGACAGTCTCTAAACTGCTTCCTCTCTTCTACAGTATTAACATCAATGAAATTGTTCTTCTGTATTTCCACACTGTTCTCCACAGAGCAGTTTAATCCACCATGCAGCTCAGGACCCTGTTACTTGGTTTTGATGTGCTGTGGGAATTTCAGGGAGCTCTGTTTCAAAACCACATTTGTTGGAAAAATGCCTCTTTATGAGGTAGCTTAAGATTAATCCCTTGGCTACACTTAAATTTTTGTGGGATAATTTCTTCTCTTTTGCAGTCACACATGTATGTTTATTTCAAACAATGGGGCATTCAAGTACACTATTTAATCCCACACTGGTCATGGGAATGCTTTTGGACTCCCAGGAGCTGGATCCAAGTTTAGAAACTGTACACCCCACACATACCTTTTACATTCTGCAGAAGCAGCAACACCTTTTGACTGATTCTGTGCCTGACCCTGTATTTTCCCATGTAAGGAACAGCAGTAGGCCATGCACCACAGCTCTCTTATGTTTTAGGTACATTTATCAACCATTACATGAGCTGGAACATATTCCATTTTGCTTGGGTTTATTCACAGCCAATTTGGTGAAGCCATATCCCTTACCAACACCAAAGACCATGCACCTGCCAAGTCGTCTTGGTGACACCCAACACTGCTCCGTTATACCTCTTGGTCATCCTATTTAACTTTGTGCCTTCCACCGCTTTTGGTAATCTCAGTCAACCACATGTCAATTTACTATATGAAGGCTGTAGCATAGTCATAGTCTGTCTACATCAGTGCACACATCAGTTCCATACCTAAGCTCATACACTGGCATTCTATGGATCACAGAGTTGCCATAGTTTGTATTTCAGTTTCATCTGTGTAGAGGATCTTGACTCCACTGATGTAGGGGAGAACAGTGATGTACCCAGTTCCATTGAATTCAATACTCCAAGCAGCTCCCAAAGAAATCATCAAGATGGTCAGTGTACTGAGCCTCCTTAGGACCCGGAGGAAGACATAGGTCCAAAGACACAAGTAGGTGATGTACATGTTAACCACACAATGGAAGAGCCCCAATCTTATGTTCTATCAGCTTCTGACCTCCTGGGCTCTGACTCCACCATGATCTTTGAACCCAAATAATGGCCATGCTGAACAAAGACAAGGCTTCTGGTTTGCAAGTACTTGTGCTCTCAGCCAGTGACTTTTTCCCTTACCAGGGGTGTTCCAGAGTAATCAGTGGCCAGCTGTTTTTTCAGTTCCATCCAGGCACAGAGACTATCTATCTAAATTATTATCATGTAAGACTTAATCTAGTGTCACACAATAGGGCTGATTTTTACTGTAGAGGCAAATGCAGAAAGTAACAGTTGTTGATTCATCTATGTAGCCTAGGGTTTCAGTAATGTCCTCTGCTTTTAACCCTTTTTCATGTAGGTCCAAAAAGAGAAGGTAGACAAACACTGCATACGAGAAAGACAATATCAGATACTTAAGAATGCAACTCATTTGACGCTGAAAAGGAGTCTCATCTAAGCAGTGAATTTTTGGCTT
Source organism: Pezoporus occidentalis (assembly GCF_034315485.1). Taxonomy (NCBI): domain Eukaryota; kingdom Metazoa; phylum Chordata; class Aves; order Psittaciformes; family Psittacidae; genus Pezoporus; species Pezoporus occidentalis. The sequence goes on from NW_026913554.1 coordinate 1,207,461, forward strand.
ACAGTTTCATGAAATCCCACAGGCACTAAGTAATGTGAACTATCAAGTTCACAAAGTACGTTGTATTGCCCAAGCTGTACTGTACTGTTTCTTTTTCAAAAAAAGAACAGGGATAATTTACCAGAATTATGTCTGTATATTTCGCAGAGTTCTATTTATTTTGGAGGGCACGGTGCTCAGGTGCTCACTGTTATAGAAGGCAACTTAATCTTAAAACAATGCTCTAGTTTGGTGTGATGATAAAGTAAAGCAGCTCCCTCAAAATAGCCCAAACATCTGCAGGTTTGTTGTGCAATTCATGAAAAAAAAAAAAAAGAAAAAACCTAAATCCTGTCATACTTAGGTAAGAGATCTGATAATATTTTGAGGATTTTGTTAATGGACATGAATTCCAACTTTCATTGGTAAACTCATTAGGGATGAAATCTGCTTCAGTAGATAGGGTCAGGTCTAAATCTTTGTACCATGTGCATTTTCATCTGAATCTCCAAATCAGGACCAAAACAGTACTAAAACATTGTCTAAGGTAAGATTAGCCTCTGTGTTTATTTTACTGGAAGAACAACATATACTAGAGAGGAATAAGAGTTGAACAAAATTTGAAAGACAAAGCAAAATATTAGGCCAGTGAATTAAAGGAAAATCAACCACATCTGGGCCAGAACAAAAATGAAAAGGTGCTGTAACAAATCCTTGGGTCATTTCTAGTTAGGCTTTTTATTTTTTTACTGTGAGACAATGAAGTTGGACCACATACACAACCTGAAAGTCCACGATTGTTTTATTTACTGCTGATACACAAGGAATGCGTTGGGACTGGTATGCTATTAGGCTAAGCATTAACATGTTTGCCAGTTCCTGTAACAGCCAAGTAATTGTGAAAAAAGTAGCAAAAGTTCTGTTGCTCCTTGGAAAAGGCTGGGCCTCTGTTTTGATGAACTGTTGTCTTCCTCCTCTCTGACTATAATCAAATTCCCTCTTTGGTTCCACTCTTCTGTCTTGCATGGCATGTATCTTGCTGTCAGGCTATGGCAACTTATGATTGACTTATGCACACAAAGCTGGATGTTGGGCCACAGTCATACAATGTAGGAAGAAATCCACAGCATTTCAGTGTATTGTATAAGCTGTATATAAGCATTATAAGGTCACTTTCATGATAGTAGGGGTGGAAGTTCTGCATACTTAGAGCAATTAAAAATTAGGGATTTTAGGGTAACCAAAACAACAGTGAAAATCTCATGTCACTGCGATTATAACTGAAGAATACAACATCGTGCAGGCTACTATTTACTTTAAAAATCCAGTGTTGTATTGGTATTGCCCTCGAGACTGCTCCAGTTACTGCTCCACCCAGAAAACTTCCATTTTGTAAGAGACAGGTTCTGCAGGAACTAAATATACTCAGAATTAGTCCTCCTGAGGTGAAAAACCCAGATCAAAGTTTGTTCATCATTTAACCCTTCAGAAAATGGCTTAGATCATTGCTGATCCACACATAAGATTCAGCTGAATTTCTGTTGCGGGTAACCTCGACTGACACAAGAAGCTAAAGCTAAGCACCCAGTGAGCTATCATGGATGCTGTCAAGAGCTATCAACATACAAGGATAAAAAGATAGGCCACACCTAGTATGAGAATCAAGATTTACATCTTTTCCCTTCATAGTCTATAGGATCTCATTGGGTCCTGTTCCCAACTGGGCAGATAGGACAGTTCCACAGACAGCTCCTTCTTGATAGGCCATCCCCAGGCTGTGAAAAATGGAGCCAAGTTCTTATTCACCTGCTGAGAAAACTTTTGTGCCCATAAATTCATCTTAGAAGGGTTGTCTTTTGGGACGGTGGACATTTTCTGGTAGTCAGAGAAGAGATGGATGAACGGGTCCCAGCCAAACCCTTCCTGCAACTGATGGAGAAGAATACATCGTAAAATTCTCATTTCCCTAGAAGTATACCTGTGTTGTAAGCAATAGAAAATCCCATAGGTTTCTGCAGCAGTTTTTAGAATAAATGTAGTGTTAGATGAACGCATCCAACTTTCAGGCTTCAGAGCATAATTCAGAGCATTAGATACAGAAAAATACACCTTCCCATTACAATGGCCTCCTAAAACAGAGTCAAAAGATGCACTGGGAGCAGCCAGAAATGCCACCAACCTATTATACAAGCTGCTGCTTTGAGCAGAGGAAAGCTTCTTCTGCAGTGAAAAAGCATCAAAGAAGACACCAACAGAAAACCTGGAAAGAAGGAGCGCAGGAGAACAAGGAGCAATGAGAAAACAGGAAGCAGAGATTGTGAGCAGGGCATGCTTTGGCTAGGAATAAGAACAAAAGGGATTCAGATGGAAAAACTGCTGTTGCTGTTACAACAACCTACATTGCTGCTCAAGATAAGCTTACTATGAAGAGCTGACTTGGAATAACAGCATGACAGGATGCAGAATGTCTACTCAATGTCCATAGCTCTTTACAAAGCCATGACTTACATCTCCCTTTCTGATATGAAACAGATTGACACTAAACTGCATTCCACAAATTCTCCATCATGCTGAAACAGCTAAGCAGTTCAGCACTTATACCTTAGGCAGAAAAGGTATAACAGGCAGGTTATCTACCTTTGATAATTTCCTATTAATATGAAAACTCCTAGTGCTGAGACTAGCTCTGGACTAGGCAGTTCCTATGAGGATTAAGGGAAAGAGGAAAGTGAAAAATCTCTCTTCTATGCTCCTCAAGATAATGCACTTTAATCTAGGACAGGCTTCTTGATTTAGAGTCTTGACCACAGTGAGGGATCTGATTACATGTGCAGGAGGATAAACAGAACCTGTTCCCTTGTTGCTTGATGGACTACACTGGCTCTACTCAGAGCATCGGCTGATATGAACACCGTGCTCTTTGCTATGTTTTGCAGAGCCTAGCCATGTAACTCACCAGGATGCTGCTAGAATCCTGGCTCTTCTACACACTTTACAATGTCAAGGGGCTTTTTATCAACTAGGTCAATGTCCTACAGGAAATCTGCAGCAGATTAAAGAGCTGTGCCCAAGTTTGCTCACACTTTTCCCATGCTGTGTAACAAGGAGCAGTTCCTGTTTCCACCCTAGGGAAAAAGATTTGTATGTTGCACTAAACCCTCTCCCTGAGCGGCTAAGCCCAAGTCTGGCAAAGGAGGGTTTTCAAGAGACATCAGCATTAGACACTGTTGTACACATCTCAGGTGCTTTCTAGACCCAGCATGAACCCAGACTGTAAGCAAACACAAGACATGACAGCTGCAGACATTCTTCTGACACAGGCTTCACTGACTGCTCTAATACACCTGCTTTTCCCAGTTACCTGCAGGTATGTCTCCAGAGCAGTCCACACGTTCCAGTCTTTCAACTGAGCACCTTTCTTCAGATACTCTCTTATCCTTTCCTCCCGACACTGTGACTTCAGAGCTTGATGGGCCTGATGCCTGGGAATCCTCAGCACCTTCTCATGAACATAGACAGACCAGAGGTTGCAGGTGGCCTCTGTGGTATGAGGAGGAAACTCCCATCCTTGCTGCTGTTGATTGTGTCCCAGCTCATGGACAGGACCCCAAAGACCAGTAGTTTGCATATGCTTCACGTCTAACATCTCCTTCACCGAATCTAGGTGCCCCATGATGGGGTATCCAGCATGCATCCAGCCTGCAGGAAAGACAGGTACCAACACACATCATAAGTGATCACCCCATTGCCTCTTAGACATAAATGACTGTATATTTTTCTTTCAATTCTCTAGTGCCTTTCCTTCATCTCACAAATCACACTGTATTACCATGAATGAAAACTTTCTTTCTTTGTGAGATATGGAAATACTAGATTTCACCCTAACAAATAATCAAATAAACAGTATAAAGGTAGTACTACTAGAAGGATCAGTTAAGCAGAGTTTTACACAAGCATATGCTCATGGCTGGACTGAAGTTGAGATTTCATGATGAAGGAAAAAGCCTGACTATTGCCCACAATACACCTGAACTCTCACAAACTGAGCACAGTTGATGTCAATCCAACCATGCAATAATGTGGTTCAGCACCCTGGCAGAGCTTGAGTCTTCCCGTGCAGAGTGTGTATACTGCATGTCTGTGCTCCAGTAATCAGCAGTATGGATGAGACACATGGAAGTCACAGTTTGTCATGCTCAAGGGCTGCAAAGCTGGTCATGCTTAAGCCTGTTTTTAACCTCAGAGACAGCTATTCTATAAACAACTTCCTAGCATCATGCTAGGCAAGAATCTTGCACTGCAAGGGATTTTATTTATGTCTCCTTGGTGTCTTCATTCCTAATTTGTCCTTATTTTTGAAGTTCCCAAAACTTTATACAAGAGCCACATACCTGAACTCAAACACCTATTGTAGCAGGGGATTAAGCACCCCTTTATGCTCACTACATAGGGAGCCTACACAACTTTCTTTGTCTACAACAGTCCGGTTGTAGAGAACTTGAAGCAAGTTTGAGAACATGAATGGCAAGGCCCTTCCTGCAGGAACCATTTAAGATCTTGAGTTCCCTCTTTTTTTCAGTAAGACGGATACATGTATTTAGCAGCCACGAGCACCCAAAAAGATCAGGTCCAAAAATGTGAGTGAAACCATTTATTCCACCCAAAACAGAAAGGAATTTTATGTCTGCAGATTATGATTTTTAAACTGGCATTTGCTCCCAAGTTGTGCAACAAATTCCTTCCATGTGGCTTAGCAAAGGGTTAGGACATTAGTGTTCATGCCTAGCCCTTGTCTCATTGTGGGATGATGAATTTACCCATCTATTTTGAAAAACAGCTGAACAAAACTTGCATTGCAAAGTTCCACATTTACCATATAATTTGACTATAGATCAAATCCACTCAGTTCAGAACTGGGGAGTTCAGGAGGGGATGGAGCAACAGCTGCAAAACTACAGAGTCATGAGCTTTGACAGTGATACTGGTTCTATTCTCCACTGCCATCACCTTAGGCACGCATCTTTTCTGGCTAAGCTTTGCCCACAGTAACCACCAATACTTGTGGAGCAGGTAGGCACACACAGGTTCAAGAGTTGGCACTGAATGTGTGAGAACAGTCCTGTGGCTGAGGCAGGGCAAAACCAGAAATCAGACAGCTGTCTCCCAGTTGTACTGACTCTACAGTGCACTCAGGAGGGAGAATGAATGAGAACTACACGCAAGTCAAAGCCACTGTAGTCAGCAGCTCTGCCTCTTAACACAAGCAGGCAGAAGAAGAGCTGAGTGAGACAACACTCAGAGAGAGTGGGAGGCACCTGAAAGGGTCGACACATTTTTCAAACCCTGCCTTACCATGTTTTCATCCTGATGAAATAGCTCACAAATTATGCATGGGTCACCGTCATTTAACACCTTACATATATTCCCAGTCTGTGCTTTGCAAAACAACCTCGAAGGAACAGACACTAGTGCTAGAGGCCACTTGTCTCTTAGCCCTTGAGAAGGCCACATGGCAATACACCTACCACATGAGATCTGGACATCTGTTACAATCCTTTCTGGCCTTGGGAATTTTGTTGGTATGGCTGCCAATTTGCTTATTGCCACCATGATCTCGGTCCACAGGGTCAGCAGCGGCTGTGGGTTCTCCATGTGCCGGATGCTGTCAGATGGCACTGTCAGGATGAGATTCTCAACAGCCAGTTCTGCCCAGGGAGCAGGGTAGTGCCGGATACAGGCTTTCCACTCTCTTTCACAGGTCTCCCCTACATGAATAACACAGAAAAGCGGTTTAGCACAGCTCTGACTGTTGAACATGCTCCCAGACGTTAAGCTGGAGAAAGAGACCACGGTCACGAAATTCTCTGGGAAAACAGTATGTGGTAGTTGCATGACTGGGGGTGGTGGCTTTTAGCTAGTTAATCCTTATGCTGTGCTTGAGAAGTCTCCTCAGGCTCTTTAATGGATGGGAAACAGAGAGAAAAAGACTGGCATATAACAGAGTAGTAGCATAGCTAGAACAGATCCGTGTTTTCTATCTGAGAACAAGAAGTATCAGGCTTCTCCAGTGTCCCTTGATGACCTCATTTCTTCTTCTTCATCAGAGATTTGCTGTTTCATATAACAACCCTGGTTTTCTTTAGTTGACAGAAGAGCAAGAAGAAACAGTGTAACGGAAGAGACACTGAGAGCAACATAGGAAATTCAGCTGAGATTTACTGTAGAGACTAGAAATGGCCATATGGAGGCACAGTAAAGCAGGCAGAAGGCAAAGCAAGCTTTATTGAGACAGAGGGTCAGCCTGTCTCCTTCCAGCACAATGGTTTCCACCGGAAATGACAACTCCAACATCCAAGAAATGTTGGTTTGGACAAACCCTGCCCATTTTGTGACAGCTCCTTCACCCATCTCCTGCCATGTAACAGGCACAGTGTGACTAAGTCCTGGAATCCCAGAGGACAACGAAGCAAGGAAACTAAATATGGATATTCCTAACCCCAGGCATTTCTAAGATATTCCTAAGCACAGAATCATCCTTTCTTTCAGGCACAGGACAGCAGCATCCTTGAACAGTGCTAAGGAGAAAGGCACCAAGGTAAACAAACCTACCAAGCTTGAAGAAAGGAGCTCTGACTGCCCCTTCCACCGTGATGGGCACTTTTCCCAGGTTGCTCTTTGCTGGTACTACGATGTAAATGAGGCCACCCCAGAGGCAGGAAACAGTCTGTTTCTGGCTGGCAATATCACATGTGCGTATTACCACTGGGGCCCGTTTCAGCTCTGTGGCGTGAGAGAGGTCATCTGTGTGACACCCAATCTGAACCTGGCAAACAGGAGGGTAGAAACAGCTGGTCAAAGGGCTCCAAGTGTGACTTGGCAGACTGACCACAAGACCTTGAGTCATCTGCTGCAGCACTGTCCCTGCAGGGCACACACACAGGAGGCCTTCCAGCCTAGTGCAAGTTTTCAGCCTGTGGTGACAAGAAGCAGCAAAGAGAGTGAAAAAAACACTGGTGAAGTTTAGTGCTATCCCTATCTCAGGCGGTCTTACAGCTATACTCTCATTATTACTGGTTCAACTACATCCTTCACCAGCAGTTCAGGGTACTGCAGTGACATCTGTCGTTGCATTGTACTTGCATTGCTAATTCCTTCACCCTTCACCAGCACCAAACTCACATCCTGTGAGTTGGAGAGATGTGATCACTATTGGCTTCTTTTATTCTGCCTCATCCTTGCTTCTCATACAGTAAACCAGACAGCATGTGGCTGTAGAGAAACAGAAATTGGAGAGAAACAACTGAGTTTATTTTCCATGTCAGCTGCAGGGAGGACACTGCAAAAAAAAATCCAAGCACGTAAGCATTTATCTGCTTGTTCTTTGCAGAGAACAAGATCCCAAGTAACCAGTTTATACCTGATCCGGGTACATCTACACAGCAATAGTGACAGCACTGTGCAAGCACCTTATGAGAGATCTGGAAAGACAGAACTAAATTTGATGCATAGAAGGACTCTATGTATCTCAGCCCTGAAAATCACCTTGATCAGTTCTCTTTGCACAGTAACAGCAAAAAACTCCAATACAGCTGCCTTCAGGCAGCAGCCACACTCACTTACCCTGCCAGCACACAGAAATAAGAGGAATCCAACAGGAAAGTGGGAAACAAGGTGAAAAATTAGCCAATTAATAAAAAGTGCCACAGAGTGGCAGCAGTAGGACATAACTGAAAAGGCAGCAAAACCAGTGATAAAACCCTTCTTGGTGCTATTTTTGAGTGCTCACCTGACAAATACATGGGTATAAACAGAAGCCAAATTAGGGACAGCTTACCTTTAGACCAGCACCCACCACCTGGCAAGGGAATGATATAACTGCTGTGTGTCCTTCAGGGGCATAGAGTCCTGTACTCCTCCAGGCTGTCTTACCTAAAATATAAGAGAACATAGTCTTAAACAGCCAAGCACTTCTTCGTCCTGATGTTACAGATTCTGGAGATTTCAAGCTGCAGTAGAAGACTCTTCATTCGTTTTATTTTCCCTTGCTCTACACTCACAGAACTGTCTCATGTTTTACTCAGCCTGTCAGAAATACAGTTTTAATGCAATAGGGTACCAGTGTGAACAAGATCATCACACCACTAGCAAGCAGGCCCACCCAAACTTAAACCTCTGTAAATGCCAAGCTTAAGTGTGTTTACTAGTATCTTTTAAAAATAATAATCATCATAAACAAAAAAAAAAATAAGAAACCAAAAACCCTACACCCCTCCACTCCCACCCTCTTACCCTAAAGCCCTCAAAAAAGCTGCATATTGTGGTGCTATTAAACATGTCTGAAGTTGTAATGGTCATAAAACATTTCCTAAATAACAGACCAACAGTGACATTGCATTTTTCCTTACTGACTGGCCCAGCACCAGGAATTTCCGTTTCTAGCTGCCTGAAGTTATGAGAAAGCCTAAAATGCTTTGCTATGCTAGGTGTAACTGTAAGATGAGTATCCCACCACAACACTACAATTTATAGTGCTTTTAGACAGTCTTCCCACGGAAATGCAAGTCTCTTCTGCCTAAGTCTCTGTAAACATCTGTAATACACAGAACAAAACGGATTCATCTCTATTGTACTGATCAGGCAAAATCCACTCCCTAATTCTGACATAAAGTTTACTCAAGCATATTTCAACACAAACAGCAGAAGTCCTAAAAAAGAGCTGAACTGCCATAAAGCACCCAAATGACAGCCTTTCCTGCCCTCTAAGAAGGCAGGACGGTTTTGTCAAGCAAAACCTAATCCAAGGAAAAGTGCGAATTAGACCATATCACAATGTTTCACCAATTTTTCTCAGTTTTCCTGAATTTGCACCAAAGGCAGTTTTGAAACGGTGTCCAGGGTTTCCTAGCATTTCTTTCGTTTACGCAAAATGACACAAATTCTGAGCATTTCTGGTCAAAAATACTGTGCTCAATTCAATATATTCAGCCTCATTTTCACCCCAAAACCAGACCTTCACTCCATCAACTGTGCTAACACAAGCTGTGAGACTGTGCTATAACTGGCCGAAATTATCAAGACAAAACCCAACCCTGTTGTTCCTAACTCCTACCTCTTCATAGGATGGCCTCATGGACAGTTGTACCAGCACAATTATGGCAACAACAACCTGCAACATAGAGACTAGGGTTTCTCAAGGAAGCTTTCTCGCCAAAGCTACTGTGCTGTCCAAGTACCCTGAGGCACCTCTGATAGGCGGTTCTTCTGCCGCAAGTGACAGTGCACCAACACTGAGGAAACAGGGCATTCATGGGGTGTTTCAGAGTGCTGAAATCAGGGCTGGTCACATAAGGAGCCTGTATGCCACTACACAGAGGACAGCCTCCTCACAGTGAAGCCTACAGTGAAACCGCTGTGCTCATGTTCAGATGCATGCAGACACATGGACGCTGAGGACAGACACCCCACCAATCCCCACAACAGGATGCCAGAAAGAAGTGAGATATACTCCTCACCTGGGTTTGTGCCATCAATTTCCACAGTGATGGGAAGGGCACAGACCCCAGCAGCAGATTTCTGCACTAGGGCTGCACTGTCTGTCATGGTTAAGGACAGCTCAGTTGCCATGCACAGAAGGACTGCCTCTTTGGAGTTGCTCTTGACAGGGCACTGCTTGCTGACTTGCGGGATCCCGCTTCTCCGAAGCACTTTGGTCAGGATGCGGTGGAGCGAAGCATATGCAGGGCAGTCATGGACTGGGATGTGTAGAAAGGCAGCACAGTCTTGTGCTAGCCTTTGCAGCCAGTCCTTCATGGGGGCCTGGACCTCCTCATGCTTGTCTACATGCCTGCTGAAAAGAGCGAGTGCCTTGCGGAAGTGGTAGTGCTCCCCAGGCCCCACAGGCAGGTACTTAGCTGCCTTGGTGCTCTGCCCCAGGATGCTCAGCCCGAAGCGATTCAGGATTTTGTTGCCGGGATATTGTGCCACAGCAGCTTTGCCGCAGTTCTGGGAAGCCCAGTACCAAGCCTGGCCCCCGATCAGTAGGCCACCTCCCTCTGCCACAAAAGCGTGAACCCTCTCCGCCTCTCTGATGCCATGAGAAGAGCAGCAGTATACACTCATGTCGCCTGTCAGCTGTGACACCTGCGACTTCACCTCTCCCTGAGAGAGGAGGCTACACAGTTTCTTCAGGCTGGCATCCACACCCACCAGCCCCTTTCTCCCAGCATCCAGCCAGCAGATAGCATTGAGCAGGAATGTGGACAGCTTTGGGGAGAACAGCTGGCTCTCATGGCTTGCCACCACAACACGGCCTCGGCCATAGCGTCCCGCAGCTAAGAGGCAGCGGTGTGAGCTGTCCAGGCAGAGAGGGAAGCAGAGTTCGCCGTGTACCAGTAAGGTGGAGGGTATGCCCCCAGTCACCAAATCCAACTCCAACACACCATTCAGGAGAAAATCAGCATCACGTCTGAGGTTGGCCTGGTGCCTGCAGAACCAAGGGAGGTCCAGATTAGCCACAGCCTCAGAATCTTTTGCACAAAAGGCCACCTTGCACAGCTCACCCTCTTCTTCTTACTTATCCTAGTACCTCATGTTATCAGTTCTTTCATAAAAAATAAAATATTCACCAGTACCTAATTTTTCCCTTTTTAAAGCCTCAGTTTTTACAGCCAAGCAAATCTGTAAGGATCTCAGGACACATTTAAAAGAACAGAGAGAAAGAAGAGGTCAAAACAAAGTTTCGAGACCTATGAAGAGCTACTTGACAATCTAAATACATTGCAGAAACTAAAAAATCAGAAGACCTTCTGTATTGTTTAAAATGCAAATGATGTGGGAACTGGCACATCATTTATCTCATCATTCTGTTATCTCCTAAACAGAAACCTTCTCCATTTACCCTACCCTAGTCATTATGAACTAGGCAAGCCCAAAAGATTTCTGTGCGTCTTCTCCCATCCTCTGACACTGTTGAGTTAGGCCAGATGGGCAAGATGGACAGGCAGACACACAGCTAGAGAAATAGCAAGTGACTAGAAGATGAATCACATAATCCTCACATTACTGCTAGTTGGCCTCCACAATATAAAGAGATTATACTGTGTAAGGCCCTCTTATCTCTGCTATTTCCAAATGACTCCTGTATGTTACTGTGGAGAAAGACATGTTAATTACTTTCATTTACTTTGCTTACACTTTCTCCTGGTTCTGCCAAACGTGGCTTTTCCCCAAAACCTGGAAAAAATCTGTTGTTATGTGGCCACTACAGCCAACTCAGTAAGAATAAACAAAGCTACCCTTCTGCATGCCCATAGGACAGGAATTAAATCTGCAGCTTTCCGTCGGTTATTACTTCACTGAGACTCTTTGTCAACACAGTATGTACCCAGGCATATGGCACAGCACCTGCCTCAGACAAACTGGGAGCATGGAGATTTCCTGCCCACAGCCTGGGTCAGGAGCGGAGAAGAGATGTGGCACCCAGCCCACCTCCTCAGCTATTTGCCAGCTCCAAGGTTTCACTTGCAGAAGGTGAATTTCTGTAAATAACAGGCTAAACAGGTTTAGCAGCTGCCAGCCACACCCTGGCCCAGAGGGCTAGCCTGGTGCTCCATCTCCAACATGGTTTTGAACTGTGGGAAACTTGCCCTGAACCTGTACACACGTGCTGGGAGAGGGAGAGGTACCTCCTCCTGTCTCCATGTTCTGTGTTGCACTCAGACACACTCCGTCAGGCAGTTTGCTCTAAAAGATGGCTCTCCTCTTCTCCTTCCCCTTCCAATGAATTCCCCAGGCCTGGCCCAGCTGTTCTGGAAGCAAAGACACCTCACTTTCTGATTGCAGCCAGTGGAGAGATCCCCCTTCAATTAGAAAAAGACAGTTGTATCCCATCCTGGCTATTCAAGAACCATCATCCTCATTTCTCACCTCAAGAACCTTCTATGAACACCTCACCTGCATAACCTAATCAGTTGTTTAGATGGAGAGCAATTCAGATACTTACGGGACAACTAACGGGATCTTGGGAATTTTCTTGGCAACTTTGAAGATGCCTTTCTCCACAGCATTTCCTGTGAAGTACACACCAGCCACACTGGTCACCTGGTTCCCAGGGAACTCAAACAGCACCTTCTCCTTGCCATGTTGACTAGCCCAGTACCAGGCTTGGCCACCAACAAGCAGCCCTCCGCCTCCCTTTAGAAAGCCAATCAGGTCTTTTGCCTGCGTGCAGTCATAGGCCTCCATACAGTACACCCCCAGGGAGGGACTAAGCTCTGCCCCAACGTGTACTTTGGTGCCAGCCCCGAGTAGCAGCTGGGAGAGGGAATCCAAACGAGGATGGACCCCAACCAGGGCCTCGGGGGAAGGCTTGAGCCACTCCACAGCATTTGTGAGGAACTGGAAAAACTTGGAGTCCTTCAAGATTCCTTCATGGGAAACAACCACCATCCGGCCCTTCCCATACAGTGAAATGGCAATCAGAACCTGCTTCTTAGAGCTCAAAAGCACAGGATAGGCATCCTCTCCAACAAGCAGCAATTCACAAGGAACAAAACCACCAGTGAAGTCCCATGGCCCGACACCATTTACTAACATCTCATAGGTGGCAGAGGGCTTCATCTTCAGGTCACACCTATCTGGTGGAGAGAAGACAAGCATTCAGTACAGTATGGCTCAGCAATCACAAACAGCTGTAGCAACCCTATAGAGCCATTTTTTTGTTGTCTAGTAGGAACTCCAAACACATGGCAATCATTTACTGGAACTGGCTTCGTAGGCACAACTTTTCTAGAGATCTGAATGCTTTTTGTTTGCTTGTTTGACTTTGTTATCTAACTCTTTACAATTTAAACAGGAGTGACAACTATATCAAGATGATGGAGGAAAAGAAAGTGATTGTTTCAATAAATTCTGCTATGCATCATGGAGGGGAACAGAGAAATGAAAATACTCACTTTCCCACTAATGATTTATACAGAGCGGGAGAGTGCCAGAGGCTCCAGGAAGTCTACAAGGAACTTGCCTGATAGAGGTGGTTTACATGGAAATAGCCAGGAAAAGACCTTATCAACACAATACATGGCATAATTTAAACATGCAGTTCACATTTTAATTCCTAATTGGATACATACTGAGCTGCACACAGTTGCTGCAAGATGGTATTCCAAAACTGTACCTCTGATTAGGCACTATAAGCTCTTGATTAGTATTAGGAGGTGCTGTGAGTGGGAGGAGAGGCAGCAGAAATTATGGAGACAACCAACTCCCCTGGAATAACTGTAAATTTAAGTCACAGTACCTAGAAGAGCAGGTTTGAGCATAGGAGATTCATGCCCTCGTTCCCTGATCCAAAATGCCCCATGATCTCAAGGAAACAATTTCCCTCTTCTGTAGCTTTGTTTCACCTGTTTTCCTATCTACAAAGTAAGGAGAGTGGTACTGACCTCGACTGCCAAGCCCTTTGAGGTCTGTGGGTCAAGTGCTCTATTCAGGCTTCCTCAGTTTGAAAGTTTAACTCGGGTCTTCACCAGTTATCTTCTGCTGAGCCTGGGCGGCTGTGACTGTGAAAACAGGAGGGTTTTGAGGCAGAGTACGGCCCAGTCACACCCAGTTCCTGCCACTCAGGATTCACAAGGCTGACTTGGAGCACAATGCCTGTGGCAAGGGAGGGAGCTGTTCCGGGGCCAGCCCGGCCGTTTCCCTGGCAGCACCATGCCAGCACTGGAGCTGCATTCTCTGATCTTCACATGCATTTCAGATCTGGCTACCCTGAAAGCAAATTTTTGGCATGCAAACACAGGGAAATAGAAAAATCCTTGGAGAAGCAGCATCCTTGATTTGGATTTGTCACAAGCCACAGGGTGCTTGGAAGCAGCAACCTGATCAAGAACGACAGTACAATTCCCATTGCTTATCCTCCAGACATGCCTGCAAGCTCAGTTTTTTTTTTCACCCAGACTCTCGTGGGACTCCACTGTTGTTTTACATAGGAATTATGAGTCAACGCTGCTGATTAGCTGATTAGCATATGATAAAAATTGCACTGCCCAGTAATTTAGTGCTGGTTTGCTAGCTTAGTCTGAATTCCAGCTTTGTTTCCCCAGGTTTGAATAAGCCCTACATTTAAAGGCAAACACGAGGTCTAAGTGGTTTAGGTTGTTTTACCAGGAATCATGCAACAGAGTAGTGACACAGCTTGGGAAAATACTAACGTTTTTTTCTGGTGGCTTCTGTGGATTTGATACTAACATACTGATACACTGACCCTACTGTAGAGGAGAGGAAAATCAGGTGGGTAGTTTCAGCAATTCATATTCCACAGAGGACTACCCTACAGGACTAGGTTTGTAGTAAAAAACAATCTTTACTTACTAGCTCACACCCTCCTTATTACAGGATTTGAAAGCTAACATCCTAAACTCCACGCAAATAAAACGATGGGTGCTCCCTGGCATTTTTCCAGAACAAAGTGTGGTTGTCTTGGCAAGGATTTGAATTCTCTCTTAACCTGAATGCAATTATCACCATGTAACAGAATTCCCAATTTCTGTGTAATCACAGTTTCGCTGTTTCCATTGTATTAACTATTTTAGTGTGGAGAGAAGGAAGGAAAGAGTACTCATTAGACCCCGAGCAGACACAACTACAGGTGAACTCCTCTTTCTACAGAGAAGGAAGAAGACCCAGCAGGCACAGATAACACTCGTGTTGAACAAGAATTGTAGGATGCTGCAGAAGACTGAGCTGTATGTCATGTTACATAGGAGGGAAACAACTATTAGATCTCTGTGCAACACAGAGGGAAGAGAAAGATCTTGGTTCCTAGCTGCCTCCCTTCCTAACATGGAAGTGGAAGCTCCCCATGACAGCGTCTTGAATGAGTTAAAGATTCAATTCCTTGTCTTCTCTCCTGCCCCTGCCACCTCTCACATCCAGACAGATACCATATCCACTTCCCGCAGATCTGAGAATATTGAGAGTAAGTATTGGAGCATACATTTATAAATCCTACCAGATGACTAATTCTCTCCTAGTCTTTCTTCTGTCTCTGAAAATGGGACAAAATTATGAGGGGACGTACTTGGGCTTCATTAAATGCAGAATTCAGAATGCATCATCTGCTGCCCAAGAAGCCATCATACCCAGGCAAAAGGGATGTGGTACACAGGAAGGGGTACCCCTTGGTACACTCAGGAAGGATATCTCTGGGGGAGACATAAGCTGGGGGGGCTCTAAGGGTGCATAAGGGAAACAGACAATGTCAGGTGCTCGGTCACTTTGGGGTGAGTCTTTGAGGTCCTTGTAAAGCCTGTGAGGATCTTCATGAGTAAAAAGTATGGGACTATGTGATATCTGAGGGAAAAGACAAAAGGCACAGGACAGCCACCAGGTGGATCAATCGTAAAATATCTCAAGTTTGAAGGAAAACACATGGATCATCAAGTTCAACTCCATGCTCCTCACAGGATTACCTAAAATTAAACAATATTACTAAGAGTGTCATCTAGATGCTCCTTGAACTCTGACAGGCTTGGTGCCATGACCACTTCCCTGGGGAGCCTGTTCCAGTGACTGACCACCCTCTCAGTGAAGAACCTTCTCCTAATGTCCAAGCTGAACTGCCCCTGACACTACTGGAAAAGTGCAGTGGAGAAGTGTGAGGCAGCCAAGCCAGAAAGCTCACATGGGAAAGATAAATTTAGAAAAAAATACACCAAAAAAAGCATTTCTAACGTTATATAACAAAGGTCAAAGCTAAATACAGTAAAGGGAAATAGAGCCAAAGAAGAAGTAAACTAGGTTGTAAATTAATGACAACTCTAAAATTGGGTCAAGAAAGCAATTACCAAAGGAATTTCCTATTTTTTTTAACCACCACAGCATTTAGTTATTAGAAAAAAAGAAGTACCTTTTTATTAAAAATGCAAGAGAATTGGTCAGCTGATTTCTAAGCCTAGTAAAATGCTGCTGTGCCATGTATGGACAGATGTCTATACAAAATCCTGCTGTTTAGTATTTTTAATAATCTACATCTGTGATCTAAATGGGACAGCACATATCACATAAATGAGATTACCAAATAACAGTAAGCAGTAGAAGCACAGAACAGATCAGAACCTTAGTAGAAAATAATAAAAAAAAACAAACAACAAACCAAACAAGAAGTTGCCTAAATGCAAGTTCTGTGGCCTGTAGTTTTAGAAAAGTGTTGACATCTATTGGTGAACAAGAAGCAGAGCAGCAGCTCAGAAACCTCCCGGAACTGCAGACACAGAGCCCTTTTCCAACCCCATTCTGCCATGTAACAGCTCAGATCATTTCCCTCTAAAGGTTGCTGGGTTTTAAAGCAGGGGATGAGTGTAGCACCATTATTTTCATTGGAAAAGGAACCCAGAAGAGATCTAACACTCTTTGCACGTGGGCCATGACAGTCTACTATAGTCTGCAGTGATGTGGTAAAATATAAGGAAAATCATAGAATCATAGAATAGTTAGGGCTGGAAAGGACCTTAAGATCATCTAGTTTCAACCTCCCTGCCATGGGCGGGGGACACAGCTTTACCCCTTCTAAACTAAAAAGACAACACAGGATTTTGTTTTGCTATATACTGCTGGGGAGAAAGGGAAAGCAGGGATTCTGGGACAGCCCACTGAAGCTGAGAATGAACAGGCAGGGTATAACTCAGGCAGTGGGCAACAATTACATCCTTATTGGCTTGTCACAGACATGTCACACAAACTAATAGCATAGGATTAGACTGATGAAGGCTTGTACCCTACTGCGAACTTCAAGGGAAGCACTGCTTACTGCAACAAAATAATGTGGAATTCACACAAACTTAACATTGCTCCCTCTGTCCAACCTGGCTTTGAGCATGTCCTCACCAGACTCGAGCCACACTGTGTCAAACTGTGTCTTCCCTGGCAGCTGGCATCAGGGGTGCTCCTGCTCATGGCTGTGCTGTTGGTCCATCTGCCAGTGGGCAGCTAGTCTGAGTCGGCAGAGTGTAATGGCTTCTGTCTATATTCCTTTCTTATGCCCCATGCTCATCCCTTTCAAGCCAATCAAGCATGAGCCCAGTGCTCATGATGAGTTGGGCTCAGTTTGTGTTCCAATCACAAATTAATATTCAGGGTTGTTCCCTTTTTGGTTATTCTGTGACTTGTTATCTCATATTGTTATCTTTGAGCTTGCACAGACTTGTATTCCTCTTATTGACCTTTGTGGGAGTCTGTGGTGCCAGCTTGATCCACACAACTAGGCAAGTGAAACTCCAAGCCACAGCCTGTCATGACAGGGCTTTGGTCAACCTACACAGCCCAGTGATTTGAGCTATGACATATCTGAAAAGTTGACCCTTTGACAGCTGACCCCAAAGGTCTTTCCTTCTTGATGGGCTAGGCCACCTTGAGTTCTGCTCCTGCCTGTGTAGGACCTGTCAACAAAGCTACAGCTGAGCTGCGTTGCCCTACATCATCTTTCTGTGTTTTATGTTCAAACCTTGCTATCTCCAGCAACTTTATTTAAACCTGTTCATAAATACAGCATGTTGCCGACCAGTTTTGGATAGCCTTCGTGTCCTAGAAAGATGTTGAAGACTCTTGATGCAATTCCTTTGGTTTTCAGGACATTTAACACCCAAGCTATTCTCTGATTTTTTAGGCAATCACCTCACTTGTCCTTTTGCTCTGCCTGAAAGCTATTGCCAAAATTCTCATTTTCACCTCTCCTGCGTGTACCCATTGAGTTCTGAAATCTTTCCTTTATATTCTTACCACCTTGCTTAGCTACTGTCTTTAGCTGTCTCTACTATATATCTCCTGAAAATAGACCTGACATGATATTAAGGCTCCTTTCCAATGCCACGATACTATAAACATGCCTTTTAAGGCTTTAAAGAAGCCTTAGAAAACAGGGCAGACTCTTCTAACCTATCTTCTACCCATACATACCCCTGTGAAAGTATTACAGCATTGACATCATCTATAAAATCCACAGCCTTTTTTCTGCTATCTCTGTCCCCTTCTCCACAAAGCCCTCCACATACAGCCCACTTTCAACTTTTGTCTGTTGCACCCTAAGGGAGGCCCTTAAGCAGTATCTAAGCAGTCCTTGAAAAGTTACTAAGGGACTTAACCTGCAGTACTGGATTCAAATTACTTATCTAAGAGTTTGCATTACTGTGCTAAAAACAGGCGAATGGCTGAAAATATGAGATATATAAAACCTGTAAGAGATCTTCACTAAAAGCTCTTTCCTTTTTCACTATTTATCACTTTCCTGAATTTGGTTCTAGCACGTTTGCCAGTTGTAGCCGATTTAGAGACATTTCTACAAACTGCAATTTTTAAATGCTGGATTATTAAGTATTTAACTGAAAAAGTACTAGTCTGAAACAGAAACTTCATTGCCAACCATAAAGCAGATGACCAGAAAAATCTTACTGAAACCAAAACATAGTTTAGTTTGCATGGAGACCTCAGAGCATCATTCCAGTACCTGAGGATGCTGGAGAAGGACTCTTCCCCAGGGACTGTAGTGATAGGACAAGTGGTGACAGGTTTAAACAGGGAAGTCCAGGTTAGATAATAAGGAAGAAGTTCTTCACTGTGAGGGTGGTGAGGCACTAGAATGGGTTGCCCAAAGAACTGGTGAATGTTCCATCCCTGGCGGTGTTCAAGGCCAGGTTGGACAGAGCCTTCAGTGACATGGTTTAGTGCGAGGTGTCCCTGCCCATGGCAGGGGAGGTGGAACTAGATGATCTTAATGTCCTTTCCAACCCAAACCATTCTATGATTCTATGATATAGTTGGCTTATTAGAGAATCTAGGTGAAAAGAGAGGTCAGATTTGACATATTGGGAGTGCAGAGAACTTGTGTGTTAGTGCTGACTGGAGAATGTAAATTCAGTACCATACAGATTCATTAGTCAGGGGACAGATAAAGAAGTATCTCATGTTTTTGCTATGCCTTCCCTAACAAGACTTGCTGGAGCAGAGCCAGCTTAGGTGCTTTTGTGTTTCTCAGTATATTAGGGTCTATGCACAGAACCAGCTCTATACCACCTACAGATTTAACCTGTAACCAGGTAAATCATCCATGTTAAATTGCAAATTGACAGCAGTAGAAGCTTCTACACTAAATGCACCCAGAAACCACAACTGTTTTTTTGCCTCTCCACCTTCCCCAACTTACTCAGTTTGAAAGTGCACTAAAGTGTATGTTTGCTTGGGGTTGAAAAGTGTGCTCATTTTCAGGGGAAACCTGCAGATTTCGCAGTTTACACCCACTTGCTAAAGTAACTACAGATTCCTTATTCAGGCTCTTCTGCTACTACTTTCCTTTGGCATCAGCAGAACCCGCCTGAGACTGCTGTAGTCATTGTGCACCGAGCACAGATGCAGCTTTATAATGGCACAGAAGAACTCCAGGTTGCATGCAGAGTCAGGACAGATGTAACACACACGCTCACAGAGCTATCTCACATACTGCCGCCAAGCTTTCTGCAGCCTTTCCACGGACCCCTTCTGAACTTAGAGGTCTGCATTGCCTTAAGACAGCAGAAACGCAACTCTGGAACACTACCCACAAGCCTGTGAGCCTCTTCCCTTTTGCCTACAGTGACCGGCTTTGTAACCGAAGGCTCAATCACACCGAAGTCGCAGAAGCAGCAGGCGCATCAGCAGCCATCTGTTCTGTCCTCTGCCAGCGGCAGGGGGGTGTGCGGTACATCCGCTGTTCCGCAGCGCCAGCTTTTGTGGTTTTAGACCCGACGATGCGGTGAGCGACTGCGGCAGGCAAAGGGACCGCTGTAAGCCTGCCTGCTCAGGATCTGTCGAGAAAACGGATGAAAGAGACGTTCAAGAAGGGCCGGAAAGGCGCCGCCTGATGCGGGGAGCCAGTGTTAATGGATTGCAGTGGGAGATGGAACGCCTGTAATACTTTTTACTTTAATTATTTGTTATGTCCGAAATAATGGGCAAGGTCCTGGTCTGATTCTGCATCACTTGAAGTTGGAAACTACTTGGCCCAAAGTAGCTTACAACCTGTGAGATTTGTACAGATGCTGAGTAACCCCAGACAGAATTTGGCCTGCTAATTCCTCTATGCTTGCACTAATGCTCCTCACATTTAGAAGTAGCATCTCTCTACTGATGGATTCCCAAATCCTGCAGCTGCAGGTCAAGGCACGAAAGGGTGTTACTTACCCTGGTGGAGCTCACGCTCCGTGCCCTGAGCATGTCTTCACTTTTCCTGGTCCGGGGTAACCAACCGTTTTTAAACACACGGTTTCTAGCAGGATTCCCCAGCCCTGCAAGCCAGGGGATGCCCGAGCTTCCCAGACTTCATGACACGTTGCTTCCATGCCTGTTTCTGCGTCTGTTCAACGTAATCACCCACAAGCGCGCGGTGGATGAAAAAACGAGCCCATGCATCAGCAAAAGACTGCTAACACTGAGGAAGGCTGCTCTGAGTTAAGCGCAGCCAGCGCTGTGAAAGCGCGCCCGCCCTCTCTTCTCTAGTGAATAAAATGCCCCTTACTCGCCTTTTCCCCCTTTCACAGACACCGCGGCGATGGCGTATCTGTCCCCAAGGGCAACATACACTTCCTGCCCGCCCCCTGGCACTGCCGGGCGCTTTGTGGCAGCCCAGCTGCCTCTCTAGAAACTTCTCGGTCCGTCCCTCCTCCTCCCCTCCCCTTCCTCCTCCCCCCTCGACCGGGGGCCGGCGCTGCGGCGAAGGCCGGAGGGAAGGAGGGGCGCGGTGCTAGCCCGCGCTGCTCGGAGCCGGAGGCACAGCGACGCGGTAGCGCCAGCCCGGGGGGAGGCCGGTGCCAACCCCGACCCCGTGAGGCGGCCCTTCCAGGCGCAGCGGTGGCAGCGGCAGGCGCGAT